>NC_090837.1:49830000-51080000 GCF_028021215.1 Eschrichtius robustus
AGGGGATTCCCAATCATTTAAATTTTAAAAAGGAAAGACAAATACTGTATGATATCACTTATATGTGAAATCTAAAAAATAAAACAAACTAATGAATAAAACAAAAATGAAGCAGATTCACACATATAGAGAACAAACTGGTGGGCACCAGTGGGGAGAGGGAACGGGGATGGGCAATATGGGGTGGGGGAAGGGTTATTATAGGATTATATGAAATCATGTGTGTGAAACTTTTGAAAATTGTAAAGCACTATAGAATTTAAAGTATCTTTCATTCAATAAAAATTAAATTGAATTAAATTTTAAAAAATAGTCAAAAAATAAAAATAAATAAAATTTGACTTCAAAATAAATAAAGAAAGAAAATTTTTAAAGATTGAAAACTTTGGTTAGACCTGTTCTACATTAGATCAGGACACGGAGGCACGCTAAAATAGGAATCTACGCTTCGAAGATGGCCTATGAGCAAATCTGTCATTGAAGGGATCAAATAAATCCTTTGTCTACAGAGTTAAGTCAGTAAGAGAATTCGAGCCCTTTAGCCAGACCAGAGAATGTGATAGATGGTCCTTGCTACTTTGAAACCTGGAAGTTCTAAACATCATTATGCATCCAGATGTTTAACCGTCTATAAATAACTCCTCCATGGAAAAGGAATTTGTAAAGGAAGCAAATGGCCGACTCAGTCAGCAACTTGATTACCGTACAGCATGGCAACTTTTCAAAATGAAACAGAATAAACAAAGTTAAAGCAGAAAGGTACATATTGTGCCAATAGGGAAATTTGAGACTACATAAAAAGTGTCACAAGTCTGATTTTATTAGTTGACTTCCATTCTGATGACTCTTCTTCCAAATAATTTTGAAAAGAGCTATCTTTAGTATGCTATAGCTATCTTTTGGTTAAGAAAAAAAATGATTTTTAGAAAGTTTAAATATTGCTCTGATCTTTAGGGCTGTCATTACTAAGACACACCAAAAAAGTGTTGTTTTATTTTTTAATTCGTAAGCTATAGTATCAGTATCTTTATTCCATTTTCTAACCAAAAGAAAAAAGATTAGAAATTTAATGTTTTTTGCTTGGCCCCAAGTTGATTGACATTTATGTTTGTTTGGTGAGATCACCATTAAATATGATACATTGGTCAGCAGTTAATTTCCATATATACTTGTGTGCAAACTAAGAACAAACTAGATTTGACAAATCTAGTGGATTTGCTGAATTTCTCTTTAGTTCCTACCTTTAACATCTCTGTATAAACAAGTCCATGGCACAGCCAATCCCTGCATTTTAACAGCCACATATGGATTCATTCAACATTTATCCACCTGACATTTTCATCTAGCTGTCAGAACTATGATGAAGTCCAACGCTAAGTCTGGTGTTCATGTCCCTTGTAACAGAGAAGAAAATACATTTTTTTCTGGCCCCAAATATTGCTTTATTTCCAGTAGCCATATGGCTTATCTTTTCTTCCAAAATATATGGCTTAAAACAGTAATCTGCATATCATCTTCAACTCAGTGGACAGCATGATTATAGAATTTCTGCATTATTTTTAGAACAGTTATTTTGTCATGGAAAGTAACAACTCTTCAGGGAAGAGGGAACAACACACCTCTGCCCAACTCCCATTATACTTCTCCGCATTTCCAGTTTTCACTCCTATTTCTATTGAATGAACCAATTAATATCTTACCACCATCACCTAACCCTCATATCTTATTTACAATATATTATTAATAATTGTAGGACATTTGTTTAACTTGCAGGCTAAAGGTGACAATAACGGACACAGGTATTTCTTGGCTAAAACCACAGACTCTAGAAAGAGTTTTCACGTGGAAGACATCTGAGTTCTAATATCAGAATCTGCAAAATAGCTGTAACAATGCAAAAATACTGTCCTTTGAGGGGGGGAAAAAAAAAGAAGTTGAAGGGAAAACTACCCCTAGTTTTCCTGGGACTATTCTAACAGGCATTGAAAAGCAAGGCAGAAAATAAGTTTTAGATTTCTCTTGTCTCTTTTCTTCTAAAATGAACATCTCCTGTCTTTAGAAAACTCTTTAATTAAACTTCTTGATCAAAAAGCAGAGTAACCATTTAGAAGCTCCAAAAATTTAAGTTCTTTTTCTAGTTTGTATTGAGTTTTGAAAATGAGAGTTAACTTTTAAAACATGAAGTGTTCATTTATATGCAAAAATGCGTCTTAGGCAATTCAATTTTGAACTGTCTGCTTTGGTCATCTTGATAGCTTGGAAAAGCAGAACACCACTATGGGGGTGAGACACTTCCATTTATCTTAATGAATTGCAAATTTTAGATTGAACTAATCTTCAAGGCAGAGTTTTACACATGTGTGCATGAGATACAAATTGCCTAACATATCATAAAACATAATTTATTAAGAACAACCTCACTAGGTACAATGAAGCTGTGAGCCAATCAAACCTTTAAGAGTCATTTTAGCCATTAATTTGTAATTGGGTGTGATGATTGAAATAAGCCCCAACATACAAGGGGAAGATGAAACAGCTCCTTGAGGGTCAGTGGTAGAGAATGGTTTACAAAGACAGCTTATGTTTCTGAGCATATTTATGCATACATGTCTTCTTGTAGAAAAACAATTATACCTGAATTTTGAAACAGCAATACTCCTGAAATCTCAAGATTTCTTTGACTCAAATAAAATCATCTGAGCATATCATTTTGTTGGAGTATTAAATTTACTAATCCCAAGTAAAATGATTTCATGCCTTACACATTTTTTAACTGTTTCCAAATATTAATATGACCGGTACTTTCTAAAATAGCAAAAAACTGTAACTTTTAAGTATCAATCAGTTAATTAAGAAATATACAGTGATGATATTGGCTCACTTTTTTATTAATACCCATTAAGGTAAAGGCATAGTATTGATTTATACATTTTAAGAATGAAATTAATGTGGATTTCCGATTCTCGTGCTGTGGCTGACTAGAGACACTAAGAGCCCTTTTTCAAGAAAACAACTCAAGGATGCATAATAAGTAGTTGTGATTGCATGACTGGGCTCACAGGATGTGAGGAAAGTACCTCGCTCTCCCCTCCCACAAAAAAGTCCATTGAAAACTGATCAGTGAGCAGTCAACACACCCAAGAGGCTAGATGATCTTATGAGCAACGTTAATATCAACATTATGGTAGAAAGACTGAATATTAGGGCTTCCCTGGTGGCGCAGTGGTTGAGAATCTGCCTGCCAATGCAGAGGACACGGGTTCGAGCCCTGGTCTGGGAAGATCCCACATGCCGCGGAGCAACTAGGCCCGTGAGCCACAACTACTGAGCCTGCGCGTCTGGAGCCTGTGCTTCGCAACAAGAGAGGCCGCGATAGTGAGAGGCCCGCGCACCGCGATGAAGAGTGGCCCCCGCTTGCCGCAACTAGAGAAAGCCCTCGCACAGAAACAAAGACCCAACACAGCCAAAAATTTAAAAAAAAAAAAAAAAAGACTGAACATTAGATCAGCAACATAGTACTGGAGCTGTTCCTGAAAATCCTATATGAAGCCGGAGACACTCGAAGTGTAGTAAAATAGTTACAAAGTTGGCCTTGCCACCTGGCTCATAGTAAAAGTAAATACACATTCTCTGTAGAGGAAAACATCCACCATTTGAGTAATCAGGTTTGTCTTAGATTAAGAACAACCAAATATGAGCATACAACTTGAAATGTCCAAAAATAAGAAAACCAACTATCATCTATAAAAGCCAGCATAAGTAACAAGAACAAAAATAAATTCCCAAAGATTTTATTCAAAAACAGACAAACTGTTTACTTTGATTGTAGTAACTGGTGGAGGACACTAAGAGGGTTTCTAAAATGGTAGTAACATACAGTTTCCTGAACTATGTGCTAATTATATGGGTGGTTCACTTTGAGAAAATACATCGCGTTATATACTTATTATTAGTACACTTTTCCCCATGTATGTTAATCTTTAATTAAGAAGTTTACTTTTAAAAAGCAATAAACATGCAAACTCTGTAGGCCAATCACTAACAATATTTTTTTTAACATCTTTATTAGAGTATAATTGCTTTACAATGGTGTGTCAGTTTCTGCTTATAACAAAGTGAATCAGCTATACATATACATGTGTCCCCATATCTCTTCCCTCTTGCATCTCCCTCCCTCCCACCCTCCCTATCCCACCCCTCTAGGTGGTCACAAAGCACCGAGCTGATCTCCCTGTGATATGCAGCTGCTTCCCACTAGCTATCTATTTTACGTTTGGTAGTGTATATATGTCCATGCCACTCTCTCACTTTGTCCCAGCTTACCCTTCCCCCTCCCCGTATCCTCAAGTCCATTATCTATTAGGTCTGCATCTTTATTCGCGTCTTGCCCCTAGGTTCTTCTGACCACTTCCTTTTTCTTTTTTTTAGATTCCATATATATGTGTTAGCATACGGTATTGTTTTTCTCTTTCTGACTTACTTCACTCTGTATGACAGTCTCTAGGTCTATCCACCTCACTACAAATAACTCAGTTTCATTCCTTTTTATGGCTGAGTAATATCCCATTGTATATATGTGCCAAATCTTCTTTTCCATTCATCTGCCGATGGACACTTAGGTTGCTTCCATGTCCTGGCTATTGTAAATAGAGGTGCAATGAACATTTTGGTACATGACTTTTTTTGAATTATGGTGTTCTCAGGTCATATGCCCAGTAGTGGGATTGCTGGGTCGTATGGTAGTTCTGTTTTTAGTTTTTTAAGGAACCTCCATACTGTTCTCCATAGTGACTGTATCAGTTTACATTCCCACCAACAGTGCAAGAGGGCTCCCTTTTCTCCACACCCTCTCCAGCATTTATTGTTTCTAGAATTTTTGATGATGGCCATGCTGACCGGTGTGAGATGATATCTCATTGTACTTTTGATTTGCATTTCTCTAATGATTAATGATGTTGAGCATTCTTGCATGTGTTTGTTGGAAATCTGTTTATCTTCTTAGGAGAAATGTCTATTTAGGTCTTCTGCCCATTTTTGGATTGGGTTTTTTTTTTTTTTTTTTTTTTTTTTGGGTTGTTTGTTTTTTAATACTGAGCTGCATGAGTTGCTTGTATGTTTTGGAGATTAATCCTTTGTCAGTTGCTTCATTTGCAAATATTTTCTCCCATTCTGAGGGTTGTCTTTTCGTCTTGATTATGGTTTCCTTTGCTGTGCAAAAGCTTTTAAGTTTCATTAGGTCCCATTTGTTTATTTTGGTTTTTCTTTCCATTTCTCTAGGAGGTGGGTCAAAAAGGATTTTGCCGTGATTTATGTCATAGAGGGTTCTGCCTATGTTTTCCTCTAAGAGTTTGATGGTGTCTGGCCTTACATTTAGGTCTTTAATCATTTTGAGTTTATTTTTGTGGATGGTGTGAGGGAGTGTTCTAATTTCATTCTTTTACATGTAGCTGTCCAGTTTTCCCAGCACCACTTATTGAAAAGGCTGTCGTTTCTCCACTGTATATTCTTGCCTCCTTTATCAAACAGAAGGTGACCATATGTGCATGGGTTTATCTCTGGGCTTTCTATCCTGTTCCATTGATCTATATTTCTCTTTTTGTGCCAGTACCATACTCTCTTGATTACTGTAGCTTTGTAGTATAGTCTGAAGTCAGGGAGCCTGATTCCTCCAGCTCCGTTTCTCTTTCTCAAGATTGCTTTGGCTATTCGGGATCTTTTGTGTTTCTATACAAATTGTGAAATTTTTTGTTCTAGTTTTCTGATAAATGCCAGTGGTAGTTTGATAGGGATTGCATTGAATCTGTAGATTGCTTTGGGTAGTAGATTCATTTTCACAATGTTGATTCTTCCAATCCAAGAACATGGTATATCTCTCCATCTATTTGTATCATCTTTAATTTCTTTCAGCAGTGTCTTATAATTTTCTGCATACAGGTCTTTTGTCTCCTTAGGTAGGTTTATTCCTAGATATTTTATTCTTTTTGTTGCAGTGGTAAATTGGAGTGTTTTCTTAATTTCAATTTCAGATTTGTCATCATTAGTGTATAGGAATGTAAGAGATTTCTGTGCATTAATTTTGTATCCTGCTACTTTAACAAATTCATTGATTAGCTCTAGTAGTTTTCTGGTAGCATCTTTAGGATTCTCTGTATATAGTATCATGTCATCTGCAAACAGTGACAGCTGTACTTCTTCTTTTCCAATTTGGATTCCCTTTATTTCTTTTTCTTCTCTGATTGCTGTGGCTAAAACTTCCAAAACTATGTTGAATAATAGTGGTGAGAGTGGACAGCCTTGTCTTGTTCCTGATCTTAGTGGAAATGGTTTCAGTTTTTCACCATTGAGGATGATGTTGGCTGTGGGTCTGTCATACATGGCCTTTATTATGTTGAGGTAGGTTCCCTCTATGCCCACTTTCTGGAGAGTTTTTATCATAAATGGGTGTTGAATTTTGTTGAAATCTTTCTCTGCATCTATTGAGATGATCATATGGTTTTTCTCCTTCAGTTTGTTAATATGGTGTATCACGTTGATTGATTTGAGTATATTGAAGAATCCTTGCATTCCTGGGCTAAACCCCACTTGATCATAATGTATGATCCTTTTAATGTGCTGTTGGATTCTGTTTGCTAGTATTTTGTTGAGGATTTTTGCATCTATGTTCATCAGTGATATTGGCCTGTAGTTTTCTTTCTTTGTGACATGTTTGTCTGGTTTTGGTATCAGAGTTATGGTGACCTCGTAGAATGAGTTTGGGAGTGTTCCTCCCTCTGCTATATTTTGGAAGAGTTTGAGAAGGATAGGTGTTAGCTCTTCTCTAAATGTTTGATAGAATTCACCTGTGAAGCAATCTGGTCCTGGGCTTTTTTTTGTTGGAAGATTTTTAATCACAGTTTCAGTTTCAGTGCTTGTGATTGGTCTGTTCATATTTTCTATTTCTTACTGGTTCAGTTTCGGATGGTTGTGCATTTCTAAGAATTTGTCCATTTCTTCCAGGTTGTCCATTTTATTGGCATAGAGTTGCTTGTAGTAATCTCTCATGATCCTTTGTATTTCTGCAGTGTCAGTTGTTACTTCTTTTCATTTCTAATTCTACTGATTTGAGTCTTCTCCCTTTTTTTCTTGATGGGTCTGGCTAATGGTTTATCAATTTTGTTTATCTTCTCAAAGAACCAGCTTTTAGTTTTATTGATCTTTGCTATCATTTCCTTCATTTCTTTTTCATTTATTTCTGATCTGATCTTTATGATTTCTTTCCTTCTGCTGGCTTTGGGGTTTTTTTGTTCTTCTTTCTCTAATTGCTTTAGGTGTAAGGTTAGGTTGTTTATTTGAGATGTTTCTTGTTTCTTAAGGTAGGCTTGTATAGCTATAAACTTCCCTCTTAGAACTGCTTTTACTGCATCCCATAGCTTTTCGGTCATTGTGGTTTCATTGTCATTTGTTTCTAGGTAGTATTTTTTGATTTCCTCTTTGACTTCTTCAGTGATCTCTTGGTTATTAAGTAGTGTGTTGTTTAGCCTCCATGTGTTTGTATTTCTTACAGATTTTTTCCTGTAATTGATATCTAGTCTCATAGCTTTGTGGTCAGAAAAGATACTTGATATGATTTTTTTTTTAATTTTCCAAGGCTTTATTTGTGACCCAAGATATGATCTATCCTGGAGAATGTTCCATGAGCACTTGAGAAGAATGTGTATTCTGTTGTTTTTGGATGGAATGTCCTATAAATATCAATTAAGTCCATCTTGTTTAATGTATCATTTAAAGCTTGTGTTTCCTTATTTATTTTCATTTTGGATGATCTGTCCATTGGTGAAAGTGGGGTGTTCAAGTCCCCTACTATGATTGTGTTACTGTCGATTTCCCCTTTTATGGCTGTTAGTATTTGCCTTATGTATTGAGGTGCTCCTATGTTGGGTACATAAATGTTTACAACTGTTATGTCTTCTTCTTGGATTCATCTATTTCTTGATCATTAGGTAGTGTCCTTCTTTGTCTCCTGTAATAGTCTTTGTTTTAAAATCTATTTTGTTTGATATGAGAATTGCTACTCTGGCTTTCTTTTGATTTCCATTTGCATGGAATATCTTTTTCCATCCCCTCACTTTCAGTCTGTATATGTCCCTAGGTCTGAAGTGGGTTTCTTGTAGACAGCATATATATGGTCTTGTTTTTGTATCCATTCAGCCGGTCTATGTCTTTTGGTTGTAGCATTTAATCCATTTACATTTAAGGTAATTATCAATATGTAGGTTCTTATTACCATTTTCTTAATTGTTTTGGGTTTGTTATTGTAGGTCTTTTCCTTCTCTTGTGTTTCCTGCCTAGAGACGTTCCTTTAGCATTTGCTGTAAACCTGGTTTGGTGGTGCTGAATTCTCTTAGCTTTCGCTTGTCTGTAAAGCTTTTAATTTCTCCACCAAATCTGAATGAGATCCTTGCTGGGTAGAGTAATCTTGGTTGTAGGTTTTTCTCTTTCATCACTTTAAATATTTCCTGCCACTCCCTTCTGGCTTGCAGAGTTTCTGCTGAAAGTTCAGCTGTTAACCTTATGGGGATTCCCTTATGTGTTACTTGTTGTTTTTCCCTTGCTGCTTTTAATATTTGTTCTTTGTATTTAATTTTTGATAGTTTGATTAATATGTGTCTTGGTGTGTTTCTCCTTGGATTTATCCTGTATGGCACTCTCTGTGCTTCCTAGACTTGATTAACTATTTCCTTTCCCATATTAGGGAAGTTTTCAACTATAATCTCTTCAAATATTTTCTCAGTCCCTTTCTTTTTCTCTTCTTCTTCTGGGACCCCTATAATTCGAATGTTGTTGTGTTGAATGTTGTCTCAGAGGTCTCTGAGACTGTCCTCAATTCTTTTCATTCTTTTTTCTTTATTCTGCTCTGCAGTAGTTATTTCCACTATTTTATCTTCCAGATCACTTATCCGTTCTTCTGCCTCAGTTATTCTGCTATTGATTTCTTCTAGAGAATTTTAAATTTCATTTATTGTGTTGTTCGTCTCTGTTTGTTTGCTCTTTATTTCTTCTAGGTCCTTGTTAAATGTTTCTTGTATTTTCTGCATTCTATTTCCAAGATTTTCTATCATCCTTACTATCATTATTCTGAATTCTTTTTCAGGTAGACTGCCTATTTCCTCTTCCTTTGTTAGGTCTGGTAGCCACCTACTGGTTGGTAGCCACCAAGGTCGGTTTTTGCCTTGCTCCTTCATCTGCTGTGCATTTCTCTGTCTTCTCATTTTGCTTAACTTACTGTGTTTGGGGTCTCCTTTTCATAGGCTGCAGGTTCGTAGTTTCCATTGTTTTTGGTGTCTGTCCCCAGTGGCTGAGGTTGGTTCAGTGGGTTGTAGGCTTCCTGGTGGAGGGGACTAGCGCCTGTGTTCTGGTGGATGAGGCTCGATCTTGTCTTTCTGGTGGGCCGGTCCACATTTGGTGGTGTGTTTTGGGGTGTCTGTGGCCTTTTTATGATTTTAGGCAGCCTCTATGCTAATGGATGGGGTTGTGTTCTTGTCTTGCTAGTTGTTTGGCATAGGGTGTCCTGCACTGTAGCTTGCTGGTCGTTGAGTGGAGCTGGGTCTTGGCATTGACATGGAGATCTCTGGGAGATTTTCGCCATTTGATATTACGTGGAGCTGGGAAGTCTCTTGTGGACCAGTGTCCTGAACTTGGCTCTCCCACCTCAGTGGCACAGCCCTGATGCCTGGCTGGAGCACCAAGAGCCTGTCCTCCACACGGCTCAGAATAAAAGGGAGAAAAAAAAGAAATAAAGAAAGAAGAAGATAAAATAAAATAAAATAAAATAAAGTAAAATAAAATAAAATAAATTTATTAGAACAAAAAATAAAAGATAATTATTAAGAAAAAAATTTTTTTAAGTAATAAAAAAAAAAAATGGACAGACAGAACCCTAGGACAAATGGTAAAAGCAAAGCTATACAGACAAAATCACACAAAGAAGCATACACATACATACTCACAAAAAGAGAAAAAGAAAAATATATATATATATATATATATATATATCTCGTTGATCTCAAAGTCCACCTCCTCAATTTGGGATGATTCGTTGTCTATTCAGGTATTCCAGAGATGCAGGGTACATCAAGTTGATTGTGGAGATTTAATCTGCTGCTCCTGAGGCTGCTGGGAGAAATTTCCTTTTCTCTTCTTTGTTCACACAGCTCCCGGGGTTCAGCTTTGGATTTGGACCCGCCTCTTCATGTAGGTCGCCTGAGGGCGTCTGTTCTTTGCTCAGACAGGATGGGGTTAAAGGAGCAGCAGATTCGGGGGCTCTGTCTCACTCAGGATGGGGGGAGCGAGGGGTACGGATGCGGGGTGAGCCTGTGGTGGCAGAGGCCAGCATGGCATTGCACCAGCCTGAGGCGCGCAGTGCGTTCTCCTGGGGATGTTGTCCCTGGATCACAGGACTCTGGCAGTGGCGGGCTGCACAGGCTCCTGGGAGGGGAGTTGTGGATAGTGACCTGTGCTTGTTCACAGGCTTCTTGGTGGCTGCAGCAGCAGCCTTAACATCCCATGGCTGTGTCTGGGGTCCGTGCTGATGGCCGTGTCTGGGGTCCGCGCTGATAGCTGCGGTTCACTCCTGTCTCTGGAGCTCCTTTAATTGGCACTCTTAATCCCCTCTCCTTGTGCACCAGGAAACAAAGAGGAAAGAAAAAGTCTGTTGTCTCTTCGGCAGCTCCACACTTTTTCCCGGACTCCCTCCTGGCTAGCTGTGGCACACTAGCCCCCTTCAGGCTGTGTTCATGCAGCCAACCCCAGTCCTCTCCCTGGGATCCGACCTCCGAAGCCGGAGCCTCAGCTTCCAGCCCCCGCCCGTCCTGGCGGGTGAGCAGACAAGCGTCTCGGGCTGGTGAGTGCTGGTCGGGACCGCTCCTCTGTGCGGGAATCTCTCCGCTTTGCCCTCCGCACCCCTGTTGCTGCGCTCTCCTCCGTGGCTCTGAAGCTTTCCCCCTCCGCCACCCACAGTCTCCGCCCACGAAGGGGCTTCCTAGTGTGTGGAAACCTTTCCTCCTTCACAGCTCCCTCCCACTGGTGCAGGTCCCACCCCTATTCTTTGTCTCTGATTTTTCTTTTACCCTACCCAGGTACATGGGGAGTTTCTTGCCTTTTGGGAGGTCTGAGGTCTTCTGCCAGCGTTCAGTAGGTGTTCTGTAGGAGTTGTTCCACATGTAGATGTATTTCTGATGTATTTGTGGGGAGAAAGGTGATCTCCGCATCTTACTCTTCTGCCATCTTGAAGCTCCACTAACAATATTTTTAATGTATAATTGATATGCCAAGAGAGGAAGTAAAATGGAATCATAGAAAATGTTTAACTAAAATCAGAGGAGACAGAGAAATAGGGGAGAAAAATAAACAACAAATACAAATTTAAAAAGATACATTATAGATATTAATTCAGTCATATCATATAATCACTTTAAATGTGAATGGTCTAAATATGCCAATAAAAAGACAAAGATTGTCACAGTGGGTAACAAAATAAGACCCAACTGTATTTGCCTACAAGAAACTGAGTTTACACAGACATAGAAAACAAATTTCTGGTTACCAAACAGGATAGCAGGATGCAGGGGGAGAAAAATTAGGAGTCTGGGTTGAACATATACACACTACTATATATAAAATAGATAAACAACATGGACCTACTGTATAACACAGGGAAATATATTCAATATCTTGTAATAACCTATAATGGAAAAGAATCTGAAAAAGAACTATATATATATGTAAATATACATATATGTAACTGAATCACTCTGCTGTACACCTGAAACTACCACAACATTGTATATTAACTATACTTCATTTTTAAAATGGTTATAAAAAAAGAAACTGAGTTTAAATATAAGAATTCATATAGATTAAAAGCAAAGGAATGGAGAAATATATACCATGTTAACATAATGGGGGGAAAAAAAGCTGATCTATAGTAAATTCAAAGAAACAGACTTTGGAATAATAAAAATCATCAGGGATAAAGAGGTGCATATAGTATGACAAAGTGATCAGTTTTCCGATTACATATAACAATTCTTAATGCACGTGCACCTAACATCAAAATATGTCAGGCAAAAACTGACAGAATTGCAAGGAGAAATAAATCCACTAAAACAGGTAAGACTTCAACATCTCACTGCCAGTATTGATAGATAACGCAGGCATAAAGTCAGTGAAGATATAGATGACCTGAACAGAATTATCAATCACCTTGAGCTAAGTGACATTTATAGAACACTCCATCTAACAGCAGCGGAATGCACATTCTTCTCAAATTTACGTGGAACAGTGATCAAAGTATACCACATTCTGGGCCAAACAAAAAAAAAGTATAAATTTATAAGAATAGAAGTTATACAGAGTATGTACTCAGACCATAGGGAGTTAAATTAGAAATCAATAACAGAAAGATAGCTGGAAAAATCCCCAAATTTTGGAGATTAAACGAAGTACTTACAAATAACACATGAGTTAAAGAAAAAATGCTTGGGAGAAAAAAATATGTTTATTTTAACTTAATGAGCATGAAAACACACCTTATCAAAATTTCTGGGATGCAGCAAAAGTAGTGCATAGAGTAAAATTATAGCATTAAATACATATTTTAGAAAAGAAGAAAAATCTGAAGGGAGTAGCCTACCTTTCACCTTAGAAAACTAAGAAAGAAGAGCCAATTAAGCCAAAACAACCAGAAGAAAGGACATAATAAAATAGTTAGAGTTGAAATGAAATTAAAAATAGGAGAACAGAGAAAATCAACAAAATCAAAAGCTGTTTCTTTAGAAAATGCAATAAAAGCAATACACCTCTAGCAGACTAACCAAGAAAAATAGAGAGAAGACACAAATTACCTAATTCAGAAATGAGAGGTCCTTATGACTTATCACATGGACATTAAAAAGATAATAAGGAATTACTATGAACAACCCTATGTCCACACATTTGATAGCTTAGTTAAAATGGACCAATTCCTTGAAAGACAAAAACTACCAACACTCACACAAGGAAAAATGGATAATCTAAATAGACCTATATCTATTAAATAAATTGAATCAATAATTAACAACCTTCCAAAAGAGAAAGCATCAGGCCCAGATGGTTTCACTGGTAAATCTACCATTTAAAGAAGTAATCCAAATCTACAATCTCTTCTAAAAAACTAGAAGCAGAGGGAACAGTTCCAAACTTATTCTATGAGACCATCACTACCTTAATACCAAAACTAGATAAAGACATCTCAGGAAAGAAAAACTATAGACTAGTATCTCTTATAAACACGGATGTAAATATTCTCAACACAATGTTAGCAAATCACATACAACAATATATAATAAAAATACACCCTGACCAAGTGGGATTTATTACAGATATAGAAGGTTGGCTCAACATTTGCAAGTCAGTCGTAATTATCCACCACATCAAGAGGCTGAAGAAGAAAACTCATATGTTCATATCAATTGACACAGATAAAACAATTGACAAAAATCCAACACACATTCACTATAAAAACTTGGAATAAATGGAACTTTCTCACCTTGTTAAAGAACATCTACAAGCCTCCTAAAGCTGACATCACACTTAATGGTGAAAAATTTCTCTAAGTTTTAAGACCAGGCAAGAGTGTCCCATCTCACCACTCCTATTCAACATTGTATTATAAGTCCTAGCTAGTGCAATTAAGATATTTTTAAAAAGGAAAAGAAAACATAAGGTACACAAATTGGGAAGGAAGAAATAAAACTACGTTTTCAATGGATGGCATGATTGTCTATGTAGAAAACTATAAATAATCTGCAAACAAAAACTCCTGGAACAAATAAGAAATTATAGCAAGATTGCAAGATATAACATCAATATGCAAAAGCCAACTGTGCCTACAAGGTAGCACTGAACACTTCTAATTTGAAATTTTTAAAATGCCATTTATAATAGCATCAAAAACTTATGAAATGCTTAGGTATACATCTAAAATATATATATACAAGATCTATATGCAGAAAAAGATAAAATTGAGTCATTTTGTAGAAATTAACAAATTGATTTTTAAAGTGCATTCAAGAAGGCAATAGACGTAAAATAGCCAGCAGTATAATGAAGAAGGAGAAAAAAGATGTGGGAAACACAAGACCCAATGTCAATACTTAGTATAAAGCCACAGTAATCAAGACATTGTGGTATTGGCTAAAGAATAGAACACGTAGATCAATTGAGCAGAATAGACCCACCCCCAGAAATGCACCCAAGCAAATATACTGACAAAAGAGCAAAGGCCATTTAGTTGAGAAAAGATATTCTTTTCCACACATGGTGCTGAAACAATTGGACATTCATATGTGAGGAAAAAAAAAACCTAGACACAGATTTTACACCTCACATAAAAATTAACTCAAAAATATCACAGAAATTTATGTAATATCTAAAACTATGAAACTTCTAGAAAAACACATAGGAAAAAATCCATTTGACCTTCAGTTTGGCAATAAGTTTTTAGATAAAACACCAAAAGCACAATCCGTGAAAGAAAAATGTAATTTGGATTTTATTAAAAATAAAAACGTCTGTTCTGTGAAAAACACTGTTAAGAGAATGAAGAAACAAGCCACAAACTGAGAGAAAAATTTGCAAAACATACATCTGATGAAGTGCTTGTATTCAAAATATACAAAGAATTCTTAAAACTCAACAATAAGAAGACAAACAATCCAATTTTTAAAATGGACCAAAACTCTACATGTATATCTTACCCAAGAAGGTAAACATATGGCAAGTACACATATGAAAAGATGCTCAACATAATTTTTCATTAAGATTTCACTACACACCTATTAGAATGACTAAATAAAAAAAAAATCTGACAACACCAAATGCTTGCAAAGATGAGGAGCGAGAGGAACACTCATTCATTGCTGGTAGGGTTTCAAAATGGTACAACAATTTGAAAGACAGTTTGGCAGTTTCTTATAATGCAAAACATAGGTTTGCCATGTAATCCAGCAGTTGTAATCTTAAGTTTCTACCCAACTGATTGAAAAATCTATGTCCACACAAAAAACTACTTGTGAATGTTTAAACCAGCTTTATCACCCCAAAACTGGAAGCAACCAAGAGTCCTTCAACAGGTGGTTGGGTAAACAAGCCATAGTACATCTATACAATGGAAAACTGTTCAGAAATAAAATAGATGAACTATCATTTCATTTTATAAATGAACATCCATACAATGGAATATTGTTCAGAAATAAAAAGAGAAATAAATAAAAAGACAGATAAGTCTTAAACTTAGCATACTGCTAAGTGAAAGTCAGTCTGGAAAGATTGCGCACTGTCTCTTCCTAATTATATGATATTCTAGAACAGGCAAAACTATAGAGTGTTTGGGGATTTCTTGATGTTTGGGTTGGGGACGGTTTGAATAAATGAAGAACAGGGAAACTTTTATGTTCGTGAAACTATTCACTGTGAAGGTACAATAGTGGATACAAGACACTATACATTTGTCAGAACCCATAGAACTTTACCACACAAAGAACGAACCTTAATGTATGCAAATTTTAAATCATTTTGGAGGTCACGAGGTCCCAGGATGGAATGCAGAAGATGACAAAACAATCTGTTACAAACGTATGAATACAGTCTCATGAAGGGGAAAGAGATACTGACCTAAGTAAACTTGGAAATGTGTGAACCTTATGAAAACTAAAGGCAAAAAGCAATTTGTTCAGGTGATAAATGTATTGAAAGTGCAGGTTTACAATTCTGATACTTCTGTACATGTATAGTTGAACAGTTAAGCAAATGGATATCAGGTGGTTGAAGCCAGGTCTCTCACTGTTGGAGTGGGAGTTTACAGATAAGCAAAGGGAGAAGGCTAGAATGACCTATAGTTAAGATTAGTTGGATTAGAGTTGGAGACATCAGTATGAACTCCAGTTTGACTTAATACAGATACAGATGTTTACACATGGAAACATTTATGTAGATGTAGATATATAAATTAGTGTATACAAATATATATTTCTTTGCTCCATTATCTGAGAGGGCCTAGAATAACAACACCCCAGTATCAGTGAACATACCTAAAACATCTTGGTTTTTAATACCCTTTTAAAATAGAAGCTACTAGGGCTCCTTAGGGAAATGACTGATGATTGGACTGGGGCAGAAAATAAAAAAAGATCATCCTTGAGCATCTTGTAGTGTCAGAAAGTACAAAACAAACAAACATCAACAACAAAAGATGGGGTATGTCAAAGGGATACAGGAGCTAATTGCCAGAGCTGCCAATGGCTAAAGATGGAAAATCTGAGCAATCAGTAAACATGAAAATCAATATTATGTCTATGATCTATTCTAAAACAGCTCTCTTCTGGGTAAAGGAAGGTCATTCCAAGGCACCATGATGCAAGGTCAGTGCCTGAGTCAGAATCAAACTTGCCTGTTTTAAGCCTCTCACTGGAAAATACCCATCTCCTTGCTGTTATGTGGTATTTTAAATTGAGGTCTGCTTCAAGCCTTTGCAGAATGAAAAACAAAGCCTGTATCTCAATCACTTAATGCAGAGATTACTGATGAAGTATAGTGAATCCCCAAAGCAAAAGAAAAACTTCTCTAAAAGATTTTACGTTTATTAAAGCAATGACAATAAGAGGCACTTTTCACATGTATGCCACAGTGTCTGTACCCTGAGACTGTTAATGTATAATTTTCCCATCTGAATAGGTGGGTAAAAAAAAGTTATTTTCAAACAGTCTAAGAGATACATATAACAATCACATCCAAAAGTAATACATCAGTCAGTCCCTGTTGCTTTCATTCTTGTCCTGCACTATCACTCCATTGAACATATTCTGGATCTTGATATACAGAATCATCAGTTTGGATTTGGGGGAATGCCCTGCCTTTGAAACAGTTTGGTGGTTCACAATTCATGAGATATTTAGAGCTGTTTCTGCATAAACTGCAGCAGTATTAAATTAGAAATTAGAAAAGCAGAAAGATAGCACCAAAATATAAGTACTTGTGTATAACTCTAACAAAATATCTACAAGATCTATACATGGAAAACTACACAACTCTGATGAAAGCAATCAAAGTAGATATTAAAAAATGGAATGATATCCCGTGTTCATGGATTGGAAGACTTAATATTAAAATGTCAATTCTTTTCAACTTGATCTATAGAGTCTATACAATTTCAATCAATATCTCCACAAGCTGTTTTACAGGTATGAACAAACTGATTCTAAAATTTATGTGGAAAGTCAAGCAGACTACAATAAATAATATAGTGTTGAAGAAGAACAAAGTTGGAGGACTTACATCTTCTGCTTTCAAGACTTATTATAAAACTACAATATTCAAGCCAGCATGCATGCCATTGGTGAAAGAATATACACATAGATCAATGAAACAAAACAAAGAGCCCAGAAATAGATCTAAACAAAATATAATCAACTGATTTTTGCAAAGGTGCAAAGACAATTCAATGGAGAAAGGTGGTCTTTTCAAGACAGTGCTGGAACAATTGGATATCCATATACATAAACATGAACCTAGACACAGATCTTACACTTTATACAAAAATTAACTTAACATGAATCTTTCCATTCCAGCTATCTTCCTGTTACTGATTTCTAATTTAATTTCATGTGGTCTCAGGACATACTTTGTATGATTTCTATAGTTTTTAACTTTGTGAGGTGTGTTTTATGGTCCATGTTGGTAAATGTTCCATATGAGCTTGTGAAGAATGTGCATTCTGCTGCTATTGGATAGAGTGTTTGAAAAATGTCACTTAGATCCAGATGATTGATGGTGCTGTGCAGGGCATCTATATCCTTAGGGATTTATGCCTGCTCTGCCCATTACTTAGAGAGGGATGTTGAAGTATGAAACAGTAATAGTACTTTTGTCTATTTTTTCTTCAGTTCTCTCATGTTTAGTCTCATGTATTTGGAGACTCTGTTGTCAGCTGCATAGCATTAGTGTTTGTTATGTGTTCTTGGGGAACTCACCCCATTATCATTATGTAACTCCCCTCTTTATCCCTGATAATTTTCCTTACATTGTTGTGTGCTTTGTCTAAAATTAATATTAGTACTCCAGCTTTCTTTTGATTAGTGTTAGAATGGTGTATCTTTCTCCATTCCTTTACTTTTAATCTATCTGAGCCTTTATATTTAAAGTGGGTTTCTTGTAGACAACATATAGTTGGGTCTTGTTTTCCTATCCATTGTGACAATTTCTGTCCTTTTATTGTGAATTTAGACATTCACATTTAAAGTGATTAATGATATAGTCAGAAATACCTACCATGTTTTTGTTTTCTACTCATTGCATTGTTTTTTGTTTCTTCCCCCATTTCTTTTTCTGCCTTCTTTAATTTTAATAGAGTATTTTATGATTCCATGTTGCTTTAAACAATGGTTCTCTTTTAGATCAATTAAAAAGAAGACAAAGAAAATATTTCATTTTACCTTCATTTATTCCTTCTCCAACACTCTTTATGGAGAGCTGAGTTTCTGACATTCCTTGCAAGGAATGTCTACTAGTGATGAATTCCCTCAGTTTTTGTTGATTTGAGAAAGCCTTTCTCCTTTACTTTTGATTGACAATTTTGCTAGATACAGAATTCTAGGTTGGTAGATTTATTTTTTCTTTTAACACTTTAAAAATTGTATTCCTCTATTTCTTGCTTGTTTTATTTTTGACAAGATGTTTACTATAATTCTTATGCCTGTTACTCCATGGATAAAGTGCAGCTTATCTATAGAGTAACAGGCATATATCCGTCTTCTTTCAAGATATTTTCTTTGTCTTTGGTTTTCTGCAATTTGAATATGATATGCTTAGCTGTGTATGAGTGTTTTTGTTAGCTTGTTGTATTTGTTCTCCGAGCTTCCTTCTTCCCGGATCTGTGGTTTGTTGATTCTATTGACATACCTTCAATTCAGAGATTCTTTCCTTGACACATCTAATCTACTGATGACCCAAAAAAGACTTTCTTCATTTTTGGTACAGTATTTTTGATTTCTAACATTTCCTGTGCATCTTTCTTAGAGTTTCCATCTCTCTGCAGCTGTAACAGAATACCACACACTGGGTAACTTATAAGCAAAAAGTCTCAATTTCTCACAGTTCTGTAGGCTGAGAAGTCCGATCAAGGTGCCAGCAAGGTCACACACTCCTTCGGTTCCATAGCTAGCACCTTCTCACTGTGCCCTCACATGATGGAAGAGGCTGGGGATCTCTCTGAGGCAACTTTTATAAAACAGTAATTTCACTCACGAAGGTTTCACTCTCAAGACAAACACTTCCCAAAGGTCCCAGCTACTAATCTCATTACATTGGCCATTAGGATTTCAAGGTTGCCATGAACTAGTTTGTAGTTTTGCAATATTTATATTCTAGATTAATGACTGGGTTAAAATGTAGTTAAAACAAGCCTTTTAATTGGTCTTCATATTTAACTATATACACTAGAAACAATGGAAACGTAGTGATACACTAATCCTACAATTTCAAATTATTTTCTAGGCCAGTGTTTGTCGTGATCCCAGGGATAGCAGGGTCAGCCTCACCTGGAAACTTGTTAGAAATGCAGATCCTTAAACCCCACCCCAGACCTACTGAATCAGAAACTCAAGAGGCTGGAGCCAAAGACTCTTCATTTTAACAAGCCCTCCAGGTGCTTCTCATGCTATCTCAGGTTTGAAAATCACTGATCAACACTAAATTATATTTGCACTTGTAAGTGGAATATAGTTATAATTTTCTAATTGAATTGTCTGTTAGCTTTGTACCTGTTGTAAAAAAAAGTTACTCAATTAGTCACTATTAATGATTCTATTACTCTGGAGATTATCTCAAGCAGTTGCAAAATGAGTTCCTAGAATCATACAAGGTTTGAATGTGTGAAAATAGACTGTCAAATTTACAAATTTTATGTCTTCTTGTGATTGGAAGGGAAGATTCCATTTTATAAGAAAAAATATTTTTAATTAAAATATTTTAATTTTAAGCTTTTCATTGCAAAATAATTTAATACTTGTAAAAATAAAGAATTTCAATATACCCTTCATCCAACTACTCCAACAGTTAACACTTTACATAACCATAGTGCAATGATTCGTATCTGGGAAATTGAAAATATTATTAAATAATCTGCAAACCTTAGTCAGATTTCACCAGTTGTCCCATTAATATCCTTTTACAAATCCAAGCTCTAACTAGGATTGTACATTGCATTTAGTTGCCATGTCTCCTTAATCTCTAATCTTGGGCAGTTCTTTGTTTTTCAGGACCTTGAAATTTTGAAGCATGTAGGTCAGCCAGTTATTTTGTCTATATCCTTCAATTTAGGCTTGTCTGATATTTTCTTGTGACTAAATTCAAGATATTCATTTCTGACAAGAATACCATTAAAATGATACTATGCCCTTCTCAGTGCTTTGTAACAAGATGTTGTTACTGGTGTGTTATCTTTGATCATTTGGTTAAGGTGATGTCTACCAGGTTTATTCATGTAGTTACTACTTTTTCCCTTTATAATTGATAAGTATTGTATGGGGAGGACTTCCCTGGTGGTGCAGTGGTTAAGAATCCGCCTGCTAATGCAGGGGACATGGGTTCGAGCCCTGGTCCAGGAAGATGCCTTGGAGCAACTAAGCCTGTGCGCCATAACTACTGAGCCTGTGCTCTAGAGCCCTCAAGCCACAACTACTGAGCCTGCATGCCACAGCTACTGAAGCCCATGAGTCTACAGCCTGTGCTCTGCAACAAGAGAAGCCATCTCTTGAAGCAATGAGTAGCCCCCTCTCACCACAACTAGAGAAAGCCCGTGCATAGCAATGAAGACCCAACACAGCCAAAAATAAATAAATAAATAATAAGTATTGTATTGGGGGAAATACTTTGAAGTTATGAAAATATTCTGTTTCTCATACTTTTCCCATTAATTTTAGGACTCACTGATGATTCTTGCCTACAATAATTATTACTGTGTTATTCACCAAATGGTGATTTTTTTAAAAAAACTCCATCATTTCTTCTTTATTTGTTAATTGAAGTTCTACTGTAATGAAGTGCTATCCCTTACCTCCTTTCCTTTTTGTATTCAATTATATATTTATATCAGTAAAAATTTACTTTTTTCTGTGGATTATTCTCCATCGCTATCTCTATTTCATTTGTTGCTCAAGTTGACCCAGATGCAGCCACTGGGAACTACAAGTTGGCTGCAGTATCCTTTCAACATGCTGTCATTATCTTTTGAGCACTTGAATACTCTCTGACATCACACATTATTTCAGGCTCATTTTGTACTTTCCCCAGCCCAGCCCTGGATTCAGTATTTCTCTGAAAGCACTAGTTCATTAAAGGATGACATTTAGAAACTAAGATCTGAATATAAGTTGTGCTCATTCCTACTAAGTTATCTTTGCTTCTAGGTACTCTCAATGGAGGGAGTATATACACTTAAATGCATCTATGTCTATTTCTCTATCTACATATCAAATCATATTTAATACTGATTCCCACACTTCCAAATCTAATACCACATGCTTCATTCTAACTATACTGCCTTCCTAATTTATAACTACTTCCCACGAAAAAAAAAAAGAAATTTGGCTTTCATTATTCAAAATATACTTATATTCTTAGTCCCAGAATACACGTAAAATAATTTCAGTATTGCTAACACATACCTCTGTGGAAAATAATTTATAGCCTAGAGTATTTGTGTTCAGTACATTTTAGAAGAACATATTGTAAAGACCTTAACGTTTCACACCTAGACAGTTTTATATTTCCAAAATTTTGTACTGCTATTTAACATAGTTGAACATCTTCAGCCCAATAAGGATCAAACCAGGTCTAAAATTTTCAACTTTTTATAAACAACAAGTTCCTACTGTATAGCACAGGGAACTATATTCAATATCCTGGGATAAACCATAATGGAAAAGAATATAAAAGAGGATGTATATATGTGTATAACTGAGTTACTTTGCTGTACAGCAGAAATTAACACAACATTGTAAATGAACTGTAATTCAATAAATAAATAAAATAAAAATTTCCACTTTTAGTGCCGAATGAGTTTCAATTATATAAAATATGTATCCTACACTTCTCATATTATTAAAGATTTTTAAATTTTTCTATTTTTTCCCTCATTTTTATTTAGAAAAGAGAACAAATTTTAATAGCATATAAGCTCCACAAGGGCAATGATTTTATTTTGGGGTTTTTTAAATTTTCTTTTTCTACTGTAGTTCTAATGCCTGGAAAATAATTTGACATCTACTAGCCATTCAACAGAAATTGGTTGACTAGAGTGTTCAGATAATTATACAAGCAGGTGTATAACAATGGCAGTTCTGCCAAAACTAAGCTATTGGTGAGCAAGCAATCACCACTAGGTGACAGTATAAAACATTCATACCTTAACTAATGCACCAATTTTCTAAATGGGCCCATGAAAGGAAAGTTAGGGATGTCACTATGTAATACGTATAGCTTGCCTTAGGAAAATCTAGTGGTACCTGTATAAGGAAAGCAGTAATTCAAATGTACAAGCCTACTAAGTGCTCATCTGTGATAATAGGAAGAACATTTTAGGAACAGCAGTGCTGTTAGAAAAAAGTGAATTGGGCCTCAGAGAGCTTTGACTTTATTGGAGGACATGAAATGTATAATAAGAAAAGCAGAGAATGAAGTGGAAGCTGCTTAAGCCACAGGGACAGTATTAACATATGCATTAACCAAGGATAACTCGAGGATTCTGATATTCAGTGGAGTGGTAAGTCATTGCCAAGTTGAACAGTGAAGTAATATGTAGGGAATATTGGTACTATTTTGTCTGTTTTTAAGAAATGAGGATATTTAAATGAGTGCTTATCTAATGTCACACAGCTATTCTGATTCCAGAATGGCTGATTTCTCTCACTACTTAAACAACCTGTTGCCCCTAAATTCTTTTTTTTTTTTTAACATCTTTATTGGAGCATAATTGCTTTACCATGTTGTGTTAGTTTCTGCTGTATAACTAAGTAAATCAACTATATGTATACATATATCCACATATCCCCTCCCTCTTGCACCTCCCTCCCACCCTCCCTATCCCACCCCTCTAGGTGGTCACAAAGCACCAAGTTGATCTCCCTGTGCTATGCAGCTGCTTCCCACTAGCCATCTAATTTACATTTGGTAGTGTATATATGTCAATGCTACTCTCTCACTTCGTGCCAGCTTACCCTTCCCCCTCGACCTAATGAAACTTAAAAGCTATTGCACAGCAAAGGAAACCATAAACAAGATGAAAGGACAACCCTCAGAATGGGAGAAAATATTTGCAAATGAAGAAACTGACAAAGGATTAATCTCCAAAATTTACAAGCAGCTCATGCAGCTCAATATCAAAAAAGCAAACAACCCAATCCAAAAATGGGTGGAAGACCTAAATAGACATTTCTTTAAAGAGACATACAGATTGCCAACAAATACATGAAAGGGTGCTCAACATCACTAATCATTAGAGAAATGAAAATCAAAACCACAATGAGGTATCACCTCACACAGGTCAGAAAGGCCATCATCAAAAAAACTACATCCAAAGAGACCTTCAAGATGATAGAGGAGTAAGATGTGGAGATCACCTTCCTCCCCACAAATACATCAAAAATACATCTACATATGGAACACCTCCTACAGAACACCTACTGAATGCTGGCAGAAGACCTCAGACTTCCCAAAAGGCAAGAAACTCCCCACGTACCTGGGTAGGGCAAAAGAAAAAAGAAAAAACAGAGACAAAAGAATAGGGACAGGACCTGCACCTCTGGGAGGGAGCTGTGAAGGAGGAGAAGCTTCCAAACACTAGGAAGCCCCTTCACTGGCGGAGAAGGGGGTGGAGGCGGGGAAGCTTCGGAGCCACAGAGGAGAGCGCAGCAACAGGGGTGCAGAGGGCAAAGCGGAGAGATTCCCACACAGAGGATCAGTGTCGACCAGCACTCACCAGCCAGAGAGGCTTGTCGGCTCACCCGCCGGGGCGGGCGGGGCCTGGGAGCTGAGGCTCGGGCTTCAGAGGTCAGATCCCAGGGAGAGTACTGGGGTTGGCTGCGTGAACACAGCCTGAAGGGGGCTAGTGTGCCACAGCTAGCTGGGAGGGAGTCCAGGAAAAAGTGTGGAACTGCCTAAGAGGTAAGAGACCATTGTGTTGGGCTGAGCAAGGAGAGGAGATTCAGAGCACAGCGTAAACAAGCTCCAGAGATGGGCGCGAGCCACGGCTATCAGCACAGGCATCAGAGACGGGCATGAAATGCTAAGGCTGCTGCTACAGCCACCAAGAAGCCTGTGTGCAAGCACAGGTCACTATCCACAGCTCCCCTCCTGGGAGCCTGTGCAGCCCGCCACTGGCAGGGTCCTGTGATCCAGGGACAACTTCCCTGGGAGAACAAGCGGCACGCCTCAGGCTATTGCAATCTCACACTGGCCTCTGCCGCCGCAGGCTCACCCCGCATTCTGTACCCCTCCCTCCCCCCGGCCTGAGTGAGCCAGAGCCCCCAAATCAGCGGCTACTTTAACCCCATCCTGTCTGAGCAAAGACCAGACGCCCTCAGGCGACCTACATGCAGAGGCGGGGCCAAACCCAAACCTGAACCCCAGGAGCTGTGTGAACAAAGAAGATAAAGGAAAATTTCTCCCAGCAGCCTCAGGAGCAGCGGATTAAATCTCCACAATCAACTTGATGTACCCTATATCAGTGGAATACCTGAATAGACAATGAATCATCCCAAAATGAGGCGGTGGACTTTGGGAACAACCGTAGACTTGGGGTTTGCTTTCTGCAGCAAATTTGTTGCTGGTTTTATGATTATCTTAGTTTAGTATTTACAGTTTATTATCATTGTTAGATTTGTTTATTGATTTGGTTGCTCTCTTCCTTTTTTTCTTTTATATATAGATATATATATTTATTTCCTTTTTCTCTTTTAGTGAGTGTGTATGTGAATGCTTCTTTGTGTGATTTTGTCTGTATAGCTTTGCTTTTACCATCTGTCCTAGGGTTCTGTCCATTTTTTCTGTGTGTGTGTGTTTTTTTTTTTTTTGTATAGTTTTTAGCACATGTTTTCATTGGTGGATTTGTTTATTGGTTTGGTTGCTCTCGTCTTTCTTTTTTCTATGACTTTTTACTTTTTTATTTTTAATAATTTTTTATTTTAATAACTTAAAAAAAAATTTTTTTTCTTTCTTTCTTTCTTTCTTTCTTTCTTTCTTTCTTTCTTTCTTTCTTTCTTTCTTTCTGTCTTTCTTTCCTTTCTTATCCCTTTTCTTCTGAGCCATGTGCTGACAGGGTCTTGGTGCTCCAGCTGGGTGTTAGGCCTGTGCCTCTGAAGTGGGAGAGCTGAGTTCACAACATTGGTCCACCAGAGATCTCCCAGCTCCACGTAATATCAAACAGCTACAGCTCTCCCAGAGATCACAATCTCAATGCTTAGACCCAGCTCCACTGAAGGACCAGCAAGCTACACTACTGGACACCCTATGCCAAACAACTAGGAAGACAGGAACACAACCCCACTCATTAGCAAAGAGGCAGTCTAAATAATAACAAGGTCACAGACACCCCAGAACACACCACCAGACATGGTCCTGCCCACCAGAAAGAAAAGATCGAGCCTCATCCACCAGAACACAGGCACAAGTCACCTCCACCAGGAAGCCTATACAACCCACTGAACCAACCTTACCTACTGGAGGCAGACACCAAAAATAATGGGAACTACAAACCCGCATCCTACGAAAAGGAGACACCAAACACAGTAAGTTAAGCAAAATGAGAAGACAGAGAAACACACATCAGATGAAGGAGGAAGGTTAAAACCCACCAGACCAAACAAATGAAGAGGAAATAGTCAGTCTATCTGAAAAAGAATTCAGAGTAATGATAGTAAAGATGATCCGAAATTTTGGAAAAACAATGGAGAAAATACAAGAAGCATTTAACAAGGACCTAGAATAACTAAAGAGCAAACAAACAGTGATGAACAAGAAAATAAATGAAATTTAAAATTCTCTAGAAGGAATCAATAGCAGAATAACTGAGGCAGAAGAACGGATAAGTGACCTAGAAGATAAAATAGTGGAAATAAATACTGCAGAGCAGAATAAAGAAAAAAGAATGAAAAGAATTGAGGACAGTCTCAGAGACCTCTGGGACAACATTAAAAGAACCAACATTTGAATTATAGGTGTCCTAAAAGAAGAAGAGAAAAAGAAAGGGACTGAGAAAATATTTGAAGAGATTATAGTTGAAAATTTCCCTAATATGGGAAAGAAAATAGTCAATCAAGTCCAGGAAGTGCAGAGAGTCCCATACAGGATAAATCCAAGGTGAAACACGCCAAGACACAGATTAATCAAGCTATCAAAAATTAAATACAGAGAAAAAATATTACAAACAGCAAGGGAAAAACAAATAACATACAAGGGAATCCCCATGGGGTTAACACCTGATCTTTCAGCAGAAACTCTGCAAACAAGAACAGAGAGGCAGGACATATTTACAGTGATGAAGGGGAAAAACCTACAACCAAGATTACTCTACCCAGCAAGGATCTCATTCCGATTCGACAGAGAAATTAAAGCAAGCAAAAGCTAAGAGAATTCAGCACCACCAAACGAGGTTTACAACAAATGCTAAAGGAACTACTTTAGGCAGGAAACACAAGAGAAGGAAAAGACCTACAATAACAAACCCAAAACAATTAAGAAAATGGTAATAGGAACCTACATATCGATAACTACCTTAAATGTAAATGGATTAAATGCTCCAACCAAAAGACATAGACTGGCTGAATAGATAGAAAAATAAGACCGTATATATGCTGTCTGCAAGAGACCCACTTCAGACCTAGGGAAACATACAGACTGCAAGTGAGGGGGATGGAAAAAGATATTCCATGCAAATGGAAATCAAAAGAAAGCTGGAGTAGCAATTCTCTTATCAGACAAAATAGACTTTAAAATAAAAACTGTTACAAGAGAAAAAGAAGGACACTACATTATGATCAAGGGATCAATCCAAGAAGAAGATATAACAATTGTAAATATTTATGCACCCCACATAGGAGTAGCTCAATACATAAGGCAAATGCTAACAGCCATAAAAGGGGAAATCGACAGTAACACAATCATAGTAGGGGATTTTAACTCCCCACTTCCACCAATGGACAGCTCATCCAAAATGAAAATAAATAAGGAAACACAAGCTTTAAATGATACATTAAACAAGATGGACTTAATTGATATTTACAGGACAGTCCATCCAAAAACAACAGAAAACATTTTCGCCTCAAGTGCTCATGGAACATTCTCCAGGATAGATCATACCTTGAGTCACAAATCCAGCTTTGGTAAATTTAAGAAAATTGAAATCATATCAAGTATCTTTTCAACCACAACGCTATGAGACTAGATTCCAATTACAGGTAAAAAAAACAGTAAAAAATACAAACACATGGATGCTAAACAATACACCAGAAAACAACAAAGAAATCACTGAAGAAATCAAAGAGAAAATCAAAAAACACCTAGAAACAAATGACAATGAAAACACGACAACCCAAAACCTATGGGATACAGCAAAAGCAGTTCTGAGAGGGAAGTTTATAGCAATACAATCCTACCTCAAGAAACAAGAAACATCTCAAATAAACAACCTAAACTTACATCTAAATCAATTAGGGAAAGAAGAACAAAAAACCCTGAAAGTTAGCATAAGTAAAGAAATCATAAAGATCAGGTCAGAAATAAATGAAAAAGAAATGAAGGAAACAATAGCTAAGATCAGTAAAACTAAAAGCTGGTTCTTTGAGAAGATAAAATTGATAAACCATTAGCCAGACTCATCAAGAAAAGAAGGGAGAAGACTCAGATCAATAGAATTAGAAATGAAAAAGGAGAAGAAATACTCACTTTGCAGAAATACGAAGTATTATGAGAGATTACTACAAGCAACTATATGCCAATAAAATGGACAACCTGGAAGAAATGGACAAATTCTTAGAAAAGTACAACCTTCCGAGACTAACCAGGAAGAAATAGAAAATATAAACTGACCAATCACAAGCACTGAAATTGAAACTGTGATTAAAAATCTTCCAACAAACAAAAGCCCAGGAAGAGGTGGCTTCACAGGCAAATTGTATCAAACATTTAGAGAAGAGCTAAAACCTATCCTTCTCAAACTCTTCCAAAATATAGCAGAGGGAGGAACACTCCCAAACTCATTCTACAGGGCCACCATCACCCTGATACCAAAACCAAAGATGCCACAAAGAAAGAAAACTTTAGGCCAATATCACCGATGAACATAGATGCAAAAATCCTCAACAAAATACTAGCAAACAGAATCCAACAGCACATTAAAAGGATCACACACCATGATCAAGTGGGGTTTAGCCCAGGAATGCAAGGATTCTTCAATATACACAAATCACTCAATGTGATACACCATATTAACAAACTGAGGGAGAAAAACCATATGATCATCTTAATAGATGCAGGAAAAGCTTTTGACAAAATTCAACACCTATTTATGATAAAAAACCATCCGGAAAGTAGGCATACAGGGAACTTACCTCAACATAATAAAGGCCATATATCACAAACCCACAGCCAACATCGTCAAGTGGTGAAAAACTGAAACCATTTCCTCTGCGATCAGGAACAAGACAAGGTTGTCCACTCTCACCACTATTATTCAACATAGTTTTGGAAGTTTTAGCCACAGCAAACAGAGTAGTAAAAAAATGAAAGGAATCCAAATTGGAAAAGAAGAAGTAGAGCTGTCACTGTTTGCAGATGACATGAAAATATACATAGAGAATCCTAAAGATGCTACCAGAAAACTACTAGAGCTAATCAATGAATTTGGTAAAGTAGTAGGATACAAAATTAATGCACAAGGGGTTTCCCTGGTGGCGCAGTGGTTGAGAATCTGCCTGCCAATGCAGGGGACATGGGTTCGAGCCCTGGTCTGGGAAGATCCTACATGCCACGGAGCAACTAGGCCCGTGAGCCACAATTACTGAGCCTGCGCGTCTGGAGCCTGTGCTCCAAAACAAGAGAGGCCGCGATAGTGAGAGGCCCACGCACCGCGATGAAGAGTGGCCCCCACTTGCCGCAACTAGGGAAAGACCTCGCACAGAAACGAAGACCCAACACAGCCATAAAAAAAAAAAAAAAAAAAAAAAAAATTAATGCACAGAAATCTCTTACATTCTTATACACTAACGACGAAAAATCTGAAAGAGAAATTAAGGAAACACTCCCATTTACCACTGCAACAAAAAGAATAGAATACCTAGGAATAAACCTACCTAAGGAGACAAAAGACCTGTATGCAGAAAACTGTAAGACACTGATGAAAGAAACTAAAGATGACACAAACAGATGGGAGATATTCCATGTTCCTGGATTGGAAGAATCAACATTGTGAAAATGATAATACTACCAAAGCAATCTACAGATTCATTGCAATCCCTATCAAACTACCAATGGCATTTTTCACAGAACTACAACAAAAAATTTCTCAATTTGTATGGAAACACAAAAGATCCCGAATAGCCAAAGCAATCTTGAGAAAGAAAAACGGAGCTGGAGGAATCAGGATCCTGGACTTCAGACTATACTACAAAGCTACAGTAATCAAGGCAGTATGGTACTGCCATGATAACAGAAATATAGATGAATGGCACAGGACAGAAAGTCCAGAGGTAAACCCACGCACATATGGTCACCTTATTTTTGATAAAGGAGGCAAGAATATACAATGGAGAAGAGACAGCCTCTTCAATAAGTGGTGCTGGGAAAACTGGACAGCTACATGTAAAAGAATGAAATTAGAACACTCCCTAACACCACACACAAAAGTAAACTCAAAATGGTTTAAAGACCTAAAACTAAAGCCAGACACTATAAAACTCTTAGAGGAAAACAGAGGCAGAGCACTCTATGACATAAATCACAGCAAAATCCTTTTTGACCCACCTCCTAGAGAAATGGGAAGAAAAACAAAAATAAACAGATAGGACCTAATGAAACTTAAAAGCTTTTGGGCAACAAAGGAAACCATAAACAAGAAAAAAAGACAATCCTCCGAATGGGAGAAAATATTTGCAAATGAAGCAACTGACAAAGGATTAATCTCCAAAATATACAAGCAGCTCAATATTGAAAAAACAAACAACCCAATCCAAAAATGGGCAGAAGACCTAAATAGACATTTCTCCAAGGAAGATATACAGATTGCCAACAAACACATGAAAGGATGCTCAACATCACTAATCATTAGACAGATGCAAATCAAAACTACAATGAGGTATCAGCTCATACCTGTCAGAATGGCCGTCATTAAAAAGTCTACAAACAATAAATACTGTAGTGGTGTGGAGAAAAGGGAACCCTCTTGCATTGTTGGTGGGAATGTAAATTGATACAGCTATTATGGAGAACAGTACGGAGGTTCCTTAAAAAACTAAAAATAGAACTACCATATGACCCAGCAATCCCACTACTGGACATATACCCTGAGAAAACCATAATTCAAAAAGAGTCATGTACCACAATATTCATTGCAGCTCTATTTACAATAGCCAGGACATGGAATCAACCTAAATGTCCATCGACAGATGAATGGATACAGAAGATGTGGCACATATATACAATGGAATATTACTCAACCATAAAAAGAAACAAAACTGAGTTATTTGTAGTGAGGTGGATGGACCTAGACTCTGCCATACATAGCGAAGTAAGTCAGAAAGAGAAAAACAAATATCATATGCTAACATATATATATGGAATCTAAAAAAAAAACTTTCTGAAGAACCTAGGGGCACAACAGGAATAAAGACGCAGATGTAGAGAATGGACTTGAGGACACAGGGACGGGACAAAGTGAGAGAGTGGCATTGACATATATACACTACCAAATGTAAAATAGATAGCTAGTGGGAAGCAGCTGCATAGCACAGCGAGATAAGCTCGGTGCTTCGTGACCATCTAGAGGGGTGGGATAGGGATGGTGAGAGGGAGACACAAGAGGGAGGGTATATGGGGATATATTTATACGTATAGCTGATTCTCCTTGTTATACAGCAGAAACTAACACAGCAATGTAAAGCAATTATACTCCAATAAGGATGTTAAAAAAAAAAAAAAAAGGAAATAAACCTCAGCAAATCCACCCCTGGAATATTAGTATTAGGGAATGGTAAGGTCTAGGTATCAAGGTAAGAACTCAGAGCAAGTCAAAATTTCTAAAGCTAGAAATTTGAATTCTTGTATATGAAATTATTAAATCACTTGTCACAGTTTCATTTTATTACACCAACATTTTTCCAAAAGTGCCTATTAAAAACAAAAAACTAAACAAAAGCAAAATATTACCTCATGAAAGAGTCCATAGGCTTTACCAGAGTACCAGAGGGGTTCATGGTACAAAAAAGTTATAAATTCTGGTGTAATTTAAATATTGAGTTAAAGAGTTTTAGGGCTGTTATCTTCTTCTTTACCTGGAAGGCTAAGACATTTGAGCATTTTTTATTGTTCATTTTAAGACTTGCTGGATAGATGGAAAGCAGGATAGATAAAGTAATAGAAACAAATGGACAAATGAATGAATAGACAATTGGATAATGCATATCTACAAAATGTTGGTCTATTGACTTGCAAACACATTGATTGTATATATTAGATCTACAATTACCAATACATCTTAAGTTTATCTACTTTAATAATTCTAAATTTTTCATTCCGATGTCTCTACTGTCTCAGATATTTTCACTATTGCTTTCCCTTAGCAGTATCTTTCCCTATTTTAGGCAATAAACTTACTGAATGTGGTCATTGATATAATAGAATTTTCCAATATCTATATAAACTTTCCTTTTAATTAATGGAAATCTATCATATGCTCATCAGGACTTTCAGTGCAAGATGTCAGATTTAATGAAACAACTCTGTCCATTTTTTCTTCAGGCATATATATATATATATATATATATTTTTTTTTTTTAATGAAAATCACAATGTTTAGAAATTAAAAAAGAAACTGAGCCACCAGTATACTAGAAAGTTTGAGGGAATCCTAGCTAATAAACAGAATCAGACTGAAGGGTAAAACAAGATGGAGAAACCTCAGCCCTAAACACTAAATGAAAGTTCTGTCCCTAAGATAACCAAGGACTATCTCCAAATTCCAACTCAACAAAGATAAAAAGCAGGAATGGACCACTTAATTAAAATGCTTTATAATGTTTTAATTAAATAAGCCAACTCAGAGCAAAATAACTTTATAAAAGAGGGAGTTGATCTGCCTAGGATAGAAACCTACTATTCCTATAGGAGCCCAAGAGAGAGGCTAAGAGAAAGGATTTCAATAGACACAGCAGATGCTGAGGAAAGAAAAGGAAGGGGAAAAGCAGCTCTAAAGAGAGATATGCACTAAAGAGTTTTAATCTGGAATAAAGCCCTCTTTACTTTGCCTAATTAAGCAAGTCCCCAGTCAGCTATACAAGTCCATGCTTAGCAACCTACAGAGCAGTAGTAACTGACACTTCTTCTCTATGTAAATTGATCATTAATCATCCTAATCCTTTATTCAATAAATACAGATTTTTATCTAAGAATCACCACATACTGGAGGAAAACCAGTGACATCCATGGTAAAAATAGCAGTGAATAAATTAAAAAATTAACCCTATAGGAAACAAAAATAAGTTAGGAACCAAAAGGAAAGTTTAAAATATTCCAATTAGTTTCCTCAGAGAAGTTTAAGAGGATATTGCATCCAGCAAACAAGTATAGACTCTTATTTCTTTAAAAAGGGAACCACCAGAGAATAAGAGTTAGTGGAATTAAAAAATTTGTGATCATGAAACAAATTAGTCAAGGCGCTGAATAAAAGAATAATCAAATAAGACCAAGGTTAATATTGGAAAAATTATGTTTAAGAAATTTCTCACACTGTAGAATATATATATATATATATATATATATATATATATATATATATATATATACACACACACATATAATTATGTTATATATAAATAAACATTTTATTTATATATAATATAAATATATGTAAATATTTTTTCTTTATAACACGGAGGTTCAATTCCAGGATGCCAATGTTCATCTAATAGGCATTCCAGGAGGAGTTAATGATTAATGAAGGTAAGGAAATAATCAAAGAAATAATGGAAATATTTTCAACTGAAGGACCTATCAGTTATTGAGCTGGGTATACAGCAGAAACCCACATATCAATACATTTTTGTGAAATTTCAGGGCTTCAAGGATAAAGAGGAAACCAAGAAAACTTCCAGGGAAAAGATAATAATACAAAAGATATGTACAACAAATGAAATCAAGTTGATTTCACCAAAATTATAGGCTCAAAGACAGTGGAAAATGCTATCAAATTTGAGTGGGAAAATGATTTAAAATAATAATTCTACATATAGCTAGTCTATCAAACTCGAGAAAAGAAATACATTTTTAAGATAAAAGGACTGAGAAGGTTCACAGATCTTCCCTACTTACTATGAGTAAATAATGTTTTCAAAATAAAGAAATGCAAGAGAAAGAAAGGCATGAGAGAAGAACGCATTAGCCTGAGTTTGAGCCAGAAGAATTGTCCTCAACCCTATGCAGACATTAGAATTGCATCTGGAGCTTTTAAAAATACTAATTTTCAAAGAGAAGGGCATCTGAGATGCTGGTAATGTTCTATGTTTTGGATTACTGGTATACAGATGTGTTCACTTTGTAATATTTAGTCACAAAAAATTCACACTCCTAATTTCTACCCCAGACTTATTAAATCAGAAAATCTAGGGGTTGGGTACAAGTGTGGGCATTTTTTAAAAGTACCTCGGGATATTATAATTTGCATCCTAAATTGAACCACTGCCCCCCAAAGAGGCTAAAGTGCAAAAAAATTAATATTTTTGAATCCTTGGTGCAGAAGGTTAAGTTAATCATGCTCCTTAATTCATAGCACATTAAATACCCCCTTGTTTTATTCATTTATTAATTTATGTATTCCTTTATTGTCTTCCCACAATCCCATTTTCCATTCTTCCCCAGATAACCATTCTACTGTTTTAATGTATATCCTTTTGTGCTTTTTATGAAATATGAATTATTGTGTATGCTTGTGTAACTTATTTAAAATATATTGTCTTTGATAACTTATTCTTTTACTTTAGATAGGTACTGTCTAATTTGATAAATCAAAAACTGGAACAATCATTATGAAATCTAGCAATATAAGGTTTAGCATCAAAATGAACTACACAAACTTAGAATATTTAATTTTAGAGAATAGAACTATGCAAGGCAATAGAGATCTTTCATCCTATTAAACAATGATTATCAAGATGACTTCTTTCTCAGAAAGATTAAATCCTTTTACTTTTGAGAGCATATAGCACCATTATGGCACACTGTATGTAATTTAATTATTATTCTTCTTCTGAAGTTTCAATTTGAGTATTATAGGACTTTCTGGTTTATTAGTGTCATGTTTTGGACTAATTCTTATGTTTGTGCTTAGCACAGCATAGCATGCTTTCAAAATACATGGAATGGTTGTAGACTCCTATATTGAATGTGAAGACATTTTTCACAAGTGATAGTTTTCTCTGATTGCATTGCTTTGCTGAAAAAAATTCAACTTGCAGCCAACAAATTTGTGATCTCTTGAAAATAGCATACTAAAAATGTGGATCTGTCACTGGACAAGTATCATAATTTGATTTTAAATAACAGCACATATACTTGTGTGTATATATGCCAGTATAAACACACAGGAATGCATTTAATTAAACACATCTAAATAGTAAAGCATATGTAAAATCAGGCAAAGAGAATAAAAGATGTAGAAAGACACAAACTCTTCAGGTATCTATAATATTCTGATCTCCCATGAACATATGTGGAATGATAAGATAAATTCTTCCATTCTGCAGATGCCAAAATATTAAGAAGAGCTTCCAGCTGCCATTAGGAGAGACAGCTGCCACTTAGCCAAGGATGCCTTAGGAGTTGGCCAAGATGGTCAGGCAATGAACACCAAGAAGAACCCCCAACAAAAGGAAAAAGCAATTTTATATTGTCATTCCATTCGTGAGTTTCTTCTTGAAAAACCTATGTAACTGAAAAGTTAGAATGTCAAGACCATGCTGTAATATGATATGGAAGATTAAACAGAAGAAAAATTTTACAATATAGAACAGAAATGCACACAGGCATATACATATCTGAAAATATTGAACATTACATCAATGGAAGTTGGTTTCTTAATTTTACCCATTTATTAATGAATATTTTTTTTAAAGTTCTCATTGGTGAAGAAATGAAGATTGTGTGCATCTTTGGAAGCTGAATTACTGTTTCACTGGAAAAGGGAATTAGCTGAATTTGTATTCATAAGATAGTTATAAGCTCACAAATGTACACACAGAAGGCATGGTCCATTTAACTTGTAGCAAGATTGAATCTGATGACCCTATTACCAACCTATTGTGTATATATTATTACAGAGAAAAAAAGAATGAAGTCTTACACTAATTTGAAAAGGTATATTCATCCGAATGTTCATAGAAGCATTATTTACAATTGCCAATATATGGAAGCAACCTAGGCATCCATCAAGAGACGAATGGATAAAGAAGATGTGGTATATATATATATATATATATAGTATATCTATCCACATTAATGGATAAAAAAGATGTGGTATATATATATATACACATATATATATGTATATATATATATATACACACACAATGGAATAGTACTCAGCCATAAAAAACACAAATTTTTGCCATTTACAGTAACATGGATAGACGTGGAGAGCGTTAAGCTAAGTGAAATGTCAGACAGAGAAAGACAAATACTGTATGATATCACTTATATGTAGAATCCAAAAAATACAATAAACTAGTGAATACAAAATAAAGAAGCAGACTCACAGATATAGAGGACAAAATAGTAGTTACCAGTGGGGAGAGGGAAGGGGGGAGGGGCAACATTGGGGTAGGGGAGTAACAGGTACAAACTATTAGGTTTAAAATAAGCTACAAGGATATATTAGACAATATGGGGAATATAGCCAATATTTTATAATAACTATAAATGGAGTATAACCTTTAAAAATTGTGAATTACTACATTGAACACCTGTAGTTTACATAATGTTGTATAACATCTATACTTCAATTTAAAAAAATAGCCACCAAGGTACAGAAACAACCTAAGTGTCCATCAACTAATTAACAAGTACAGAAAATGTAGTATACACACACACACACACACACACATATAATGGTATATTATTCAGCCATAATAATAAAAAAGAAAATAATGAAGTTATATATATATATCTCCATATATTGGGTGGGCCAAAAAGTGCCTTTGGTTTTTTAAGTAAAAATAAAAGACACATTTTTCATTTTCACCAAGAACTTTATTGAACAACATATTCACCCTTTTGTTCCACTATCTTCTGCCATTTTTCAGGCAACTTCATAATTCCATCTTCCCAAAACTTTTTATCTTTTTGAGCAAGGAACCGTTCCAGGTGCCTTTTACAGTCTTCCCGGGAATTGAAATTTTTTCCATTAAGAGAGTTTTGTAAAGACCAAAATAAATGGAAATCTGAAGGTGCAATGTCTGGTAAATATGGCGGATGAATCAGAACTTCCCAGCCAACCTGTAACAGTTTTTGCCTGGTCATCAAAGAAACATGCAGTCTTGCGTTATATTGATGGAAGATTATGCGTTTTCTGTTGACCAATTCTGGACGCTTTTCATTGAGTGCTGCTTTCAGTTGGTCTAATTGGGAGCAGTACTTGCTGGAATTAATCGTTTGGTTTTCCGGAAGGAGCTCATAATAGAGGACTCCTTTCCAATCCCACCATATACACAACATCGCCTTCTTTGGATGAAGACCAACCTTCATTGTGGTTGGTGGTGGTTCATTTCGCTTGCCCCACGATCTCTTCCATTCCACGTTATTGTACAGTATCCACTTTTCATTGCCCGTCACAATTTGTTTTAAAAATGGAATGTTTTCATTACGTTTAAGTAGAGAATCACATGTGGAAATATGGTCAAGAAGGTTTTTTTTTTTTTTTTCCTTAACTTATGTGGAACCCAAACATCAAAGCAATTCACATAACCAAGCTGGTACAAATGATTTTCAGCGCTTGACTTGGATATTTTGAGTATGTCGGCTATCTCCCACGTGGTGTAACATTTATTGTTCTCAATTAATGTCTCGATTTGATCACAATCAACTTCAACTGGTCTATCCGACTGTGGAGCATCGTCCAGCGAGAAATCTCCAGCACGAAACTTCGCAAACCGCTTTTGACATGTTCGATCAGTCACGGCACCTTCTCCATACACTGCACAAATATTTTTTTGTGTTTCAGTTGTGTTTTTACCTTTCTTGAAATAATAAAGCATAATGTGCCAAAAATGTTGCTTTTTTCTTCCACCTTCAATATTAAAATGGTTACACAAAAATTCACCAATTTTGATAGGTCTTTTTTTAAATGCACGCTGATATGACAGCTGTCACATACAATCTAACAAAATTGTTTCAAATGAAGTTAAAGACAACTAAGTACTACTAAAGCCATCTTATGGAAACCGAAGGAACCCTGAAAGGTATATGCACCAATATTGAGTATTTCCATGTTATAGATGAAGAAACTGAGTGAAGTAAATGACTTGCCCAAGGTCCCACAGCTAGAGACAGTGTAAGACACAGAGCCAGGCCATCAGAGTCAATGTGACTCTGCTATATGTTTTATCTTATGACATCAAACAACCACAGGAAGTCACTGTTTTATGTACATTTACAAAGTGTTGCTAGTTCTCTGGTTTTTTAGCAACATCATCCTTGATTACAACACTCATACTGCAGAATAATTGCTCCCAAAGATGTCCATGTCTTAATCATTAGAACTTGTGAATACGTTAAGGTTACAGGACAAAGGGAATTTAAGGTTGCTATTCAGCTGACCTTAAAGTTCAGAGATCATCCTAAATCACTAAATGAGCCCAGTGAAATCACAGGAGTCCTTAAAAGTGAAAGAGGCAGGCAGAAAAAGACAATCAGAGGGAGATGTAACTGTGGGAAAATGGTCAGAGAGATGCAGTGTCATTGATTTGAAGAGGGTGGAAGGGAGCCACCAGCCAAGGAATGTGGGCAGCCTCTAGAATCTGGAAAAGGCAAGGAAACAGATTCTCCCCTAAAACCTCCAGAAATGGACACAGCTCTGCCAACACCTTGATTTTAGCCCAGTGAGACACATGTTGGACTTTACCTATAGAACTGTAAGATAAATTTGTGTTGTTTAAGTTGCTAAGCTTGTGGTAATTTGTTACAGCGGCAATAGCAATCAAATACATATACCTTATTCATTTACAATGGCACTTACTTCTTGTTCAAATACCTGAGGTCAGCAAGTCAGCTGTGGCTCTGATTGGTTCTGTTCAGTTCTTCTCTGTTAGTTTTCTCATTTTGGAACCAAGTTCAAAGAATTAACTACTGTCTGGGTCATGCTCTTTTCAAGTAAAGGGTGGGCATGAAAGATACAAAACCAACACTAAATAAGCATACTTAAAGATGTGCTCAGATGTGGAATTCAGTCAGCCCTTGTATGGTGGATGCAGGAACTTGAGCATCCTTGGATTTTGATATCCAAGGGAGTCCTGGAACCAAACCCTGATGGATACCAAGGAATGACTGTATATCATATCTGCCCACATTCCACTGGCCAAAGCACATCACACGACCAAACCAAAAGTAATGGAATGAGAAGGATATGGTTTACTCCACAGAAATGAAAGGGAAATGTAATTGGTGAATATATAATATGATGTGTCACCGATATAAAGAACAGTGTATCTAGGGAATGAGATCTAAGCTACATTTTCCTACTTACCTTTTCCCAAGCTAAAGAGGGTTAAAGTAATATGTGCTGGTGACTAGTTTCCATGATTCCTCAGAGACAGAGTGTGACTGTTCTTAAAGGAAAAATAGTACAGAAAGATTGCTAGCTACACATGCTTTTATAACTCTGGCTTCAGGATTAAAGTAAACCTACATGGATATATTGTTCTACACTTAAACTTCCTTCCCCTCTACATAATTTTCACTCAACACATATTCACGTGCCAGGTACTGTTGTAAACACAGGATAGAGTATTTTGCTGCAGAGAAGAATATAACAAATTTTATATAGGGTGGGGTGGGGGGAACTTATGAGGTTGATCCAAGGCAATGTTGCAAAGTGAATTAAATGTGGTTTTGTCTTTGATACCAGCTTCATGGTTTGTATATTCATTTTCATGGCAGTGCCTCTTTCCCTACACTAATCTCAATGTCAGGAACTCATGCTACACCATGTCTGTCTGTTCAGGACCATGACACTGCCCCGCCCTGCCCCATCCTTTCTCAAGGACATCCTGTGCTCTTTTATATCTCATTCCTCTTTTGTGCTATCAAATTAACTTGTCCTTTGTCCAGGTTAGTAGGGAATTTTGAAAATTTGTGAATAATTTTTTGTTGGTCCTTTCTCCATTCTCCTCTTCACCACACTACACACTCATCAGGACCCATTACTGACATCATGGACTCCTACAGGTCCAAAACTATCTAGTTGAAGATGCAAATGTGTTTCCTGGAAAGGATACTACTTCATTTTCACTAACAAGTCCACCCCATAGACATTTATTAAGCTTGCATTTTATTTGAGGTTGTGTGAAATGAGCAGGGGATGCAAAGCCGAAGAAATGCAGTTCCTGATTCTGGGCAGCTCACATTCTTAGAGGAGAGACACCTATATAAACAAGCATGAATGTGCTGTGTAGTGGTCCAGGGCCGGTTTGCCTTCTGATGCCTCAACCCTGCCCTGTTCTATTCACAAGTGGCCAAGACCTGCAGGTTGTGGTTCTCTGGATGCTCTGTCAGCTAGCTTTCTGCTAGATTCAGCCAAAGGTAGGTGCTGACTAGAGATTGGAGGGCATTAAAAAAGGATGAAAAATTAAGTAATGAAAATGGAGGCATGGAGAAACTAATAACTTGCTAAGAGAACACAGTAGGTGGCAGAAGTGAAACTGAAAACCTGAACTAATCAATAAAGAGCCCTCTTTCCTGCTATCCTATATTTAACACAGTAATCTAATACTACCAATTGCCACTTTGCAGAGCTGTGAGGAAGTGAAACAGGGACAGATTGACAAATAAGTTCTAAAGAGATGTCCAGACATAGAGAAGATCTCAGAACATGAGAGAAGGAAGAGAGAAGTGACCTACATGTGATTTTCTGTGCAGTGTCTTAAAGTAGCCAAAGAATGAGATAGAGGAAGGGGATTCAGGTAGAGGCAGTGATGGGAAAGATGGGGTAAGTTAGAAGGAAGTGGAAAATAGAAAGTTCTTAGGGCTTATCCTAGGTGGAGGTGAGGAAGACTTAAGGAAGAGAAAAGCACAGAAGAGGAGCAGTGCACAAATACTCTCAAGGGTCCTCCTAAGAGATGGGAGACACTGTCAGCTCCATGTCCCAGGCAGAGCGCCTAGGAGCTCTTCCTTTCATGCCTTTATCCTCACCACCAACTGAGTCATGGGAATTGACTGCAGAACAGGCACTTTTCTCTGAGTTTATATATATTAACAGCCCTCGCTGCAAATGATGAGCCTACAAAAGAAAGCAAAGGCACAATGTGGGGTTACACAGAAACCAAAAATAGACACCTAAGACTTTGCCTTTTTAGAGTTTAGGTATTAGTTGAAGAAGAAGAACAAAATAAACATGGGTAGAATAATAAGTGCTTGTCTGTTTTAAAAATACTGACATTACTGTAGTACCCTGGTCTCTTCTCATAGCCTTGCTTCTATTTCCCTGGGCATTTACTCTCCTCTCCACCTTTCTCCCTGACCAGATGTTAGAAATGGATATGACTATAGAAAATAAGTAGTATCTGAATGAATGGGACCTAATTAAACTTAAAACCTTTTGCACAGCAAAGAAAGCCATTGACAAAATGAAGACAGCCTGCTGCATGGGAGAAAATGTTTGCAAATGATACGACTGTTAAGGGGTTAATATCCAAAATACATAAATACCACATATAACTCAATGACAACATCACAAAAATGATTAAAAAATGGGCAAAGAGCTAAATAGATATTTCTCCAAAGAAGACATACAGAAGGCAAACGGGCACATGAAAAGATGTCGAACATCACTAAACATCAAGGAAATGCAAATCAAAACCACAGTGAGATATCACCTCATACCTATCAGAATGGCTATCATCAAAAAGACCACAAGTAAAAAATGTTGGCAAGGATGTGGAGAAAGGGGTCCTTAGTACACTGTTAGTGGGAATGTAAGTTGGTACAACCACTATGGAAAACAGTATGGAGATTCCTCAAAAAACTAAAAATAAAACTACCATATGATCCAGCAGTTCCACTCCTGAGTATATATCTGAAGAAAATAAAAACACTAATTCAAAAAGAAACATGTATCCCAGTGTTCATAGCAGCATTATTTACAATAGCCAAGATATGGAAGTGACCTAAGTGTCCATCAACAGATGACTGGCTTAAGAAGATGTGGTACATATACACAATGAATATTACTCAGACATGAAAAAGAATGAAATTCTGCCACTTGTAACAATGTGGATGGATCTAGCGAGTATTATGCTTAGTGAAATAAGTCAGATGGAGAAAGACTCACTGATGGATGTTATCACTTATATGTGGAATCTAAAAAATAAAACAAACAAATGTATTGGGTTGGCCAAAAAGTTCGTTCGGGTTTTTCCATAATATCTTACGAACTTTTTGGCCAACCCAATATATAACAAAACGGAAACAGACTCACAAATATTGAGAACAAACTTGTGGGTACCAGTGGAGAGAGGAAATGGGGAGAGGCAAAGTAGGGGTACAGGATTAAGAGCTACAAACTACTAGGTATAAAATAGATAAGCAACAAAGATATATCGTACAGCACAAGGAAACATAGCCAATATTTTGTAATAACTTTGAATGGAGTCTAATCTATGAAAGTAGTGAATCACAATGTTGTACACCTGAACTAATATTGTAAATCAACTATACTTCAATTAAAAAAGAAAATAGGTATCTGGATCAAGATAGTTCTGACTGATTAACATGTAATGAAAACAGGAAAGAAAGGAAAATTGTACATACTTATGTGTCTACATCAAATACAGCCATTTGAGCTAATAGGCCCACATTTATCTGAAAATCATGTTATCAAACTAAGAGGAAGCCATCGGAGATACTACAAAATTCTACAATATACAATTCCATAAATATATGAATAAGTGAAATGTATCAAAATATGCAGCTCTGGCCATGCACTGTACCTTCTTTGAGGGAGGAGGTTTGATCTGCACAAAACAAGCTTAAGCGTTATGCTTAACCTCCTGGCTGGGCGCTCAGGCAAAGAAAGCCAAACACTAAAGAACCTGTTTCCTCCCTCTCCCCGACATTGTTCCCATAGAGACTACGAGGAAAGCACAGGGGTGACTTGATACAGAGGGCTGTGCACCACCATTGCCTTTCCCGCCTGCTAAATCAGTAGCTGTAACAAGCAGTAAGAAACAACTCCAGAAAAACCTTCAATCACCCATGGATTTTCAGCACCTACTGTGTGCTGCATTATGTGCCAGGCATCGGGGATATGATGGCAAGTAAGTTAGGTATGCTCCTGGCTTTAGAGGCCAATGAGGAAACTGAAGTTTAGAGAAATTACAGTTTGGAACTTGCCGGAAATCACACAGCTCATAAAAGTGGAGCCAAGATTCATACCAGCATCTGACCTTTAAAGCTCATTCCCTCCACCACTAGCCTAGACTACTATTTCTTTCCCTTTTTCACTCTGAAATTTTCTCTCCTGTAAATTTCAGGGCAACAGTCTATATGGGGCAGGTCATCCAGTGCCTAATGAATGTTTCTTTAAATATGAATTTGAGAGCCCCTGGTATTGTATCCAGTTGCAGTTTTGTCTTAACTGATGAACAGTGCAGGGCCGAGTCTGCCAAGCCCTGGCTTGACGGAATGAATCAGCCCGAGGCTGTCCCAGGGAAGCCTGCAATTCTGCGGTGGCTTTCCCCATACAGATGGCCCCTTAGCTCTGAGAATGCTGAGGGAGGTCTGGCTTGGCATTTCAGCAGCAGCCTGAGTGGACCCAGATGCCCAAGCAATTGTATTGAGTCTGTTTCCTGTCATTTCAACCCATTTATTATTCATCTCAGAGTGTATTTCGGAGATTCAATTTGTAGGATATATGACACATATAGTAAATTGGTATGTATTATCTCAGTTCATTTGCTGGAGGACAGGTGTTCACATCATAACAACCAACAGCTCCATCGACAGTAATTGGTGCCTTGGCTGCCAGTCTGAGCCTAGAGGGCAAAGATTAAAAGTGCATGAAGAATGAACTAATAATAATTTCCACATGCGACATCGTGTGTTTTACTTGAGGCTCCCAAAGAACATTCTGGGCATTCATTCACCCTCACTACCACACTGCCTGGACTTGCTATTACTCTCCTGCCAAAGCTAGGAAAACAAAAGCAAAGAAGGGCAGACTCAAGTTCACAGAGGAAAACAATGGCAGGATGGGGATTACAAACTCAGGAGGCATGAATCCTTGTTCTCTCTCCTTGGAATCTCACCACTTCCACTGTCCTCTCATTTATTATTGAATATCTTAGCCAGTGTATTAGTAGGAACCCAGACTGGTAAATTCAACTGCTTTCAGGTTAATTAATTTCAAAATGTTCACTAGTCTGCATGGTGCACTAAATCACACTTAACACAAATGAAAACAAACAACAACAATATATATATAGTTCTCATAATAGTTACCATATGTTTCAAATTTGTGTAGCATACAAACAATAATCACAACAAACCCACTGAATACACTTTCAGTAACAGGCAGGTTGTGTGGTTACATATTCCTGTGTGAACAGAGGGCAGTGAGTCTGGGTAGAATGTAAAGATTTGTGTGAAGCAAAGAAACTCCAGAGCCTAGGTATAATCTTAACTACACATCTCATGTCATTTCGGAGCACTTTGCATGCTAAATTCACTTAAAAATGTGAAATTAGAAAACCTTGTCCTTGTGGGTTTTGCTAATAATGAGCAGAGAGAAAAATGGAACTTTTGCCCTGGAGCTCCGGTGAAAAGACATAATTAAAAATACTGCACTGGAAAAAGTGATTTTTACTTCCCAGGTGGCATTTGGTTTCTGCATACTTACAAATAGCCATCTATAACAAAACCAACACACTCAAGCTCCTTCCACTTATAACAAATGAAGTTCTCTTTATCACCGGTTGAGACGTTCCAAAGGATAAACTGAATAAATGGAAAAACAGATGACTGCCATCTTCTCTATTCAAGGGTAAGGTATGCAAATATTCTCAGTTTTGTGACCTTTGGGAAATTAAATTTGACCAATAACATGATGAAGATGTACAAAGTCAGTACCCCCGATCAGTACCTGGTACAACTCCAGGGCACCCCAACATACCCAAGGCTCAGATTGGAGACCCTGGGTTTGAGCAGTTACTGCATCCTGACTACCTTGAGAGGACAAAATGTCTTTTATATTAAATCCAATTTATCTAGTTAACTGATCCAGCATAAGTAGAGTATAAAATTATCTAAAACCCTTCATAGAGGACAAGCAGTTGTTAGCTTTTGTTTGATACAATTATCTATTTATAATGAATGATCTCTACCATCATAATGCTTTCAATATAATTCTCTGTTTAATCCAAAATGAAAGTCAAAAGAAAGGAAAAGGGGTTGCTCAGAATAGCAACATAGTGTGGGGAGAAAAACGGCTCAAAAAGAGAAGATCATTAGTCCAAATTGGTCATCAGAAAAATCTAGAAAAGTATGACTCTAAGGACCATGCTTTTCCAATTCTCTACAAGTTCTTGGATTTCATACCACTGAGAGGTGTGACCACCCTATATAATGAGCTTCCCCCAAAGCTAGGTTCCATAGCTGAGTAGAGTGAAACTCTATTTGCAGAGTAAGCCACATCTGTAGCTCTGGGACCAAATTGTCAAGGGGAACAAAAAAGGAGTCAAGCCAGGAACTCAGTGTCTCCCTAGCCTCATATTCTGCTCTAGTAACTAAGCCATTGCTTTATTCTGGAGACATAGTTCCCATGTTGTATCCCATCTACAGTGACCACCTGCTGTATTTTTTGATGTCTCAGTCCCTCCCTTGAAATTCAGCATGCCTACTTTTCTCATTGCCTTGCCCCAGTCCCTTGCCAGGACCTGCCTGGCTCCTGGACCACTGCCTCTCTTTTGTCACCATGATCTCTGGCTCCATCCAGTCTACCAACAGCTGCAGTTGTCATCAGGGAAGCCAACTCCCCAACCCAAGAAAGTGGAGCAATCAAGAATATCAAAGCAAGTAGCAGAAAGAATCTGTTTGTAGTTACCATATTATCATTGATATTAATTTCTGACTTTTCTTCCATTTGGTCTTTGCCTTCGTCCCACGTTTTGGCACCTGGAACAAAAGTGATCACTGAATTCATTTCCTGGTTACGTGTGTCTTTTTGTTGGTCCCCTTCTCTTCCATCAACGAACACATTTATCTTCTACTCATTACGTCAGCTGGCGTGAGTTTGCTAGCATATGTTCACTGGAAGAAATTTAAATGATTGTGACCTTAAACTCAAGAGAACAAAAACACTAGTCATTAAAAAAAATTTAACATAGTGTACTAAATGCCTATTATGTTATCTGAAGACCGGACATGTCTTTATTCATTTTAACACTAAGACATGTCAAATGGATTTTGATGATTTCTATTTTCATTAAGAACAGAAGATTACCTGGTACATACCTGTCACATCCAGAACAGTGCCTGGCACATAAAAGGCCCTCAATAAATACTTGCTGAATGAATAAATTAGGTAAATAAAATGTATTTGGATGGCAGATTTCTTCTCTCAATATTTTTTTTCCTCTAGCATTCACCACAATATGAACCAGAGCTTCCCATACAAAGGTGATGACTATCAAATGAATAAATTGATGAATGAGACCCAATAACATCAGTTATAAAATATCTGTATATGATCTCAAATATATCCAAACAATCGTAGGTAAGCATAAAAAATTTGTAGCGGGAAATGCAGCCCAATATGAAGAGTAGTTATACCTGTGTTCTGTGATTATGTACCTTTTGTTTCAATTTTTCTAAAATTAATAGGGATAACCTTAATTTATACTACAAAAGTGATTGTAGTCATAATAAAAATAATTTAACAAATATCAAATTTGTTTAAATATAAATTTTGTTTTCATCCCAAACCCTACTCCCCAAAGATGAATGTCATTAACACTTTGGTATGAAGTCACACGCACAAAAAATATATAAATATAAAATGGCTTGGTCATACTATACATACCATAGTGTAACTTGCTTTTTCATTCAATTATATGGTGTGTGTATATGTATATTTTTTAAACTTTTTGACTGTAATAAATGTACCATTTCATACTTGTTCAATTATTTTCTTACACAGCATTCCTATGAACACACTTGTAATTCAAGACCATATCTTTTTCCCCGAGCTTTACTGAGATATAATTGCCATATAACACTGTATAAGTTTAAAGTGTACACTGTGTTTATTTGATACACTTATATATTGCAAAACAATTACCACTGTAGCAATAGCTAATACTTCCATCATTACAACCATGTCTTTATCATATGTCTGTGTGGAACCAGCCCAGTTCTTCTTTGGTGATAATGTTACTGCTAGTTGCTTTTCTCCCAAGAATATGCAATAATGGATGATCAAAACAATGCAAGAACCAGACCTTCACTTCCACTTATAACTTATCGACAATCAGGTAGTTTCTAGGTAGTGTTAATATGACATGGTTATGTTTGTTTTGCTTTTAGTCAAATGTTTCTTGAACATTTGAGTATTCTTTTTTGGAAGGGTGGCATGATGCAAATCGGTTTTCCTTAGTTATATGTGCTTACTTTTATAGGAACATTAGCCCATTTTTATTATTTTTATTTTACTCCTCCCCCCAAAAAGGTTATTACACTCATAAAAAATATAAATGATACAGGCCTGGACAAGAAGAATGATAGTGAGAGAGGAAAGAGGAAAATTAATATGAATATGGAAAGAGGACTCAAAGAGACTGGGTGAACAATAGAATACAGAGGGTCACGAATATGAAAATGTCAAGGACAACTCTATTTTCCTTTCCTATTGACCTGGGTGAAATCTATCAGCACTGACATTGATGAAAAAGTCAGGAGAGGGGTCTTCTTAGGGGACAGAAAGAAAGATAATGAATTCTCTTTGGAAATGCTGGGTATGAAGCAACAATAAAATTTCCAAATAGATGTGTCCAGGGACAGTTGGAAGCTATCAGGTGGTGATAGGAGCACACCCGAGCACTCTGAAGGCTGCAGGTAGGGCGCTGAGACCACACAGAACCCCCAGAGGGGAATGAGAGAGCCAGAAATTGCACCAGTGATAGGAGCAAGATGAGTTGAGCACCAGGTAAGTCAGACATCGCATAGTAGGCAAAGGTTCAGACAAACAGGTTGGTAAGAAGACAAAAGTCGTAGAAACCCAGACCCCAGGGATGGCAGTTCAGAGCCAGAGTTCATTCTTTAGAATTTGAAGTAACTATCTAGACAACAAAATAAGGACTTGTGTACTAGAGTATAGGATATGAACCAGAAGAATCCAAATCAGTAACCTCCTCAAACACAGTGAAATTCGTTACACTAAGTTGTTCTCTAAGCATAGCTTTAAGTACCTACTTGACAGTGATGAGCTCTAAGAGATAAAGGTATTTATGATCTTACTTCAAAGTAAAAGATCATTAGCCTCAAAAGTTACTTTACACTTGTTTTATGATTTATGCTTAGTTTTTGCCTCAGAAAATCAGAAAGTGAGAGCAAGAGCGTTTGAAATCTTCACTCTTACTGATCTATTTTCCTTCAGTATTATTTAATGGCAATTTTGCTCATGAAGTCCTTTTACTTCTACCATTACTGCTTGGTTTTCAGTGGTATTTGTAGCATCTCCTAATTTAGAATCATCTACAAGTTTAATTAACACACTGGCCACTCCTATAATTAACACGGATGTTAAATAAGACAGGCCATAATACCCATGTCATTAGCCATCACACCTTAACTTGACATTGTCATTTATTATTAACTTTGTTTTTTATCCTTCATCCAGATTTCAGTCCTTGAGATGGTGCTTGAATCTTATCCAGTCTCAATAAATTTAGCAAATAGATTTAATAAAACATGATCCTGAATGTTACTCATATCATGGTTTAGTATATGTCTATTATTTCCCCTTCTAATAGAATCAGAATGACAATTGCATTTTATAAATATCGTTTGTCCTTTAAAACAGTGGTGTTTGTAAGTTTTAAACATTATTGCCAAGATTAATCATTAGGATCTGGTTATGTATATTGTTTTACTGTTTTTGTTTGTTTCATGTTTGTTTCACCTACTGAACAAAAAGCTGTGTACTTATGGCCTCTTTTATGAATTTATTTATCAAGATGCATTAAATATCTACCACATTGAGACCATGTCTCCTTTCCTTTTCAGTTATAAATATTTGATTTAAAAATATTACCAAAGTTTAAATCACATCAAAATCCTCTATGAACATTTGTTAAAATATATGAGGAATTATAAAAGGCATACCATTTTCTTTAGAGAGATTTCTTCCTCATTTTTATTACCACTTTAAACACTTTAAATTGCCATGTTGAACTAGTTTTATTTTTTTAATAGCAGTAATTCTTTTTATTATCAAATAACTTTAAACATTTTGTATATATATATACACACACACACACATTTCTCATGGCAATGAAATTCTGACATGAAGTACTAGTTCCAATGGAAAAAAAAACAAAAACAAAAACAGTATGTTTAAGGAAACCAGAGAAGATGCATTAAGAATATTAAGATGAATTCTTATATTAAAAAGACAGGACCATAAAATGGAAAATGCCACAAAAAAGCTAAAGTAAAATCAAATATTTTTAAGAGCCTGTGAGAAGAGTTTCAAAAAGATAAAAGCTCAAGATGGCATGAAGCTTAGAGGGGAAAGGGGCAAGAAAAATACACATGGCTTAAAAAAAACCTTGAGATATACTTACATATGGTAATGTGTAGACAGATTAAGTACATGTTGATCGTTTTAGGGTAAAGAAAAAAAAGGCAGACGTAAATTTTGGTGGTTCAAGCTATTCTCTGAAAGTGACACATGGCACTTGTGTTTGTATTTCACTGGCCAAAGCAAGTCCCATGGTCGAGCTTGATGTCAGTTGGGTGGAAGGAAATATTCCTTCCATGGAGAGGGACAATGAATGTTTTAACAAAAAATACAATCAACTATAATAAGGTATAACTTTCTAGCAATTAGAGCTGAATAGCTGTGTACTGATCAATGAAAATATCTCAACAGAATCTGAAAAATCATTACCATCATGATAAATACACCTACCATTTATAAAGTACATTATAAGACCCTAGACCCCTGCCACCACTTAATCTTCATAAAACCTAAGCAATGGTGGAAACTGTGGCTCAGAGAGGCACTTTACTCAAGATTATACAGCAGTTAGTGACAAAGCTGGAATTCCTATCCAGGTCTGTCTGAATTCAAAGTCCAGGGTTTCCCAATGCAAAACACAATGAGAGCTATAAAATGGTTTCACACAGCAAGCGAGACAAATTGGATTGATACCCTCTTACACTGGCTTCACCAAGATTCTTTCCATGATTGTGGACATTTTAAATTAGAGACTTTAAGGAACTCTTTATTAGGGCTAGGATTCAGTGGATGCAAATTGGGAAAATAATATCAATTGTTAAATATTTTAAAACATTTGTTCTGGTTGGTAAATAGCATTGTCTAAAGCCCCTCAAGGACCCCTTTTAGACGTGGTCGAGGACCCCCAGGACTGCATTCTGATTCAGCAGTGAATGTGTTAATTCTAACCTATTAAGGTTAATCTAGAGCCAGGGCCATATCCTTGGCCATTGGTCAGTGCCTGTACTTTACTGGTTGTTAAATACTCTGAATATCACTCTCATCAGTAACTGTTGAGTCATAAGTGGGCTAAGTAAAGATTAAAACCTATTCTGAAGGGAATAATTAGTCAATTGGAAAGAAACTGTTCATCAAAAAATTAAGATAGGTTAACTATTAGTTGAGAAATATGAAAGGGTCATATGTTTCAAAAGGCTTAACCATGAAGATGCATAATTTAAGTTATTCAATTGCAATGGTTCAGATTGATAACTTAATAGACACATGGTTTCATGAAGATAAAATGGGAGCTCTTCATGGTTTCATGAAGATAAAATGGGAGCTCTGTACAACTAGTCCATGTTGTCTTTCTTACAGCCTATTTTGTGTGACTGTATCAAATACAGTGAAATTTAAATATTCTTCTATCAGTAATTGGTATTATATAGGAATCAGTTTCATGAACTCAAAATATAGCCACATTGAAGGTTTAACATAGCACATGGGGAGACCATTTCAATGTCTCCCTATGTCAGTGTTTCTCAATCTTGGCTACACATTGGACTCACCTGGGGGAACTTGTCCATGCCACACCCCAGAACAATTAAATCAAAGCTCGCAGTGGTGGGACACAGGTAGTTTTTAAAGCTCCCCAGGTTATTCTAACGCACAGCCAAGGTTGAGAACCACCACCCTATATCCAAATGCTACCCATTTCTTCCTTTTCGAGATTATGCTCCTTAGCTAGGATCAACTGCATTTCCCTGCTTCTCAGGTTTCTGCTGTACATCTGCAAATAGCCCCCGGAAAAAGGGGGCAAATAAACCAGGAACTAGGTTGAGCAAGATCCTGGCTTGCCAGGGACTACTGGCTTCCCAGGGTGCAGGACTTCCAATATTAAAACCCTACCCAGAAAAATTTCCTTTGCCCTTTCTCTGAAGGGCCAGCTTACTTAGGTCCACTCTCTGGGGTCTGGGATCAAGAAATAAAAAGTGACAAAATTGTAAAGGGAATTGTTATGTCCTTTTATGAGTTTACAGTCCATAAACAGTATAGAAAGGGCGACATCTGTGAAAACTCTAGAAGAGCAGAATTTTTCCATCATCAGGGGTTTTATTTTGTTGAAGCCTAAAATATTTGCACATATAATAGCAGTCAGACTTTCATTTTTTTCTTAAGCCCTCAGGCACTCGATTCACTGGCCTCTGCTAGGCTAGAATTTGGCAGGCTTTGCCAAAATAGGCCAATTTCATCAGCACTTTTAAAAAACTATTTAAGGGGCTAGGCTGGTTTGGGTGGGGAGGGGAGGAAGCGGCAAAATTGTTCAGTAACTTCATGGCTTTCTGTTTCTGGTTTTTTTTGAACAAGTTACACCTAGCATTCTAATGTTTAGTCTCACACAACTTAGTATCATTTGCATATAAAATCCTTTGCTTTTCCAGTTTGCATGGAGTGCAGAGAGAGGTGTTTGCCGGCAGTTGGGGGAAGTTTGGGATCGTGGTGTAGGACAGTTTTTATGTAACACTTGATTACAGCTCTACTAACATCAGCACTTTACCCTATTAAGGTTATCTTTTCTCTGATAATGAGAACGATAGTGAATGGGCCACAGACAGCTGTTGGCTTGCCTTAAGCATGACAGTGAATACTGATGTGTTTTGAGACAATCAAAATAAAAGGAATTTAGCTTGCCTTCTCTCTAAATGTTTTCTAAATGTTTTCTTTTGTGGTATAGGAAGCCATCTGCACACCTACAATCCTACTCTTTATTGTGGCACAATGATGCCCTGCGGAATCACAGAGGTATGCACTGGGATGCCATTTGAACTTGACTCCCACTTTTTTTTTTTTTTTTACTTTTTTCACTGCCACTATCTCGATGCTCTTCCTTCTACTCTATGGAAATTCGTTCCCCTCCTTTATCTTGACTTCTTTCTTCTTCTTATTTCTTCCATTCCTTGTATCTCCTGTATTTGCACACCAGCAACTTGGCTTTAAAAGGAACCGTGTTTCCTTCTGGTCAGTGAACTCACCAGTTGCCTTATGTCAGACACAATCTCGGAAGCATCTTCATACTCTTCAACAGTGTTTTCCCAGGAGCTGTCCCTTCCTGTCAGTGTCTGTTTTTCTGGTTTAGGCTTTCCACATGCTTTCAAGTTCCACGAAGATTTCTTTCTAGAATCATGAGGCATTTTTATGTTTTTGTATTTTTAAGCATCATGGAATCATGTTCTTCAATGAAGTGCTTACCTGAGTCAAGGACAAAGTTCTATATTTTGGGAGAAGATTCCAAAATTAACTAATTATCCTCAAGTAAAAAAAAATGATGGATGTAGTAAGGATAATTTGTAGATTATTACACTTAGCTTTTCTTTTATTCCATATGTATTCATTAAACACTGCTCTGTGTCAGGTACTGAGTTGGGTGTTGGCAACATAAAGCTGGACAGGTTATGGTTCAAATTCTCTGTGAAACCTCAAGTTCATCTGGGAGATAGACTTAAGAACAACTAATATTTCATTTTCTTTTAAAGTTTCTATTTATTCATTTATGAAATTCATTTTTAAAGCTTTGATTTTAATATAATGTTTTCTAAAATATCTTTTCTAACAGTAAAAGTATGAGGCTTCAAAAATACTCTACCAAAATTGACACTACACCTTTCATATATGGACATTAATTAGAGGATTAATTTTTAGGATTGCTTGGTATTTAAATAATTTAAATATAGGCTATTTGAAATTAATAGATATGTTCATTTGTGTTGTATTTTATTTTATTTTATTTTTTTAACATCTTTATTGGAGTATAATTGCTTTACAATGGTGTGTTAGTTCCTGCTTTATAACAAAGTGAATCAGTTATACATATACATATGTCCCCATATCTCTTCTCTCTTGCATCTCTCTCCCTCTCACCCTCCCTATCCAACCCCTCTAGGTGGTCACAAAGCACCAAGCTGATCTCCCTGTGCTATGCGGTTGCTTCCCACTAGCTATCTATTTTACGTTTGGTATTGTATGTATGTCCATTCCACTCTCTCATTTTGTCCCAGCTTACCCTTCCCCTTCCCCATATCCTCAAGTCCATTCTCTAGTAGGTCTGCATCTTTATTCCCATCTTGCGCCTAGGTTCTTCATGACCTTTTTTTTTTTTTTTTAGATTCCATATATATGTGTTAGCATACAGTATTTGTTTTTCTCTTTCTGACTTACTGCACTCTGTATGACAGTCTCTAGGTCCATCCACCTCACTACAAATAACTCAGTTTCATTCCTTTTTATGGCTGAGTAATATCCCATTGTATATATGTGCCACATCTTCTTTATCCATTCATCTGTTGATGGACACTTCGGTTGCTTCCATGTCCTGGCTATTGTAAATAAAGCTGCAATGAACATTTTGGTACATGACTCTTTTCGAATTATGCTTTTCTCAGGGTATATGCCCAGTAGTGGGATTGCTGTTTCCACATATAAGTTATATCCTATGGTATCTGTAGATGACATATCTTGAAGTCCACTGATACTGGATTCATCTGTGATTCTGCTAGCTTAATACATATCTGAGATAGGATCTTTCCACTCACCTTCCTTTGGGAGCTGTCTCTGTGGGGCTCATTTTGTGATACATTTTTTACAATTGTATACTTTCAATCAGATCTTGAGTTATTCCATTTGACTTAAATTCTTGTAGAATTTTTTCAGCATTCATTTTATCAACCATTTATAACACACTCTGGTATTCATCAGTTGAAAGATACTATTGAGGGGGAGCTTAATTGGATGAGATTGATTCCATCAAACACATCATTACACAGGCTACAGATATGTGTACACAGCTAAAGGATAAACGGGGATATGCTTTTCTCTCTCTGACATACTATTTATATAACACTATTAACGGATTAATCAGTACAGGAGCTACATGGAATGTATGGCTTTGGTTTTCTGAATTCTGATTGATACTGGAAATCAAGTGGTAGCTCTTTTGAATTGTTACTGACTGGTTTAGAACAGATGCAAATCCATCTAGAACGAAATAAAATCTTCCCGAATAATCAATTCAGCATAATTATTTGTAGAGAATCAGGCTGTGTCTCTAAAACCTAAGTAATCATATTGCAGCATGGGTAAACTGGTTATTTAAATTAGGATGGCTACACCATCTATATGATTATCAAATACTGTACATTAATAAATTCTAAAATAGTCTGAATAGACTAAATAATTTTTCCTTTTCAAATGGATACACAGCTTCCAGTTACTACTAGGGATGGAAAATGAAGGGAAAGCAAAAGAATTTCATCTCACATATGCCTTCATAAATGGTTCTACTTTATACACAGATGTCAGAGCCCAGCATTTGGGGAAGTGATAAGGGGACACAGTAAAGCCTTCCTGGGAGGAAAAGAAATCTAGGACAGAGGAGAAAAATAGAGCACACAGGGCAAAGCAAAACCCAGAGGAGTAGAATAAAATGCACAGCCAGAGCAGGAATGTCTGAACACAGCTAACGATAAGCATATATATACGCATGAAAATACACGTCCACTCCCATGATCCAGAAAGGGGACACAAACAGAAAAAAAAGTTAAATTAGAGGACATCTATTGTCTTAGCTAAAGACACTCCACAATGCTGAGCCTGAGATAAAGCTTGCGTTCAGGTAGTTTATTTTGGAAACTGATCCCAAGGATCAAGAACAGAAGGCAGACAAGGTTGATTTGGGGAAGGAAAAAAAGCAAGTCCAAGGGATTGTATTGAACTGGTTCCCACTGTGGGCACCTGTTGGGAACCTTCTGAAGAACAATAGAATGAGACTCAGAATGGTCTGCTCAGGGAGAAGGGAAATGTTTATCCACTAGCTCCTGCACTGATGGCTCAAGACTGCCCATAGCACCTGCAGGTTTGTGTAAACATCAAAATGGCTGAGTATATTCCAAGACATCCAGGTAGTAGAGGAAGAGAACCCCATGGCAGAAAGCGAGGGATACTCAGTCCAGCTGAATGAAGGTGCAGTCAAATGACACTTGCACCTAAAATGTATCACAATAGCAACCGGGAGAAAATGATGGGTGGAAAGGATCTGAGGAGGGCCTGAGAGGTGTCTAGTACAGGCAATCCTTGCCCTGCCAAGACACACTTGCTCCTTACACCGAGTCCAAGATGGTGGCCGCCTTTAATGTCTACAGAAGACTTAACACGCACTGACATGGAACAAGCTACAGCCCCGACAGCTGTGACTGACCCCAATGCCATCATCAATATTTATCTTTCTCCTCCATTACCCATTTGGAGTTGTCCTTTAGACTGGATTGCTTGACTGATGTCAAAACTCGACTTTTATTCCCAAAGGGTCAAAACCCTTAGTTGCTTGTGGGCCATAGTTGTTGACACTGTCCATTTACGTTTTTGTTGTTTGTTTGTTTGAGAAAGTTTATTTTGTGACTGAAAGTTACATGCTGAAAATTAAATATCTGAATTTCATAAGCATAAGTCCTGCTGAAGTTGTATTTATATAAAATGTCACTGTATGTCACCACTGATCTTCATCCTTCATTTGCTTAATTCTTTCAGTTCTTCAGATACCTTTAAAATCCTTTTCTCCTAACCTCCGTATCTATTTATTTATTTATTTATTTTTGATTTATTTTTTCTTTTTATATACAGCAGGTTCTTATTGGTTATCTATTTTATACATATTAGTGTATATATTTCAATCCCAATCTCCCAATTCATCCCACCACCACCTCGCCCCTCTGCTTTCCCTCCTTGGTGCCCTTACGTTTGTTCTCTACATCTGTGTCTCTGTTTCTGCCCTGCAAACCAGTTCATCTGTACCATTTTTCTAGGTTCCACATGTATGCATTAATATACCATATTTGTTTTCCTCTTTCTGACTTACTTCACTCTATATGACAGTCTCTAGGTCCATCCAAGTCTCTAGCAATGACCCAAGTTCGTTCCTTTTTATGGCCGAGTAATATTCCATTGTATATACGTACCACATCTTCTTTATCCATTCACTGTTGATGGGCATTTAGGTTGCTTCCATGACCTGGCTATTGTAAATAGTGCTGCAATGAACATTGGGGTACATGTGTCTTTTTGAATTATGGTTTTCTCTGGGTATATGCCCAGTAGTGGGATTGCTGGATCATATGGTAATTCTATTTTTAGTTTTTTAAGGAACCTCCATACGGTTCTCCAAAGTGGCTGTATCAATTCACATTCCCACCAACAGTGCAAGAGGGTTCCCTTTTCTCCACACTCTCTCCAGCATTTGTTGTTTGTAGATTTTCTGATGATGCCCATTCTAACTGGTGTGAGGTGATATCTCATTGTAGTTTTGATTTGCATTTCTCTAATAATTAGTGATGTTGAGCAGCTTTTCATGTGGCTCTTGCCCATCTGTATGTCTTCTTTGGAGAAATATCTATTTAGGTCTTCTGCCTATTTTTTGATTGGGTTGTTTGTTTTTTTAATATTGAGCTGCATGATCTGTTTATATATTTTGGAATTTAATTCTTTGTCTGTTGATTCATCTGCAAATATTTTCTCCCATTCTGGGGGTTGTCTTTTCATCTTCTTTACAGTTTCCTTTGCTGTGCAAAAGCTTTTCAGTTTCATTAGGTTCCATTTGTTTATTTTTGTTTTTATTTCCATTACTCTAGGAGGTGGGTCAAAAAATATCTTGCTGTGATTTATGTCAAAGAGTGTTCTTCCTATGTTTTCCTCTAGGGATTTTATAGTTGTCTGGTCTTATATTTAGGTCTTTAATCAATTTTGAGTTTATTTTTGTGTATGGTGTTAGGGAGTGTTCTAATTTCATTCTTTTACATATGGCTATCCCGTTTTCCCAGCACCACTTTTTAATTTATTAATTTATTGATTAATTAATTAATTAATTAATTTATGTAGGCTGTGTTGGGTCTTCGTTGCTGGGTGAGGGCTTTTCTCTAGTTGTGACGAGCAGGGGCTACTCTTCGTTGTGGTGCGTGGGCTTCTCATTGTGGTGGTTTCTTTTGTTGCAGAGCATAGGCTCTCGGCACGCATGCTTCATTGGTTGTTGCTCATGGGCTCAGTAGTTGTGGCTCGCGGGCTCCACAGCACAGGCTCAGCAGCTGTGGCGCACTGGCTTAGTTGCTCTGCGGCATGTGGGATCTTCCCAGACCAGGGATCGAACCCATATCTGCTGCATTGGAAGGCAGATTCTTAACCACTGTGCCACCAGGGAAGTCCCCCCCAGCACCACTTATTGAAGAGACTGTTTTTTCTCCATTGTATACCCTTGGCTCCTTTATCATAGATTAGTTGATCATAGGTGTGTGGGTTTATCTCTGGGCTTTCTATCCTGTTCCATTGGTCTATATTTCTGGTTTTGTGCCAGTACCATATTGTCTTGATTACTGTAGCTTTGTACTATAGTCTGAAGTCAGGGAGTCTGATTTCTCCAGCTCTGCTTTTCTTCCTAGGATTGCTTTGGCTATTTGGGGTCTTTTTTGTCTCCATACAAATTTTAAGATTTTTTGTTCTAGTTCTGTAAAAATTGCCACTGGTAATTTGATAGGGATTGCATTGAATCTGTAGATTGCTTTGGGTAGTACAGTCATTTTCACAGTATTGATTCTTCCAATCCAAGAATATGGTATATCTCTCCATCTGTTTGTGTCATCTTTGATTTCTTTCATTAGTGTCTTATAGTTTTCTGAGTACAGGTCTTTTACCTCCTTAGGTAGGTTTATTCTTAGAAATTTTATTCTTTTTGTTGCAATGGTGAATGGGGTTGTTTCCTTAATTTCTCTTTCTGATCTTTCGTTTTTAGTGTATAGGAATGCAAGAGATTTCTGTGCATTAATTTTATATCTTGTAACTTTACCAAATTCGTTGATTACCTCTAGTAGTTTTCTGGTGGCATCTTTATTATCTATGCATGCTATCATGTCATCTGCAAACAGGGACAGTTTTACTTCTTCTTTTCCAATTGGTATTCATTTTATTTCTTTTTCTTCTCTGATTGCCATGGCTAGAACTTACAAAACTATGTTGAATAATAGTGGCGAGAGTGGACATCCTTGTCTTCTTCCTGATCTTAGTGGGAATGCTTTCAGTTTTTCACCATTGAGAATGATGGTTGCTGTGGGTCTGTCATATACGGCCTTTATTATGTTGAGGTAGGTTCCCTCTATGCCCACTTTCTGGAGAGTTTTTATCATAAATGGGTGTTGAATTTTGTCAAAGCTTTTTCTGCATCTATTGAGATGATCATATGGTTTTTAGTCTTCAATTTGTTAATATGGTGTATCACATTGATTGATTTGCGTATATTGAGGAATCCTTGCATCCCTGGGATAAATCCCACTTGATCATGGTATATGATCCTTTTCATGTGTTGTTGGATTCTGTTTGCTAGTAATTTGTTGAGGATTTTTGCATCTTTATTCATCACTGATATTGGTCTGTAATTTTATTTTTTTGTAGTATCTTTGTCTGATTTAAGTATCAAGGTGATGGTGGCTTCATAGAATGAGTTTGGGAGCGTTCCTTCCTCTGCAATTTTTTGGAAGAGTAAGAGAAAGATGGGTGTTAGCTCTTCTCTAAATGATAGAATTCACCTGTGAAACTATCTGGTCCTGGACTTTTGTTTTTGGAAGATTTTTAATCACAGTTTCAATTTCTTCACTTGTGATTGGTCTGTTCATGTGTTTTATTTCTTTCTGGTTCAGTCTTGGAAGGTTATACCTTTCTAAGAATTTGTCCATTTCTTCCAGGTTGTCCATTTTATTGGCATAGAGTTGCTTGTAGTAGTCTCTTAGGATGCTTTGTATTTCTATGGTGTCCATTGTAACTTCTTTTTCATTTCTAATTTTTTGATTTGAGTCCTCTCCCTCTTTTTCTTGAAGAGTCTGGCTAAAGGTTTATCAATTTTGTTTATCTTCTCAAAGAACCAGCTTCTGGTTTTATTGATCTTTGCTATTGTTTTCTTTGTTTCTATTTCATTTATTTCTGCTCTGATCTTTATGATTTCTATCCTTCTGCTAACTTTGGGTTTTGTTTGTTCTTCATTCTCTAGTCCCTTTAGGTGTAAAGTTAGATTGTTTATTTGAGATTTTTCTTGTTTCTTGAGGTAGGCTTGTATTGCTATAAACTTCCCTCTTAGAACTGCTTTTGCTACATCCCATAGGTTTTGGATCATCGTGTTTTCATTGTCATTTGTCTCTAGGTATGTTTTGATTTCCTCTTTGATTTCTTCAGTGATCTCTTGGTTATTTAGCAATGTATTGTTTGGCCTCCATGTGTTTGTGTTTTTTACGTTTTTTTCCCCATAATTGATTTCTAATCTCATAGTGTTGTGCTCAGAAAAGATGCTTGATATGATTTCAATTTTCTTAAATTTACTGAGGCTTGATTTGTGACCCAAGATGTGATCTACCCTGGAGAATATTCCGTGTGCACTTGAGAAGAAAGGGTAACCTGTTGTTTTTGGATGGAATGTCCTATAAATACCAATTAAATCTATCTGGTCTATTGTGTCATTTAATGTTTGTGTTTCCTTATTAATTTTCTGCCTGGATAATATGTCCATTGGTGTAAGTGAGGTGTTAAAGTCCCCCACTATTATTGTGTTACTGTAGATTTCCTCTTTTATAGCTGTTAGCAGTTGCCTTATGTATTGAGGTGCTCCTATGTTGGGTGCATATATATTTATAATTGTTATATCTTCTACTTGGATTGATCCCTTGATCATTATGTAGTGTCCTTCATTGTCTCTTGTAACATTCTTTATTTTAAAGTCAATTTTATCTGATATGAATATTGCTACGCCAGCTTTCTTTTGATTTCCATTTGCATGGAATATCTTTTTCCATCCCCTCACTTTCAGTCTGAAGTGGGTCTCTTGTAGACAGCATATATATGGGTCTTGTTTTTGTATCCATTCAGCAAGCCTGTGTCTTTTGGTTGGAGCATTTAATCCATTCACATTTAAGGTAATTATCGATATGTATGTTCCTATGACCATTTTCTTAATTGTTTTGGGTTTGTTTTTGTAGATCTTTTTCTTCTCTTGTGTTTCCCATGTAAAGAAGTTGCTTTAGCATTTGTTGCAGTGCTGGTTTGGTGGTGCTGAATTCTCTTAGCTTTTGCTTGTCCGTAAAGCTTTTGATTTCTCCATCAAATCTGAATGAGATCCTTGCCGGGTAGAGTAACCTTGGATGTTGGTTTTTCCCCTTCATCACTTTAAATATATCATGCCACTCCCTTCTGGCTTGTAGCGCTTCTGCTAAGAAATGAGCTGTTAACCTTCTGGGAGTTCCCTTGTATGTTATTTGTTGTTGTTGTTGTTTTTTAATAATGTTGCTTTTAATAATTTTTTTGGTTGCTTTTAATAATTTTCCCCTTGTTTTTAATAATTTTGCTTTTAATAATTCCCTTGTGGCTTTTAATAATTTTTCTTTGTATTTAATTTTTGTCAATTTGATTACTATGTGTCTTGGCATGTTTCTCCTTGGGTTTATCCTGCCTGGGACTCTCTGCACTTCCTGGACTTGGATGGCTATTTCCTTTCCCATGTTAGGGAAGTTTTTGACTATAATCTCTTCAAATATTTTCTCTGGTCCTTTCTCTCTCTCTTCTCCTCCTGGGACCCCTATAATGCGAATGTTGGTGTGTTTAATGTTGTCCCAGAGGTCTCTTAGGCTCTCTCCATTTCTTTTCATTCTTTTTTCTTTATTCTGCTGTGTGGCAGTGATTTCCACTATTTTTTCTTCCAGGTCACTTATCCGTTCTTCTGCTTCAGTTATTCTGCTATTGATTCCTTCTAGTGTATTTTTCATTTCAGTTATTGTATTGTTCATCTCTATTTGTTTCTTCTTTAATTCTTCTAGGTGTTTGTTCTTTAATTCTTCTAGGTCTTTGTTAAACATTTCTTTCATCTTCTTGATCTTTGCCTCCATTCTTTTTCCGAGGTTCTGGATCATCTTCACTATCATTATTCTGAATTCTTTTTCTGGAAGGTTGCCTATCTCCATTTCATTTAGTTGTTTTTCTGGGGTTTTATCTTGTTCCTTCATCTGGTACAGAGTCCTCTGCCTTTTCATTTGTCTATCTTTCTGTGAACGTGGTTTTCGTTCTGCAGGCTGCAGGATTGCAGTTCTTTTTGCTTCTGCTGTCTGCCCTCTGGTGGATGAGGCTATCTAAGAGGCTTGTGCAGGCTTCCTGGTGGGAGGGACTGGTGGTGGGTAGAGCTGTGTGTTGCTCTGTTGGAGTAAAACTTTAATCCTCCTGTCTGCTGATGGGTGGGGCTGGGTTCACCCCCTGTTGGTTGTTTGGCCTGAGGCCACCCAGCACTAGAGGCTACAGGCTCTTTGGTGGGGCTAATGGCAGACTCCAGGAGGGCTCATGCCAAGGAGTACTTCCCAGAACTTCTGCTGCCAGTGTCCTTGTCTCTGTGGTGAGCCACAGCCACCCCTCACCTCTGTAGGAGACCCTCCAACACTAGCAGGTAGGTCTGGTTCAGTCTCCTATGGGGTCACTGCTCCTTCCCCTGGGGTTTTGACACTCACACTACTTTGTGCATGCCCTCCAAGAGTGGAGTCTCTGTTTCCCCCAGTCTTTTGAAGTCCTGCAATCAAATCCCACTAGCCTTCAAAGTCTGATTCCCTGGGAATTCCTCCTCCCATTGCTGGACCCTCAGGTTGTGAAGCCCAACGTGGGGCTCAGAACCTTCACTCCAGTGGGTGGATTTCTGTGGTATAATTGTTCTGCAGTTTGTGAGTCACCCACCCAGCAGTTATGGGATTTGATTTTATTGTGATTGTGCCCCTCCTACCATCTCATTGCAGCTTCTCCTTTGTCTTTGGATGTGGGGTATCTTTTTTGGTGAGTTCCAATGTCTTCCTGTCGATGATTGTTCAGCAGTTATTTGTGATTCTGGTGCTCTTGCAAGAGGGAGTTAGTGCACGTCTTTTTACTCTGCCACCTTGAACCAATCTCCTCTCCATTTACTTTTATGACTATGTGTAGAGTAGACAAGACGAACTCCAGGCAATTCCTTGGGTTTCAGAAATTGTCCTAGTAGGAACTGCCTAGTAGCAATCTTAACCCTCCTTAGTAATCAGGTTCAATAACCCTCACCAACATGGCAATTCCTTTCTTCGCCTTAAGACCCACTAGCATGAGGAGCCAAAATCAAAAATGACCAAATGATAGTTATAGCTTTAGGTTCAGGGGAATCTTTATTGGGTCCCCTAATGGAAGCATCTCTCTCTGCCAAAGAAACAAGTTATCTTTTCCAACATGGCCTAGTACAGAAAGCACAAATTTCATAGGTGGGTAGCTGGGGAGATGATGAGAGAGGCCAATCCTCCTGCCACCCATTGGTTCTCAGATATGTGTGTTCTAGCTGTTAAGGACACAGTGCCTTAATATTATCTGGTGTAGATGCCACATCCTTGAGGTTAGTGCTCCAGCCCTGCATTGTCCCCAAACTGGTACCTTTGTGGAGTCTTTTATAAATGATTCCATCATGCTTTTTCACCGTGTACTTCAGGTAATGTAGTATATTTTAGGACCAGTGGATCTTATAGTTATGCATGCATTGTTACTTTCATTAATTGTGAAGTGTGTCCCTTTGTTTGAGATAATGTCGTGTTGCATCCATGTTGTTAAATCAGACATGCAGTAAGCTCTCAGATAATGGTGCTGGTAGAGGTAAATCTATATTTTCAACTTAGAAAAGATAATCGTTGCTCCTTGAGAGTTGAAGGAGCTGACGTAATCAACTTGCTATCAAGGAAGGAATGGTGCCATGTTGAGGATTCTGAGTCAGGCTCTGCTTTTGGAAGCTTGGGCAATCAGCATAGCTGCAACTAACTAGATCAGTCTTAGTGAGAGGGCCCAAGCTTCGTGACCTGTGCATAACCTCCATTCCTGCCACTTGGGCTACTCCATCTGTCAAAGCATTAGGATTGTTAAGGGCAAAGACTGACTGATAATCACTGGCCAAGTCACCCCGTCTCCCTGGTTGGTGAGTGCCTTTGCCACCACAGATGCTCTCTGGTTGACATCATCAGATGGCGCAGAGGTCCTCATGCTTTGGACTCCCCTATGTCCATCCCTGAGGGGTAGTAGGGTGACAGTCCATTTTCAGCTAACACCAACATATATAGCCAATCCATTTCCAAATCACCTTTAGGTTTTTCTCTTCTGTTAGTTGGTAATTAAGAAACTGCACCCCACACCATGAGGCCATAGATGTAAATTTAGAGCACGAAGGAAGTGGTACAAAAGAAGTAAGTGACACAGGAATCTAACCCACTTGTTCATGTGGGTTAGATTATAGATCTGCTGGGCCAACACCCAAATGTACTATTTCCATCATACTGTCAAACGTCTATTGCACCTGCTCGAACTTTTTACTTGGTGGGTGTGTTAACACTCATCTTATGCTGGGGAGCTCTGGTCACATAATAACCTAATGTCCCATGATTAGGAACTCACCCTATGCTAGGGCCTGGAAACATATCAGAAGCTGCTTTATCAAATGGCAAGTACTTCTCTGACCCATAAGGTATGGCTGCCTGATGTTGCTTAAGGATCCTAGGCATCTGTGCTATGATTCTCCTCTTTGGTCTAGACAGAGACAGTACATTGTATCACATCTGCTAGTCACATGGACCAACAGGTTACAGAGTCCTCTCCTACTCTGGGCCCCACTCCAAAGCATATGCCTTCCAGGATATCCAATAAGTTAGTTAGAGCAGAAATCCCAAGCACAGAATATGCACGTTCTAAGATCTAAAAACAAAAATCTCACCAAGAGCTGTGTCCTTTTTGGTAGGAGCACATGGGCAACAACTTGCCCTTTGCCTCAGAGGGAATGGCAATATGGTCCAGACAATCGGAGTCCAAAATCTTCACTGATTCTGCAGGTCCCTGAATCTCCATGGTGTTATTCTCTCACTTTCTAGCCCACATGTATCTTACAGGGGAATACGCGGCACTTGCCACTTCCTGATCGCCAAGTCCAATTAGCATAGTGTTATCAACATAGTTGACCAATGTGGTATTCTTCAGAATATCAAATTGATCAGGATTCCTGAGAATTGTACTGTGACAGAGAACAAGGGAGTTCATGAAGCTCAGACTAGGGAGGTTTTTGGTCTTCTTACATAACAGAATTGTTTTGGATCTTCTTTGCTAATGGAATTGGGGGAAAATGCCAATTCAATCGTCACATATGTAATTCCTGAGACTGTTCTAGTAAAGAGTCCATATGCAGCACAACATCTGCAGTTAGGACTATCATTTGCTTAAGTTTATGGCAATCCCGCATCATGCACCACAACCGACAGAGGTTTTGTGGAGGACTTACAATTAAATGGAATGAGGACATAATAGAAACCACCACTCTTGCATCCTTTTAAGTCTTTAATGTTGGCTCTAATTCCTTCGATTCCTCCTAGTGTGTGATTTACCATCTTAGCTGGGCTGGGAGTTGGGAGGAGCAGTAGGTCAGTTTCTGGGGCTTCCACTTGGCCTTTCCTACAATAATGGCTATTACTCCATAGATCAGGGAACCAATGTGAGAGCTCTTCTGGCTGCTAAGTAGATTCACACTAATTATGCATTCATGAAATAGGTAAATACCCCCAGAGTGGATCCATAAACCCAACAAACTCAATATTGAAGAGCCTTGGGCCAGGACTTTGTTTACCTCCTGGTCTCTAATCACTTTAACCACTCTAAAAACTGTTGGGTTTCTAAGTGTCAGATCAGATCTGGTGCCTAAAAACTCAAAATTTCAACATATTTCCTCTGAACGTCCCTTTGGGAGAAGATTATGGGAATGATTATTGAATATATTTGCAGTAGCATTGCAGAGTTCTTCCTCAAGGGGACCCTGCTTCTACCTCAATCAATAAGTCTGGGTGTGAGAACTGGCTGAGATCTGTAAAGTGGTGGTGTCATGCCCTAACTTACCAAAATGTTCACAGGGGGCTGAGTGTGATGGAAGAGGAAGCATTGGCTTTTGTAATAGCTGAGCTGCTTCAACAGCACAAGGACAATGATAAACTTAGAGACTGGGGAGTTGACTGGCTTGTGTAAGTGCTTTGAGATGCTTTGAAAATAGAAAATGGCAATCTCGAGTCAAACAACTAAGTAAGTGAGACACATAAAAAGAGGCCATAAATGAGATCTTTCTTATACTCATGTTATTGGTAGCTTGCTTATTTAGAGCTAAGCTTTCTAGCTGGCCTTCCATTAGCCCATAAGCTTGTAATATGTTGAGATTTCATGAATAAAACACTAGAGCAGAAATAATGGATCGGCTCAAAGCCCTTATTACCATGTGTTCCTGATGTGCACTGGTGGTTTTACGTGAATGGCTCTACCCCAGCCAGACTGCGTGTTCCATGTCACGTGTGCCATGGGAACTGCATGTTTGCAGTATACTCTGGCACATTGCTTAGTAATGGCTCAGGTGATCTCAAAGGAATAAAGAACATATGAATCAGTTGGTGAAAAGTCATGGTTTCATGTCTCAAAGCAAGGTTTAAGTAAATAGGTTTGGCGGTTGGATAAGCCTATTAGTGGAGCACCTGTTGGATCAGGTTTGCTTTAACTGACTGCCATCTGTGTGGCATATTGTATAAAACCACAGTGTGGGTGGAATCATTCCTGGGGTGAAAATGCTGCTTCCCAGTTTTGGATGATGTGATACACGGGAGCCGTGAACAGAAAACCATAATGGAGATTTGAGTGTTTTCTGTTAGTGTTTAGCGAGGTGTCTTATCTATTAAAAAATCAATCAGTCAATCTCACTGATCACTCAAAGAGATGTAGTCTTTGTCTCAGAGGAATAGGAAAAAGTTTTAACGAGAGACAGAGAGAAGAGAACAGAACAGGCACCAGGAGACCCATTCTCACACCAGCTCTGCCACTGCTTGGCTGAGTGGATTTTAGCCAGGTGTTTTCACCTTGTGAAGCCTCAGTTTGCACATCTGTGATTGAATGAGATGATATGCAGAGTTCCCTTCAGCCCAAAGTTCAGAGACACCAGGAACCCCCATCTCATGTTCACCTATCTCTATATTATACACATCCCCTGGAAATGTAGTGCTATAGCTTAACCGATGTGACACAGGGCCCCCAACGCTTCCTTGTGATGGGAAGGCAGCAGCGACCCTGATCAGGTATTGGAAGAAAACCTGAGTCCTCTCTCCCATTTGAAAGCCTCCTTCCCACTTGCACGGACCCGAACCGTCTCTTACTCCCATTCTCCCTGAATGTGCATTTCCCTCCCTTGCTCCCTGTTTATAATTCACCTCTAACCAAAAATCAACACCCAGTTAGGGAACATTTAATCCAGCCTGGACTTTCATGAATTGTCCACACTTTTGCTGATGGTCAGAGATTTTCAGTGACTCATTCTGCCCCCTGCCTTTGGGCTAGTGTGCTCACTGTAGAAGCCACCCCGGCATTTTTGTCCTTTGAATAACTTTTTGAAGTTTAACTGGCTCTGCTCTTCATGTTTGCTTACACAAAAGTTCCCTGGCGCATCTTCTGGAAATGCAGTCTTCTGACGTCCATCAGAGGCCCCCTGACCTCCCTGCTTCCCCCTGCTTCCACCCTACCTTCCAGCAAGGCCCTCAATGGGATCCTAATGTCCTATTCATTAGAGCCCCTTGTCCTCAAGCACGGGGTGTCACTCTCAAGCTCTGTCCTGATCAGCCAGGGTATTTTCTGGCTGCACATGGAGTTAATCTTTAATACCAACGTATTTTGGGCTGTGCAGGGGACAAAGGTGTGGCTTTCAGAACCCAGAGGTGCCAAAATATTCAGCCTCTCTCTCTTTTCCCAATATATTGATTTTAACCAAAATACAGACTAAATGCTCCATGATTCAAAGCTACTTTAATAAGACCCATTGCAAAGCAAAGTGAATGTGGGAGGTGTCTGGTACTCTTTCTAATTAGCAGGTTCTCTGAGTTACTGATTAAGTAGCTAAGAGAGGCACTTCTTACCCTGAAAGCTGGATCGGGCCATGGCAGCTGCCACTGCAGCCTGGGCCTGTGGTACAATTGTGCTGGGGCCTCCAGAAGGCCGGTCAAAGCTGTATACAAAGACTGCCTTCTGAGAAGCAGAGACCCTTTTACAAATTAGCCATCCAAAAGCTTGATAATGTCTGACTTCAGATTTACATTTAGCGTTTTTGTTTTTTTTAAGCAGGTGTACATGAAGGAAGGCAGGCACTGCTTTCTTTTTACTACATCGCCTTCACACGCCCAGAGGAAAATCCACTCTTGATTCTAAATAAACAAATACACTGTATTCCAAGTCTGGAATTTTGCTCTTATCAAACCAGTACCTGAAACACAATATTTTGGTTTTGGCTGAAAGAAAAAGGACTAAAATCGGTTTCAGAAATAAATATAAAAGCTCTGTTTTCGCAGAAGCCCACTGGAATAGAAATCATATACCAGAGAGAAAGACAACAGATCCTTACAGCTCTGTGTGTATAACGAACACAAATAGTCATAATTATCCCTGCCCCAGGGACTTAACCCCTTCGGGAAAAGGCCAGGCTTCTAGCCTCCTTATCAAACTAAAATCCTTTTGAAATAGATTTATCATGTCCTCCAGCTCTGTTTAGAAATATTTGTAGATAGATACTGTTTGTTGTTGCTTTTTTCTGCCTTCATTTTGTTTCCAGTGTTCACAAGGACAATTAAAACCCAGGCTGTAATAAGGCATCTGTTGTAAACAAGTTCAGACAAAGGAAGCAATTTCTCTGGCAAGCAGGGGGCATGCGGAGATGTGGAAGCCTGCGTTATAGAAAGCATAGATGAAAACAGAATAAACCCTTTTTACCTCCACAGCACTCCTTCAACCTTGGGGGTCTTGGTGGCTAAAAGTCTCAGCTGTGTAAGTTGTTTTGGGAAATGTTAGACCTCAAAAATATTGGTCATCTCCAAACGTGCATTGCTTTTACTCTTATGGGTTTAACCGCATCCATTCATAGATTTCCTAGGATCTGTCCATTCTGCACTAAGAACAACTAGGCCTCTGTCTCCATCAACAGAAATACATCCCGTCTGCAGTACATGTGCACACACAGGCGCACAGACGTGCACACAGAGGCGCACGCACTCAGAGACACAGTGCATGGATGTGTACACCTTTGCATACATACAAGAACACATGCACGACAAATCACACGTGCACAGGCACATGTGTGCATACCCACATCCACCCACATGTGTGCACAGGCATGCAGAGAGACACCCTTTGCACGCATACCCATGCATATATGCATGCATACACACACACTCACTCTTCCTGGGCTGGTCCCTGAGAAGGGTCCTGTCTTCCCGCCCTGCTCGAGGCCTCTGGGCTTCTGAGCTTGTGCTCATTCTCATCTCTGCAAATTATCATCTTCAGCCCGGCTCTCCTCAGAGCCTCAGGGGAGTTCATTGCTATTGCTGCTTCCACATCCCCTTCCCATATTAGGGCCCCACAGCCAAATCTTTCCATTTCAAAGAAAAATCACTAGCCCCAAACTGCTCAGCCTCTCTCCGTAGGCGGGTCTGAAGACCTGCTTTGCACATCTTTCCCTGAGCTACAGGAAGGTGACCCAGAGCTCCCGAGCATTCCTCTGCAGGAGACAGCTGCGCGAGGCTCCTCCCTCCGCCCGACCCCCGGGAACCCGGTGGAGCAGGTCCTGAAAAACTAAGCCCATCTCCTCACTGGCCCCCAGGCAGGGATGGTGTCTTATTCATCTTTGCATCCACAGTGCCTAGCACAGTGCCTGTCACAGAACAGAATCCAGTAAAGATCTGCTGAAAGATGAAATTCCAGGATTTGATCCTTTCCCCTCAGTTTCTCAAATCTGGGTAGACATACTCACAGGAGTATATGCCTGTGTACCAGCGAGTATAAGTCACAGGCTAAACATAGCCCATTGTCCTAGAAAGTCCACTTTCTTTCTATCAAGTCATCTTTAAAAGATTATTTTTCTATGAAAGCTAACACTGGATAAAGAGAATCTAATACGTGTCTTGTTGGTAGTTATGATAAAGATCTTGGGCATTGAAGACAGTTTTAAGAAAAAAGGTATAGACACCAAGAAGGGAAGGGGGTGGGTGGGATGAACTGGGAGAATGGGATTGACATATATACGCTACTATGTGTAAAATAGATAACGAATGAGAACCCACTGTATAGCACAGGGAAAGCTCTACTCAGTGCTCCGTGGTGACCTAAATGGGAAGGAAATCCAAAAAGGAGGGGATATGTGTATACGTATAGCTGATTCACTTTACTGTACAGCAGAAACTAACACACCATTGTAAAGCAACTATGCTCCAATAAAAAGTCAAAGAAAAAAGTCCATACCTACCACTGATTAATAACACAACCTCTAGTAAGTTTTAAAAATGTCTCCAAACATTTGTATTCTCAGTTGCAAAATCGAGGTAATAATAACTGCCTCACAGAGATTTTGAAATTCAAGTAAGAGAAGGTGTTGTAATGGAAGTTAACTTCATAGTGACATGAAAGGCAGTCACCACGTGGTGACTACTACAGCCCCAGGGCAGTAATCCTGATAGGAGCCACGGCAATGTTTGTATTTGCAGGGGAAATTTTAACAGCCACAGAAATAAAAGCAGCAGAAGGAGGGAGGAAGAAAGTGATTGAATAAACAAAGTAAGACCAGTTAACTTAAGTGTCAGGGCCAGCCTTTTAGGTCAGAAGCCACTAGTGGGAGTCACTCTATCCCACCACTTTGTTGTACAGACAAGGAAACCGAGGCTTAGAGAACTTAACAAAGTGACTCACCCAACTTCATCACAATGACTGACAGTGTCAAGTCTACACTCCATTCCCAATTCCAGGTCTAGAGCTTCTAAACTGCACTATAATCTCTCATCTCTGAATATGATCATTATTCTCATATGGTGGGAAAAAGATATGCACCTGCACTGAAGTGGCTTATTGATGGTCACACAGCAAAAGGAGCCTGGCCTGTGGAGTCTGAGATCGAATTATACCTCTGCCCTTTTGTAGATTTCTGGCTGTGGCCAAGTTACTTAATCTCTCTGAAAATTGTTATCCACACGTGGAGTGGAGAGGATAATATCTACCTTGATGAGTGAATTAGAGAAAATGATTCCGAGCGCCTGGTGGCACATGGCAGCAGTCACTAAATGATAGCTTTTATGTATTTATCCATTTTCATTATCCTATTACTAATTCTTAATAATCCCTATAAATACACTTACCAATCCAGTACAAAAAATAATTATCATGTTCATCATGTATTCTGAACATGTCAGAAACTAAGTTGATAGAATAGATTAAAAATCCAGGGACTTTGTGGCTTCATCCCGACAGTCACTGGAATATCAATGACCATAATGATGATATCTGGCTCTTCTGTGCCTAAACTTCTTCACCACTATTGAGTATGTAGTATGCGTTGGGATAGGAGGTTGTAACATAATTTGAAAATTTAAAAGGCAATGAACTTTCTTAAGAGCAATAGTGAATAATAACTAAAGAGCAGACTAAGCACTTGAAATAGTTGGACTAAACTATTTTCACTTTTGATGTGGTTTTATTTTTTCTTCTTTTAAAGGATCTCTTGGATGTTCTGAAGAGCATGATATGTCTTGCTTAGATCCTGACCTGGAAATCGAAAGACCTATATTGTATTCATGGCTAAAAAAATGAATTCTGGAATAACCATACAAATCATTTTGCTGCATTTCAGCTAGCTCATCTCTCACCACTAGCAAAAAGAAAAATAAAAATAGGCAGTATCATCTCATAATAATGGAATCATTTAAATATGAATTTTTAGTGTTATTAAAAACTTACTAATTTTTCTTATTTTCATCATTTTCCCTCAGCCTGGTGAAAGCCCCGCCATGAAGCAGCACTGTTGATTGGAATAAGCTGGAGGCTGGGACCAGAAGTCAGAAGGCGTTGGCCAGAGCCAGATGGGCCACCCTCTGTGTGACCCTGAGTTGTTTCTGACCCCATCTCTCATGGTCTCCCATAGACTGGTCTTCATGTTTAATAACTTTTCCAGCTCTCTTACAACCTTTGACTCAGCCCAGGAAGGTGCAGAAGGGCTAAAACCATAACTCTCCATAACTCTCCCTAAGGCAGAGCACACTGGTGAGATCCCCCCAGCCTTGCCATGTGCTGATATCAGAACAGTGGCAAAGGAGTGGAGTTATGAGAAAGCAACTATTTTGAGACAACCCCTGGTGTCTACACCCTTTTTCCCAGATATTCAGTCAAATACTAATCTAGGTGCTGCTGTGAAAATATTTTGCAGATGTAATAAAGAACCCATATCGGGACACCCCTGGTAGTCTAGTGGTTAAGACTCCACACTTCCACTGCAGGGGGCATAGGTTTGATCCCTGGTCGGGAAACTAAGATCCCGCATGCTATGTGGCATGGCCGAAAAATAAAAACTAATAATAATTTAAAAAAACGAAAAAAAATTTTTAAAAAGAACCCATATCATTCAATCTCAAGAAAGGGAACTATCTGGGTGAGCGTGACCTAATCAATCGCCTGAACCCTTTAAAAGTGGGGAGGGTTTTCTTCCATCTGGCTGGTCTTAGAGGAAGAAGCCAGAAAGTCATGTTCTGTCTGGCCTGGAAGAGACAAACACCATGTTGTGAATTGCCCATGGAAGCCACATGCAAGGAGCTGTGAGTGGCCTCTAGGAGCTATGAGTGGCCCTGTCTGACCGGTAACCAGAAAATGTGGATCTCAGTCCTACAACCACAAGGAAATGAGTTCTGCCAACAACCACTGAGCTTGGATGCAGATTTTTCCTCCAGAGCCTCCAGAGGAGAACTCAGTCCTGTCGGCATCTCGATTTCAACCTTGTAATACTCTGAGCACAGGACCCGGTCATGCCATGCCCAGACTTCTGACCTACAGAACTGTGAACCAATAGGTGGGTGTCTTTAAGCCACTCGGCTCATGGAAATTTGTTACACAGCAATAGAAATCTAATGCACTTCCACAACTAGGGAAAACAAAAGATAACTTAATAGCCTTTTCTCTTATCAACAATCACTCCTTGAGCAAACAGCCATGCTGTGAACTGCCTATGAAGAGGGCCACATGGCAGGGAACTGCAGGTGGCCTCAAGCCCACAGACAGCAAAAAAGTCAGGACCTCAGTCCTCCAACTGCAAGGAAATGAATTCTGCCAACAACCCAAATGAGCTTGGAAGCAGACTCATCCCCAGTCGAGCCTCTAAGATGCAGGCTGATGGACACCTTGATAACAGCCTTGTGAGTTGAGGACCTGAGCACAGGCTCCAGTGAAGATGGGCCTGGACTCCTGACAGGTGGAAACTTTTTTTTTAAGTTTCCTCCTTTTTTTTTTTTAAAATTAATTAATTAATTAATTAATTTTTGGCTGTGTTGGGTCTTCGTTTCTGTGCGAGGGCTTTCTCTAGTTGCGGCAAGCAGGGGCCACTCTTCATCACGGTGCGCAGGCCTCTCACTATCGCGGGCTCTCTTGTTGTGGAGCCCAGGCTCCAGATGCGCAGGCTCAGTAGTTGTGGCTCACGGGCCTAGTTACTCCGCGGCATGTGGGATCTTCCCAGACCAGGGCTCGAACCCATGTCCCCTGCATTGGCAGGCAGATTCTCAACCACTGCGTCACCAGGGAAGCCCAGGTGGAAACTTTGAGACAATTGATAGCTGTCTTTTATACAACAAGAAAGAATCAGAAAACACCACAGGAAATGTATAGTTTTTAGCCTGTGAGTTTGTGATAATTTGTTTTGCAGGGATAGTAAATTAAAACACTGAAACTGAATGATCTCCAAGACACTGGCATCCTGTGTCACTATGAATTAAAATTTTTTTTAAAATCTCACACTAAAAAGAAAAAAATACTTCTTGCATAGTCAACTTATAATTTCCTCTTCATATAGCTCAGCCGAAATGTTATTCTGCCACCTATGAATTATCGATTGATAGCAGAAATCACCGGGCCAGCCTTGCTCCAAGTGTGCTGAACTAGATCTTCTTCTACCTTAAGGCAACTTTCTCTCAGGAGGAAACACAGGCTCCCCGCAGGCAAAAGACACCGCTATTCCATAGCTTTCCCCACTTCAGGGCTATGGGCTTTCTGCAGATTTGGAGTTTAAATTGGAATGACTGCATCCCAGGACTCCATCCATCAGACTTTGTTTCTCTTTATCGCATAAGTACATCTTTTTTCAGGTTGGTCAGAATGAGTGAGCAAGCTATTGGTCAGGAAGCTGGGGTGTGCTAGAGATTCCCCAGTGACTCATCTGGGAGACGATGACAGGGATTGTGAATGGGCAAAGAGAGCAGTCGCGAGAAAGGATTAGGCTTATCTTCAAACCAGCCTCTGATTGTTCAGAATCAGGCAGTTTCCGCTAGGTCTCCACCTTTGGGTCCTGGCGGCTGCAGCTACATGAGCCGAAGTCAAGGGCACCTGCAGGCCTCTTAAACAGGAGAACGATACAGGGATGAGGTAGAGAAAACACTAAAGAGAACATTTTTTGTTTTCCTAAGACCATCCAAAGCTGAGGAGTGGATGCTTTGGGTTGTTTTAAACTTCATGTTTTGTCAACCCTTTTCCTAAAAAGAAAGCACCAGCAATCTCACTAAAGGCACAACCAGAGCGCCACCATGTGGTGGAGCCTTTATGGACCGACACGGGCTTGCAGTGGGTTTGCAGGCAGTACTGCAAGACAAGAAAACTTGTAAGAATGGGTTGACACATTGTGACAAAGGCCAGGAAACTTAATGCTAAAGATCATGTGTGTTTTCCAAAGCCTGGTAACAGGCTTGTTTTTTTAAAGATCATATTCCTACAAGGCTTTATATTTAACACCACAAACTTATCATTGATGTGATTTGTAAAATGAAGTTATTTCAAAGACTTGATTATTCTCAAAAAGAAAGAACACGACTAGCCCTAGCATTCATCATGGTACAGAATAGCATTTGCTCTGGGTCAGGGATCATCACATTTATGCAAATTCCTCATGGCTGTCAGCTAACACTTTGAGTGTTTTTGATGATGGTAGTATTGGTGGATTTGGGGCTTTTTGTTTGGTTGTGGGGTTATGGTTGTTGTTGTTTTTGAGCAGATAAAAAAAAAAAAAGTCACCCTACTCCTCAATTGGAATGATTAGTTCCAATTATTTTGTGTTCTTACATCACTCTGCTCTGGGTTTAAATTCTGGAAAAGAATGCTTGATTAGCTTTGCTTAATCTCCTCATCAACTTTTATCCAGGGATCTTGACTTACAGTCTGATCAAGACAACACGCAAAGAAGTGGTAGCCAAAAGGAAAACAAGGGGACAGGCAAAAAAACAACAGATGACAAATACACTTCATGCCATTTCAAGGACCAGTCCGTCACTATTCACTGCGCCAGACCAAAAGTGTGGCATATGTACCGTAACGTCCAGTGTCTACCTACTGATCTCATGATCAATGATACAGAGATCCTTCTAATCCGTCTGAAGTCTTCTGGCTCATGGGCATTCTGCCAGCGTGGGCTCGTCAATTACAGCTTCATCATGCGGTCACCTGCCATTTGATTATAAGACTCCCAGAGAAGACATGTCTGAGGGCCACTTCAGACCTGAAGACACTCATGCTATGTTTTCGATGCTGCATGTTGACCTAAGTCTCAGTTTTCTCTTACTACGTTGGGAAACATCAGGGAAATACCCCCCAAAAGGACCTGAGACCCTCTTGACACCTTTTCGCAAGGAGATTTTTCCTTTTTGCAAGGAGATGAAGGCATTAGTAATACTGTCACTACTGCTTTTGTGTAAAGTGTCTAATGTCTTTGTCCCTTCCAAGAAAGAACTTGCTTGTGATGAAAGAGACTCATGTATTGATAGTATCTGAGGATCCCTTATGAAAAATTTTTCTTTGATATTTATACTGTGTTTAAATATTCTTTACCAGGAAACCTCCCTTTCTTTGAGGACTATGACTGTTTTCTCTTTAGATATTGTATAGTCTCTGTATAGATTAGGGAGAACTCTTGTGATCAGTGTACCGAATCAAGGAAGAGCAGGTTGTTATAAAGCGTCACTGTGGTCCCTTAATTTATCACCTAGATGTGATTATGATGGGAATCAGACCATTCCTGCCTTCCCATCTCTCTGCTTCCCCAGCAGTCGGCCGGTTGTACCTGAACAGGTGTGTTCACAGGCCTCCGGCCCTCCCTGATGCTTCAACCTCCATAGCAGTTTCTCGACATTTCATGATTCCTATTTCATTGCAATCAAGGAATCAGTACATTCTGGCCTCAGAGAGATGGCCCGACTTGCGGGCCCTCAGACAGCACTAGGCTTCTAGGCTTTGGACTCTGGCCACAGCTCTTTCCACAGACACTGCTTCTCCATAGCCCTGATCATTTCTCTTACTGATGTCTTCATGGCATTACTTTTATGTTAGAAAATTGTAGAAATAAGTATTAGTAAAATCACGGAAACAAAAATTATTAAAATTAAAATTAGATAAAAATAATTATTAACAATATTAAAGGCTAAATTATTAAAATAATAAATATTTAAATGTTAAGATTATATTAATAATTTCATATTTCAATGATTAAATTTAAATATTTAAATATAAAATATATATACATATATTTTAAAGGGATGATTAAATATATACACTATCAATTAGCTTTAAAACCTCGTACAAACTGTTGCTTTTAAGTTCAGCCAATTTCTGAGCAGAAAAAGATTCCAAGATTCTCTTAGTATTACAGATTTTAAATAGTCGATATCAGAGATCTTCCTTTTCTTGGAGAATTATTTTCCTAACTATATTTAAGACAAACTGTCATATTATAAAATCTACTAAGCTACAGGGCAATTTTTCATCTCTGTAGCTGACTTATTTTAGCATTTCACCGAAACACTGCTCTCTCCAGTAGCTTTTTAAAAACTTTCTGTAGAAAAGTCATTAGAGGGAGTAATTTTCTCCAAAACATCCCATTATTTCTAGGCAAACAGCAAAAACAAGTCGTTGGTTGAAGAAAGAACAGGTTGAAGGGTTGTATCATTGATGTATGGGTGTATTGCCTTTGTCAGGTTCTTGGTAATTGCTGTGTAGGAAAAATAGTACACAACTGAAGAAAAAAGATTATAATTTGTCCAATAATCTAGCCACAGCTAATGATTAAAAATGTTAAAAAGAAGAATTTGTATTCACCTTGTGTTTTCTTCGAGTAGACTTTCTATTCCTGACTTTTGAAGGTGAACAAGTTGATTTATACCAGTTTTACAAGACAAAAGCTCATTTTGTGACTCCCCACACAGGGTAAACTCCAACCCTTTAAACTGACCTATGAGGCATTTCACAACATAGCCTTAGTCACTCTTATTCAGCTCATTCCCAGCACTTTCTATTCTGGCTATCTTCATGTTCCTATTACCCAGGGATACATAGGCGCTCTCTTTAGATCTTTTATCATGTTGTTTCCTGTACTTGAAATACCTTTACCTTACTTATCCCTCATCACCTTGTTCAAGGGTCAGTAAACTATAGCTCATGTCTGGTCTGCTGCTTTGCCTGCTTTTGTAGAATAAAGTTTTATTAAAACACAGCCATTTACCTATGGTCTATGACTGCTTTCACACCTACATCTGCCAAATTGAGTAGTTAGTACAAAGACAGTCTGGCCACAAAGCTTAAAATATTTACTGTCTGGTCCTTTACAGAAAAACTTGCTGACCTCTGACCTATATCAATACCACTTTTCTTGTGAAGTAATCTCTCCATCTTAGTCTCCTAATTGACAGATCATTTCTGTAATCCCAGAGCATTCATGACCAGACACTAAAAGAGTAACTACCACTGTTTGCAGATTTTCTTATGTGTCTATCCTTCCCAAAGCAACTGTTTGTAGACAGGGACTATTTTATTTATTGCTATATGACCAGTTCCTAGTGCAGCACTTGAAATAGAGAAAAGTGCTTAGGCAAAGTTGGTGACATAGTGAATACAGTATTTGAGGAATAAAATAAAACCCATAAAGCAGAAAATGAGAAGGAAAGTTAAATGTTTTCCACTTTATTTCTTTGAGTATGTTACTCATTATAGCTTTATGAGGATTATAGATTTCATTGAGGAGCCATTGTTCTCTAGCTTAGATGGCTTCCATAAAGTAAAATCAAATGATGCTATATTTAACAAAGGCCCAAGACTACACTACTTCCAGGCAGCTCAACATAACAAGGGTGGCTATACAATATCATGGCTGATTTTTTAAAACACCCTCAAAAAAAAAATCACCTAAATGAGCATAATCCCTTTTAAAGAATTCCTGGTAGGAGACCATATACTTCTAGAAATTCCACAATTAATTGAAATTTGCTCAAATGACCTGTTTGAGAAATTCTTTCCCAGTCTGTGCCACATGCATTTAGCAATCTCCAATAGTGGTAAATCCTCAGCCTGGGGTGAAGGGACGCTTATTTTTTAAAATGTTCCATGGTCATCTGGTGACATGCAGGTTAGGCACAAAAAAGGGTGATAAAAGTTGGGAAATGCTCTGTTGACTAACAAAGAGTATTCTAATGAAACAACAAGATTGACGTTCTTGTACATGTTTGTAATGGACTCATCCAACAAACACCAACTGAGTTCTTATTATGTAAGGCACTGTGTGCAGAAAGCAATCCAAACGGGGTGTTTCAAATATGTTCTGAGAATAATAGCATCATAAGAATACATGTGAAGCCCTCCAAGGATATGAAACCAAGCAGGACCCTGTGGGGTCTTCCCAGGACAGACCCCTCCCCCATCCTCTGCTGGAGGTCCTCTCTGAAGTACTCAGATAATAGTATCCGATGACTATTTCCTGAGTTTTTCAGATGCTGAAAAACCACTACATGGAAGAAATTAACTACTTGATGATCATGAGCACATAGTCCCCAGACCTTCTGGCACCTAAGGATCAATAATGTTAACTGCCCCATTATCTCAGCATTAACCAATCAGAGAATTGTGCATGAGCTAATCACATACCCTGGGATGTCCCTTCCTCACCTGGCCTTTAAAAATGCTTTGCTAGGGCTTCCCTGGTGGCGCAGTGGTTGAGAATCTGCCTGCCAATGCAGGGGACACGGCTTGGAGCTCTGGTCTGGGAAGATCCCCCATGCCGCGGAGCAACTGGGCCCGTGAGCCACAACTACTGAGCCTGTGCAACTGGAGCCTGTGCTCCGCAACAGGAGAGGCCGCAATAGCAAGAGGCCCGCGCACCGCGATGAAGAGTGGCCCCCACTTGCCACAACTAGAGAAAGCCCTCCCACAGAAACGAAGACCCAACACAGCCAAAAGTAAATAAATTAATTAATTAATTAATTTAAAAAAAAAAAAGAAAATTACTTCTAAAAAAAAAATTTTTTTTTTAAATGCTTTGCTAAATCCCTCTGGGGAGTTCAGGGTTTTTTGAGCACAAGCCACCCATTCTCCTTGCTTGGTCCTGCAATAAACCTTTCTCTGCTCCAAACTTGAAGTTTCAGTTTGTTTGGCATCGCTGTGCATCAGGCACATGAACTTGTGTTTGTTAATAAATATAATAAACGTTTTACAAAAGAAACCTAACCATACAGACTCAGATACAACTGGAGGACTGATGCAAACTCTTACTTAGACAATCAGACCAACGTTGGACAAGAAAGCATTGGCCCTTATCATTGGACGGGGGGTGGGGGTGAGAGTGGAGGGATCCTCCTCCTTTTCAGGGGTCAGTCACAGGAGCATAGACAACACTGGGTTGGTATAGAGGAGCCAAAAACAGAACAGGTAGGATCACAGGGTAAGAGCAGATTTGAGGGTCAATTTGGAAACATTGAATCTAGAATTAAATCTCAGGGCCAAGTATTAGGCTTTAGGCAGGAAAGTCAGAGGTCAGGAGCTGAATGAACACAGAAGCAAGACAGGGGACAAGAGTGAGAATAAAGAAAGATGGACTCAAATTTTGGGGCTCCTAGAGTTGCCTTTTATTGGATGTGGAGGAGGTGGAGGGTATATGGATTAGCATGGGCTAAAGGCACAGGGTCAGAGCAGAAAGGAGAATCTGTGTCCAGATTGGAGGACACAAGTAATAGAGAACACCAAAACAATCACTCTTAATAGTAACCTGCTACTTCTAACTTTTCATGTTGAAAAACTAGTAGTATAAATTTAGGCCACTTCCTGGGAAATAGTCTTTAAAAGCCAGTAAACATAAAATGCTTCCACAAGGAAACTTGTCTGATATTTTGTTTTCTCTGTCCTCCATTTTTCCGGCCCCCAGAAAAGCCCTATGGACCAGATACAGATGAGAAGTCTCTGTCAGGAGGCACTCCCTTTATGACCCATATATATATAGTCTCAAGCACTGGAAGACATATAACTCCTCCAGTAATGCACAGAAGGATTTATAGTGAGCCCTCTCTCAAAAAGAAAATGCCTCACAGACACAAATCATTATCCTGTTTTTATTTTGTGTGTGCGGATGGAGGTTATATTCACCTGCCAGTGGAGTACAAAGAACACTGCAATTCAGAATCAAAGATCGGTACTTACTAGTTACTTTTTGTACTGACAAGGAGCTTCATACAAATAGAACTTCAATCATGTTTATTTTCCAGGAAGCCAAAATTGTAACGTTCTTACTGATATTCAACTGTCTGTAGCATTCTTGGAGTTAAAAGAGAAAATAACGACTAAGCAACCTACAAAGTGAGAAAAGCATTCAAGATTTTATATAAAAGAGGATGCTGGAAGTATCTGTTTTTTAAGCACCCCGGGCCATCTTAAACCCAGACTGATTTATAGGGTAAAGAGGAATCTGCCCGGTGGGGTCGCTGTTGGACGATATGCCCACTTTATAAACTGGAAACATTTTCTATTGCTCCCCTTCCAGTCGATCGCTCAGAAACAACCACCTCCACTCCCAAACTAAACTAATTAATCTTTAAAATAATAATCGGGAGGCAGGAAACTCGAGACGACATCTGGAGATAGATTTCCAAGCCACGCTAATTACCAGACTCTTCTGGGAGTTCTCAAAGATGACAGAAAGGGAACAAATCTCTGGGCTCCACCCCCAGAGAACACATAAACTTGGGGTGTTGCTAACCTTTTTGCATAGCAAAGGACCCCCAGGTGATTCTGAAGATCAGCCAGGTTTAGGTACCCCTGGTCTAGCCCATTCTCTCCACACCAGGACAGGCCACCTCTAAACCATCCCCTATGAAACAAACAATCCTTTTCCAAAGAAGGAAATTCCCTAGTTTTTCAGTACACAATATATTTATACTTTAAAGTCCACCTAGAAATAACGTACATATCTAGATTCTATTTAAATAGTTACATTTAGATTAGCTTTCACTTCACAAAGTAATTCACTAGGAAAATTACACACATGCTCTCTTTACTGTTATTTTTACTGTTATGTATTTTGAAAAGCATAAATAAAATACAACAAAGTACAAAGGTAAGAACCCATTGTCCCAAAACAGAATATGTTGATTTTTAAAAATATTTGCCTTAGGTCTCTTTTGTTATTGTAGTTTAAGAAATGAAACTTGAAGGAAACACTGTTTCCTCTATTTCTCTCACTGATTCTGTTCCACACACCGTCTCTCCTTCCCTCCAACAAGATAAACACTGTCACAGATTTGCTATATAAAGTCTACAAGGTATACGTTCACCTCACATCTGTATCCATTAACAATATACACATATTGATTTTTTAAAAACATAAATGATGTCATGCTGTATTGAACATTCTGAAACTTGCTGTTTTCTTTCAATCCTCTATTTTCAAATCTATCCATGTTTATTCATATAGAATGGATTCATTCATTTAAAATACTGTATGAACATCCTGTGAAATAAATATGGCGCCAAAATATACTCTTCATGCCCTTACTGATAGATATTCGAACGTTTAAAAAATACTTTCACAAAAAATGCTGCTGGATCATCCTTATATTTTCCTCTTAATGCATGTGTTTAAGAATTTCTCTAGTTACTTGAGTTTAACTGCAAAGTTATTAGTGTCAAATGGCTATCCAAAGTACTGACTAAAACTAATCAGCACTGGATGGTAATGTCCAGTTTCCCATATTTTTGCCAACACTGACATTATCAGCTCTTTACAAATTGTGTGAATCTGATCATATCTCAGTGTCGTTTTAATGGGTATCTCCCCAATTACTTGGGACACTGAGCATATTTTTATACGCGTATTGTGCATTCAACATTCCTTAAACACATTTATCTTCTGAGCAAAACATTCCCTTAGAGAAATGTCTCTCGACTTGACATTTCTCTGCTTCTCTTCCCATTTTTACTACCCATTCACACAATTGTTTGCATTTATTATCAACAATAATGGGTCCATTCCGGGCAGGAATGTATCACAATGAGAGGATTCTGTAAACAACTCCATGAAAAACCCAAATCACCTCAAAATATTCTACAAATATTTATTGAGCACCTACTAAATGACAGCATAATATCATGGTCAAGTGTGACATCTTAGGAGCTGAACTGCATGCTTTCAAATCCTAGCTCCAACGTTTCACAGCTAGGTAACCAAGGAAAATATCTTAACCTCTCTGAGCCACAGTTGCCATATATATAAAATGGAGGCACTAATAGTACCTAACTCTTGAACATTATCTTAGATAATACACATGAAGGATTTAGCATAGTGTTCAGCACATAATAAATATTCAAATGTTTGTTACTATTATCATTGTTCAGATGTTATTATTGATGGGAGGATAGTGGTGGTGATTGTCCCGTGCTGCATTCCCCAGAAAGTAGACTCTAGATGGAGATTAGCACGCAGAAGTTTTATTAGGAAGTGCTCTTGGGATTAGCACGTGGAATGGAAGGGAAGAAAGAAGGACTGGCCAGACAAATGAAACGAATATTCATGCACTTTTTGCTGTGATTCAATATCCGTGCTTACAACTTATCAGAAATATCAAAAGTATTGCCCTTGAACCATATTAATTATAAAAAGAAGGGGGAGGGCTTCCCTGGTGGCGCAGTGGTTGAGAATCTGCCTGCCAATGCAGGGGACACGGGTTCGAGCCCTGGTCTGGGAAGATCCCATGTGCCGCGGAGCAACTGGGCCCGTGAGCCACAGCTGCTGAGCCTGCACGTCTGGAGCCTGTGCTCTGCAATGGGAGAGGCCGCGATGGTGAGAGGCCCGCGCGCCGTGATGAAGAGTGGCCCCCACTTGCCGCAACAAGATAAAGCCCTCCCACAGAAACGAAGACCCAATGCAGCCATAAATAAAAAATAAATAAATAAAAATTTAAAAAAAAAAGAAGGGGGAGGAGAAAGGGGAAGACGAAGGGATGAAGAAAGCAGAAGAGACAGAAAAGTCTCTGGAACTATTCTAAACATTTAACACATTAACTAATGTCATCTTCACAAAATCTTTAGACAAGGTTGGGTTAAGAAATGACAAAAATGAGAGAATTTAAATAGCCCACAGTCCCACAGCTAGGAAGAGGTTTAGCTGGAATTTGAACCCAGGCAACATAGCTTCAGAAATCATGTTCTTAACCACTGTCCATCCAGGACCACCAGGATGAATGTCAACACCACTATCAGGCTTTATTAGTTTATGCTTGTCACCCCACTATTGGTCTCTACCAGATATTTTACTAGGTGTTTTACTTACGTGATTTAATCTCATCCTTAGAGTAACGCATGGAGAGTTGCATTTTATCCCCATTTGGAGCTGAAGAAACTATGAAACGCCAAGTTCCTTTCTCAAAGTCATACAGTAGGAGAGCCAGGATTGTACTCCATGCTTGTTTGGCTCTGAAATTCAGCGTTCTTTCCCATTATAACATGGTTTTATTTTTGACAAAGGGCTTTCTTTTCCAGCAAACTGATGACTCTATCATACCTCTTATGTCGTGTCTTCCCTCAGATAAATAATATCAAGTTGTTAACTTCCTTATTGTTTACCTTGTCCTTTATTGGCATCCTTTGATTATTCTCCATGTATGTTGCCTTATTTAATTACAGAAGCAGGACTGAGCACGGAGAGATTTTGACAATTTTGAGTACTTAATGGGAAAGGTGCCAAGTGTTTCCTACATTTGGAACTCTCATTTAGCATTTCAAGGCCATAATTACCTTTTCAAGAACAGAATTGCTGTACAGACACGTTTAATGCACTTTCTGAAGTGACCAAGAGACCTTTCTATGGTGCTTAGTTCAGACTTCCTACATGTTCTATTTGTATAATTTGCTTCAAATGTGTCCAAAGAATTTTTACTCCTTATCAAGTTTGTGCAGCTATTACCTACTCCTAATTATCCTATTTTTAAATTAAAACATTTTACTGATACATGATTAATAAAAAATTTCAGAATCTTTCCTTACTAGATTTATCCAAGAGAAAATTTTATACAGATAAGATATAAAATAAGTGCTTCCCAGAACAATCCTAGGGCCTGGTCAGAATTCATGCTCTTCAGTTGGATTCCAGTGTGGGACCCTGGTCATAATCAGAAAGATGCAGCCATATGGGTACTTTGAACTTTGTACTCACTAGGCCTTATTTAGAATAAAATAGCTCCAAGGGAAAAAAGGAAATATATATATTCTAGCTAGCTTTTTTATGATTATTCAGGGCATAAGAATTTTATGGCCAAGGTAGATTTTTTAGAGAGATGTGCTATACACGTATAGCTATATGTACAGCTACATGAATGAAAATGCTTGATTAGCTAGAAGGGTGTCGGTGCTTAGGACTCTGAACAAAGGGTTTTAAGTGACCCAAGAGCTACCTGGCATTGTTTCCCTCCCAGTTTGGGGTGTGTCCATGGCTCTGGGAAGTAGAGAGCATCTTGAAGCATCTCCTGCCAGGAGTCCCATCTGCCATCCAGGTCACTTAAATCCCAATACTACTGCTTTAGAAGCCTAGCTCAGTGCACTGTGAAACGAGATGCTGAGAAAACTGAAGGGGCTGGGCCTTGTCTCTGAGAACAGAAAGAAAGGGAATAGTGCACAAGGATGTGGGATCCGCCGTCCTCAGTGACCCTAAGCTAAAGCAGCTGCTTTTATTTCACAGGGCAGTGGTGTTCCACCGACCTCTGGGCTTTAGAGAGAGAAACTGGGAGAGAGGAAGAGAATGAGAGCGTGGAGGAGACAAATGTAAATAAATAGTTTCTGACCTTTCGTCCCAAGGATTTCCCCACGGCAGTTGTTGCTTTCTTCACTTCTCACCCGCACAATTTCCACTCTGGGAGTAACGAAAGCTCCCAGGAAGCTGCGTGGACACGAAGCCTCATTCTGCATCCAGAGAACAGTTAATTCCATGCTTCTCATGCCCGTTGCAGCTTCAAACGCCAGTCCCTTAGGTCATCCCCCTCTTTCTACTCCGTTCTTCCTCCCAGCTGACTCATTCTTGACCTAAGTGACTTCTCACATCCCATTAAGTCATTCTGAACTTTTACAAAATACAGCTGACGCCCACCCCCAATCTGTGAGAATTAGACTCCATTGGTTTGGGGAAGTGCCCAGACCTGGGTGATTTTTTAAATTTTTTCCTGTAGTATATATATATATATTTAAATTTTTATTGGAGTATAGTTGATTTACAAAGTTGTGTTAGTTTCTGCTGTGCAGCAAAGTGAATCAGTGATACATAAACATACATCCGCTCTTTTTAAAATTCTATTCGCATAGAGGTCATTACAGAGTATTGGCAACTCTTCTCAGACCTGCGTGATTTTTAAAAGCCCTGGGGGCGATTCTAATGCAGTCAGGTGAGAATCATCGGCCTCCACCCCCTGAGCCTCCTAGTCTTCTCTTAAACTTGGTTTCCCGCTGCAAATACTGCTCTCCTGCAACCGCTTTCAAGTGCAGACTCTTTCTCAGAAACCTGAAATGCCTCAGGACAAGGGGTTGCTGTTACTGACTCGGGTCCGTGGACTCTATAAGCAATAGAAATTGACAAGAGGCCAGATAAGGAATTCAGACAAGGCTTTACTGGGACTCGTGCTGCAGGACAAGGGAGAAAAAACAAGTAACAGATGCCCTTACTCGTGGGTTGGTACCTTAAATGGGCTGAGGGTAGGGGCAGATTAGGGGGTTGGGCTAGAGGTGTGGCTTAGGTAGTCTTCGCACCCCCTTGGTAGTGCTGTATGCAGGGATCATGTGCAGTGCCTTGCTTTTGCTCCCGGCACCTCAAAAGTGTCAATTGGTTCTGGTCTTTCTGTATCTTGTTGTTCATAATTTCCCCCAACTGCGCATGTGTGCAGTGATTTTTATCCCTTATAGCTTCTTTGTATTCTGTTGCTTGCAGACACACTTGTCCAGGTGCAAGCACTGCAGTAAAGGGTCCCAGGTCCCAGGTCCCAAGTCCCAGCCTCTCTATGTCACTTGTCTTCTAGCTACTAAATATTGACTGAATTTCCTGCAATAACCCCTCTTCCATGGAGATCTGAGTTGCCTAGCTAGTACACCCTTTACCCTTCCTCACTGATATTAGTTTTCCACCTCCTGCTCATTTTCCAAGCCATCTTCTGCCACCATTTTGGGGACATCTGTGAATATGTAAATCACCCATCTGTCACCTTGGCTTCATGGTTATTTGACCTTCCAATATTAATTAATTCCAATTATCCCCTTCTCCCCTTCTTCTCAGCATGACCTCAACTTGGACTTTGTCATTATTCACAACTGTTCTGCCTTTGAAAAGCATATGCCCCAGTATTCAGCCTGCTCGGCATAATCTCCTGTCTTTCCAGCTCTCACTTCCCATACCTCCAATCTCCACCTAGCGTTTGATCCAGTCTCTGAACTTCTCTGATTTCTCCTGTATCTCACCTTGTGAAGGGCTTCGTGTCCATCCATATTCAGCCTTGTCCACTAGGCTGAATATGCACATTATGTTAATCACTTCCTCACCATCCTTCTCCATCCCTTTCTGCTTATTTGGATGCACCTGCCCTGCAAACTCCCAAACATTAATCAAGCCAACCCTTCTGACAGCTCTGCTCTCACCTTCTGTGATACATACATTCATAGCAACTGATTTGGTTTTGCAGTCACAAAGGGAATAAATATATTCCTAATACTTGCCAATAGTATGTTCCATGAACCACAAAAAGTAAATATAATGTAATAAAAGCTTACGTTTAAGGCAAGCTATCACTTAATCTTCACACCAAACTTAAGAGGCAGTTGCAGGTATCATTCCCATTTCACAGATGAGGAAAATGAACCTTAGAAAGGTGAATAACTTACTTAAGGTCACACAAGTGTTAAGTGGTGAAGCCTATATTCAAACCATTATCCATTTTGGTTCTTGAGTCTGAGTTCTTGAGCTGCTATATAATAGTGCCTCTCTCTATGCTATACATTTATTCTCAAAGGAGTCCAAATAATGAGGTTGATATTTACATTTTGTTTCTCTAGTCAACCATTTGTTTAAAAATATGATTTGGTTAGATGATATATTGCAAAATTACTCATAAGGTAATCTACATTTTCTGTTTAAATGAAGTCTACAAAGTTTGTAAAGTTTATTCTCTTTTAGCCTCGTGTCTTTCCCTATCTTACTGGTCTCTGTGTGTAGAATATACATCATCTACCTGAAGATCACTCACTTAAATACTTGTTTTCTTTAGAACTAGGTAACAGTGTTGTAAACTCAAAAGAAACCAGCCTCTCATGTCAAAACCATACAGGAAGTGAATTCAGGTACAACTAAGGAACTGAAAATGGCCTACATGTTTCAGAAACTAGTTCATCTACCACTACTTTGGTTTTTCCTGAGAGAATAGGAATGGACGACTCCCCTATTTGGGGCTCCATCCATTTCTCAACAAGTTGCCCTATCATCTCTCCCTATTCTTACGTCCATAGTCACTCTGTTCTGTACCTTCTGAAGTGGCATATGTGCCAGAAATCACTCAGAATGTGAGAACCTAGGAAATGATCACAGACAAGCTATTAAAGAAGTGTAAATGGAACTAGCCACCAAAAGCATGGGCACAGGTGGAAAGAATCTGGATTCTGGGTCCCATCCTGTCACATATGTGACTTTGAGTCATACCATTTTAGCTCTCTGAGCTTCAGTAGTTTCACCTCTTCAAAATGGGAATAGAATATTTTACCTGTAGGACTTGTGTCAGACTTTTTCCTTGAAATGCCTTTAAGAGATATGATAAGGTATAAATAACAGAATATCATTCATACTTAAGAATGAAGTCAATAAAATCTTTAGCACCCACAACAAATCAGTACTATTTATTTCCTTATATCCTAAGTACCACCTCACCCAAGTTGATCTATCTTATGAATTTTCTGAAAACTGAACTGGATTCAAATTTTCCAACTCACTCTCACCATATTCATTGAATTCTTTCTGCTTTCACCTTATTTTGTTTAAAAACCAATATTTTCCAAGACAATGAACGATATATGATGGTAACTTCTTTGGAGTTTAAATAATTGGTAAGAAAAATACCAGAGGACATCAAACAAAATCTCCAACCTTCAAGTGAATTGTTCTTAATAGTTATGCAAGCTTGATTGTGCAGATTTACCCCATAGATTTTACATGTTATCAGGACCAGCAACATATGGGCAGTGGATGATTTCTGCTCACACTTCATGAGCAGCTTCCCTCATACATCTCCAAAGCTAATCATGACAAAAAGCAGCCTTGTCTATTCCCTTTAACAGCCAGAAGCAATTTGTTCAGCAAGCACACTGCTAAGGTAGAGATAAAGGAAAGGAGCACTGAGGGCAACAAAAAAAGATCAAAAATGTGGAAGAATGTGTACAGAATTAAAATGACCATGGGAAGGAGTGACTGCTCATAGATCATTTTATCTTCTTAGTCTGGAAATAGATTGCTAGTTATAAAGGAAAATTAGGAATTGAGATTTTAGAGAAACACATCTTGATTCATTCCACTGTGCTGAGTAATTTCTGACTCTAAATTCCCAGTTCATTATTCATTCAATAATTGCAAAATGAATGAATGTAAGTCTATATTCAGCAAACTGTACACTTAATAAATGGTGAAAAAAGTAAAAAAAACAAAAACAAAAACAAAACTAACAACAAAGCAGAAGACACAAGCATCATCTTCACAAGAGCAAGCTGCATTCAAATTAAAAAGGAAGAAAAAGGTCAGGGGTCAGGGATTCCTGCATTCCAGACATACTCCTTATCCTCATTATGCAGCAGGAACAAATTTCCCCTTAACAATCAGGAAAATTTACCGCATTCAGTACAGTAATCCCCTTCTTTCTCTGTTGGGTCAATGTCATGAGATGCCCAAAGTGGTCAGATAACAGTCTCAATTTCCAATTCAATTGAATTATCTCACTTAGTGGAAGCATTCCTCCCTTTAGAATTGCAAACTCTAGCAAGCAGAGCCCAAAGTTCAGTCCCATGATTTCTGGACCCATGAATCTTGGCTATGGGAGAAACAACAGTACCAAATACTGGATGCTGATTTAGGGCATATGCCACATCCTGAAAGACATTGCCCTAGCCCCACAAGATATTATACTCAAGCCAGTGCCATAACTGAATCCTTCAAAGGCCATTCCATCAACCTGTCACATCAGTTGTTTCAGGGCAACTTGGTACTATTAGTGAAGTCCATGAGCTTGAGCCCATTGCTGTGAAGGGATTTCCTTGGTCATGAGCAACGCTATGACCATGTGGATGGAGAAGGCATTCTGTAAGCCCATAGATGGTATTAATAGTTTGGGCAGAAGAATTGCAAGTAGGGAAGGTAAATTAGAAGGCAGTTGGGTACTCAGCAATGGCTCTGGCCAGGTTGGCCCAGGGGAGTGAAAGTTCATGTTGATGAGCCCATGTATAACCTCCCTTTCTGCCACCATAGCCTCTTTTTCCTGAGCTCAATTGGTAAGTGGCAGGAGTAGCTAGGGAAGGAGGCTCGTTGACATTCACAAAACGTGGTATCCTATCTATCTTATTACTAAAATCCCCTTCTGCTGGGGTCAACCTTCGGTGAGCATTCACATGGGACACAAATATCTTCATGTTGGGTGTCCAATCAGATAAGTCTATCCACTTCTTTTCCCCAGACATCCTGTCATCAATCTGCTAATTATATTCTTTCCACATCCCTGACTATCCAGCCAACCCTTTAGCCCAGTCCAGAACTATATATACCCCTAACTCTGATCATCTCTGCTTTTAAGAAACATAAGCAGTTTGAATTTTTGTCCTTTATCACCATCTTTCAGGGTCATGATGCTGCCACTCGCCTTTGTATATTTTGCAGAACTATTGGTAAAGCCAGGCCCAATCTCTTTCTTCCGTAGTCAATTGGTCATAGAAAATTCCGTATGAGACCACAGGTTGAGAAGGTTGGGAGAAAGAGGGCAATGTAGTAGAGGTAAAGGCCATGGAGATTTGGACCATTTCCTCATGCAACTTACTGTGCCTTCAGGAACTACTGGAGCCTAATCTGGTATATACCCCTTCCATTTGATAATATAGTGCTGCTGCTTGTCTCCAGATTTACAGCTTGGTGAGTCAAACAACATCAGTTTGTGATGGGCAGCTCAGGTTACATGGTAACTTGGTGGTTGGTCGTCATGTTCTGTCTCTGCTAAAACTTGGTAGCAAGCCAAAAGATGTTTCTCAATAGGAGAGAAGATGTTTCTGTCATAGAAAATGGCAAAGCTTTGTTCCAACATTATAATAATCTTCTCTGTGATTCACCTATGAGATCCTGGCAAAGATTCCAGACAGCAGCCCATCTACCACTGACATTTCAAGTTGCATCCAATCTGCTGGAGGACCTGTTGAGTTGGAAGATGCCCTTCTAAGACTCACTCACAGGGCTCTTGGCTGAACACTTCAGTTCTTTGCCAATTGGGCCTCTCCACGGGGCTGCTTGAGTGTCTTCCCCAGAGCAAATAAAATCAGAGAGCCAGCAAGGATGAAATAGTGATGCATTTTCTAACCTAGTCACACACCATCACTTCTGCCATGTTCTACTCAGAAGCGATCCACTAAGTCCTGCCCTCACTCAGTAGGCTTCACATTTTGGAGGGAGGGGTTGAAACATTCGTGGACTTATTTTAAAAACACCACCATACCTTATTTATATTACTGAAAAATAAAACATCAGCAGCCTTATACAAAAATCTTCAACATATTTCTCATAATTTGCTTAGACAAAAGTCCTAGAAATTAACTATGGGATCTAAGCACACTCACTGCAAAACAATCCTATAATGAATCTTTGCTAAGTTGGCTTTGTCCCCAAGCAATGGCATGTATGATTATTTCATTGCACATCAGCCAATGTCAACTTAGTATTAAAAATATATATATTTGTTAAATTTTTTTCAGTATTTTATTATTAGTGAAGTTATATTTTTTCTATGATGCTTAATATTTTGTATTTTTCTTTTATGAATTCTTTGTTGATAAGTATTGCCAATTTGTCCACTAGGATGTTTTATATTGTTGATTTGGAAAAACTCATTGTATAGAAAATTATTAATCCTTTACCTATCATTTTTACAAGTAGCTTACCAATTTATCATTAATTTTATGTTTTTCTTCAAGTACAAATGTTTTAAATTTTGAATTGTCAAAGAAGTCTATCATTTTCTTTTTAATTTCTTGCACAGCTGCTGTTACCGTGTTAAATCATAAATCTCAGCAAACGTTTTGATGAAATCTTCGTTTCACTACTACTAACTCCTTTGTTGTATATAATAAATATTTTTTCTTTAAAATTTCAGGGCTGGTTACATTATTTGCAGGGCCCTGTGCAAAATGAAAATGCAGGGCCCTTGTGCAAAAAACAGGAAAAAGGTGCAGTTAAAGGTCCTAAAATATACTTTTCTTTTTTTCATGGTGTTTCTCTTAAATTGTCATGGTGCTTTTTTATTTGCTATTTATTGTTATAGTAGTTAAAGAAAAATGAAAAATTTAAATAAAAAAATTAACAATGAATTATATCCTTTGCCTTTATGTTGTTCAATAGCATTTTTCAATGCAAATACAAGGGCAAGATAAGTCACTGAAATTAAAATATGCATATTTATAGCTCATACAAACATATGTGTTTCCTTTTTACCAAATGCTGAAGATTATGTACAAAACCAACTCCACTGTTTTTTTTATTTTGCTTCTGTACAGGTACACATTCTACCAACATTCTCTACCTTCAGAAAAGACCAAGAGGAAAAAGAACAATGGATTGCCCTATGTTTGCCTTTCCCTCTGTGTCATCATTTCTTTTCTTTTTCCTTTGGGTAATCTGAGGGATAGCAAGAGTAAGAAAGGATGTGATAGAGTTCCTTGGCTATTTGTTTTTAGAATGCCATTGCCTTCTTTCTGTTTGAAGTTCCTATTACAAAGGAAAACATGACTTCTCCGGCCCCTCAACACCCCTGCTAACTCTATAGAATGTGCTTAACTTGTATTCCCTTTCAGTCTTGCTAAAACTCTACACATTGTTGCTCCACCAAAATTTTGTGCTTATAGGGCATCTTGAAGGCTGTATGTGATGAAGTGGCAAAGAAAGGAAGATACGCATATTGTGCTTATCTCCTCTGCTCATGGGCATGCTTCACTGTCCAGCTGGACTTCACTTACAAGTCACAAGTTCAAAGACAAAATTATTAAGAATTTAAAGACAGGAACAATAGAGCCTGAAACCAAATGTGAAGCCCTTCTGAACACGGGGTCCTGTGTGACAACACAGGTATCATGAAGCTAGCTCTGCAAGAACTGCCACCAACTTCAGGGAAGGTTTCTCACCAAAAATAAACCATATGGAGTAGAGGTAAAAGATAGTCATAATTAATAAAAATCTACTACTAAAAGAAAAGGAAAAATTGATAAAAGTTTAAGTTTAGTGTCCATACACAATAAACAGAAAAAGAGGCATACATAGACTGGCCAACACCATCAATCAAATGGTTTTCGAATACTTCATCCAACAAAAGCAGAATATATATTCATCCTTCTCAAGCTCTTATGGAACACTCACCAAAATAGACCACATTTTGGCTGATTCATAATCCTCACCAGCGGGTGGCTGTTTTTTTATGCATCAACAGAGTCGCCACACAGAGATCTCAGACACTTGCCCCTTGCAAGGCACACCAAGTCCTGGAGGAACCTTTGGGGCCCTGGACAGACTTTGGCCCGCTGGACAAACTTGCTGGCCTCACAGCCAGGGTCTGGGCCTGGTCATACAACCCCAGGGCTGGGTCTCCAGGCAGGCTCATTTAACAATGTCTTCCTCAAAGGGGTCATGGGCAGGTGTAGGGAGACCCCCACCTTGCTGGGAAGTCCCCTGTGTCTTCACCTTCTGCTCCCCATGATCCATGGAGAGGGGTACCCCAAACCATCCAGGGATCTGGGAATGAATCAGGATGGGGATTGGGGTTTCCTCCGTACCCTGGAGAATCCCACATGCCTTTGGAATATCAGAAGGCCTAGTTAGGTGTCCACTCCAGTAGGAAGATGTCAAAAGGAGTCTCCCCATTCTGCACTCACCAACCCCCAGAGCTAAGCAAGAACAAAAATGGTGGGGAATCCAAGCAAATAGTCAGGTGGGGGTGACTTCTGGATGCCTCTGGGCTTGACATTCCAATCTGCATAAACATGGTTACATTTGCATAGATGCTTGAGGCCCTGGGGGTTGGTGGGAGTAAGGGGGTTGTACTCCAGAATCCCAACTTGACAGGTAGATAGGCCAGATTAGGAGGTTGCTCAGAGACAGGGTAGCACCTGTGTCCATGTTGCCTGTTACTGTCACTATTGCTCAGTGGTAGATGCTTATGCAGGCTGCACAGCAGCACTTCCAGGGGTGGGGCACAGTCTCCTAATGGCCATAATGGCTGGTTAATTGTGCTGTATATGAAGATTCTGCTGTCTGTGTCTGGGCGAATGAGGCTGGCCATCATTGTAGACAAAATTAAAAGAAAACAAAAATCATACAAAGTATACTCTCAGGCCACAATGGAATTAAACTAGAAATCAAGAACAGAAGGATAGCTAGAAAATGCAAAAATATTTCAATATTATATACCACTTCAAAATAACACATGAGTCAAAAAAGAAGTCTCAAGAAATTTTTTTTAATATTTTGAATAAATGAAAATGAAAAGACAACCTATCAAGATTTGTGGGATGCAGCAAAAACATTGCTTATATGGAAATTTATAGCATTGGATGCATGTATTACTAAAGAAAAAGGATCTAAAATCAGTAATCTAATTTAGCTTTAGGAAACTAGAAAAAGAAGAGTAATTAAATCCAAAGTAAGCACAAAGAAAGGACATAATAAATATTAGATCATAAATAAATAAAATCAAAACCAGGAAATCAATAGAGAAAAAGCAATAAAACCAAAAGTTGGTTCTTTGAATAGATCAATAAAATTGACAAACCTCTAGCTAGGCTAACCAAGAGAAAAAACTAAAAAAGAGAGCAAACACAAATTACTAATATCAGAAATGAAAAAGGAGCTATCACTACTGATCTCATGTACATTAAAAGAATGATAAAAGAATACTGTAAACAATTCTATGTCCAGAAATTTGATAACTTAGGTAAAATGCATCAACTCCTTGAAAGACACAATCTACCAAAACTCATACAAGGAGAAATAGATAATCTGAAAAGACCTACATAGATTAAAGAAATTGAATCAATAAGTAATAAACTTTCAAAACAGAAAACGCCAGGCCCAGATGGTTTCACTCTTGAATTCTATCAGACATTTAAGGAAGAAATGAGAGCAGTACTCTACAATTTCTTCCAGAAAATAGAAGAGGAAACACTTCCAAGCTCATTCTATGAGGCCACCATCTGCCTAACACCAAAACCAGCCAAAGACATTACAAGAAAGGAAAACTCTCTCATAAACATAGATGCCAACATCCTCAACAAAGTATTAGCAAATCAAGCCCAACAATGTATAAAAGGATTTATACACCATAATCAAGTGGAATTTATTCTAGGTATGCAAGGTTTGTTAAATATTCAAAAAAGTCAATTATTAATGCAATCAACAGGCTAAAGAAAAATTTTAATTATATCAATAGATTTTTTTAAAGCATGTGGAAAAATCCAAATTCCATTCATAGTAAAAACTCTCAGCAAAGTATTAGAGAGAAACTTCCTCAACTTGTTAAAGAATGTATGCAAAAACCTGCATCTAACATCGGACTTAAGTGCTTTCTAAGTCAGGAAGAAAGCAAGTATGCCCCCTCTCACGACTCACATTCAAGAGTACATGGAATTCCTAGACTGGGGAGAAGGAAATAAAGCTTTGTTCAGAGATGACATGATGGTCTTTGTAGAAAACTCCCAAGAATCAACAACAACAAAATTCTGGAACTAATAAGAGATTATAGCAAGGTGGCAGGATAGAAGATTAATATACAACAGCCAATCGTTTTTATATATATCAGCAATGAACACATGTAATCTGAATTTAAAAATGCAACACCATTTACATTATTTCATTACAAAAAATGAAATACTTAGGTATAAGTCTAACATAATATGTACATGATCTATATAAGGAAAACTACAAAATACTGGTGAAGGAAATTAAATATCTAAATAAATGGAGAGACATTTCACATTCATAGATAAGAAGACTCAGTATCATTAAGATGTCAGTTCTCTCCAACTTGATCTATAGATTCAATGCAATCCCCATCAAAATCCCAGCAAGTTATTTTGTGGGTATCAATAAAGTGATTCCAAAGCTTTTATGGAAAGGCGAAAGACACAGAATAGCCAACACAATTCTAAAGTGGGACAAAGTAAGAGAACTGACAAATTCAAGACTTACTATAGTAATCAAGAGAGCATGGTATTGGCAAAAGAATAGACAAATAGATCAATGCAAAAAATAGAGAGCCCAGAAATAGGTCCACACAAATATAGTCAACTAATGTTTGATGAAAGAGTAAAGGCAGTTCAAAGGAGAAAGGATGGTCTTTCCAAAACTGGCACCGGAATAACTGGACATCCACACTCCAAAAAATATTAATCTAGACACAGACCTTCTACCCTTCACAAAAATTTAACTCGATATGTATTATAAGCATAAATGTAAAATGAAAAACTATAAAACTCCTAGAAGATAATACAGGAGAAAATCTAGATGACCTTGGGCATGAAGAGGATTTTTAAAACACAATATCAAAGACACAATCCATGAAAAAAATTATAAGTTGAACTTCATTAAAATGTAAAACTTTTGCTCTGTGAAAGACACTGTTAGAAAATAAAAAGACAAGCCATAGACTAAGAGAAAATATTTGTAAAACACATATCTAATAAAAGAATTGTGTTCACAATATATAAAGAACTTTTAAAACTCAATAATAAGAAAATAAACAACCCAATTAAAAAACGGCAAATTTCTGAACAGACACCTCACCAAAGAAGTTATATGGATGGCAAATAAGCATATGAAAGGATGCTCTATATCATGTGTCATCAGGAAAATGAAAATTAAAACAACTTATTGAACGCTGTTCTACACACTTATTAGAAAAGATAAAACCCAAAACGCGAACACCAAACGCTGGTGAGAATGTAGAGCAACAGGAACCCTCATTCGTTGCTGGTGGGAATGCAAAATGGTACGGTCACTTTAGAAGACAATTTGGCAGTTTCTTACAAAACTAAAGATAGGCTTACCATTTGATCCAACTCAATGCTCTTAGGTGTTTACCCAAATGAGCTGAAAGCTTATGTCCATACAAAATCCTGAACAATAATGTTTATAATAGTTTTATTCATAACTGCCAAAATATTGGAAGCAACCAAGATAATTCAAAAGGTGAGTAGATTAACTGTAGTACTCCATACAATGGAGAATTATTCAGTGATAAAAAGAAATGAGTTACTAAGCCAGAAAAAGATGTGGAGGAACCTTAAATAAATAATGCTGATTGATAGAAGTCAGTCCAGAAAGGCTAGTACTGTATGATTCTAAATATATGACATCCTAGAAAAGGCAAAACTCTACAGAAAATAAGAATATCAATTGTTGCCAGGGATTCTGAGGGAACAAGGTAGGGATGGATGAACAAGTGGAGCACAGGAGATTTTTAGGGCAGGGAAACTATTCTATACAATATGGTAATGGTGAAAATGTGGCATTACACATTTGTCAAAAGCTATCCAGCTATACAGCACAAAGAGTGAATCTCAATGTAAACTATGGACCTTAACTGATAATAACCTAGCAAAATTGATCCATCAATTATACCAAATATATATATACCACATTAATGCAATATGTTAATAACAGGGAAAACTGGGGGTGAGGTAGCAGTATATGGGGGGGGCATGTGGGAACTCCCTGTACTTTCTGTGTAATTTTTCTGTAAAACCAAAACTTCTGTAACAGAATAAAGCCCATTCATAAAAAAAATCTGTTAAAGATATCCTTCCTATTTATTTAGAATCCATAGAATTGCTAGAAGTATTCTAGTCCTTAAGAATTGAAAGTTATCATTTAATCATTACATGTCAGAGAACTGGAGTGTGCATTCAGAGATCCTTTTTTTCAGCCTCCTTTCTCAATAAATTTCTTCTCCAAAATACATATTACAAAATATGGAGAAAAAATATAACCATAATGATACATCAGGAAAAAAAAACTCTAACAAAAATGTAACATAATCCAGGGTAAAGAGACCAGCATCGACACAAATAACAAAATGCATATGAATCGGAAATATACTGAGGTACGTATGCCTATGTTTGATGGGGAAAGAAAACATAAATCCTTTAACTCAGGGCTAGCTGCACAAAAAGAAGTACTGGGGAATTTTGGTGCTAATCTCTGTAGCCTATTTTTATTACTCTGAGAGCAGTCCATTGAAGTTCATAAACAAAAAGATTGCTAAGGGCAGTAATGCTGGCCCTGGAATAAGAACTCAGGCTGAATCACTCAGAAGGCTTTCATTACAGTAAGGGAAAATTCTACATAGCATTTCCAATTGTTTTTTTTTAACACAAGCAAATCTTACATTGAGTATACTCACGTGGGATTCCTATCTGGTATGGGTCCAAGGAGGCATGAGAAGAATCTAGGAAATCTGCCACTGTCTACATATGGTATCAGATGAATACTCTTTACTATCAAAGTTCCAAGAGATGATACAGTTGAAAATATGCAGCATAACAAAAATTGCTTCACCAAGATTCACTTCTGCCTAAATTTCATCTAAAGATGTTAAAATGCAGATTTCCTGATTGATTCCCAGAGATTCTGTTTCAATAACTTTGAAAGAGGACCTGATCATCTCAAATAAAACCTAAAATAAAACTACTCTATCTTATCTGAAAATCAATAAAAATCCTAGTGGACCAGAGCAGGTAGCAGCAGTCACTGGCTGATACTCAGATCGGATCCCTCCCTGATCTTCTTCAGCCTTTCCTCACCTCCCCAGCTCCAGAACCATCCTGACAAGAGTGAGATACCAGCAGAACTAAGTTATTTCCCACTGGACTTCTTGGTGAATATTCCCCACAAACATGTCGGTTAAAAAAACTCCTAGGCAATTTGAAAAATTTCTAAACCTCTGTCACCATTAAGGGAGCTCACTGCTTCTTCTACTCTCCAAAAAAGACAAGTGGAAACAGGAAATATTAACACTTTATATTTTATTTTGCACTCACTTTGTAAGTCATCTACTGATCTCTGATGGCATAGACTGAACTCTCATGTGGACGGTTTGCAGATCACACATTATTTCTTTTATGTCTCAATATCAATTTAACATGCAGAGGATGATATCTACCCCACCAGCTCAACACACTTCCTCTTTGCTAGCACGTGTGCACATTTAATGCTGTGGTTTAAAGCACTCTTTATCCCAGGAACATTTGAGAATATACAGGAACCTAAGCTCTACCTGTATTTAGCTTCATGTTTCACAGGTTGAGTTTATGATAAAGTGCCTAAAACAGTGACAGGAGTATTTCTCTGTTATTATTTATAATACCCTCTTTTGGCATTCATTTAATATTAACTATTCCCATTCACAGAGAAAGCAAAACCAAGAATTTAGATGAGCTGGTTCTGCTTCAGCCAAGTCCTAATTCAAACAAATTTCATTCCAGTGATGGTATTTGTTCATAGGACAACAAACACCTAAAAGAATATTCTATCTTCTGTGGAGATGTACAGACAGGGCAGGCTCTATTCTGTTTCCATATTCCTTAGGGCAGTTCACAGTATTCAGTAAACAAAATGTCTGCCAGGGGGCAGCAGAATGTAATACTTTCATTCCCAAGAGATTCCTGAGGATTTTATGAAAGCTACAAGCATATTATGATAATTAATTCAAAATTAGAGCTTTGTGATAAGCATGTTACGCTACATTTGGAAGTAAAGGTTTGCCTGAGAGTTCCTTATTAAATCATATTAAGGACTTAAGTAAACTAAAACCATTTTCAGATATAAAAATCAAAGGGAAATCCTAGTAGGTTGGTGTTGCTTAAATTATTTGCTACCTAATTCTGTCCTTCATAGCTTCCCTAAGTTTACTTGCTCTCTTGAACTATTCACTTGTGGACAGTCATATTGCCTTGTTACAAGCAAAATAAGATATTTTTAAAATTTAAGAATATCTGGGGGAGAACTTCAAGATGGTGGAGGAGTAAGATGTGGAGATCACCTTCCTCCCCACAAATACATCAGAAATACATCTACATGTGGAACAACTCCTACAGAACACCTACTGAACACTGGCAGAAGACCTCAGACTTCCCAAAAGGCAAGAAACTCCCCACGTACCTGGATAGGACAAAAGAAAAAAGAAAAAACAGAGACAAAAGAATAGGGATGGGACCTGCACCTCTGGGAGGGAGCTGTGAAGGAGGGAAAGTTTCCATACACTAGGAAGCCCCTTCACTGGCGGAGACAGGGGGTGGTGGCGGAGAAGCATTAGAGCCACGGAGGAGAGCGCAGCAACAGGGGTGCAGGGGGCAAAGCGGAGAGATTCCTGCACAGAGGATTGGTGCTGACTAGCACTCACCAGCCTGAGAGGCTTGTCTGCTCACCCACCAGGGCAGGCGGGGGCTGGGAGCTGAGGCTCAAGCTTCGGAGGTCAGATCCCAGGGAGAGGACTGGGGTTAGCTGTGTGAACACAGACTGAAGGGGGCTAGTGCACCCCAGCTAACCAGGAGGGAGTCCGGGAAAAAGTCTGGACCTGCCTAAGAGGCAAGAGACCATTGTTTCGGGGTGCGTGAAGAGAGGGGATTCAGAGCACCGCCTAAACGAGCTCCAGAGACGGGCACGAGCCGCGGATATCAGCACGGACCACAGAGACTGGCATGAAACGCTAAGGCTGCTGCTGCAGCCACCAAGAAACCTGTGTGCAAGCACAGGTCACTATCTACCTCCCCTCCTGGGAGCCTGTGCAGCCCGCCACTGCCAGGGTCCCGTGATCCAGGGACAACTTGCCCAGGAGAACACAGGGGTCACCTCAGGCTGTTGCAATGTCATGTTGGCCTCTGCTGCCGCAGGCTCACCCTACATTCTGTACCCCTCTCTCCCCTCCGTCTGAGTGAGCCAGAGCCCCCTAATCAGCTACTCCTTTAACCCCGTCCTGTCTGAGTGAAGAACAGACATCCTCAGGTGACCTACATGCAGAGGCAGGGCCAAATCCAAAGCTGAACCCCAGGAGCTGTGCAAACAAAGAAGAGAAAGGGAAATCTCTCCCAGCAGCCTCAGGAGCAGTGGATTAAATCTCCACAATCAACTTGATGTACCCTGCATCTCTGGAATACCTGAACAGACAATGAATCATCCCAAAATTGAGGCAGTGGACTTTGGGAGCAACGATATATATATACTTTTTCCTTTTTCTCTTTTTCTGAGTGTGTATGATGCTTCTTTGTGTGATTTTGTCTGTATAGCTTTGCTTTTACCATTTGTCCTAGGGTTCTGTCTGTCTGGTTCTTTTTTCTTGTTGTTGTTTTTAGCACAGTTTTTAGCGCTTGTTAACATTGGTTGATTTGTTTTTTGGTTTGTTGCTCTCTTCTTTCTTGCTTGCTTTTTTTTCCCTTTCTTTAATTACTTTTTAATTTTTTTATTTTTAATAATTATTTTATATATTTTACTTTAATAATTTTTCTTTTCTTTTCTTTCTTTCTTTTTTTCTCACTTTTCTTCTGAGCCGTGTGGCTGACAGGGTCTTGGTGCTCCAGCTGGGTGTCAGGCCTGTGTGGTGAGGTGGGAGAGCCGAGATCAGGACATTGGTCCACCAGAGACCTCCCAGCTCCACATAATATCAAACAGCGAAAGCTCTCCCAGAGATATCCATCTCAACACTAAGACCCAGCTCCACTCAACGACCAGCAAGGTACAATGCTTGACACCCTATGCCAAATAACTAGCAAGACAGGAACACAACCCCACCCATTAGCAGAGAGGCTGCCTAAAACCATAATAAGGTCACAGACACCCCAAAACACACCACTGGATGTGGTCTTGCCAACCAGAAAGACAACATCCAGCCTCATCCACCAGAACACGGGCACCAGTCCCCTCCACCAGGAAGCCTACAAAACCCACTGAACCAACCTTAGCCCCTGGAGGCAGACACCAAAAACAATGGGAACTACGAACCTGCAGCCTGCGAAAAGGAGACCCCAAACACAGTAAGATAAGAAAAATGAGAAAACAGAGAAACACACAGCAGACGAAGAAGCAAGGTAAAAACCCATCAGACCAAACAAATGAGGAGGAAATAGGCAGTCTACCTGAAAAACAATTCAGAGTAATGATAGTAAAGATGATCCAAAAATCTTGGAAATAGAATGGAGAAAATACAAGAAACATTTAACAAAGACCGAGAAGAACTAAAGAGCAAACAAACAATCATGAACAACACAATAAATGAAATTAAAAATACTCTAGAAGGAATCAAGAGCAGAATAACTGAGGCAGAAGAATGGATAAGTGACCTGGAAGATAAAATACTGGAAATAACTACTGCAGAGCAGAATAAAGAAAAAAGAATGAAAAGAATTGAGGACAGTCTCAGAGACATCTGGGACAACATTCAACGCACCAACATTTGAATTATAGGGGTCACAGAAGAAGAAGAGAAAAAGAAAGGGACTGAGAAAATATTTGAAGAGATTATAGTTGAAAACTTCCCTAATATGGGAAAGGAAATAGTTAATCAAGTCCAGGAAGCACAGAGAGTCACAAACAGGATAAATCTAAGGAGAAGACACAAGACACATATTAATCAAACTATCAAAAATTAAATACAAAGAAAAAATATTAAATGCAGCAAGGGAAAAACAACAAATAACATTCAAGGGAATCCCCATAAGGTCAACAGCTGATCTTTCAGCAGAAACTCGGCAAGCCAGAAGGCAGTGGCAGGACATATTTAAAGTGATGAAAGGGAAAAACCTACAACAAAGTTTACTCTACCCAGCAAGGATCTCATTCAGATTCGACGGAGAAATTAAAACCTTTACAGACAAGCAAAAGCTAAGAGAACTCAGCACCACCAAACCAGCTTTACAACAAATGCCAAAGGAACTTCTCTAGGCAGGAAACACAAGAGAAGGAAAAGACCAACAATAACAAATCCAAAACAATGAAGAAAATCGTAATAGGAACATACATATCGATAATTACCTTAAATGTAAATGGATTAAATCCCCCAACCAAAAGATATAGACTGGCTGAATGGACACAAAAACAAGACCCATATATATGCTGTCTACAAGAGACCCACTTCAGACCTAGGGACACATACAGACTGAAAGTGAGGGGATGGAAAAAGATATTCCATGCAAATGGAAATCAAAAGAAAGCTAGAGTAGTAATTCTCATATCTGACAACAAAATAGACTTTAAAATAAAGACAATTACAAGAGACAAAGAAGGACACTACATGATGATCAAGGGATCAATCCAAAAAGATATAACAATTGTAAATATTTATGCACCCCACATAGGAGTACCTCAATACATAAGGCAAATACTAACAGCCATAAAAGGGGAAATCGACAGTAACACAATCATAGTAGGGGACTTTAACACCCCACTTTCACCAATGGACAGAGCATCCAAAATGAAAATAAATAAGGAAACACAAGCTTTAAATGATACATTAAACAAGACGGACTTAACTGATATTTATAGGACATTCCATCCAAAAACAACAGAATACACTTTCTTCTCAAGTGCTCATAGAATATTCTCCAGGATAGATCATATCTTGGGTCACAAATCAAGCCTTGGTAAATTTAAGAAAATTGAAATCGTATCAAGTATCTTTTCCGACCACAACGCTATGAGACTAGATATCAATTACAGGAAATAATCTGAGAAAAATACAAACACATGGAAGCTAAACAATACACTACTTAATAACCAAGCGATCACTGAAGAAATCAAAGAGGAAATCAAAAAATACCTAGAAACAAATGACAATGAAAACACGACCACCCAAAACCTATGGGATGCAGCAAAAGCAGCTCTAAGAGGGACATATATAGCAATACAATGCTACATCAAGAAACAAGAAACATCTCAAATAAACAACCTAACCTTACACCTAAAGCAATTAGAGAAAGAAGAACAAAAAAACCCCAAATTTAGCTGAAGGAAAGAAATCATAAATATCAGATCAGAAATAAATGAAAAAGAAATGAAGGAAATGATAAGAAAGATCAATAAAACTAAAGGCTGGTTCTTTGAGAAGATAAACAAAATTGATAAACCATTAGCCAGACTCATAAATAAAAAAAGGGAGAAAACTCAAATCAATAGAAGTAGAAATGAAAATGGAGAAGTAACAACTGACATTGCAGAAATAGAAAGCATCATGAGAGATTACTACAGGCAACTATATGCCAATAAAATGGACAACCTGGAAGAAATGGACAGATTCTTAGAAAAGCACAACCTTCTGAGACTGAATCAGGAAGAAATAGAAAATATAAACAGACCAATCATAAGCACTGAAATTGAAACTGTGATTAAAAATCTTCCAACAAACAAAAACCCAGGACCAGATGGCTTCAGAGGCGAATTCTATCAAACATTTAGAGAAGAGCTAACACCCATCCTTCTCAAACTCTTCCAAAATATAGCAGAGGGAGGAACACTGCCAAACTCATTCTACGAGGCCACCATCACCCTGATACCAAAACCAGACAAAGATGTCACAAAGAAAGAAAACTACAGGCCAATATCACTGATGAACATAGATGCAAAAATCCTCAACAAAATACTAGCAAACAGAATCCAGCAGCACATGAAAAGGATAATATACCATGATCAAGTGGGGTTTATCCCAGGAATGCAAGGATTCTTCAGTACACACAAATTAATCAATGTGATATACCATATTAACAAATTGAAGGATAAAAAACATATGATCATCTCAATAGATGCAGAGAAAGCTTTCGACAAAATTCAACACCCATTTATGATAAAAAACCCTCCAGAAAGTAGGCATAGAGGGAACTTTCCTCAACATAATAAAGGCCATATATGACAAACCCACAGCCAACATCGTCCTCAATGGTGAAAAACTGAAACCATTTCCACTAAGATCAGGAACAAGACAAGGTTGCCCACTCTCACCACTATTATTCAACATAGTTTTGGAAGTGTTAGCCACATCAATCAGAGAAGAAAAAGAAATAAAAGGAATCCAAATCGTAACAAAAGAAGTAAAGCTGTCACTGTTTGCAGATGACATGGTACTCTACATAGAGAATCCTAAAGATGCTACCAGAAAACTCCTAGAGCTAATCAATGAATTTGGTAAAGTAGCAGGATACAAAATTAATGCACAGAAATCTCTTGCATTCCTATACACTAAGGACGAAAAATCTGAAATTAAGGAAACACTCCCATTTACCATTGCAACAAAAAGAATGAAATACCTAGGAATAAACCTACCTAAGGAGACAAAAGACCTGTATGCAGAAAACTATAAGACACTGATTAAAGGAATTGAAGATGATATAAACAGATGGAGAGGTATACCATGTTCTTGGATTGGAAGAATCAACATTGTGAAAATGACTATATGCAAAGCAATCTACAGATTCAATGCAATCCCTATCAAATTACCAATGGCATTTTTCACAGAACTAGATCAAAAAATTTCACAATTTGTATGGAAACACAAAAGACCCTGTATAGCCAAAGCAATCTTGAGAAAGAAAAACAGAGCTGGAGGAATCAGGCTCCTGGACTTCAGACTATACTACAAAGCAACAGTAATCAAGACAGTATGGTACTGGCACAAAAAGAAAAATACAGATCAGTGGAACAGGATAGAAAGCCCAGAGATAAACCCACACACATATGGTCACCTTATTTTGATAAAGGAGACAAGAATATACAATGGAGAAAAGACAGCCTCTTCAATAAGTGGTGCTGAGTAAACTGAACAGCTACATGTAAAAGAATGAAATTAGAACACTCCCTAACACTATACACAAAAATAAACTCAAAATGGATTAAAGACCTAAATATAAGGCCAGACGCTATAAAACTCTTAGAGGAACACATAGGCAGAACACTCTATGACATAAATCACAGCAAGATCCTTTTTGACCCACCTCCTAGAGAAATGGAAATAAAAACAAAAATAAACAAATGAGACCTAATGAAACATAAAAGCTTTTGCACAGCAAAGGAAACCATAAACAAGATGAAAAGACAAGCCTCAGAATTGGAGAAAACATTTGCAAATGAAGCAACTGACAAAGGATTAATTTCCAAAATATACAAGCAGCTCATGCAGCTCAATATCAAAAAAACAAACAACCCAGTCAAAAAATGGGCAGAAGACTTAAATTGACATTTCTCCAGAGAAGATATACAGATTGCCAACAAACACATGAAAGAATGCTCAACATCACTAATCATTAGAGAAATGCAAATCAAAACTACAATGAGGTATCACGTCACACCTGTCTGAATGGCCATCATCAAAAAATCTAAAAGCAATAAAATGCTGGAGAGGGTGTGAAGAAAAGGGAACCCTCTTGCACTGTTGGTGGGAATGTAAATTGATACAGCCACTTTGGAGAACAGCAAGCAGGTTCCTTAAAAAACTAAACATGGAACTACATATGACCCAGCAATCCCACTACTGGGCATATACCCTGAGAAAACCATAATTCAAAAAGAGTCATGTACCACAGTGTTCATTGCAGCTCTATTTACAATAGCCAGGACATGGAAGCAACCTAAGTGTCCATTGACAGATGAATAGATAAAGAAGATGTGGCACATATATACAATGGAATATTACTCAGCCATAAAGCGAAATGAAATTGAGTTATTTGTAGTGAGGTGGATGCACCTAGAGTCTGTCATACAGTGAAGTAAGTCAGAAAGAGAAAAACAAATACTGTAATCTAACACATATGTATGGAGTCTAAAAAAAAAAAAAGGTTATGAAGAACCATTTGAAGGCAGGACAGGAATAAAGACGCCGATGTAGAGAATGGACTTGAGGACACGGGGAGGGGGAAGGGTAAGCTGAGACGAAGTGAGAGAGTGCATGGACTTATATATATACTACCAAATGTAAAATAGATAGCTAGTGGGAAGCAGCCGCATAGCACAGGGAGATCAGCTCGGTGCTTTCTGACCACCTAGAGGGGTGGGATAGGGAGGATGGGAGGGAGATGCAAGAGGGAGGAGATTTGGGGATTTATGTGTATATATAGCTGATTCACTTTGTTATAAAGCATAAAGTAACACATCATGGTAAAGCAGTTGTACTCCAATAAAGATGTTAAAAAAAAAAAGAAGTAAGTAAATATCACACACACACAGAAAAAGAATATCTGGCTATTTTTCAAAATTTGTGACTCATCTTGAAAAAAATGGGAGATGCCATTTTTGTTGCCTATGACAAGATAAATACTTCCATAATAAGCTGTAGTGAAGTTATCATAGCAAATTACTTCTGAGACTGACTTTAAGTAAAAGCGAAATACAGAAATGCGTTGCAGCAGGACTGTTCCAGAGAAAGGGAGAGGCATTGAGAGAAAGAGGAACCATACTGAAACCTTTTGAAATCTCATGTAAGTTCAAATAATATTTATTCAGAACCCTTGGCAGGGTCCTTTTAAGTCCATCCTTTGCCTGTCTGTGTATTGTCTTTTATAAGCATGGAATTAAAAAATTACCTGAGCTAGTCCTTCAGGAAACTCTAGTTGTTAAAGCTAATGTCCCAAATTTTATAAATTAGGTCTTTGAACTTACCTCTTTTTAAGTCATTACTTTTAATCTGTTTGAAAGCCCTATTTATTTTGTTTACGATGTTTTGCTCTGAGTAATGTCATTTAATAAAATGGTTTCTAGGGACTTTTTTTTTTTTTAAACATCTTTATTGAAGTATAATTGCCTTACAATGGTGTGTTAGCTTCTGCTTTATAACAAAGTGAATCAGTTATACATATACAATATGTTCCCATTTCTCTTCCCTCTTGCATCTCCCTCCCTCCCACCCTCCCCATCCCACCCCTCTTGGTGGTCACAAAGCACCGAGCTGATCTCCCTGTGCTATGCGGCTGCTTCCCACTAGTTATCTATTTTACATTTGGTAGTGTATATATGTCCATGACACTCTCTTACCCTGTCACATCTCACCCCACCCCCTCCCCATATCCTCAAGTCTATTCTCTAGTAGGTCTGTGTCTTTATTCCCGTCTTGCCACTAGGTTCTTCATGGCCTTTTTTTTTTCCCTTAGATTCCGTATATATGTGTTACCATACTGTATTTGTTTTTCTCTTTCTGACTTACTTCACTCTGTATGACAGACTCTAACTCCATCCACCTCATTACAAATACCTCCATTTCATTTCTTTTTATGGCTGAGTAATATTCCATTGTATATATGTGCCACATCTTCTTTATCCATTCATCTGTCGATGGACATTTAGGTTGCTTCCATGTCCTGGCTATTGTAAATAGAGCTGCAATGAACATTTTGGTACATGACACTTTTTGACCTATGGTTTTCTCAGGGTATATGCCCAGTAGTGGGATTGCTGGGTCGTATGGTAGTTCTATTTGTAGTTTTTTAAGGAACCTCCATACTGTTCTCCATAGTGGCTGTATCAATTTACATTCCCACCAACAGTGCAAGAGTGTTCCCTTTCCTCCACACCCTCTCCAGCATTTATTGTTTCTAGATTTTTTGATGATGGCCATTCTGACTGGTGTGAGATGATATCTCATTGTAGTTTTGATTTGCATTTCTCTAATGATTAATGATGTTGAGCATTCTTTCATGTGTCTGTAGGCCATCTGTATATCTTCTTTGGAGAAATGTCTATTTAGGTCTTCTGCCCATTTTTGGATTGGGTTGTTCGTTTTTTTGTTATTGAGCTGCATGAGCTGCTTGTAAATCTTGGAGATTAATCCTTTGTCAGTTGCTTCATTTGCAAATATTTTCTCCCATTCTGAGGGTTGTCTTTTGGTCTTGTTTATGGTTTCCTTTGCTGTGCAAAAGCTTTTAAGTTTCATTAGGTCCCATTTGTTTATTTGTGTTCTTATTTCCATTTCTCTGGGAGCTGGGTCAAAAAGAATCTTGCTGTGAAGTATGTCATAGAGTGTTCTGCCTATGTTTTCCTCTAAGAGTTTGATAGTGTCTGCCCTTACACTTAGGTCTTTAATCCATTTTGAGTTTATTTTTGTGCATGGTGTCAGGGAGTGTTCTAATTTCATACTTTTACATGTACCTGTCCAATTTTCCCAGCACCACTTACTGAAGAGGCTGTCTTTTCTCCACTGTATATGCTTGCCTCCTTTATCAAAGATAAGGTGACCATATGTGTGTGGGTTTATCTCTGGGCTTTCTATCCTGTTCCATTGACCTATATTTCTGTTTTTGTGCCAGTACCAAACTGTCTTGATTACTGAAGCTTTGTAATATAGTCTGAAGTCAGGGAGCCTGATTCCCCCAGCTCCATTTTTCGTTCTCAAGATTGCTTTGGCTATTCGGGGTCTTTTGTGTTTCCATACAAATTGTGAAATTTTTTGTTCTAGTTCTGTGAAAAATGCCAGTGGTAGTTTGATAGGGATTGCATTGAATCTGTAGATTGCTTTGGGTAGTAGAGTCATTTTCACAATGTTGATTCTTCCAAGCCAGGAACATGGTATATCTCTCCATCTATTTGTATCATCTTTAATTTCTTTCATCAGTGTCTTATAATTTTCTGTATACAGGTCTTTTGTCTCCTTAGGTAGGTTTATTCCTAGATATTTTATTCTTTTTGTTGCAATGGTAAACGGGAGTGTTTTCTTAATTTCACTTTCAGATTTTTCGTCATTAGTGTATAGAAATGCAAGAGATTTCTGTGCATTAATTTTGTATCCTGCTACTTTAACAAATTCATTGATTAGCTCTAGGAGTTTTCTGGTAGCATCTTTAGGATTCTCTATGTATAGTATCATGTCATCTGCAAATAGTGACAGCTTTACTTCTTCTTTTCCGATTTGGATTACTTTTATTTCTTTGTCTTCTCTGATTGCTGTGGCTAACACTTCCAAAACTATGTTGAATAATAGTGGTGAGAGTGGGCAACCTTGTCTTGTTCCTGATCTTAGTGGAAATGGTTTCAGTTTTTCACCATTGAGGACAATGTTGGCTGTGGGTTTGTCATATATGGCCTTTATTATGTTGAGGAAAGTTCCCTCTATGCCTACTTTCTGCAGGGCTTTTACCATAAATGGGTGTTGAATTTTGTCGAAAGCTTTCTCTGCATCTATTGAGATGATCATATGGTTTTTCTCCTTCAATTTGTTAATATGATGTATCACGTTGAAGAATTCTTGCATTCCTGGGATAAACCCCACTTGATCATGGTGTATGATCCTTTTAATGTCCTGTTGGATTCTGTTTGCTAGTATTTTGTTGAGGATTTTTGCATCTATGTTCATCAGTGATATTGGCCTGTAGTTTTCTTTCTTTGTGACATCTTTGTCTGGTTTTGGTATCAGGGTGATGGTGGCCTCGTAGAATGAGTTTGGGAGTGTTCCTCCCTCTGCAATATTTTGGAAGAGTTTGAGAAGGATAGGTGTTAGCTCTTCTCTAAATGTTTGATAGAATTCGCCTGTGAAGCCATCTGGTCCTGGGCTTTTGTTTGTTGGAAGGTTTTTAATCACAGTTTCAATTTCAGTGCTTGTGATTGGTCTGTTCATATTTTCTATTTCTTCCTGGTTCAGTCTCGGCAGTTTGTGCATTTCTAAGAATCTGTCCATTTCTTCCAGGTTGTCCATTTTATTGGCATAGAGTTGCTTGTAGTAATCTCTCATGATCTTTTGTATTTCTGCAGTGTCAGTGGTTACTTCTCCTTTTTCATTTCTAATTCTATTGATTTGAGTCTTCTCCCTTTTTCTCTTGATGAGTCTGGCTAATGGTTTATCAATTTTTTTTATCTTCTCAAAGAACCAGCTTTTAGTTTCATTGATTTTTGCTATTGTTTCCTTCATTTCTTTTTCATTTATTTCTGACCTAATCTTTATGATTTCTTTCCTTCTGCTGGCTTTGGGGTTTTTTTGTTCTTCTTTCTCTAATTGCTTTAGGTGCAAGGTTAGGTTGTTTATTCGAGATGTTTCCTGTTTCTTGAGGTAGGCTTGTATTGCTATAAACTTCCCCCTTAGCACTGTTTTTGCTGCGTCCCATAGGTTTTGGGTCGTCGTATCTCCATTGTCATTTGTTTCTAGGTATTTTTTGATTTCCCCTTTGATTTCTTCAGTGATCACTTCGTTATTAAGTAGTGTATTGTGTAGCCTCCATGTGTTTGTATTTTTTACAGATCTTTTCCTGTAATTGATATCTAGTCTCATAGCGTTGTGGTCGGAAAAGATACTTGATACGATTTCAATTTTCTTAAATTTACCAAGGCTTGATTTGTGACCCAAGATATGATCTATCCTGGAGAATGTTCCATGAGCACTTGAGAAAAATGTGTATTCTGTTGGTTTTGGGTGGAATGTCCTATAAATATCAGTTAAGTCCATCTTGTTTAATGTATCATTTAAAGCTTGTGTTTCCTTATTTATTTTCATTTTGGATGATCTGTCCATTGGTGAAAGTGGGGTGTTAAAGTCCCCTACTATGATTGTGTTACTGTCGATTTCCCCTTTTATGGCTGTTAGTATTTGCCTTATGTATTGAGGTGCTCCTATGTTGGGTGCATAAATATTTACAATTGTAATACCTTCCTCTTGGATCGATCCCTTGATCATTATATAGTGTCCTTCTTTGTCTCTTGTAATAGTCTTTATTTTAAAGTCTATTTTGTCTGATATGAGAATTGCTACTCCAGCTTTCTTTTGATTTCCATTTGCATGGAATATCTTTTTCCATCCCCTCACTTTCAGTCTGTATGTGTCTCTAGGTGTGAAGTGGGTCTCTTGTAGGCAGCATATATATGGGTCTTGTTTTTGTATCCATTCAGCCAGCCTGTGTCTTTTGGTGGGAGCATTTAATCCATTTACATTTAAGGTAATTATCGATATGTATGTTCCTATTCCCATTTTCTTAAATGTTTTGGGTTTGTTATTGTAGGTGTTTTCCTTCTCTTGTGTTTCTTGCCTAGAGAAGTTCCTTTAGCATTTGTTGTAAAGCTGGTTTGGTGGTGCTGAACTCTCTCAGCTTTTGCTTGTCTGTAAAGGTTTTAATTTCTCCATCAAATCTGAATGAGATCCTTGCTGGGTAGAGTAATCTTGGTTGTAGGTTTTTCTCCTTCAACACTTTAAGTATATCCTGCCACTCCCTTCTGGCTTGCAGAGTTTCTGCTGAAAGATCAGATGTTAACCTTATGGGGATTCCCTTGTGTGTTATTTGCTGTTTTTCCCTTGCTGCCTTTAATATGTTTTCCTTATATTTAATTTTTGACAGTTTGATTAATATGTGTCTTGGCGTGTTTCTACTTGGGTTTATCCTGTATGGGACTCTCTGTGCTTCCAGGACTTGGTTAACTATTTCCTTTCCCATATTAGGGAAGTTTTCAACTATAATCTCTTCAAATATTTTCTCAGTCCCTTTCTTTTTCTCTTCTTCTTCTGGGACCCCTATAATTCGAATGTTGGTGCGTTTAATGTTGTCCCAGAGGTCTCTGAGACTGTCCTCAGTTCTTTTCATTCTTTTTTCTTTATCCTGCTCTGCAGTAGTTATTTCCACCATTTTATCTTCCAGGTCACTTATCCTTTCTTCTGCCTCAGTTATTCTGCTATTGATCCCATCTAGAGTATTTTTAATTTCATTTATTGTGTTTTTCATCGTTGCTTGGTTCCTCTTTCGTTCTTCTACGTCCTTGTTAAATGTTTCTTGCATTTTGTCTATTCTATTTCCCAGATTTTGGATCATCCTTACTATCATTATTCTGAATTCTTTTTCAGGTAGACTACCTATTTCCTCTTCATTTGTTAAGTGTGGTGTGTTTTGACCCTGCTCCTTCATCTGCTGTGTGTTTTTCTGTCGTCTCATTTTGCTTATCTTACTGTGTTTGGGGTCTCCTTTTCACAGGCTGCAGGTTCGTAGTTCCCGTTGTTTTTGGTATCTGTCCCCAGTGACTAAGGTTGGTTCAGTGGGTTGTGAAGGTTTCCTGGTGGAGGGAACTAGTGCCTGAGTTCTGGTGGATGAGGCTGGATCTTGTCTTTCTGGTGGGCACGTCCACGTCTGGTGGTGTATTTTGGGGTGTCTGTGGCCTTATTATGATTTTAGGCAGCCTCTCTGCTAATGGATGGGGCTGTGTTCCTGTCTTGCTAGTTGTTTGGCATACGGTGTTCAGCACTGTAGCTTGCTGGTCATTGAGTGATGCTGGGTCTTGATGTTGAGATGGAGATCTCTGAGAGATTTTTGCCGTTTGGTATTACATGGAGCTGGGAGGTCTCTTGTGGACCAGTGTCCTGAAGTTGGCTCTCCCACCTCAGAGGTATGGCCCTGATGCCTGGCTGGAGCACCAAGAGCCTTTGGTCCACACGGCTCAGAGTAAAAGGGAGAAAAAATAGAAAGAAAGGAAGAAAGAGGCTATAATATAGTGAAGTAAAATAAAGCTATTGTAAAGCAAAGCTATACAGACAAAATCTCACCCAGAAGCATATACATATACACTCACAAAAAAAAGGAAAAGGGGAAAAATTAATATATCCTGCTCTGAAAGTCCACCTCCTGAATTTGGGATGATTCGTTGTCTATTCAGGTATTCAACAGATGCAGGCACATCAAGTTGTTTGTGGAGTTTTAATCCGCTGCTTCTGAGGCTGCTGGGAGAGATTTTCCCTTCTCTTCCCTGTTCGCACAGCTCCTGGGGTTCAGCTTTGGATTTGGACCCGCCTCTGCGTGTAGGTCGCCTGAGGGCGTCTATTCCCCTCCCAGACAGGACGGGGTTAAAGGAGCAGCTGCTTCGGGGGCTCTGGCTCACTCAGGCTGGGGGGAGGGAGCGGTACAGAGGAGGCGGGGCGAGCCTGCGGCGGCCAAGGCCGGCGTGACGTTGCACCAGCCTGAGGCGCGCAGTGCGTTCTCCCGGGGAATTTGTCCCCGGATTACGGGACCCTGGCAGTGGCGGGCTGCACAGGCTACCGGGAGGGGCGGTGTGGAGAGTGACCTGTGCTCACACACAGGCTTTTTGGAGGCAGCAGCAGCAGGCCCAGCGTCTCACGCCCGTCTCTGGGGTCCAGGCTGATCGCCGCAGCTCTCGCCCGTCTCTGGAGTTCGTTTAGGCGGCGCTCTGAATCCCCTCTCCTCGCGCACCAGGAAACAAAGAGGGAAGAAAAAGTCTCTTGCCTCTTCGGCAGCTGCAGACTTTTTCCTGGGCTCCCTCCCGGCTAGCTGTGGTGCACTAACCCCTTCAGGCTGTGTTCACGCCGCCAACCCCAGTCCTCTCCCTGCGATCCGACTGAAGCCGAGCCTCAGCTCCCAGCCCCGCCCACCCCGGCAGCGGAGCAGACAAGCCTCTTGGGCTGGTGAGTGCTGGTCGGCACCGATCCTCTGTGCAGGAATCTCTCCGTTTTTCCCTCTGCGCCCCTGTTGCTGTGGGATCCGCGCTGATAGCCGCGGCTTGCGCCCGTCTCTGGAGTTCGTTTAGGCGGCGCTCTGAATCCCCTCTCCTCGCGCACCAGGAAACAAAGAGGGAAGAAAAAGTCTCTTGCCTCTTCGGCAGCTGCCGACTTTTTCCCCGGACTCCCTCCTGGCTAGCTGTGGTGCACTAACCCCTTCAGGCTGTGTTCATGCCGCCAACACCAGTCCTCTCCCTGGGATCCGACCGAAGCCCGAGCCTCAGCTCCCAGCCCCGCCCGCCCCGGCGGGTGAGCAGACGAGCCTCTCGGGCTGGTGAGTGCTGGTCGGCACCGCTCCTCCGTGCAGGAACCTCTCCGCTTTGCCCTCCGCACCCCTGTGGCTGCGCTCTCCTCCGTGGCTCCGAAGCTTCCCCCCTCTGCCACCCGCAGTCTCTGCCCGAGAAGAGGCTTCCTAGTGCGTGGAAATCTTTCCTCCTTCACAGCTCCCTCCCACTGGTGCAGGTGCCGTCCCTATTCTTTTGTCTCTGTTATTTCTTTTTTCTTTTGCCCTACCCAAGTACGGGGGGAGTTTCTTGCCTTTTTGGAGGTCGGACGTTTTCTGCCAGCGTTCAGTGGGTGTTCTGTAGGAGCAGTTCCACGTGTAGATGTATTTCTACTGTATCTGTGGGAAGGAAGGTGATCTCCGCGTCTTACTCTTCCGCCATCTTCTCTCCTTCTCTAGGGACTTTTGATTAAAGATACTCCAGCAAAATACAGTAGTCCTTAGAAGCCATAAAAACACAGAGATAAAAAGAATAGGGGAATAACCAAAACAGAATTCTGAAATCTGGAAAGCAAATGGATACGAGGTAAATGCTTAGAAAACTTGAGAAATGGGGCTTCCCTGGTGGTGCAGTGGTTGAGAATCTGCCTGCCAATGCAGGGGACACAGGTTCGAGCTCTGGTCTGGGAAGATCCCATGTGCCGCGGAGCGGCTGGGCCCCTGCTCCACAACTACTGAGCCTGTGCGTCTGGAGCCTGTGCTCCGCAACAAGAGGGGCCGTGATGGTGAGAGGCCCGCGCACCGCGATGAAGAGTGGCCCCCGCTTGCCCCAACTAGAGAAAGCCCTCGCGCAGAAACGAAGACCCAACACAGCCAAAAATAAAAAAATAAATAAATTTTAAAAAGATCATCTCTAAAAAAAAAAGAAAAAAAAAACTTGAGAAAGATGAATTCTAAGCTTTAGTGATAGAAGTTGTGTAGTAACATGAAATAACTAAAGAACTTCTAAACTGTTCAGAAATTGATGGTTGTGAGAGTAATCGTGTGGTTAAATAACAGGGGATCATTCAAATGCTATTTTGAGGAGAAGTTAGACCCTCAGATCCCCACCCTTACTCTGCATATCTAGGCAACTACCTCTGCCCCACCTCAACAGAAAATTGGAGATTTATTCTTTGGTGAGGAAAGAAACAGACGTCCTGTGAACAAGCGCTTTTTCTATAATCTATTGGTGTGTAACAAACCACTTCCCATAATGTAGTGGCATAAAATAATCATCTATTATTATACCTCATGGTTCTTATGGGTTGACTGGGCTCAGTTGGGCAGTTATAACTGGGGCACTCTAATACTATTACAGACCCATAGTGGCTGGGCTGGAGCCACTGAAGGCTTAAATGGGTTGGATGTCCAAGATTAAGTGGTCTCTCACATGCCTGGCTCTTCAGCTGTGATGATTGGAACAGCTAGAGGATGAGATGACCAGGTGCTATTCTTTCCATACAGCCCCTCCATGTAGCTTTTTTGTCTGCATCACTGCTTGGCAGTCTCCTGTTAGTTGAAATCCTTCCATGGAGATTGGCTACTTCTAAGGCAAACATTCGAAGAAACCCAGATGAAAGCTACCAAGAGTCTATGGCATAGAATCCATGCAACATCACTTCTGCCACATTATGGTGGTCAGAAAAGAGTCACAGACCAGTCCAGATTCAAGATGAGTGGACTATGTAAAAATGTGAGTACCAGGATGTGTGGTTCATGGTGTGTGTGTGTGTGTGTGTGTGTGTGTGTGTGTGTGTGTGTGTGTGGTGGGGGTCCATCTTTAGGTACTAGCTACCACAAGAGAACAAACGCCAGGTTCAGCTGAGGTCTGGAAGATACTAAAACAGAGAAATTAAACAAAATATTCAACCTTTCCTCCCTTTTCTCATTGAATCCTCAGAATGTCTCAGACCATCTAAGATTGAAGTGCACTGATTGACAAACCTGGAATACATGCATGGTACATCAATTCAGCTTTTTATTCCTTACTCCTAAGTATGAGTAAATAGTTTAAGAGCAACAAATAAGAGAATATACCAAGACAAATGGAGAAATGTAAAGGAAGAAAATAAACAAAATGATAGGTAAAGAAAACTTCAAATCATATCTTTAATATCATCAGAGAGAAAAGGGAATATAGTACAATCTTGAAACAAGAGCAGGATACTATAAAAAGTAACATTCATAGAATTAGAAAAGCTCTTGGAAATTATATACACAGAGGTAGACAATGTGTGGGTGAATGTGGTTTTGTGAGTTTGTAAATGATAGAAAATAAGAAAAATTAAATTAGAATATTGGAAGACACAGAATTTTAAATAAAGACATGGAAAACGGGGAAGCTAATATAGTTAGAGGATCATTTTACAAGTTCCATGATCCAAATAACAAATGCTCCGGAGACAACAGAACAAAAAACAGGTAGGAAATGTTTTTTTCTTTTTTGGGGGGGGGGGTACCCTCCCTGTGCAACTACCTACAAATAGGACCCTCCCTATCAACTATATACAAGAGGGACCCTCCCTGCCCAACCACCCACAAGTGGGACCCTCCCTGCCAACTACCTACTAGTGGGCTTAGACCTACTCAAGAGCCCACACGTGGCACCCTAACTGCCCAATTATCTAAATGAGGGACCTGTCCTGCCCAAATGCCTACAAGTGGGACCCTCCCTGCCCAACTACAGATATAAGGTACCCTCCATGCCCAACTACCTACCTGAGACCCTCCCTGCCAACTACGTACAAGTGGGACCCCCCTGTTAAACTTCCTACAAGTGGGACCCTCCTGTCAACTACCTATGAGTGGGACCCTCCCTGCCAAATAGTTACAGGTAGGACCCTCCCTGTCAACTACATACAAGTGGGACCTCCCTACCCAATTACATAAAAGTGGGACCCTCTCTGCCAACTACCTACAAGTGGGACCCTACCTGCTCAACGACCCACATGTGGGACCCTCCCTGCCCACCTACCTTCAAGTGGGCCACCCCCCCCATCTGCTCAACTACCATCATGTGGGAACCGACCTGCCCAGCTATCTAATTAAGGATACTCCCTGCCCAACGACTGACAAGTGGGACTGCCTCTGCCAACTACCTACTAGTGGGATCCTCCCTGCCAACTACTTATAAGTGGGACCCTCCCTGCCTAACCACCCACAAGTGAGACCATCCCGGCCAACAACGTACAACTGAGAACAACTCTGTCAACTACATACAAGTGGGGCACTCCCTGCCAATTACCTACAATTGGGACCCTCCCTGCCTAATTACCTAAAAGTAGGACCCTCTCTGCCTGACTACCTACAAGTGGGACCCTACCTGTTCAACAACACAATCCAATTGAGGACACTCACTGCCCAACCACTGACAAGTGGGACCCTCCTTGCTCAGTGACCCACATGTGGGAGCCGACCTGCCCAACTACCTAATTGATGACACTCCTTTCCTAACTACTGACAAGTGGGACTCTCCCTACCCAACTACCTACAAGTCAGCTTAGACCTGCTCAAGAACCCACATGAGGCACCCTAACTGCCCAGTTACCTAAATGAGGGACCTGACCTGCTCTGCTACCTACTGTGGGACCCTACCCACTAAACCACCCACACGTGGGACCTGACCTGCCCATCTGGTAGGAAAATTTTCAAAGAAACAAATCAAGAAAATTTTCCAGAACTGAAAGAATTGAATTTCTAGTTCAAAGGAGGCTGTGATGGGTTGACTTGTATCCTAAACCCCAGCACCTAATAATGTGACCTTATTTGGAAATAGGGTCTTTGCAGATGTAATCAAGTTAAGATGAGGTCGTTAGAGTGACCCATGATCCATTATGACTGGTGTCCTTACACAAAGAGAAAAATTTGGACACAGATATAGATGTACACAAGGAGATGGCCACTTGAAGATGAAGGCAGAAATTTGGGTCAGTCATCTGCAAGCCAAAATGCCAAAGACTGCGAGTAATCCTCCAGAAGCCAGGAGAGAAGCGTGGAACAGATTCTCCCTCACAGCCCTCAGAAGGAACCAACCTCGCCGATATCTCATTCTCAGACTTCTAGCCTCCAGAACTGTGAAACAATGAATTTCTGTTGTTAAACCTCCCATTTTATACTACTTTGTTATGGCAGACCTAGGAAACTAGACCCACTGAGTATCCAGTGGTAAAGGAAAACAGCTCCGCAGCAAAGCACATGACTGTGGAATTGAGGGAACTCGAGTGAGGACAGAAAGAAGACTCTAAAAGCCTCTGGGGAGACAGGTGTAGGAGACTAAACTACCAGTTAAGTGTTAGGGTAGAATAAAGACACGTGAAATTTCAAATATTTCATTTCTCAAGCATCTATAGGATGACAAGGGCCACAAAAATGATGGGGTAAACAAAGAAAAGGAAGATATGGGATTTAGGGAAAAGAACCCAGTGTAAGAGACAAATAAGAGGGTGTTCCCAAGATGGTTGTGAGAGGATTTTTCAGGATGAAGGCTATGTCGTGGGGTTAGAGGCCAACCAGATCAGTTTAAGCACGTCAGATGACTCTAAACAAGGAGAGAGAAAGGGAGAGAGAGGGAGAAATCCAATTTGTTTGAGAAATTTTTACACTTATGACAGGGGCTAGTGGATGAATAAATAATCATTCATGGAAAAAGAAAACTCCAAGGAAATAACAAAAAGTTGTGAAAGAAAGAAAATGAAATCATACTCAATTACAGTTGTAAATTGGATTTTATAGTCATATTGATATAAATACTGAATATTGATTTTTTAAAATTTTTAAATAATTAGAGAGGATAAGAGAGAATTCTGATACTGTGAGGTAAGAGGTAAAGGAGAAAGAGTATTAAATACTCATCTTTTATAGTGAAAAATTAGTAGATAAAGCCTAATATTAAAAAATAGAAGTATAAACATAATATTGATGGCTAAGAAATAATTATCCCGGGGCTTCCCTGGTGGCGCAGTGGTTGAGAATCTGCCTGCCAATGCAGGGGACACGGGTTCGAGCCCTGGTCTGGGAAGATCCCACATGCCGCGGAGCAACTGGGCCCGTGAGCCACAACTACTGAGCCTGCGCGTCTGGAGCCTGTGCTCCAAGAGAGGCCGCGATAGTGAGAGGCCCGGGCACCGCGATGAGGAGTGGTCCCCGCTTGCCGCAACTAGAGAAAGCCCTCGCACAGAAACGAAGACCCAGCACAGCCATAAATAAATAAATAAATAAATAAATAAATAAATAAATAAATAAATAAATGTGAATTTCTTTAAAAAAAAAAAAAAAGAAATAATTATCCCCATAAAGTGGAAAAGTGATTGCTTTGGGGAGTCAGAATAGAGGAGTAGGAGGGATACTGCTGTTTCTGATCACAAGCCTTGTAGAACCACTCTACCAGTTAAAGATTATGCATATATAGCTTTGAAGGAACTAACAGTTATTGAGAACCTCTACCGAATAATTCTATATTTGACGTGTAAAAGGTAAACCTATGGCCATTTACTCTGGGCCAGTGCTTCTCAAAGTGGGATGTGCCCAGGAATTGGCTGGTACCTTGTTAAAACGCAGGGCTGGAGTAGGACCCAATATTGTGCACTTACCACAAACTCTCAGGCAGTGCCAATCCAGCTGGGCCACGGACCGCATTTTGAGTAGCAAGGCTCTAGGACAGTATTTTCAACTCAAGCTACATGGTTCAGCCACACGAAGAGCTTTTTTAAAAAGCAAAGATGGTTAGGAACTTTAAATTCCTTCAAAGACCCCCATATTGTTTTTAGCCTAGAGTTTAAACCTCATAATGACATACAAGGCTCCTTCGTACACAATTCTTGCCCTGTTTTGATGCCACTGCCCCATTGCTACCAACAATTCCAATGACTAACATTATTGAAGCAGCCCAGAGTGCCTGCTGTATAACTGAGCCATAGACAGCCTCTGTGTATTGGCCCCTAGGTTGTTTGCTTCTTCGCAACCGGGTACAATCTGTTAGCTCAAAAGCCAGCCAGTGCCAAACTCAAATTTGTTTGTATTTTTATTTATTTTATACATTCATTTATTTTTAAATTCCCCAGACAAGCAGGTTTTTAGTCATTTAGAGCCTGCCTACTTTGCATACCTCCCAATCCTCACCCCACATCTGCTGGCAATAAATAAGGATAAACCCCAGGCCACAGAGATCCCAAGCTGCTCTTCCCTTCCTAGCTTTCCAGCCCAGAGGTTCCCTGAGCTGCTAGCACATAAGCCCCTCTCCCACTCTCTGATCTCTCTCTAAGTTCCCTTCTGAGTAGTAACCCAGTTTCCTTAGCCTTTGAACAGGTACCTGTAAGGGACTGTGAGGGACTTTTCCTATAAGTCAACCAGCCAGTGTCACCCATAAAGCTTGTATGTGCTATGACCACCTCAGAGTCATACCTTTTCCCTTGATTAGCCCCCAAATCTCTCACCCTCACTCTAAGGCTTTAAACGCTCTACAGTTCATTGTGCTTTAACTGGCTGATTCCTCTTTATCCTTTAAGACTCACTTTAGGATCCAAGTCCACCAGGAAGTCTTCTGTGACCTACACCATGGAGAATGAATTAGTGTCCTGCCTTACAATACCTCTGCATGTAATATGATCACCAATCAGAAGCTCCAAGAGTTATATTTACCTTCATTGATCTCTAAAATACCATGGGGAAAACCTCACTTTCCCTATACGTGAATGGGGTCTGGGGTTTCATCCAGTCAACCATTGTTTATTAAGTAACAACTATGTACCAAGTATAGTCTCTGGATTGGATTTTCAATGGTAAGAAAAGAAAATAATGGAGTTTCTGCTCTTGTAGAGTTTAAAGTCAACTGAGGGAGGCAGGCATTAATTCATCAAAAGAATAAGTGCAATTGGGATAAATACTCTGGAGGAAGGTACTCAGAAGAGATTATGGACCATAATTCAGGTCAGCAGTACAGAGTATAACACAGACGAGAATTTTAAATTCTCTCTTAATTTTAATTTCATCCTCTCTTGAAGTTAAGACTCCTCAGACTACTCCCTTCTTTCTAGACTATGCCTTTGGGTGTCCAATCTAAAATCATTCTACCGGTGCTTAGCAGTATAGAACTCTGGGCCTTTGAAGTTGTTTGCCTGTAAATTGCACTGAAGTCAGATGGACTTTCAAAGACAACTCTTGGCACTGGTGCAGGTGCTCTCTTGGCCCAACCTAGCATGGAGATGGAGTTGCCAAATATCAGGCACATACCCCAATGAAGGTGGTAAATTTTGTTGCCTTCATTTCAATTTTTTCTCTGATTATAAATATTATGTGTCATAGACTATTTTGAAAATACAAATAAGTATACAGAAGAAAATAACGTCACCATCAATGTGTGAGCCTAGTTGACAGTTTGCTGCACAGGCATACCTCATTTTATTGTGCTTTGCTTTTTGCTTTTTTTATTTTTACAGGCATTACATTTTATACAAATTGAAGGTTTGTGGTAACCCAGTGTCAGGCAAGTCTACTGGCGCCATTTTTCCAAGAACACTTACTCATTTTGTGAATCTGCATCACATTTTGGTAATCCTTGCAATATTTCAAACTTTTCTATTATTATTATATTTGTTATGGTGATCTGTGATCAGTGATCTTTGATGTTACTGTTGTAATTTTGGGGTGCCACAAACCAAGCCCATATAAGACAGGGAACTTAATGACAAATGTTGTATGTGTTCTGACTGTGCCACCAATTGGCCATTCACCCATCTTTCTCCTTCTCCTCAGGCCTTCCTATTCCCTGAGATACAACAGTATTAAAATTAGGCCAATGCATAACACCACAATGGCCTCTAAGTGTTCAAGTGAAGGGAAGAGTCAATCAATGTGGCAAACATCATTGTCTTATTCTAAGAAATTGCCAAAGCCACCCTAACCTTCAGCAATCACCACCCTGATCAGTCAGCAGCCATCAACATAGAGGCAAAATCCTCCATCAGCAAAAAGATTATGACTCTTGAAAGCTCAGATGATGGTTAGTGTTTTTTAGCAATGAAGCATTTAAAGACATTTTTTTAGACATAATGCCATTGCACACTTAACAGACTATAGTATAGCATAAACATAACTTTTATATGCACTGGGAAATCAAAAAAAAATTTATGTGACTCACTTTATTGTGATATTTGCTCTATTGTGGTGGTCTGGAACCAGGCCCACAATATCTTTGAGGTATACCTGTACTTCCTCTCCTTATTTCTATGTCTCTGTAACAGAAGAGGTATATTAGCTATTGTCCCACTGAAAGGTTATTCTAACCATCATCTTGCTGAACATCTCAATCCCCTACAGGTTTCCAGAACCATCAGTTAGTGGACTGCCTGAAGGCACCAGTTGGATGGCGGCAGATGCCCTGGGGCACTAAGCCAGTAAAACTCCTGAATTAGCAAGGAGAGAAGGGCTTGGCCTTGAGTCAGTGTCTACTCATTTTCTACAGAAAATGTCTTTGGAAAAATGGCACCAATAGATTTGCTTGGTACTTGCAAATGAAAGGTTCTATTTTCCTCCGCAAGGATTCAGGTCTTTTAGATCCTTCCTCCCATCTGCTTCTACTCTCAGGCTGCTTCTTCCTTTTCACAGCTCTAAGTCTTTCAGGGAATAGAAAAACGTGCTCCTCAAGCAAGCCTGTGAATATTTTTATGTAGCACATCAGTAACTTGCAACTTCTGTCTTTGAGATTTACAGTCTTTAGAACTCTTTCTGAGGTAGGTGATCCATGCCTATGGATGCCTATGTGAAACAGAAACCAAGCAGGACCCTGCAGGGCCTTCCTAGGGACAGACCTCCCCATCCCCACACCTCCTGTTTGTAGAAAAGCTTTACTCTCCTAGGCCTTCCCAGAGTTCCAAAGAGAAAATTTAGTCAGAGAAGTTAGAAAATGCAGAAACAAAGGAAAGCAGTCAAGGAAGACAAAATAACGACAGTGTAGTTGTGAAACAAAGTCAAGAACCTTTAGTTCCTTCTCAAGGGCTATAGATAATACACTGAGCCAGGGCTTCCCTGGTGGCGCAGTCGTTGAGAATCTGCCTGCCAATGCAGGGGACATGGGTTCGAGCCCTGGTCTGGGAAGATCCCACATGCCGCGGAGCAACTAGGCCCGTGAGCCACAATTACTGAGCCTGCGCGTCTGGAGCCTGTGCTCCGCAACAAGAGAGGCCACGATAATGAGAGGCCCGCACACCGTGATGAAGGGTGGCCCCCACTTGCTGCAACTAGAGAAAGCCCTCTCGCAGAAATGAAGATCCAACACAGCCATAAATAAATAAATAAATAAATAAAAATTAAAATAAGCATTTACTAAAAAAAAAAAAAAAATACACTGCGCCATATCCTTGAGTTGTTTTGCAGATATTAAAACCCCCACCAGGTGGAGGACGTTAACTGCATGCTGACCACCAGCACATAGACCACAGACTGGTTGGAACCAGAAGGTTGATGACTGAGATTCCCAAAACATCACCCTGTTACCTCACCATCAACCAATGAAAGAATTGTGCAGGAGCTAATCACACACCCTGTGACCCTCTCCCTCACATTGACTTTAAAAGCCCTTCCCTGAAAGCCAAAAGATATTTCGGGTCTTTTGAACACAAACTGCCCATTCTCCTTGGTTGGCATGCTGCAATAAATGCTGTACTTTCCTTCATCACAACCAGGTGTCAGTGGATTGGCTTTGCTGCAAGTTGGGTGAGCAGACCCAAGTTTGGTTCAGCAAAAAAACAGGCTTGGAAACATGCCCCCTGGAGTAAGAATGAGACAATTCTATGATCTAGGGAGGAGAGGAAGATTCAAGAGAATTACTGCCTAATACAGATTAATAATCCTGCCACACACGTGTGTAACTTTTATTTTACATAATCAAAACATACACAGTCAACTTTCTGTCTTGATTTTCTTAACTGAATACTATTTTGAAAACATTTCATCCAAGTCATAAAATATTCTTTGAGATCTCCATTTCAAAGTTTGAAGAATATTCCATCCTCTAGTCCACTAGCTGCTTAACTAGTTGCTAATTGGTAATTTCATGTAGTGGTAAAAAGCTCAGGATCTGGATTCAGATGACAGCCTAAACTGTGCCAGGGAATAAGATATTTTCCTCTACCCTTCTAGATTTTTCTGGCTGGTCTAAGAATTAAGTTGACATGAGACAGATTGATAGGAGAAAATCACATTAAAGTTTAATAACATGTATACATGGAAGAGACCAAGGAAAACTGAGCCACTGGCCAAAATGAATGAAGCCCTCAACTTAAGTACCATCTTCAGTTAAAGGCAAGAGAGGATGCTGGGAGTAGGGGTTTGGGACTTCAAAGGGAGAAAGGCAATTGACAAGGAGATAGAAAAGTAAATGTTTCACAAGTGGGACAGAGAAAATGGGACAGAAAGAGGATTTTAACAAACAGACTTTGCTAGGTTCCTCCCTGTCTACACACCTAGCTCATACTATAATTATCTATGATGATAGTTCCCTTCTTAGAAAAGGTCCCCTGTCTGCATTCTTTTAGGCAGTGACCAGGGAGATTGAAATTTCTTCCTGAGTCTTTTGGGCCTTAAGAGTAATCAGCTTAAATTAACTCTCATGCCAAAGAGACACAATTTAGGGTGGCAAAATTTGCTCCCCAATAGCTAGAATCTCACCCACCACCACTGTGACCTTGGAAAAGATTCTTAACCCCTCAGTGCTTTCCCTGTAAAATTATTTCCCTGTAAATAGGAATATTAATATTAGTTATCTCATAAAATTTTTAGGTAATTTAAAAGTTAATATACATAAATCACTAAAAACAGCAAATATAGTCAATACATGTAGTGGCTGTTGCTATAGTTATTTGATTTTTGAATATAATTTTTCATTTTTCTAATATTCTAATTTTTCATTTCTATAAACAACTACGAATACATATGTATATAAATCTATGTCTTTCTTAAAAACCTTTTTAGATAGAATTGTAGAAGTTGTATTAGCAGGCTCTGAATTTTTAATGGCTCTGGATATATTTTGCCAAATCATTTATCAGGAAGATTATATAATTTTACACTCACACACAGTTAAATATTTTCTCTTCAATAAATTCTCCATCAGCAAGGAGAGTAATCTTTTTAAAAAACAGACTGGAACAAGTCCCTCCCTAAATTGTTAGCCTGACTTCAGGAGCCCTGTATACACTGCCCCACCCTGCTCTCCACCTCCCCTGCAGCTGTCCTCCTGCTGGGTCACCGTGTTCCAGCCACACAGGATTCCTTTCCATTCCTAAACGAGACATCTTTCTTCCAACCTCTGGACGGCAGGATCTTTAAGCTTCCTATTCACTCTGCCTGGAATATCTTCCCTCCCCTGTGCTACCCCCATCTTCCCAACTTTATCTAGTTAACTCTTGGTCCTACATACACACTCTAGGGTCAGAACAGGTTATTCACCCTCTTAAATACTCTCAGGGCACTGTCTTTTGCTCCATAGCACTTAATGCAAATAAAATTGGTTAACTGACTAATTATGTAATAATGTCTTTAATGTTCTTCTCTCGGCTTGTCTCTAAGCACCATGAAAGAGGCATTGTGACTAGTTTCAGGATGATCATTGTATTCCTGCTGTCTTTTCCAAGTCAAATTAAATAAATACTTAAGTGAATAGAAGAGCAAAGGAAAGAAGATTCACATGACTGGATCTTGTTTTTCCTCTGGTAATATTTGTCTTTAAAATTTCCATTCACTTACTAAAGTGTATTTTATACCTTTCTCCTCTACCTAAATACCTCATCAGAAACACCAAGTCTTCACCCATTAACTCAAGCCATATTCCTCCCAGGATCCAGGCTAAAGACAGAGGCTTTCTCTCTGGAAAGGCTGAACTGATAGGCTCTACCTGAGACCCAGAGATAGGGCTGGGGTGAGGTACGGCACCATGATGGGACAGTGGGATTAACTGATCCGTCTCTCCACGGTCCTTACCCCACTCACCTCACTGATCATTGGCAGTGGGTTTGTAGCCCACAGAGAGAGGTTGGAGGATTCCTCTTTGGGCAAACTGATTGGCTCAGGATCCTGACCTTTGAAGAAAACATTTAATGTGAGAGAGAGTAAAACACACAAACAAACAAACAAAGGAACTTGGATGAAACAGGGACAACCAGGCAGCAGAAGTAATGTCTATGGGAATTCCCTGGCAGTCCAGTGGTTAAGACTTCGCCTTCCAATGCAGGGGTTGCGGGTTCGATCGATCCCTGGTCAGAGAGCTAAGATCCCACAAGCCTCTCAGCCAAAAAAACAAAACATAAAACAGAAGAAATATTGTAACAAATTCAATAAAGACTTAAAAAAACAAAAGGTCTACATCAAAAAAAATCTTTAAAAAAAAGTAATGTCTATAATATAATAAATTTAACATTGTAAAAGAAAAAACAGAACAAAAAAGTAATACAATTTTTTGAAGCATATTTGAAAAACAATTTAAAAAGACCCTCAGAAATTAAACATAGAAAAGCAGAAATGAAAAATTCAATCAAAGGTTTGGAAGATAAATTTGAGAAAAATCAATTAGAAAAGAGGAGAAAAGTCAAAAAATAGAAAATAAGGAAGAAGATCAGAAAAATAGGGGGTCAATCTAGGATTTATCATCTAAATGATAAATAGCCCCCAAAATAATAAAGAATAAAATATTTTTAAAAAGAGAACACAGGCAAGAGAAAATTACCAATAATAATAATAATAATAATAATAATAACAATCGTAAGTATGAGGCTAGACTAAAACATTTTCCAGAAATTTAAGATCTCAAGGATGAGCTCCCAAATGACAGAATAAACCAAGGAAGAAGGAGACATGAGATCCTGGGAATAGGGAATTCAAGGAAGGAGAGAGAAGGAAGTTCCAAAGATAATGGTGAAGGGACACTCCACAACAGCTGGGCAGCAGACTCAGAACAACCAGACCAGACAAGAATAGGGAGAGATGCCAAGGTAGGACCTCATGTGCTTGGCAATATTGAAAGAAATTTTACAATTCTTTCAGAGAGTTTTACAATAAATAGGTGACAGTGTATTGCACCAAATCTAAGATATCATAGATTCTAAAATGTACCATCCATAAGCAGCACTAGTCACAATAGGCAAGACATGTAAACAACCTAAATGTCCATCAACAGATGAATGGATAAAGAAGATGTGGTACATATATACAATGGAATACTACTCAGCCATAAAAAAGAATGAAATAATGTCATTTGCAGCAACATGGATGAACCTAGAAATTATCATACTAAGTAAAGAAAGTTAGAAAAAGACAAATACCATATGATATCACTTATATGTGGAATCTAAAATATGACACAAATTAACTTATCTATGAAACAGAAACAGACTCAGAGACATAGAGAACACACTTGTGGTTTCAGGGAAGGGCAGGGGAGGGATGGATTGGGAGTATGGGATTAGCAGATGCAAACTATTATTTATAGAGAATGGAAAAATAGCAAGGTCCTACTGTATAGCACAGGGAACTATATCCAATATCTTGTGATAAACCATAATGGAAAAGAATATAAAAAAGAATGTATATATATGTATAACTGAATACTTTGCTGTACAGCAGAAATTAACACAACATTGTAAATCAACTATATTTCAATAAAATAAATTTTTTAAATAAATAAATAAATAAAATGTACCAAACATCATTTTATATACTACTAATGAGAAAATGATTACCAATTAAATATGACTGTTTTCTTCTATAATTATTGAAATTTAGACTTATGTAGACATGGATTTCTATTACACTGACTATATACGCAGAGCAAATACAAACAAAATAAACCGATCAAGGTCTTTGTAAACTTTCATATTTGGAGTTCTAATTTCAGATATATTAACATGTAAAACAAAAAAGAGCATGTCTTAGAATCCATAAACTATAGTTAGGAACAAAATTACAAAGCAAATGCAGAAACAATGAAAAGTAATATTTTTAAGATAAGAAATATAATAATAGAACATGATGTGGTTCAACTGGAGTAATATTTATATAATGATTGTCGTTTAGAATAACATCAAGGGAATTCCCTGGCAGTCCAGTGGTTAGGACTCGGTGCTTTCACTGCCATGGGCCCGGGTTCGATCCCTGGTGGGGGAACTAAGATCCCCCAAGCTGCATGGTGTGGTCAAAAAAAAAAAAAAATCAAGACATGCGAAGTATATAAAAGAACACAGGATGTTATTTAAATATTTGTAGATTTTGCGACCTCACCAAAAGTGAAAACTGTTAAAATAATTCAGAATATTATCAACCAGAATAATCCAATCATGTGATGAAACAATCTGATTTTGGAGGTATGGGGGTGAAGAGATTCAGACTCAAATTAAATTTAAAAATTAAGAAATTAATTTGTTACTGGAATCCCAGGCACACAGACCAAGATCAAATTTAAAAAAAAATATTTACCTTAAAAAATAATAATAATTTTAGGCTTTGGCTTGGGCCAGCACTGTCCACTAATATAGGAATTCCAATTTGCCCAGAAAAAGGTAATTGTTTTCTTTGTGTAATAGTCTTTAACTCTGGGAAATTTAGGGTAAAGTATAAAATAATATATTAAATTTAGCCCATAACAAACACATTAATATCTCTGCTTTAATTTGGTATTTAAGAATTTGGCATTCCAATAAATTAGTTAATCCAACAGATTAGTCCTAATATTCTAGAGTATCTGATTTTGTCTTGAGGTTTTTATTTGGAAAGTATAACAGAAATTTAGGAAATATATCAGCCATATTAGAATGTTTAGGATAACTGGAGAATCACAATATTTACAAGTTTACTTTGCTAGATTTTCTAGGATTATTTAAATTCTTGGTTTTGTTTATTAGTCAGCACAATGAAATACTTGAAAATATTAAATAGGAAATGAAGTTTAAAGCTGTTTACAAGATTTTAACGAGCTAAGTTTGTAAATGGGACCAAACATTAGTAAAAGGCTCTCGTATAAATGACTATTAATACTAATCGATTAGGGATAGAATAGTAAAATTTGTATGTTGAACTTAAAACCTTAAAGTAAAACATTTTAAAAATTATAACATTAAGGAATTGAACCAATATTTGAAATCCCAAATAAACACAAATACTTACATATTGTTTTAAGTGTACACAGACTGCAATCATGAACACACACAAAATGCCCCCTCATGGTCCCGATAATGTAAACACTGCAATATTGACCAAAGCCTGAGTTGCAGAATAACTGTATCTGGAAGATGGGGAAAAGCAAAGTTGTATGTTGGTGGGGGGTGAGTGGTAAGAAGGCAAATTGTTTCTCTCTTAGAGAAGGAGTCAATAAAACATGTCTGAGGTTGAAAAATAAAGAAATAACAATAGGAGCATATTATTTAGAAATACAGAATAAAATAGCAGAAAAAGCAGTTCACAGAGTTGAAAGTGGTTGCCTCTAGAAAGCCTGAATTAGGAGTGGGGAGGAGCGAAGCAGGCAAACTGTTGTTTTTATAAGCTTGTCTAAAACAACTTTTTTGAATATGTATTACTTTGATAAAAATAAATGTTAAATTTTATAAAGAAACACGGAGAGAATCACTCAGTTTTGAATTCTAAGTACATTGGAATTTTAATTTATTTTGGTCACCAAAACCAAAAATTCCAATTTTTTCGAGGTCTTCATCCCTTTTTCTTATTTCCTCACCCAAGGTTAGTTCTCTCTTCCCTCCTAGGTAATTCTAACCATACGACCAAAAAAGTCTCACGCAGACATTTATCATTGAGGGGCCAAATACAGGGAAGGACTTCGCTAGTAAAGAGTAATACGTTTGATGCATCTGGATGGGGGTAATTCCACCCACAGGGCCTACAGTGTACAGCATACAGCATGTGTGCACTGAAGCCTTAACACAATCACAACTACACTCTCCCAGCTAAAGTCAGATTTCGACAAATTAATAGAAAAGTTGATTTCACATTTGTACTCAAATCAATACACCCTCGGAGATCAATATGCTTAAAGCTTCTGCTTGGGCTACTTAATTCCTTTCTCAGAGCCTATTCACCTGTTAATTCCAATAAAAGGTTTAGATTTATTAAAAAAAACTCAAAACTATTCATATCTCCATAAGAGCTTCTTTTTTCCAATATAGTTACTAAAATATTCATTACAAAGTCAGTCTTTTTTTATTCCCACCATTTACAATCTTTTTATACCCAGACAAATCAAAGAGATTTAAATCATTGCAGTGTATTATTTTAAAAGTCACTCATAGTATAATAAGCAGAATCATGATGTCTTTATTCTCACGTATTCCTTTGTTTAGATTCTTTGTTCTCTACTTATCTGGCAAACTGGTCCCTGATTTTCAAGACTCAACATAAGTGTAACCTGCAAGTCTTTCTTGATCCCACCAGGTAGAATTGGCCACCACTCCCCATGTGTTTCCTCTGCCTCCTTCATCCTACCCCCACTCAGACTTTCATCCTAGAACCTGAGTATCTGGTGAGCTTTACCAGACTCTGGGCTCCTGGAAGGTAGCAACCACATTTTGCCCATCTCCATATCCCCAGCACACAGCACAGTGTCTGGTACACAGCAGGCATTCAATATTTATTTGGTGAATGAGTGAATGCAAGTGCAATAAATTAGAAGGCAGAAGACCAAGGATCTTAGAGAGTTCTATCAACTCTCTAAGCTTCAGTTTTTATTCTTATAAAGTGGAACTAATAACATGAGTCATTTTATAGTTTCCGAGTGGTTGTGATTAAATAAAAGAATGAATATGAAAACACCTTGTAAATTATAAACAATTATACAAAATGTCATTACCTTCCTTCAGTCATTCATGCACCAAGTACATACCGAACACTTATTTGTGCTCAGTGTTGTTCTAGGTACCAGGATACAGCAGTGAATAAAACATAAACTATCCCTGTCCCAAGGAACTTAAGCCGACAATAATCAAATCAGTAAAATATACAGTCTGTTAGATAGTGATAACTACTATAAAGGAAAATAAAGTAGAAAGGGGGAATAGAAAGACTGGGAATGCAATTGGACACAAAGTTGTGGAGGAAGTCCTCAAATGAAAAGCGACCCTTTGGCAAACATTGGAAGGAACGGCATCCAGGTAGAGGGAATAGCAGATGATGCTGCAGAAGAGGAAATGAAGTTGTGGGAAAGATGGGAGAAGTGCTGCAGGACTGAGCTTCAAGGTTCAGGAGAGAATGCGATCTAGTCAAGGAGTAAGATGCTTCATCCGTGGTAGCAGCAGGCAAGGCAGAGTAACAAGCACAGACACGGGTAGGTGGACAGAGGTGGTCATGTGACCTTGGGGAGGTTTTCCTTTCAGTAAAATCAGAACCAGGATATCACTCAAACGTGAGGAAAAGTGAGGCAGTGTTAGACGTTGAAATAGAGAGGAGAAATAGTCTTTTAGAAGAATATGAGTGAATGGAAGAGGGACTATGGTATAATTGCCAGAAAATAGTAAGGAGACACTTACAGTCAGACAGCATAGATTTATGGTGTCACCAGCTGTCGTGTTGTGTTTTTGCTCAGTATTGGTCAACACTGCAGGCGAAGGCACAGTGGAGGCAAAGTATTGGATTTAGCTGCATTTGATTTAGTTAAGGGAGTAGGATACAGTGAAAGGCATGGAATTTGAGGGTATGTGCAAGGAACAGTGAGTAATAGTGAGATCAACATCATTCTTCATCTTGTATCTATGTAAAAATCACGTTTTGCTAGACGTAATAAACATAGAATTTCAGAAATAAAATATTTTCACATCATTTTTGCAACCAAATTAATTAGTCCTATAATTTGAGATATAAAATTACTCATAATAAAAAAGAAGTGATGTACTAACCACTAAGATTTTATTCATTCATTCCACAAATGGTTATTAATCATCTCCTATGTGACAGACACCATGCTAGTTCTCGAGGTACATTGGGGAACAAATAATAGACATGGTTTCTTCTTTCAAGGATGTTACAGTCTGGTGGAAGAGATACATTTTAATCAAAATAAATTACAAACAAATTAATTAAACAAAACAAAGAAATAAATTTAAACAAATTAATTACAAACTGAAATGAGAGTAAAGAACACCATTTTATTAGAACATTTAACACAAAAATGCAATTAAATAATGGAACAGGGTAGCACAGGAAATTTCTTAAAGAAGCGATACCTCAGGAAGGCAGTGACAAAATAAAAAGGCCACCTACTGAATGGGAGAAAATATTTGCAAATTATATGACTGATAAGGGGTTAATATCCAAAATATACAAACACCTCATACAGCTCAATAACAAAAAAACAAACAACCCGATTAAAAAATGGGCAGAAGACCTGAAGAGACATTTTTTTCCAAAGAAGACATATGGATGGCCAACAGGCACATGGAAAGATGCTCAACATCCCTAATCATTAGGGAAATGCAAATCAAAACCACAGTGAGATATCACCTTACACTTGTCAGAATGGCTATCATAAAAAAGACCACCAATAACAGATGTTGGCAAGGATGTGGAGAAAATGGAACCCTTGTACACTGTTGGTGGGAATATAAATTGGTGCAGCCACTTTGGAAAACAGTATGGAGGTTCTTCAAAAAACTAAAAATAAGACTACCATATGATCCAGCAATTCCAATCCTGAGCATATACCTGAAGAAAAGAAAAACAATAATTCAAAAAGATACATGCACCTCAACGTTCATAGAAGCACTATTTACAATAGCCAAGACATGGAAGCAACCTAAATGTCCATCAACAGATGAATGGATAAAGAAGATGTGGTATACAGTGGAATATTACTCAGCCATGAAAAAGAATAAAATTCTTCCATTTGCAACAATGTGGGTGGACCTAGAGAGTATTATGCTTAGTGAAATAATTCAGACAAAGACAAATACTCTATGTTATCACTTATATGTGGAATCTAAAAATAAAACAATGTGTACAACAAAACAGAAATAGACACAGATATAGAAAACAAACTAGTGGTTACCAGGGGAGAGGGAAGAGGGGAGGGGCAAGATAAAGGAGGTATGGGATTAAGAGATATAAACTACTATGTATAAAATAGATAAGCAACAAAGATATATTATACAACACAGGAAAATATAGCCATTATTTGGTAATAATTTTAAATAGAGTATGATCTATAAAAATATTGAATCACTGTGTTGTACACCTGAAGTTAACATAACATTACAAATCAACCATACTTCAATGAAAAATAATAAATAAAATAAAAATGACACTTCTGGTAAGAGCTGCATTAGAAAGGGTTAACCAATGAAGAGGGGAGGAGGGAAAAGAGGAGAGTATTCTAGGCAAAGAGGATTTCTAGAAGAATATAAGATCTCCTTCAATGATTAAGGTATCATTTTTCTCCTCAACTTTCCATTGGCAAAAATACCCAGTAGACCAAGATATGCAAAGCAATAACTTCCATTAAAAGCCTGACATAATGTCTTCTTTATGAGGATTGTGAGGATGCATTTTTTGGTTTTGTTCTTCGAAGCAATATTGTATGGTAAAAGCACAGAGTTGAATCCAGATGAGCTAGATTCAAATCCCAGATTGCCACTTATTAGCTACTTATTAGTGGGACCTTGGAGAGGTCAGTTAGCCTCTCAGTGCCTTAATTCCTTCATTTGCAAAGTGGGAGTAGAAACAGAAGCCACTCAATTGTACAGATTAAATCAGTTAAAGTATGTGAAGGCACTTAGAAAAGTGCTAGGCAGGGCTTCCCTGGTGGTGCAGTGGTTAAGAATCCGCTGCCAATGCAGGGGACATGGGTTCAAGCCCTGGTCCGGGAAGATCCCACATGCCGCAGAGCAACTAAATCCGTGCACCACAACTACTGAGCCTGCGCTCTAGAGCTCGTGTGCCACAACTACTGAAGCCCACGTGCCTAGAGCCCATGCTCCACAACAAGAGAAGCCACCACAATGAGAAGCCCGCGCACCACAATGAAGACCCAACGCAGCCAAAAAAAATAGTGCTAGGCATATTAGAGATAAAGTAAGTTGAATAGGAATACTATTATCAGGAATAGTTGGCTTTCTGTTAAGAATTTAATCTGTTTTTATCCTACACATGTTATGAATTAAGAATTATGTTACAGATCAGATGCACATCAGTGTATGTATCTATCTTTGTATTTAATGATAGAGAGCTTAGGACTGGTATTCTTTGACCCTCTGGTATAGCATGGGTGCACACTATATGTTGACCAGCATTTAGACTTTTTTTTAATTACAGTTGAGTATACCTGTTGTCATGGAAATGTTTATCAAATGGAACGTTTCACTCTGAAATTTTCAATAGAATGTAAAGTGGGGTTCATCTTGCTGCAATAAGATGAGAGAGTCATAAAGAAAAATTAGGCTGGCACCAAAAGAAAGATTTTACAGAACATATAAGATATTTGCCTTATTATTTCATAGACGAATTAGGTATAAGCAGTAAGCAGTTCTACTTAAGCAATGACTATGCTTAAGGGCAATCAAGTTCTCTGTGATTGCTTTAATAAAAATAGGAGAGTTATACTGGGGCAGTGATTGTGATATAATTATTGGTGACATGATCAGTCTTATTTTGATTCTTTTAATCCCTTCAAGAATGCCCCCCAAAATTATGGCATTCAGAAGCATGATTTAAACCCAGAGTTTAAGAACCACTGACTTGGAACTCAAAGGAGGTATATAGGACCTCACTGGTGTGCATTTTTCTGTTGGCTTAATTTCTGGACCATTATACATGCCTATCAATTTATTTCTTTGTTGTATCATTCTCAGTTGTAGTTTATGTTCTTTGGCTAGTTTTATGTATTTTTAGAAATCATCTTATAGTAGGCATAATAAGAGTCACCAAAGATGTCCACATCCTAAACCCTGGAACCTGTAAATATGTTATGCTACATGGCAAGGGAGGTTAAGGTTGTAGATGGAATTTGGGTTGCTAATCAGCTGACCTTGAGCCAGGGAGATTATTTTGGATTATCCAGGTAGGCCCAATGTAATCACAAAGGTCCCCAGGAATGAAAGACAGAGGCAGAAGTGTCAGAATCAGAATGATTTAATATAAAAACTCAACCCTTCGTTGCTGGCTTGGAAGGTGGAGGATAGGGGTCATGAGTTAAAGGAAGGAACATTGACAGCCTCTAGAAAGTAGAAAAAATGGATTTTCCTCTCCAGGCTCCAGAAGGAACACAATCTTGCTGACACCCTAATTTAAGCCCATTGAAACCCATTCCGGATTTCTGACCTCCAGGATTATAAGACAATAAATTTGCGTTGTTTTAAGCCACCAAGTTTTTGGTAATTCATTACAACAGAAATAGGAAACTTATATAATCTTAAAACATTTTGGGAACTTGGTGATTTTTAAATAAAAATATAAATACTTTTTCACTGAAATACGGTCACCAACTTTTAAAAAAATATGATAACAAAATATGTCTAACTTCAAATATTAAATCACAGTAGGAAATTCCAAAAAATTGTACAACTCTTCTTAAGTTCTTAGTTACTTTAGAACTGAAGTTTTAGCTCTTCATTTATTTACTTTAAAGATGTTGATTATCTGAGAGATTTTACTGCCCCACCCAGCCATTCACATTATCATGTTCCATTATTCAAACTAGCAATGATCTCTAACTTGGAACATTGAAAAGCATATTTTTCCTTCATTGCTTTAGCAAATTTTTCTGTATGTTTCCAGGAAGTACCTGGAAGTACCTTATTGCTGCTTCTTTTGCTATTAACAGACACTTGCTCAAAGCTTTTAACACATTCTGCCACCTGTAAAGTTTTCTGTTCATTGTTTTAAGAAGAAGGAGAAAAAGAATAATTGTGAAAATAATAGGGAAAAGATAAAGAAATGAGATTTGACCTTCACACTGACACAATTTCAAAGCTGTTTTTCTTTATGGAAGGTAAAAGGGATGCATAGGCATTTGCTTGGAGCCCACATTCCGGTAGGGTTCTGGAATGTGGGTGGCAATAACTCTGGTGAGCCAAATTTATTCTCTAGGAAACAGAGATCCTCAGATTTGAGAAGCCCTGAGCTGGCATATTTCACTGACTTTAAATTCAGCACAAAAACGCAGTAAGAAAGATGTTGAAGGACACCTCTACGGAAAAGGCTAGAACCAAACTCGTGGGATAGAACAGCTGAGTCTCTGATAAGATAGATACACATTCTCCTGGATTTCTCAAAAACTTTCAGGCATCAGGGATGAGAAACTAGGTTTGCCCCCCAGTTTGTGTCTGCTTAATATTGTTCGCCAGGTTGAAGACAGATTTGGGAGACATTTTTCTGTAATTTCAAGAAAAAAAAAAAAAAAAGCCACAGTAAGGCATTGTTCTTTGCACACCCTCACATACACAAATTAGTGTGATCACATGCCTGCAATCTACACAGCAACCAGGCCAAAAATAAAATGGGCAGATTGGAAAATACAGAGAAAATCAAAATCCTTTCAATCAGGATTTCGGATAACAGTAATAAGGTGAACATTTTTCATATAAATCTTTCATGAGCTGTTATGTTGGGATAAACACATAACCATTCATGAGTTTGTTCACATGTGTATTAATATAGTTACTGGGCACCGTTACACACAGCCTCTGCAATGCATTCCAGGGATACACAGTCACATGGTCCTAGATCTTGTGGGTCTAACCAAAGGACAAGTTAGAGAAATTTTACATTACAGAAAGATAGGGGTTATTAAGGAAATGTGAACAGATAGCCATTGTTGAAGCAGAGAAGCACAAGTTTATGTCACGAGGAGAGGTAGACACTTGCTACTCTTTTTGCTGTTTGGCATCTTAGTTTGAGTTCCTTTAGAAGCTGACTTTGAGGAAAAGATTCAAGTACAAGGTGATTATATGGGAAGTAAAGGAAACATGACTAGGAGAGGGGAGTTGGATCAGACAAAGGAAGGCAGCCAATAAAGGCTATGTTATCAAGCCAACTGCCACAGTGAGAGTTTAGAGCATAATCCCACTTGGAAATTCTAGGAAATGGTAAAAAACACACATCTCATTGTTATTCCACCCAAGGAGAGAGGGAAGAGAGAGGGAACGCTTATCAGTCACTGGCTGAGGCCTTCTCCTGAGGCACCCTGTTCCACCCAGCACTTCCAGCCAGCCCTGTGAATGAACAGAGCCCCTTTTACTGGATTTGGAAATAGCCATCAAGCAAAGACAGTGGCAACGGGATGTCACAGTCAGTCAGAGGACAATGAAAGGGATAAGGTTCAAGGGATATGAGTGAGGCACCTACAGTTTTTTCCTACAGCATCTGAACTACTTCCTAGGTTTGGACAATCCCCAATTTGATGGCCTTTAGTAGGAAACAGAGACTACCTAGGACTATAAAACAAAATGTGAAATGCTCGCCTCCCTTGCAGCTAGGCCACAGGGTCTGAACCAGGCTCCACAAATCAGACACACCCGAGTAATTTAAGCAGCAAAACTCTCTCCTTCCATCAGAGGTGATGGTACTAATTTATCAAAGTCAAATTTCACATCAAGCAGACGGCTTTTCCCACGTGTCTTCTTTCTCCTACTTTTTCTTCTGAACATATGCATACAAGGCCAGCTACAAAATTTGTCGGAGTCAGTGCGAGGTGAAAACACAGCCCTTTGTTGAAAAAGTAGAGGAAAGTGCCCTTAAAGGTACATGTAAAGCAGTTTTCCTGTCTTCTGTGCTCTCTCTTTCTCCTTCTCTCGACTTGTCATGCTGTTTTGTATTTGCTATTTAATGTCATTCGAAATATAGTCAAATTAAAATGTTAAATTTTTAGCATAAATTTTACCGTTCATATTTCTATTGTGTCATGCTAGTTTTAAATACAAATATCAGAGTATTTACCTTGTATGTGACGACACCAAGATGATAAAATTCCTATTCTGTGGCTCATCCCCGGAGGGTGCCTTCAGCTGGCCAAAAGAGACAAATCCATGCCAGAATCAGGAAAGTTGGAAGGAGGAAGAGAGGTTCCCTTCACAGTCACAGAGCCTTCAAGTGAAGACCCTCAACGGCACCCGGGGATCCTGCCTCACCGTGTCGGGCATTTGTGTTCCTTAGGATCCCCTTGCATCACCCTCAATCCATGCACTACAGCCCAGGGAAGGGTGTGGCCTGGGAAAGGCTAGCCATCACCTTCCCTTCCCACAAGCCAGTCACTCCAAGCCACACAAATGGGTGAAACCCAATGATTTATTTTTTTACTGAAATATAGTTGATTTACAATGTCGTGTTAGTTTCAGGTATATAGCACAGTGCTTCAGATATAGATATATAGATAGATAGATAGATTCTTTTTCAGATTCTTTTCCTTTATAGGTTATTACAAAATATTGAGTGTAGTTCCCTGTGCTATACAGTAGGTCCTTGTTGGTTATCTATTTTATACACAGTAGTGACTCACAAACATAGAAAACAAACTTATGGTTACCAAAGGGGAAAGGGTTGGGGTAGGGATAAATTAGGAGGATGGGATTAATATATACAAACCCAGTGATCTTTAAACCTCCACGCTGGGAAGTACTAAGTACCTGGATCCGAGATGGACTACATGCTAGTCTCTGCTGACACATGGCCTCTGGCCGGCCACACACCCAACACTCCATGATGCTGCCAGCCCAAATGTGCCAGCTGTCACCATTCCCAGCCTCAAGACATGGCAGGATGAACATGTCCACCCCTGACCCTTCTCGTGCCCATGCTCAGGCTCCTTCTAGGGGCAGGGGCAGCAGAGAGGCAGAGACCAAGTGGGCCCGGAGCGCCAGGGGTTTGGGAAGCAAGTAGCAGAGAGCCTCGTACGGGGGGAGGGAAGTGGGGGGAGACAGGGCCCCAGTGCTTGTTTCCCTGTCTGATCAGCCCTCACTTATAAAACATAAATTAAAAGAGTTGTTAATAATATCAGGACAGCAGTGGAAGAGCAATAAACCCCAAGTGTGGTGCCCTTCTGTGCACAGGGCCCTGTGTTAATGTACTGGACACACACCCATGAAGCTGGCTCTTCGTATATACGCACAGCGCGCTTGACCACAGGCAAGATTTTACTGTTTTATTGTATTTTATTTTATTTATTTTTGGCCAAGCCACTTGGCATGCGGGATCTTCCTACCCCAACCAGGGACTGAACCCGTGCCCCCTGCAGTGGGAGTGCGGAGTTTTAACAACTGGACCTCCAGGGAAGTCCGTAGGCAAGCTTCTTGAAAGAATAATTCACACTCCCTATCTGCTCCTCTCCACTCCCATTTATATCTCGATTCATTGTATCAGGCTTCCACCTCCAAAGTCAGAAATGGATCAGGCACTGTGGGACCTAAAGCTTATACAGATTTGAGGTCAACTTTAAGAAGACAGATTATGAATTATGACCATGAGATTAGGAATATGAAGGAGAATTTGCATTTGAGTGGTCCTGATGCTGAAACTCCATTAGCTTCAGAGCAAATCCTCCTCTGCCCACAATTTCCCTCTATCTGCTCCCCCCATTTTCCCTCCAATTGTCAAATCTAATGGACAAATTTGAGTCTGAGTCTTACTTGACTTCTCCCCTGTAATTGATATGGATATCATTGACCGTTTGTGCCTTGAAATCCTCCAAATTGGTTTCTAATACATCATCTATCTTCTGATTAATTGATTCATCATCTTTCATTGGCTTTTCTCTTTTCAGTTTCTTTCACCTGTGGTACCTGGATAACTTTTAGTGTAAATGTTTGTTTTTAAAGGAGAGACATCACTTAAAACCATGATGATATAAAATATGTGGAAGTGCATTGTAAATTGTAAAGCACTGTGTAAATATGAAATATTATTATTACTAGGTGATTGATTCTATAATTTGTTCAGCAAACACTTTATATTTTCCAAATGATCTTTTTATATCCTAAAAGAAATATGTATGTAAGGGATTCACACAAGCTGTAGAAATGACTTTATGATTTATATAGTATTTTTATGTGTTTTACATATTTTATAATCCCCATTCCAAAATAAATAACACTGAAGAATTAAGGGAATGATGTTTATTTTGTGTAGCTCTCTGTTTCTCCCGTTATATGAGTGAAATTTTTATTTTTATGGAAATCAGTTGCATGAAACTCAAGCAAAAGTATCTAAATGTGGCAGATATATTTCCCTAACCAGAAATTAATCTGTCCAAAAGAAAAACCAACCAAAACACAAGATTCCTTTTTCCTTATCTGAATTTGCGCTTTTATGCCACTCAAAATGACATCTTGAGTGGCATGAAAGAGCCACTCAAGATGTCATCTTTTATGCTTTTTTCATCTTTTATGCTTTTCTCATCTTTTATGCCACTTCATCTTGCTATAAATTTTCTGCTGAATTTTTTGAGTAGCTTTGTCTATGCATTAATAAAAATCAACCTATCTGAAGTCAGACATTACATAAACTGTTATTACAGTCTTGTTTCAAAGTTAATCACAGTTTCAAAAACTTTCTCCACCATAAAAAAATCCACTTAGGTTTATGAAGGACAAGACAATAAAAACATGCTTCACAGCCAAGATATTAATTGCCAAAAGGAAAATGATAGTTTCCTATTTATAATGGTGATTTATTTTTCCTCTAAAGAGTGGACTAGACATTCATGATCTTCATATTTGTAAATCCATCATTATAATTGAGAAAGTAAGTTTTTGTGGCAAATATTCTTTTCTAAATTACCATTAATCCTCTTAAGAGTGGAAAAGCAAGTTTTTTCACAGCAAACATTCCTTTTTAAAATTACCATTAAGCCTACTACTGTCTTTATTACAAATTCTGTTCAGATTTTGTTTTTGTTTTTACATCAGGGAAAAAACATTCAATTCGTTTCCCTAACAGTAAGTTTTCCAGAGATATCTGGCTTCAACGGCTATCTTGTTCACCTCTTGCCCATAAAATAATGAATCATGTTTCCTTAATAATTATATGAGGATAGTCACTTCCTTAATAAACTCAGTGAGTTTGGGAACTCTATCACAGAATAATAACAAAGAGAAATTAACAGCATTGGTAGTTATTAATATTTCAAATTATGTTTCTGGATTCCTTTAACAAGACCATTTTAGGTCATGGCATCATGCCAACTGTATTGCATTGGATTCTGAATAAGTCAGATTTTCCAAGCATTATTAACAAGTGTAGCTCTGGTACCCGCTGATGGGCATGGGCATCTTAGCAAAGCTGTAAAAACATCACTTCCCATAAGGCTGGAATAACAAATGGGATTTGACCAGAATAGCTATGCACATTTAGAGATCTCTCAACTGTAAAACTGCCAGCAGAACTAAGATCATATCTGTAGCTGATATTAACAGTCAGAACTCAAGAGGACTGGACCCCTAGTTTTCCTGAGTTGCAGAATAATACCTGACTTCCAGTCAAATACTTCAACCTTTTCTGTAAAGAGTACGAACTGACCTTGTCATAAATTCCCTGCTCTAGAGAGAAGACTGACAAGAGTATTAAGGAATTTTTGTACAATACTTATCTGTTATCTTCTAGAAAAAAAGTAATATTTTAATTTGCCCATTCCATCAATTATTCAACAAATAATCATTGAGCCCCTGTCATGTATAAGATCACACTGTAAACATATTTAAGTTATAGAAATTCAGCTCTATATATTAAACATTAAATATCGTCATAGCATATAAACACATGGGGTGCATTTAAGGGGGTTCAACTTGGCCCCTAAAATGCAAGCAAAGTACTTCATCTGTTCTGAAACCTATCATCTGTTTCAAAGCTTCAGGAAAATCTAACTGGGCTGGAATTATTGAAAGTTGTTATACCTGACTTCTGTTTTCTTTTATTAGTGATGTAAGATATTTTAAGAGCATTTTCACAGGTTCAAGTTTTGCTTTATATGTGAACTTTAGAACATAAACCCTCATGCCCACACCAACCTGCTACATTTTACAAGGAGATTCCATTCTACCATGTTAGATATTTGGCATGGAGGAGAAAGGATTTTAAAAGACCTACTCATTGTCCTCAAAAAACTTGTAAATCAGGGAGAGGAATATATTTTGTAAGTTAGGTCTCTAGGTGAAGCAATATCAATCAGATACGTTCAATACAAAACAAGGTCCCATTGATCTCAGTGCCCACCCTCAGCCAAAATCCATTTCTTCTTTTTTTTTTTTTTTTTACTTTTTGGCTGCACCATATGGCATGCGAGATCTTAGTTCCCCAATCAGGGATTGAACCCACGTCCCGTGCAGTGGAAGTATGGAGTCTTAACCACTGGACCACCAGGTAAGTCCCAATCCATTTCATTTTTGAAAATTCCATTTCTTCCACTAAAATTTTGGAAAAAAGAAAAACTCTAAATAAGGAGAAAGTTTGTCACATTATACACATGTTATGAAGAAGAAAAAAATCTCTCAGATGTTTTACTTATAAATAATTTCATTGGGTTGGTGCTCATTTACTCATGGCCCTCTGCTTGCTTCTGTAATAACAGGTATCTACCTTGAGCATACATATTTTACAAACTTTTTTTGTGACAATCTGCCTGACAGGCTGCAAAATTCCATACATAATTACATATGTTATATTCCAAATTATATATTGAGAATCATCTCCATGAAAAAGTGACACAGAAAGTCTCTGGACACTTATCTTCCTTGTCAGATTCATTTAAAATACTCAATTCATAAAATGAGAAATGACTTTTCTAACTGGATAATATGAAAATTTAACTCTAGACAAAAGGGGTTGTATGTACTTTTTTATTTCTGTTACCTACAGAAGTTTCAAAAACTGATGTGTTTTTGATGAACTATAAAATGCAAGAAAAGGTAAAGCATAAAGAGTCACATCTTGTTTAACTGAAGAGAACTTTTGTTTTTATTTTAACTTCCAAAGCATTTTCCCCCTGTAATTTAAAAGGAATATATACTTTAATGTACTTTCTAGTCAACTTTATTTTAGATACCCAAAATTTTATCTCTCATTTGGATTATTTTCTGTTCTCATCCAAACACTTCTCTCATGGCACATATTGAAATTTTTCTGCTCATCAGTTGATTATGTACAAAATAGGACTCAGTCTCCAGCTGTCCTTTTCCTTGATGACCCCATAAAACAAAAATGTTAAGTGGCTTTATATGCCAAGGAGCCAGAAATTCAAAAATAGATAAAACACAATCCATTACTCTCAATGAGTGGTGGAGATAGATACACAAATAAATAGTTGCAATAAAGCATGAAAAGTGCTATAGATATTTAAAGAACATAAAAGAAGATGTAATTAACCTCTCCCCATTTTGGAGTATAAGGATTAGGGAACACCTCACAGAAGATGCTGATGAAGCTTAGCTTCTCTTTGAGCTTCACTTAGGTTAAAGTTTTCCTGTCTAAACAGTAGGACCACATCAAGCAAAGAAAAAATGTGCCAGAAAACTCATGGCACATTCAATGTTCTTAGAATGGCTTAGTGCAAGGGTGGGCAAACTATTCTTTATGGGCCAAATCCACCACCTGTTTTCATGCAGCCTGTGAGCTAAGAATGCTTTTTAAACTCTTAAATGGTTGGGGGAAAAAAATCAAAGAAGAATATTTCATAGCGCATGAAAATTTCATATAATTAAAATTTCAGTGTTCATAAAAGAAGTTTTATGGGAATACTTCCATGCCTATTCCTTTATGTATTGTCAATGGCTGCTTTTGTGCTACAATGGCAGAGTTGAATAGTCATGACAAAGACCTTTTGTCCACAAAGCCTAAAATATTTACTATCTGACTCTTTACAGAAAGTACAGTGTCCTGGTTTACAGGACTGGAGCAGAAAGTCTTTAGGAAATAGTGAGACACACGAGGGAAGCAAAAGAAATAATGAGGGTCTTCCTTCCTTGATGTCATGCATGTAGGCAATAGGTGATGGAGAGCTAGTGAAGCAGGATAGTTTTAAATGGTATAGCAATAATATTAGATTTCCATTTTAGTAGTTTGAAGAGCAAAACTAGAAACAAAGGGAACTGTTAAATGGCTAGTGCTGTGATGGCGAAAGTCTGAGCTGGAACAATTATAGTAAGATCAAAAGGGGATGTTTGGATATTTTGGAGATTAATCCTTTGTCTGTTGATTTGTTTGCAATTATTTTCTCCCATTTTGACGGTTGTCTGTTTGTCTTGTTTATCGTTTCCTTTGCTGTGCAGAAGCTTTTAAGTTTCATTAGGTCCCATTAGTTTATTTTTGTTTTTATTCCCATTACTCTAGAAAGTGGGTCAAAAAAGATCTTGCTGTGATTTATGTCGAAGAGTGTTCTTCCTATGTTTTCCTCTAAGAGTTTTATAGTGTCTGGTCTTACACTTAGGTCTTTAATCCATTTTGAGTTTATTTTTGTGTATGGTGTTAGGGAGTGTTCTAATTTCATTCTTTTACATGTAGCTGTTCAGTTTTCCTAGCACCACTTATTGAAGAGACTGTCTTTTTCCATTGTATATTCTTGCCTCCTTTGTCATAGATTAGTTGACCATAGGTGCGTGGGTTTATCTATGGGCTTTCTATCCTGTTCCATTGATCTATATTTTTGTTTTTGTGCCAGAACCATACTGTCTTGATTACTGTAGATTTGTAGTATAGTCTGAAGACAGGGAGCCTGATTCCTCCAGCTCCATTTTTTTTTTTTTTTTCTCAAATTGCTTTGGCTATTCGGGGTCTTTTGTGTCTCCATACAAATTTTAAGATTTTTTGTTCTAGCTGTGTGAAAAATGCCATTGATAATTTGATAGGAATTGCACTGAATCTGTAGATTGTAGTATAGTAATTTTCACAATATTGATTCTTCCAATCCAAGAACATGGTATATCTCTCCATCTGTGTCATCTTTGATTTCTTTCACCAGTGTTTTATAGTTTTCTGAGTAAAGGTCTTTTACCTCCTTAGGTAGGTTTATTGCTAGGTATTTTATTCTTTTTGTTGCAATGGTGAATGGGATTGTTTCCTTAATTTCTCTTTCTGATTTTTCATTGTTAGTATACAGGAGTGCAAGAGATTTCTGTGCATTAATTTTGTATCCTGCAACTTTACCAAATTCATTGATTAGCTCTAGTAGTTTTCTGGTGGCATCTTTAGGATTTTATCTGTATAGTATCATGACATACAGATGGCCAAGAGGCACATGAAAAGCTGCTCAACACCACTAATTATTAGAGAAATGCAAATCAAAACTACAATGAGGTATCACCTAACACTGGTCAGAATGGCCATCATCAAAAAATCTACAAACAATAAATGCTGGAGAGGGTGTGGAGAAAAGGGAACCCTCTTGCACCGTTGGTGGGAATGTAAATTGATACAGCCACTATAGGGAACAGTAGGGAGGTTCCTTAAAAAACTAAAAATAGAATTACCATATGACCCAGCAATCCCACTCCTGGGCATATACCCTGAGAAAACCATAACTCAAAAAGACACATTCACCCCAATGTTCATAGCAGCACTACTTACAATAGCCTGGACATGGAAGCAACCTAAATGTCCATCAACAGAGGAATGGATAAAAAAGGTGTGGTACATATATACAATGGAATATTTGTCAGCCATAAAAAGGAATGAAATTGGGTCATTTGTAGATAGGTGGATGGACCTAGAGACTGTCATACAGAGTGAAGTAAGTCAGAAAGAGAAAAACAAATATCGTATATTAACGCACATATGTGGAATCTAGAAAAATGGTACAGAGGAACCTGTTTGCAAGGCAGAAATAGAGACACAGATGTAGAGAACAAACGTATGGACACCAAGGGAGGAAAGGGGGGGTGGGAGGAATTGGGAGATTGGGATTGACATATATACACTAATTAATATGTATAAAATAGATAACTATGAGAACCTGCTGAATAGCACAGGGAACTCCACTTTGCTGTACAGTAGAAACCAACACAATATCGTAAAACAACTATATTCCAATAAAATAAAATAAAATAAAATAAAATAAAATAAAATAAAATAAATGAACTAACTTTCTTTTTTTTTTAAAAAGGAATGTTTCAGAGTTATCCTATATCAGCTATCCCCTGACATAATTAACTATTTTTTTTCATATGGTGGTGATAACACTGTAGTAATCAAAGTTACTGAGGGTCAACCATGCAAAGAAAATCCAGGTTTAAAGGTGAAGCAACCCATTGAAGAACATTGATTTTCTCTATAGCTTATAAAAATGAGTTAAATAAAGATTCAAGGTAATATAGAAAAACACCTTCTCTTTTTTCCAGGTTTCTTATCTTCATCAATGAAATAAAATCTTCACCCACTCTGGAGTAATATTTATCCAACTAATATTGAATTATGTGCAAATGTATGTCAGGTATTAGCCACATCCATATGGAGAATTAATAAAGCTTCATGATGAACTCAATATAAAGGGTGAACGGAAGAGGAGACTTTGGTTTCTGATTTGGTTTCAAGATGATTGGTGGTGCCGTTAACACAAGACAAGGGCTAAACCGTTTTCCCTTTTTTTTATCATTTAGGAAAACTATATATATACATATATATATATATATATATATATATATATATATATATATATATATATATATATATATATATATATGTATATATATATATATATATATACACAATATGTCCCAGACTCTATCCCAGAGATGCTCATTCAAATTGATGTGTTAAAATGATGAAATACAGAATGCAAACAAAAAACAAAACAAAACAACAACAAGAAAATCATTCATGGGAAAGATCAAGCAAGACCCAGTGATGGGAAACTGAGGCACTTATTTGTGAGTGTGGGGAAGGGTGATTAGGGGAATGCTTCAGGTAATTGAAATCGCATGTGCAGAAAGCCAAGGGCTTCTGAAATAATACAGATGCTAGTCCATATACTTGGGGCTCATAGTTTAAGGTGGTGAATAGGACAATAAGATTGGAAAGTTACTTGGGACCATATCATGCAAAGACTTGTTTATCAAGCTAAAGAGTTTAAAGTTTGTCCTGAGAGCAACTGGAGTTGTTGAAAACAGAGAAGGTTTAAGTCACAAGTAACTTAATCAGAATTGAATTTGCAAAATACCACTCTGACTATGGTTTAGGGAATACTGGGTAAAAAGCAAGGCTTAAAACAAGACTGTTTTATATTACAATTAGACTGTTTAATAATGTGGATGAGACATGACCTTAGATCTGGCCTGAACTGAGGTAGTGGCAAAGGGGGTGGACAAGAGTGGGAACGTGTGAAAGTGTTAAGAGTAGTGACTGACTGGCTGATGATGCAGGGAAAGGGTATAAGGCCAGAAGTCTGGACACCTCGGTATAAGGAGGTGTCATACACTGAAATGAGAAACAGATCTAGAGGCAAAGATGCCTTTCCTTTTGGACAGGTTGAGGGTATACATGGGTCTGAATTTAAAAGCTGTCTGGTCTAGAGAGAGGGATTTGGGCATCATTAGTGCAGGAAGGGTGGGAGTGTAGGATGGGCCTAAATGGGATCAGCCAGGAGGAGTTTACAAGTAAGGAGACAAAAAGGTCGGATGGGAACCCTGGAAAGTATCTACTTTTAAGGAAATGGCCTTAGGAAGGAGACTTCAGGCTTTAGAAAACTTCTAGAATTCTCAGCCATCACCTTTCTCTTTCTCTTGTCACCAGAGCGATACATGCTCTCCTCATATTTAGAAAGGGGCATCTGGTCCCAGTGGCATCCTCTATTGCTCGTCTCTGGTGATGGGAGGATTTTCTCTCCTCATCTTGGTGGTTGCCCTCAGCTTGCTCTACTGATGACCCTAACTACACTCAGAATTTCTGCTTTCTCTGCATAAAATATGGTGGTCATTGGGTTGGAGGCTAGCACTTAAAGGTCTTTCCTGCTGATTCAGCCCCTATCGCATCTCTTATTACTATTTCTTAGAGGAATCCCCAAGAGGCAGAGTGGCTCTTAATTCTCAGCTATCTTCTGCACCCTGCATTGGCCCGGTGGAATTTTTTGATCTCCGTTGTGTCTCACAGGAATGAAGGACATCTCTCCATCCTCAGCACCTCTGCTCTGCCATCACGAGGGAAGGCTGCAATATTGCCTCTCCCCAGAATTCATGTCTCCAAACCTATCTAGGACTTCTATTGCCCTTCCTTCTCCAAGCCTCCCCCTCTCAGACACTAGAGGATGGTATCAGAACTCTTACACTGATCTAAAATGTTCTTTCCATCCTTAGCAGTGTTCTTCAGACTTCAACCCAATTCAGAATCTGCTCTCTGAATAGTGGAAAAATATTTTTTGTTGTTACACATTATTCTCTTCTCTGTGATTTAAGATATGGAACTCAATGCCCTGATTCAGCCAGACTTTATACTTGACATGCAAAGAAAAGTCCTTAACATTCCAAAGCACTTTTTCTTCTCAAGTGTTTGCCTCTTGCAATTCAGAATTGCTTTTAAGACACTGCCTGCTATGGCCTTATCAAAAAAAATACATGATGAAACTCAAAAAAACTGATTCTTCATTCTTCTTGAGTTGTTTTCTCCCTTTTCTGGGTAATAAATCTTAAAGTCTTTTTTTAAGACTACATGTATTTACATTAATTCAAAATGTCCAAAGCACAATATGTTAGAGCCCATAAAAGTTTAAGATTTACATACACACAAACATATGAACAAATGTTACTTTCCTAGAACATAGGTTTAGTCAATTACTGAGACATGTTGGTTTTGACAGTCACATATTTATTGCAACAAATAATTATGATTTTAGACTTTCAATAATAACTTTTGCACAATGATAGAAAATGTACAGAATGTAAAGAAGATAGTAAAACAAATGTGTCTTTCTTACACAATGACACCATGAATGATACGGTATCATAGAGTAAATTTTATTACAGTAGTCTGTTCAGCCTTGTCATAAGTGATGAAATTAAATGAACATTTCCAAAATCATATTTATTTTGTGCTTTATAAGCAAATCCTGCTTTGTTTTTTCTTCTACGTATTTAAAAAATAAAATAGGACAGCAATGCTTTTCTTTAAAGTAATTCAACTTTAATTGTAATAAGTTAGGAAAGCCCATTTTAACATTAATTTTAAGAACATTAATACATGGAGACTTTTTATTATTTCAAAATCTGATTTTAATGTTGGAAAGCCTTCAGGGGAAAAGGAGTCAGTCACAGAGACAGAAATACACAGAAGATAGTGTTTCAAAATATCAACCCTCTCTACTCTTTTACACAGAAAATATCTCATTCCTCTCATCCTCCAACCTGGTGACCTTTTCTTTATTTTAACCATTTTTTTTTAATTGAAGTGTAATTAATTTACAATGTTGTGGTAGTTTCAGGTGTACAGCAAAGCAATTCAGTTATATATATATATAGTTCTTTTTCAGATTCTTTTCCATTATAGGTTATTACAAGATATTGAATATAGTTCCCTGTGCTATACAGTAGGTCCTGGTTGTTTATCTATTTTATATATAGTGGTGTGTATATGTTAATCCCAACTAAACTGTTTGTTCACGGCTCTAGAGTGCAATCTCCTTGAGAGTAGACAGCATCTTATTTATTGTCCTCTATCAATAACTACCATATTACCTAGCACAGTAGAAATGCAATAAATAGTTGCTAAATAAGTAAATGAACGAATGTTGGTACCTCTTTACACATAAAGGGACTGATGGTAAAGACATATTCCTACAAACATGTCTGCTATAAATCCAAAATTAAAACAACAAATATATAATATCTGCATAATTTTACAAAATGATTTTGTCACTAGAGTGGAAGCAAAAATTCGTTTTTCCTTTACTTAAACATTCAGCAATAACTATACTCAAAATCAGAAAATAACTTACTGATTATAACTTGATAGTTCATTTAGACTAACATGAAATTTATTCAAAGTCGTCATGGTAATATGGTCTTAAAACGTTGGACTTCTGCAGAAATGTAGGTTTAAATTCTAGCTGTTTGACTGGGATGACTTACTAGATTTCTCTGAACCTAGATTTTTCTTTACCCCTGACTTCTCTCTTTAACTTGCCCCTCCCCTGAAAAAACTGTAAGGATTAAATTTGGCCCTTAGAAAATAAAATTTAAAAAATTTTAAATCCTCAAAAACAGAAAAGAAAGAAAGTAAAACTAAATGAGTATCCTGTTGGTGGCACAATCACATAGAAAGGAACTGTTCCAAGTGACATTAAAACACAGTAATTTCACTGCTTATTGAGATATAATTTAAGGATAAAAAAATGTTAAAAGAAAACAGGATCTTAAACTCTTTCCATTAATCATATTGTTGGCAGTAGTGTTGATAGTTGGCAGGCTGGTATTGTTATTCTGGAACAGTTATATGTGGATGTGGAATAAACTAATTGAGTAATTATGTGATATTCTAGTGATATTCCTGGTGTGGTTGTAAACCAGAATTCTTTATTCTTATTGTGGGGGGCATAAGAGGTGCATATAGAAGATGTTAGGCAAAAATAAAATAAAATTTTAAAATTAAAAAAGTATAAGAAAACATAAACAACAACAGGGAAAAAAAATGGTAGTCCTGAAACTGAGTTGGATGTATCAATAGAATTCATGATAGCATATACATACATGTTCATATTAATATCTATCTATACTTGTATATATATTTTTGTGTATTTCCTCACTTTATTACATAAAAAAGTTGAAAACAATGATGAACCCAGTAGCAATGAGTACCCTTAGCACCCAGATTGTGGTCTCCAAGTACATCAGTAAAAGGAACAGATCCTTAGAGAAATGGCTAATTCCAGATTTGCAATAGGCTAAGTATAAAATGAATCCAAAGAATCTTGCCATATCAGTTATCAAGGAAGCTATCAACAAATACTAAGGTCATGTCAATAGGACTTAGGGGTCAGCTTAACGAGGTACAAACTGGCCAAATATGGGCTATGTTTAGCTTTAAAAATGATAATAATTACTGTGGATGGAGAAACCAGGTATGGTTAAGTTCATGAGTTCATAAGGGTGTTTAAAAAAAAAAAACCTAATCGGTCACCCTTGGAGAATGATGAAGAATCAATTCATTATCTTGAACATTGGTAGATAAAGGGAACAATACCAGGCATTTATCCTGTGTATGCTATGTGAACTATACCACCAGGCAAAACCAAATAAGAGATAAAAAGAATAAATATGTATAAAAGTATCCCAAGTAAAAGAAGACCAGAAAAAAATGATAGTTTGATAATATTGGAATGTCACCATTTTCTAAACCCCCAGTTGGACTTAGGCACTAAGTATCAATGGTTTCTGACATCATCAAAAGAGAAATAGATAGACATGAGTGACTCCTGATGGAAAAATTCACTATCTTACCAAGGCACTCCAACCTGAATCTGATCAGACCTCTGGAGCTACTTTTAATTTACAGGAAATTTACAACACAGAGCAACATGTTAAACAATTCCACAAGGACACAATCTGCACAATCCAGACTACACGAAAGTCTAGAGAGGCATGTCGACCAGCCCCAAAATATGCTTTATTTAAATCCCGATTCAAATAAATGGAAAAAGAAAAATATATAAGCTATTATGATGGTTATGAATAATTAAGTAATGGGTTGGGTCAAAGACCTCCGAAGTTTTTCTTTTCCTGAGTTACAAAATACATGCCCACCCAAGGAAAATGTAATTTTGGTCAGAGTAGCAATTAGCATGGTCAGTATAAACTACGTCCCCATAAAATTATAGTTTTTTCTCTTACATTGTCTATGGAAGCATTTTATTCGTTAAGATAATTTATGTTTTTAATCTTTTCAGTTAATATACCCAGAGGCAATGAAATTGGAGCAGCTAAGAAGGCAGAAATGAATACAATATTATGCATAAATACAAAAGCATTAAAAAGCAACTCTATTCTTTGGTTTCTGAAATCAAGTAGGTCAAAATGTTTAAAGAAAACTATAAAACTTTTATTTTCCTTTTTGATCACTGACTTTTGTTATAAAATTATTTTAAAAATCATAAAATCATGACTTTTAGTGGGTAAGGCTATTGTTTATCAAAATGGGAATATTGAACCTCAAATTAACAATTCCCATTTAAAACTAAATTACTCCAGGGTGTCAATTAGATACTCCTTAGAAGTAATGTTCTATTTTCTTCCATGTCTAGGAAATCTTCCTGAATATGGTACTCTCACAAATCTTATGGCTTCAAACTTGAGAGCAGTTTCAATTTTCCAATACCTCATTTAATTAAAAATATATATTCCATACAATGTAGGACTTACTCTGTTTTTCTTTGTCTGTAGTAAGAAATGCCATTAGATGTCTCCCCTGCTTTAAGGCTCAGATGCCTCCAGTTTCACCAGACAATGCTGGCACTAGCTTGCAGGTTTCCAATTCTGAGCCTCTGGATATTTCACGCAAAGGTAATTCTTTTTTTTTTAATATATTTATTTATTTTTGGCTGTGTCGGGTCTTGGTAATTCTTTTTGATTCTGAGTTATCAAGCCAGTTGTCACTTCTTTACTTTAAAGCTGCCCTTTGGGGCTTCCCTGGGTGGCGCAGTGGTTAAGAATCTGCCTGCAAATGCAGGGGATGCAGGTTCGAGCCCTGGTCTGGGAAGATCCCACATGCTGCAGAGCAAGTAAGCCTGTGTGCTACAACTACTGAGCCTGTGCTCTAGAGCCCGTGACCCACAACTACTGGAGCCCATGCTACCTAGAGCCCGTGCTCTGCAACAAGAGAAGCCACCGCAATGAGAAGCCCGCTCACCGCAACGAAGAGTAGACCCTACTCACCGCAACTAGAGAAAGCCCACGCACAGCAACAAAGACCCAACGCAGCCAAAAAAAAAATAAATAAAATAAAATAAATTTAAAAAAAATAAAGCTGTCCTTTGTTACTGGAAGCAAAAATAGCCATTATTTTCCTACCAGAACTCTCCTTTGATGCAAGAAATAAGTACATACATCAAAAAAATACTAAGCTCCTTTTTATTTTGTTCTATAAGGAAATGACAGCTCATAGCCATACCCACGCACTATCATCACCTGATTTGAAACCATCCTTAATTTTGTTTGTACCACTCAGATATTTTCATGCTGAGAGCATGGTAGATTATAATCTTTATTGGAAAATCATGTAATTTAAACATTTCTCCTCATGTCAGACTAGCTAACTCTTCTGAAGTCCATTGCAATAATACCTCATTTTAAACAAGTAAACCTCTTTTTTCACATTTCGAAGGATCCACTTAAAATAATTTTCCTTTTCTAGGACTCATAGACAATGCTATTGTGGTCCCCTTTTAGACAGCAGAATTGAATAGTTCTTCAGTGTGACCATTTTCTCCCTTACAGAATGTATGAAGAGCTAAAATTTCTCTTAATGAAATATAACCCATCTTTTAAACTCATTGTTACTTATTTACTAAGACTTCACCATTTCAGTCATTTTTAATTATTTTTGAAGGTATTAATAAAAAAGAATGAAGAGATTTAACAGAGATGACTAATCAAATATTGAAAACCCACATAACTTAAAATCATGACAGGGTCTGGCACATACTACAGGTTCAAACAATATATTCTGAATGAATATGTGAATAAATATTCTGGCCATTATTGCACTATATAATGTAATGAGTTTTATATACAGTGTGTTTAGCCATCCACACCGTGAACTCCAGGAGGGCAAGAAAAGTGCTTGATTGCTAAAACAACACCTGGAATGTAGCAGATAATAAATAAATATTGAAGGAACAAAAGTGAGCAAGTCTCACTTAAGAAAAAATTATCCATTCATGTTATTTAGACATAATCTTATAGTCATTGCTACTTTGACTTTATAATTAACCTTGATATGATGAAGTGCAATGATTATTTTGTACAAACTATTCAATTTTTTATCAGAAATACACTGTGGCTGTTATATTACCTTTGGATGTTTTTTCATTTCGTCCTAATCTTTACTACCATTAGAGAGACAAAGAAACTGATATAATTCTACATAGAAGAGTCTGTGGATGCTCCAGGTGGATGTAGTTGTGTATTTATTTCAGATTTTGTGTCATCCAAATGTACAGCTTCTCCAAGACCTTCAATATTAGAGATAACCCACAGCAGAAATCAATGGAGAAAAGCCCATTCAGGTGAGCTTCTGTTACAGGTCTGGCAGTGGGCAATTAATGCACAGAGCTGAATGAATAATATGATGAAATCGGGAATTAGTGATGTGGCAAGCAAGAAGCACAGAGTTATTAGGGAGTTTGAGGACGTAGTAGTCCATGTGCTCAAGAAACAAAGATGGGACTTATGTTTCAGGAATGCAGATAGAAAACATATGTAGGGAGCTACTTGACTGTGTGACAGGTCAAGACAAGTTGGAGGTGATGACATTAGAGAAGCAGACAACTCATGGATTCCAACATTCAATAAATGTTGACAGAACATCAAGCACTGGGAACGTAAGACCAATAAATAGTGGTCCAAATCATCAATTGGCTTATGGTCTAGCAATCAGATTTTGAAACTTGTAAATAAGCAACCACCATAATCTGTTACAGATGCTATGACAGATTTCTATACGGAGCAGAGGATAGGGCAGAAAGTAGGGAATGTGAATTATTGCTAGTTTGGGGAGAAATTGAAAGGGAAGACTTCCTACTTAAAACCCAGTCGTGGAATAAACAAATAAATGAGCAATTAATATAGTAAGTGTAGTAAGTACTGTGACAGAAGTATCCCAGGGTGCTTACTATGACTACTAAGCCAGCCTCTGAAATTAAGCTATAAAGCAGGAAATTTAGATGTAACTATTAAAGACTGTGGATATTTTGTAGTCTAAAATTTTTAATTAAATTTTCACCTTTTCAAAATTATCAAACAATGAGAGCCATTAGACTCCTTCACCATATCCTTGAACTTCCTCCCATGTCTAAATGTCACCCTGTCCCTGAGCCCCGATCTGAGATATGGAAATATGGGTATGGATTGAGTGCAGGGATTGAATGACTGATACAGATGAAGTATAATGCTCTGGCTTCTAAGGTCTTTGGTATCATAGAAAGATATTTGGTTTTTGTCCCTGGTTCCTGGCACAGAGTTCCTAAAACCCTTGGAATTTCCTGAGTAATAAGGGTGATAAAAGTATCTTTTTTTCTAATGAGGCGAGTCTTGGCAGGCCCCTAGACACTTTTTGGCTAATCACCAAAAGACCAAACCTTGATGTTGAAGGAGCTTGAAATTTTCAGGCCCCAACACCTGGGGAGGTGAGAGGGACTGAATATTGAGTCAATCGCCAATGGACAATAATTTTATCAATCATGCCTATGTAATGAAACCTCTATAAAAAATCCTAAACAATGGGGTTCAGGGAGCTTCAGAGTTGGCAAACACATTTATGTGTAGGGAGGATGGCACACCCCAGATCCACAGACAGAATTCTGGCGCTCAGGACCCGTCCAGACTTTGCCCTAGACATGTCTTCATCTGGCTGTTAATTTGTATCCTCTATAATAAACCAGGAAACGTAAGTAAAGTGCCTTCCTAGGTTCTGTGAAATATTTTAGCAATTTATTGAAACTGAGGAAGCAGTAAAGGGAATCCCTAATTGATAGCTGCTCAGTCAGAAGAATGTAAGCCCAGGGCTTACAACTGGTGTCTGAAGTGGGGGAAGTCTGCAGGATGGAGCCCTTTCACTTGTGGGAACTGATGCTAATTCCAAGTGGTTAGTGTCAGTACCAAATTAAATTGTAGGACACCGGGTTTGTGTCCAGAGAATCAGAGAATTGGTTGCTGGTGTTGGAAAAGTTGGAATGTCAAAATGTCTGAGATAATCAAAATGTCAGGCACCAGAAAGACTTTCAGTGGGCATAAGCCGAGTCCTGGAGGATGATTCAGATTTTGGCCAATTGAGGAGGTCAGGGGAATGGAACAAAGCCATCACAGGCAGGACAGGATAGGTAATGATGCAGGAATTTAAGAGAATGTGACTTGCTGTGCTCCGTGTGGCTGGCACAGGGGAAGCCAGGCCAGGAACCCAGAAGAGATGAAATTGGAAAGACCATCAGGGCTGGAGTGGACAGGGCTTTGTGTTGTGTTCTCAGTTAAGTATGATTATCATCTCGAACACTCCTGGAGGATTGTAAGGAAGCAGGTGGAATGACTATGTGTTTGTTTTACAAATATTAATGCAAGACTAAAAATCTCTCACATTTCTTTCTCAGGCCTATATTTATTGTACACATTTATTGTGGATCATTAGCTACAACTGTCATCACAGGTTTCCAAGGATTTTGCAGTGGAGACACTTCAAATGGAAACACTCAGCTGCCATTTGAGATCCCTGATTTTGCAGTTGTCTCTGGGAAAACCAGCATCTTTAACCTTGCCAGTAAAAGATACTCGCTAGAGTCTCTCTCTTGTAGCAGATGCTGTGCTCTCTCTACATGGAACTTAGTTCACAAGAAAAAGGAAGTATAAGTTCTCTTTTTTTGGCTTTGGCTCAAGGAAGACAAATCCACAGCAGACCCTCTCCTGGTTCAGGGATTTTGATCATACACTTGAATACGTGTAGCTTTCGCAGTTGAAGTTGAATAGCACATACGTGCTTGCTTAGTCTGGTAGTTTACCAGATATTAGAGATGGAAGGCTAGCTGAGATCCTGAATTTCCAAATCTTTAAATCTTCTAGCAGCTTCTGTAATACCATGCTGCTAGATTACTTAAGAAGGAGGATATGTCGCTCAGAGAATATATTCACACTGTAGGTAGATCTCAAAGTGTGGTACAGAGATCGTGGGAGTCCCTGAAACCCATTCAGTGGGTCCTCAAGGTCAAAACTATTTTCATAATAACACTAACATGTTGTTTCTTTCACCGTGTTGACATCTGCACTGGTGATCCAGAGCAATGGTTGGTAAAACTTCTGTTGCCTTAGAACTAATCAAGGCAGAGGCAGCAAACTGTACCAGCAGTCACTGTGGTCTTCTCTTGCAGACCAGGTTCACTTAAGAATGCCCTTGATTGTGAAGTCAGAAATATTAAAACGTGATTATACTCAATCCATGAGTACACGGCTTTTTTTTTTTTTTTTTAGCTTTGGGTTTATTTATTTATTTATTTATGGCCGTGTTGGGTCTTCGTTTCTGTGCGAGGGCTTTCTCCAGTTGCGGCAAGCGGGGGCCACTCTTCATCGCGGTGCGCAGGCCTCTCATTATCGCGGCCTCTCTTGTTGCGGAGCACGGGCTCCAGACGCGCAGGCTCAGTAATTGTGGCTCACGGGCCTAGTTGCTCCGCGGCATGTGGGATTTTCCCAGACCAGGGCTCGAACCTGTGTCCCCTGCATTGGCAGGCAGACTCTCAACCACTGCGCCACCAGGGAAGCCCACACGGCTTTTTAATATTCTGTATGACTCAGTGAGAAGCACACCTAGAGAACTTTTGCTACCACCCAAAGTATGACAGTAGTTGCAAGGAGATGCCCTTTGAGTGTCCGGAGCTGAGCTGAGCTGGGAGACAGAGGGAAATGAGCTGTCGTGTGTCCGAGTAGCCCATCGAAGCAACAAGCCAAAAATGAAAGTGTTAATCACTTACTGGGAGCGGTATAAACAAGAGGCTCAAACAGGAAGAAATACTGACTCCCTCTGTTCTGCTTTCCCCCGTGGAAGGGCACACCAGTGTCAGGCGGATCAGCACAGACACTTGGGTCCATCTCACTGTGGAGGGAGCCCTGAATGAAAGGCTCTGGCCATTTTATGGACCCTGAAGTCAGGAAGGAAGGCTCAGGCCCGGGCTCGGTGTGGAAAAGTACTGGTACTGAGTCAGAGTGGGGAGAGGGGGCTCTCCAAGCGTTTCCCCTCCTCTCCCATTAGCACGGCCACCTGAGGAAGACCTCTGCCCAAGGCAGAAGACCTCTGCCCAAGACCTCTGCCCAGGGCCTCAGAGGTCTTGGGCAGGAAAACCTCTGCCCAAGATCGAGGAATGAAGCTGCCCGGGCTAGGAGAGGGAATATTGTACAAAGAGCATGACAGACGGGGGCCTGAGTGCTCGACGCAGCTCTGTTCAGAGTCTGCAGTGAGCGGCTGTTTACCAAGGGTGGTGTGGGTAGGTCAGCTGCCCATGGGAGGCCGGCCAGACAAAGCCTTTGTAACCGCCTATGGTCAAGCCTGAAAAATCATACATGGGTTTTTAATCAGGAGCCTGACTCACACAGGATGTCACAGAGAAAAGTGATTGAGTTGAAAGCTGAACTAGCTCTTTTTACATGGAGCTCCATTTTCATCTGAAAAAATAACAGACAAACTGTGGTTATTGAAACTTAGGTGGGCATGATCAGAAAATCTACAAACAACAAATGCTGGAGAGGGTGTGGAGAAAAGGGAACCCTCTTGTACTGTTGGTGGGAATGTAAATTGATCCAGCCACTATGGAGAACAGTATGGAGGTTCCTTAAAAAACTAGAAGTAGAACTACCATACGATCCAGCAATCCCACTCCTGGGCACATACCTGGAGAAAACCATAATTCAAAAAGACACATGCACCCCAATGTTCATTGCAGCACTATTTACAATAGCCAGGACATGGAAGCAACCTAAATATCCATCAACAGAGGAATGGATAAAAAAGATGTTGTACATATATACAATGGAATATTACTCAGCCGTAAAAAGGAATGAAACTGGGTCATTTGTGGAGACGTGGTTGGACCTAGAGATTATCATACAGAGTGAAGTAAGTCAGAAAGAGAAAACCAAATATTGTATATTAACACATATATGTGGAATCTAGAAAAATGGTACAGATGAACCTGTTTGCAAGGCGGAAATAGAGACACAGATGTAGAGAACAAACGTATGGACACCAAGGGAGGAAAAGGGGGCTGGGATGAATTGGGAGATTGGGATTGACATATATACACTAATTAATATGTATAAAATGGATAACTAATAAGAACCTACTGTATAAAAATTAAATTAAATTTAATTTTAAAAAAAAGAAACTTAAGTATTTGGCAGACATTTTCTCAAAAATGAACAAAGCGAGCCTGTCACTTCAAGGAAAACGAGTATTTGTTGCCAAAGATAGAATGCAATCTGCCAAGGAAAAATTAGAATTCTGGAACACTTGTATTCACCAAGGTGAGCTTGGCTGCTCCATGAGAACAGCAGACTCTTTGGAGTGAGTTCAGTGGCGATGTTAATGACTGTAGTTGTTAGGGCTTGAATTGGATCCCTCAAAAAAGGTAGGTTAAAGTCCTAACCGTCAGTACCTCAGAACGTGGCCTTATTTGGAAATAGGATCTTTACAGAAATAATCCAATTTAAATGAGGCCATTTAATCCAATATGATGAGTGTCTTTATAAAAAGGAGAAATTTGGACACAGAGACAGACACACGCAGAGGGAAGACAACGTGAAGATAATGTGAACACACAGGGAAGATGCCATGTGAAGATGCAGGATTGGAGTGGTGCATCTGCAAGGCAACGAATGCCAAAGATTGCCGGCAAACCATCAGAGGTAGAAAGAGGCAAGGAAGGACTCCCCGGCAGGTTTCAGAAGGATTTCTGACTTCTAGACTCCAGAGCTATGAGAAAATAAATCTCTGTTGTTTAAGTCACCCAGTTTGTGATACTTTGTAACAGCACCTCTGAGAAACTTATACAACAGTTGTTTCACATTGTAAAATAAAATGTGTCAACATTTGGAAGATCTGTACACTAAGGTGAACTAGTATTTTCCAAATATCATGTGTAAAGTTACAAAATCATACATGGGTAAAAGATCTATTCAAGGTTTTAGTAAGTTTTAATGTAGCAGAGTACCTCGATATGGTTGGATGTAACGTATGACAACCAAGCTTTAAAAACTACCACTTGTTAACTTTTGGAATCATATCAAAAAAGAATATTGACAATTATCTTAAAAAACTATTAAAATATTCCTCCCTTTTTGAACTACATGTCTCTGTGAGGCTACGTTTTCTTCAGATGCTTCAAACAGAACAAAATATTGCAGCAGATCGATTGTAAAAGCAGTTACAAGAATTGTCTTATAGTGAGCCAAACGTTAATGATATTTGTAGAAGTGTAAAATAACTTCTCTATTCTCACTATTTGTTTTACTTTGAAAAAATATAGCTTTTCAAATAAAAATATGCTAATCATAACTTATAATAAGTTGGGATTTTTTTGATGAATTAATACCTTTAAGCTTCCTCAGTTTTGATTTCTAATACAGCAAACGTTGATAGATTGAACATAAACAAAAGCTTTTGGGATCCTCAGTAATTTTTAAGACTGTAAAGAGGTACCAAGATCAAAGATTAGAAACTGCTTTTCTAGCAAATGCTCATCGTTATGATTCTCTGAAGTTTGGTTACCTTTTAAACCCTGCCTAGTGTCCCGCACCTGTGAACTGAGTTAGGCCAGTTGTGAGCCCACAGATTCCCCTCCTTCCTCTTTCTTGGACCCAGTTGTGTTTTCAGATTCTTCTGCTCCGTGAGTGGAGATGGACGTCGTATGGGCCCATTTACTGCATGTGCCACGTGGGAGATGCATCTTCAGAGACAGAGCCAAGCCTGGTGGAAACAGCACTGTGCTCTTCCCATGAAAATCCCACCCCCAGCACACGGTGGGCTCTCAGGGAGTCTCCTAGCTTCTTCTGGCTGTAGAGGAAGGGAAGGATCCTAGGAGCCTTCCCATCACCACCACCACCAACAGTGGATCTGTTACAGATTCCTAGGACCCATCCCAGGAGATTATAAAGGTCTGAATTAAACTCCAAAGTCAATATTTTCAACAAGCAGCTCAAAAGATTCTGAAGCTGGTGGTCTCTGGACCACATATAAAAAACAGTGCCAATTAGTAGGGTGTGCTTCCAACCGTGACTGTATATGAGAGGAAGGTACTGGTGAGCTCAGTGCTAAATCCCAGGTGATTATCGAGAGTAACCGATCCATTACATCCAGAGAGGACACTTGCTTCATGATTTTACATAGATCAAGAAAGACACGTGCAGGATGCCAGCAGGGCATGACAATTGATCTAGTTAACTCAGAGAGGAAGAAAAGATGGCTTTGTCAGTCTGAGACCGTAGCTGGGAGAGTGGGCCCTTGACACAGACTCACCTGCAAAATAAAACTGATGCAAAATGAATGTCAATTACCCAGTTCCAGAGGGCCTGTCCATCTTTCACTTTTTTTTTTTTTTGACCTATCATTTGCTCCATCACTCTTACATCAAGTCCCCATGACAATAATACCTGAGTGCCCTTCAGACTCTTGAGAAATGCACAATTCATTGAACTGTCCAAGGAAACACAATCCTTGTTTCTCTTCACAAAGAAACAGAATGACAGTGCAATTTTCCAACCTAAGTTGGAAAATTTACACATATAATTTGTGTGACTGATTTTTAGGAAAGGTTGGGGCTATCAGTATCACCTGGGGTAGGTCTAAATATCACAATGACCTTATCACAAATAAGCAAACTAGCATTTTGCTTTGTAAGTCAGCCTTTTGTGTTAGGTTGCTGTCCTAGACTTTCAGAGTCCAGCAGAAAATTCTTTCTGCTTCTAGGATTTACCCTCCACCCCCAGCCTTTACTCTACTCTGTGTATCAGCTTTATCTTTGAAAATTCAAGTCGATTTCAGGTCTCTTTATACTGTGCCATGCTACCACACTGCTTTTCTTTATGGAGAACCTTCTATGTGTTGGACATTCCGTCAGATGGTTTTTACCTATTATCGCTTTTCCTCACCTCAGACTCATAATGTATGCCTTATTCTCCCCTTGTCACACTTGAAGAAAATGGAGTTCAAAGAGCTTAAGCACATATATCTAGGTAAAGAAACTATTATCCGCCTGAGCTAGAACTCTTGCCCAGTTACAGGCTCTGGCCCCTAAGCCCATATTCTGGCGCCTCCTCCACCCTGAAGAAGCTTGGATAAATTGACAGTAACAGGTTTCTAAATCATAAAGGCTGAGGTCAGTGCCCTTGGTTGGTCATCTCTGAAACCTACAGCTGGCCTTGTCTATTTCCCACAGTAATACAGTGGGATTCTACTGGAAAACACACTATATAGCAGGACTAGTTAATTTGGCTTCACTAAAGTCCCATCAAACCGCTAAGCAGAGTCAGAACTCTTCAAACAGTGACAAAGATAGCTTTGTGTCAAGCCATTGAATCACACAGCAACACAATAAAAATAAGAATGACTAATACTTTTTGGTCTCTGTCAAGTACTCTGCCAAATAGCTAAAAATAGAAATGTTCCTCAAAATGTCATTTTAGGAGGAGTTCAGAAAGAGTTCCCACACTGTACGTGTAAATATTACTTCAGAATCTGGGGACGGCTGCTCACACAAAGACGGACTTTGAAAACTTCACTGTTCTCAAGTCTTTAAGATTCAATAATCCAATATGCTGTGCCTTTTGAGAACAAACCCAAGCGTTAAGCTTGAAGAATTTAAAGTATTGGAAACAAAAGTATTTTTCAATGTATTTTCTAGTGCTGAACTGGATTTTTAAAAATAGACTGGGGCTTCCCTGGTGGCGCAGTGGTTGAGAGTCTGCCTGCCAATGCAGGAGACACGGGTTCGAGCCCTGGTCTGGGAAGATTCCACATGCCGCGGAGCAAATGAGCCCGTGAGCCACAACTACTGAGCCTGCGCGACTGGAGCCTGTGCTCCGCAGCAAGAGAGGCCGCGATAGTGAGAGGTCCGCGCACCGCGATGAAGAGTGGCCCCTGCTTGCCGCAACTGGGGAAAGCCCTCGCACAGAAACGAAGATCCAACACAGCCATAAATAAATAAATAAATAAATAAATAAATAAATAAATAATTTTTTAAAAAAAAAAGGAGTGCTGCTTCATTTGTAAAAAAAAAAAAAAAATAGACTGAAAATTTTGGTATTTTTCTATTGCACTTGCTTCTTTTTTTTTTTAAGAATGTCTGTAGTAATAACAAATAACAAAACAGAATATGGATGTCCTTTGTAGGTGGATTCCTAGAATTACTCAAAATCATTCTGAAGTTGTCTTATATTAACATTCTTCAAGCCAGAGCACTCAAGAGTAATGAGTCTCTTTATATCTATTACCTAATCAATAAGAAATAAAACTTCCAGCACTAACAAATTGCCATTTCAGCAAAAAGAGATTTATTTGGCTTGGACTGTATTTCCTCATTAGTAAAGTAAATGCAAGAAAGTCTGATTTATCTGGGTTTTTTCCCCACCGAACAAAAAGTAATTTGGTGAAGCTATTTTTTCATTGTACTGTATTTTTAAATTAAAACTGGCCAGTGGAACCTCTCTAGTCTAAACTCTCAAGAAATATATGTATTAAATCTCAAGGAATCCTAAAGCAACTAGAGAGAATTTCATTTTTAGTAAGCTGCAAGGCATTAAAATCAATAAATGAGCTGATGATGCAATTAATATGCTAGAGGCCTTTAATGGAAAAAAGGAAGATTTAGTATTAACACCCATTACTTCTCTCAGTTAAAGAAATTTCTAAGCCTGTGCTTTACTAAGTAAACTACATAATCGGGACCATTGAACAGTAGTTGTGTTTTCATTATAGTTAATGTTAATTAGTCTGTTTATTTTGGGTGTGATTATCGTTAACTCAAGAGATTTGTATGCTGTTCCCTGCACAGCTTCTGTATATAATTCATAACCAAGAATACATCCACTGGCATGGTGATGCACTCCAGGAAGGCTTTGAATTCAGAATATTGTTCAGTAGCTAATACAGGATACGTTTATTCAGGATCTTGCCAGAGATCAGATTCTCCTGTAGTCACCTCCATCAACTCCTATATTGCTATTCCACAAAGATGGCAAGAATAGAGGCGTCTAAAAATATTTTGATATTTATTTTGTGTTTTAAAGATATTCAGTGATTTTAATGATTATAAATCAAAATGTAATAGGCTTAAAGTGACAGTGAGACAGAGCTTGTGCGGGATGCTGAGACAACTTCAACTTGAACTCTGGCATGAAGGAGATTACAGACTTGTGGAGGTGATAAGCTTTCTACTCAAATGCCCCGAGCTCAGAGTAATTCCTAGATGAAACTATGTCCTTTGGGGTAGAGGCAGACCTGGATCTACAGCCTAGGTGGAAAACTCATAGTCATAGGAACTTGGACTAATCACTCTGCCTCTCAGTGTCTCAGATTCCCAATTTATAAAAATATGGAAGTAATAACTAACATGTAACATTGTTTTGACAATGAAATGACATGATGTACATTAAAAATTCTAGTGTAGTACCTTAGAAATAATAGGTGTTGAAGAGGAAACCTACTTTCCCCCTCCTTCATACTAGGTTCACCTCACTCCAAAGTTCAAACACGGTTTCATTGTAGAACACATATTCAGGTTAGCTCCTTTATCCTCAAAGGAGTTCCATGAACTTGGATGGGGACAAAAATACATTGCATTTTCACTAGTTAATTTCAGCTGGAGAACCTAAATTTAACATTTCCTTCGATGATGACTATAGGCAAAAAGCCACAGTGTTATTTGCAGCACCTATGACTTTGTCACCAGTATAAAATCACACATATTTTTTATCACATAATCTTGCTTTACAGATCCTAAAATATCACTTATGTTTATCATTACTTTGAAATTTAAGGAGTTATTGGACTCAACGTTAGATCTTTTTATTTAATGCAGTCATCAAGAAGCACATACAAAACTATGATACAAATGTTAGACATTTTTTGGTATCTATTTTTTAATATTATTGGTTCACTTTATAATCCTATGTACTTTACTTTATGCATTTAAAAGCATTATTCTCAGGACTTCCCTGGTGGTGCAGTGGTTAAGAATCCGCCTGCCAATGCAGGGGACACGGGTTCGAGCCCTGGTCTGGAAAGATCCCACATGCCGCGGAGCAACTAAGTTCATGCGCCACAACTACTGAGCCTGCGTGCCACAACTACTGAAGCCCATGTGCCTAGAGCCCATGCTCTGCAACAAAGAGAAGTCACCACAATGAGAAGCCTGCACACCACAATGAAGAGTAGCCCCCGCTCACCACAACTAGAGAAAGCCCGTGTGCAGCAACAATGTCCCAATGTAGCCAAAAATGAATTAAAAAATTAAATTAAATAAATAAATAAATAAATAAATAAAAGCTTTAGTCTCGGGAGTTCCCTGGTGGTCCAGTGGTTAAGATTCTGCACTTCTACTGCAGGGGACACTGGTTTGATCCCCGGTCAGGGAACTAAGATCCCACATGCTGTGTGGCATGGCCAAAGGAGAAGGAAAAAGCATTATTCTCATGAGGAGGCACCCCAAGATGGCGATATAGGAAGATCCTGAACTCACCTCCTCTCATGGACACACTGACTCTACAGCTACCTATGAAACAATTCCCTCTGAAAAAGACCTGAAAACTAGTTGAACAACCACTTCACGTCCAATGAGAAAAGGGCCAAGGTGAGTAGGAGAGACTGAGATGTGCTCTCACCAAAACCCCACACCCAGTGGGGTCCCCCACAATCAGGAGGGATCTCACAGATCCAGAGCTTCTCCCTGAGGAGTAAGGGTTTGTAGCCCACCCCAACTTTTAAGACCAGCACCTGATATATAAGCCCCTCCGACAGCTGGCTTTGAAAACCCTAGAGGTTTCCACCAGACCCAAGGGGCTGTACTGAAGAATGCTCTTGAAGGGCTTGCACGCAGACTTCCTTGCCCCAGGCCACAGTGCAGAGGCAGCAGTTTGAAAAGTTCCCAGACTATACAGAAAGGAGACTGATTTGCTAATCGCAAAGTGTCTACTGGAGGGACAGAGGCACTGGTGGGTGTCACTTTTGTGCTTTCCCTCTGCCATGCTCCACGGTGCCAGTATGTCCCCGAGGGGAGCGTTGATGCGTGTCTGATGCCCTGGGTTCTCACATCGGGTGCCCCAGTTTTTGCAGCAGCATCCCAGGGGATACCCCTCGAGTGCCTGGCTCTGGAGGCCAGGGGACCTTGTGTTCTCGAGTCCCACGGGACTGTAGCAATCAGAGAGACCGTTCCTGGCTGACTACCACCCTTAGGGCCCTGCACAGAAAGCAGACTGAAACACACCCCCGGTCTTTCTGAAACTGAGCCCAACCCTGTGGGGCCCTCCCAAGTACAAAGGCCCCTCCATGTCTGCTGCCTCTTGTTTGTAGAAAAGTTGGTGTCTCCCATGCCTCCCCTGAGCCACAAAAGAGCAGACTCAGGACTTAATTATTAGGACAATACAGTCACAGGATCTTCAAATCCTCCCTAAAGGACATAAATGGCAGTGTCTGATACATGTTCCTGAGTTGTTTTACAGATATTATAACTGCCACCGGAGGGAAAAAGCTGACTGCGTGAAGAGCAGACTGTAGCCATGACATAAGCTGCTCCATCTTGAGCAGTAGTGAATCTATTGCTAGCACAATTCCAAGAACTGGCCGCAAGAGAATGGGATTAACACTGTTGCTCATAATAATCTGCATCTTTGTGGGCATCAAAATGATTGTGGCTCGTTCTACCCGTATATGTAAGCAGGCAACTAAAATTGTCAGCAAAGAGATTCTGCAGACCCAGGTCAACATCTCCCACTCTGAGAATACAGTGCCCTATGTCGGCATGAAGCAGTTACAGAATATGGACCTTTGCCACACAATGGGTGCCAAAATCTGTTACCAAACTCAGGTTCGGCTGCTTGTCTGTAGAGTATTGGCTTTCGAGCAGCGAGCAGCCAAAAATGAGCTCGGTAACATTTCTAAGAAAACCTATTTGCCTGTTCGGGAAGTTTGGCTTGAGGGCGGGCTCCTGGTCTGGCACATCTAGAGGCCTACACAGGTTCTCTCAGGGAATGGAGGCCCATGAACGCCATCTTTGTGCTCTCCCCTGCCTCACTCCAGCTTGCCAGTGTCTGCCAGAAAGCAGCTTATACCCTTCACTGGCACCCCGAGTTCTGCAGTTGCTGCCAGAGGACACCTCTACAACACCTGGCTCTGAAGGCCAGTGGGGATTATGCTCGTGGGTCCCACAAGACTACAGCCAATGAAGAAAATGTTCTTAAGTAGCTACCACCCCCAGGGCACAGCAAGAGGCCACAGACCCAGGAGCTCAGTCTCCCTGTGAAAGAGGCCAATTAGCTTATCATAATGTAGCCTGAGGGGTAGGCTTCAAAGGGCTGACTGTAAACCTTTCCAGAGACCTTGGAAGGCGGGGGCTATCTTCAGGCTTTCCCTCTGCCGCACCCAGAGAGCAAGTATATTTTGGCAGGGAGCTCTCACATGTGTCTGGTACCCCATTTTTTGTGTCTGGTGCAATGGTTTTTGTGACTGTCACACAGGGGATGCTCATTGATCTCCTGATTCTGGAGGCCATGAGGGTTGCATTCTTGGATCCCACAAGACTGTAACAATCAGAGGGACAGTGTTGGCAAGGTACCACCCCCAGGGCACTGCACAGACAGCAGACTGAAACACACCCCCAGTCTTTCTGTGAAAGAGGCCTATTTATTTGTCATGAAGCTTCAGCCAGAGAAGCAGGCTTCAGGATTGCTATGTATCTTACAGGTTACAGAGGTGCTCTCAGGGAACGTCGGTTGGGGACATCATCTTTGCACTCTCCCTCTGCCTCTCTACAGCTTGCCACTACTTTTCAGAAAGGCTTATACATTCATATGGAGCCTTTGTTACAGCAGGCAGGTAGCTAGATATTAGCAGAGAAATGGGGGCAGGGGCCAGGTGGCAGGAAATCATGCATCTCATAAACAGCAGGGGTCCATGGGCAGACAAAGAAAAGCAGGAACCTCCAGACTGACAGGAAACCACAACTTTTGGGTGATAAGTGTCCTGGAAGCAGGCAAAGAAAGGTGAGGAAAGGCGGGAAACTTCTGCATCCCAATGTAACCTGTTGCTCATCATGCTCTCATTGCAATAAAATTAGACTTACAGATAAGAAACCTGTGAAAAGAGACCCCAAACACAGTAAGTTAAGCAAAATGAGAAGACAGAGAAATACGCAGCAGATGAAGGAGCATGGTAAAAACCCACCATACCAAACAAATGAAGAGGAAATAGGCAGTCTCCTTGGAATTCAGAGTAATGATAATAAAGATGATCCAAAATCTTGGAAATAGAATGGAGAAAATACAACAAACGTTTAAAAAGGACTTAGAAGAACTAAAGAGCAAACAAACAAAGATGAACAACATAATAAATGAAAATAAAAATTCTCTAGAAGGATTCAAGAGCAGAATAACTGAGGCAGAAGAATGGATAAGTGACCTGGAAGATAAAATACTGGAAATAACTACTGCAGAGCAGAATAAAGAAAAAAGAATCAAAAGAATTGAGGATAGACTCAGAGACTTCTGGGACAACATTAAATGAAACAATATTCGAATTATAGGGGTCCCAGAGGAAGAAGAGAAAAAGAAAGGGACTGAGAAAATATTTGAATAGATTATAGTTGAAAACTTCCCTAATATGGGAAAGGAAATAATTAATCAACTCCAGGAAGCGCAGAGAGTCCCATACAGGATAAATCCAAGGAGAAACATGCCAAGACACATATTAATCAAACTATCAAAATTTAAATACAAAGAAAAAATATTAAGAGCAGCAGGGAAAAGCAACAAATAACATACAAGGGAATCCCCATAAGGTTAACAGCTAATCTTTCAGCAGAAGCTCTGCAAGCCAGAAAGGAGTGGCAGGACATATTTAAAGTGATGAAAGGGGAAAACCTACAACCAAGATTACTCTACCCAGCAAGGATCTCATTCAGATTTGAAGGAGAAATTAAAATCTTTACAGACAAGCAAAAACTACGAAATTCAGCACCACGAAGCCAGCTTTACAACAAATGCTAAAGGAACTTCTCTAGGCAGGAAACACAAGAGAAGGAAAATACCTACAATAACAAATCCAAAACAATTAAGAAAATGGTAATAGGAGCATACATATCAAAAATTACCTTAAATAGGAATGGACTAAATGCTCCAACCAAAAGACATAGGCTGGCTGAATGGATACAAAAACAAGGCCCATATATATGCTGTCTACAAGAGACCCACTTCAGACCTAGGGACACATACAGACTGAAAGTGAGGGGTTGGAAAAAGATATTCCATGCAAATGGAAATCAAAGAAAGCTGGAGTAGAAATTCTCATATCAGACAAAATAGACTTTAAAATAAGGACTATTAGAAGAGACAAAGAAGGACACTACCTAATGATCAAGAGATCAATCCAAGAAGAAGATATAACAATTGTAAACACTTATGCACCCAATATAAGAGCACCTCAATACATAAGCCAAACGTTAACACCCATAAAAGGGGAAATTGACAGTAACATGATCATAGTAGGGAACTTTAACATCCCACTTTCACCAATGGACAGATAATCCAAAATGAAAATAAATCAGGAAACATGAGCTTTAAATGACACATTAAACAAGATGGACTTAATTGATATTTATAGGACATTCCATCCAAAAACAACAGAATCCACGTTCTTCTCAAGTGCTCATGGAACATTCTCCAGGATAGATCATATCTTGGGTCACAAATCAAGCCTTGGTAAAGTTAAGAAAGTTGAAATCGTATCAAGTATCCTTTCCAACCACAATGCTATGAGACTAGATGTCAATTACAGGAAATAATCTGAGAAAAATACAAACACATGGAAGCTAAACAATACACTACTTAATAACCAAGAGATCACTGAAGAAATCAAAGAGGAAATCAAAAAATACCTAGAAACAAATGACAATGAAAACACGACCACCCAAAACCTATGGGATGCAGCAAAAGCAGTTCTAAGATGGAAGTTTATAGCAATACAATCCTACCTCAAGAAACAAGAAACATCTCAAATAAACAACCCAACCTTACACCTAAAGCAATTAGAGAAAGAAGAAGAAAAAAACCCAAAAATTAACAGAAGGAAAGAAATCATAAAGATCAGATCAGAAATAAATGAAAAAGAAATGAAGGAAACAATAGCAAAGATCAATAAAACTAAAAGCTGGTTCTTTGAGAAGATAAACAAAACTGTAAACCATTAGCCAGATTCATCAAGAAAAAAAAGGGAAAAGACTCAAATCAATAGAATTAGAAATGAAAAAGGAGAAGTAACAACTGACACTGCAAAAATACAAAGATTCATTAGAGACTACTACAAGCAACTATATGTCAATAAAATGGACAACCTAGAAGAAATGGACAAATTCTTAGAAAACCACAACCTTCTGAGACTGAACCAGGAATAAACTGAAAATATGAACAGACCAAACACAAGCACTGAAATTAAAACTGTGATTAAAAATCTTCCAACAAATGAAGGCCCAGGACCAGATGGCTTCCCAGGCGAATTCTGTCAAACATTTAGAGAAGAGCTAACACCTATCCTTCTCAAACTCTTCCAAAATATAGCAGAGGGAGGAACACTCCCAAACTCATTCTACGAGGCCACCATCACCCTGATACCAAAACCAGACAAAGATGTCACAAAGAAAGAAAACTACAGGCCAATATCACTGATGAACGTAGATGCAAAAATCCTCAACAAAATACTAGCAAACAGAATCCCACAGCACATTAAAAGAATCACACACCATGATCAAGTGGGGTTTATCCCAGGAATGCAAGGATTCTTCAATATATGCAAATCAATCAATGTGATACACCATATTAACAAATTGAAGGATAAAAAACATATGATAATCTCTATAGATGCAGAAAAAGCTTTCGACAAAACTCAACACTCATTTATGATAAAAACCCTCCAGAAAGTAGGCATAGAGGGAACTTAGCTCAACATAATAAAGGCCATATATGACAAACCCACAGCCAACATCATACTCAGTGGTGAAAACTGAAACCATTTCCACTAAGATCAGGAACAAGACAAGGTTGCCCACTCTCACCACTATTATTCAACATAGTTTTGGAAGTTTTACCACAGCAATCAGAGAAGAAAAAGAAATAAAAGGAATCCTAATCGGAAAAGAAGAAGTAAAACCGTCACTGTTTGCAGATGACATGACACTATACATAGAAAATCCTAAAGATGCTACCAGTAAACTCCTAGAGCTAATCAATGAGTTTGGTAAGTAGCGGGATACAAAATTAATGCACAGAAATCTCTTGCATTCCTATACACTAATGATGAAATATCTGAAAGAGAAATTAAGGAAACACTTCCTTTTATCATTGCAACAAAAAGAATAAAATACCTAGAAATACACCTAACTAAGGAGACAAAAGACCTGTATGTAGAAAACTATAAGACACTGATGAAAGAAATTAAAGATGATACAAATAGATGGAGAGATATACCATATTCTTGTGTTGGAAGAATCAACATGGTGCAAATGACTCTACTACCCAAAGCAATCTACAGATTCAATGCAATCCCTACCAAACTACCAATGGCATTTTTCACAAAACTAGAACAAAAAAATTCACAATTTGTATGGAAACGCAAAAGACCCCGAATAGCAAAAGCAATCTTGAGAAAGAAAAACGGAGCTGAAGAAATCAGTCTCTCAGACTTCAGACTATACTACAAAGCTACAGTAATCAAGACAGTATGGTACTGACACAAAAACAGAAATATAGATCAATGGAACAGGATAGAAAGCCCGGAGATAAACCCACGCACATATGGTCACCTTATTTTTGAGAAAGGAGGCAAGAATAACACAACGGAGAAAAGACAGCCTCTTCAATAAGTGGTGCTGGGAAAACTGGAGAGCTACATGTAAAAGAATAAAATTAGAACACTCCCTAACACCATACACAAAAATAAACTCAAAATGGATTAAAGACCTAAATGTAAGGCCAGACACTATAAAACTCTTAGAGGAAAACACAGGCAGAACACTCTATGACATAAATCACAGCAAGAGACTTTTTGACCCACCTCCTAGAGAAATGGAAAGAAAAACAAAAATAAAGAAATGGGACCTAATAAAACTTAAAAGCTTTTGCACCACAAAGGAAACCATAAAGAAGATGAAAAGACAACCCTCAGAGTGGGAGAAAATATTTGCAAAAGAAGCAACGGACAAAGGATTAATCTCCAAAATTTACAAGCAGCTCATGCAGCTCAATATCAAAAAAACAAACAACCCAATCCAAAAATGGGCAGAAGACCTAAAGAGACATTTCTCCAAAGAAGATATACAGATTGCCAACAAACATGAAAGAATGCTCAACATCACTAATCATTAGAGAAATGCAAATCAAAGCTACAGTGAGGTATCACCACATACCTGTCAGAATGGCCATCATCAAAAACTCTAGAAACAATAAATGCTGGAGAGGGTGTGGAGAAAAGGGAACACTCTTGCACTGTTGATGGGAATGTAAATTGATACAGCCACTATGGAGAACAGTATGGAGGTTCCTTAAAAATCTAAAAATAGAACTACCATATGACCCAGCAATCTCACTACTGGGCATATACCCTGAGAAAACCATAATTCAAAAAGAGTCATGTACCACAATGTTCACTGCAGCTCTATTTACAATAGCCAGGACATGGAAGCAACCTAAGTGTCCATCAACAGATGAATGGATAAAGAAGATGTGGTGCATATATACAATGGAATACTACTCAGCCATAAAAAGGAATGAAATTGAGTTATTTGTGGTGAGGTGGATGGACCTAGAGTCTTATTCAGAGTGAAGTAAATCAGAAAGAGAAAAACAAATACTGTATGCTAACACATATATATGGAATCTAAAAAAAAATAAATGTTTCTGAAGAACTTAGGGTCAGGACAGGAATAAAGACACAGACGTAGAGAAGGGACTTGAGGACATGGGGAGGGGGAAGGGTAAGCTGGGACGAAGTCACAGAGTGGCATTGATACATATGTACTACCAAGTGTAAAATAGATAGTTAGTGGGAAGCAGCTGCATAGCACAGGGAGATCAGCTCCGTGCTTTGTGACCACCTTGAGGTGTGGGATAGGGCGGGTGGGAGGGAAACGCAAGAGGGAGGGGTTATGGGGATATATGTAAACGTATAGCTGATTCACTTTGTTATACAGCAGAAAGTAACACAACATTGTAAAGCAATTATACTCCAATAAAGATGTTAAAAAAAATAATTGAATTGAAAAATACACTAGAAGTGTTCAGCAACAGACTTGATGAAGCAGAGGAAAGGATCAGAGAGCTCAGAGACAGGGCAATGGAATTCAAACAGAGCAGCAAAAAGAAAAGGAAGTTTTCAGTGAAGATAGTTTAAAGACTTATAGGAAACATCAAGCAAACCAACATTCACATTATATAGGTCCCAGAAGGATAAAAGATAGAGAAAAGGGCACAAAATTTATTTGAAGAAATAATGGCCGAAAACCTCCCTTATCCAGGGAAGGAAACACATTCAGACCCAGGAAGCCCGCTGAGTTCTAAATAAAATAAACACAAAGAGATTTATACCAGGACACATTATAATTAAAATGTCAAAAGTTAGATAAAGAGAGAATCTTAAAAGCAGCAAGAGAAAAACAACTTGTTAAAAAAAAAAACAAAAAGCTTGTTATGTACAAGGGAACCCCCATAAGACTATCAGCATACTTTTCAGTGAAAATTTAACTTGAAAGGTTAAAGAGTCTTCTTCAAGCTGAAAAAAAAGTTTGCTAATTGGTAATAAGAAAACATATTAAAGTATAGCTCTCACTGGTAAAGGTAAATATATGGTAAAGCTGGTGGATTAATCATGTAAAAAGCTGATATGAAGATTAAAAGAAAAAAGAAATAAAAATAACTATAAAATAACTATAATTAGTTAAAGGATATGCAAAATAAAAAGTTATAAAATGTGATATAAAATACATAAAACAAGGCAGAGGGAGTGAAAATATAGTTTTAGAATGTGTCTAAATTTAAGTTATTATCAACATAAAATAGACTGTTATAAATATAGGTTGTTATATGTAGGCCTCATGGCAACCACAAAGCAAAAAATCTATAGTAGATACACAAAAGATAATGAGAAAGGAATCTAAGTATCACACGAAAGAGAGTCATCAAACCCCAAAGAAAGCAAGAGAAAAAGAAAGAAGCAGAGAAACTATAAAACAGCCAGAAAACAATGAACAAAATGGCAATAAGTACATACCTATCAAAAATTACTTTAAATGAAAATGGACAATATTATCGAATCAAAAAACACAGAGTGGCTGAATGGATAAAAAACAAGACCCATCTATATGCTGTCTATAAGGGACTTACTTTAGATATAAGGACACACACAGACTGAAAGCGAAGGGATGGAAAAAGATGCTCCATGCAAATGGAAACCAGAAGAAAGCGGATAGCTATACTTATATGAAACAAAATAGACTTTAAAACAAAGACTGTAATAAAAGACAAAGAAGGGTGTTAAATAATGATAAAAGTGTCAATCCAACAAGAGGACATAACATTTATAAATAATTATGCATCCTACATGGGAGCACCTAAATATATATAGCAAATATTAACAGACGTAAAGGGAGAGATAGACAGCAATACAATAATTGTAGGGGACTTTAATACCCCACTTACATTAATGGATAGATCATCCAGGCAGAAAATCAACGAGAAACATCAGCCTTACATGACACATTAGATCAGACTGACTTAATAGCAAAACACTCCATCCAAAAGTAGCAGAGTACACATTCTTCTCAAGTATGCATGGAACATTCTCCAGGATGGATCATATAGCAGGCCGTAAAACAAGTCTTAATAGGTTTTAAAAGACTGAAATCATATCAAGCATCTTCTCCAACCACAACGGTATGAAACTAGAAGAAAACTGGAAAATCACAAATACGTGAAGATTAAACAACATGCTACTGAAAAATCAATGGGTCAATAAAGAAAGCAAAGGAGAAATCAAAAAATACTTGAGACCAACAAAAATGGAATCACAACATGCTAAAATTTATGGGATGCATCAAAAATAGTTCTAAGAGGGAAGTTCATAGTGAAACAAGCCTACCTCAAGAAGTAAGAAAAATCTCAAATAAATGATCTGACTAACCTTACTCCTCAAGGAACTAGAAAAAGAACAAACAAAAGCCAAAGTTAGTAGAAGGAAGGAAAAACAAAATCAAAGTGGAAATAAGTGAAATAGAAATTAAAAAGACAATAGAAAAGATCAATGAAACTTAGAACTGGTTCTTTGAAATGAAACAAAATTGATAAACCTTTAGCTAGACTCACCAAGAAAAAAAGAGCGTCAAGTAATTAAAATCAGAAATGAAGGAGGAGACGTTATGATTGATAACCACAGAAATACAAAGGATCATAATAGACTTCTATGAACAATTATATGCCAAAAAATTGGATAACCTACAAGAAACGGGTAAATTCCTAAAAACATACAATCTTCCAAGACTGAACCATGAACAAATAGAAATTATGAAAAGACCAATGACTAGTAAGCAGATTGAATCAGTAATCAAAAACCTCCTGAAAAACAAAAGTCCAGGACCAGATGGCTTCACTGGTGAAGCCAAACATTTAAAAGAATTGATATCAATTTTTCTCAAACTCTTACAAAATACTGAAGAGGCGATAATGCTTCCAAACTCATTTTACAAGGCCAGGATTACCTGATACCAAACCCAGACAAGGAAACCACAAAAAAAGAAAATTACATGCCAATATCCATGATGAACAGAGATGTAAAATCCTAAACAAAATATTAGCAAACAGAATGCAATGATACATTAAAAAATTATATGCTATGATCCAGTGGGATTTATTCCAGGGATGCACTGATGGTTCAACATCAGCAAATCAATCAATGTGAAACAGCACATTAACAAAATGAAGGACAAAAATTATATGATCACCTCAACAGATGCAGAAAGAAGCATTTGACAAAATTCAATATCCATTTAAGATAAAACACTCAACAAAGTGAATGAAACTAGACTATAACGACACACAAAAATCAATTCAAAATGGATTAAAGACTTGAATGTAAGACCTGAAACCATAAAACTCCTAGAAGAAAACATAGGTGGTAAGATTTTTTTCATCAGTCTTGGCAACGAATTTTTGGATCTGACTCCAAAGATAAGCAAAACAAAAGCAAAAATAAACAAATGGAACTACACCAAACTAAATATATCTGCACAGCAAAGGAAACATCAACAAAATGAAAAGACAGGAAGAAATGAATGGGAAAAAATACTTGCAAATCATATATCCAATACAGGGTTAATATCCAAAATATATAAAGAACTCATACAACTCAACAGCAAAAAAATGATAATAATAAAAACTTTTTTAAATATGGTTAAAAAATGGGCAGAGGGCCTGAATAGACATTTTTCCAAAGAAGACATACAGATGGCCAACAGATACATGAAAAGATGCTCAATATCACTAATCATTAAGGAGATGCAAATCAAAACCACAATGAGATACAACCTCATACTTGTTATAATGGTTATTATCAAAAAACAAGAAATAGCAAATGTTGGAGAGGATGTGGAGAAAAGTGAAGCCTTGTGCACTGCTGGTGGGAATGTAATTTGGTGCAGCCACTATGGAAAACAGTATGGATATCCCTCAAAAAATTAAAAATAGGGGTTTCCCTGGTGGCGCAGTGGTTGAGAATCTGCCTGCTAATGCAGGGGACACGGGTTCAAGCCCTGGTCTGGGAAGATCCCACATGCCGCAGAGCAACTAGGCCCATGAGCCACAACTACTGAGCCTGAGCATCTGGAGCCTGTGCTCCGCAACAAGAGAGGCCGCGATAGTGAGAGGCCCGCACACCGCGATGAAGAGTGGCCCCCGCTTGCCACAACTAGAGAAAGCCCTCGCACAGAAACGAAGACCCAACACAGCCAAAAATAAATAAATAAATAAATTAATTAATTTTTTAAAAAATTAAAAATAGAACTACCACGTGATCCAGTAATTCTACTTCTGGGTATTTATCTAAAGAAAATTAAAACACTAATTTGAAAAGATATATGCACCCTCATGTTTACTGTAGCACTAAAGTAATTCCCCAACATATGAACCTTCAAGTTGCGAACTTTCAAAGAGACGAACGTGTGTTCACACGTCCAGTCACATAAGTTAGTTCACGTTTCTGGCATACATTGTCACACGCATGCATCCTCTACAAGTGGTTGTGTTTTTGTGTACTTTTACTGTACAGTACTGTATAGAGTACAGTAGAACAGTATCTTTATTTCAAGCCCAGGATGTCCAGAAGCAAGCGTAAAAGCAGCAGTGATGTAGCTGGTACTGCTAAGAAGCGCCAAGGGATAACAATGGAAACAAATGTGAAAATAATTGAGAGAGTGGAGCGAGGGGAAAAGATGATAGACATCACTCGTTCTTACAACATGAATAGTTCAACCATCAGCACGATTCTAAGGAACAAGGACAAGATCATGGAACATGTGAAGTCTGCTGTGCCGATTATGTCAACAATAATATCGAAGAAGCGTGGAAAAGTGATGGAGGAGATGGAGAAACTTCTCAGTGTGTGGATGCAGGATCAGCATCAGCGTTGAGTCCTGCTCAGCTTAATGCTGATTCAAGGGAAAGCTAAAAGCCATTATGAAGCCTTGAAGAAGAAACACGGTGAAGAATCAGAGGGTGCATCTTTTAATGCCAGCCATGGCTGGTTTCATCAGTTCAAGGCTAGAGCCAACCTTCACAACGTAAAAGTAAGTGGCAAGTGAAGATACGTTAACTGCCTGGGAATTTCCTGAAATGCTTCGAGAAATTATTAATGAAGGCACATATTTACCTGAGCAGGTTTTTAGTGTGGATGAGACAGGACTGTACTGGAAGAGGATGCCAGACCGAAGTTACATAAGTAAGGAGGAAAAGTTGATGCCAGGCTATAAAGCAGCAAAGGATAGGCTAACTCTTGTTTGGTGGCAATGCTTCTGGCGATATGAAGCTGAAGCCTCTCTTAGTTTATCATTCAGAGAACTCAAGAGCCCTTAAAACATAGCCAAGGGCTCTCTTCCTGTTGTGTGGAAGAGTAACCCCAAAGCCTGGGTTACACAGGCCATTTTTCAGGCCTGGTTTTTCCACTTTATCCCAGAGGTAGAGAAATACTGCTTGGAGAAGGACAGCCTATTCAACATTATTTTGCTGCTTGACAATGCTCTGGGCTGCCCCCCATTCATGGATGACCTTCATCCAAACGTCAAAGTAGTACATCTGCCACTGAATACTACATCGCTCATCCAACCTATAGACCAGAAAGTTATAGCAATTTTCAAGAAATATTATTTACATCACATTTTTCATCAGGCAGTAAAGGCAAGTGACAAATCAAGAACAACCTTGTGACGATTTTGGAAGGACTATAACGTCTACAAGGCCATAAAAAACATTGACTTTGTTTGGTGTGAGGTTACGGCCATCACCATGAATGGGGCTTGGAAGAACCTTTGCCCACAGTTTGTTCACAATTTTCGTGGATTTGAGAAGGTGGACGAGGAGCCCAAAGAGGTCTTCAGCAACTTAGTGACCCTCAGTGAGAAGCTGGAGCTAGATCTGCAAGAGGACAACTTCACTGAACTCCTTGCTGTACAAAACGAGAGCTTACTAATGAAGACCTGATGGAATTGGAGGCCCAGAGAAAGGACAAAGAGAGACAAGAGGAAGAAGAAGTAACTGAAGAATCATAGAGATCCACGACATAGGAAATGATAAGGGAATTTTCTTTATTTAAGGAGGTACTGTTAGTTTTTGAGGCACAGGACACAAACATAGAATGCGTTACATGAAGGTTGCAGCAGCCATTCAGAATGCAATCCAGTGGTACCGTGTCACCTATGATGAGAAAAAAAGAGATACTACCTAGACATCACTGGATCGTTTTTTCAAGAGGGTAGACAGAATTGAAACCAGCAAGGAACCAGAACCTGTGCCGTCAACGTCAGGCATGAGTGAAACTGCAGCTTGCCCTCCGTCTCCTATTGCTGAGGATCCTTCAGCTCTACCACCTCCCACTTCCTCTCCCTCCTCCAGTCAGTAACTCTTCTTGCCTGTCCACTCGATGCCAGCCCCTGTATGCCAGCTGTTGTACTATACTACTGTACTTTTCAAGGTACTATACTGTAAGATTAAAAATGTTTTCTTTAGTTTTTGTGTTTGTTTTTTATGTATTATTTATGTAAAAATTATTATAAACCTATTACAGTACAGTACTATATAGCCGATTGTTACTTGGGTACCTAGGTTAACTATGTTGGACTTACAAACAAATTGGACTTAAGAACATCCTCTTGGAATGGAACTTGTTCATATGTAGGGGACTTACTTACTATATTTACAGTAGCCAAGATACGGAAACAACATATATGTCCATCGAATGAAAGGATAAAGAAGACATATATATGTCTATGTATACATATATGTATATGTGTATATATATGTATACACACACATGCACACAATGGAATACTACTCAGCCATAAAAAGAATGGAATCTTGCCATTTGCAACAACATGGATGAACTTTAAAGACATTATGTCAAGTAAAATATGTCAGACAAAGAAGGACAAATATTGTGTGATTTCATTGATATGTGGAATCTTTTAGATTTTAAAGCAAAAAAAACAAGTGAAAACAAAGTAAAACAAAAACCAAGTTCATAGGTACAAAGAACAAGTTGGTAGTTGTCAGGGGGTGGGGGATTGGGCAAAGTGGGTGAAGGGGGTTAAAAGGTACAAATTTCCAGTAAATAAGCAATAGGGATGTAATATACAGCATGGTGACTATAATTTATAATACTGTATTGCATATTTTAAAGTTGTTAAGATTAAATCTTAAAAATTCTCCCCCCAAAAAATTAAAATTAAAAAATGAAAACATAATTCTGAGAAGAGGCTCCTAGGCTATACCAGACTTTACAAAAGGGTCCATGGTAGAAAACAGTTAAGACCCGCTCTCACATAGAGAGACACAGTATCTAGACTCTGCTAAGAACTCTATGGTGGTAGAGACCAAAACAGAGAAGCCACAATATGAGTAATTGAGAAACACCCTTAAAGATAGGAACAGATATATCGAGTGATTATAAAATCTCCAAACAGATCTGAAAGACAAGACCAGGAGGACAGAGCCTAAAACACTGTCAGCATTCTCGAGTGGGTTTTAGGTGATATCCCTTGTAGGCGACAACTCCATTCTTCCAGGGCTGAAGCCAAAAAATTAGAATCTTTGTGAGTGTCCCCATTTTCTCCACACCATGCTGGCCACACTGGAAATCTATTATCAAATCCCAGCTGCCCTATCTTCAAAATACATCTAGATTCTGCTCATCTTACCCAATTCCACCATTGCTACCTGGATCCATGCCACCATCATCTCTCACTCAGAAAATTAAATAGACTCTTAACAGCTCTTGCTATTTCAGGCAAGACCTGAAACATTCATAAAGTTTTAGAAGCACATGGTCAAGGCACAGGACTAAAAATACCTCTTGCAAAAGTCTGGACAAGTTCTCTTCTAACACATCCCTTGGGTTCAAAGCAGAACTGGATAGTAAAGGGTTCTGAAGGTGATGTATTAAAAAATATACCTCAAAATAACCTTTTGCCTGGGGCTGCCAGCATCGTAAATTTTTAAAATTGCAATAAATCACCATGTCTCAAATGCCACTCATGATGAGAGATGACAACATGCATAGGTAAATTTTCATTTCCTGAATGTGATGCATCTCTCATGCAGGGAGAGTGCTTCCAGGTGTTGGTTTGCTAGACATCATCTCCAGATGTCTGGCTCAAGACTGGCTGGGAATCTGGAGAAGCAGAAGTCAAATTTTCCTTGTCTACCCTCCTTCCTTCAGATCCCGCTCTCATCTCTTCTTGGCCAACATTAAGTAAAGCGTTCTGGCAACACAGATTTGCCTGGGACTACTTCATTAGGCATCGGCAATGGGTTTCATTTTTAAACATCATGAGTGAGAGTCACTGGTGTGATAATTATGTGCAGCCTGGGAAGTCTTTAACAATGAGGCACATCAGAGCCCAGAAGGAGCTGAACCCATTCCAGTGAACCTCAGCCCCAGGGGCAGCAGCTGAAGCCTTCTGGACATAATTTGGGATGGGAATAGAGGAGGGATGAGGTTTCAGTCTTGAATACAGAGTGGACCTCGAATCTTTCAAAAGACCACACTCTTTAGGCATATTTCTGAATCTTCTGATACAAAATATTCACCCAACAGCCTTCCTGGGGAACTCCATAAAGTTCCAGAAGTAGCCTCAGGAAGGTGGGAGTCGGACTTCCCAATGGGATACTGATCAGCTTCCAAAGGAGGACAGACACACCTCTGGGTAACCAGGGGCTTAATGATGAAGTCCAATGGGCTAAGAAACCAAAAGGCTAAGCGGTGTTAGTGGAGAATGTTGTGGTCTCATAAGGAAGGATTATTGCTAAATACTGCTCATCTCTTGCCTTATTCCTTAGCCTTTCCCGCAAAATTGAAATAAATTACCTGACAGTGAATGTGAGAGAAGAACTAGGTATTCAAACCCATTTTCTTTCTTCCCTTCAACATAGAAGCACAGAATGGAGTCTTCCTGTACACCATAAATTTTACCAGAGCAGTATTGTCAGTGGGTAAGGAAGGCTCGAAGGCATGTTTTGGCTTTATCAGTAATTAAAGGGCTATTTGATTCCCACCTGCTAGACTCATTTTTTGTTTGGTTCAAAACTCAGGTAGAAAAAGAAAGCTCTTATGTTACTGGACCCCCTCAAACCCTATGTTTTAGCTGTTTGATAAACAGTTCCTTTCAACAATCCAAGAAAGAAATATGTGTCCTAAGGAAAGTTGATCTGCGTAAAGAACTGTGATGGCTGAGAAAGAAATAGATCCTCTTCGTTGCATAGTGGACAGAAACTTTAGGGAGTAAAACATGAGGTAGTCTTTGAAGAGAGGAAGAATTTACATATGAGGAATTGGGAAACAAAACACAAGCAGGAGGATCCAAGCACTTGAACAAAAGCCTGAAGGCATGAGGTTCTGCGGTGTACCATAAATATGGAGCAGAAAACAGTTAAGTTTGACTAACACACACAGCAGGGTCTTGAAAACCAGCTCAGCCTAAGGACAATTGAATTTTGCTCAGTGAAAAATAAGGAACCACTACGGACACATCAACAGTTCCAAATGCAGTTGGAATTTATCTTTGGATATCTGTGAAACGTCAAACAAAATCCTTATGAGAGTGTATTTATTGGACATACACAGAAAGTTGGAATAATATAAATAAAAATAACATGACTCCTGTTTAAAGATGTTGAAATTCATAAAACTCTTTGTTATTTTAACATAGTATGATCAATTTCTTTTTTTTTTTTAAAGATTTAATTTTATTTATTTTTGGCTGCATTGGGTCTTCGTTGCATGCAGACTTTCTCTAGTTGTGGCGAGCGGGGGCTACGTTTCGTTGCAGTACGTGGGCTTCTCCTTATGGTGGCTTCTCTTGTTGAGGAGTATGGGCTCTAGGCACGCGGGCTTCAGTAGTTGTGGCACACAGACTCAGTAGTTGTGGCGCACGGGCTTAGTTGCTCCGTGGCATGTGGGATCTTCCCGGAGCAGGGCTTGAACCCATGTCCCCTGCATTGCCAGGCAGATTCTTATCCACTGTGCCACCAGGGATGTCCCAGTATGATCAATTTCATACAATTGAATATTATGTAGTCATTAAGATGATGCTTTTGAAAAGTAATGACAGAAGAAAATGCTGAAGTTGTGTTAAATATTAAAAGGAGGAGTCAAAATATTAGAGTGGAATCTCAGTTTTTGAAAGAAAAAGAAAAAAGTAAAAACGTGTGAATGTGTATATAAATGTAAAAATTGAACATGGCAAACTATAAAAAGCATTATTTCTGGGGTTAAAATTATGATACATTTCTTTTATTGTGTTCAAATTCCCCACAAATCTGTAATACTGTAACAGTCTTTGTAATACCCTTCAAGGCACAGAGTACTACTAGTTTAAGAACCATTTATAAATCTGATTTTGTATGCCAAATTGATTCCATTCTTACTGCTGTATATTTCTAGCAATTCCTGTTGTTATATATTAGTGATAGTAGGAGAAAAATAATGGCTTACATGTATTTATATAGTGTTTTATAATTTATATACATTTTCAGATGGACAATCCTATTTTATAGGATTTGTGTGAAGATTGAATTAAGTAACGTAAGCAAAACATTTAGCACAATTTACTAGGAGCTCAAAAAAAACCCATTTCTATTTCCTTCTACTGAGAGTAGAGGCTGATTTAGAAAACCTGTAACTGTAACCTGTAACATATGTAACGCAAATGTATGTATCCCTTACTCAGTGCTTAAAAGAAACATTCAAAATCTGTAAGCTCAATCATTAAAACAAGGCAATAATATAAATACAATCTTTTTTTTTCATTGGAGGAGCCAAATTGGTTATAACCTTTGGAATTTCCATATGCATATTTGAAACCAATATTAATGATATATAGTCATACAAAAAGTATTGCATCATTTTAGATGTACTAAATAGTCTTTCTATCTCTAATTAAGGGGGAAAGATTTTATTTATGCCCAAACACCCTAATGCTTAAGGGTGATTAAATGATGCCAAACACTGAACTGAAAAATGTAAAATTCAAATATTCAGATGGTTACAAATATCCAGAGTAGTCTTGAGTGTTAATTAAACACCCAGATGCTTGAGAGATTTTCTTTTCTTTTTTTCCTATTTTGCCCAAAATTTTGGTCACATACCAATAAAATTGAGTTTAATCATGATCTGTTTTCATTAATAGTGTTCTAACATGCTATTTCTGGTTTAAAAGAAAATGCAACACAATTTCTTTTTGAAAAATAGTGAGTATGGATAGAAGATTCTTGGTTGATAGATGTAGCTTTACTCTTAGCACTTTGAACCTGCCACCTAACTTCCTTCTTTTTTTCTTTTTTTCTAATGAATCAAAGTTTTATTTAGTTTTTTTTAAACATCTTTATTAGAGTATAATTGCTTTACAATGGTGTGTCAGTTTCTGCTTTATAACAAAGTGAATCAGTTATACATATACATATGTCCCCATATCCCTTCCCTCTTGCATTTCCCTCCCTCCCACCCTCTCTATCCCACCCCTCTAGGTGGTCACAAAGCACCAAGCTGATCTCCCTGTGCTATGCGGCTGCTTCCCACTAGCTATCTATTTCACGTTTGGTAGTGTATATATGTCCATGCCACTCTCTCACTTTGTCCCAGCTTACCCTTCCCCCTCCCCGTATCCTCAAGTCCATTCTCTAGTACGTCTGCATCTTTATTCCCGTCTTGCCCCTAGGTTCTTCTGACCATTTTCTTTTTTCTTTTTTTTTTTTTTTTAAGATTCCATATATATGTGTTAGCATACTGTATTTGTTTTTCTCTTTCTGACTTCCTTCTGACCTCTGTTGTTTCTGATGAGAAAACAGCTGTTGAACTTATGAGAGTTTCCTTACACACGATGAGTTGTTTTTCTCGTACTGCTTTCAAGATTTTCTCTGTATCTTTGACTTTTAACACTTTGACTTCCCTGTGATAATATCCAAACCCAATGACTGGTTTCTTTAATATCTGCATCCAGTTCACTGATTGTTTTAGGGTGAGGGTTCTGCCATTCTGGAAATCCTGCCTTCCATGATATGGCCTCTTGTGAAGAAAAAACAAACCACAGGCTGTAGCATGTCATGTATGGATCACGTCATTGAGTTTGCATTGAGTGTTCTTCATGCTATGATGTGTGATCTCATCAAGCCTTGCTTTATTTTAGTTGATGTTAATAGCTCCTGTTCTTGAATTTTTTTCCTAAAAGGTCTATCCAGACTCTAGTATTGGCATTACTTCTCTCTTTCTTTTACCAGGATTGTAATCGCTACGGCTCCCTCGGTGGCTTCTGCCTACCTCAGAGAGTTTGGAGTAGTTCCCAATCACACTTCTGGTCTTCAAAACTCAGCTTCACCGTATAAAAACAGTGTGGCCTTTGTAAGTGTATTGGCCTCTCTAAAAAGAAATTTCTTCATCTGCAAAGTGGGATTATACGGGTAACTACAAGGATTATTGTGAGGCTTAAATGAGGTAAAGTGTTTAGGCCAATGTCTTGCACACAGAAGGTATCAGTAAGTGTAAGCCCTTAGTAGATCAGGCTTGGATACTGAGAGGAACAAGAACATGATACATCATTCATTTGGTGGGGGCAGGCTTATTTCCCATAAAAATAAACGATTTAATCACAGAAGCACAAATGCTTAAAACATACCAAATTCTACATACAATTATATATGATGAGTAAAAGGTAAAACTAAAAATCAATGCCTTAAATAGTCACGATGGTGGATTGAATTGGTTTTAGACTTATTACATAAAATGTTGCTGTTTTTTAATCTTCTTTCACCTTGAAATATCTTGAGTTTATAGGCAAGTTTGTCCTCCATCTGTTACCAGCTTATTCTCAATTGGTGTTAATTAAACAATCTTATCTGTTCTCAGCATATATCAGAAGAAGAAATTACTTCTGATTTCTTCAAGAAAAGCTTTATCTAGCCTTCCCAGGTCTGAACCCCTACTATGCCCTCTTTATTGCCACCTCCCTGATATAATCATACAATTTATTTGTTGGCTCAACTGGGCACATGAATTACTCAAACATATGCCTAAAGAATGCACTTACACAATCTGGGTAATCACTTCAAATAAGTGTTAGGTTCATATTTCCCTTTATACACTTGAAGTTCTAACTCTAACAATATAATCAACAGCATACATCTCTCTGTTGGGAACCCATTAGGACTGGTAAAGTATGACTTTTGTTCATTATTCTTAAGTATAGTAAAATCTTGTTGCCTCCCTCTAGCAATAAAAAGAATAACATATAATGTTTGCAAATTTCTTGCAAAAACTCTCTGTCTAGAAATTATGCTTCCTTGTTCACTTAATGTTTTTATGAAAGAATAAAGAAGAATACGACTTAGGGTCTGAGAGGTCTCAGTAAATTTCATCCTTTAACCTTCCTCCCAAATTCTGAACCAACCATGTGAGAAGAAAAGTAGTAAGGCAGGTGAGAAAATAAAAGTGTTTCTTTTAGTTTTGATAGAACTGATATGGAGAATGTGATTTATGTCTGTGGACAAGAAAGACATAAGACCCATTTGAGCTTCCAAATACTAAATCTGAGTATTGGACCAAAGTTGGTATAGCCCTGGAAAACTGAAAGCTTCCTCATAGAGGGACCTACTTGGGAAAACTCAGGGAGGGGTGGACCAGAAATAAGATCTGGCTAGAAAATGGAATTGGACCTGATTCTCACCTACTTCCTAAAACTAACCCAGATTCCTGCAAGTAAGACGCCTATGTCCAGATCAGTTGAATTCACCCGGACAATCAACACAGTAACTGATTCCTGACCTAGGCCTCTATGTCATGGCCACCAATATCCCTCACAATCAAAGATCTTTTTCCTTACCTTACTCATCTCCCTGCCTTTTGCTAGTGCTCTGTTTCTTTCTTGAAGATCTTAGCCTTTTTCAAAATGAAACTTATATACCATATTTAAACTCATAGATGACAATAGCAAACATTTTTTATAGTGTTTACCATGTGCCAGACACTTTTCTAGGCATTTTCCATACATTAATACAGTTAATCCACAGGGGGAAAAAAAAACCCTGGGCAGTAGGTACTAATATTATCCCCATTTTACAGATGAGGAAACTGAGGTACAGAATGGATAAGGACTTGCACTAGGTTACACAGATAGTAAGTATGGGGCTTGGATCAAACTGTAAAATTAGAGCCTAAATTCTTAACCATCATCCTCTATCACCTCTCCAGAGAGTGACTGATAGACAGAAACAGACAGCCAATAGATGCTGGATATAAAGATATCAATTTCTTCAGAGCATTAAATCACAGTACATATATTTTTTGTCATTTAAATTGTTGTAGATAAATGATGGCATTGACAAGAATTCTGAAATAAATTGTGAAATACATAGACATAGATGATAAAAATGATCAGGAAGGGGTTGCTTATGACTTGATTGTGGTGGGAGTGGATCTTCCCAGGAAAAGGCACCCATATCTTTTCTTTGATTTCATTTTCTGACTTAGTAGACTATTTATCATTTTTACATTACTACAGAACAAAACCTTGATTTATGTTTTATAATTTATATAGCTGTTTTCATGTAGGTTTAACAATAATCAATTTTTTAAAAATTTTCAGCCATGAGAAGGAAGAGTTTGGAAGGCCCAGAAGAAGTTTGTGGTGTTAAGTGTGTCTTCTGTTTATGTATTCCCTCCCATTCTATGCTTTTGCTTATGAACCTATAATACCTTGGTACTTATATATAAATTTTAATAGCATAGTTAGGGGACAGCTTAACCTTATTTACACAGTACTCTTTATTTCATTGGTTCTTTCCTATCTAAAAGTTTGCTACAATTCAGCAGAAAAGTGTGTGGGGGCAGTCAGGAAGAAATTTCTTGACTATTCAGTGTAACAAATGTAAGAAAAAAGTTACATTTTTAGTTAAACCCTTTGACTTCATTCTGTGAGATTTTTATTCCACTCATCAGTAATCTGCAAAAAATTACACTTTCCCAACTTTTCTAGTTTTATGGAGATTAGGCCAATTTTTATCTTCTTTTAAATGAACCTTGAAGAATGCAATCATAAACAGCTTTGAAAAGTTGGTATACTTTTAGACCATTTATTAGAAACTAACATTAAACCTAGTTATTGATTTTTTGAAAGTTACTATAGCTAATTACTCTCATTTGAGTCTCAGGAGTTTCTGAATTGTGTCTTATAGGAATTGATGAACTTAACTGCTTCCTAAAAGCTCCCACAGGCGGTATACACATTTTATGAAAAATAAATAAAACACAGAGAACTAATAATTTACCATCTCTCTGTCTAGGAAAATATGAGCATGAAAAGTGTTTTCCCTCTAGTGTAGGAGAATTTTTCATAAGAATATTCTGCTAATAGGAAGCAGTTAGTTTTTTAAATTAGATCACATCCACCTACCTCAGTAGTTCAGGTTTTCCCCTCATACTAACAATTCAACTTAGATCTTTCTGGACAAAAGCAGAAATAGTACACTTGTGACTAAATAAAATTAGTCTTGAGAAATGGTTATGTCTTCTCGGTCACTAAATACAGAATTCAGTACTTACCTATCTGCTTTGGGGTCAAAAAGGAAATAAACCTTCTGGATCCACACAAGCTTTAGATAAATGAAGATGGATACAAGACTGAAGGTCGCTCTGGCCATTTGTGAAAAAGGTGTTCCTACCCAAGCTGTAAACAAATAGAAATTCATTAATAGATAGCTTGAAAAAGACAAATTGCCTAGAATTTACGGGAGAGTAATTTCTTTCCTTGAAGTCATGATAATGAATCTCCATTTTCCAACATTTTTAGTTTATCCTCAGTCCTCAGAAACTGGAACAATGATCATAGGCTCCAGTGAAAAATAGTTCCCATCTTCTTTCTTTGATTCTCTTACACGCTAGGAAATGGGATTCTCTTTGCACTTACTTTTGCTGAGTATAGGATTTTAGAGATGAATGTGCCACATGTTAACATAATTTCTAAAACTTATTCCCTAATCTATCATTATTAAGTTCTAGAGTAAGAAATTAAATAGATAAGCAGTTTTCAACTTAAAAGAACATTATGCCCCAAAACATTGTCCTTTGATTTTGCTTTATTTAAAAATTTAAATATATTTTCTCATAGAAGTAATATTATAAATAGTCACCCACTTCCCAATTAAAACCATAAAAGCTTACTCCATCAGGTAGCCAACCAATAAATATATAGATTTATAGTATCAGTAATATAGGTTAAGTTCATCATCTTATATTACATTCCTTTTTTTTTTTAACCTACTAGTATAGCTCAGGACTTCTTTTAAATAAATACCCATAAGAAACTCACATCTGTACAAGAGAAGATACATATGTGGGTGTTATCGCTGGCATTGTTTGTAATACCAAAAACTTGGAAACCACACAAGTGTCTATTGATAAGTGAAAGGAACTAGTTATATATATATACTAGATATAGGTGAATGGAACTACGTATATACATAGTTGTAAATTGAAATATTTATACAATGGAATACTATACAAACTTTAAAGTAAATGAAATGTCTCCATGTACCAACATGAATAAATCTTAGGACTTACTTTGAGAGGAAAAAAGTAGGTTGCATAATAACACATGTAATATAAATAACATTTAATATATGATTTAGATAATGTTTGGAACCACTTGAAATGGTATATATTGTTGATTAATATGTGTATATGTAATAAAAGTATATGAGCACGATGGTAAGAATGCACACCCACTTGAGGGTAGGGGTCAACTCTAGAAAAGAACGGAGGCTAATAAGTTTTAGATTAGAGGAGACAGTATCCCAAATATACCTGCAATATTCTCTCTTTTTAAAACCTTACCTTTCAGGCAGTCCATGAGGTCAAAATTATTTTCCTAATAATTCTAAAATGTTAGTCTTTTTTCATTGTGTTGACATTTGCACAGATGGTACAAAAACAATGGTGAGTAAAACTGCTGGCAGCTTACCACAATTCAAGGCAGTGGAACCAAACTGTACCCCCTGTACTCACAGATCTGCACGCACAGTAAAAGTGCCAAATTCAATTAAAAATGCCATTTAAGAAAAAAATTTAATTTTATTACATCTCAAATCTTGAGTAGATGTACTTTTCATATTATGTGTGACAAAATGGAAAATTCAGAGAAAACACTTCTGCTGCATTGCAGAATATGATGGCTGTCTTGAGGGAAATCTCGTATGATTATTTCAGTTACAAGTTGAACTAACTGAATTTTTATGGAATACCATGTTTACTTGTAAGAAGTATTATCAGTTACACTGTACTCAGACTAAAGTATTTAGCAGACATTTTTTTGAACATAAAGGTCAGCCTCTCATTTTCAGAAAAGCAACAGATCATATTTGTTACCAATGATAAAATTTTGCTTTCAAGAGAAAATTCAAATTTTGGAAAACATATCTGCCATCATAAGTTTTTCAGCTTTTCAATACTTAACAAATTTTCTAAGGTACATAGTGATATAACAAATGTGATTTATGAAATAGTATAACAAAATGTGTAAAAACTCCAATGACCAATGCATGACATTACAAAATGTTGCATGGGCAAAACATTCATACGAAGTGTGAAACTAACCAATGCAGTTTAATGTATAGCAGATTAAGGAAACTTCCTTAACATTATGTCACATAACACATTGCAACTAACCTCTAAGGTACGACCAATTATCAATTTTTAGAAGAATATTACTATTATCTGAAAGGCTATTAAAACACTGCTTCCTTCTCCAAACATTTACAATATATTAAAAACAAAACAACAGATAGCAAACAGATTGAATGCAGATATGAGAAGCTATCTGCATTCTATTAAGCCAAACATTAAAGAGATTTGCCAACATGTAAAACAATGCTGCTCTTATAATTTTTTTCTTGTTTTGGAAACTACAAAAAAAAAAAAAATAGTTTACAGACTATAGATACTACAAGAATTTTTTAAATAAGAAAAAGAGGAAAAGAAAAAACTGCCCACAATCCCAGCACCCATGTATAATCACAGGCAACACCTCAATATATTTCTTTTCAGACAGTAGGCATAATCTACTTCTGTCATTTGTCCATTTTCTTTGGGAAGTTTCTTTTCAATGTATATGAATTCTTTATATGTAGAAGATATTATCCCCCTTTCTGTCATACTTATCATAAACATTTTCCCTCAAGTCAGGGTATTTCAAAAGCCCATCGTTTAAAGTATCCAATGACTAACACACACGGTAGTTGAATTTCAGTATTTTAATGGCTCTAAAACAATAGTGTGCTACAGTCAGTTTTGAAGTTTGGAACAAGGTCAGTTTAGGAATGACATATTTTCAAGATATTTTTATTTACACCCAAGCTAATTCAATTTTATCTATATTGCATTATTCCCACTCAGATTCCAGTATATTTTTCTGATGCGAAGAAAAAGAATGGAGTTAGTAGCCTTGATGATAATTGAATATTACCTTGACTATTGTCCAAATAAGTGGTGTCTTCCTGGAAATATCATCTGTCAGGGAACTTATGGCAGAAATATAGCTGAGAATTGCTGCTTTAACTGACAGAACTGGCCAGTGGAAGGTCTGCAGGATACACAGTGAGCCTTTATCATACTTTATGGTTATCACATAATTGCCTGTCTTCTCTGCTAGATTATATGCTCTATGAGAACAGGCTTCACCTGTCTTGCTCATCCCTGTATCCCAGCACATAATTGTTGAATGCATGGATGAATGAATAATGAGAATAAAACAATCACGTAGTATGTTCCACTATGGGCTTCCTTAATAGTTAAAACAAGAGCAGTAGAAATTGATATTTTTGTTTGCCCATAAACGACTTTGGTCATGCAACTTTGCTATGACTGTTTGAATGAATCAAATATTACCGAAACAATTTTCCAAACCCTTGAAAATAATTTTACTTTCTTATTTATTTATTCTATTTGCTTCTTTCCTCTTAATTTGGAATACACATTGAATAGAAAATTTTTAAAAAATCTCCTGAGAAATCTTGATCTACATGGTGGATTGTTTTCTTCCTTGTAACACAAATAAATAAGTGCTCAGTTTTGTCAAATTAGCAGCAAATACTGAGTTCTGACTTAAAGCTAATTAACACATACACCCTTCAGGTAAAGACCCATTACAAGTAAAGACCCTGGTAGATGCACGATAGTTACACTGCTTCATTTATCTAGTTCCAGTGGAACGTCTTGACCAGGGATCCTGACCACTGTCTGAACTTGCCTATAACATGTTATTTCCGTCTCTGGTTTTCTTTATAAAATGAAAATTGCCTTTCCCCTTCTTTTACCCTTTCTTACATTAATTATCCAAGTAGATGCAACTAAAGATGGAGGTACAGGATATCAGGCCATCCCACTCAGATGAGCCACACTGTGGAACAGTCACCATGGTTACCATGTTTGGACCCCCCTGAGCTGCTCCAGAACTGCAGTTTCATCCGTTCTCCCTGAACTGTTAAGTTTCAAGTTTGTCAAACTCAGAAGACAGTGCTTAGAAAACCAGACTGCCAGTTTATTAATTTGATAGAGAATACACTTCAATACTTCTGCCCATGAGTCAAGGCATAGCTTTTCCTATAAACCAGACATTTTGGAGGTTAATTAGAAAAACCTTTCTGGTGAGCATAAAGGAACAGATTATTAGGTGTTCTTGACAAATATTTCCTTCAAGTTGTAGAGAAGTCTATCACTACCCTAACGTAGAGAAACCCTCCTTAGAGACAGAGTGTTCAAGCCTGCCAACTTGACTCCTTCCTCTCTCCTCCTAGAAGGATGCTGTGTATGCATATACATTCTGCTGTTTGCTTCTTTTCAGTAGACATGAAAAACGCAACCATACGTAATAAAGCATAAATCAGTGCACATTTTTAGTAGATGACAGCATCCTGTGCGTCACTGGCTATCACTGGCATTTAAGCTATGTTTTTTTTTTGTATTTGTATTTTGTACATGTGTATAAGTAGTCAATAAATGTTAGCTGCAATCATTGTACTTCTGCGTATCAATGCCTATCATGGACCTAAGGTAACTGTCTACTACAATCTTTATATAAACCAGAAATGTCCAAGGTAGAGATCAGGGTCAAATAATCTACTTAATAAGCTATATTTCTGGGCTTCCCTGGTGGCGCAGTGGTTGAGAATCTGCCTGCCAAGGCAGGGGACACGGGTTCTAGCCCTGGTCTGGGAAGATCCCACATGCTGTGGAGCAGCTGGTCCCGTGAGCCACAACTACTGAGCCTGCGCGTCTGGAGCCTGTGCTCCGCAACAGGAGAGGCCACGACAGTGAGAGGCACGCGCACCGCGATGAAGAGTGGCCCCTGCTCGCCGCAACTAGAGAAAGCCCTCGCACAGAAACGAAGACCCAACACAGCCAAAAATAAATTAATTAATTAAAAAAAAAAAAGCTATATTTCTTACCAAAGTACCATATTAAGCAATGCATTATCATGTATATATAGAAAATGTATACAATGCTTCACTTTTAAGTTTTATCGATATTTTTGTATCATCTTTTTGTCAGTCATGTTTTAAAGTTCAATTTCAGGGATGAAATTATGTTTATAAATCATTTGAAGAATGTCTATTAAATTTTGACCCTCAGTTCTATAATGATGATGACTAGCATTAGCAATTCATCTTCTAGGACTGTGATTTTATACTAAGTAGGCTAGGAATGAAAAATCACACTTTGTACTCTTTACATCACATGTAAAATATAATAGTAACAAGGCAATTTAAATTAATTCAGTAGGCATCCTAAAACCATGTCTAAAACACTGACTTGGCTTTCATTTGTTCAAATACTTGCATTCACTTTAAAGCCAATTCTGATAATCACCTAGCTAATTCTATTATATAGAATTTCTCATGAGTATAGCTAAATATTTCCAATCCTAGGAGATTGTATGGCAACCAATGCTAAAACAGTTAGAAATAAAGTGGTTGCCTCCCTGGCATCCATTCCTTCTATTCCCCACCAACAGTAATCTGATTTTCCTTGGAGAGTTCACTCCTCCCAAATCCTTAACCATGTGGCTGGGATGGGATTGACCCCCTCGTCCAGCTTTTGAATTAAGCCCTCTAATTGGTTCAAGAATGGAAATTTTTCTCATTGTGGACCAATAGAGAGAAAAAAGTTCCATGGCATGTGCGCAAGCTATGATAATTGATCTCATGCCTTAAAGGTGTGAGGCTTGCCTTAGACACTTTGTGACCAGAAGGAGAGCCACCATACAGCTTTACCCACCTGAGGATAAAGATGACAGGATTGGGGGCAGAGCAGAAAGGCAAAGAGAAGCCAGATCTTGGCGACGTTGTTTAAACAGCTGGCTGGATCAGTCGTGACCCAGAACTGGCTGTACCACTGGACTTTTAAGATAAAATCAGTGTACAATTCTTTTGTTCACTTGTTTGTTTTAGCTGTTTGAGTTTTATTTTCCACTGCATGTAACTAAAAAATTTCCAACTGACATAGAAACTAACATAGAAACTGACTTCAGAATTATATGGAGTTATATATGCATTTAAGAGCTATCACAGCAGATAAATTCATTTCTGCATTTAAAAAATACTTGAGTATTTATTCCAGGCAATGTAGTAGTGCTGAGGATTCAGGGGTAAACAAAACATGCATGGTCCCTCTCCTATGAATGTCCTGCTTCATTCTAGCAGGCAAGAAAGACATTTAAAGCTAATTACACATTAACTCATTCACTTTAATTTTGCAAGGGCTTTGAGGAAGAGGAATAGAATTGCATAGAGGCTCATCACAGAAGACTAGACCTAGTCTGGGGTCTTCAGTTCCCTAGGGTTGCCATAAAAAATAACCACAAACTGGGGGACTTGAAACAATAGGAAGCTATTCTCTCATATTCTGGAGACTAGAAGTTTGAAATCAAGATGTTGACAGGACCCTCTTCTTTAGAGCCTTCCTCTGGGAAGAATCTCTGCCTCTTCTTGGCTGCTGGCGGTTGCTGACAATCTTTGGCATTCCTTGGCTTGCAGCTCCATCACTCCCTTCGCTGCGTCCATTGTCATATAGGCTTCTTCCCTGTGTCTCTGTCTCCAAATCTCTCTATTCTTAGGGGATTAGGACTTCCACAGATCTTTTTGGAGCACACAATTCAATTCACAATGGGGGGCCTAGGAAAAATTTCTCTGAGATCACCTCGAGCTGACATCTAAGGATGTGGAGGGAACAATAGGGACGTGTATTCCTGGTATATGTTGCATTTGCTGCTGGCCCATTATTTCTCCCATGGCCCATCATTGCACTATATTACCTTTCGGTCATCCATCTGCACATCTCTGCCAACACTTTATGGGAGAGAAATTGTAGAAGGGCAACTCCTAATAATGATGGTGATGCAATCTCTTGGGCAGTCACTGGGCCACATGGTAAATGAATCCTGCTTGTGCTTTTATTCATTAAAAATATATTTTCCTAAAGTATTGTAGAGCAATTAGGACTTTCTCTCTCTCTCTCTCTCTCTCTCTCTCACACACACACACACACACACACAAACTGTATTTAATGTTTTTATCTGGAAGAAATAAGCATGTAATCTACTTTCTGCCTTTAATTTTCACTGCTAATGTTAAACTATTAGCACATACATTCTGTTAATTGCAGAAACCACTTTAAAATTTTCTCAACTAAATGTTCTCAAAACAAAATTTAGACAAGCTGCTATTAACATTTCCAAAGGAAACCTGGGTTTAGTCAGCTTAAATGAGTGAGTTCCCTCACTGACTAAGAGCTTTCATCCAGAACATAAACAGCTTTGTCCCACATAAACTTCCCTCCTTCTTACTCACCCACTAGTGGCTGAATTCATTGTCTTTTCTTCCACAGATGACTTGTAAATGAGCTTTATTCAACATTTGATACTTACTGACCATGAGAAAAGATAAACTAAAATTAAATTGGGGGAAAAATTATAATTTGAGTTGTAGGTGTTATTTTGTAATCAGGAAAAAAGAAAGGTTTTTAACATTTTGATAGTGCTGAGACTTGGTGACAGCCAGGGCCGTGCAGTCTCTGATGGGACCTGTAGCCCATGACTCAGGCCCTGGCCAGCCTACACTCTCAGTCCTGATGCCTTCATTCCGAGGGCTTTTTATCTGAGATATTCCTCAGGTGCCTCTATTGTTTGAACAAATCTCACCATGAACGTAAAACATTTTATTAGGTCGTGAAACAAAAATGTTTAAAAGATTACATACATATAGAATCTCACCATTATTTATTGAATCAGGTATTTTACTGCACTCATTTTGCAGTCTTATTTTCAAAACAACTTTATGAATACAGTATTATTGCCTCCGCTTCATGGATGGAGACAGGTGAGACCCAAGGTCACATAGCAAGAAGATATGTTCAAATAGAGAACAAAAAACCTAGGTTTGTCTAACTTTAATGTTTGTGTTTTGTCCATTAATGCCACTCTTACTCTTTCCCAAAGTCTCCTATACAGAGAAAATAACACATATTTTAAAAAGTATGTCTTACCTTCTCTTTTAACCTGAAATCCAGTAGCTCATAGGTTGCTACTCCTAGTTGTGTGCTCTCATCAAACTAATGTCCTAGGAGCAAGTCTTCCTCATCACCATAAATGAGCACATTTTTTAGCACCTACTATGTGCATGACACCGGACAAAATGCTATCATTGAAACGTGGAAAAATGAACCCCGCCATGAAGGGATTTACAATCTACAAAGGAAGACAAGATATAGAAGATTATCTTAGAATTCTTAATTGACTACTGTTTCTAAGGTAAAGTCTAAACTCATTAACAAGACGGCATGACCTAGTTTCACCTCAACGCTTTAGCTTTAGTTTTTGCCAGGGATGATCCTCTTTGCCCCACCCCTCCCTAAATTGAAATAAACAACCATCCTGAAATTCAAGCTCCTGAACCCCTATTTATACCATCACCAATATCTCTGACACCTCTGGCAATCATTTGAGCAGGTTTTCTTCTGTCGTCTTAGATTAATCTGTGAGTTCCACCTTGATAGTATTTAGGACACAGAATACACTCAACTGTTTATGGACATGCAAAAATAGACAATATGCCTTTGTTGTCTGACTGTTGGTAGGCTGGGTGTTTGGTTGGTTTGTCTTTTAACGAATTCATTTATTGAGGAAAAGATCTTCTATAAGTAAGTGCAATGCCTCTGTGACTGTGTCTACATCAGGGAAATGTGCACAATGTCTCTTCATAGCATAGCCATCACAGCAAACAAAAAAGGCTTTTGAATGTTTTTACAAAGAATTGGTTTTTAAAATAATCCTATGTAATCAAAGAGAAACTACGTCATTAAAAAAAATCTAGGGACTGATCATATAACTTTTATAGATTCCACATTCATTGAATAAGCCATGTTTATTCATCCCTTCTAATTTGATCTCCCATGTGCTATTCTTTCATAAACACTTTTTAAAAATTCACCGATCTACTAACTATACTCTTTCATAACTGTTAATATGCTAGTTAATGATAATGTGATAGAACAGTTAATGCCATGTAATACCAAGTTTGGAATTTTTTTGGTGAGACCAAAAGTTTAAAATTACTGTTTAATGCTTTTTCTCTTTTCTGGATGTTGGCATTGCATTTTTTTAAAATAAAGAATGGTGCTATGTCTGGGCATGAGGCAACCAACTTTAATCTGAGTTACAATATTCACTATCATTAGCAAAATATTTAAATGGAATTACTCTGCCTTACACTGAGCCTCAAAGTCTAAGACTACAATAGTTCCTAAATATTTTCCAGAGCTTAGAGTGAGAGGTTATATGAAAAACATGCTACTAGATTGTGAAACTGGCCATGTTAACTTTAGATTACCCACCACGCACCAAAATCTTGTGTAAGAGGGGAGAAAAGAACCGCTTTGGAGACAGTCCTTGGAGTGCTAAAGGCTTCCGTCTCACTGCAAGCTAAGGGAAAAAGAGACAGCAAAGTAAGGAGGCTAAAAGAAAGTCAGTGGGGGTAGCTGATGGTGGGCTGCGTGTATCCTCCCCCCCATCCATTCCCTGCAGGGAAGGATGAGCATTAACAACCCAGGGACTTCAAGAGGATCACTCTGAGAGTCCGATGAGTGTCCTTGGGAATTCTGGCCCCAAGCAGCAAGCAAAAACAAACAAACAAAAAAGGCAGTATTGCTAGGGAACTGTATTTTGACAAACTATGCGGCAAGGAAGCACAAATCTTCCCTTGGGCCAAGCAATCTTTGCTAATCTTTGGGAAAACACAAGCCTGAGATCCTGTTAAACGGACTTTCCTCAAGAGGATTACTTTTCTGGAGAATAACGGGATCCCAAGAGAGGTAATCTGTGTAAGGTAGAAACCAGAACACCAGCAGGTGAAGGGAGAGGGAAAAATTGGCCAGCCGTAAGAGAGGCATTTCCCTAGACAAAGGATGTTGTGGTGAAATCTCTAAAAAATCCAAAAAGGGCATTCCTGAGAGAGCCAGCAACTGTGCATCAGTCCCCAAAGAATCAGCCATGCAAGCTAGCGCTTTTCCCCTTAAATCCTTCTTTCCCTGGGTTCACCTCTGCTGGGATCAGAAACACTGACTACTAGATAGAGGAAGCCATGAAACTACGTTGTGGGGGGAAGAAAAAGAACCAAGGGGAGAAGGTCAGCTCTGCTCCTTTCCTGCACTGTAGGCTTCCCGGTCTGAGCTGAGAAGGAACTTGAGCTTGAGTGACTAAAATTTTGCTTATTATACTTACAACAGAGAGACATTTACATTTGCTTAGATGAGCTTTGTTCTTTGACTAAAAAGGATGAGAAAATTTATGGGGCATGTTGGAGATCTGATGCAGGAAAGAAAAGGAATGAATTCAGTGAGCAAGTTTAAGGCGAAGTTAAAAAAAAAAATGTATGCTCTCTATCCTTACCAAGTTCAGTAAAACAATTACATGTTAATCAGTCACTTACTATGTACCAGGCACAGTGCTAAGTGCTAAATACCATCAACCCATTGGAAGATGGTAGGAGTTAAAGATGTTGCTCAAGATGTTTCCCTTGGAAGCCGGCGCTGCTTGGTCTGGTGGGGAGAGGGTCGCCAGAGCGAAAGATGCAGACAACCCCGGAAAGAAGCACAAAAGGCCTGTGGAGAGTTGTGCATCCCCGGCCGTCAGCAGCTTGTGGGATCCCAGCTCCCCGACCAGGGATTGAACCCAGGCCCTCGGCAGTGAAAGCGTGGAGTCCCAACCACTGGACCGCCAGGAAATTCCTTAAAATATGTACTAAAGTGTTCTAAATGTACTAAAATGTACTAAATGTTCTAAAATGTACTAAAATATTCCCTAAAATATGTAAAGAGGATTCTTTAAAAAGGAGAAGCAGGTTCGGGAGTGAGCTGAAAGTCTGCTGAAAGAATACTAAGGACATCAATAGCAGACTTTATTAAGCTACCAGCCAAGCAAACCTTGGATTGGATCAAGATTATCACAAGGTCTAGAGAGACTTAAAAAAATATATTATTTTTCTTTCCTTCAATCTTTCACAAGGGAATATGCAAGACATCCAGAGGGAGGGCTTGGATAACTAACTTTAAATGCTGAGACGGTAACTCCTCTGTGGCATGTTATGAGCTGGCAATTAAAGACATGTCCCAAAAGGCTAGAGAAAAGCTACCTGCAGGAGCATCTGAAACCAAGATGTACTGAGTCTTCAAATACAACTCTGATAGGAAGAAAATACCTGAGTAGGGTTCAAAAATTTTCTAAATAAACCTGAATAAAATCAGATTAATAATGATTGTGCTTAAAATTTAGAGAGAAAGGTACATGTTTATATCTGTTTTCTTTTCTATATAAACTCTTCTAACAAGAAAAAATGGGACATATAGAATAAGTTTGACCATGTACAAGTCTTATAAATTTAGGGATGTGAGTCTAGTGGTCTTATTTGGGATTATTACTATGTTTCTGTTTCAGAATTGAAATCACGTGTTAATTATCTTTTAAGCTACGGTTGATATTAAAAATAATATTACAATGGAAAATGTTCTAATAGAAAAATGCCTGGGAAGATAGACATCAAAATAGTAAGAGTAGGAAATGAAATCACTATCTCAAAAAGATATCTGCACCCCCATGTTCAATGTAGCATTATTTACAATAGCCAAGACATGGAAACCACCTAAGTGTCCATCAGTGGATGAATGGATAAAGAAAATGTGGTATAGGTATACAGTGGAACATTATTTAGCCATGAAAAAGGACATTCTGCTAAATGAAGTAAGTCAGACAGAGAAAGACAAATACTATATGATATCACTTATATGTGGAATCTGAAAAAAAAAACAACTCATAGATAAATTGATATCATAGAGATTGGTAGTTGCCAGAGGTTGGGGGTGTGGGTGGACAAAATGAGTGAAAATGGTCAAAAGGCTCAAACTTCCAGTTATAAGATAAAAGTCCTGGGGATGTAATGTACATCAGAGTGACTACAGTTAACAATATTGTATATTTGAAAGTTGCTAAGAGAGTAGATTTTAAAAGTTCTCATTATAAGAAGAAAAAAAAGTATATATGTGTGGTGATGGATGTTAACTAGACTTACTGTGGTAATCCTTTCACAATATACACATATATCAAATAAAAAAAAAACACTAAAGGCAATTATATATGAGTACTTATTTCTTTTTTACTACTATCTGTATTTCCAGATGATTTTTTTGCAAAGTGTAAATAAAAAACATATTTATAAGACTTTCTCTAAAAAAAAAAAAAAATGTTGCTCAAGGTCATCTATATATTACTATGCTACTCTGCAGAGGTGATATTCCTCCAGATGCTGCCTCTAAACTCCACCTGAAGCTCAGAGTATATAAAGTGATGAAATAGATGTTCATTATTCTGTTTCCAGCTCTGAAATGTTCACCTGAAGCACAGAGGAAAGATTATGCATCTAATAATAAATGTACCTATATTAAGCTTATATACTACACACCAGGTACATTATATATTATCTCTAATACCCAAAACTTCAAAAGGAGTTATTGATTCTATTTTACAGATTCAAAAAGGTTGAGTAACTTGTCTGAGATTTTACAGCTAGTAAAGGATGATGCCAGGGTTCAAATGTAGTTCTGTTTGATTTCAAGAATTGTGCTCTTCTCACTACTCCATACTCCTTCTCACTAAAATACAATTTCTTACTGTTTTCCATAAGATTCCTCAAAAAACAAAGAATAGAACTATCATAGGATCCAGATATCCCACTTCTGGGTATTCATGCAAAGAACATAAAAACACTAATTTGAAAAGATATATTCATGCTTATGTTCATTGCAGCATTATGGAAACAACCTAAATGCTCATTGATGGATGAATAAAGAAGATATGGTATTTATATACAATGGAATAATAGCTAGCCATAAAAAATATGAAATCTTGCCACTTGTGACAACACGGATAGACCTTGAGGGTATTATGCTATGTGAAATAATGCAGATGAAGAAAGACAAATACTGTATGATTTCACTCATACATGAAATATAAATAAACAAACAAACAAAACACAAAACAAACACATAGATACAGAGAACAGAGTAGTGGTTACCAGAAGGGTAGGGAGGTTGCGGAAGGGTGAAATGCGTAAAGGGGGTCAAATGTAGGGTGACAGATAGAAACTAAACTTTTGGCGGTGAGCATGCGGTAGTGTACACAGAGTCAAAATATAATGCTGTAATACATGAAACATACATAATGTTATAAACTAATGTTACATCAGTAACAAAAATTTAAAAATTAAAAAAAAGATACAAACTCATGACAGGATATAGAGGCTAAAGATTTTGTCAATTAAGTTTAAATGGCCCACTTAATGATATACATACATAGATTAAATAATTTTTACATATTTAATATCTGAAATGTATGGGAGAATTATTACTTTACTGATAGGATTTCTGAGCTCACAAAATTGAACTGTCCATAGGCACAAAATAAATTAATAACACATGCAAAACTACAGCCTATATGTCCTTACTTGCATGCCTTCTCTACTTCACAAAATTACTCACAACAATGGGGGTTATTGGATGGATGCATATGAGCAGACACTCAGATGGTGGTTGTCAGGACTAAAATGGTGAAAGACATAGTGCTTTCTTTACATTTACTTTCCCAAAATAATAAGAAAGCAAATTAATACACTCTTTAGAACATGTACAGTCCATCTCTGAATATGAAAAATCATAGCAGAAAACTGCAGGCTATTTACTAGTTGTAAAGTAAGAAATAGGACAAAGTTTCTTTACGATGTTAAAGGTATAAAGTATTTTCAGAGCAATTTTACTTACCACTTTCTTAAGACAACATTTTTCTTGACTGTTCATAATAAAATTCCAAGATAAGAAGTACTTGGTGTCAAAATATGTAATTTCGTATCGAAGATCATAACAATTGAATTATTTCTATCAGAACTTCTTTAGAACAGAATTTATAAGCCACAATAATTATAAAACAATCTGAGAATAGAAGTTAAAAAGCCAGAAATCACCTTTGTGATTTATTATTACCTATATTTACCTATTGTTTCACTGTGATTTTACACAATCATGTTTCAAAGCTGAATTATAAACCAAACAGCCATGATTACTTTTATATTTCCTTTCCTTCCTTATAAAATGAATAAAATATAAAGAATATGGCAGTTACATTCTATCTTCCAGATTTTTGAATCACTTATCTCCTAAAACTAATGCTCAGATTATATGGATAACTCTGAGGGAAGAAAATAAGCAGCCTATTTTTTCATTCCTCATGTAATTTCCTTCATGATTCATTGATCGGGCTATTTTCAAGGATTAGCTGTAGTACTTTCCTGACTGTTTGACTCTGCGGGATAATGTGCTTTATATCTATCTGATATTTTGATGCTGTTGGAATTAAACTGAATATGGGCTAAACATTTGTATTATTCTCTCCAATGAAATTTGTTCTCTCTGAACTGCAGTTTGTCTTTCAAGAAAATGAAATATTTTCATCCCACTTACTGACAGCAAACTAGGTAAAGTTTGGTAAAATTCACAGGTAAAGCCATCTAGGCCTGGAGTTACTTTGTGGGAAATATTTGGATAAGTAATTAAGTTTCTTAAACAGATATACATTTACTCAGGTTAAATATTTCTCCACAAGTACACTCTGGTAGTGTGTATATTTCAAGAATTGTCCCATTATATCTGACTTGTTGACTTTATTGGCATGCATTGTTCAGAATATTTCCTTATTATCTTTTGAATGCTTGTAGGGGCTGCAGTAATGTTTCCTCCTTCATTCTTGATACTGATAATTGTGTCTTCTCTTTTTTCTTGACTAGTTTGACTAGAAGTTTATCAATTTATTGATCTTTTCAAAGCTTTCGGTTTCAATGATTTTCTTTTATTGTTTTTATATTTTCTATTTCATTAATTTTTGCTTTTTTATTATTTCTTTCCTCTGCATACCATGGGTTTAATTTGCAACTTGATTATGATGTAACTTTGATTATCATATGGTTCTCTCCAGTTTATTCTCTGAAGATATGCTGGTCTGTCTCTCTATGCATTGCCATCTTCTACGGTGTCTGGCACAGCAACCTCTGTCTCACTGAACATCTGTTTCCTACACTCAGCAAGTCTCCTGAACTTGATCTGGATTTCTCTTTTTAAAATGTAGCCTGGAAACCATATCCAGGCAGTAAGTTAGGGGCAATTATAGGGATAAGTTCTTTTGTTTCCTTTATTTCAAGAATCACAGTTCCTTGTTCTTTCTTTTCCAGTGTCTGAAAACCATTGTTTCAATATTCTGTTCATTTTTCTTGCTGTTTCTAGGAGGGGAATTCCCATGCCATTAATTCTTTGAGGTTTGAAATAGAAATCTTGCTTACTGAAAATACATGCAACAATACAGACATATACAAAAATAAAAAGCAGAAATGTTCTTCCTCGTTTCTTTGTGCCCAGTGGCAATTTTAGTGATTATTTTTTGAAATTTTGTTCCTACAAAAAATAATTACGTTTTAGACATTTTTTATTTTACCAAGATGGGAATTATACAAGATTTTCTTTTGAAATATAGTTATTTTTCTTATCAATGAACATGGATAAAATTTTATTTCAGTGTATACCAGCTGTGCTGTCAGATTTTAGACTACCAAATTATATTCAATTGTATGTCTTTTCCTCAATTTACTTAATAAACATTTTAATTGTTTCCATTTTTTCTCTATTAAAAATAGTGGTGCAGTATATATTCTTGCCTTATTATATACTTTTTGTCACACGTACATGAATTCTAAGAAAAATTCTTAGAATTGCTGCATCAAAGAGTATGTGAATTTAAAAATTTAATAAATATTGCAACCTTCAAATCCTCTCCCTAATGTAGTTATGCTTCATCTGAATGGCAGAACAGGGTTATAGGGTTTTAAAGCAGTTCCTCACTGCTCCTCATGTGCTCTGTTGAACAAACCAAAATCAATTTAAATGCTGTAGTCTAGACATTAATTCCCTATAGTTTTATAGCCATCACCTATGTTTCAATAATATAACATACATAGGTTTGCATATATATAGGACCACTGATTCAGCATGGTCCACTTTAGAAAGTCACTCCACATGTGCTATCCAAAAAAAAAATTAGACTAATTGTGAATAGAAGAAATTCAAGCACGTGATAAAGGTGAAATTGATTCACATTCTTGAAAACCTTGTTCCTTTAAAAGTATGTCATTGCTTTAAATTTAGGTACATGTTTCTTAATATATTCCTTTCCTTTTGTAGAATGTGTTATTTTACCAGAACAGTGTACCTTAATATATTTCTTTCATTTTAATAGTACCTTGTGTTATTAAAAAATAGCTTCACTTTTCATTTTATCTTAGAGCACTATATATAAACCTGATCTCTCACCCTACATGCATAACTAATTCCTTCATTAGGCCGACTGGAGTTTAAGGCTTGAAGACTGAGCTGAACTAAAGCCATGTTAAATCAGTTCTTACTAGTGTCCTGGTAGTATGTACAGAGAAAAAGAGAGAGAAAGAAAGAAAGGAAGTATGCCAACTTCTCTTGGCTTTTCAAGGTCTAGAAGAAAGATCAAAGAAGATGAAATATAACACTGGTATTTTATTAAAGCTACTGTGAATTGTCTCATTGTAAACTGCTCAAGGTGACAAAAGGGGAGCATCCATAGAAAACCACCACCACAATGATCTCTTCTGACACAAAGAATTGATTATGAAGTAATTAACAAAAAAATGAGTTTAATATCCCCTTAGATATTAGAACTTCACTTCTGTGTCTCAAAGATTTTCCAAAATACCTCCAAAACTTATGACAAGAATTTATATTTGTGCGTCTAAGACATTCATTCAAGAAATATTTATTGAGCATCTATGATAATCCAGATACTATTCTAAGAACCAATAGGATACAGCAGCGAACAAAACATATAAAAATCCCAGTTCTCATTAAGCTTTCATTCTAATGGAGGGAGACAGACACACACACACACACACACACACACACACACACACAGAGAGAAAAATTAACAAAGATATTGCATGGTGTCTGTGGTAGACAGAATCCTAAGCTATCCCCCGGTGACACTTGCCCTTGTGTGATCCTCTGGCCTTGAGTTGGGGTGGGGTTGAACCTGTGAATATGATGGAAATCACTCCTGTGATTATGTTATATGGCAAAAGAGATTTCGTAGATGTAATTAAGATCCTAGATCAGTTTAATTTATAATAGAGAGATTGTCTAGATGGGCCTGACTTAATCATATGAACTCTTTAAATTTGTATCTTGAGGTCAGAAAGAGGAAAGTCAAAGATTCAAATTCACGTAGGATTCAACACAAGAAGAGTTCTCTGATGCTGCTAATGAAGCAGCCATGTGGCAAGGACCTGAGAGCATCCTTTAAGAGCACAGAGCAGCCACTGGCTGATAGCCAGCAAGAAAACTGAGACTCATTTCTACAACTGAAGGGAACAGAATCTGCCAACAACCTGAATAAGCCCCCAAACAGATTTTCCCCAGAGCCTCCAGCCAAAAGTTCAGACTTGCTGATACCTTGATTTCTGCCCTGTGAGACACTAACCAGCACATCAACCACACCATGCTGAATTTGGGTTAGAAGTTTTCCAGATAAGTTAGTATTGTTTTACGTTGCTAAATTGTGGTATATTGTTATGCAACAATAGAAAACTAATACAGGGAAACTGGGCTCAAAGTGGCGATATAGAAGGACCCTGAACTCACCTCCTCCTATAGAGACAACAAATTTACTGCTACATATGGAATAATTTTCCTCTGAAAAAGACCTGAGACCTAGATGAACAGGCCTCCACAACAAAAGATAAAAGAGATGAACCAGCATGGGTAGGAAAGGCAGAGACACTGTCTTGCTCAGGACTCCACCCCAGGAGCAGTGACCCACGATCAGGAGGGATCCCCAAAATAGGGCTCAACACAGAGATGAGCCCCCAAAGCATCTGATTTTGAAAATCAAGGGGATTAAGTCCAGGAGAACTACAGAACTGCAGAGAATAGAGAATTTGCTTATAAAGGCTGGTGCACAAACCCACTTGCCCTGAGATCCAGATCATAAGTTACAGTTTGAAAAGTACCCAGATCATAAGTGATCTTAAAGAAGCTGCCAGAGAGGCAGGAACCTGCTGGGACTTTCTCTGGGGTCAAAAGAGCTGGCAGGTGCCATCTTTACAATCTCTTTCTAACTTTCTGATTACAGATCTGGTAGGTGCCATTCTTGGTGCCCTTCCCCAGCCTGCTAGCACAAGTGGGCATGCTCGTTGCACTACACATTGCAACTCAACCAGTGAGTGTCCCATGCCCCACCCTGCACAGCAGCCAGGTTGCAGCCAGACCTGGTAAGCACCTCGTGCCCCACCAACTCCATGTCACAGCAGCTGTAACACAACTGAGCTGGGCAAGCAAACTCTGCCATGCCTTCCCCACACAGCAGCCACAGCCCAGCCACAGGCAGCAGGCACTCACAGCTCACACAAGGGACAACCCTTGAGCACCTAGCTCTGGTGGTCAGGGGGTATTTGCTTCTGGGTCCCACGGATCATCTCCTATAAAAGACCACTTCCTCGGGCTTCCCTGGTGCTGCAGTGGTTGAGAATCTGCCTGTCAATGCAGGGGACACGGGTTCGAGCCCTGGTCTGGGAAGATCCCACATGCCGCGGAGCAACTAAGCTCATGCGCCACAACTACTGAGCCTGCGCGTCCGGAGCCTGTGCTCCACAACAAGAGAGGCCGCGACAGTGAGAGGCCCGCACACCGCAATGAAGGGTGGCCCCCGCTCGCCACAACTGGAGAAAGCCCTTGCACAGAAAGTAAGACCCAGCACAGTCATAAATAAATAAATAGAATTTAAAAAAAAAAGAAACAAGAAAAAAAAAGACCACTTCCTCAAGACTGGGAGAGGTAGCTCTTTTGCTTAATGTATACAGACAAATACAGAGAGTCAGGCAATGTGAGGAGACAGAAGAATGTGTTGCAAATCAAGAAACAAGACAAATCCCCAGAAAAAGATCTTAATAGAATGAAGACAAACAACCTACCCAATAAAGAGTTAAAAGTAATTGCCATAAAAATGCTCACCAAACTCAAGAGAAGAATGGGTAAACACAGTGAGAACGTCAACAAAGATGTAGAAAATATAAGAAAGTACCAATCAAAAGCTATAACTGAACTGAAAAATACACTTGAGGGGTTCAACATCACACTGGATAAAGTAGAATGAATCCGCAAGCTGGAAGACAAAGCAATGACCTAGACAGAGCAGCAAAATAAACAAGGAAATTTTTAAAAGTGAAGATACTTTAAGGGACCCCTGGGACAACATCAAGCAGAATGACATTGGCATTATGGGGTCCTGAAAGGGTTAGAGGCAGAGAAAGGGACAGAAAAATTATTTGAAAAAATAATGCTGAAAACTTCTCTAATCTGGGGAAGGAAACAGACATCCAGGTCCAGGAAGCCCAGAGAGTTCCAAATAAAATGAACCCAAAGAGTACTACACCAAGAAACATTTTAATTAAAATGGTAAAAAAGTAAGGATAAAGAGAGAATCTTAAAAGCAGCAAGAGAACTTGTTATGTATGAGGGAACCACTATAAGACTATCAGCAGATTTTTCATCAGAAATTTTCCAGGCCAGAGGGAGTGGCATGACATATTCAAAGTGCTGAAAGGAAAAAATTTCCAAACAAGAATTCTGTACTTGGTAAAATTATCATTCAGAATTAAGGAGATTAAGAGTTTTACAGATAAGCAAAAGTTAAAGGAATTCACTAAACCAGCCTTACAAGAAATGTTAAAAAGAGTTCTCTAAGCTGAAAAAAGGGCACTAATTAATAATAAGAAAACATGAAAGTAAAAAAGGTCACTGGAAAAGGTAAATATATAGTAAAGGCAGTGGATTAATTACTTATAAATCAAGTATGAAGATTAAAAGACAAAAGTAGTAAAATTAACTAAAACTACAATAATTTGTTAAGGGAAGGATAAAATGAAAAGATGTAAAACGTGTCATTGAAAATATAAAATGTGGCGAGGAGTAAAAATGTAAAGCTTTGAAATGTGTTTGAACTTAAGTTGCTGTCAATTTAAAAGGACTGCTATATAAGTAGGATGTTATATGTGAACCTCATAGTAACCACAAAGAAAAAACTTATTGTAAACATACAAAAGAAAATGAGAAAGGAAGCTAAACATTACACTTAAAAAAGCCAGAAAACAACAAGGGAAAAGAGAAAGAGAAGAAGAAAGGAACAGAGAGGAACCATAAAAACAGCTAGAAAACAATTAACTAAATGGCAGTAAGTATATACCTTTTGGTAATTACTTTAAATGTAAATGGACTAAATCTGCCAGTCAAAAAACATAGAGTGGCTGAATGGGTTAACAAAAAAAGAAAGAAAGAAAAAAAAAAACCTATCTATATGATGCCTACAAGAGACTCATTTCAGAACTAAGGACACACATACACTGAATGTGAAGGGATGGAAAAAATTATTCCATGCAAATGGAGATGAAAAGAAAGCTGGTATAGCTATATTTATATCAGACAAAGTAGACTTTAAAAAAAAGACAGTAATATAAGACAAAAAGAGATATTACATAATGATAAAGGGGTCAATTCAGCAAGAAGATGTAACATTGATAAATATATTTGCATCCAACATAGGAGCACCAAAATATATAAAGCAAATATTAAAGGACCTAAAAGGAGCAATTGAAAGCAAGACAATAATAATAGGGGAATTCAACACCTACATTACAGTAATGGATGGATCATACAGACAGAAAATGAATAAGGAATCATCAGCCTTAAACAACACAATAGACCAATTGACCTAATAGATGTATATACAGAAAACTCCATACCAAAGCACCAGAATGCACATTCTTCTCAAATGCACATGGAACATGCTACAGGATTGATCATATGTTAGGCCACAAAACAAGTCTCAATAAATTCAAGATTAAAATCATATTAAGCATCTTTTCCAACCACAATGGCATTAAACTAGAATTAAATTATAAGAAGAAAACTGGAAAAAACACAAAAACATGAAGATTAAACAATATGCTTCTAAGCAACAAATGGACCATTGAAAAAATCAAATTAAAAAATTAAGAAATACCCAGGCACAAATGAAAACAGAAGTACAGCATACCAAAATCTGTGGAATGCAGCAAAGGTGATTCTAAGAAGGAAGTTAATAGCAATAAATGCCTACATCAACAAACATGAAAAATCTCAAATAAACAATCTAACTTTATACCTGAAGGATCTAGAAAAAGAAGAACGAATCCCAAAAGCAGCAGAAAAAAAAAAGAGATAATAAAGAGCAGAGTGGAAATAAATGAAATAGAGACTAAAAAGACAATAAAAAGATCAATGAAATTAAGACCTGGTTCTTTGAGAAGATAAACAAAATCAACAAACCTTTAGCTAGACTACCCAAGGAAAAAAGAGAGAAAGCTCAGATAAATAAAATAGAAAAATAAAAGAGGAGATATTACAATCGATACCAAAGAAACACAAAGGATCATAAGAGAACACTACAATTATACAACAACAAAATGAACAGCCTGGAAGAAATGGACAAATTCCTAGAAACATACAATCTACCAAGACTGAATCATGAAGAAGTAGGAAATCTGAAGAGACTGATTACTAGTAAGGAGATTGAATCAGTAACCAAAAACCTCCCAACAAACAGCAAACTAAAGTCTAGGACCAAACAGCTTCTCTGGTGGATTCTTCCAAACATTCAAAAAAGATTTAATATCTAATGTTCTCAAACTCTTCTAAAAAAATTAAAGACAAGGAAATGTTTCCAAACATATTTTACAAGGCCAGCATTACCCATATACCAAAACCAGACAAGGACAACACACACACACACACACACACACACACACACACAATTAGGCCAATTTCCTGTTGAACATAGATGCAAAAATTCTCAACAAAATATTAGCAAACTAAATTCAATAATATGTTGAAAGGATCATACACTATGATCAAGTGAGATTTATTCCAGGGATGCAAGAACAATTCAAAATCCACAAATCAATGAACATGTTACATCACATTAATAAAATGAAAGATAACAATTATATAATCTCCTCAATAGGTGCAGAAACAGCATTTCATAAAATTCAACAGCGATTTATGATAAAAACTCTCAATCAAATGGGTATAGAGGAAATGTACTTCAGCATAATGAAGGCCATATATGGCAAGAACACAGCTAACATCATACTCGAAGGTGAAAAGCTGAAAAGTTTTCCTCTAAAATCAGGAATAAGACAAGGACACTCACTCTTGCCACTAGCATTCAACATAGTATTGGAAGTCCTTGCCACAGCAGTTAAGCAAGAAAAAGAAATAAAAGGTATCCATATTGGACAGGAAGAAGTAAAACTGTCACTATTTGTAGATAACATGGTATGTATAGAAAACCCTAAAGACTCCCCTAAAAATTGTTAGAACTAATAAAGGAATTCAACAAAGTCACAGGATACAAAATCAATATACAGAAATCTGTGGTGTTTCTATACATTGAGTGAACTATCAGAATGAGAAATTAAGATAACAATCCTATTTACAACTGCATCAAAAAGAATAAAGTACCTAAGAATAAATATAACAAAGGAGGTGAAAGACTTGTACACTGAAATCTGTAGGAAACTGATGAAAGAAATTATAGAACACACAAATAAATGGAAAGATATTCCATGCTAATGGGTTGGAAGGATTAATATTGTTAAAATGTCCATACTACCCAAAGCAATCTACAGATTCGATGCAATTTCTATGAAAATGCAAATGGCATATTTCACAGCACTGGTACAAATAATTCTACAATTTGTATGGAACAATAAAAGATCCTGAATAGCCAAAACAATCTTGAGAAAGAAGAACAAAGCTGGAGGTATCACACTCCCTGATTTGAAACTCTACTACAAATCTATATTAATCAAAACAGTACAGTACTGGCACAAAAACAGACACACAGATCAACAGAACAAAATTGACAGCCCACAAATAAACCCCCACATATACAGACAATTAATTTACAACAAAGAATTAAAGAGCACACAAAGAAAGGACACTCTCTTCAATAAATGGTGTTGGGAAAACCTGGACAGCCACATGCAAAAGAATGAAATTAGACCACTATATTACACCATACACAATAATCTGCTCAAAATGGATTAAAGACTTGAATGTAAGACCTGAAACCATAAAATTCCTAGGAGAAACATAGATGGTAACCTCATTGACATTGGTCTTAGTGACGTTTTGTGGATCTGACTCCAAAGGCAAGAGAAACAAAAAAGCAAAAGTAAGCAAACGGGACTACCTCAAATGTAAAAGCTTCTGCACATTTAAAGAAGCCATCAACAAAACAAAAATGCTAACTAATAAATGAAAAAAGATATCTGCAAATCATATATCAGATACATGGTTAATATCCACAATATATAAAGAACTCATACAACTCAACAACAAAAAAGCAAACAATCCAATTTTAAAAATGGGCAGAGGATCTGAATAGACATTTTTCGTTACAAGACACAAAGATGACCAACAGGCACATGAAAAGCTGTTCACCATCACTAATCACTAGGGAAATGCAAATCATAACCATGAGATATTGCCTTACACCTATTAGGATGGCTATTACCAAAAAGGTAAGAAATAACAAGTGTTGGAGAGATGTGGAGAAAAGAGAACCCTTGTATACTGTTGATGGGATTGTAAATTGGTGCAGCCACTATGAAAAACACTATGAAGAGTCCTCAAAAAAATAAAAATCAAACTACCATATGACCCAGCTATTCCACTACTGGCTATTTATCTGAAGAATACAAAAACACTAATTTGAAAAGATATATGCATCCCTATGTTCATTGCAGCATTATTTACAGTAGCCAAGATATGAAAACAACCTAAGAGTCTATTGACGGATGAATGGATAAGGAATGTGTGGTGTGTATATACATACATACATACATACAATGGAATACTACTCAGTGGTAAAAAAAGAATGAAATCCTGCCATTTGCAACATGGATGGACCTTGAGGATATTATGCAAAGTGAAATAAATCAGAAGGAAAAAGATAAATACGTATGATTTCACTCATGGGGAATAAAAAAAAAAAAAGAACAACTAACCAAAAAACAAACTCATAGATGGGTTTGTCGGGGGGGTTGGCGGATGTGGTGAAGGGGGTCAATTGTGTGGCGATAGATGGTAACTAGGGTTTTGGGGGTGATCACTTTGTAGTGTATACAGATGTTGAATTTTAATTTAATATACCTGAAATGCATATAATAAACAGAAGAAAAAGAAAAAGAAAACTAATACAGTATTTTAGGGGCTAATCAATGTATGTAAGAAACAGAGGGAAGATGTGGCAGGACATGAGGGAAATGGGAGTGGAATGGGTGGAAAATGAAAGTCTAAAAGTAATAGTTCCAATCCATTTTATATGGATTATTTGTAAATATATCCTCTCAGTTGGTAGCTTTCAATTATCTTCTTTTACGTGATTTTTTCACAAAGTTTTTATATTAATGTAATTAAATATTTCAGTCTTTTACTTAAAAAAAAATAAAATAAAGTAATAGCCAAATTTGAGTAAAATAGAATAAGGTGAGGATCCAGCCTTGTGAATATCCAGAGGGAGAAGTTTGCAGCAGTGAGAACCTCTACAAAGGCCCTAAGTTTGCCTGGGGTGTTACCAACCAATTACCATAATCTGTGGGTGGTTTAAATGAAGTATAAGGCATAGATCCTTCCTGCTTTAAAGAGTTCATAGTTTGGAAGAGAGCAATCTCTCCCTCCCTCTCTCCCTTCCTTCTTTCCTTCCCTCCTTCTTAACTCTCCTTCCTTCATTTCTTTCTTCCAATGTTTTTTCCTCCTTTCCTTCCCTCCTTCCATTCTCCTTTCAATAAGAATTTATTATATGCCTATTTTGTGCCTGGAAGTGTAATAGGCAGTGGAAATATAATAGTAAATGAGACAAACACCACTGTTGCCCTCAGGGAGTTTACTCCCAGGAGACAGTAAAAGGGCAATCACAAGCAATTTGGTAAGTTGTAGGGGAAGAAAAATAAACTATGGCACAGAAGAACAAAGGAGGGAGGGCTAGTCCAGATTTGGTGACTCAGAGTGGTTTCTCTAAGCAAGTAGTATCTAGGCTGAGACCTCAAAGAAGAGTGTTTTCCAGGAGAATGGGGCCAGGTGGCAGGCAGTGGTTTCCTGGCAGAGAGGAACCTACCAGGTCCAAAGGCCCCGAAAAGGGATAGAATAGGCTCCCAAGAGGAACTATGAAGAGTTCAGAGTGTCTGGAGCATGCGCTACAAAGGATGGGATGGGGAGAAGTAGGGAAATGCTCAAAATAAGCCTGGGAAAGTGGGCTGTGGCCAGAATATCTGGGTCTTTTGAGCCGTGTGAATGAATTTGGATTTTTCCCGAAGAGTAAAATAAAGCCATTGAAGCATTTAAATGGAGGACTTTGCCTTTTAGGAAAATTTCCCTTTTAGGAAAATTGTTCTGGCTGTCCCATGGAGTATACGCTTATGAGTCAAGACTGGAGAGAGGGAATCCATTTAGGAGGGAGGTCCTGCTAACCAAGGGAGAGATGGGGAGTGCTTTGGCAGGGGCAATACCAATAGAAAGGGAGGGATTCTGGACAAAGTTGCAGGGAAATTGATAGGAATGCGCTGTGGAGGGATTGCAGAAGGTTCCACATCTGTCAGATTTCTGATCTGGATGTTATTAACTGAACTGTGTCTGATATATTTTAATTAGCTCTATAATCAAGTATGATATCAAAGTAAGTGGTACTAAGAACTGTGGGAGTTGAGAAGAAAAGAGGAATTTGGACAGGGGCAGTGTTAGAGAAGCCTTCTGAGAAAGATGGAGCTTGGTTGGGACTTCAGGATGGCATCTGGTTGTAAGAGGGGTAAAAGGAAGCTGCTTTCTCTGAGTGGAACAGCCCGAGCAATGGCAGAATTAAGAAACACGACTGATAAGAGGCCAGAAAAGACAAGCCTGAGGATGCTCAGGGTGGCTGTAGGAGTAAAGATCATCTCTCTAAGTGGGGTTAGGTTACAGAGGAACTGCAAAGGCAGGCTTTGGAGCGCAGGACATGATCTAACTAGGGAGCATGGTTGGTCAGTAAGTAAGAAGAAATGAAGCAAGAGCTGTGTGTTTTGCGGGTTAGCCTAGTTTCAGTCGACTGGATACTTTGAGCACAGAAAGGGATATCTGAATGCAGGAAAGAGCAAATAAGTTGTTTCAAAACTCCAAGGACAATGTGATGATGTCATATATCAGGGCACATCTCCTTGTCAATTAACTAGGAATGAAGAACTGTTGAATACAGTGAGATCTTTGAACCAGGACTACACATTTGGAAGGACTAGACGCTGAGCAGATAAACCTAGAAGCATATTAGCGGGGCGGGGGCGGTTCTTGGTATAGCAAACAGAAGTTCCACGAGGCAGGTAGCAATCAAGGCATCCCAACATGGACAAAATGAGGTCTGCAAATGAGTTAGTGAGGAATCCAGGTTCATATAATATTTAGAGACCTGAGGATGCAGATAAGCAGCACTGGTGGTTCATATCGAGAAAATCTGCCAACAGTTGCTCAAGCTCCAATTAACAAGCAAGGATTGAGAAGAAAGACACAGCCTTTAGAAGAGATACTGTCAGGGAAACTGGGATCACTAGGCAGATTATTAATGTAGGGACATGAGGACAGACAGTAAAACTAAGATCCTCTCACTGTAATGAGGGATAATGTGAAAATCGGGTTAGGGAAAGATATAAAGGTCAGTTCAGATTCTGGGCACAGGAAAGAGAAAATAGTATGGACTAGACTATTTGGTGGCTGAATTTCTTTACATTCACCCTGGTTAAAGTTAAAATGGAGACATAGACTTCTAAGAGCCAGGTCATGCCTACTGGTTAAGTGTCAAGAATTGTTAAAAAGAGGAAAAAACCAGAATATTTGGAATCAGTTAGGGCCTGATAATAAGAGCCCAGAAATAGCTTCACTTTAATAAATATCTACTATACGCCAGGCACAGCACTATTGTCAAAACCTTTATTATCTTTAGTACTCATATAAGCCTTGTAAGAATTAATGCTACCTAGACTTTCTGATGAGGCAACTCAACAGCAGAGAGATTAATTCATTAATAAGTTCACACAAATAGTAAACTGGCAGAGCCAGAAATTGAACCAAGGCTCCGGTGGTTTCAAAACCCAGTCTCATTCCAGCAGTAGATACAATGTGGCTTTGGTGTGAAAAATACTACACACTCTCTAGGATGCAGTGCCACGGGAGATTAAGGAGTGAATCCAAAAAGTCTGCCCAAAGGAGACAGGACCAATTAAATACGGAAGAAGATGCAAGGGAAGAGAGGAAGGAATCACAGATGATGCAACAGCTTTTGGCCTGCTAGATTATAAGATTGGAGAGACAGAAATGAGAAACATTGAGGGAAATTATTTTTTGTGGTGTGTGTACGGATTGCTGATGGAAGAAGGAAGTGGTTTTGAGTATAACTAATTTAAGTGAAAATATTTTAGAGGTATTTGTAACTAACAACGTTTAAGAGGAGATATATATTTCGAAGCACATTTTAACTTGATTCTATTAACACAGCATCTTGACTGGAAGAAATTAAGACTACTGTGGCCATTTTTATGATCTAGACTATGAGAAAATTGCTATAGATACGTTTTTGTATGTGTGCTGTCTTTAGGTGATATACTCTTAGGGATATACAATCAAATTATACATATAACAGATTATATACTATATGTATGTGTGTAAGTGAGCATTTACAATTGCTTACAGAATATTTTCACTTAAACTAATTATGCCCCAAATTAAGTCTGTCTTCCCTCTTTCTTCTCCCACCAGCAACCCACACACACACACATATGGTGTATACCCTGCTATATATAATTTGACTTTATATTCCTGATTTATATATATATATACACACACACACACACACACACACACACACTCTAGGGTATAATTAATATATATGAATATGTATATACATGAATATGTTTATATATACATATATACTCTGTATAAATTAAAATATGGTCCTTTAAAATACACTTGGAAGAGAGTATCAAGTTTATGTAAAAATTCACTAGATGTTAATATTTTAAAATTTCAAGGACATGTGCAGAATTAAGGACATATATATTCAGGTTCAATGCAAATATAAGAAAGATGTGAGAATTAGAAAGATATGCTAAGACTCCTATCAGGGAAGTCCTTGATTAGAAAAGTACAGTCTTGGGCTTCCCTGGTGGCGCAGTGGTTAAGAATCCGCCTGCCGATGCAGGGGACACAGGTTTGATCACTGGTCTGGGAAGATCCCACATGCGGCGGAGTACTAAGCCCATGCACCATAGCTACTGAGCCTGCGCTCTGGAGCCCGCGAGCCACAACTACTGGGCCTGCATGCCACAACTACTGAAGCCCGTGCACCTAGAGCCCATGCTCTGCAATAAGAGAAACCACCGCAATGAGAACCCCTTGCACCGCAACGAAGAGTAGACCTTGCTCGTTGCAACTAGAGAAAGCCCGTGCGCAGCAACAAAGACCCAACACAGGCAAAAATAAATAATAAATAAATAAATAAGTTAAAAAAAAAAGAAAAGTACAGTCTTGTTAGATGTATCAGGGGTGTGCCATTTGCACATAGAAAGAGGCCCTTTTCAGTTCTATTCAGTAAGGGGTACTGTTCAGTACTCTAAGTATTAAGATAAAATGTCAGATAATCTTTTTTTATTATAAAAGCCATACATTTTAATGAATATATAGGAATTTAAAGAATAAGGGCCCATCCTGAGAAATCTAAGAGAGTAAGCTTCGGATAGTCAAGAGCAATGAAGAGACGTCAACACAAGGATTGGTGATCTGAATTTGGAATCATGTAAATATTTTGCATAATTATGACTTAAATTAATTTTTAACAAAGAAACCAAAAAAATGAACATAAAATGAAACAACTGAACCTAAATGGAAACAGTTTGTGGCATAATAATAGAAAGAGGCATAATTCCAAGTCACTTCAAAGCATAATAATTTGTCCCAGCTATAACCTAAGACAAGAGGAACTGCAAAAATAATAATAATTCACCCATTTTAAACAATCATATTGCTGGTGGTAATGCTTCTATTGGTATTCTGAAATTGTTATATATGTATTTTTGGACTACAAAACAAAATTACGTAATGCTCTAATTCTTCTTCCCAGTGAATTTGAAACCTACACTTTGTGCAGGAGAAAAGTGACTCAAATGTACATCTAAATATGAATTGGAAGTATAAACAAGAACTCATGCTGTTTTTTTTTTTTTTTCTGAGTTCTGCCGGTGGAAAGGCCTAGAAACAATGAGCAAACCAATGGCAACAAATACCCCAAATGCTCAGATTTTGATTTTCAAAAATCATTTTCCAATTTTAAAAAAAGGAAAAGAAAAGAAACAGGGGTCCTTGAAAATGGGGCTGATTCTAGCTCTGGTACCGGATATGCACAAGATGAGTCTGAAATACCAGAGAGTAAGAAAGCTATTGAAGACTACTAGGGTCATGTCAATAAGATTTACAGCCAAGTTGAAGAAGCTGCCACTGGCCAAAAATGGGACAGTTTGGCTGTCAATAAAGATAATAACTGAAACATATCAATAATTTAAATTCATGAATTCATAATGATATTAAAATAAACTAATTGGTCACCACTGCAGGATATAGCAAGTCAACTCAATATTTTGAAAATAGTGAAGAAATCAACAGAATTGAGCATTTCTCCTGCCATCCCTATATGAATTGTGCCACTGGATAACCAAAGAGTAGATGAAAGAAATTTTTGCTTTTGGATTTTTTTTTAACAGAAGTATTCTAGACAGTAAATGAAGGAGAGATAATAGAATATAGGTATTACCATTTTGCAACTCCAAATGGATCTAGGCTTTGAGAATCAATGGTTACCAATATAACTACAAGAGAGTGAACTAGAGATTAGATGTTTCTTTTTTTGTTTTTAATAATAACTGGAAGTTTGTACCTTTTTGACCACCTTCACCTGTGGGTGAAGATAAATGTGTCTTCATGGTACACTACCACTTGCAAAATGGCCTTTAAAAATAAAACACAACTAACCTGAATCTGGTAAAGCCCTTACCACTTTCCAACTGCTAATTTACAGAAAATACAGAGTTTAGGGAGATATGTTATAAAACACTATGGAGACGCAAACAGCAAATTTCACATTGTGGGAAATTTTTTAAACAACTGACTCTGTGCCCTCAACAAACAAACTGCAAGAGAAAAAAGAGAAATGAGTGAGGAACCAATTGGAAGAAAATTAAAAGACATGATCATCAATTGAAATGTGCAGACTATCAAACTACTAAAAATGTAATATAAGGCAATTGGAAATTTGAACACTATACATTTGATGATATTAAGGAATCATTACTATTTTTAAATTTATAACAATGGTAGGTATGTGGCCAGATATTTTTTGGAGGAAGTGATAGAATCTCTAAGATTTCATCAAAATAATATGGGAAGAGAGCAAGTGGGTGGAGCTATAGATGAAATAAGATTGGCTATGGGTTGATAATTACTGAAGCTGAATCATGGGTATACGTGGGTTCATTTTGTTATTTTATCTACTTTTGTATACATTTGAAATTTTCCAAAGTAAAAAATATACATGTTATTTGGGGTAAGAGTTTAGCCTGCACAAAACAACTGGCGAAATTACTAAACACTGGCTTGAACTTTGCACTGTACTCTCGCTAGAAGGAATCCTAGCTGTGAGATATGCCAGCGCTGATTGACATTGATCTACTCCATGTGGAATAAAATAAGTAGATTAGGTGGAATCTGATTTTCTTAAGAAGAGGATTTGGACCAAAATCAGGAAAGACATTTTTCTAGCTACTCTTAGATTAGAATGTCATTAGTACTCTAATTAGAGGTTGTGCCCGGCAGTGTCCTGGCAAGAAACACATGAGATACTCAAAATCGTTTAGCTGAGGAGACTTTAATAAAAGGACTACTTGCAGAAGAGTGGGTAGAGTGACAGGTATCAACAAGGGGTCGAAACACCCAGGAGGTAGAAGAGTGGGAAGCAGTGGCAAGCCCTGGGCCTCAATGTGCAAGGGGAGAAAACTGTAGAACCTGAATCCCCTAAGAGCTGGAGCTCTGCAGGTGGTCTGCCCAACAGGGGCTGCGGCTAGAAGCCAACGGGCAAAAGGAGCCAGCGTGATGCAGTCCTTAGAGGTCATTCTCCCAGGGCAGGACATAGAAAGATAGACAAGGGAGCTAGATGGGGACCAGCTGACAACAACCAGTGCAGAATGTCTTGTATTATATGTGTGCACACATACTGACTACATAGGTTCATATATTATATATATATGTGTTCTGTGTATTACATATAGATGTAATATATGCATATATATAATATATATGTAATAGATGGAAACACATATAAACTCCTTATCGTGTGTGTGTGTGTGTGTGTGTCTGTGTGTGTGTGTGTGGAGAGAGAGATCGATCCAGATTATGGATTTATTTGAACTTTACATCTAATCCTTTAGTTTTAAGATGTTAAAAATAATCCACAGAAAAGAAAATGCAAATGTCAGATAAACTATAAAAAGATGTTCAACATTACAAGAAATCTGGGAAATGCAAAATAAAATAAGATACTATTTTTTACCCATCAGATTGGCAAGTAATGAAACATTTAAAAATATCAAGTATTGGTGTAGGGAGTGGGATGGGAACTCACACACACAACCAGGGAGAATGCAAATTTGTTTAGTTCCTTGTTCAATATGGTGGTGTCACCAAATTGAGACAGTACGGCAACAAGGTGAAGAGCTCAGACCTACTGTGGGTTCAGATCCCTGCTCTGCCACTTAATCTCCATACAATCTTCTGTGAATTACTTAGTCTCTTATACTTCTTATTAAAAATACTTAACCTCCCTATGCCTCAGTTTCTCTACCTGGAAAATGGGTAAATAGCATTTAGCTCACACTCTTAAGAGCGTCAGGTGCATAAATGCTCAGCAAACATGAAAAATGCCCATATACCATGAGTCAGCCATTTCACTCCTCCTCTATTTACATAAAGAAGCTGACACATGGATATTTATTTCATCATTATTTGTACTGTTTGTTATGGCAGATAAATGGAAACAAACATTTGTGTTCATTGCTAGCTATGGAAAAATTCCTGGCACATACTGTTGAGTGAATAAAACATCAATGAAAAATACATGCTTTCCATGGAGCTCTATTTTTGAGCTCAATTATAGCTGCTAACAGCTATAATATATTTGTATCTATATCTATATAAAAGTTTTAGAGAAACCCTTGGGGAATATATCCAATCTGACAACATACTTATTTCTGCAAAGGGACTGGGATTAGGGGTGAGGAAAGATAGTCAAAGCAGCTTTACATTTATCTGTTGTGTCTGAATTCTTATCAGGAAAATTTATTCATGAGGCACTTGTGTGATTAAAAATTAATACAGTGTTGAAAAATAATTCAGGTCCACCTGATTCCAAAACCAATGCGTGTAGTCACTACGTATCAGAAAACCCTTTTCATTTACCAGGAAAGCCTTTCCTCTATGGCTACTTCTTTATTCATAAAAATTGTAGTTTAAAATTGTTTTCACTAGCTGCCTTGCTGGAGTTTTTATGTTAATCATTTATTGCCCATTAAATGTGAGTCATATCGAGATGCATGAATGACAGCAATGATCTATGTCATTTCCGATGGTCTATGTTACTTCTATCTGTTGGTGCCAAACATTATTTTCTCTTGAAAAAAGAGTGACAATAACTAACACTAACATAGTTACAGTTTATAGTTACCTAACATTTTCACATAAAAAATAGGGGTTTTAAAAACGCAGCTTAATTTTTACCTAAAGAGTTGTAAATAAGATTTACAATGTGAGATATGGAGTTAAAAATCAGAGATGGAAATAGAATAATTTTGACCAATTCAAAGTTCAGAATGAGTGATTATCCAAACTTTCAGATGAAGTCTTTAACGACAACAAAAAAAAGAGCAAGATGGACAGCAGATGAAATTCGGTGAAGAAAATATAAAATTGTAGTTAGACGGTTGAATTTGTTTAACAGGTTTTCTGAATAGTATGATTATTTTAAAAAGTATGAAATGTTCGAAAGTAGACTGTTATTGTTATTAATCATTATTTTAATAATGATATTTTATGCTGTAGAAAAGAGGAAAATGATTTAATTGTATATTTATCATCTTTTTCCCTTTGGGATCTCCATGTCAGGGAAAGAATGTGTTTTGTAAACAACTATAAGCTTAAGGTTCATCTGGGGGCAACTTCCCAAACTGCGGTCCTGGGCTTTACAAGGAAATTGCCTCATACACAATAAAGTAATAAATCATTAAATCGGATATCACAATTTGCAACCAGGTCAACTCACCCCTTGGATGTTGATGTCCTCCTTGGTTATATATTATTAATATAACCATTTGAAAATTATAAATCATATTATTTATTATTCATTGACCTTGACATCACTTCATTTTATTATTAAATTGATTGGTTATTTTTACACAATATAGTAATACTATTATATTGTAGAATTAATAATGATATAGAGTAAGACTTCAAGCTCTATGTAATTTCTTGATTCTATGTTTTTTCATTCATTATAGTTCTTTTATATTTGGCAACAATAATACCATAAAAATTACAGTTCTCCCTTGGATTATCCATCCACCCCCAAATAATTTTCCTCCACAAAAAAAGCACTAGTGTTAAGGCTAATAATTTCAAACTGAATTTACTTTAAAAAAATGATATTATTAAATATATTTTAAAAATGTAATTAGGGAATTTTAGCAGTTCATAATCACCATACTCTGCAAAACAACTGATTTCATTCAGGATGAAATATATTAAAAATATATATTTCACTTAGTTTAACATGTTTAATCTGAAAGACACTGAACAAATTCCAAGTAGCTGATGTAAGCAAATATCAAAGTAATTGATTCCACTTTGCTCTAAAACTTAAAAAACACAAAGTAGATTATGTGATACTTTCCTTGATATAAATCAAGGAGTACCATTCTAGACTGATCAATCATCTTCTCATTTTCCTTTCTTCTAGTCTACCACTGGAATCCAGCATTTTCTCATTACTGTCACCACCTCAAGGACCCCACATCCTACAGGTAATGTTGATAAAGGAGAATTTTTAGGGAGGTAAGAAAGCCTTCTCTGGGAACCTAATTGTGACTTTGAAATATTTCTGGAAGGATTTTGTTTTCAATCAACCCATTCTCGTTTTCTGTTTCCCTCTTTCCTTTCTAAGCCCCAGATATCATTTAGTATCACCAGGTATTAGCAACAGGTAATACTGAAAACCCACCACAAATTATTCAGAACGTATATACTGTTTTATTTTGCTTTTCAAGTTTCAAATAGATTATTATTTTCTTTTTAATTATTCAGATAACAAAAAAAAATAAAAAAGAAAAGTAAAACACATGTGTAATATCATTGCCTAGAGGCGTCCACAGTTAACATTTTGGTGTAGATCTTTCCAGAGTATCTTATACATATATGATTATATAGATATTTACTTTTTTTGACAAACACAGAAGCACTTTTTGTGTGTAACTTATTCACTTAATATACTACAATTTTGTTTACATGTAAATAAATATTGATTTACAAGCACATTTTAATGGTATCATAGTATTGCATTATATATGTCATATGTAACATGTTGCATAATATATAATATGCAATATGTAATATACACATACACATGAAATTTTAATATATATATATAAATTTTAAATTTTATACATAAAACTTTAATTTAAAAAGATGTTTCCCAACCTTAATGTTAGCTATTAGAGGGCTGGTTAAGTTTTACTTAAGATCCCCCATTTACTCAGATCTGCAAACAGGCCTTCACAGAGTTACGTAGCCTCTGGTAGTAGCTACCTTCTCCTGCTTCTGTTAGAGTTGGGGAACAAAATTTACTTAGAATCTGTCCCTGCCAAAGTATCTTCATCATTGAGAAAGTTTAGTGTTTTTCCCCTTTGTTCATTTATTCAGCAAATACCAATACTTACTGATCCCCTAAAATGGTGTTGACATCACATTGTTGAAAATTGGTTGGTATTACATTTTACCTACTTACTCCAGTTCCTCTGGGAATACCCTAGTAAGCCTAGAAGCCATATAATTGATTGTGATTTAGAGAGAGGGTTAAAAAAGCACAGTAATAATGACCAACAGGCTAAACAAGGGTGAAAAAGATCAACCGGCTATAAAACAGAAACGGATTAAGAGGAGGTAGAACAATACACATTTATGTAGTCAGCCATTTCTTCACCCAACCAACATCCTTGAGTGTCTGGTAAGTGCCAGGAACTGTGCTAACGCTAGTGAGAAGACACGTTTATGGCCAGGTGACAAGTACCATGACAGAGGTAAACTCAGAGTACCTACTATGACAGATCTTAGAAAAGGCGCCGTCCCATAATGGAGGTAGGAAGTGGTGGTCAGAGAAGGAGAGTTCCAAATAAGAAGAGAGATTAGGCATTTGGAGGTTAAGTTAATTAAACAAGGAGGTCAATAGACTGAGGTGACTCTAAGGCCATAGAGCATATGTAAGCAAACCAAACTCTAAGCCTGTAAATGCCTCAAGGTTAGGAAATAGAAACCTAAGGACAACCAATCACAAACAACCAACTAGGCTCTAGGCTGTAGCCAATCAGTAATTCCCTTTCTTTGCTTCTCTCCTTTCCCTGTAAAAGTCTTTCCCTGAGCTTCTGCCAGGGGAGTGCTCTAACCATTTCCGGTTTGCTGCTGCCCCACTCTAATCAGATTTTGCTCAGATAAACTTAAAATTTTTAATATGCCTCAGTTTGTCCTTTAACAGGAGCTAGAAGCTACAGGATCTCTTACTGACGTTTCAGATCCATAGGTTTCGAACTCCAAATACAGTCAGTATAGAAACGATCCAGCAGCAGAATAAGGAAGTCCTATTAAAATGTAGATGCACGTTTGTTGCATCTATAACAAACATGACATATAGTGTCTGAGAGATTGTCAAAAAAGGAAGTGCCCGGAGGGGGGGAGGATTTAAGTCCAGCTTCTGCCAGTCTCCTCAGTTGAGTGGACCCTCAGTTTTATCTACTTTACAGGATTATCATGAAAAAAGAAATGAAAAACCATCATGCATGTGCCAGCTTTTCATAAACTGTTAAAAAGGTTGCCAATGTAAAATCTGCTACAGTAAACATTGCAGGAGCAGCTTGAATGCTGACACCGCTGAAGCAGTGGCATATTAAAACTACATTTAACACTATGTATTTCCTTCTGACAAAGTAATGAGGGAGATATGAGATATGTTAATCTATTAATCCAGTATTTTATAGCCCTTAACATTAATTAAAAATACTCTGCCTGCTTATATTCTTCTGCTCTCCTCAGAGACTCTCCCTTAGACATGCTAATATAAGACTAATCTTCTTTCCAATTTACTTCATTTCTAGTTAGAAAATAAATAGGATAGAATAACATAGATTAGACAGCCATAAACAGAGATAACGTTTTATTATTTAGGTATATATGTTCGGCTCCCATATAGTCAAAATTCTGATTACCATCTGTATGATCAGGCCACCCAATATGGCTGTTCTCTTGCTTTCTGTACATCTCCTGCTGGACCAGTCCCTGCTTCATCTACACCCTACCCACACGATTGACCTTCCCTCTTAATCATAGAGCCTAATCAGTAAATGCCTACAGATTTGCCCCTGGCCCAGCTAATGATTGTTCTAATCTTTAGATCAGAACTCTCCGCTAGGATAGGTTATCAAAGGCTATCAAAGGAACTGTGAGGGGCACGCTCCTCTGCTTGTTTCCCTAGTAACCGATGACGTCAATCCCTCTACCCACTCCTTGGGAAGACTGCTGCCTTGTCCTGTCCGTCCTGCTGTCTGCCATCCAAGGTGGGGTGTCTGTCACTCCAGGACACCCTTGCTTCAGATGTATAGGATCCCCTATCCAACCATTGATGTCGCATTCCCTGACTCTGGGCTCTTTCTTTGGTCTTGCAGCTGGGCAATTTACAGGGCTTGCAGGCTTGCGGGGTGCAGCCCAACACCATGGGTTTCAAGAGAAGTTCACATGACTAGAAGAAAATCAGAAAGTGAGTTTCTGTCAGGCGTGTGCACATAGATTCCCAATGGGAGACTCAGGGATACTGAGGCTAAGTCCCTGTTGAGGATAGTTGAGAGGTAGGGCTTTCTTCCTGTCCAGCCCCCACTAGGGTAACAAAAGTTGTCTTGAAAGTAGCATGCTGAGAATACTGGAGCACAGTTGCCTTTCCCCTGCTTGTGCGTGGACATTCCATGCCAGGAGAGCAAAGCTGAGAGGTCCCCAGGCTGCTGGCTCCCAGCCACTGAGTGCTCAGCTTCTAGAGTTGGTGTGTCAGTCAGTGAGAAGGCTGCTTGCATTATTCCTAGCCTCAGCTCCAGAGCCCTGGCTCAAAGACTGCCTGGGGCGAGAAATAGGCCATTAAACAGCCCTTAAACTCTTCCCAAAGAAACAGACTTCATTTGCAACAGAGAGTGAAGAAGTTCAAGCCTAAAGGCACTCTGAAGAAAAGTGGAGGTTGTGATGAAAGGATATTGGGAGGATATTCAAGATATAGGCGAAACCATTTTCCTGAGGAAACAGGAAATAGGACACCTGGGAGGAGATCTTCTGAGGTCAGAACAAAAATCAAACCCCATCCTAGGAAACTATTTCTTCAAAGGAGCCAGAATTTGATTGGGTATCATTTCTTTAAATGTTCAGTAGAATTCACTAGTGAAACCATCTGGGCTAGGTACTTCTTTTTCTGGAAAGTTATTATTGATTCAATTTCTTGAACAGATATAAGCCTATTCAAATTATCAAATTTTTCTTATGTGAGTTTTAGTAGTTTGTGTCTTTCAAGGAATTGGTCCATTTCATCTGAGTTATTAAATTTGTAGGCATATGTCTCTGGGCTGTGACCTTCACAAGTGCATCTCTACAAGAAGATCTTTCTTGGATCTTCAGCATGAGAACCTGGAGGGGTTCCTGGAAGTAATGCCTCTAAAGGTGTGGAGTTCTCCCCCAAAATGCAACTCCCAAGAATTTCTTACTCTCACGTAAGTCTACATTTGGCCTCTAAACAATTCATCAAATTTACCATTTAAATCTTCCTCTCAGTTCATTGTTCCAGTGGCTGCTGGATTACATCTTGGCTGTGACCCTCTATATTTGTCTGTCCATCAGATTTCAGAGTGATGATTTGCCCTGCAACCTCAGCTCTCTGATGGGCTCCAAGAAAAGGCATTGCTTTTCGATTTGTTCAGTTTTTTGTTTTGTTTTGTTTTGATATAAAACAGAAGTGGTGGTAACTTCCAAGCTCTTTATATGTTGGATCTGAAACAGGAAGTGGTCAGTTTATTCTTTCTTATTGCTGAGTAGTATTTCATTGAATAAATTTATCAGAGTTTGTTTATTCATTCTCCTCTTCATAAATTTTGGGGTTGTTTTGAATTTTTGTCCATTATAAATACAGCATCTGTGAACATTCTTTTAACTGACTTTTGGTGGCCTTAGTCATCATTAATTCTAGAATTCTGTATCCAAACTAAACAATAGATCACAACAATGCACCTATATAGCAAGTGAATCACTCACAGCGTAACTGACTTTGTAACTCACTTGGCAGTGGCTGACTAAGCATTCTCTGCAGAAAACAGACCTGAGTAGCATCTAACTTACTTTTTGTAGACTTCAGCCTAAGAACCATCACTTCTTGGTACACCATCCATGAACTCAAGTGGGCATAAAAGTATCTTTCTTTTCCTAAAACTACATTTCTGTTGAGACACTGTTTGACTTGGTGACAGCATATGCAATCTTAGTCATTTCCAAGTAAACTCACCCAGTCAATAAAGATTTCATATTCTTACTCATCCCCTGTCCCCAATTTCCCTTCCTGACTCTAAGCTCTGAGGTGGATATCGTGCCATTACATTGGTGAGGAGGTGATATCTTGTTCCACCTTGTGCTGGCACTTGCTGAGATAGATAGTTGCCTAAAAATGCCTTTGGATTGGTGTGGTTTCTTTTTTGAAAACTTACACACTGTTTTATTATACTTTGTCAACTGAAAATATTACCTCCATAAACTATAACGGGTTATTATCAAATAGCTGCAATTATTTTGTATTTGAAATTCAAATCACAGTACACAGGGTGTCTGGAAAATCATATCCCTTCTAACCTTAGGTTATAGCAAATCATCATGAATACCTGTAGCCAATTCACTTTATCATAGTGCCACATGCCTAACAAAATATTGTATGACCAATAAAATCGTCTGGAAGAGATTATTTCAAGGTCACTACAGAATATGTTCTAATTCTTAATCTTAAGAATGTTAACTTGTATGTGGTGGAGTCCACTTATCCTCAGTATAGAGAATAATTCTTCTCTCTCACTATCATCTCCTATTAAGGGCTATTCTCACTAAATATCAGTTGATTTGCTTTTTATAATCAACCAATTTCTGCCTCCACTCCCCCCCTCCCAATACATACACACTAATGAAGTTTGAGAAATTTTTAAATGCTACTGAAAGCCGAGCTTCTGAATTTTTACTAGACTCATCCTGATATTAGCAAGGCATAAAGTGTGAGCATCTCTTTATTGGGACCAGAAAAAATCTTAGATTCGATGAAAAATCAGTTCAGAACTTGTCATTAGCTGGTCCATAGAACATGTGGGAAATTGGGCTTCATTTGAACTTCCTTGAAATAGTTTATGATGGTCAAATTTAGTAGATTTTTGGTCTTTACAGAAAACTATTTATCAAAAACATAGGTTTTATGGTAGATATGAAATGAACCACATAATTTTCAAAATAAACAACTTATGCAAATGACTACTATAGTGTTCAGTAGATATTAGTAAGTATGAACCTACATTTTTGTGGTTCTTAGTTTCTTAAAATGGTGGAAGAAGTGAGAGGTTGAACTCCATTAACTCTAACGCTTCTTACCAGTCAAAAATTCTGTAGTTTTCACTTAAATTTATCTCCATGGGCACAGAAGAGAAGGGAATGCCTACAAGGTCAGGGAAATGGCAAAAGACATAATGGCTGGAGAGTATATGGCACGTTTGGGAGACAGAAAGTCAGGCAACTTGACTATAGTAGAGGGTTTATGTTGGGATTAGTATAAAGTAAAGCTTGAAGTGTAGATTGCAGCCCAGATTACAAAGAGCCTTGAATACTGGACTAAAGAATTTGTATTTTATTCTACAGATAATGAAGAGCTATTGTAGGGATTCAGGTGATGGTGAGCTTAATAAGGGCTTTAAAAGGAATGATCTGCTGTTAACAATTAGGGATGGATTAAAGGGGAGCGAGGCTAAAAGAGGAAAAATCAATAGAGAGGATGTTTTCTAAAATAGGTGTGAGCTAATGATGGCTTGAGCAAGGGTGATGTCAGTAAGATTCACAGAGTAACAAAAGCATTTGGAAAAAAAGAATCAGTGAAACTGGCTGATATGGTATTTAGAGATAATGAGAAGAAGGAGTCAAAGACAATTCCAATTTAATGTTAGGAGAATTATATTTCCACTTAGTTCAACATGGATAGCATTTCGAGAAAAGAGAAAATCAGTTCAGTTTTAGAGACTTTTCATTTGAAACACAAGTAGGTATATGAGAGGAAATGCGTTTTGTGCCACGGAAACTGCAAGACTAGATGAGAGGTGAGGGGTGAATTCATTTTAATTTTAAATAAAACCTCACTGAACAAAAATAAGCAGATGAAATATTAAAGTTTCAACTTGAACATCACATTTGAAAACTTAAGAGACCTGGTCATTCCTATTATTTCTCAGTTTTTAAATTTATATTCAAACATATTGGTTAGATTCTGCATTTAGTCATGTCTCTTAAGTATGTGCTTTGCTAGAACACTATAAGCAATGTCTTCTAATTTGGCAGAGATTAGTAAACTGAATGCTTATGATCAAAGGGAAATTTTTACCATTTAAGCGATTGTTCCCATTTTACTGCCAATAAAATGTGAAACGTTAGTGTTTCTGGCAAAAGAGGTCTCTGGATATACTACATCTACATAATATCAAAGTAACTCAGTGGTTCAATGCAGTGAGAAAATAATTCTATTTTATAAACGTATTGGTTAAATCAAAATCAAAGCAGTTATTTAATAATTTTTTGGTAGGTAAAACCATAATGTGATCTGCTTCAAAATCAACATATGTTAATTTATTTCCATGTTAAAGAGACTCAAAACATGTAAGTAATTAATCTAGCTTCGGTCTCCTCATCTGTGAAGTAGGAAGTTGGAATGATAGCTAAGCAAACAGGAAACAAAAAGAGCTTATGATTGAATATGTCAGGTGTACTAAACCATGTGCCAGAAAGAACAATTGCAAAGAAAATCTAAAATCATGGGACGTTGTGATTGATATTGCCTGGAATGTATTTTACACTAAGCCTTATTATCCAGGAAGCTTAAAGAGTTCTAATTGTAGTAATCACAGTCTTAAAAGGGAGGGAATAGGAGCAAATATTCTAAGCCCCATTTCAGCTGACACAGCAAATCAGCAGTATAAGTGGTGTCCTCATATCAGCAGACTAGGCATCGCCTGGGATCTCGTTAGAAATGCAGAATCTCAGACTCTACTCCAAACCTACAGAATTAGAAACTTCATTTTAACAGGATCTACAGGTGACTCCTATGCATATTAAAGATTGAAAAGGATTGATGCACAATCCTACTGGATCTACATCCAATGAGTGAGGAAATTCATATCATCCACCTATGGAGATCCCATATCTGTCTTGTCTTTAGTTAATCACATTTTATGATGTCACTTGCCCTAATGTCATATGCTTGGTAAAAGAAGATATGTGACCCTGAAGAGATTCTTCATGAAGGAAGTAGCTTGAATTAGACTTCATATAAGAGTGGTATACCCCATTCATGGGAACCTCCTCCACTCTAGCCAAGGAGTGCCTGGAGAAATTCAGTAGGGCACAAACAAAGGTTATCTGGAGAGCTAGACGGAAGATACATATGTTCTTCCTCATTTTGCAATAAATGTTCCACTCTTTTACAATTTTGATGCAGAAATTGCTTTAAGTTATACACAAAGGACTATTTCTTGCCTCAGCTTCACTAAGCTTTTTAAAATTATAGTGTTGCAACGATGCTTGGAAACAAGTAAACTGAACTGACTGAAAAGAGTACTTGTTTGGTTCACTGGGGGGAAGAGAAAGGGGAGGCAAAAAGAAAGAAACAATTTCTTGAGCATCTACTCTGTGCTAAGTACTACACAAGATGTTTTATATAAAGAACCAGGGTCTCTAAAATATCAAGCTTGAGACCTGTTCTCTAACCATATAAACATGGTGTTATTGTGATCTGTCATAGCTCTAAAAACTATAAATATGTAGGTTTTTGATCATTCAATAACTTATAAAACTCTATGTGTTTACGAGGAGCTTCAAGATGGTGGAAGAGTAAGACGCAGAGATCACCTTCCTCTCCACAAATACATCAGAAATACATCTACATGTGGAACAGCTCCTACAGAACGCCTACTGAACGCTGGCAGAAGACCTCAGACCTCCCAAAAGGCAAAAAACTCCCCACGTACCTGGGTAGGGCAAAAGAAAAAAGAAAAACAGAGACAAAAGAATAGAGACGGGACCTGCACCAGTGGGAGGGAGCCGTGAAGGAGGAAAGGTTTCCACACACTAGGAAGCCCCTTCGCGGGCGGAGGTTGCGGGTGGCAGAGGGGGGGAAGCTTCAAAGCTGCGGAGGAGAGCGCAGCCACAGGGGTGCGGAGGGCAAAGCGGAGAGACTCCCGCACAGAGGCTCGGTGCCGACCAGCACTCAGCAGCCCGAGAGGCTTGTCTGCTCACCCGCCGGGGCGGGCGGGGCTGGGAGCTGAGGCTTGGGCTTCGGTCAGATCCCAGGGAGAGGACTGGGGTTGGCGGCATGAACACAGCCTGAAGGGGCTAGTGCACCACAGCTAGGCGGGAGGGGTTAGTGCACCACAGCTAGCTGGGAGGGAGTCCGGGAAAAAGTCTGGACTTGCCAAAGAGACAAGAGACTTTTTCTTACCTCTTTGTTTCCTGGTGCGCGAGGAGAGGGGATTAAGAGCGCCTCTTAAAGGAGCTCCAGAGACGGGCGCGAGCCAAGGCTATCAGCGCGGACCCCAGAGACAGGCATGGGACGCTAAGGCTGCTGCTGCAGCCACCAAGAAGCCTGTGTGCAAGCACAGGTCACTGTCCACACCTCCCCTCCCAGGAGCCTGTGCAACACACCACTACCAGGGTCCCGTGATGCAGGGACAACTTCCCAGGGAGAAAGCATGGCGCGCCTTAGGCTGTTGCAACGTCACGCCGGCCTCTGCTGCCGCCGGCTTGCCCTGCATCCGTACCCTTCCCTCCCCCCGGCCTGAGTGAGCCAGAGCCCCCGAATCAGCTGCTCCTTTAACCCCGTCCTTCCTGAGCGAAGAACAGACGCCCTCAGGCGACCTACACGCAGAGGCGGGTTCAAATCCAAAGCTGAACCCCAGGAGCTGTGCGAACAGAGAAGAGAAAGGGAAATTTCTCCCAGCAGCCTCAGGAGCAGTGGATTAAAACTCCACAATCAACTTGATGTACCCTGCATCTGTGGAATACCTGAATAGACAATGAATCATCCCAAACTGAGGAGGTGGACTTTGGGAGCAAATATATATATATATATTTTCCCTTTTTCTCTTTTGGTGAGTGTGTATGTGTATGCTTCTGTGTGTGATTTTGTCTGTATAGCTTTGTTTTTACCATTTTTCCTAGGGTTCAGTCTGTCCTTTTTTTTTTTTATTACTTTTTAAAAATTTGTTCTTAATTATATTTTATTTTTTATTTTAATAACTTTTTTATTTTATTTTATTTTATTTTATCTTCTTTCTTTCTTTTTTTTCTCCCTTTTATTCTGAGCCGTGTGGATGAAAGGCTCTTGGTGCTCCAGCCAGGCATCAGGGCTGTGCCTCTGAGCTGGGAGAGCCAAGTTCAGGACACTGGTCCACAAGAGACCTCCCAGCTCCATGTAATGTCAAACAGCGAAAATCTCCCAGAGATCTCCATCTCAATGCCAAGACCCAGCTTCACTCAACGACCAGCAAGCTACAGTGCTGGACACCCTATGCCAAACAACTAGCAAGACAGGAACACAACCCCATCCATTAGCAAAGAGGCTGCCTAAAATCATAGTAAGGCCACAGACACCCCAAAACACACCACCAGACGTGGACGTGCCCACCAGAAAGACAAGATCCAGCCTCATCCACCAGAACACAGGCACTAGTCTCCTCCACCAGGAAGCCTACACAACCCACTGAACCAACCTTAGCCACTGGGGACACCAAAAACAACGGGAACTATGAACCTGCTGCCTGTGAAAAGGAGACACCGAACACAGCAAGTTAAGCAAAATGAGAAGACAGAAAAACACACAGCAGATGAAGGAGCAAGGCAGAAACTCACCAGACCTAACAAATGAAGAGGAAATAGGCAGTCTACCTGAAAAAGAATTCAGAATAATGATAGTAAAGATGATCTAAAATCTTGGAAATAGAATAGAGAAAATACAAGAAATGTTTAACAAGGACCTAGAAGAACTAAAGAGCAAACAAACAGTGATGAACAACACAATAAATGAAATTAAAAATTCTCTAGAAGGGATCAATAGCAGAATAACTGAGGCAGAAGAACGGATAAGTGACCTGGAAGATAAAATAGTGGAAATAACTATTGCAGAGCAGAATAAAGAAAAAAGAATGAAAAGAACTGAGGACAGTCTCAGAGACCTCTGGAACAACATTAAATGCACCAACATTCAAATTATAGGGGTCCCAGAAGAAGAAGAGAAAAAGAAAGGGACTGAGATAATATTTGAAGAGATTATAGTTGAGAATTTCCCTAATTTGGGAGAAGAAATAGTTAATCAAGTCCAGGAAGCACAGAGAGTCCCATGCAGGATAAATCCAAGGAGAAACATGCCAAGACACATATTAATCAAACTATCAAAAATTAAATACAAAGAAAAAATATTAAAAGCAGCAAGGGAAAAACAACAAATAACACACAAGTGAATCCCCATAAGGTTGACAGCTGATCTTTCAGCAGCAACTCTGCAAGCCAGAAGGGAGTGGCAGGACATATTTAAAGTGATGAAGGAGAAAAAGCTACAACAAAGATTACTCTACCCAGCAAGGATCTCATTCAGATTCGATGGAGAAATTAAAACCTTTACAGACAAGCAAAAGCTAAGAGAATTCAGCACCACCAAACCAGATTTACAACAAATGCTAAAGCAACTTCTGTAGGCAGGAAACACAAGGGAAAGACCTACAATAATAAACCCAAAACAATTTAAAAAAGGGTAATAGGAACATACATATCTATAATTACCTTAAATGCAAATGGATTAAACGCTCCAACCAAAAGACACAGGCTGGCTGAATGGATACAAAAGCAAGACCCGTATATATGCTGTCTACAAGAGACCCACTTCAGACCTAGGGACACATACGGACTGAAAGTGAGGGGATGGAAAAAGATATTCCATGCAAATGGAAATCAAAAGAAAGCTGGAGTAGCAATTCTCATATCAGACAAAATAGACTTTAAAACAAAGACTATTACAAGAGACAAAGAAGGACACTACATAATGATCAAGGGATCGATCCAAGAAGAAGATATAACAATTGTAAATATTTATGCACCCAACATAGGAGCACCTCAATACATAAGGCAAATACTAACAGCCATAAAAGGGGAAATCGACAGTAACACAATCATAGTAGGGGACTTTAACACTCCACTTTCACCAATGGACAGATCATCCAAAATGAAAATAAATAAGGAAACACAAGCTTTAAATGATACATTAAACAAGATGGACTTAATTGATATTTATACGGCATTCCATCCAAAAACAACAGAATACACTTTCTTCTCAAGTGCTCATGGAACATTCTGCAAGATAGATCATATCTTGGGTCACAAATCAAGCCTTGGTAAATTTAAGAAAATTGAAATCGTGTCAAGTATCTTTTCCGACCACAACGCTATGAGACTAGATATCAATTATAGGAAAAAACCTGTAAAAAATACAAACATATGGAGGCTACACAATACACTACTTAATAACCAAGAGATCACTGAAGAAATCAAAGAGGAAAGCAAAAAATACCTTTAAACAAATGACAATGAAAACACGATGACCCAAAACCTATGGGATGCAGCAAAAGCAGTTCTAAGAGGGAAGGTTATAGCAACACAATCCTACCTTAAGAAACAAGAAACACCTCAAATAAACAACCTAACCTTACAACTAAAGCAATTAGAGAAAGAAGAACAAAAAAAACCCATAGTTAGCAGAAGGAAGAAAGCATAAAGATCAGATCAGAAATAAATGAAAAAGAAATGAAGGAAACGATAGCAAAGATCAATAAAACTAAAAGCTGGTTCTTTGAGAAGATAAACAAAATTGATAAACCATTAGCCAGACTCATCAAGAAAAAAAGGGAGAAGACTCAAATCAATAGAATTAGAAATGAAAAAGGAGAAGTAACAACTGACACTGCAGAAACACAAAGGATCATGAGAGATTACTACAAGCAACTCTATGCCAATAAAATGGACAACCTGGAAGAAATGGACAAATTTTTAGAAATGCACAACCTTCTGAAACTGAAGCAGGGAGAAATAGAAAATATGAACAGTCCAATCATAAGCACTGAAATTGAAACTGTGATTAAAAATCTTCCAACAAACAAAAGCCCAGGACCAGATGGATTCACAGGCGAATTCTATCAAACATTTAGAGAAGAGCTAACACCTATCCTTCTCAAACTCTTCCAAAATATAGCAGAGGGAGGAACTCTCCCAAACTCATTCTACAAGGCCACCATCACCCTGATACCAAAACCAGACAAAGATGTCACAAAGTAAGGAAACTACAAGCCAATATCGCTGATGAACATAGATGCAAAAATCCTCAACAAAATACTAGCAAACAGAATCCCACAGCACATTAAAAGGATGATACACCATGATCAAGTGGGGTTTATCCCAGCAATGCAAGGATTCTTCAACATACGCAAATCAATCAATGTGATACACCATATTAACAAATTGAAGGAGAAAAACCATATGATCATCTCAATAGATGCAGAGAAAGCTTTCGACAAAATTCAACACCCATTTATGATAAAAACCCTCCAGAAAGCAGGCATAAAGGGAACTTTCCTGAACATAATAAAGGCCATATATGACAAACTCACAGCCAATATCGTCCTCAATGGTGAAAAACTGAAACCATTTCCACTACGATCAGGAACAAGACAAGGTTGGCCACTCTCACCACTGTTATTCAACATAGTTTTGGAAGTTTTGGCCACAGCAATCAGGGAAGAAAAAGAAATAAAAGGAATCCAAATCGGAAAAGAAGAAGTAAAGCTGTCACTGTTTGCAGATGACATGAAACTATACATAGAGAATCCTAAAGATGCTACCAGAAAACTCCTAGAGCTAATCAATGAATTTGGTAAAGTAGCAGGATACAAAATTAATGCACAGAAATCTCTTGCCTTCTTATACACTAATGATGAAAAATCTGAAAGTGAAGTTAAGGAAACACTCCCATTTACCACTGCAGAAAAAAAGAATAAAATACCTAGGAATAAACCTACCTAAGGAGACAAAAGACCTGTATGCAGAAAACTATAAGACACTGATGAAAGAAATTAAAGTCGATACAAACAAATGGAGCTATATACCATGTTCTTGGATTGAAAGAGTCAACGTTGCGAAAATGACTATACTACCCAAAGCAATCTACAGATTCAATGCAATCCCTGTCAAACTACCACTGGCATTTTTCACAGAACTAGAACAAAAAATTTCACAATTTGCATGGAAACACAAAAGACCCTGAATAGCCAAAGTAATCTTGAAAAAGAAAAACGGAGCTGGAGGAATCAGGCTCTCTGAATTCAGACTATACTACAAAGCTACAGTAATCAACACAGTATGGTACTGGCACAAAAACAGAAATATAGATCAATGGAACAGGATAGAAAGCCCAGAGATAAACCCATGCACATATGGTCGCCTTATCTTTGATAAAGGAGGCAAGCATACACAGTGGAGAAAAGACAGCCTCTTCAATAAGTGGTGCTGGGAAAACTTGACAGGTACATGTAAAAGTATGAAATTAGAAAACTCCCTAACACCATAGACAAAAATAAACTCAAAATGGATTAAAGACCTAAATGTAAGACCAGACACTATCAAACTCTTAGAGGAAAACATAGGCAGAACACTGTATGACATAAATCACAGCAAGATCCTTTTTGACCCACCTCCTAGAGAAATGGAAATTAAAACAAAAATAAACAAATGAGACCTAATGAAACTTAATAGCTTCTGCACAGCAAAGTAAACCATAAACAAGATGAAAAGACAACCCTCAGAATGGGAGAAAATATTTGCAAATGAAGTAACTGACAAAGGATTAATCTCCAAAATTTATAAGCAGTTCATGCAGCTCAATATCAGAAAAACAAACAACCGAATCCAAAATCGGGCAGAAGACCTAAATAGACATTTCTCCAAAGAAGATATACAGATTGCCAACAAGCACATGAAAGAATGCTCAACATCATTAATCATTAGACAAATGCAAATGAAAACTACAGTGAGACATCTTCTCACACCGGTCAGAAGGTCCATCATCAAAAAATCTACAAACGATAAATGCTGGAGAGGGCTTGGAGAAAAAGGAACCCTCTTGCACTGTTAGTGGGAATGTAAATTGACACAGCCACTATGGAGAACAGTATGGAGGTTCCTTAAAAAACTAAAAGTAGGACTACCATATGACCCAGCAATCCCACTACTGGGCATATACCCTGAGAAAACCATAATTCAAAAAGAGTCATGTACCAAAATGTTCACTGCAGCTCTATTTACAATAGCCAGGACATGGAAGCAACCTAAGTGTCCATTGACAGATGAATGGATAAAGAAGATGTGGCACATATACACAATGGAATATTACTCAGCCATAAAAAGAAACGAAATTGAGTTATTTGTAGTGAGGTGGATGGACCTAGAATCTGTCATACAGAGTGAAGTAAGTCAGAAAGAGAAAAACAAGTACCGTATGCTAACACATATATATGGAATGTAAGAAAAAAAAATGGTCATGAAGAACATAGGCGCAAGACGGGAATAAAGACACAGACCTACTAGAGAATGGACTTCAGGATATGGGGAGGGGGAAGGGTAAGCTGTGACAAAGTGAGAGAGTGGCATGGACATATATACACTACCAAACATAAAATAGATAGCTAGTGGGAAGCAGCCACATAGCACAGGGAGATCAGCTCTGTGCTTTGTGATCACCTAGAGGGATGGGATAGGGAGGGTGGGAGGGAGACGCAAGAGGGAGGAGATATGGGGACATATGTATATGTATAACTGATACACTTCGTTATAAAGCAGAAACTAACACACCATTGTAAAGCAATTATACTCCCATAAAGATGTTAAAAAAATAATAATAATAAATAAATAAAACGAAAACAAAAAAACAAAACTCTATGTGTTTAAAACTTAGCTTTATTATAAACTATTAACACTTCCTGGCCTTTCCCATTTCCTGTTAGACACTATTAAGGAAATATCTTATAAAAGTGGAGATCAGATGATCTTGTTATTACAATATCCAATAGTGCCTATCTTAGATCTTAAACACACATGGAGATTTTACCTGGGTTCCTATGATGATACTGTTTATCTGATTGTGGTCCCTGAAAGTATCTCGGGACTGTAATTGAAACCATTTTTGCAACCTATGTTTTACCATATGGAAGATGTCATTCCTTCATTCAATGCATATCTATGGATACATCCAATTTGTCATACAATTTTAACAGCACAGTGTGAAAATACATAAGTAAAGAGACATAAATCAAATAATTATAAATTGTGAAAAGTGCCATGAAGGATAAAAACATGAGACCACGATAGAAAACTATCAGGAGACAGTTTCCTCTTCTGGTGGGGACAAGAAAGATCCAACCAGAACAACCAACCTCCAGAGAACAACGATACAGACTGAACAAAATCCAGGCAGTCCTCACATTGCATCATACATGTTAAACGAAACTCGTGTATATTGGGACTGTGTCCTTGCTTTACACAGTTCTGTAGTAGCAGTTCCTGTGCAAAGCGAGAGCCTGGGTACAAAATTCACAGGTTTCAGTTAACAAACCTGTGTCTGCAAGGACTACCTACATAACAAAACAACCATCTGAAGGGTGGAGAAAAGCAGGTGGATATTGGAGGAGGTCAACACTTGTAAAAAGGAATACTGCGGAAGCTTTTACCTTTTCTACAGCTCTTTGCCTAAAAGAATGTTTCAGAAGGCACAATGTACAGAGTGGATAAAATTCCTCTAGAACATCTGCTGACTTTCTGACTCAAAGAAACAGGACAGAATCTCAGGGTCCTGTGAGACAGTAAGGTTTAATAAGCATGTAATTCAATTTAAGAAGGAGAGGAGTACGAGAATGGGGCAGAAATAATATTTGAATACATAATGGTTGACTAGTTCCAAAATTTGGCAAGACATTTATATTTACAGTTTCCAGATTCTCAGATAACTCCAAACAGGAAAGATATGAAGAAAAACACTCATCAGTATTTCATAGTCAAAATGATGAATACCAAAGATTCAGAGAAAATCTTGAAGGCAACCAGAAGCTCTGAGATAATCGATATGTGTTGTTGTTTTAAGCCACTAAATTTGGGGGTAATTTGCTGTGCAGCAATAGATAACTAACACACCTATTATAGTGGGGGTATCAACACCCCTCTCTCAATAATTGATAGAATTAGTAGAAAATCAGGATATAAGATGATAAAATATTATCAAGCGATTTGTCCTAAATGTAGTTTATAAAACATTTCAGTCAATAACAGAAGAAAATGAATTATTTTCAAGTGAACACAGATTATTTATTAGGATAAATCATATTCTGGACCATAAAATAAATGTCAGTAAATTTAACAGGGTTGAAATCATTCAAAGTATGTTTTCTGTTCACAATGGAATTAAATGAGGAATCAACAACAGAACAATGTCCAGAAACACCCTCAATATAGGGACATTAAAATCACACTTCTAAATAAAACGGATCCAAAAAGATATCACTGGGAAAATTAGAAGCAAGTTTTAACTGAATACAAGTGAAAAACAGTATATAACCATGAGATACAGGTAAAGCAGTGCTTAGAGAGAAAATTATCATATTAAACTCTAATACTAGGAAAGAAGAAGGGTCTCAAGTTAATAATCTGAGTTTCTACCATAAGAATCTAGAAGAAAGAGTAAATTAAACCTCAAATAAACGAAATGAAGAAATAAAGGTAGACATCAATAAAAAAGAAAACAAAATGACCCAAAAAGAGACAATCAATAAAGCCAAAAGCTGATTTTTTGAATGGATAAATAAAATTGATAGCCTCTGTAAGGCTTACTAAGAGTTTATCAAAGAGAAATGAAAATACAGATTAAAAAACTAATCAGGCATATTTATTCAAGAGACGAAAGTATAGACCCTCAAAAAATGTGTATATAAAAACATTCATAGCAGCTTTATTCAAAGTTTTAAACACTGTAAACAACCCAAATGTCTATCAACAGGGGAGTAGATAAACATATTGCGATATATTTATGTCATGGACTAAACTCAGCAATAAAAAGGAACTAACTCCTGATACACACAATGACATTGGTTGTGGTGAATCTCACAGACATAACACTGGGCTAAAAGAGAGACACAAAAATATATATACCATATGCATCCATTTATATGAAGTTCTAGAAGAGACAAATCTAAACTATAGGCATAGATATCGAAACAGTGATTATTTCCGGGTGGAGAAGATGGGCAAAGATTTATCAGAAAGGAACACAAGGGAGTTTTCTTGGTGTCCTGTATCTTGATGGGTGCAGGTGGGTTACAAGGATGTATTCATTTATCTATATCATCAGACTGTTCACTTATGATCAGAGAGAGAGAGAGAGAGACAGAGCAGGATGCTGAGAGAGAGAGAGAATATGAAGGGACAAAATCAAGAAAAGAAAAACAGCTGCCCAGCATCTTGAGGGAAAAAATTAATCTGGACCAGGTCAGAAGCAGAGAGGAGTTACAAAACAAGACCAACTTGGAAAACTCAGATGCAAACATTAAGAAGGAGCAGTCTCTAGAGAATGGACAGGAGCCTCCAGAGATGACCTGTCTTTACGTTATTTACTCTGCATCTACACACTTGCACTTGTAATTGTTTGTGTGTGTGTGATGGCTATTTTATAAATAACCACACTGGCTTTAAGTATGTATGTGTGCAATAAGAACCAAGTTAAGATTCGTCCCCTAAACACAGACAATATTATGGTATTCTGCCTTATCTACCCCCATTGTGTAATTCTAAATTATAATTGCATTAACCATAGACTGAAATATTTATGATGAATATATGTGATATCTAGGATGTGCTTCAAAATAACAGGGGCGGAGAGATGAATGGCGATGTGGAAGAGTTTGGCCATGGGTTAATAATTGCTACAGCTGGATAATGGGTATCATTATATGTGTTTGAAAGTTAAATAAAACCTAAGTAACCATACAAGAAGTGTGCTAAGGCCAGTGAAGTTTTTATTTGCTTTTCATGAATAACTACTTTGAAGATTTTAAAGCAAATCTTCTAACTGTTTTAGTGCCCCTGTTGCTAATGTTAAAAGCCCACACATAGGGCACATACTGGGTAATCCTGCTCTGGTTAGACTGAGGATTGCTGTCAGCGAGTGTCTTATCTCAGGAAGGTTTTACAGGTTAAGGTGCCCCAGGGGCAGTGCAAATAAAAGCTAAGAGAGGGAGCCAAATCCTTTGTCATTGCCTAGTAAGAAGCATTCCAGCTCACAGGAGAAAGGACAGGAAATCTTTTCCACGTCAGATGACGCAGAAGCAGTAGCAGAGCAGGTCCTGGTATATTTAGCTTTTCCATTTGGGACATGAAGCAAATTATAATTGAGAAATAAAACATAATTTTAGAAATAAAAACTAAGGTAGCAAATTTGAATTTTGTAAAAACACTGTTGATTGTAGATTGCAGCTTTTTGATATGACCTATTGTTAAACATATGTATTTAATACATATTAGGCAATTTATAAATATTGTCAGTTGTTGAAATATTTGTTCATTTTCTTTGAGCAAATATAAACTATTCTGTAGTCATGTTGAGCATATAACTGGAAAAGTTAATCAGCTTAAATTTTTAGATGATCAAAAATTTACAACACTGAGAAAAAAAATACCAAAGAAAGAAAATCTTTTATACTTAAATACCTCTACATTTGTTTTTTAAAGTTTCTTAAAGTAAGAAATAAAAAATTATATTGCCCCCAATTAATGATCCTACAGTAACCCTTCCTGGTTAAGGTAGAAATTTACGAGATCATAGGCAGTATTACTCCTTGCAACTAAACAACAAACCAAGTTTTTACTTCTTATTTGTTTATAGAAATAGAGGAAGACTTCTGTTATCAAACTTTAAATCATTATTATAAAAAAATTTAATACTGTGCTAGGAATATATATCTTAACACTTGGAAATGCACACAGATTAATAATAAATAGAAAGAGAAGACATTACTCTTACATTTGGGGCAACATCGTGTCAAAACAGTAACCTATTTTCAGTTAATGAGGAAAGCAATCAGCAAGTGTTTACTGAATAACTACAAGATGCTGTGAAATGTACAAGAGATGTATAGGATAAGGAGTTCACAACAGCTGATGAAGGAGCAGACAATTCTTATATCTAATACACAAGAAATGATTAGATAACACATTATGTGAATAGGTTCAAGACAGGGTTTCATATGAGTTCAAGGAGGATGGATAACACTAGGCTGGAGAATGTACTTTGATGATGGTAAGAACAGGACAGAATGCATTTGGAACATAATATTTATGCAATGCATATAATCCTTAAAGTATTCGCTCCACTTCTACTATAAAATAAGTAAATTGTTTCTATCTTCTTTGAAATCATAAACAGAAGATCTTAAAATATCCTCTATTTCCTTTAATGTAAACTGTAAAAATTTTTAAATGCTGAGAATCTCTTCCTCTAAACATATGAGACACAGATAGAGACCAGTGGAATTACAATTATTTTTCTTTGTTAAATTGAAGAATATGATTACAAAGAGAAACATACTGGCCTGATATTGATCGCAAGATGTAAATAAATATCCTCACATGCGCATAACACCATTGTCCAAAATTTGGGGAGTTTGTTTTAAACATACAAAGAAAGAGAAAGGTTTAGGTACCCCAATAGCAAAAGCAAGCCACACAGGGTATCCAATTCAGCTTGTTCATGTAAAACATATCAAAACGTGCTCTGCCAGAGGTATTTACAAGCTTAAAAGAATTATTTCCATATGCTTCATTGTGCCAGAAGTAAAAGTTTATTTTCTTCACCAGAATTCTCATCTTATACCTACAACTATTCTCCAAGCACCTCCTATATGAAATAAACATGCTTAATTCTCTAGGGAGGAAAAAGAAAGGATGTTTTCATCATGGCCCCTGTCCTTGAGAATCTTAAAATGTTTTTTGAGTTATGTGCAAATAAAAAAAAATAACAACCTCAAAATCAGGAAACTTTCATGTTTGTCCAGTGAGCAGTATAAACAAGGCTGACTGTAGATTAGGAACTGGCTACAACATAAGGCTTTTGGTTTTGATAAAATACTGTGAAATCTCCGCTATTCCTGTTCCTTTCTGACCAGCTGATTAACATTAACATAGAAAGTAAAAGTAATATGTAAATGAAAAGCACTGACATCCTATAGAAAGTTCATGCTGATCTGGTGATGCAGGTCAGGAACAAAACGGAGGAAAGGACAGGAGAATCATACACAATATTTGTGGCACAAATAAAAGATAAGATCTTAATTAACAAAGAAATTTGCATATTAGTAAATATATTATCACCTCAAAGGAATACTCTTTAAACTATCACGAAATGCATCTCCTAAAATGTAAAATACCATTATTTCCAAAAATAAATTTTAGTTATGGATCTACTCACATATTTGTTACACATTTTAAAAGATTACAATTTGATTAGTTTAGTTTCATCTCTACCCCCACCTTTTTTTCATTTAGTTTTTCGTTATAAAATACAAGGCTTCACAGCATCAAATAAATTATATGGTATTTACTGTAGGGATTAACTTTTAAATTAACATGTGTGCTTGTTAACATGGTCCTGACCATCTATAGGAGATTTGGGCTGCGTCTATATGATATGTAAAGAATCATTTCAGTGGGAAATAATTAAATTAGGCAAATGATTTCACATAAATAAAGTGTTTTGACTAAGCTTTTCACTTTGTAACAGGTTTCTTTGGTATCATTGAAAACATTAGGTGTTATTTAGAAATCATCAAGGAAAAATTAGACATTTCCCTGAGATAATGTGGATAGCTATTCAGATAACTCATTTTCAATAAATAGCAATTTTTGGCCTTAATTATTTGGATTGGTCATCTACATTGATCAAATTTATTTGTTACTGACATTTCTACTTTATTCAATATTATTCTGGATTACGTGTATCAAGACATTCTGCATTCTTGGGCAAAACAAAAACAGTCAGCCCCAAAGCAATTAAAAATAGGGTCAATCATCAGCAAAGTGAGTAAATGATAAGCACTTTCTGAAAAGCTGTACTCTCCAGCTGGCTTTTTTGCACTGTCTCCACTGTGACAGTACAGTATTTGGGGTTTATGTTCCATTGAGAGCATAGATTCTTCCAGGAGTAAAGGGTGCACTAGTGTGATGCCATTGAGAGATGTAAACCACCATAAAATGTGTTCATGAATTGCCATTATAAGGTGGAATAGCAGCTATTTAAAATAGCAGCAGATTTATTTATTTGAACCCTAGGAAACAAAATACACTTGACCGCTTAAACCCATTCTTAGGCTCTGTTCTCCCCTTCAGTCCAACCGAGGAGAGCACGGAAAATGCAAACGGCATTTCTCCTGAGGATGTTAGACAGGAAGATCAACCGAGGAGACACTGGCTGAGAGCACCAAAATAGGTGCTGCCAGAAGCAGCTGAGTTATGAGGCACTCATTCTAGGTAACGTGGGAGGGAACACAGGTGGGTGAGAGGAAGAAAAACTTTGCTCTCCTGGGCTTGCAAATACTCCCTAACAGGTGTCAGGAGCGTGCCTCAAAGCAGGATTTCTCAGGCAAACAGACACTCGCTTTAACTATATAAATATGCATCTTGAAGTGATGCATGAGGAGGCTGAATGAACACCCTTGGTGTTTATGAATACAAACACATACTGATGCCCCCTCAATTTTTATGATTGCTTAGGTCACAGTTTACACATTTCAGTGCAGGTCAGAAGACCATGTTCTGTCTGAGGCTGATGAGTTCCAAAACAGTGGTATCTTGGAATGAGAACAGCAAAGGGTTCTGATTATCCTTGGGAGCCAGAGAGAAGGCAGGACTTCTACAGGAAGGGGGGACATTGAAAAAAAAAAAAAAGAGAGGAACAAAATTCGCCCACTTCATAATTCTGCCCAGGGCTCACCCTGGCCTCCAAATTTTGTAGCTGTCACACCAAAAAAATCATCTAACCATGAATCCCCCAAGCCACAGCTCAGCTGATCCATCATCTCTACCTGTGTTGGACTGCTAATAGACTTTTCATTCTTGAAAGCTAATCAGTGTATTGGGGGAGCAGTATTTATGTAAATTTTGTGTCGTTCAAGCCCCCATATCATCCTTCTCTGAAACAGTAGTCTATAGCCGGGGGTATAAGTGTTTTTAATTGATAAAATAGTGATGTCTTTACTTCTTCAACTCTTTCAAATCCATTTTCTTTTATACTTTTGTGATTCAAGCCTTTTAAATATTCCAAAATTATTAATTCCTCATTCCCCCAAACTATGACTGGCTCACAGATGACAGCAATCATTCTGATTTGACCTATACCCCATATACACTCCATACATCACTATGTTAATAAAGCACATACACACACACACCTAGTTTCTCTGTAACATAGTGAACATTCTGATTTGACCTATGGCCACTCTCATTTTCACTATAACCTATTTTAAAACTCAAGAAGTTATAAGAGCAAAATAGTAAATATCAGTAAATTATTTTCCTTGGTAAAGATAGGCTAAATTAGTAGGAACCACAAATACGTGTGCATAGTCCTATTAAAAATATTTTTTTTCCTAAATGGAATTTTTCTGACACAAACAGCTAGTGATTGTTGAGCCACTGGAGTTGTAATGTATTTCTGAAACACCTGTTATAATCATCAAGCCTAAATACATCTCTAATTAAAACAAATGCTGCCTAGAGTATGCAGATCAAAAGGAAAGTGCTCTTGATATACTGCTGCTCAATTCAGGCCTCCACCCCTTGTGCAGAAATCTCCCAGAAATACGGCAAAGCCATTAGACTCTGCTACATGCTAACGCTTCTAGTTTAACTCCAACAGCATGTGTAAAATGCTGGATTATAAATCACTGTTGTGATCTATGCCCAGGAATCCATCTAGTTGAATTGTTTATGAGAAGGACTGGAGGATGGTGTACAAAGCAGCATCTTTAGGGCTGACCGATCACAAAATATAAATATTTCCAAAACCATGAGTGACAGTGCTCAGCACTTCTCCATTCAACGTGTAAAAAACTATGGAGGATTATTATATTCTTTTAAAATGAAACCCACAGAGGTGCCCACCTCTAATTATTATTAGGCTTAATAAAGACTTATGAAAAGCACTTTGAAAAATCTGAAGTGCTTTAAAAATATAAGATGTTATTATTACTATTATTTTCCTTTAAATATTGCAAGCCTAACTCTGTTGCCTATTTTAATATACCTTTGTCTTTGGTTTCCCATATACCTCCCTGAATTTTAGTGTTAATTTCTTCTTAAAAATTTTAACTATATCATGGCTATTTGATTCCATTGTCATTTTTATTATTCCATTATATTGATAGGTCAGTCTATTTATTTCTTCTAGTGGATCCTGTATGGAATTATGAAGATTGAGATCATTCAGGATAGCCTCTGCAGAACTGACACCTGGTTCCTTTACCATTAAATTCCAATAAGCTTATCAAAAAGTAATGTTTGATAACAAAAGTCTATGATTTCTTAAATTTGTTTTCCATGCAGCAAAATTTGGAAAATTTTAGCTTTCACTTGAAATTTGATCCTCTTTTTCTTCTTTTATGTTTTTTTTCCCTTCTTCTCTCCCTTTTCCTGTAATTTCTTAATACCCTTTTATTCTTCCCTTTCCCCCACCTCCTTTCTCTGCTTCTCTTTGACTTATTCTCTCTCTCACAACATTTTTCCTCTCCTCTCTTCTTTGGTTAGCTGCTGAATTTTCCTATATACACCTGCACAAATGTTATCCAAGAGTGCTCTTTGTGAGAACTTTTACAACATAAAAAAAATTCCCATTTAGTGTTTATGTGAGTACAGGGCATGTGTAGGTGAAGGGCAAAATAATGTATTACTTTGGCCATTGAGATACTGTGGAGGTCAAAGACAGATGAAATCTGGAACACAAAGACAGATGAAGTAATTTTAACATGGAACAGAAACTAAGTAGGTAAAAAGAAAAGGAGTGTATCTTGTACTTTCTTTGTGATAATTTATAACATTAAAAATAATAAAGTGTTTCACCTACAGATCATTCAGTGCATATATATATATATATATATATATATATATATATCATCTCAACAACTAGATGTAAACTAATGGAGGACAGGTTCCATGTATTAAATTCCTTTATACCCTTCAAAAGATAGCACAGCTCTTCATACACACCAGGCACTTAAAAGAGGATTGAATGAAATACAGAAGTCATTATGAAATTGGTGACTACCCCCCAAAACATTGACTGAAATTGCTTGTTACTGCTAAGGAGTTTAAAACACTCAAATGAATATGAATACACACACGGACATGCAGACATACAACACCCCCAGAAAAACAAAAGAAAGAAAATAAATGAAAACATGAAACTGGAGATATATACAAATACACAAGAGAACATTCTATGAAAACCCATACATAGAGAAAAATTAATTAACTAATTTGCGATCTTAGGCAGAAGGTCATTTAAAAATAATCAAAAATATCTTCATTATTTTTCAGTACCTTAAGTTTCCAGGAACTGATTATAGTGAATTGGCAAATTGTGAGTAGCTGTGCAATTAATGTTTATAGTGACATACTGACTTACTTGAACTTGGATAAGTCATGTTATCTGCCCTGTGCTTCTGTGTCTCTGAAGTGACAGTACTAGTTGCCTTCTCATCCACCTCCTCTGCAAAGATGTTCTGCAAATAAATGAGGTAATGTTTGGGAGATGTTCGCGGCTTGGGAAAGAAACCCACTGCACACATCTCAGATGGTATTACTATTCCATATTCAAACCTGGTATATTATTGCCTCTGTTTTAAATTGAAATTGTACTGTTTGAGTCTTGGGTTCTGACCAAAATCTGGGTCGACATAAGAAGACGATTATTTTTAATTTTAATTCTGAGGCTCTGTTCAGCTCCCTTGCACGTGTGAGGGCCAACTGTAGGAAATAAACAAAGCACATAAATCAAGCTGTGAAAGAGGAAAATCTTTCTCCGGAAGGATTTTTCTTTTTCCTTTTTTTTTTTTTTTCAATGAAGAGCGTGAACACTGTATTTCCCTGGAAGAATATTTCGGTCCAGGAAGGAGGATAGTGCATGCCGTGGGAGCGTATGTGTGCGTGTGTGTGCATGTGTGTGTGTGTGTGTGTGTGTGTGTGTGTGCTGTGCGTGCGCGCCCGCGGAGAGAGGGGAGGGGAGGCGGATGAGGAGGATGAGATCATAGTTTCAGGATCCTCAGGAAACCCTGGTACTGGCAGCAGCCAGCCTCTGCTGTGCCCACATGACCCACAACTCTGGCAGCGGACCGGGCACTTCCAACATTATTAAATAATAAGAAAGCGGCTTCTACTCCATGCCCAAACCTCCCTACAGGCCGGTGGACACCTTCTAAGAGTTTGACGAGTCGGTGACTGAGGCGCCCGTCCATTCCAAGGTGTGTGCGAGGCGTTTTCTTCCCTGACAGCTCCGGAGTGGGGGAGGGCGCGGGGGTGGACGGGGTCCGTGTGGCGGGCGAGGGTGGGAGCGGGGCCCGGCTGCCGCGCGCTGACCCCGGCCGCCCGGTGCCGCGGAGCCAGCCGCCGGGCGGGAGATGCCGGTGACGCGCAGCCCTAGCTGCGCAGGGACCGCAGCAGCCCACAGCGCCGGGGCGCGGGCAGGGGAGGCTCGGCCGCCGGAGCAAGGGCAGGCGCCACGCACCCGGCAAAGTCAAGAGTGGAAGCTGGCGGCGAGCGCGGCGAAGGGAGGGAATCGCCCCAACGCCCACTCGCGGGGGTTCCCACCTGTGCGCGGGCGCCGGCCGCCGGGAGCGCGAAGCATGTGCCGGGCGCCGCAGCCGGGACTGCGGCGTGGCGCCTCCCCGGGCGGCGGCGGGCGGCGCCTCGGGCCCGCGGGGCGGCGGGAGCGGCTGCGGCAGGATGGCCGGCCCGGGGGCGCGGGGCCGCGCAGGTAAATCTCGGCCTCCCGCCGAGGCCGGGCCGCGCCGCAGCCCCAGCCGCCGCCGCCGCCGCTGCTGCACCGCTCCCGGGCGGGCGAGGGCAGCCGGCTCGCTCGCGCCGCGGGTTGAGTTGTTTTTGTGGTCACGGTTGTTCTCTCGGTGGTCCCCGCGGACTGAGCTGCTGGGAGGTGGCGTGGCCACCTCCATTAGGGATGACACTCACGTGGGGAGAGGTCTGGGGGGCTACTGTTGGCCGGGAAATCCGCGGTGGGATCCTCTCCCGCCGGCGGCGTCTGCGCGTGTTGCAATGCACTGCGGTGCCGGGGCGGCGGGCCGGGCGGGAGTGGGCGCCCTGCGGGGGGGCGGGGGGCCGGTCGGCGCGAACGGTGAGTGCCTTCGGCTTTTATAGCCTGTTGCCCACTCTGGAGTTTTCCTCTGAACAGAGGGCGGAAGCGAGGTCCGTTCTGGTACTGGAGTGGGAGGTGGCGAGGTGTCTATCAGAAGACCAAAGCCAAGGAGAGAAGAGGGATGGCGGGGCTGGGCTCAGGGGTACCATGCCCGGGACTTAGTAGTAAAACTTTCCTCTTTGGCGAGCTTGGGGTACAGCTTTGAGAAGGTAAGTGTAGAACTTGAGTCGGGATGAGGGATATTGGATGTACTCTGGCAGTGAAGTTCACCGCCATTAGGTTCATTGTTGCTCTAAAAAAGGGTCTTTTGAGTTGATGTTTCTGTTCAAGTTTCCTGTTATCTGTTATGATCGCTTGGTGTTTAATGTGTCTTGTGTTTCCTTTAAAACATATCAATAGCCTACATTGTTGAAGTATGCCTAATTATTAATTTCTTTTACAAAAAGGACTTATTTTGCTTATTCCAAAGGTAGAAACTTTAGGAAAAAAACAGCCCTCCAGGCACAGTTCTATGAACTTTAGCTTTAGTCACTCACTTAATTCTAACACCACCATAAGGGGTGGTACTGTCCACCTTTTACAGATGAGGAAATCCAGACACAGAGAGGTGAAGTAATTTACCCAAGGTCATACAGTTTTAAATATTAGAGCCTAGTTGAGCTTTTGATGTACTCTAAGCCAACATATTTTTTTTTTTCATAAAAATAAGACCTAAAGTCTTCTATATTTGATATATTGACCACATCTCTACCAAGATGAGCCTCTTAACTATGTGCTACACCTTTGGGACAATTAAGACTTTTTCTAATACTATAATTTCTAATACTATAATTATGGCAAGTATCCTTTGAGTCATTTCCTTTTGCCACAATTGACTGTTTCCTACAACAATTATAGATTAAAGTAGTATTTATCAGCAAAGTTAAGATTTTCAGCAGTTAAGATTTATCAGCAAAGTAAATTATAAAGCAGGCAGCTGAATCTCTATATTTGCACTCAATTTTAAACTTCATAAGGTATTAGACTGTTCTTTGCTCAAAGCAGGGCCATCATTTTCTTCCAAACACCATCTTGCAGAAATTTTGAGCGAGTTTAATCATCTTTAATTCAATCACACTGACAAGAGCTTAGGCAGTTTTAAAAGAAGAATTATGCAATTCTCTTTCAACTCTCAGTGATTAAAAGCAGGCTGTACTGCGAGAGTGTTTGTATATGTCATGCCTTTTCACCAATTGTATGTACTTTCGGCAAAGTTGTGTAGCAATGAAGACTGAAATCACATTTTCTCATTAGTTCTAAGCTGAAATACAGTAAAAATATCCACTTGTTTTAAATGAACCATGATGTGAAGAGCGGTCTCAGTGGGGTAAAGTCCAACTGCACATATTTAGAGAATTACTTCTCATTTGAACTTATCATGGAACTCTTATAATATTCATTTTATTGGACAGATGTCTCTTAGGTCTTCATCTGTTATTTTTTCAAGTAAATTTAATTGCTGCTTCACATAATGAGTTTCAAAATTATTTTGACATTCATAGATTTCCTTAAGTCTTGTCTTTCAGTTTAATTAAATTCAGTGTACATACTTCAAATGCTCACTTATTCCACATTATATGTGAAAAGAGAATACAATCCAACCGAACTATATGGAAACGTGATCTTTGGACGTGAAAAGAATTATCTTCAGTGGTTAAACTCTTCCACACGCAAAATTAGGGCTCCATCTTTCTTTGGGGGTGTTAGAGCACAGTGCTGTAGTCAGGAAAGTTGCATGCCATCAGGCACGATCGTTTTTTGTTTTTTTTTTTGAATAAATACTGTTTTTATTTTAATTATTATTTATTTATTTATGGCTGTGTTGGGTCTTCGTTTCTGTGTGAGGGCTTTCTCTAGTTGCGGCAAGCGGGGGCCACTCTTCATCGCGGTGCGCGGGCCTCTCACTGTCGCGGCCTCTCTTGTTGCGGAGCACAGGCTCCAGACGCGCAGGCTCAGCAGTTGTGACTCACGGGCCTAGTTGCTCCGCAGCATGTGGGATCTTCCCAGACCAGGGCTCGAACCCGTGTACCCTGCATTGGCAGGCAGACTCTCAACCACTGCGCCACCAGGGAAGCCCGGCACGATCGTTTTTGTTATTGAAAGTGAATTTGAATTTTCCAAGTCTATATAAAACGTTGATGGTTATTAAGGCATAAATCCTATGGCACATACATATATCCTTTCTGAACTGACTCACCTGTTCCAGTTTTCTAGTTTCTGTTGCTTATTTTAGAAAAAGCATTCTCTCGCTACTTTGATGTCACCTGGGGGATTTGACACGACTTTTTCCTTGCAAGTCCCCTACCTCTAGTTTTGGGAGAGTTGTGCTGTCTCTGTTTCTTGAGAGGCCCTTCGCCTCCAGTGCTGGGCAGAGAACTGGGGATCACTGGTGAGCAGAAAGATGAGTGTGCCCTGCCAGCACCGGGGCCAGACTTCAATACGATGATTATACAAATAAATGTTTATTTACAAATTGCAGTGAGTTCTGAAGAAGGATTTCTGTAAGAATGTGTAATAAAGGATTCTGGGCCAGACATGGAAGTTGGAACAGGATGCCCTAGAAGTCACATATTTACAGAGACATGACGTGTGAGGAGGTATTTACTAAGTCAGGTGGTCTTCTTAAATGCTTTCATCGATGTTTTCTGCATCAGAGACTTACATCTCACTCTGGTTATCTCTACACTTCTCTATTCACCAGCTGATGTACTGTTTCACCTCATCATCCACCTATGGACATGGGGAGGATTACAAAACTTCTGTCAATACTTTCTATAGCATGTAGAGCATGTGCTACCTGTATCTGGTTATTATCCGATTTTTGAAGTTATTTAAATTTAATGAAATGTAGTCATTTTCTTTCTTTGCCTTAACAACTACTTTCAAATTTTAAAAAGCAGTTGTGTGTGTGTGTGTGTGTGCATGTGCGTGTGTGTGTGTGTGTGTTTGGTTGTTGTTAAAGTGGCAGAATGTCTCAAAATAGAAACGTAATTGATTCATCACACATCCATAAGACTCCCTGAAATGTCCGTAGGAAGAGAAGAGGCACCAGAGTGAGGGAGGTGAATTAAGCGTTGAACACACTGGGGAAATGTGTATTAATAATTTAAAGCAAACATAATAATAATAATAACTAAATTTATTGACTTACTGTGTGCTGGACATCATTCTACGGCTCTGTATAGAGTAACTTAGGTATTCTTCTCAAGAGCCAAATGAAGGCTTCCTATATTACCATTATCCCCATTTTATGGAGGAGGAAACTGAGGCACAAGGAGAACAGTAATCATGACCACTGTCACATAGGTAGAGATTCTGATTCGAGTACTGAGTCTGTAATCCATACTGTTAACTACAGACATAGTTAGTACTAGTCATAGTTAGATTAATAACTGTAGTATCTGGTTCATAATTTTACTGATGCATTAAGTTCCCATCATTGTTAAAAATCATAACACATAATTTGATCTTTTGGTTACTTCTCCCTCAATAAAAACCAGTGGAAAAACTTGTAACTGCCTTTATATAAGTGCTTTTTGCCCCATATTTTACATGTAAAATATATAAAGCAAGAACAGGTATATAAACGCCTAGACAAAGCCTGGTGACTGCTGGATTATGGGGAATTTCTCATTATATGTTATATATTTTTTGAATTCAAAAGTAGTAACTTGAGCACCACTTGAAACTATTGAAATTTTTAACATCAAGAATATATACTTTAGCATTTCAAATAATTAGGGAAATATCTTTAACAGCTGGAAATTCTATGACCATTAATAAACTTAAGAATTTAAAGTCACCTGTTTCATCTACCCCCAATATCTTTGTCTAGAGTACTGTATACTACAAAGAGGATATAAAGTATAACATAAAAACACCTGTTGAATTATCTTGGTAAAATTAAAAAGTCTCTGTTAATCTTTACACTGGAAACTTTTGACATGACCCATAGTAATCGTTATGATAAAAAAACTTATTAATGTTAAATATTATCCAAATAATGTTAACCTAGAACACATGGCACATGTGATTAGCAAAGTGAAGTACTAATTGGTTAGGTGTGCTGATGCACGTGAAGATCTATGCACAGTGTTTGAAAACATTAATCAATGTTATTTCTCCCTGCAAATGATGGGTAATATGCAGTTGATATGATTAATGTTAATATTAACCATGAATCACAATTTATATAGAGTGCACATATACAAATACCTGACTCTCTTCTTTGAAGCTGTTGGAAATGTTCTAGGCAGCGCATACATTTTCTGTGACTCATGTATCCCTGAAGAATGTGATACATTATTTCACTGTATGCTCCCCAAAATACAAAGCGTCATGGAGTAACTAGTAAACTATTGTTCCAGTTTATACCATAAGGAAAGGGACTCAAGGCTTGATTTGACTTTGTGTGTGTGTGTGTGTGTGTGTGTGTGTGTATGTGTGTATTATCAGAGTGGAAGATTCCATCAAGTACACCAATGAATAATTCATTAACTATAGTTTACAGTTTGATGCCATAGAGCAGTGTCCTATTGCAAAGACTTTTGTGTGTTTAATGTAAATATAAAATATATTAGTCAGTTATAATAGTTTAGGTTATGCAGTCATAGCAAACAACTCTAAAATCTCGGGTCCTGAAATGAATACAGGTTTATTTCTTGCTAATGCTTTGTGCCCAAGTTGGTCAATAAAAGACTCTTATTTTACATCTTGCTCACTCGGGGACCCAGGCTCATAAAGCCCCTGTCATCTACAGCATCATCATAATTCATTCATCAAACACATGGGAACATGGTGAATCACCCACAGGTTCTTAAAAGTCTTCTATCAGAAGCAGCACCTGGAACTTCTACTCATATTTTAGTGGCCAAATCAAGTCATAAGGCCACTCCTAACTTGAAGATGAAAGAGAAGTGCAGTTCTATCACATGCCCAGATGGAAGTAAGCTGCAATATTAGTGAACAGACCTAATTATTACCACATGAAATTAGCCAGTTACCTTCAATAGTTTTATCACATAAAAATGACTTATTAATGTAACAACTGTGTTTTAGAACTTCAGCCTAGGAAGGTAATCCCTGCATAAAACTACCAGCAAAGAGAGTAGGGGCTAAACTTGTAAAATTGATGATATCCCTTTTTGTCAGTGGGGGTTGGATCTAGGAATGATGATAAAGCTCTGGTTTATTTTGAGTAATAAGAAGATTGTCTTTTTGACAGCAAGCACAAGCCAAAAACGGTGCCAAGACCTGCAACACAGCTATGTTTTCTGAACAGATTTGATGGTAGCAACACGGCACAGAAAACTGAATAGCTTTGTGTGTATCTTTTTTTGTCACCTGCACCAACATGAATGAAAGTATCATATGTGGTATCATATATTATTGTAAAAAGTAATACAGATAAACATTGTATGATTATTTTACATTGACAAACATAATCTGAAAAGTTAGAATATATCCAATCTATGTTTGAAGTGCTATAAATTTCCCTGAAGCACTGCCATTGCTGTGTCCCATACATTTTGATATGTTGTGTTTTCATTTTAATTCAGTTCAAGTACTATTTTTAAAAATTTCTCCTGAGATTTCCTCTTTGACCCATGGAGTTATTTAGAAGGGTGGCATTTAATTTCCAAATGTTTGGAGATTTTTCTGTCATCTTTCTCTTATTTTGGTCAGAGAACTTTATTTCCTGTGTTATCTTTCTGCATTTTGGTCAGAGAACACACTCCGTATGATTTCAGTTTTTATAAAATTTGTTGAGGTTTATGTTATGGCCCAAAATGTTGTCTATCTTGATATATGTTTCATGGAAACAATCTTGAAAAGATTGTGTATTTTGATGTTTTGGGGTAGAGTGTCTTATAAATGCTCATTAGATCCTGTTGGTTGATGGTGCTGATGAATTTTTGTATGTCTTTACTAATTTTCTGTCTAGTTGTCTCATTAATCGTTGAAATAATTTGTGAACTTTCCAATTATAATTGTGGATTTGTCTATTTCTCATTTCACTTCTATCAGTTTGACTTTATGTATTTTGCAGCTCTGTTGTTTGGTGTGTATATAAATATTTAGGATTGCTATGTCTTATTGGTGTATTGATTATTTTATCATTACATAATATTCCTCTCTATATCTGGTAATTTTATTTGCTCAGAGTCTACTGTATCTGATAATAATACAGACATTCCTTTTTTTCTTTGATTGATGTTTGCATGATATTTCTTTTCCTGTCCATTTACTTTCAGCCTGCCTATATTATTATAGTTGATTTGAACTCCTTGTTCATAAAATATAGGTGAGTTACATATTTTAATCCACTCTGCAGATCTCTGTCTTTTAATTTGTATATTTTCACCATTTACATTTACTGTAATTATTGATCTATTAAGGCTATGTATGTCTGCCATTTTATTGTTTGGCTTTTTTTTTCCTCTGTTTTTGTTTTATAGTTTCTCTGAGTTTTTTTCCCTGCCTTCCTGTCAGTTACTTGAGCATATATAAAATTCCATTTTTATTTATCTGTAGTGTTTTTAAGTGTATCTATTCATATAGATTTTTTAGTGGTTGCTCTGAGTATTACATCATATACATCATATACATATAATTTATCACTACCTGCCACTGTTGTCATTTTATCAATTATAGTGAAGCATAGAAACCTTACCTTTCCTTATGTACCTTTATCCTCTTCCATTTGTAGTATAATTGTCTTAAATTTTTCCTCTACATACATTAGAAAGTGTTATAATTTTTGTTTCAACTGTCAAATATAAGTCAGAAAGTTCAGGAGGAACAAGAAAAAATTCATTGTATTTATCGATATTTTTGCTTACCATATTCTTTCTTCTTTCTTGATATTGCAACATTCTTTCTTTTATTGCTTCCTTCTTGTTTCGAGAACTTCCGCTAGCCATTCTTTTAGAGCAGACAGGTCTCCTTGTGACAATATATCTTTGTTTTCCTTCATCTAAGAATGTCTTGATTTCGCCTTCATTCCTGAAGGATGTTTTAACTGGGTATAGGATTCTGGGTTGACAGTTCTTTTCTTTCAGCACTTCAATATGTTGTGCCACTTCCTTATGGCCTCCCTGTTTTCTGATGAGAAATCTTCTGTCATTCTAACTGGTTTTCTCCTATAGATGAAGCATCATTTCTCTCTTGCTCTTTTCAAGATTTTTGTTTGTTTGTTTTTAGTTTTCATAAATTTGACTATGCATGTGTCTAGTTGCGGTGAGCGGGGGGCTACTCTTCATTGCAGTATGCAGGCTTCTCATTGCGGTGGCTTCTCTTGTTGCAGAGCACGGGCTCTGGACGCGCGGGCTTCAGTGGTTGTGGCACGTGGGCTTGGTTGTTCCGTGGCATGTGGGATCTTCCCAGACCAGGGCTCGAACCCATGTCCCCTGCATTGGGGGGCAGATTCCCAACCACTGCGCCACCAGGGAAGCCCCCTTAGCCCATTTTTAAATTGAGTTATTACTTTTACTATGGAGTTGTGGGAATTCTTTATATATTTGGGAGCATAATCCCTTATGAGATATATAGTTTGCAAATATTTTCTCCCATTCCTTAGATTGCCTTTTCACTCTGTTGTTTCCTTTGGTGTGCAGAAACCTTTTAGTTTGATGTAGTCCCACTTGTTTATTTTTGCTTTTGTTATCTATGCTTTTGGTGTCATATCCATGAAATCATTGTCAAGACCAATGTCATGAAGTTTTTCCCCTGTGTTTTATTCTAGGAGTTTTATAGTTTCAAGTCTTACATTTAAGGCTTAACTAGACACATGTATCTCTTTGGGCTTTCTGTTTGGCATTCAGGTTCATGAATCTATAGATTTAGGTCTTTTGTCAAAATTTGAGAAATATTCATCCTTTATTTCTTTGAGTACTTTTTGATCCCTGTCCATTTTCTCCTCTCCTTCTAGGTCTCTAAGACATGAATGTTAGCTCTTTTGTTATAGTACCACAGTGTATTAGTTTCCTATGGCTGCTGTAACAAATTACCACAAATGTGGTGCTTTACAGCACACATTTATTCTCTTACAGTTGTGGAGACCAGAAGTCAGAAATCAGTTTCACTGGACCAAAGTCAAGGTGTTGGAAGGACTAGTTCCTTCTGACGGCTCCTGGGGACAATACCTTTCTTTGCCTTTTCTAGCTTCTGGAGGCCACCAGTATTCTTTGACTCACAATCCCTTCTTCACATCACTCCAGTCTCTTGCTTCTGTAATCACATCTCCTACTTCCTTTCTATAGTCAAATCTCTTTTTGCCTCCCTCTTTTAAGGACACTTGATTACATTCAGGTCCCACCCAGATAGTCCATGATATTATCCCTATCTCAAAATTTTTAATTTTATCACATCTACAAAATCCCTTTTGCCGTATAAGGTCACATTCACAGCTTCCAGGGATTAGGACCAGCCTGAAAATCTCTGGGAGCTTACACGAGTTTCTGAGGGTTTGTTGTCATTGTTGGTTTTGGTCTGTTTTCTCTGTTGTTCAGACTGGGTAATTCCAATTGTTCTATCTTATCATACCTATCTATCAGATTCTTTCTCTGTCACTTCCATTCTGTTATTGAGCCCACCCACTAAATTTTATATTTGGTTACTGATTTCCTTCAGTTCTAAAATTTCCACTTAGTTCTTTCTTATATGTTCTGTTTCTTAGCTGGCACTTTCTACTTTTTCATTTGTTTCAAGCATGTTCATAATTTCTCATTGAAATATTTTTCATTATAGCTGCTTTAAAAACTTATTCAGATAATTCTAACATTTCTGTCATCTCGTTATGGGCATCTGTCATTGTCTTTTTTCACTCAGTTTCTGATTTCCATGGTCTTGGTATGATGAATGATTTTCAACTGAAACCTGGCCATTTTCTTATTATGTTACAAGACTCTGGATCTTATTTTAACCTTCTGTTTTATTTTTTAAAGAATTTTTTTGATGTGGACCATTTTTAAAGTCTTTAGTGAATTTGTTACAATATTGCTTCTGTCTTATGTTCTGGTTTTTTGGCCGTGAAGCATGTGGGATCTTAGCTCCCCAACCAGGGATCGAACCCACACCCCCTGCATTTGAAGGCAAAGTCTTAACCACTGGACCGTCAGGGAAGTCCCTAACCTTCTGTTTTAGCTAGCTTCCAGTAGCATCACCCCAGCGAAATGGGAATGGTGCCACCTCATCACCAGTGGATGTAGAAGTGTAGGCTTCTTACCCAGTCTCCCCTGTCACCTGAGGGGGCTCTGGATTCGTGTGGGGTAGGGTATGAATTCAGGCTCCTCACTGGGTCTTCACTGATACCTCTCATTCTGTTGCCCATGTGCCCTCGCCTGACAATATGAGGACAGAGAGGTGGTCTAATTACTGCTGGGCCATGGTGATAGTCCTTACTCTCCTCTAGGCCTCCCATGACACCATCCAGTGGAGAGGAGGAGGGGAGACTTGGTACGACCAGGTGGGGGTGGAAGTTCGGGCTCACCATCCAGTGGAGAGGAGGAGGGGAGACTTGGTACGACCAGGTGGGGGTGGAAGTTCAGGCTCCCCATATGGTCCCCATTGACAGCCTAGTGGAGGTGGGCGGCGGGAGTCCCATTACTGCCTGGTGAGAAGGAAGTCCCGCCTCCTTACTTTGCTTTTTGTGACATCACCTTGATGGGGTTGAGGGCAATTGGGGTGCCTTGTTACAGCCTGGTGAGGGTGAAAGTCTAGGCTCCCTACTCAGTTTTTGTTGGCATGGAGGTTGTGGGACCCCAGTTTTTCTGTCTTATATGGCTGGAGTAGAGAATTTCCTGTCTAAATGTTTTTTTGTTTTGTTATGCTGCTCCTTTCCTGGCCCTTTGGCTGAAACAGCATACTTCTGATGGCCTACCATTTTTTTTATCTGTGCCTTTTGGCATTTCTGGGTTTCCGGTTTCTTTATATCCATGTCTGGTATATATGAAGCAATGCAAAAATCCAGGGAACTCGCCACCCTGTCATTCCTTGGGCCCTGAGGCCCCCTAGCTTCGTTTGCCTTCTCGCTTTCAGAGTCTTTGTATGTTTATTTTATGTGCAGTGTCCAGGGTTTTGAGTTACACGTAGCGAAAGGAAGAGGGAAAAGTACTTCTCCTCCATCTTCACAGACGTCCACTCCACAGTTTTTATGCAAGTGTAAACTTAAAAATATCACTCAACACTGATTCTCAGAGGATGAATCTCAGGGGATTACTACTGATCTGTTTCTGAATAATAAGCACTTTACAGATCAGTGGGATGAGGGAGTACTTGGACAAGGATGCAAATAGGATTACAGAACATTCCATCAGTGCTAAGGTTCAGGGATCATGTGGCGGTACTCTTATTCCTCCGAACCAAGGCTTTTTCCTCTACTGGGAAACCATGACTGCAGGCTGCAGCGAGGTTGGAAACTTCCCCCATTCTCATAGATTGTCTTTTCTGGCAGGATGCTGGAACTACACCATCCCAGCCCTTCCTGAATTCTCACTAAGTGTCCTTCATTCCCAGGAACATTATCCATCTGAAATGCAGTTTTCAACCAGAAAGCGTGTAAGAAAAGGTGGCTAAGCTAGGAAGAAAATAGTGAACCCAAAATCTATGTTTAATCTCTAAGGAGCACCTACCAGCAAGCATTCGTGTTAATTTCTTTTGATGTAAAATTATGCATTAAAAATAAGTATATTGACTTTGTCAACTTGTTTGATCCCTACTCAGGAGATTAAGTACAAGAGACGGGGCTAAGAATTATTTTTCCTGAAACCAGTAGTCTGAGGAATAACAGTTGACAGCGAGGCAATCACAAAGAACAACAACAGTCTAGCGAAATTCTTCCCAAAGACAAATCAAGTTAATGACATTGTAGTTAACCCTGAAATACTCACCATAGTAGAAAAGTGGTTCTCAAAGTGTGGTCCTCAGGCAGCATCAGCACAGCCTTGGAACTCTTTGTGAATGCAAATTTCTAAGACACTCTGGGGATAGAGCCCAGCAATCTCTTGCAACAAGCCCTCCAGGTGCTTCTGATGCCTCTACAGCTGGAAACCAAATACCTAGAGCAGCCCCTTCAACCACTGCAGGATACACTAAATTTATGCTTTTCATGATTCTTGACTCATCAGTTAAGGTTTTTGGAAAATCTGTTTATCACACTTAACATTCAGCATGTTTTAATTATAAATATTTTCAAGGAAATATAGTAAAGAAATTAAAAATTTATACCCCAAATGGTCTCTTTAGTTGAAGCTGTCTTAATGATCTGCACAATTGTTTTGTATCCTTAACCCAAATAGTCATAACTGCTCCATGTCTGATTCTGTGGTGGAAACCAAAAAATTCAGCCACGCCTACGCTTCCCTGCCTTTGTTCCTCATAGCTGCCAAGTTGTACATTAATGGGTTTTTCTAGCTGTTTTCATGATGTTTTCTAGGGCTGACACCAGGCATGAGGATATTTGGAGGCGAGGGTGGGGGGCGTCTTTGCATCACTTGAAGATTCATTTTAGGAGATCTTGTCACACTGTATTGTTAGAGACAGATGCATATGCAGATGTCCAGACTCATCATTGTCATTACCACATCAGCTCTACCATGGGGGATTCACTGTCTATTGCATGCTGGCATTTTTCTCTGGAGTCATGTGAGATTAAAGGAATCTTGGCTCCAAGGCTGTCCTGAGGAAAGAGAAGCTACATTCCTGAATAGAGATTTTCTAATTGGGCTGCAGTTACAAACCCCAGGATGGGGTAAGACAAAATCAGTTCAGAAGTAAACGGTTAAAAGATGAAAAAATATGTATTATGATTGTAATAAAACACAGATAGATGCAGATTTGAGAAGTAGTCTGTGGCTTCTAGTCCTAAGTATGGTTCAGTTTTAGTTTATTTTAAGGATGGTATTTTTTTTTTTAATTATTTCACTCTTTCAATTAGCAATTCACTAAACTTAGAGAACATAATAGTTTTGAGCTTACTTAGTATCCGTCGCTTTGGGTGGCAGATATTTTAGATTTTTGATCAGTTACCACATTTTACTATATGTAACTTTTTAATGGAATTTTTTAGTTTCTATAAATCACAAATTTCAGGTCCACATACCTTTTACTCCACATGCTTTTTTTTTTTTTTTAAACTTTGGGTTTGTTTATTTATTTATTTATTTATTTATTTATTTATTTATTTTTGGCTGTGTTGGGTCTTCGTTTCTGTGTGAGGGCTTTCTCTAGTTGACGCAAGCGGGGGCCACTCTTCATCGCGATGCGCGGGCCTCTCATTATCGCGGCCTCTCTTGTTGCGGAGCACAGGCTCCAGACACGCAGGCTCAGTAGTTGTGGCTCACGGGCCTAGTTGCTCCGCGGCATGTGGGATCTTCCCAGACCAGGGCTCGAACCCGTGTCCCCTGCCTTGGCAGGCAGACTCTCAACCACTGCACCACCAGGGAAGCCCTCCACATGCTTTTTAAAGGTGTCTTGTTCTTGAATAAATCAGGGAAATGGCTCATAAACAGTTTATCTGCTTTTGATTTCAAATGACACATTCTGGGTCTGGAAAATTATTATGTTATCCTTTCAATATTCCCCACTGCCAGTTGTATTATGCTTTTCATCCCTTCTGTTCCCTTTGTGCCTTCCATATGATTATATTTCTCATTTACTCATTCTGCTTGGATGTTTAAATGGTTGTGCCTTGACAAAGTTTTGGGGAGAAGACTTTTCTAAACCTTCATTATACGGTGTTTGTTAAATAACACCATTTGGGCAGGTTGGAGGAACCACCTCTTTGAAAATGTGTTTTGAAATGGTGGAGCAAATGTTTTCTCTCACACACTCATCCCTTATAAATAAAGGCCCCTAGCCCTGGCAGTACTAGTCAGATGCCTTCTTTCTTAGAGGAATCACTTGGTTGGCATTTTTAAATGTGGTGGTTATATCATCATCAGAATGCTTAGGTAAGGCTTAAATATGAAGGCAAATAGTTCTTCCACAACAAGTGGGGGCAAGAAAAGGGGGATTCAGGAGGGTAAGTGTCTTCTGCAGGTGTTACTTCAGATTTTCCTCTACAGTGTTAGTTTCTATTTATACACATAAAATGTCAGGTGATTTTTTTTTTCCATATGCAGATAAATTCTGACTCTTCCTTTTAACCTAAACACTGCCAAAGTAATGTTTACCATGAGAATGCATACAAAATAATATTTCTGCTAATGCTGCTAAACAACTTTTAGGAAGCGATATATGTCAGGTTGATTTTGAATATTGGGTCAAACTATGAATCAGATTTTCAAGATAGGAAAACATTTCAAAGCATCCAACTGGACTTTTTTGTCTTCCTCAATGTCAGTGTAGTCTGTTGTTTGTGCATTTTTTCATTTTCTTTTTTTTTTTCCTTTATTGGCTTAAGAATTCTTTTTCCTCTTATGCCTTATTTTCCAGGAGCATATGACATAACAACTATAAATTAAATGTTCTCATTTTCTGAATACCTCTAATATTTTAGACGTGAGATTGAGACTTGCTTCATATTTCTACAGTTTGTATCCTCGTATTGACAAAGAAGAAAAACACTGATCTGCTCTGGAGTGGTTACAAAGGCAAAATAATGCAACTTTACCCAGACACCGTCGTCTAAGGGGAAAAAATAGCCCTGTGATTTCACATGGTTGGGCATGTGGAATATTTTTTGGTTTTGATTTTAGGGTTGAGTTGGTGATAAAGCGGGGAGAAGGTGACAGATATCGGTGCTTCATTTCTTTCTTAGCCTTCATCCTTCTGCATGCTTGTGAACAGATGCTAATCTATGCCAATTACCTTTTTCTCCTACCAGTTTATTCTTGCCATCATTTTGTTCATTTGTTTGTTTTGTTTTGCTTTTCTCTTCTCCTCCCCCACTCCATACCCCAGCCCCCATCTAGCTGAGCTGAAAGGTCATCAGGGAGACTCATCAGTTATGAAACTAGAAACATGTGAGTCCCTGGCTTGTGCTTCTCTGAGCTGTCACCAAGCCTGTGCAAGACCATATTTTCTAGTTTTCCTTCCTCCCTGGTGCATCAGTCATTCCACATTATTTACTTGGATTCAGTATCTTATGATATTCTGTGGGAGAGCTCGCCTTTGCCATAATTCATACTCACCATGCCTTCTACGTGCCCCTCTGGCTCAATGGGGCTATGAAATTGGCCATTCATTTTTTTAAATCAGTCTCAAAATATGTTTCAAGGACTACCTGCATCAGAATCGTCTGGGGTGTTTATTAAAACTGCAGGTAACTAAACCCCATCCTACACCCACTGAAAGAGAATCTCTCTTTCTGACTCTAGGATTTCAAGGCTAACACTGATTATGGGGGTACGTGCAGATCTGTGCTTACAACCCAGGGTAGCTTTTTAAAAATCAGAATGCATGGATCCCATCCCCAGGTTGTAATTTAAACAGCCTGGTGTGTTCTAACATGCAGCCTCTGTTAACAACCAGAAAATGAGCTGTAGAAGTTGGGAGGAAAGACAGAGGTTGGTGTTGACACAGAAGCATTACTTCAGCGAATTCATCAAAGTCCAGAGATTGAATTCGGAAACCAGATCTTTTTCTCAAGGGCATAGTCACATTAAGCAAGCTTATAAGGACTGAGCTATAAATAAGGATGCCATTTTTAGAATTATCATTGTCACTAGGATCAGCATGATCAGGGCATTCTTGCCCTATAGGCAAGAATCTCCATGGAAAGAAAAATTATCGTCAGAAGTTGGCTCCTGGAATCTGGAGTCAGACTACGGGAAATGAGTTGAATAAAAGTAGTGAAAACACTGAAGAATTACGAGGTGTCAGGAACTCTCCTAAACATTTCACGTGTATGATTTCATTTAATCCCTCTCAACAATGCTTTGTGGTGGTATTATTAGTTCTGTTTTCTAGATGAGAAAAAGGTAGGAAAAGAGAGGCTACATAACTTGCTTAAGGGGTAGAACTGAAATTCCCAGGGTCTATGACTAAGTTATTAGTGAACAAAGAAAGAAGCTACCAGACAACTTTAGAGTTGCCTGGGCCTTGTCATCTAAGTAAGTGATCAAGTGGGGGCAGAATAGCTTCTAGAAGGTGGAGAAGAAAGGAATGTGCAAACCACTGTTTGTATGAATAGGATGCTTTCGAGTCATGAGTAGTTAGGTTGAGCAGCCGCTGGGTGGATGAAGAGTGATGCCTTGGTCAGACCTTGTGGTTTGTTTATCTGATCTCTCTATAGTTGTAATTAAGTGAAAGATCCGCACAATCAGGCTGTGCTCTCAAATTTTCTTTTTCTAAGGACATATCACAGCCATATACAAACAGCTAATCATACGTATTAATAAACAGTAATAAGACATATTTCAATATAATAGGCAAGTTTGCACATGTTAGCCTCATGGATGTCTCCAAATCCTGAGGTAACTCTGTCTCACAAAATGTGAGTGAAATTGGCTTGAACTTTCACTAGCACCAACTCAAACATATTTCCTGTTTGGGGGAGAGGTTTTCATGTAGCTTACGGTTTCCCTGTGGCTCTGTTCTGAGTTTCTGCATCTGTTGAATGCCTGATCACCACTCTGTTTTGTTTCCTTGCCCACGAGGTCCCCCTACCATGGGGTGGTAGAATGCCATTTACCACCCTTGAGCCTTTATGCTCCAAAGTACCATCAGTCCAGGCTGTGTGTTTGGCAGACTTTGCTGTAGGATTTGGGCAATGGAGTTGAATTATGGCACAGAAATATTAGATACCGCTAGTATTACAACTTCCTCAATCATTTCTGAAAAAAGTTATACTTTGTGTTTTTCACTTATGCTTCAGCATCTCCCCAGGTGAGAAATGGGGTGATTTCTAAGTGTATAGATTCATCTCAAAGTAGCAGATACACACCAGTAAATCATATTTCTGACTTTCTGTTTTCCCCAGTTTATCTGCGAGGAACTCTTTATCTATCAGATTCTCAGCTACTATTGAAATGTAACCCTTACTCTCTCAGGCAGGAAAAGCAATGGCCCTCTCATCTATGAAGCAAATGGCAGCTAGCAGCAGACCTCAGAAACCCCTCAGCACATATGACTGTTCCATCTTCCACTGGTGAATCCAACAGACAAATTGCGTAGCTGCCATGTATGGTCTTGGGGCTAATACTTCGAGACCATTTGAAGCCAGAGCGCAACCCTACCTCCACAGTGGCGCTGGTGTCACCATTCACTGGAAAGGACTTGTGAGAAGTACATAATCTGCTAAGAGTGGAAAACCTTAGGGCTGTAGGTCCGGAAAACATCATATATCGTTGAACAGACATCTTTCAAGAACAAAACAACTCTTTTATTTTAACTCTTTTTAGCTTAAACGACTCTTTCCGATATGAGAGATGACTAGGAACAATGCTTAAATAAACATGTTTGGCACCTTGCAGGTTATGGTTTATCCATTTTTGCTTATTTGGTGGAAAAAAATAGAAATTTTCTACTGTGATGAGACGTAAACACTGCATTATGGGATACAAACTAGCAAGCCTTCATAGAAGAATGATCCTTTTTTCCCATAAGATGTGATCGTTATAATCAGGATGACTATGGTGAATGAGGTTCACTTGATGGATCTAACAGTTCATAGAAAATTTTAGAAGTTGCTTAAAATTGGTGATAAAAGTAACAGCCACCCTGTTTGAGATTATCATGCATTTACATAGACATAGCTTTTGCAGCTCAGATTATTTTCCAGAAGTCTTTACCTCATATCTCTTAAAACTGCCAGGGTGTGTATTATTGTGAGCTCGATCTACTATACTAATCACCATGTCCATGACCCCAGAAAACACTCATCAAGATGGATGCAAACCCAGAAGATAAACACAAAACTTAACCACAAATATACGCTAATAGTGAAATTGACATTGCTGCAAAACTGAAACCTTTATATGGTCAAAATATGTCAGTCTTTACCTAGTGATAGACTAAGAGACACATATAGCAGATCTCAGATGCAAAAATAATATCTTACTGCTAACATCATTTTCTTTAGCAGTACCTGAAATGTTACCTGGGCTCTGCCAGATGCTGAGCTGGCAACTGAATGATTTGCTCTAAGGTCTCATGAGAGAAGCCATCAGCCTATTGCAAAGTAACGTTTCCGCTGCTTAGGTAACTCAGGGCAGGACTGGAGGAAGATGAAGGTGTCCATTCACCAGTGTGTATGGGAAGCCAGGACCACTCAGAGCAGGTGGAGAAGCACCACTCCCTTGTCCTCAGGGAGCTTACATTCTACTTGGGAGATGCAATTCAGAAGAAAAACAATTAGTGAAACAACATGACATAAAGAAAGGTAAAATTGCTTTGTTGTATGAAATACGAGACATTTGGGAAAATGCGTACAAATTCCCAGAAGTAGGAAGGCTATCCAGAGTTATGTGACAATCTCTCAGGTGCTTCCTTGGATGGGTATCCCCATCAGCTACTGCCTGCAAACCACCTCAGACCCCTGAAATGAAGACATAAACAGACCTCCCTAGACGCTACACTCATGTACAGTGAAAGAGAAGACCAGGTAGCAGTAGAAAGGGAGCAGACATCAGGTCCTGGGCCTCACTGCAGGATTTCATGCGTTGCGCTTATGTCTTTTTCTGGAAAGAAAATAGTAAAGAGGAAGGAGACTAATTTATTTATTTATTTATTTATTTATTTATTTATTTATTTATTTTTAAGAATCTTTCTGTTTTTTAATTTACTTATTTTATTTATTTTCGGCTGCGTTGGGTCTTCATTGCTGCGCACGGGATTTCTCTAGTTGCGGCGAGCAGGGGCTACTCTTCGTTGCGGTGCACAGGCTTCTCATTGTGGTGGCTTCTCTTGTTGCAGAGCACAGGCTCTAGGCATACGGGCTTCAGTAGTTGGGGTGCGCAGGCTTAGTTGCTCTGCGGCGTGTGGGATCTTCCAGAACCAGGGCTCGAACCTGTGTCCCCTGCATTGGCAGGCGGATTCTTGTGTGGGGGTTGGGAGCATGGCAGTGGTTTCATGGGTTCATTGTCCTGGAATGTATAATTGTAAGCTTTTGAGTATTCGTTTAACAGTTCTACTATTGGAGCAGACTCCCTTCCCCTTGCTTGATGCCTTTTTAAATTCTCGCTCAAAATCCTCCCAAACAGGGACTTCCCTGGTGGTGCAGTGGTTAAGAATCCACCTGCCAGTGCAGGGGACACGGATTCAATTCCTGGTCCGGGAAGATCCCACGTGCCAGGGAGCAACTAAGCCCGCGTGCCACAACTACTGAAGCCCACGTGCCGAGAGCCCGTGCTCCACAACAAAAGCCACCACAATGAGATGCCCACGCACCGCAACAAAGAGTAACCCACACTCGCTGCAACTAGAGAAAGCCCGCACGCAGCAACGAAGACCCAAGGCAGCCATAAATAAATAAATAAATAAATAAATAAATAAATAAATAGATTAGATAAATAGATAAATAAATAAATAAGAAAGAAAGAATACTCCCAGGCTTCCCTGGTGGCGCAGTGGTTGAGAATCTGCCTGCCAATGCAGGGGACACGGGTTCGAGCCCTGGTCTGGGAAGATCCCACATGCCGCGGAGCAACTAGGCCCGTGAGCCACAACTACTGAGCCTGCGTGTCTGGAGCCTGTGCTCCGCAACAAGAGAGGCCGCGATAGTGAGGAGGCCCGCGCACCGCGATGAAGAGTGGCCCCCGCTTGCGGCAACTAGAGAAAGCCCTCGCACAGAAACGAAGACCCAACACAGCCAAAAATAAATATAAAAATAAATAAATAAATAAAAGATTATTAAAAAAAAAAAAAGAATACTCCCAAACAGCTGGCTCAACCTACTCCACCTGCCTCTACCCTGAGATCAGCTCTAAGCCATTCTTCCACTTAGGTTGCCAGTAGGTTCACTGGCGTGGTTCATTTTGTTAGATGGCAAAGTCCGTGAAGGAAAGACTCCCTCAAGTCTGTGTTTGGACTCTTGATTGGCTAATCCCTGTGGCGTCTAACTGTTCAGGAAATCTGGGCTACTGTGCTCCTCCAGCTGCAACCTCCTACACAGACCTTTCCTTGGGGAAAAACAAAAACAAAAACAAAACTATGATGCAAAAGGACATTAATTCCTCAGTTATTTTTAAAACACTTCCACACATGTACATAGACACAACAAAACCATTTTTGAAAGTGTCTAATTTATATTTGTGAAATAAGCTTTGTCTTCAATTATATTGTATATTGTCCTGTTTACCATAGTGGACTAAATGTGTCACCTTTGTTCTCTATTAGTCGTGTTTTACTAGGATATTGCATTTATGTTTCCAGTTTTACTAAGAAAGTGTTCCCAAGCACTGTATATTTGTTTGATGTATCCTGTTTCCAGAGATTAAAGTTTCTTATCATCAGCAAATGCTGTTCTAAAACCACCTTAGTAATCTTACCAAAGGGAAAGACTTCACCTTTTTCTTCTAACCAGGTCCCAGTGATAATCTTCCTCCTCCCCCTCCATCCCCTCCCCTTCCCCCACCTTCTCCCCCTCCCCCTCCCCCACCTCCTCCCCCTTGCCCTCCCCCCACCTCCTCCTCCTCAACTCTTATCCTCCACCTCTGGCTTAGGACCAGGATGTGCTTGTAGAATGTTGAAGTCATCTAGCCCCACCCTCTCCTCTAAGAGGGGAGTTGACGGGAACTTCCCAAGGCCGTACACTATGTCAGTCACACAGGCAATGAATAAAGATCAAGACCTTTGAGGTTTTAGGCAATCTCTCTCTACTCCCGTATCTGAAATTTTAACTGATATAATGGAATTTAGTCATCTCCATGACTGCTGGATGTGATTAACCAAAGCAACTGCCACTGCTATATAAAAGGTGGAAATTTCTCCAATTGAAGCTGCCCTAAGCTTCTTTTTTTTTTAATTTTTAAAATTTATTTATTTATTTATGGCTGTGTTGGGTCTTCGTTCCTGTGTGAGGGCTTTCTCTAGTTGCGGCAAGCGGGGGCCACTCTTCATCGCGGTGCGCGGGCCTCTCAGTATCGCGGCCTCTCTTGTTGCGGAGCACAGGCTCCAGACGCGCAGGCTCAGTAATTGTAGCTCACGGGCCTAGTTGCTCCGCAGCATGTGGGATCTTCCCAGACTAGGGCTCGAACCCGTGTCCCCTGCATTGGCAGGCAGATTCTCAACCACTGCGCCAGCAGGGAAGCCCCTGCCCTAAGCTTCTTAAATGCCTTCATTTTTTAAACAACTTTAAATTTTGAGATATAGATTCACATGCAGTTGAAAGAAATAATGCAGAGGTCCCATGTACATTTCAGCCTGTTTCCCCGATAATAACATCTTGTAAAACTGTAGTGCAATATCAGGACCAGGAAAGTGGCATTGGTATGATCCACCAACCTTATTCAGATTTCCCAAATTTTACATACACTCCTGTGTGTATGTGTGTGTGTCTGTTTAGGTCTGTGCAACTTTATTACATGTGTAGATTTGTGTAAACACCACTGTTGTCAAAAGAGAGAACCGTTTCATCAGCACAAGGATTCCTAGTGCTACCCTTTAATAGCCACACCCTCTTCTCTCCCCCACCTCCTTCCCTCCATCCGTAATCCTTGGTAACCACTAATCTGTTCTCTGTCTCCATAACTGTGTCCTTTTAAAAATGTAATATAAATGGAAATGTACTATATGTAACCTTTTGAGGATTTTTTTTTTTTAACTTAGTATAGTTGCCTTAAGATCTAATCAAATTGTTGCATGTATCCATAATTTATTCTTTTTTTATTGCTGAGTAGTATTCCATAGTATAGACATACCACAGTTTATTTAACCATTCACCCATTGAAGGACACCTGGGTTGTTTCCAGTTTGGGGGCTATTACAAATAAATATGCTATGAACATTCATGTATAAGTTTGTGTATAAATGTAAGTTTCCATTTCTCTTAGATAAATGCCCAAGAGTGCAATTTCTGGATGTTTAGTTTCATAAGAAACTGACAAACTGTTTTCCAAAGTGGATGTGTCATTTTACATCCCCTCCAACGTTTCATGAAAGATCTAGTTTCTCTGTGTCCTCACCAGCATTTGGTGTTATCACTTTGCTTTATTTTAGCCATTCTGAGAGGCTTGTAGTGATATCTCACTGTGGTTTTAATGTGCATTTCCTTGATGACTAATGATGTTGAACATCGTTTCATGTGCTTATTTGCCATCTATATATCTTCTTTGGTGAAATGTCTTTTAATGTCTTTTGCCCATTTTCCAATTGTATCATTTGTTTTTTTACCATTACGTTTTGAGAGTTTTTAATATATTCTATATGTTAGATGTGTAGTTTGGAAATATTTTCTTTCAGTCTGAAGCATGCCTTTTCCTCTCCTTTACTGGGTCTTTTACAGAGCAAACAGTTTTAATTTTTATGGGGTCCGATATATTCATTTTTTTAATGGATTTGCTTTTGGTGTGAAGGTTAAGAACTTTTTATGTAGCCTTAGATCCTGAAGATTGTTTCCTGTGTTTTTTCCTAAAGGTTTTATAATTTTACATTGTATATCTAATTCCATGGTGCATTTTTAGTTAATTTTGTATAACAAGAGAGATTTAGGTTGAGGTTCATGTTTTTGCCTATGAATGTCCAATTACTCCAGCGAAAATGCCTTCGATTTTGATGTATCTTTTTTTTCTAGTCAGCACACATTTATTGTGAGAAGCTACCATGTGTAAGACATGATTAGGCAGTAAAGACAGGAAAATTAATAGAATATGATCCCCGAAAGATCTCATAGTTGGGGAGGTACATATGCAGATACTTTGAAATTTTTAGGTTAAATTATGAGAGAGGAATACATAGAGGAAAAGGACTTGAAGGACACAAGGGAATGCTGACAAGAGTAAGTGTAAGCTATCATAGTAGCTTAAATGAGAGATCATTGAAGCAGGGATATAAAGACAGAAGGGGAGGAATATATATGAGAAATATTTTATGAGGAACGTTTATCAGAGCCAAGCAGGGGGTGACTTAGAGAGAAGGAGGGATCAAAGGTTGATTGTATGGATGGTGGTTTATCCAAAAAGAAAAAAAAGAAACAAGTTTGGGTGGGAGATAACGAATATGTTTGAAACTTCTTGAGTTTGAGGTAGTGATTAAACATTTTGGTGGAGCCGGCTTAGTCATAGTTTTGACATGTGAAGTAATATTTCTGAGTGAATTTCATGGTGAGCAGATTTTGAAAATTGCCAATAATCATTTATAGCCAAGATGCTATACATTTAGGTTACACTCTTATTTTTATATTTATTTTTGGCTCTGTTGGGTCTTCGTTTCTGCACCAGGGCTTTCTGTAGTTGAGGCAAGCGGGGGCCACTCTTCATAGCGGTGCGCGGGCCTCTTTACTATCGCGGCCTCTCTTGTTGCGAAGCACAGGCTCCAGACGCGCAGGCTCAGTAGTTGAGGCTCACGGGCCCAGTTGCTCTGCGGCATGTGGGATCCTCCCAGACCAGGGCTCGAACCCATGCCCCCTGAATTAGCAGGCAGACTCTCAACCACTGCGCCACCAGGGAAGCCCACACTCTTTTAAATCAAAGGCATAGAATTCTAGAAGGAAGCATTATGTTTAATGTAAAACCTTTGTGCTCTGGTGCGTTTTAGGCTAGAGTTGGAAATAGAGTGTTTCTGAGTACAAATTGTGTTAGCTAAAGAAGTTCTGGGTTTTTAAAAAAACTCTTCTGAGCCTCAATTTTCTCATCTATGAAATGGGTGTATTTGTAACCCTAGAGCTTACAGGATTGCAGTGAGGACCAAATGAGATGAACCGGAAGCCTAAAGTACTTTATCTACAATGAAGATTTAGCACATATTAGTTCTCTTTTCCCTGCAATGTATTTTTGAGGTCATTTAGGATAATGTTTGAAAACATTAAGGAGGGGAACCCTTCTTTCAAATGAAGGCTTATTCAGACCCAGAAAACAGATAAAAGCAAAGCTGTCTCCTCTTTACCCAAATTCCACCCAAGCAGTAATGTGGAATCTCAGAGCTCTTCGAAAATCACTAATATCAATAGATCCTCAATTTAAAGATGAGAAAACTGGTCAAAAGAGGTAAAGAAAGTTTCCTCAAGTCACATGGTTTGCTGGAGACAGACCCTCTTGTAGCCCCCAGGTTACTAACTCCCTGTTACGAAATATTCTGAAATCCCATAGTACCTATGACTCAAATAACATTGACTTCCATGGATGGCTCTAGTTACAGTTCCAAAAGAAACCGGTGTCTTAAATATTCTTTGAGGTGCAACAGCATTCCTGTCTCTTGTGGCCTCCAAACCACTGTTCTGAAAAGCAAGCCTCTTTTTCATAGGTGTGCTTTGTTGTACTTAAGAAATGGGCTTTAGGTGCCCACTTTAGATAAAAGACGACCATGATGTTCTTTCTGTCCTGCTCTAACAGCCAGTGTTGGCAAACATTTTATGTCTTAGAGAGCTTGGAAGATAGTGTCCTTGGGCAGTGGTCTTAAGCATGGAGTTACCGAGGGGATGCTTTTAAATTATATATTCTGGGACTCAGTCCTTGAAGATTCTAAGGCAATAGATCTGACATGTCTCTTTAGAATCTCATCTTTGAAAACTTCCCAGGTGAGGCTAGAATTTGAGGACCATTGCTCTGGGGTTGCCAGTGCTGTTCTCCTAATGTTTCCTTTCTGGATAACTATTGCTTTTGAACACTTAATAACTTTGCCCAAATCTTCTCTTTAGTTCAGAACTAGGACACGTTCTGTCCTATATGACTCAGCCTGTTCCCATTCATCAAACCTTTTCCACGAGTAACATCTTAGAGGCAAAAGACAGCGTCAGCTTGGCAGTAACAACAATAACAACAACAAAGTAAAACCATTACTTATTGAGTATTTACTATGTGACTGATGAGTTCTTGGTGTTTCGCCTGTATTTTCTGATGACAGAAGTCTGAACCATAGACTTTTATTTACAACAGCTTACTCAATATTTCACACAGAACTTTTGATTACTTTTTTCCCTGATATATGCTCCTCTCTCTGCTTCCCTCACTCTGTCCCCAGCAGCCTGACAGTTGCTCATGCCCAGATCTAGGTGTTATTCTTGTCCCCCGTTTCCCCTGACACCCCATAACCAATCCAGCAGTACATTCTGTCAGCTGTGCCATCAAAATATATCCCAGTCTAACCACTTCTCACCTCTTCCACCAAGAGCCATTCAATCCAAGTCACTATTATTTCTTTTCTATATTATTTTGATAGCTGGCTGACTGGACTCCCTATTCTGCTTTTGCTTCCCATGGCTAGTTTTTCAGAGATGAAACAAGAACAATCACATAAAAGTGCAAATCAAAGAGGGTCATCCCTCAGCCTAAAACCTTCAGTCACTTCCTATCACATTTAAGTTAAAAATTCTTGTCCTTACCAAATACTACCCACAAGTTCCACACGATCTGGTTAGTCTTTCTCTCCAAACTCATGTCATATGACTCTATTCCTTGTCCTTCTTCCCTCTACTTCACTACTGTTCCCCAAATAAGCCAAGCTTTTGCCTACCTCAGGGCCTTTGCACTTGCTGTTTCCCATAGCTAGACCACTCTTCTCCTAGAGCTTCCCATGGCTCACTCTTCTACTTCACACAGGTCTTTGTTCAAATATCATTCTCAGTAAGGCCTTCTCTGCCCATTCTGTCTAAAATAGCCCCCCCTCTCTACCCCTTTTCCCTGCTTCACTTTATAGGCTTTATGACTACCTAACACTGTAGCATACCTTTATTTGATCGTTTATTGTCTCTCTCTCCCCGACTAGAATGCAAGCTCTGTGGGGCAGGGGATTCTATCTGTGTCTTGTTCACCTTTGTATCTCTAGCACTTGGCACATAGTCAGTGCCCATTAAGTATGTGTTGAATAAATGAATGAATGAATGAATGAGTAATCACAGTGGTTGTTACCCTTCTGGGTTCTCTGCAGCAATGCTTTTGATTTTTGCCCCTCAGACGTACATGGAATTCCTGTAAATTTAGATGACATAAGCCCTGATCTCTGTCAGTCATTTTATTCATGATCTTGTTTGCCTTTTGTTACTACTCTTTAATATTTATAAAGAACACAGCCATTCCTAGAACAGCTAGTCATGAAAATACTTCACTATTTTCCCTCTCTTCTGAAGCCATTAGGCTTTGCCTCCTGGCCTTTGCTCCAGCTCTGTCAGATCTAGTTTGAAAGAGGGCTATAAAGATGGCATGCGACATCAGGTCGTGCATGCCCTATAGACAGGGAGACTCCAGCCACACTTATTGTCTCTCCCAGACCTATATAGAACCATAGGAAGGAGGGAAACGTACTTTTACACGATATGATAAAAATGCTGACTCTGGGACCTTCAGACTAATATACCTCCTTACTTCTTGCACTAGAAACATACAGATGAACTCTTCTGTGGGTGGCTTCCTATAGAGAATGAGCCATTCTCTATAGGAAGTTTTGCATGTGGTCTGTGTTCACTGTTGCTGAAATACTAGTGCAGCTCTGTGCTCTTTTTATTCACGCTAGGAGCATTTGTTTTATGACACATGAGAGCCAGCAAGTGTGCTCAAGTGCAAACAGACCCATGTGTAGGTTGGGTGGAAGGGCTCCTTGCGGAAAGGCAGCTCTCACCACAGTGCACCCACACACAGACCTTGGAAGGCTGGCAGCTCTGCTGAAGTAGAATGGGCCAGCTTGCCAGTGGGCATCTTGCCATCAGAGCAGATGGGCCCAAGCAGGGGCAGCAGCAGAACACGCATGTCCGTTCTGGCCACATGCATATTTCTCGTTGAAGTCTTTTAATTTACAGGAGACAAATTCTTGCACAGAAAGGCTAAGTTTACAAAATAAGGGTCAGGAAGGATGAGCTTTCAGCCCTTCATTAAAACATTCAAGCAAAGGAATCAACATTTTCATCTCATTTAGTAAAACTTAGAGAGTAACTTTTTGTTACAGACCCACTTCAATCCCAAATCCCTCATCACTGGAGGCGATGCCCTGTCTTGCTCTAGCAGTTTGTCACTTGCAAACTCACTAGGTAGCCTAATCTTTTTCAAAAAATCCCAAAATCTAGGAGAATCACTGCATTCAGTGAAACTAATTTTACCAATGTATTTGTTATTTGAAAATATTATGAGAATTACCTCCAAAACTATTTTTCTCTTTTTAATTTTCCCGTTTTAATATAACAAGAACTCAATTTCATTTCTTTTCCTGCTAACTTCAAAAGATGACTGTATGGTGATAGGACTAAAATGGCAGCATAAGCAAAAATATTTACACTTTGAGAGTCTGTTTTAATACTACTTGTTCAAGTGTCCCATTTGCCCAAGTGGAAAACTTGAAAGAGAAAAGAATAATTGTGATTACTGAAAAATATATAGTCACCTTAGATGATTTATAAGTATTGTATCCATCTGAATAGCAATGAAAAAAGAAACCTTTCACAGACCCTATATATCATTCATGGGCATATTATAATAATATTCACTTTTACATCACACCTGACATTTCCCACACATTTTTCACATACATTATCTCGCTTGAGCCTCACCATAACCTTGTGGGGCAAGTAAAACAGGCCTGTTAGTCTCACTTTGCAGTCAGGGAAACAGGATTGTGCAGGTAGAGTGACCCAAGCTCAGACTTCAAGATCATTTGTCTTTTATCATTGGGACTTCAGTTTGGAGGCTGTTATAAAATGAAAAATTATCTAGTGATGACTTCTAAATTTTCATAGTCTTTATAATCTTGCTTTCTTGTTTTTAATTTTTAATTTTTAAAAAATATATGTACATACTTTTATTTTAAAATAGCATTTGATTTATTATTGCAGAAGTAATACTTGTTCATTTTTTTGAAAAGAAAAAATAATAAGGAATAATATACAAATAATAGAAAATGGAAAAACACCAAACAGTGGTAACTAACATTAACTCATGATTAATATTGTTCCAGCCTTTTCATGTAGGTAGTAGGTTAACAGGTAGATGAGAGAGATATAGAGGGATAGACAGATAATCATTTTGAATGAAAACAAGATCATACTGTTGTATTGTTTAAAGCTTTGTTTTTATCACTGAATGTATCATAAACATCGTCAACATCAACAAGTATTCATGTGCAACATCACTTTTGATGAATGAATAATATTCTATTATGTGAACTTACAATTTACTTAACTATTATTACATTGTTGGACATTTGGTTTATTTATATTTTTCATTATAACATACAGTATCTTGATAATCTTGTCATTAAATTTTGTGAGCATCTATCTCAAGTGATTTCTTTATATATAACTCCTAGAAATGGAATTTCTAGATCAAAGGGTATATATACTTTTAATGCTTTTTAATACATTGACAGATTACTTTCCTGAATTATTTTATCACTGTATAATCTTCCAGCTAGATGAGAGAGCCCTTTTCTTTCAACCTCACCAATACTGAGCATTAGCATTTTAGTAATTGCCAGTATAATAGTTTAAATTTTTATTTTGTAGCTTATGCTTACATTTCTTTAAGTAAGATATGGTTGAACATTTTTTCAGTGTTTTGAAGACAGTTGATTTACTCCATGATTTGCCTCCTACTGTTATTTTTCTATAGGGTGTATCTTTTTGTTGTTGCTTTATAAAAACACTTTATATATTAAGGAGTTAAGTTTTGTCATACATGTTTCAACCACTTTTATCATGTTAAAAATGTGTACTTCTCTTTGTCTTTTACTATCAGATTTTATTAATCAGGAAAAAATGTTGAATTTTCAGTCTATTGAGATGATTGTGGCTTTTTCCATAATTAATCTGTTAATATGTAGAAATGTATGAATTGATTTCCTACTTGCTTTCTATTTTTGATTTTGCTTATGAAATCTGACAATGGAGACATAAGGGGAACTTTTATGTTTCAAGTGTCTTGGCCACTGTCTGCAAAGTCAGTATTCTGGGGCTGCTATGCATGTTTTTGACAACAGTCAAGCCTTCTAGGGCTTTGAGTAAGTTACTGAATGTGTGAAATTTTTGAATAATCATGCTGATGGTTGTTCCTGATCTTTTTTGCTGCATTCTCTATCAATTCCATTTAGAGATATTAAAACAATATCACTGCTCAAGGGAACTGTGGGTGGAGATATATAGTACTTTTGTTTTCTACAAACTCAAGTGGTGACTGCCAAAATAAGTAGATAAGCGATAAGTAGAACTCTGTAGTAAATTGCTGTGCTCTGTGGGTGCTTTGTATGAAAATATCCTTGTAAAAAATGTAAATTTCATTTTGTACCACTGTGCCTAACCTCATGGGGTTTTTTCCCAACTAAGAATGGACTTGAGGACCCAGGGAGGGGGAAGGGTAAGCTGGGACGAAGTGAGAGAGTAGCACTGACATATATACACTACCAAATGTAAAATAGATAGCTAGTGGGAAGCAGCTGCATCGCACAGGGAGATCAGCTCAGTGCTTTGTGACCACCTAGAGGGGTGGGATAGGGAGGGTGGGAGGGAGGCGCAAGAGGGAGGGGATATATGTATACATATAGCTCACTCACTTTATCATGCAGCAGAAACTAACACAACATTGTAAAGCAATTATACTCCAATAAAGATGTTAAAAAAAACTACTATGTTCTTATTTTGACATGCTAACAAACAACACTGCTAACAAACAACACGCAATAATTACTGTTTACATTTACCATTAAAAATTATAGATTTTTGCCCTTGGACCTAAAGCTAATAATGCAATTTTCCAGTCTTAAGAACCAATCAAAAATCTTCTGAAAGTGAGCTCACTTAAAGAAACCCAGAAAACTACTCTCCTCATGAAGCTTGGTAGGATATCACCTGACTCCTATTATAAATAGCCTCTTTGAAGAGATAGCAGTAAGTTAAATCACAAACAGTTTTCCAAGTAATTGATATCCATTACTGGATTTGGATAGCGCAGAATTATTTTTTTATGGTGGCTGGTGCTCTGGTATGCAAAGATAGTGTGCCTTTTCTGTTGTCAGTGGCTTGCAGAAGAATTGTAGTTTTTTTTAAGACTTCGCAGAGTCGCAAGAGGATTTTTTTTAAGGTTCATACGTTTCTCAGAATCTAAGTGAAAAACATTCCAAGAAGCTGTGACAGCCCAACCATATGTGTCTGCTAGAGGACTAAATTTCATCACTTGTGCAGAGAGCCTAGCACTCAATAGCAAGTGAGTTTGGGGCATCCTGGAGCCATATAATAAGAGATGAATTTAGCGTAGATTGGATGACAGCTACATTTCCTAAACCCACTAGTTCCTTAATTCTGTCTTGAGGTCATAAAAAGGGAAATAATTAAATTCAACACATACCCAAGGTGACAGATTTTTGAAAGGAATCAGATTTGATGTCAGCTTAGTAGTATTGGGTTGGCCAAAAAGTTCATGAGAGTTTTTCCATAACATCTTATGGAAAATCCTGAATGAATTTTTTGGCCAACTCAATACACGTGGAAACAGTCACTCCTAGGAAAACTGAGATGGAGTTCTTTGTTGCTCAACCCTCCAAGTCTGCATGAATCCCCGAAGAACAATGAGCAAAGTGAGAACGAATAAGTACTCTACTCCCTAAGGCATCAGGGTGTCCAGTGGAGCAGGCAGATCCACAGCATTTGCTTCTCCCTCTCCAAAAAAAAAAAAAAATAGACATAGATATAGATATAGATACACACACACACATTGAACAACCAGGGCAGGGATGTCATTCGTCTACCACCATGCCTTTGTCCACTTCCTCTCACTTTCTGTCTTTTCTCCATCTCAGGTCCTCCTTTTCCCCTCTGCTGCTCTTGGAGCCCCTTCTGTCTGATTCCTGGAGTTTATCAGTACCTACCTGAGACTGTTCTGAATGTGATCTGTCCCTGTTTGAGGGAATATTTAGACTTCTGGTATAAAAGTTTTAAAAAAGCATTGTGAGACCAGAGGTTCTTCATCCTTCAGATCTTTTGATAAAAGAGAGTCTATTCAGCAATCACATTGTTCTATAGTGGGCCTTTCCACTATTCAAAGAAAACCACTCCTCTGATACCCAGTGGAAGAACTAGAAAGAAATAATTCCTCAGCACAGTTTTATTGATTGAGGAAGAGCCAGTAGGTTTTAGTGGAAACAGAAAAGAATGAGATTTCTAAGAATTCCCATGGAATTATATTTGGACATAATGAAAACAGAAAACGCAATAGACAGACTAGCCAAGGTGCTACCAAGAATTTTAAGCTATCAATGCATCTGTTTTCTCATTCATGCATTCATCCTTCCTGAGAATAGGTTAATATCATCTCCACATCACAAAGTTGAAGCTAGGCTCAGTTCCCCTGTGGTCTAGCCCGGTGCTCATTTTTGTAGGTTGCTAGGGTTGTAGGATTATGATGGTTGGTACATCCTTGAACTCAGCGTTCCTTTGGCACACTGAGCCATGCTCTGTAGCAGAATGTTTGCTAGTAGAAAGGAGTGGTTGGTGATATATGATAAAAGAACATGACCCCACATGTTCTGGTTAAAAACCAAAGGTCCATTATTCACTTGGGCTTTACTATTAGAGTCTTGAGAGATTAGCAAATCTTCATAAAATTTTGTTTCACACAAAAGTACTGGGGGACTTAAAGAGAAAGAGTTGTGATTTAATAGCTTTTGTCTTTTGTCTTCTCACTCTTTAGAATGGTTGAAAATACAGTGAATATAAAGCACTCTTACCAGGGACTCTTGACCCACATTGACTGAACTCACATCCCAGCATCTAACCCTTAATGCATTGTGTACTCTTGGGAAATTTTGCTTAGAAATTTTCCCCTCTGAAAATGGGAATAATAATGGTACCTACATCACAGGGTTGTGGTGAGTATATGTGTGCTGAATGTAAAATACTGAGAGCAGTTCCTGGCACTTATTTTAAAAATATTTACTATAATTTTTAGAATTAACCAATAAAATAAAACTTCTATAACTCTAGATTTAAATCATCACAGAAATATATTAATGCTAATAATAGGAATATATAAAATTATAGTTTTGTGGAACTGTACTTTATAGAGTTGATTCAATCCCATGCAAGCAATATCTGACTGTCCCCAGCATAAGAAGCTGACCTTCTACTTGTTTAAGGATGCACAATTGGTATTTTTGCCCATTCTTAAAATTTTGATGTTTTTCTTAATGAGCAAGAGAAGAGAAGCCACTTCTATAGAAGCAGTTTCTGTTCCTTGGTCTACTTTTTAAATTTAAAGTTGGAACATCATTTTGCACGTGTATGTGTTTTTCATCCACAAAGGGCACTGGGATGATCTGTTCGTTCACTAACAAGGAACAGGCACTAACATCTCAGGCAGGATTTAATGGCAGGCTCTGCTTGCTTTTCCTGCTACTTTTCTCAGGCTTATCACTTTTTAAGCATTTGGCCATAACTTTTTTTCCTCTCTCCTCTCTCTACACCTGCCCTTTCTGTGACTCCTCCCATGTAAGTACACATAGATATATGCATACATGAAATGTGGTGTGTTTGTGTGTGTGTGTGTGCATGTTGCCATACTTGGATCTAGTAGTTAAGTTCTTTCTGCCGAAGGAGAGCAGCAGTAAGACTGATTAGATAGGAACTCAAAAGGTCATTTAGTCAAACCCTTTTATTTCAAGTAGCACTTCCCACAAACCAAGGGGAATTGTCTACTCATCAAGAAATAGATTTCTTATCTTCCCTTAGTCCTGTACAAAAGTGTATTTTTAGTGGTTCACCAGATGCTGCCAACAGTTATAAAGAATGGCATTTTAATAGTAGACATTCTAGATACAGACAGAAACCTCAGTGAAACAAGACAATGTTTCGTTTTGTTTTTGTTCAAGGCCCTGAGCTTCCTGCAAAAAAAGGTGAAATCATTTAAGTGGCAAAAACAAATCTATATTTTGAGTGAAGACACATTGTTATTAGTTTAGTTTCTCCAGTTTTGTGACTTGCAAATTTGACCTATCATTTTTAAAAGTTATTTTTATTCTACAGAACAAAAATAAAAACCTGGAAAAATATTTCTGTAGAGTCAAGTGCCTAACCAAAGGTCAGAGAAAATCATTGGTAAGACAGAGATTGGAACACCCAATTTTCAGTTATTAAACTGTGACCTAGACCACTAAACCATGATAAATAAGTCCAGATACTGCAGTTAAACAAAACCCCAAGTTTTGCTTGAGATTCTGTCAAACCCAACAAATTACATATTTGTCACCTATTTTGGGAAATTCTTTGTGAATTCCTCCTTGAAGTGAAGTTGCTTAGACCCCTATTGTCCAGTGAAAGTGCTCTTATGCCTAACCTTTAAGCAGGGGATTTGCAAGATGAGTGTTTTCAACCTCTGGAGTACACAAAAATGTGACTATACCTGCTACTGTGATTGATTTATTATTTAATTCTATTTTTATTTCCTCACTTAATGAATTAGAGTCTCCATATTTCTGTCTTAGAAACCCATTTATTTCTAATATATGGTTGTAATGAAAGCATGCCCTTGAAACCTGGATTTCCTCTACCACTATTATGCATTAGACAAGACCTTGAAATTAGACAATTGACTGAACCGAGGAAACTTCTGCCAGATCTGTTAGAATTAACCATGAAAGTTATTTGGAACCAAAGAAGAGCATTAACTTCATAGCTTGGAATTCATTCCATTAAAAATTCTAGAATTGTCAATCCAGCTGGTAATGCCTACTCCGAGCAGACGAGCAGTCATGGGTTAGTCGTATCAGCTCGTACAACAGGGTGTGGCTACAAAGCAGAACATGGAAGTCATAGTAACAACAAAAGTCATCGAGATAGTGCCTTGTTAATTTCACGTTCAGAAGCACCAAATATATTCATATTTTTTTCTGATTTAAATAGAGCTAAGTAAATGATGATTTCCACTCTGGGTAACTGAAGAGTTTTAGGTTAACTACTTTCTAAAAGAAAAGCACCACCCAGAACTAATGCATTGGTGTCACGTTGCATAATGAGATCAGTCTTTGGGGTGCAGGGCCTAGTAAATTGTCTAGAAAAAATGCCTTTCCATCATCAGCATCTGTTGTACCCCTTACACAAACTACCAATTGGGTAAGTGCTTCTGTATTTTAAACGTGAGCCTGTATTTTTCTTGAGAAGTTAGAGAATATGGCTCAAACTTGAACTGCTGGTTGAAAGCTTAGGGTCATTTTAACGAATTGCTGTGTTTCCTTGGTTGATGGCTGTGGCAGAATTCATGTCGTCACAGCCAGTACCTAATCCGAACCCTACTCACTTGCCTGTCCATACGTTATAGGTTGTATAGTTTATAGATTGTCTTTTCTAGTCTCCCTTGTAAGTATGGAGACAATGTGACACAGTTCTAACCACTGAGATGCAGGTGGTTGTCCACTGGCACTGCCTCTGCTACCATTCCTTTCCTCCTGTTTGGATCAACAGCAGAATGAATGGAGCTGCAGCAGCCATCACGCCACCATGAGAGAAAGACTTTAAGAATCTGAGAGATATTACATCCAACATGTTTGAGCAACTAAACTCATACTAGTGATTGCCTGCTTCTAGAATCCTTGGCATCTGAATTTTTAGACTCTGTATAGGTATATAGATTGATATGCCCTCTGTCCTTCGTCGTATTAAATAGCATGGTATAACTTCATCATCAGAAGTACTGATTCACTTATTCATTCATTATTCATTACATTATAGCATATGACTGAATTCAGCATACAATATGACAAGGTAAAAATAAATTTTTAATGATGAGAAGTATAGGGCAAAGATAATATAATGGTAGAAAAGTGAAATAAAGCCAAAGAACACAAAAATATATCTAAAAGTTTTATATATTTTTTTAGAGATTAGACAAAAATTTGGCTCAGACTTTCCAGCGTCCAGTGCAAAGGGGTTTACATGATGAATTATACAATTTACAGCGTCCATGAGAGGAAAACAAATCAGTTGCTTAGCAGAAGGCTGACTGCTGCTGACTAGGAAATGGTAGAGACGTTTTCCCCATGGACTGTCACAAAGTGGTCATTGTGTCCTGTAAAGAACAAAACCTTCAACTGTTTTCATACAGTTACATGTTTTATAGGTTTTTTTTTTCTTGGACTGTCTCTTAATATACGCTGATGTTATTTGCCAAATTGCACTTTAATGAAAACAACTTTAAAAGTCACCAGTATGATGCAGTATCAATTCATGATTATCTGAAAGGCTGGTTTATTCCGGAGTATAACCAGGAGTATTTAGAAAAATAGAATGTGAGAATGTGCTTCAGAAAGTACCTTCTTCAGTAGTTTCTCTCAGCCAAAGTTTTGGTAGCTATTAAGAGATGCTGAGTCACAAAATATTTTTAATAAATGTAATTATGAGGGCTTTCCTGGATTCTCTGAAAAGATAGATATGATAACATGTTCCTTTCACTCTGTGAGGTTATAAATGAAGGCAAGAGACGTGTAGATCCCTCTAAGCTACTTTATCCTTGAGAAAATACTTGTTGACGTCGTGTTTGGGACTCTTGCTCTTGGAAGGTGGAGAGTGACCTGGTGGGCCGGCCCACTCTCTTCCAGGGCAGAGCAAATACCCACAATGGCCAGTCAAAGCCTGATGCTCAGAATGAGGATGTGAACATCATCAAGGCTAATTTATCCTAATTTGGAACTTTAAAGAATGATGACACTTTAATAAAAACATTAAGTTTTAAATGGGCCATTTACTCTTGGTCCTCTTGTGTTCATGCTTCAACAATCTAGGTATCTTTCTCCTTCAAGAAAAATGAAATCCTGATGAAATTTTGTCATGCGCATCACTTGGAAATCTGTCTCCAATATCACCTTTAGTCTCTTCCCACCAATACCCTTCCTTTTCTTCAGTTGCCCTATCTCCATATCCACCCAACCCCCCATCTCTGCTTTTTATTGTATTATCACACATGGAAAAGCATCCTGAATAATTCTGTACCACCAATACTACTAATAATAGCTAAATTACTGGGGATTTATTAAACATCAAATCTTTCCTAAGCACTTTTACATACATTATGTCATTTAACCTAAGTAACAGTGCTATAAAGAAGGTAACTATCTTTATCCCAATTTTTCTGATATAGAAGATTTTTGGAAGTCACACTAAATAGTAGAACCAAAATTCAAACCCAAGCTATCTGATCCAGCACTGTCACTCTTGACCACTCTGCTTCTAGAAGTCCAGCTGACAGTCAAAGTATAGAACAAAAGTTCTTTGTCACCGTTACCAAGGAATCAGCAGGGAATGCTTCCTCTTAGTATATCAGCAACCCCTGGTCTCCTTCCCTGTTCTCCCCCCACTTCCCCTCCCAAAACAGTTACAGCATGTTTCAAATGTCCAATTGAACCTTTCTGTACAATCATACAGCAGCTAGAACTTGTGCAATTTGTTTTTCTAATGCTTTAAGATTATAGCAGCTTCTGGAAAGCCACTGATATAAAGTACAGGCGATTATACACTTAGGTCAAGAGATGAATCTGAATGGGAACATGGTATTGATATTAAAATTGAAGGACACATGAGAAACACAATTTGGCTAGAAGTCTCCACCTCAGCCTAGAATTTGTGTGTTTCCACTCCGAGTGTAATTCATGATCCTTTGGAGGCATCAGGAGCTTACACTAGTAAAACCAGCAGAGGACTGATGGTCAGGAGGTAAGGATTCCAGTCTGGATCTCCCCAGCTCTCTGTGTGACTTTAAGCCAGGCTTTGTTTCCTCATCTCCCTCAGAAATACTCATAACTCTTCTGGGACTTCCTATTGTATTAGTGTTATGAAGACATGATTAAATAAGCTATTTTCTCCTTTGAAAATTTACAACTATGCTATAAGTAAATGATAACAAAAACATTTTACTCTCCTCTGCCTTTCATTTGCACACCCATTATCCAGGTTATAACTTTCTGCTCTTTTTTTTTTTTTTTTTTGCTATCGCTTTATTCATTTGGTTATAATCTATGTAAATTATTCAACTATGCAAATGCAGGCACAAAACGCTTAATGATTAAGACTGTAGTCAGACAGTACAGAGCAGTTTGAGTACCTCAGTTTCAGTTCAGATTTTTTTTTTTTTTTAAAGTTTTGTTTTGTTTTTTAAATTTTATTTATTTATTTATTTATTTTTGGCTGTGTTGGGTCTTCGTTTCTGTACGAGGGCTTTCTCCAGTTGCGGCAAGCGGGGGCCACTCCTCATCGCGGTGCGCGGGCCTCTCATCATCGCGGCCTCTCTTGTTGCAGAGCACAGGCTCCAGACGCGCAGGCTCAGCAATTGCGGCTCACGGGCCCAGTTGCTCCGCGGCATGTGGGATCTTCCCAGACCAGGGCTCGAACCCGTGTCCCCTGCATTGGCAGGCAGATTCTCAACCACTGCGCCACCAGGGAAGCCCCAGATTTTTTTAATTAATCTAAAATTCATTCATTGTTCTCTGTCCAATCAGGTAAGAATTCTGAACCATTTCTGACTGTGAGTTTCAACAGTTTTTAAAAAGCATCTGAGAAGCCCTGGAACAAAATAAGATAATATTTTGTTTTTATTAGTTTTAAATAGCCACATGGAAGGTTTTTTTTCCCGTTCCTGTTAAAAATCCTCTCCCTCAGAGTTGAAAAAAACATGAAAATCTTCAGCCAAAAGGTTAAATCCTTTGACTAGAGGGCCTTTCAGGAAAAGTGCCCGAAGATCACAAAGAATAAAAATGCCTTCTCAACGATTTAATTTAATTTAATTCAACAAGCATTTACTGAGCAACTCCTAGGTGTCGGTTATTGTGAGAGCCCCTCTGGGGAACGCAAAGATGAATGAGACATGGCACCCGCCTTCTATTAGCGCACAGGCCAGTGGAAGAAAAAGACGCATGCAGACGTTACTGTCAAACAGAGCCAACTGGGTAACTGGTCAGTGGAAGCAAGGAGTGATGTGAGGGAGGAAAAAGACAGATTAATTCTGACTAGGGCGTTTTAGCAGACTTTCCCGACTAGGGGGGATCATTTAAGCTGTTTCTCGAAAAATGATAAAGGAACAGAAGGCTATTCTAGGCTGAGACAACTAAATAAGCAAAGAAAAAAAAGGTGCTGGTGCTTGGGGTCCTTTGAGGAACCGTAAAAAGACAAGTTGACTGGATTGTAGAGCATGGGAAGATGCTGGAAAGCTCAGTTCAGGCGGCTTTATGGAGGGTTTGAATGCCAGATTGCAACTATGGAATTTGGAATCCACCATATGCGATAGGAAACAATTGAAGGTTTTTATTTTTTAGCAATTAACACCTTGAAGCCTTGGGAATTCCCTGGAGGTCCAGTGGTTAAGACTCAGCGGCTGGGGCCTGGGTTCAATCCCTGGTCAGGGAAACAAGATCCCACAAGCTGCGAGACATGGCAAGAAAAAAAAAAAAAAAAAGATAAAATTTAAAAAAAAAAGGAAGCCTTTGTTTTTATGCCCCTCTCCCTAGTCCATGTTACTGCCCCTTCCCTAATGTCATAGAACCTTATGCATACCAACAAAAAGAGTGTGTAGCATAGTGAGTTAGAATTGCCTACTCATTTATCTATTGCCCTGCTAGGCTGTAAGCCCTCTGAGAGTCGGATCTGTCTGTTTCTGTATTGTTAGCATCTCACTAGTACAATAGCAGGCAAATGATTATCACTTTATATGCATTCATGGAATGAACACATTTTAAAAATTAGAAACCATGTAGTCAGGGTCGTGTTTTAGGTAGACGGCTTTGGTGACCAGGCATCGGAGGGATTGGAAGACGGAGACATGGAGAGTAACTGGACAGGGGAGAGGGTTTGTAGCTCTCCTGGGAGGACAAGGGAAGGGACTGAAGCAGGGTATCGAGGATTCGATTTGGACAAGATTTGGTGACTTCTTGAGTTTAAGACTAAAGGAGAAGGTGTAGAGGGAGTGAAGATGTTTCTTTGAGTTTTCTAGCTTGTGTAGCAAGGAACTGACTATACCATTAGCTGGATAGGGAAGACAATGGAAGGAGCAGGTTTCAGGGTCACACATGGAGAGGGAGATGATGACTTCCTTTTGGATATGGGGAATCTGAGGGTTATCGCATCAACAGCTACTACAGTATTGTCTCTGTCACTTACAGAAAGTGAAATCAAAGATAAACAACAGAATTTATGCTAAGTATTTTATGCACGTATAAACTCATTTCATCCTGAGATAATTCAATAAATTGAGTATTAGTATTACCCACCTTTTACAGGTGAGGAAATGGAGGCCAGCAGAGGTTATATTATTTGCCCAAGTTCATGCACTGGCTAAGTGTTAGAGCCAAGATTAAAATCCACACAGACTAACCCAAGGGGTTGAGCTCTTTACCACTCTATAATACCATAATGCAGGAAGGAAGGTCACTTTTGTTGGTGAAATAATGTAGAAGATTTGGGGAGATGAGCAAAATGATAGGTTTTTGTTCTCTGCAAATCTGGCTTTTGATAATAGACTCACAGTCTCATTGAGCTAAATGCACACAGTGGGAGATGATAATTCCTGCCAAGTGTAATGGTCCCCATATCTGCTGTCTTCCACACTGATTAAGTATCAGCAATTAACCTCTGCTAAGTCTAGTTAGTAGCTCTCACTCGAATGTGTGTAACTGGGACGAGAGGGCAACCATCCACCACCAATAAGCACAGTTAAAACAACCTTTTAGTACACCTCTCTGCAGGAAGATCTTCAAAGACTTGAGTTTATGTGTTGTAATTTAGTGACTCATTTATGGCATATATTTTCTGAAAATTCAGTCCTTTTCTCAAGAGAGAAAAAAAAAACAAAGTGAGAGAGAAAGAGAAATCTGAAAATGTATCTGGTTAAAGCCTAAACCATACAAGAAACAAAATATCTGTTCAATATGTAAATATCTGACTCTGTTCTGGACATGATATTAAAAGATCTTGGTTGAGGCACTTTACAGTAACAGATGAAAATCTGTTGACGGTTCTAAAAAAAAAAGCCAACACTTTAGCTTTTCTGTGTTTCTTAAATTTGATGAGACATTTTTGTTTGGATTCTGCAGGAACAATTTAAATGGCTTTGAGAAATGAATGAATTTTAAAAAGAATAAAGATTTGCTTGGTTATCAGTCTTCTAAAAACTTAACCATTTGAAACTCAGTTTCCTTAGCTCAGAGTGGGAACAGAAAGGACTTCAAAAACATACCCTCCATTGGAGAATTAATTAAATAGTGCTTGAAAAAAATATTTTTATTCTGGAGAAAGTCTTCAAATAAAAGGTATTGTTGTGTTACAACAATTTATGCCCTTGGTAAAGAAGCAAACTAAGTGGAGGATACATTCGTTCACTGCTTTTCTTGTCATTATAGCCAAGACAATAAGATCTGTTAAATATATTCAAAGAGAAGAGCTGGGGAAAAATATATATTATCCCTCTAAAGGTATTTGAATATTAGAAGAGGGTCAAGAAAGGGTTAATTCATTTCCTTCCTCCCACCTCCCTTCCATCCCTTGCCTTTGTGAATATTGAGTGCCTCTTAGGTTGAGATATTGGTGTTGGCATTGGGGATACAATGATCAAATCAGCCATGTCGAAACTCCCTTTTCTCCTTCCCCCCCAGCCTACCAAAATTTGCATTCTTGCTGTCACGTTTGAGGAAGTGGAATTTCAGCTTTGTCCAATGAGAGGTGCTTTGACCAAGGTTTTCCTTAATACCCTTCAGATTTTAACCTTTATAAGCAACAAATGTTTCGTGTTAGGCATTATGCAAAAAGCTGGCCTTTATTGTCATCTAAAGGATCCAATAGGCGAAGACTCTCCTAAGACATATTTCAGTAATTAACAATCCATAATTAAAACGGAAAGTGAAAATAATGGCAATTGACTCTCCTGTCAACTGCGGCAAAATAATTTGCATGGTTGTATATGTCAGCGTTTACAGAATTGGCTTTTCCATTTTATTCCTATATCCTTTTATTCCAAAACTTATTTCATCACTTTCCTCTTGGCTACAAGCAAACAAGGACTAAGGATTAAATATTACTGGTTACCAAATCAATCACCAAAAATCTGCCAGCTTTGGAATTAATTGCTTACCCAATCCCTTTCTGTTTTCCCCATATCACCTACCCTGATTCCCTTTCTCAGTTACTGAGGACAGTGTGGTATTCTAAAAAGATTACTCAAAGACTTGTCACTGGTTTTGACCCATGTCCAACCATTAACTAGCAGTTGATATTTGTCATATCCCTTGGTTCTTAGTTTCTTCATGTTGTAAATGAAGAGGTTGCATTAGGTAACTGAATTTGCTTCTAGCTTTAAATTACCCATTCTTTGTTTCTCTGGAGTCAGGCAAAACTAACCCCACTGATCCCCATTCCTCATATTTTTTCAGTTAAGTGGCTGGTCTGACCTCTGATTTGAGCAACTCTAAATCCTAAGCCTATCAAACGCTACACTCCTCTTTAAAACAAGTATTTGGTCATGCCTGATACTCTTCTGAAATAAAATTCATAGATAATACAACCTTATTTACACAGAACTAAAACAAAATATCAATATATTCTGTAAGTTAAATAAACGAGAAATTAAAGGAAAATAATTTAGAATAAAATGATATGCATTTCAACATGTAAATGCTCAGACCTCACTACATAAAATACAATGAAATATTAAGATGCTTCCACCTGGTCAAAGACTCACTGTAGATGTGACAACAAGTACAATTGTGATTCACCTGTGTTGATACAGACAGATTGTATTGATGACTCAAGTAGTGCTAGTAGCATTGCTGTTGGTGATGTGATGTTTCAGAATGGTAAACAAGATTTGGTCAGTTTCCAAAAAAAGTACGGCCTTCTCTAATTTCTATGGTAACTATATAAAAGCTACTTTATCTGTGCGTGTGTGTGTGTGTTAGGTTATAGGCTCAGAAAATAGTAAACAGGGTTTCACGTATGTGACTTTCCCAAGGGACTCTTAAAGGTCTCGCAAGATTCGGTGCAACTCTTCTTGCGAAGAAGTGAGTCAAGTGTATCGCAGGACATCAAGCGTCCTTGACCTTTGCTTACCACACAGTTAAGAGGAGCACCCCCTGCTCTGAGGACCACTGGAGGAGTGAAGAGACTCGCTACTTTTCTTCAGATTAGCATGATGTTTTTATTTGGTTTGAAGAACTTTTCATGAGCTGCATGTTTATTTTAGTTGTGTTTTGGCATTTGAGCCATCTAAGCAGACAGGAATCTGATTAGTCTTTTGAGCTCTTGTGTCCTCCATGTCTAACATGTTAGAAGATAAAAAATATTTGATGATTAAAAGAAATGAAAAAAGGGAGGGAATGTATCTTCCAGCCTTTACATAGGTTCCCTTTGAAGACCAAGGTAAACAACAAAAAGTTTTTGAACTACAACTGAATGGACTAAAATACTATCATTTATAATCAAAAGAGAATAGGGAAAGGAAAATGTATAGTAATATAGGATTGAGAAAGGCATACTGAGAATGGTTGGGCCAAGATAGACGTTTTGTGGAAAAGGAAAAAAATTTTTTTCTTAATGGAAGAATAAAGTAGAAGTTTCTGCAGATGTATGCCTTCAGCATTAACAATAAGTATAACATTTACGTAGTGTTTACTGTGTGCCAGATACTGTTTTAAGTGCTTTACACATGTTAAATCATTTCATCTTCACAGCGATACCCATTTCACAGGTGAGAAAACTGAGGTACAAGGATGTTTAGTACATAGGTCATACAACTAGAGGGATGGAGTTGGGGTTTGAACACAGCTAGTTTGATACCCTACCTGTGTCTTAAACTACTGTTTTATATTGTTGGGGCCTATGTGCTGGTCGCTCAAAATAATACTTTAAAATAATATTTTTGCTGAGTAAATTAGTTTTACTATTATAAAGCCATGAAAGGTTTAAAATAATGTGATTGAGAGAATGAAAGGTCAGGACAATTCTCAGTTGTGAGACAATCTCCCACGCACACGGGCAGGATATCAAGCATCCTTGACTCCTGCCCACTAAATACCAGAATTCTGTATTTTAATTATACAAATAGCATATGAAGGCATTCTCATGATAAAACTTTAAAATTCAGAAGTTTATAGAGTGAAATCATCTTCCTTCACTCTTCTAACAATTCTTCTATTTTTCATAAAAATAACAGTTTGGGATATTTCTTTCGCTTCTAAGAATTTATGAATACACACACATACACACATAGTTTTCTAACATAAAAAGGCTGTGAAACACATACATTTTTTAAATTTCTTTGCTTCATTTATTCTTGTCATTTTTTTTTCATACCCAAATATACGGATCTCTCTAACTTCACTCTGTATGACAGACTATAGGTCCATACACCTCACTACAAATAACTCAATTTCATTTCTTTTTATGGCTGAGTAATATTCCATTGTATATATGTGCCGCATCTTCTTTATCCATTCATCTGTTGATGGACACTTAGGTTGGGACCTAGAGACTGTCATACAGAGTGAAGTAAGTCAGAAAGAGAAAAATAAATACCGTATGCTAACACTTATATACGGAATCTAAAAAAAAAAAAAAAAAAAGGTTCTGAAGAACCTAGGGTCAGGACAGGAATAAAGACGCAGATGTAGAGAATGGACTTGAGGACACAGGGAGTGGGAAGGGTAAGCTGGGACGAAGTGAGAGGGTGGCATGGACTTATACATACTACCAAATGTAAAATAGATAGCTAATGGGAAGCAGCCACATAGCACAGGGAGATCAGCTCAGTGCTTTGTGACCACCTAGAGGGGTGGGATAGGGAGGGTGGGAGGGAGACGCAAGAGGGAGGAGATATGGGGATGTATGTATATGTATAGCTGATTCACTTTGTTATAAAGCAGAAACTAACACACCATTGTAAAGCAATTATGCTCCAATAAGGATGTTAAAGAAAATAAAATAAAATGGTTTCCCCAAGTAAACATACATTAAGAGATGAGTGTGCCATGTCCTTGCTTCTGGGCCATCAGGGCACATAATTGATTTTTAAAAACGTTTTACCAATCTTATCTGTAAAAAGTGGTAACCCGTTTTAAATTGCATTCACTACTAGTGATATTAACATCTTTTCATTTCTTTTTGGCTGTTTGTATTTCCTTTTTACAGGTATTTCTCTTATTCTATTGAATTATTTTTCTCTCAGTGTAGTGTTTATTTCTTTTCTTTAGTGTCTCTCATGGTAGAGAAATTTAAATTATAAATGAGCAAATTTTTTGATGTCTTTAAGGAAGGTCCTCCCTACCTAAGACTGTAATCATACAATTGTGTATTATTTTATGATGCTTATGTAGACTTAAGTTTAGGTCTTTAGACTATATGGATTCACTTATGTGTGAGGTAAGTATTGTCTAAATAATACTAGTAAACATGTATAGGATATTTACCACACATCAGGCATTGGGCTAAGTATTTTAAATGAATTACCAAATTTAATCCTCCCAACATTTATGCAAGATACTGCTATTTTCTTATCAACAGCATATGAGGAAATTGAAACACAGCTTATTAATTTGCTGTTTAGGGTCATGAAAGTCAGTGAGAAACAAATTTGAACTCAAGCAGGCTGACTGCATAGAGATTCAAGTAGTCAGCATTCACTCCACAGTGGATATTTAAGGATTCTACAAGTTGCTCTTAATTCTCACAGCATTTTGTTAGGATGAAGGATTATCCCAATAACTTCCGATGATTGCATGATCTTTGTTCTAATTCCACATCAATTTAGAGAGATGCAACTTGGGACCCAGCATATATGGGTAAATAGTTGTTCCACTATTTACAACAACATATATGTAAAATAGTTGTTCCCAAACTTGAGCAAGCATCACAGTCCCTTGGACAGTTTATTAAAACATACACTGGGGAGCCCCACCCCAGAGTGTCTGATTCAGTAGGTCTGGTGAGGGGCTTGAGAATTTGCATATCTAACAAGTTGCCAGGAGATGTTGAGGCTGCTGACACATGATAAACCATTATGTTGTAGTGTCTTAATGAATATGAGTTGTCCCAACACAGAGCTAAGAACAGTCCATCCTTTAACTGATCTGAAATGCTACTGCTTTCTAGAAAGTAAATTTCTACATGTATATGGATTTCTTTTTCTACTCTCTTCCATTCCATGAATGTATTTGTCTATTTTTAACCAGAACTACACTACCTTAATCACTGTATCTTTACAGCACATCAGTACTGATATCTGATGGGGTAATTCCTCTCTGTAAATAGGAAGTGCTTTTTCAAAACTATTGAGGTTATTCTAGGCTATTTTATCCTTCAGATAATCTAGAAAATTATCTTAAATTCCATGATGGGTTTTTAATTCATAATGTATCAAATTCACAAATAAAGGTGGATGTACTGATATCTTACCAGTGTGATAACTAGAAAAATTGTATGTCCATCTCCATATACTATTCTGGTCTTCTTTTATTTCTGTCAAAAGACTTTGAGGGTCTACTTCATAGAAGTCCTTAACGTTTCATGTTTGGTTTGTTTATAAGTATTTTATATATGCCTTGTACTACTGAAGTGATTAATTTACTTTTCATCCTGACTGGTTATTTCTGGTGTAAAGCTATTGATTTTTTAAATACTGATCTTACTTTCTTATTAGTTCTAATTGTTTTATGATAGATTATCTTGGATTTTTTGTCAACCATATTATCTGCAAAGAAGCATATTTTAGAATATTTCCTATGCTTTTCTAATTGTCTTGGACAGAATTTCCACTTTAATGTTGAATAGTAGTGATAGTAATGGGCATCTTTTACATTTTCTTGATTGCCTTGGAATGTTTCTAATGTTTCGTTAAGTAAATATGTTACCAAACCAAACTTGGATCCACTCACCTGTGCCCGGTAAAGCCAAATCTACTGAAACCGGGTTGTGGTGAAGAAAAGTGCAGCAGTATTTATTGAAGGTGCCAATCAAGGAGTCTGGGTGGCTAATGCTCAAAAGAACCAAACTCCCTGATGGCTTTCAGGGAAAGGTTTTTAGAGACAGAGTGAGGGAGATAGCTGTGGGGTACGTGATCAGCTCACGGACATTCTTCTGATTGGTTGGTGGTGAGGTAATTGAGAGTCAACATCATCAACCTTCTGGTTCCAACCAGTCTGGGGTCTACATGCTTGTGGTCAGCATACAGTTAACTTCCTCCACCTGGTGGGAATTTTAGTATCTATGAAACAGCTCAAAGGAATATTATCTATAGCCCTTGAGGAGGAACTAAAGGTCCTTGACTTTGCTTAATGGCTAAACTATTATTATTTTGTCTTCTTCAACTGTTTTCCTTTGTTTCTGCATTTTGTCACTTCTCTGATTAAATTTACTCTTTGGAACTTGGGGAAGGCCCAGAGGCTAAAGTTTTTCTACAAACAAGAGGCAGGTGGAGGAAATGGGGGGGTCGGTCAGGGGAAGGCCCTGTAGGGTCCTGCTCAGTTACAGTTTTCCCCTTTTCTTTGTTACTCCTCAATCCTGAAGGGAACAGATGAGGAACAAGAAAGAGAATAAAATTTTGGATAGAGAGGTAAATCATAAACTCTGCAGAGGAACTCAATCTTGGGGGACTCAGTTTCAAATACAATGTTTACTATTGATTTCTCATAGATAGACCTTTTCACAGGAAATTTCTTCTATTCACAGGCTACAGAGAGCTTATATCAAGAATTGGTGTAATTTTCTTATTAAATACTTTCTCAATAGCTGAAAAATTATTACCATTATTACCACAGAGAGGTTTCCTTTTAATTTATTAATGCGACTCCAATCTACTAATGTATATACTGTTGTTAACTGTACTATTTTGGTATTTCTGGCAAAAGCTTGCTTCACCAGTATGTTTGCTCTCCTAATACATAATTGACCTTCATGCACTTTATATTTAAGATTCTTATAGTTATGTGCATAATTTATATTATGTGGTTATTTTCCTCACTGTTCTTCATCTGTGCTTGAAACAACTGTCATGCTAGACTATCTTTTTCAGTGACTTGAAACAATTTATTTCATTTGGGAGTATTTGTTCCTATAAGAAAAATGTTCCTATTATTTCACATAGGGAGTTATTTCATTTGGGAGTATTTGTCCCTATATGAACCTCATGTTGAAAACGATCTGTATTTATAAATTTCTCGGTATAGTTTTGTGTCTGGTTTTCAACTTCATCACTGAAGTTTTCCCCTTGGATACTTCTTTAATCATATTCCATAAGTTTGAATATATTCTGTTCCCATGATGGTTAATCTCAACAGCAAAAATGTTTACATTTTTTTTAACTGAGAACCTTTGGGCACCAGACACTTAAAATAGAGCATAAAACAAAGGAATCCAGGCTCCCACTCTGCTGGAGCTCACATTCTAGAAGAGAAGGTGAGGCTGAAGAAGTAATCACATACACAACTGCGTAATATCAGTTGATGATTAGTGCTATAAGGGAAATGCAACAGGGAAATGTGATGGGGGCAAGTAATGGCAGTGGCTGCTTTAGATCAATGCTCTGAGGAAGGGCTAGTGAAGCTATGAACTGAATGAGGAACAGGAGTCCTTCATACAAGAATCTAAAAGAAATGGGATATACATAGAAGGAACAACATGGTGGTGACATAATTAAGAAAAAGAGAGAGGCTGACAGGAATAGGTCTATTAGTTGTATTATTAAAGTCCACTCTATCCTTAATTAATAATAATTTATGTGAAAATCAGAACACATGTGAGGGGTAGAGGGAATGCTATTAATAATTACTTAGGAAGAAGAGTCATAAACCGGGACCATCAGACAAACCAGAATATATGGATACCCTCTTAATTATTTTTCCATCTACTTGACCTGTCAGTTGTTGAAAGAAGAGTATTTGTATTAAGATCAACCATCCCATTTATGGTTCCCCCATTTCTCCTTGCTTTTCAATGAAACAAAATTAGATGGAAAGAGCATCTGTTTACTCTAATTCTCTTTCCCTTTAATTTTATCTGATTTTATATTTAGATCACCAAAACTGTTTTCCTTTTGTTAGCACTCACTTGGTTAACCTTTGACTAGCCTTTGTTTTCAACTATTTGCTATTTTGCTGAGTATAGCTCTTGTAGACAACTTAGAGGTACTTACCCAGACTGAGAAGTGCAGATAACTTGTTTTGTTTTTTGCACTTATCATGATGGTTAATAATTTGGATCCATTCCTTGCAATTATTTTTCATATTTATCATACTTTCTTGTTGCTTCTTTTTGCCTCTCTCCTACTTTAGAAAAATTCAACAATTTATCTTTATTCTTATTTTTCCCTTTAATGATTCTGGAGTTATGTATCTATTTATAATCTTCTAATAATTACTCAAAATTTTACAACACACATTTTAAAAATTCTGATCTTTCATCAAAGTCTAGAATTAATCTACCTTCCTCTCTCCCTCTACATAAAACACTTTAGCACAATTTTTCTTCATTTTCCAATGCCACCCCCTTTACTGGATCTCAACTATGTACTGAAGTCATCTGGAACTATAGTTCCAGGTTATCGTTGATTTTACTGCAGGCCTTTCCTCTGTGTGTTGTATTATTGCCATTCTTTCTTATTTTAACACATTAATCACATTTGAAATGCCTAAAATTTCGGAATTTAAATGCACTGAGGTAAATTTCTGAGAATTATAACTTGCTTTGTAAGGGGTATGATATTGTATATGTACTTCTTAGGTTTTTTTCACATGATGTCTTACATTTTCAATAAGCGTTGCGTTCCAATATGTCAATGTAATAAAGTTTTCATAGAGTTCTCCTTTTTCTTAAAAATGATTATGAGTGGTTTTATGTGATATTCATAAATACTGTCTTCTCTTGTGATATGATGTTCAGATTTTTATTTTCAGCATTACAAATTTTCTCTCTGTAGATTGTCATGTTAGCAAGAAAGAGTAAGTTAATTAGTAGAAAATTACAAATAGGCACCATTACTTTAAGAATACGTCAGATATTCATATTTTTAGTTGAGTCATATTAGTATGATGTATGAATTTCTCTAAGCCTCTTACCTGAAGGAGTTTAAAGACCAGCGTTGCAAAAATTTAAAATGACATTGTTTTGCCCTAATAGTTGTATGGATTTAGGCAGGTGTAGTTGGTGATTAGCAAGTTGTTCTGATAGTTCATAGAACAGAGTTTAACTTCAAGGGAGCAAAGGAGAGAATATCTTTCTTTTATTGTCCCTGCGTTTTTCTCATTTACTCATGTCCTATTATAAAAGCAGCTGGCTGACTTACATTGTCTCTGTAACTGAAATGCAACAAAGGCACCTATATCCTCTTTCTTTTTTCCCCTACCATAGCATTTTACAAACAAAGAGAACATTTTAGCTCAGATATATTTGAACGCTTTTATACAAGCATTAGAAATATTGTTATAACACAGAGAAGAGGCTAAATTGTCATATGGGTTTTTAATTTATTTAGTTCAGTAAATGGGTAGTACATATTTCTCATATGCAATTGAAAAAGAACCCCAAATTTGGTAATAGATATGCTTTATTATACAATAGGAACTTATATAGGAAACTGTTTTCTAACTATAAGCTGTATGTATAAGAATACATACAGAGGATATGCTTATAGTAAAGACTTGGATTTGAGAGAAATTTGTTGATTTTCATGAAGCAAAAGTAAGTTTGAAGAAGATATGTACCTAAAACTCATTATTACATGGGAATATTTTTATTTGGTAATATTTATAACCACAATAAAAGTTATCTCTGGATCAGTAATGGGAACTATTTGACCAGTGTCCTTGCCTTTGACCATGGCGGACAGCACTCGCGCCGTCTCATGACCCTGTTGTGCCAAAGGATGCAACTCCAGAATCATTCTCAACACATGCTGTAACCGCTTTCAACTGAACAGCTGTTATAGAGGGCGAAGGGCTTTTTGCTATGAATTTATGTTGATTAGTCAATGTGTAGCACCAGGAAAAGAGAATTTGGTAGGGCTAAGACTGAATGATGAAGGTACTTAATACCTGAGATTGATTGAGGTTAGGACCAGAGAAAAAATAAAAATGACTCACAGCATTAATACCTGGAAAGAATATTCTATCACTACAAGCTCTTTTCTTGGGATTTTGTGATGTAGAATTAAGGGAAAGAGATGAGATAGATAGGACTTACGATGCAGAAGATGAGCAACTTGCATTAAAAACATCCAGTTTTTACTTAAGAATGAGAAGCAAGAACACAGGTGGAAAGAAAGAAGTGAATGAAAGAGAAGAGCTATGGGTTTGGTGTTTCAAGGAGAGTTTTGGCTGGGGTACAGAGGGAAAGGGTGTTTGGGAGATCTGGAGAAGTAACTGCCCTCCATGAGAATGGCAGCTATACTATATTACATGGGGTTTAAACCAATTAAAACATAATGTTATATGGCATTCTTTCCTTAAGACACTGAAAGGAATTATTCTCAGTTACCTCCTTGATTGCCAGACTTTACTTAGATAGAAATCTACAAGTTATCTGAACTGCATGAAACCTTAGTTTTGTGTGGGTTACTATGGGATTGATCGTGATCACAGTGTAGATTTTTAAATTTACTGATACATCCTAAGATATTCAAAAGTAAAAGTTTAGAAGTAGCTGCTTTGGTTGATTTAACTTAGAAAGTTAACAAGTTCATACTACTGAGATGTGGGTGGGAGTTTCACTGCAAGTGCTTTTTCTTCTACTCATACAGAGTTGATAAAAGAAACGTTTGTGCGTAGGAGTCATTGAAAGGCACAAGTCTTAGAAATTCTTACCAAATAATATTATACCAAATGATAAATGTCCTTTTTTGTAAATTGGAAAGCAGATTTTTTTTCTTTTTTTTTTGGTTTTGTTTTGTTTTTGTTTTAGCATCTTTATTGGAGTATAATTGCTTTACAATGGTGTGTTAGTTTCTGCTTTATAACAAAGTGAATCAGCTATACCTATACATATATCCCCATATCTCCTCCCTCTTGCGTCTCCCTCGCACCCTCCCTATTCCATCCCTCTAGGTGGTCACAAAGCACCGAGCTGATCTCCCTGTGCTATGTTGCTGCTTCCCACTAGCTATCTGTTTTACATTTGGTAGTGTATATATGTCCATGCCACTCTCTTACTTTGTCCCAGCTTACCCTTCCCACTCCCCATGTCCTCAGGTCGATTATCTATGTCTGCGTCTTTATTCCTGTCCTGCCCTTAGGTTCATCAGAACCTTTTTTTTTTTTTTTAGTGTCCATATATATGTGTTAGCATATGGTATTTGTTTTTCTTTTTCTGACTTACTTCATTCTGTATGACAGACTCTAGGTCCATCCACCTCACTACAAATAACTCAAATTTTGTTTCATTTTATGGCTGAGTAATATTCCATTGTATATATGTGCCACATCTTCTTTATCCATTCATCTGTTGATGGACACTTAGGTTGCTTCCATGTCCTGGCTAGTGTAAATAGAGCTGCAGTGAGCATTGTGGTACATGACTCTTTCTGAATTATGGTTTTCTCAGGGTATATGCCCAGTAGTGGGATTGCTGGGTCATATGGTAGTTCTATTTTTAGTTTGTTAAGGAACCTCCATACTGTTCTGCATAGTGGCTGTATCAATTTACATTCCCACCAACAGTGCAGGAGGGTTCCCTTTTCTCCACACCCTCTCCAGCATTTATTGTTTGTAGATTGTTTGATAATGGCCATTCTGACTGGTGTGAGGTGATACCTTATTGTAGTTTTGATTTGCATTTCTCTAATGATTAGTGATGTTGAGCATCTTTTCATGTGTTTGTTGGCAGTCTGTATATCTTCTTTGGAGAAATGTCTATTTAGGTCTTCTGCCCATTTTTAGATTGGGTCGTTTGTGTTTTTGATATTGAGCTGCATGAACTGCTTGTAAATTTTGGAGATTAATCCTTTGTCAGTTGCTTCATTTGCAAATATTTTCTCCCATTCTGAGGGTTGTCTTTTTGTCTTGTTTATGGCTTCCTTTGCTGTGCAAAAGCTTTTAAGTTTCATTAGGTCCCATTTGTTTATTTTTGTTTTTATTTCCATTTCTCTAGGAGGTGGGTCAAAAAGGATTTTGCTGTGACTTATGTCATAGAGTGTTCGGCCTATGTTTTCCTCTAAGAGTTTTATAGTGTCTGGCCTTACATTTAGGTCTTGAATCCATTTTGAGTTTATTTTTGTGTATGGTGTTAGGGAGTGTTCTAATTTCATTTTTTTTACACGTAGCTGTCCAATTTTCCCCGCACCACTTATTGAAGAGGCTGTCTTTTCTCCATTGTATATCCTTGCCTCCTTTGTCATAGATTAGTTGACCCTAGGTGCATGGGTTTATCTCTGGGCTTTCTATCCTGTTCCATTGATCTATATTTCTGTTTTTGTGCCAGTACCATACTGTCTTGATTACTGTAGCTTTGCAGTATAGTTTGAAATCTGGGAGCCTGATTCCTCCAGCTCCGTTTTTCCGAAAGCAGATTTTTAAAAGTGGTAAAGTTGTAGAGCTAAAAGCATCTAAATCCTATCTTACTCAGAGATAAATCAGGTATTGTTTTGGCATATTTCCTTCTGGACATTTTTTCAAAGCATTTTTACATATTTCTATGTCCTAAATATTTTCACCTATTATGTAACTATTTTTTCCATTCTATTAAAATGTGTAAGTGTAATTTGAAATTAACATTTATTGTTACCTTGTGTGAATATAGCATATTCTAGTAAAATATTCTAATGCTCTGTATTCTTTCTATGTTAAGTATTTATACCAAACTTTCCAGATTAGAGAACAGACTTAGGCACTATAACAAAGAGACCCCACAGTACAGAGTTTGAACAAAGTAAGAAGTTTACTTCTCTTCCTCATGTAACAGTCTAGTGGTAGCTAAGCTGTGTTGGGCTTGTAAGCAATTCTGCCATCCTCTACATGTGGTGTCCACCTGTGGGCTAAAGATGTTCTGGCCATCTCCCAACTTGGAGGAGGAAGAAGTGGATTGGAGAAACACAGTTATTTTAAGGGCAAGATTCAGAGTGGCACACATCACTTCTGCCCACATCACATTAGTAGGACTCAGTTGATCACTGAGTAGGACTCAGTTGACTCTAAGGAAAGCTGAATTATCTGTTGAGCACCCATGCATCCACATAAATTTTATTATTGTGAAAGAAAGGATAAAAGATATTGGGTGACAACTAACAAGCAGTTAATTGAACTTTCAAATAGGATGTTGTGGGGATATCCATAAGTTCACGAAATAGAAGCCAAATATAAGTTGATGTAGGGTTATTTTCAATATCCTCATACCATCAAATCACTAAAATTCCTATAAAATAATGTCTAACATGGATTCTATTTTATGACTTGATGACTTGGTTAATTACTTAAAACTGGTATTGATTTTTGCCTTAATTAGTTATACCATTATTGCCTCTGACTCTGGATTGACTTCAAAATTTGATTCTAGTTCCCTAAAGTTAAACTGGGAAAAAAAGGCCTACTCTTAGATGTCCACTGGAAATGTTAAAGCAATGGTGGTTCACTGACTTGTTAATTTAGAAAAATTGGAGGCAGTCTACATTTACAAGTTCCTTTCAAGTAATCTAATGAAAGGTCTAATCTAATAAGAGGTTCCAGACAGTCCAGTTCAGTGTGATTACCACTATCAGCCTGCTTGCAATTTCATTTCTGCTAACATAGCTACTATTGCTTTTGGCCCATAGAGACAGTCACATTGTTTGCTGCATCAATCTTGACTTGTTAGTTGCTAGCAATAGTTGTAACATTCTCCATAAGTACATATCTCTTTCTTTTAGGTCAGGGCTTTTAAAGCTATAAACCTCTGACTATAGAGAATTAAGAATGCCATGAGTTGAAATGTGTTGTCTTAATATTAATTAAGTTACAATACATAAACCAAAAACAAAAGTTGCATCTACTTTATATCTTTTTCAAAAAGAATTTTTTTCCTATTTAAATTCCTTTTTTTGACTGGTAAAACTAATTGTTGCTACATGTTTTCAGAACCTTTTATTGATATAGTCACTATATTTTATTAATCCTAAATCAAATGACAAATCTGATAGCTATAGCTCTGATTTTTGAATAATTAGTTATTATGAAAATCTTATGTATTAATATATTAAGTTGCTTTAGACTTTACACTTAATGAATCGCCTTTATTGAAAATAATAATAAAATCTAAAATTGAGGCTAGCCAAGAAAATGTGGAATATCTAAGTACTATTTTTTTTTTTTTTTTACTTATTTATTTCTCCCTTTACTACACAAGTCATTTGACAGAGTTCATATAATAAAAAGGATTTTAAAAAATCATGAACAGAAAAACAGAAACATTGAGAAAAGGAGAGAATAGAGCACAAACATGCAAACCATAAGGTTCTACATGGCTCCTAATGGTTGAAATTAACATTTGTCTCTGAGCTTCCTGTTGGCCACAGTGAAAAAAGAATCATTATCATTTATATGATTTCATTTCTACAGACATATAAAATAGACTGAATCTCCATGGGAAAAATTTTTTTTCCTGGAACATAATCTTTGTTTTTTGTTTTTTTTTTTTTTTGAAGAGAAAAGCTGTTGTTGTTATTTATTTATTTATTTTTTTTGTTTCTACATGAGACTTTATTATTTTTTTTTTCACACACACACACTGTATTTTATTTTTACAAGAGATAAATAGACTGACACCAAGCATTGTACATGGATGACCACAACAAAAGCAACAATGATTGCAATTACCAAACATGAAACACACTCATACTATGTCATAATATTGACATTCAGTCCAGTAATCCTCCACTGTAACAGCTCCTTTACTTTGCAGTGAAAATTGATTTGTATATTCTTTGCCTCTGAGTCCTTGTGGGATTTTTTTTTTTTTTTTTTTTTAATTCAGACAGAAAGTCACAAAAATTATACTCATCCTCATCAGTTCACTCAGTCCCATGTAATTAATTTTTTTTTTCATCTTGATCTTTTGTTAGCACTTTTATGAGTTCATCAGTTTTTCATTAGAGTTCTGAAAATGCTTATTCATTCAGTTCGGCAGTACAGTCAGTTACCAGAAACCTGTACTTGTCAGAGTCTTTTCCATGAATTTCTTGAAGATGAAACCCTTTTATAGGAACATATTTGCAAAATCATCAGAGTACACCCAGAACTGTCTGTAAATGACAAAAGACTTAAAAATGACCACGGTTAAAGATTTGATGAAAGTTCATAATAATGCAGTTGACAAGAAAATTAGTTATTTCTGAGATATACATTTTAAAGTAATAACTAGGATTATTACTTATAACATTGTACCAGAACATATAAGATTTTTAGAAAGTTCATGTAATGTCTGAAACATTTATATTAACATATTTCCATACATATTTCCATACAAATACAAATATAAGATTTTTAGAAATTTCATGTAATGTCTGAAACATTTATATTAACATATTTCCATACATATTTCCATACAAATACAAATATAAGATTTTTCCTGGAACATAATCTTACTGGGGGCTTTGGACACTCAGATCCAGTGCATGGACAGTCACCGTATTAACATCCCTACAACATATGCATTATCAGATTCCACAAAACAATATGTAGTATTACCTTTCAATAATATTTAAGGTTGTGGCACCAAAGCATATAACTAAATAAAAGAAGGTCTGTGGGAAACCAAGATGATATGGCCCAAGGATACCCCTTCTGATAGTCCAGTTTAATCCACAGGAAAAAATATAGGTCATTTAGGCAAAATCTAAACTCTCAGAAAAAAAAAATAGGATTCATATCCTTCAAATTCACTCCATTAATACTACTTCTCTAAACCAGACTTATGATGTATTGGACAGCCAAGAGTTTGAGGTTTTATTATGGTCATTGTACCCATTTGAAATATTAAATGGTTTCATTAGCCAGTTTGCTTCTTGAAGACAGCGTCTTCATCTTTCATGGAAGCTCATCTGCATCCAGGACAGACCTGAGTACCTACTAAGCCAACTGGAGAATGGTGGCCTAATTCACTGAAATTAGCCTTCTTGTGTGTTGTGAAAATAGATTATGCAGCAAGACATAATATTCTTCTGTGTTGAGAACCAAATGAGACTTTGAAAGCTTTGTGAGATGTTAATCCTTTTTCTGGCCCAGAACATCATAAAATTACCTCCATAAAAAGTTTAGTTTTGAAAACAGATTTTTACAGATGTCAAACATAACACAGTTTTACAAGTCAAGTAGTGATACTAATGTGGTAAATATTAATTTGATTTTGTTTTAAGCTCTTTCACTTCATGACTTTTTATCATGCTACTCAGGTTTCAATCTTATAAAGAAGTAAATAAACATATATATTACATGTTACAAAATATAATGTATTAACTAGCAAGATTTCATAAAGTATAATGATGTCAGCATTTAAAATACAAATATTGAAAAATATCTTTGATAATCCATTCACTTATTCATTCATCAAATATCTTCTGAGTAACTACCCTATGATTCCTCAGTAAAGAAAATAGATATAGTTGATCTCACTATGTCCTATTAGAGTCATGGAAATTTTGTTCTAGTGGAGGACATCAAATCAGACAAGTAAACAAAACTGTAAAAATACATGCACGCATGCACACACACACACTCAGGTTCTTATAGATAATTTTTTTTTAAGGGTAAGTAATTTGATGGAGAGTAACTGCAGGCACTATTCAAATAAAGAAGTTATGAAAAGCCTTGCACAGTAGGGACTTGAATAAAAAGTGGGAAAAAATTATCTAATTTGTGGGGAAAGAGTATTTATCAGGGATCTATATTTGAAAGAGTTCTTGAGACAAGAAAATGCTTGAATTTTGCAAGAAACCAAAAGACATCCTGTGTGAACAGAGCAGAATGAACAGGAATAAAAGAGGGAAAGGAAATAAGCGAGAAACAAGGACCAGGAGCAAGTTCAGGTACGACCTCACAGCCATGGGGAGGCATTTGGATATTTTTCTAAGGTGACAGGAAACCATTGAAGAATTTGGAACAGATGATTGATATGGTGTGATTTATATTTTTAAAGGCTCACTCAGGCTACTGTGTGAGAATGGATTTTAGGTTAGGGAGGCGGGGTGGGAGTTGGAGAAAGAAGGCAAAAGGGGAGGCAAAGAGACCAATTAAAAGGCTATTTTAAGTTTCAAGTGAAAGATGATAGTGGCTTGGCCTAGAGTTGGAGTAATGGAGGTAGTGAAAAGTGGTTAAATTCCAAATACATTTTGAATATAAGACAACATGATTTGCTGATGGATATGAGACAGGCTGGGACCTGGGACCCTTTGCTGCAGTGCTTGCACCTGGACAAACATCTCCTCGAGCAACAAAATACAAAACAACTATAAGGGACTAAAAACAACTGCGTGCATGTGAAGTTGGGGCAAATTATGGACAAAAAAATACAAAAAGACCAAAAAAAACCACCCAACTGCCACTTCTGAAGAGCCGGGAGCAAAAATTGGGTGTCGGGAGAAAAAGCAGGGTACTGTGCATGCCCCTTGCACTCAACACCACCAAAAGGGTGGGCAAATCACCTAAGCCACCCCGCTGGCCCAACCCCTGGTCACAGTCCTACCCTCACCCCATATAAGGAACCAGCTCACCCTGCCTTGGGCAGCGAGCAAGGGAATCTGTTACTTGTTTTCGCTCCCTCCTGCAGCCTCAGGAGCCCCAATAAAGCCTTGCCTGAGTTTCTTGACTGGCATTTTATCAATTTTGTTGTTTGGGGAAGGCCAAGAACCCTGTTGTTACAGACTGGACATAAGGTCTGTAAGAAAAAGTCAAATATTTCTTCAGGGCCTGAATAACTAGATGATTTTCTGAGATGAAAAAACTGTGGGATGGAGGAAACTTAAATGCATATTACTGAGTAAAAGAAGTCAATCTGAAAAGCTACATACTGTATGATTCCAACTATATGACATTTAGGAAAAGGCAAAAGTATGGAGACAGTAAAAAGATAGGTTGTCTGGGGATTGGGGTGGGGGACGATGAGTAGGCAGAGCACAGATGATTTTTAGGGCAGTGAAAATACTCTGTATGATATTATAATGATAAGCATATGTCATTATACTTTTGTCCAAACCCATAGAATGTATAACACCAAGGGTGAACCATAAAGTAAATTATAGACTTCTTATAGACTTTGAGTGATTATGATATGGCAGTGAAGATTCATCGTTGTAACAAATGTACCACTCTGGTAGGGGATTTTGATAATGGAGGAGGCTATGCATATGTAGGGGCAGCGAACAATTGGGAAATCTCTGTACCTTCCTTTTAATTTTGCTGTGAAACTAAAAGTGCCCTTAAAAAAATAAAGTCTTAATAAAAAAATTTAGATAAACATGGGATTAACCAACAGAAAGCACATTCAATAAAGATTTACTGAAAACTAAACATAACAAAAACTGTGGGAAAACCTGGATAGCAGGGGAGTGGGGAATCAAGAGTTCAGTTTTGAACGTCTTAAATCAGAATATCCTATTAGACATCCCAAGCTGATATTGCCTGGGCAGTTGTAGACACAAACCTGGATTTCTTGGGAGGTATATGTCTTGAGTTATAAATTTGAGAAATATCTGCCTTTAGATGCTAGAGGTTGGACACTTGGTGAGATAATCTACTGAGTGAGTGTGCTTAGAGATGAGAAGGAAGCTGAATGCAGAGTTCTTGGGCACCCCGACACTAAGATGTCATGATCAGGAGCTCCGGCCAGCAGGAGAGTCTGAGAAGCCCAGGTTGGAGGAAACTCAACTGAAGCATGTGTTTCGTCCATAAGGAAGTGTGGCAAGTTCTACTGAAAGGCTGGGTGCGATGAAAACTGAAACTTGACCCCTGGATTTGGGATTATGACATTTACTGACCCTGGTAGGAGCTGTTTCAATAGTGGTGGGGATGGAAGTATGAGTACAGTGAGTTAAGGGGAAAATGGGAAATGAAAAGGAAACAGCAAATTTGGGGTACTGCTATAAAATGGAACATAGAAATGTGACAGTAGCTGGAGGGGGATATAGGATTAAAGGATGTTTTCTTTTTTCATTTTTTTAAGGTAGCGACATTATAGTATGTTTCTTTATAAGCTGATAGGAATGATTCCATTAAGGGAGGAAATTAATGAAAAAGAGAATAACTCCAAGAATAAAATTTGTGAGGCAAGAAGGGATGAGAACATGTGGATTTGCGGATGGCTCCAACTTGAGGTAGTAGTCTGGACAACTTATCCAGTATAATGGGAAAGAAAGCAAATTATATAGCTACAGATGTAGCGAGGCTGGTGATGGGAGAATGAGAGAGTTCTTCTTTGTTGTTTTTATTATTTCAGTGGAATAAAAAGCAAATTGCCATCTGGGAGAGAGGAACGGGGAGAAAGTGTGTAAGATTTGAGGAGAGAGGAGATGGTGTTAAATAGCCTTCATTCATGGAAGTGAGAACTGACCAGAGAAAAGAAGCAAGATTGTAAGGTGGTGTTGAAAGCCCGCTCATAGTTATAAATATAGGAGAGCAAGCCAAGACTAAAATCTTTAGCAAACAAGGGAAGTGACCAGAGCAGTAGATAATTGTACCAGGAAAGGTGTTAGGTACTATAATCTGATGGCATGTGCTCCAGAGGAGCTGAGTTTGTTTTTGTTGTTGTTGTTTGTGTTTAAGGAGCAACAACAAAGGACCTCAAAGAGGCAGTATGGTAGATAGTTACTGAAGTCTGGGCCCAGAGTGCAGAGATATGTTCTCAAAGGATAATCATTTTAGTTAGGGCAAGAAGGTGATGAGTACATTCACAAAAGAGATGAGAATATAAAGGATTTTGTGATGATGGACACAAAGGAAGGGTCTAGGTTTCACTGAGTAGTAAGGGACTAGGTCAGACTAGAAGACGGCCAGGAAAATGTGGGGAAAGTTGTCCCAGAGAAGTGGAATGTGTTGGGAGCCATGGACTTCTAGTGGTGACTGCAAGGTAGGGTGAATACAGTCCCGGAGTCAATTAGGGATGGAGGGCAAGCAGTCCTAACTAATGCTCCTTCTTGGGAGTAAGCGAGTCATACGAAGTTTGTGGCCTGGGGAGAATCCAGGGGCAGTGGGAGGGGGCAGAAGAGGGTGGTGGTCGCAGGGGACCACACCCTCCAGTCTAGCTGTGGACAGTGTCTTATTTAGACTGGAGGATATAGAGGAGAAGAAAACTTAGCAGGAACATGGAGTAAATTGTTTCATTTTTTGCTGCCATTGATTTCCATTCATTCCTTTCCTTTATATTTTAGAAAGTTTCCTCTGATCATCCCAATCTAGAACTTGACAAGTTCAGTTTTATCATTGTACTTTACCCCCGAGAACCCACAGTACAAAACAATGGTTCAGTTTCAAATTGCTTCAGTGATACATCGTTAAAGATTTCCAGCTCCCTGAATTGAATCTCATGGAATTCATGAAACTTGGGTAGACATGCATCTATACTGTGATGATATATTCTCTCCTCGCATGGACAATTTTTCCTCTCTGAACTGAATGCTTCTTTGCTTTTATGCCTGCTCATTAATGCCTACATAGTAACTCACTCCTGACAAAGTCCTATCTGCCCAAGTGTTTCACTTAACATACCCAGTTGAGGCAGAAGTGAATTTTTAAAAAAATTTTTAAAAATATTTATTTATTTATTTTGTTTATTTTTATTTTTGGTTGTGTTGGGTCTTTGTTGCTGCGCGCAGGCTTTCTCTAGTTGCAGTAAGCGGGGACTACTCTTCATTGCGGTGCACGGGTTTCTCATTTTCCTGGCTTCTCTTGTTGCGGAGCACAGGCTCTAGGCACGCGGGCTCAGTAGCTCAGCTACTGAGCTATTTTTGTGACTAGGTTTACATTTTTGCATATTGTAACCATAATACACATGAGCACACCTATTAGCAAAAAGTATATGCATAGGAAATTCACTGTCATAGACTCTCAGGTCTATTAAATATATAAAAGGTTAGCAATTTTAACTCCATTAGATGGAGACTTGAGTTTTCTTTTTATAGCCTTACCTTGACAATGTCTAGTGATGGGGAATTTACTGTTTCTCCATGAAACACATTTTATTATCTGCCACCTCCAAAATTAACTTTACTTTTCATATACATTGCTTCCTATAATTTCCACAAATTTATCCTTTTTTTCTGAATTTGAACCAGATAAATAAACTCATCACTTTTCCAAATGATGGCTTTTCAACCTCATACATCATTCCTCCTCCCAGGTTCTCTCCAGGCTCAGTATCTTCAGTTTGTGTGGTTACCATTCCCATAAGTTTTTCAAGCCCACTCATTAGTCTGTATGCTTTCCATGAACTGTCTTCCAGTTTGTCAGTTTGACACTGACTCACCACAATACTCTGGATGGTTTAACCAGCAGTGAATACAGTAGAATTAGCACTTTATAATTCTGTATATGATAATACAGTATAAGGTCTAATTTTCTTTCTTTTTTTTCCCAAGCACATCACACTGTGTCTTAATTTCAACTAATATCTTCATATATTTTCCACAATTTTTCTATTCTTATAATGTTCTATATGACATAATTAAAATTTCACTTTGTTAGATTTAACCCTTTTTCCAACCTACAGACACTTTAGATCTCCCTTCTGTGGGTCTCCATCTCTTCAGGACTTCTTCCTTTTACTAATTGGAGTAGTAGTTGTTTGCAATGTCCCATCCAGCCATGGATGGCTGAGCATGACAGGTTGAGATGAAAGCACGGCGGCATGCCACAAATGGTACTTCAGTTACCTTACGTTGCCAGCGATTCATTCATCAGTGCCACAGAGATAAAATCCCCCAAACTCTTTTCTGTCAGCATAACTCATGTATTATTTTAAAATTTTCTGTAATTACCTATCTATACAAAGAATTGTATTAGGTGCTATGGGCTATTAGAGTGATTTGTGAATAGATTTATGGGATCCTACTAAATGTTATAATAGGCCCATATCTCTACCTATAATATATGCCACAATTACATAAAACTACTGGTTATCAATTTCATTTTCAATTATTTGATATATAAAGACCAAAAAATTTCAATCCAGTATGCCTTTGTTGAGTATATTAATAGTTATAAATAATTTCCATTTAGATTTTATATATGTACACACATATAAGGATGAAAAAAGTTCTATCCCTGCCCTTGAGGAGCTTACAAAGGCTTTGTCAGGCCTTGGGAAATTCAGATTAATTTAATCCATTGTGTTTTTCCATCTCATGACATTAAGAAATGAAGCCAGTTTGCATTGATTTTTTTTTATTAGCAAGCCCTTCCTGTTCCTCCTCTGTCTCTTCCTTGATGAAGTTTTGTAAAGTATCAATCTGATTATGAGATTGTGGTCTGCTTCCTAGAGACAAGGGTGGTCTTTTGACCACTTATCCCTGACATAACAAAAATAATCATCCATGTTATTGATTACATTGACCACATTTATTAACTGCTTATTTTGTAAGTAGTTTTCATGCATTATATCACTTAGACCATATTTCACCACTTTATCATTACCCCCATGTTATAGATAATAAAAATGAAACTCAGAATGTTCAAGTATGCCCAAGGCCGTATTGCTACCAAGCAATGGAGCCAGGCATTCTAAATTTTAAAAAATATGTAAGGAAGAGCACAAGAAATGCAAAGCCATAAACCATCGCATGAACAATAAATAATTTTCCCCTCAAAAAAATTATAAGGATAATAAAGGAATCCCTGAGGAAGTTGTCTTTAGCAGACAGAAGACCAAGCATGTGCAAAATAGCATGAAGTTGTAAAGGCAGCTGGAAATCCGTAGAGCATAGTTAGTACCGCACATTTCTTCTTGGCTAGAAAGCTGTCCTGACACAAGTACTCTATCTATTTCATAGACAAATTACACCTGCACCTGTAACTAATTTTTATGGATGTTGAACAGCATGGCAGAATCATCCTAAAGGGGAACCAGAATACTACTCCTTGCCCCGTGCTATAGTTACTTGCTTACAACAGTAAAATAGATTATATGAAAGTACCTGGCACAATGTCTGGAACTTAACAAGCCCTGAATGAATGTTGATTAATTCAATCATGATATTGGTGCACTGGACTTGGAAAGCATGGGCAATAGAGGATAACAGAATATCTCACAAAATGAGAACATCGCACAAATACCATGCACCCACACACATACACGTGTAAAGAAATGCTTGGAAAGTAATACTTGATTCACTAAAAGTTCTTTTCAACATGTGGCAGAGCCAGCAGACATATGGGAAACCAGAAAGATGAGAAAGATTAGCCTGAGCTATAGTAATCATGATGGAAGGTTGGGAAGAAAGGGTTTTTTTTTTTTTTGGTACAAAATTTTTGCGGCCAGCTGTTAACTTCAAGAGGTGGTTGCACAGAATGACAAGTGTGAAAGTGATAGATTCTTTCACATAAAAAGCCAGTTAGTTTTGTGAGTGTAGGAATATATGAACTGTGCGAAGTGGAAATGAGAGTACTTCCTTAGAGAGATTGTACATGTTAGTATTTTGTAGCCACTGACCAGATGGAAACTATCATCAGTGGCATCATTTATAGATACAAGGCATAGCAGAAAATGGGACAAGCGTGGGTTTTTTTTTTTCATGTAAATTATGATACACTCCAGTTTACTTCAATGTAAAAATACATAACAGTATACTACAATGCTATTATGCGTGTGTGTGTATATATATTCTGTCCATGTCTATGGTTAAATAATAGAATAGTTTTTACATGACCATGGAAACTGTTGCTATGCTGGAAGCCTGTTGACATAATTGAGTAATATTAAGAAGGACCTGTTTCCAAGGGCATTATCCCTTGAAAAGAGATCATACAATGTTCAACTAACAAAACAAAATCATCCTTGGGCACTTCCTTTGATCTTAAAACAGAACTAGAGAGGAAAGTCAAGGAATTCAGTCTCAATGAAATTTTCCATATAATTGTGAGCCTTTTATGGAGAGTTCAAAAGCTTAGTTGGTATATCAGAATTTTAAATTAGAGGATATATATGTGTTTATAATTACATTGATGTTGGTGTTTTATTTGGAAAATGAACAGCCATTTTTCATAGCATCTTTAGAACCTAGTTGGGTGAAGTTGGCAGGTATCTATGCATTCATGAGGAAGAGTCTTGTAGCCTGTGAATGAATGGCCACAGTAGTTACTCTGACTCCACCAGGCCGAAAGAGTGCTGGGTCCTCAGCGTGGTGGGAGGAAGGCTGAAGACTTGCATGGGGTACCAATGATGGGCAATAAGTGCCCAGTGCCTAAAAGAGCCGCTTGGATAGTGTCAGAAGGACTTGACACTGACTGGGTTATCCAGACGTGCAGGTGCAGCCTCAGGAAAACATGGTGTTGAGAACTGTGATTATGGCAGGTGGCAAGTACAGTTCAAGGGTAGCCATCCTTGGCCAGCAGGATCCCTACAAAGTGAGTGCAGTAGGCACACATGCAGAACCCTTTCACGGGAAGGGGGTGGATAAGTCCTTGGCAGGATACCAGACAGAGCTTGTTGAGGGATGATGGGAAGGAGAAATAGTTAAGTACTAGTCAGGGCAGCGATTCAGAACAGGAGAGGATCTCACTGGCAGTAGAAGTGATGGTAATGACCTGAGAAGCTCCGCAGTCTGGCTCACCAGTGCGCATGGGGTCTGGACATCCCAGTTAATCTTAAAGCCCCTTTGGTGTAGAAAGGAAGAACCACTGTTGCAATGGAGGACAAGGAAATGCTGCGAACCCAAAGTTCTCTTCCTACTAGGATATTCACACCATAGAAAATTGTTACACCTTTAAAAATGTCTCTGTTATATTTTTGTAATATATTTCTTAAACGTGTGATCAACTCTGCCAGGTACCACAATCGTTAACAAAAAGTTGCATTGTTGACTTATATAGATATGTAGAATATTTAACTTAAAAAAATGGATCTAACATTTTCGTTTCATAGTAACATGTGAACTGAGTGTCTGGGAGTGTGCCTTCCTTGTCTGTAGCAAAATGTCAGGTACACAGGTTTGAACACCAGCGCTCCCTCTCCCTGATAGACTCAATCTTCTGCCCAACTCTAGGATTTTCTGAATTACATTTAATAATGTAAAAATTTTTAAATATTTTTATTGTACATGGTAATAGGTAGAGTTTAGTGCAGTTTGTTCAATTCACTGTTTCTTTTTTCTGTTTTTTTGTGTAGTAAGAAAGAGGAAATACGTTTATTGGTTTCTCATGGCAGGTTGTGGAATAAGGTTAATGGTTCATGGGGTCAGTTTCTGCTGTGCCAACACTTTCTCAGCAAGACACTAGGTCCCAAGTGTACACAGCTTTCTCAGAGCGCAGCGTACCGAGCATTTATCCAGAGATCATTAATTAAGAATCTACAGATTCTCGGCTCTGTACTACATACTGCAGGAAGAATGTTGAAAATACAGTCTTCCTATAAATTGGTCACAAGGGCATAAGAAATACCCAGATGCTTTCAAAAATGATTTTACTGACCCACAATAGGAAAAGCGTGGGTCTCCCATGCCCCACAGCAGTTCATGTTCTCCCGTTCCCTCCTCTGGCCTCTGTCTAACCAAAGGCGTGAATTTCAGCTCATCCTAAGTGAAGACCTGGGTTCACTCTGCAGCCATGGATCACTGAAACTAGCTAATTTACGTGGCAATTTGCCCTATATTCACTTTACATGGAGATCTGTCCTATAAACTGAGCCCAGTTAGTCCAATGCTCTAACCATATGCACTCAAAACCATTCATGGTTCATTCCATCCAGCATTTAGGTTCAGTCAGTGATACCACAAGCAGTGCCCTAAAACTACCTATTTGAGTAAATCAGGGAATATCCACCATTTTTCACATTCTGAGATATTGTGAGCAAGCTCTTATTTACCCATCTCACATCCTACTGGACATCCTACTAGACAAGGGTCACTCGTACCCAGCTTAAGATTTCAATAAACATTACAGTTCAATTTAATTGTTTTGTTAAATCTGAATTAATCATGCCTCCCTAATAGGTGAAAGGAAGAGTCTTAAAAATTACCAAAAGGATCTAGGCTCACACATGACCTCCTGATTGACTAAACTCTATGCTGATAAATATGCCAGCAAAAAATTAGTCACATCAGTTCCATTCTCCAAGAAACTCAAAACCCAAGACATAATCGATGTCTCCAGTATTATCTCACAAACATCAAGTTCAGCACTAAACCTTTAAAGAAAGCTGAAGTGACTTTTTTTTGTGGGTAAAATGTGTGTCCTTTAGGGCAGGACCAAGGGGGTGAGAAGTAACCCAGTAATTACCTGCTCTCATTTTCTTATAGCTTTCATATGATTATAAATCACTTATTATGATATTGTCTAAAATGATACAGAGGGAATAATCATAACATGAATTATGTTGATGATTTGTTACAGATATGGACAATTTTCATAAAGATTGGAGATTTTTATAATAATATTTTGAGAGAAATTGTTTTCAGCCTTTGGTAAATTTGATCATCAGGCCCTGTCACTCACCAGCAAAAGAAAAAAAAAAAAAAAATATATATATATACGTATACGTGTAATACACGTATATGTATATATATATTTCAAAAGCATAGAGGATCTATTTTTCTCATAATGACAATTTTTAAATTATTAAATTTCTAACTCTTTATGCCAGGGAGCCTCAGTCAACCTGTCATCTTCTTGCCTTTACTTTCCCTCTGCCTCCATCAAAAAAAGAGTTACACCAGCAGAAATTGATCTTGCAATGGATTTTGCTCTGAGCTGCAACCAGCCAAGGAATTACTCTATTGTACGTGTCACTGCGAGACGTCCTGGGAGAAGTCTTACCAGGCGAGAATTACTCTGTGCAGTGACCTGTATGCATAAGGCCTGATGCAATGAAAATTACAGGCTGCCTTGATGTGGACCAGTTTATGAAAGACATCTATTATTATTTTTCAAACAACATTGCGTTCTTAGAAATGTACCTTATTGTTTCCCTTGAATAAGTTGTTTTTACTTTTTCTTCATCGGAAAACAAAACATTCCTGCTTGTGTAAATTGTGTTCTTTCTTCATAGGAGAGCAAACTCAGCATTTAAAAATCCCTTCTAAAAAGACATAGGACTGATCTCAGATGACAAAAGTTGGAATAGATTGTTTAGAAGAAGACTTTTGAATATGAATTTTAATATATTCCAGGTACAATATGTGTCTCCATATATCAACCAAATTGTCATTACAGCAACCAAACTAAATGTGAACCGAGCCAGAACTTTTCTTGGATGGTTTTGAGATGAATCTAAAAGAAATGAAACTAAAGATTTAATGAAAGATTAAAAGAACATTTTATCAATATGGCTAAATTTTAAAGATTGAAGAGTGTATATTTGGGGACGTTGTTGCAGCCTTTTACCTTCTGTTTTCTTGAAGCTTGAGGGATTTATCCTTGAGTTGCAATTCGGTGGAGGCTTTGATTTTCCTGCTTTAAAGAATGACCTCTTCCATGCTGCCTTCGATGTATTTCTCTGCTATGAATTTGGTGATTGGACGGACGTGTAACTGAGAAACGCATGGCTAACCCTGACTGAACAGACAAGACTGAGCCCCACTTCCTGCCGTCAGCCTGGGTTCATGCACTGTGGTCATTCACGCAGGTTAGAGGGGTTCCCCAGAGAGGGAACCAGAGCCAAGAGGGGAAAGGGTCACCAGCCAAGCCAAAGAGGGAGACTCTGACTCTCTTGGGCTGAATTCTTTTTCTTTTTCCTTTCTTCAGTAGAAACAATCTAAGGTGAAGAAGACAATGATAATTAACATTATGTAGAGCATTTTACAATTGAAGCATTTCTTTCAGTGTTTAAAGTATTGAAAGTATCAAGTCATTAAAAAGGAAATCGAAGCATGTGCTTTGCTTTTAGGGATTTTAAGGAAATATTTGTCATTTTGTAACCGAGCAAGATCCTATGGGGCCTTCCCAGCACAGGTCTTCCCCATATCCTGTGCTTTAGCTCCTCTCTGAAGTACCTAGATAACAGTATTTCATGCACATTTCCTGAGTTGTTTTACAGATGTGACAAACCCCCACCAAATGGAAGATGTTGACTCCCTGATGGCCTTGAGCACATAGCCCCCAGGCCTCTTGGAGCCTAAGGACTGATAATGTTAACCCCTGTGACACCGCCCTGTTCCCTCAGCATCACCCAGTCAGAGAATTGTGCTCGAGCTGATCACATACCCTGCGACCTGTCTCCCTCACCTGGCTTTTAAAAATGCTTTGGTGAAACCCTTCGGGGAGCTCAGGGCTTTTAGGGCATGAGCCACGGGTCTCCTTGCATGGCCCTGCAATAAACCTTTCTCTGCTCCAAACTCCGACGTTTCGTTTCGGTTTGTTTGGCCTCACTATGTGTCGGGGACACGAGCTTGCACTAACAATTTGATCGTTATCTGTGCACACCCCTTCCTGACACCGAGGTACTTACTAGGCCTGGGTTAGTCTCCTAAGTGTCCCAGGCCAGGAGTCAAAACTCCTAATACCTGGCTCTACCTCCTGTTTTTTTGAGAGCTTAAACTGGCCCCTGAGCAAAAATACCTTCAGATGTTAACAGAGGCATTTAACTTGTTAATAGGGAGGAACTACCCAGTGGCTTTGTTAATTGTGCCTTTGTTCTTCCTAATGCCTGGCCAGTCAAAACCATTTTGCCTTGGAAGAGAAACAGAAAACAAGTTTGAAAGCGTTCTGGACCATTTCGATTTTTGTATTTGAGCTCATGATTCCTATCCAGTCTCTAGAATGATTGTGACAATGGTGCTAATGATGAGTCCCCAGCAGTCTCGTCACTGTGGTGTTTCTTCCCCTTATGCCCACCTTAGTAAGGGGTACCACCTTCTGTCAGATCCTTTCCAAGCCAAGAACAAAAGTTATCCAGAGCCCCCGCCTTGTAGACATGCCTCCCAATGATTTCTTCAGTCTCTTCCTCTCTCTGCTCCCACCGTGGGTATAGTCATGAGGGTCTGGTCACTTCTCTCTTGCAAGTGACAAGAGTCTCTGTGTTTCAGTCCACACTAGTGCCAGAGGGGCTCTCTCTAGAACATAAATCTTTCCCTGACCCCAAGGTGAGTGAGAGGCCACTTCTTTGGACTCTTCAGTACCCGGCATCCCCCTCTGTCCAAAAACCTGTAACAACGTACCTTACGTCTTAGTTTGAGTGACTTAACATCCGTTAACCTTAGGCATCTTTAGGCTGTCCTCCAACAAGTAGTTGTCAGTTTTTAATAATTTGTGAATTACTCTATGCATAAACCTGCTGTTCTGTTATTTCCAGATTTTTTTTGTTTCTTTTCCTATTAGCTTTCATTATTTCCTTGCCTTTTGCTGATTTTTCTCTACTTGCTTCTCTGAACATTATTTTAGAGCCAGATTAGATAAGATCTTTTATTAATCTTTAGCGACTACTGGCTTTTTTTTTTTTCACTAATGATAATGACTGTAGTTACTTTGAAAGTTAGTTCTTGAAAGGGGTTTCCCAAAGGGTAACTTTGAAACCGATCTGGTGACTGGTACATTTGGCAGCTGAATCGTAATTTGAAATTGAATGAATGAATTTGGCTTGATGAACTTTGGGCATTAAAAAAAATGACTTAGAGTATTATCTGATTCCAAATGTTATCTTTTGCACCTGAGCTACGTTATTAAAGAAATGGTTTACATCACCCTTTCTGCCTTAAAATCTAAGTGTTCTCCTAGTAGATGTGTAAACAACTCCAGAAAGCTTCCAGTGGTACACTTCGTCCTTTTTTCTGTTATCCTAGAGTGCCAGCTTAGGTGATTTAGAAATTTCACAAAATGAACTTGTTGCCTTCATTGTTACTATAAACTAGAAAGTTGTATGAACTGGTAGGGTGAGGGTGGAGTTTTCTCAGAAATTCTGCAGTCAACATTTCCCATATACTACTTTCCAAGAGATTAATAAGCAAAAAGTGTTGCTGTGGCCATTAAAAGGTATATGGGGTGGCTTGGTTGTTAAATGGTTTTAGGGCTTTAAGATGTAAACGCACTGCTAAACTGGATCTTTCCTGCTCACCTGAAGAAAGATGCTGGATTATCAGAAAAGAGTCCAGATATCAATTTAGTATTTATGTCACGTCAGGGTGGAGAGCAGGTGGATAAACACATTTTAAAATGGATTTTCCAATATTATCTAGTCAAATTCTTAGGTGCCCTTTAAGCCTAAGAATTGCCACTTGAGATCTATATAAGTTTTAAATATAAGCCTAATTAATTGCATTGTTAAAAGACTAAGAAAATTAGCTAGTTTTGTTCTAGTTATGTTTACTGAAAATTCATTAAGATATCAAATGATTCCAACTCTAGGTTCATTGTATTGTCTATTCAGGGAGCTTTCTTTCATTCCTTTCAAGATACAGTAAAAGCCAATAATACTCTGAATGTATCATTCCCAATCAAAACTAAATGCAATCCTTTAAAAGAAAACATTTCCATTTTCCTGTTATATTATGTTCTATCCTCATTTCTCCTGGTTACTGTATTTATGTTTATGACTCTTCGGTTAATTGCACAGCTTTCTTTGCTGACTTTGCTTGTATTCTGTATTGTTCAATAGAGGCTGTCCTTGGGCACTGCTTTTAGTCCCACAGTAACTCAAATTTCTTTTAAACCACACTGCAGTGGAGCTCCTATTTCCTTTGCTGTAAAATATAAGGCCATCTGTTGAGTCTGGGCTGTTATTATTTTTATCATCGCTGTGACTAGACTGAGCTCCATTCATGCTCTCTTGATGAATCTAGGCTGTCAGCCCTCAGAACAAAAGAGTTTTTGTTTTAGCTCTCCTATCTTATTTCACAGCAATTGATCATTTCTCACTCAAATTCTTACAGTTCGTGAGTTCTTTATATGAAGGCTCTCCCTTGCCTGCCCCCGCCCCCCCGACCCATGTGTAGGCCAAAAGCAAGTCAAGTGGTTCTGCCTCCAGACTATATTCCACAGGTGTTCACCTCTGCACAGCCATATCCACAGCCATCACTCAAATCCAAGTCACCAACATCTCTTACCTGAATCGCTGTAGTATCTTCTGTACTGGTCCTACCACTCTACTAATGCCCTCTTCACACAGCTGCCAGAATATCTTCTTGCTTTACTTTTCATTGGAGCCTTTTCTGCCTTTGCCTGTTGGCATTTCCAGGTTGGCTTCCCCAGTGCCCAGTCTGAGATGTTTGAGGCAAAAAGTAAACCCAGGGAACTCACTGCTGTGTCATTCGCAGGCCTCAAGGTCCCTAGCCTGTCTGTCTTCTCTCCAGCATTCAGTCTTCATATGTGTGTTTTGTCTATAATGTCTAGGGTTTTAAGCTGTACTTAGCAAAAGGAGTAGACAACGGTGCATCCTCTCACAGGTCTGGACCCAAATGTCCAGAATATCATTTAAAAGTGTAAATCAGGGACTTCCCTGGTGGTCCAGTGGTAAAGAATCCACCTTGCAATGCAGCGGATGTGGGTTCGATCCCTGGTCAGGGAACTAAGATCCCACATGCCGTGGAGCAACTAAGCCCGTGCACCACAACTATTGAGCTCACGCACCTCAACGAGAGAGCCCACGTGCCCCAAACTACAGAACCCATGCACTCTGGAGCCCCCGTGCCACAACTAGAGAGAGAAAACCCACATGCCACAACTAGAGAGGAGCCCGCACCGCAACTAGAGAGACCGAGTGCTGCAACGAAAGATCCCACATGCCTCAACTAAGACCCGACACAGCCAAAAAAACAAAGAAAATAAATAAATAAATAAATATTTTTTAAAAAATAAAATAAATAAATAAAAACGTAAATCACCTGGTATCACTGTCCCAAGTTTAAACCTTTCAGTGGCTTCCATGTGATCTTGGTACACAGTGCAAACAGACGTTAGTAACCTACAAGACCCAAGATAATGTGATCTTGGCCTGCCTCTTCAACAGTGACCTTGTAGCAGTTGGTTATCATTGCATTAAGTTGGCCTTTTTTTTCCTTGCAAAGACTCCTTTCTTACTTATAACCTTACGACAGGTCATTCTTCGTCTCGGCCATTTGTCATCAATACTACTCTGCTTGGTTCCATCTCAGCCTTCAGTTTAAATGCCTTTACCTAATATTATTCTCTTACTTTCCTTACATTTAAATTTTCTTCAGAAATTAATATAAATCAGATTTTTTCAGTCATTGCTTTTCATAGTTAGTCTGTGTGAACAGGATGACAACATGGCCCTTGATCTTTTGAAGATGCATTTAACAAACACCTCATGTGGAGGATGCCAGTGTATTAGAATCAACCACTTTATAAACAAACACCCAGGAAGTCCGTAAGTTACAGGTCAGTATGTCATCATGAACTCAGTTCCTGGTTTTAGTTTGCTTATTTTTGATTCATTGATTCATTTAATGTTTACTGGGGCTTCCCTGGTGGTGCAGTGGTTAAGAAGCCGCCTGCCAATGCAGGGGACACAGATTCGATCCCTGGTCTGGGAAGATCCCACATGCCGTGGAGCAACTAAGCCCGTGCGCCACAACTACTGAGCCTGCAACTCTAGAGCCCACGTGCTGCAACTACTGAAGCCCACGCACCTAGAGCCTGTGCTTCGCAACGAGAGAAGCCACTGCAATGAGAAGCCCGTGCACTGCAACGAAGAGTAGCCACCGCTCGCCACAACTAGAGAAAGCCTGCGCACAGCAATGAAGACCCGATGCAGCCAAAAATAAATAAAATAAATAAATTTTTAAAAATAATAATATTTACCAAATGCCTATTAGTATCATACACTATTCTAGGTGTTGGGGAGACAGCTGTGAGCAAAACTAAAGTCCTAGCTCTTATGGAGCATACATTCTAATGGAGGAAGATAAACAATAAATAAATATGTAAGAAATGTACAGTAAATGTGTCATGTGACGAGTGTAAAAAGTAAAACAGGGCAAGGGGAGAGAAAGTGGTTGGAGTATTCAGACAATAGGAGAGGGAAGTATTTTACATAGACTGGTCAGGAAATGTCTCTTTGTAATAAGGTGGCATTTGAGTAGGGACCTAAATAAAATTGGGGGTCAAGCCATGCAGACATCTAGGGGAAGCAGAGGGAAGAGTAAGGACAAATGTTCTGAAACTGAAATGTATGTGCCATTGTTGAGGGGCGGTGGGACACTGGTGTGGCTGGAGCTTAGGTAAGGAAGAGCAATGCTAGGAGACTAGGTCAGAGGGGGAGCCCTCAGAGTAAGGCCATTGATGAAGGTCATTGGCAGACTTTGACCATGACAAGCTGCCTGTGCTTTTTACACGTGGCCACCCTTAATGCTGACTAAGGTACTACCCATGGGAACATGGCAACAGTGCCACCAATAGAAGGAAGCTGTATGGTGAGATTTAATTCAAAACATTACTTGATAGCTTTACGTTCTAGAAAGAATACTGTATACATGACACCTATCAAGACTGATTTCCCTCATTGATTCCACAAAGGCGGAGAGAATGAAGAGAAAGTAAAGATAATTAGGGTGAATTATAAAAAAGTAATCAGAAAGAGTTCTGAAAGGAAATGAACTAATTGTTTCAAAGTTGTTTAAAATTCCAAACTCATAGTGGTTTAATTGCTTTCCTGTACTGCAGTGTAACCAGTGTAAGCAACTGAATCAAGTCCTGTGGTTAAGTGAAAAAAACAATAGAAAATCAAGCAAAGTATTCTGGAAATACTGAATAAAAATTAAATGCATACAATCTTTTATTTTTTAATTGAAACTTGAAAACTGCACTTAGTGCATATATGTGCAGTGTTATATTTCATCCTGTAGATATGGGGTAGGAACTCAATGTCACATCTAAAACTACAAAGAGTATACATTAGTGTCCTGGACAGGCGATGCAAAAAGAAAGAAGTGGCCAGTTTCCTCTTTGTTGTACTCATCAATTTCATCCATCCATCCAGGGTCGTAGTATAGTGAAGACCTTTAAGCTGACGTTAACTATGTCTGATTGAAACAGAAAATAAAGGTTTCATCCGCACTTTTCCTGACGGTACTCCCTCCTGAAATCAAAAGTAAGGAGAGCCACTTTCTAGAGGTCTTCAGTAAACATGGTTATTCTCAGAGCTGGACTCCTTCCTTTTTCTCATTTACTATCCATTTCTTCCCTAATAGCCTGGGATTAATGTTCCATCTTCTTTGTCATTACATGCACCAAACTACAAAGTATGTACAGAAAAATGCAAATTATACAGTGCTTGAAAATATTATGTCCCATTTTGTAATTATTATAATCATGTACTAGACCATGCTCACCATAATAAAGCACTAGAGAGTCTTGCATTTCACCCTGCTCTTTTTCACTCATAACCCTTCACATAAATGGTTCCCTTTATTTGGAATGTCTTCCTTCCCCACCCAAATCTCACTTTGCATGACTAACTCCCATTCATCTTTCTGAACTGAGGTTTTAAGTGACCTCTTCCTGTAAACCTTCCCTAATCATCCCTTCTTGGTAGATAATTCTTTGCACTTTAGCTTCCTGTATGCCTATATTATAGAATTTAACAAACTGTGACGATTTTTGTTTTAGATATGTCTTCTTTAGGAGACAACAAACCCCTCAAGAGCAAGATTATGTCTTAATTTTTCTTATATCCACAATATATAACACAATGCCAGGAACATGGCTAGGCACTCTAAATATTTGTTGAATAAAAACAAACATTATATTATTTAAATATGATAATGGGAAAGTTATAGTAAATTCTAAGGTCATGAAGGTATTTATTGCTTAGAATTCCTTTTAAAGTAAGTGCACTGTAGTGTTCTCATAATTGAAATAAGCCCACATTTATATTTTACTCAATTATTTTGATGTTCATTGAGATGACTCTTGGTTCCACTGAATATCCTGAATGTTCAATACATCTTACTTTTTCATGGCAGTCATTGAGAATTACAGCAATTTAAAATTTGAATAAAATTTCTTGACGGTATTTTTTTTCACTAAACAATGTCAGTGAACAAAACAATCTAAAATTATTTGATGTAATATATTAAGTTCTGTATTTTCATTTCTTATCTTTTTTAATTCAATGCTAATTATAATCTGCACAATATATTTGATTGTGTTCTGTCATTTGGTAATGAAGAGAGTGATCTTACCAGAAAAAAGAAAAAAATTATAATTTTTTTCTTTTCTTTACGACGTAACAACAATTTTGTAAACATATACTACAGCAAACATGACTATAACAATAATAGATTTTAGCATCACTTTCAAAGATGAAATGGGTTTCCCTAAAAATACTTTTTCTAACCTCCTTAAAAAGAAATTGAGATGAAATTTGAAATACTACCATTAGAATCCTTAAGAACTTTACAGGAGCACTCAGTAATGAAACCACTGCCCTCTAGGGATATATCTGCATATATTTTAAAACACATAACTGTAGTAAAAGATTATACTCTTCAGAATTTTGAAGTTCTGCCACATGAACTTGTTTTCTCTTCTAAATTTATATTTGATAATTCGTGGCTTTCCAACATTATAGCTGAGTCTACCAGAGTAATAATGGCTTCCTTACAATGCTGTTAAAATCTGAAAATGCTTTGATTTCTTCACAAATCAATGATTCAACTGTATAGGAAATAATCCATTCTTATTGTACCTCATAATTGATAGAAAAAATATTAAAATTTCCTGTATATGCTAATTACATTAGAGGAGAGGTTATAAGTGGGTGCTTATAGAAATATCCTGACTTATAATTCTTCTTACATTGGCCAATTTTTTGTATATTGTGATTTTTATTGATTTCAGAATGTTTCGTTTTTTCAACTACTTTTACCTACCTGTACTTGTGCAGAGGAAAATTGAGAATGCTATATCACAGCAACTATTCAATTATAGCAAATTTTAGCAAAAGTTAAATTATTGCATGTATTTTTTTCTACTCTCCAAATCATCATTATTTGTATTTTAAGACGTTAATACCACTTTCTTTTTTTTCCATACACTAGAACTTATGGTAAAGATATATGGCTATATTTATGGTGTTTTCTGTAAAACCAGTTTGGAGCCATTAACTATTGCTTCACTGCTGAAGGACATTCATTTATTCAATAACTGTTTCTTAATGTAAAAATTATCACAAGTCAGTTTTGCTAGAAGCTTCTTTTAAAGGTATACACACACACACACACACAACCTAAATGCCTATACTTGAATAAAAGAAAGTAAACCATGTCTGTAGTTTCACCATATTTATTACTGTCCACTGAAGTTGCCTTAATTTCACCAAAATTTGGAGACACTAAGCTATATTTAGAAAATATAAAGACTTCTCCTCTTTTTCGAATATGAATTATAGTTCTTCAGGAACCCCAAACTAGCCAAAGGTTGGTATAATCATTCCACCTCATTCTGTTCTTGACCTCTCCATCAGTCAGAGAAGTTCATAATAGATGTATTATGCCCCTGGAAGTGGCATCTTTCTCCTTTTCTTTCTTCACTATTGCATTCTACTGCTCTTCACCTTTAAGGATCAGTGTAGAAGGAGCGAGCTGGATAATGAGGGAAAAGATCTTCCTTCCTGAGAGTAACAGAGACTCTTACCTGACGATCATTTAGGACAGTGAATCTCAAACTGTAGTCCCCAGCATCAGCATCAAGATCACCAGGGGCTGTTAGAATTACAAATGTCTAACTCTGAGAGTGGAGCCCTGCACATCCGTCTTTTAACAAGCCTCCAGGTGCTTGTGAAGACTGTAAAGTTCTAGGCCCACTGATTTAGGGAATAATTACCATGACAATCACCCATGAGAGAGTGCACAGAAAATTCTATGCTATCTTTGAAGATCTTCCCCAAAGTTACTGGTTAAATGCAGGAAAATTTGATGTCATGAGGTACTGTGGTTTTGGATATATTGTAAATTATGAAAATTTATCCCAAACAATTATGACTGTGGGGCCTTTATCTCACAGGTTACAATATGAGGTTTGAGAACTTCAAAGACTGAGGGATTGTCCTAGATTGAACAGTCTCCCCCGCAATTTACTTCTACCTGGAACCTCAGAATGTGACCTTATTTGGAAACAGGGTCTTTGCAGGTGTAATAGTTAAGATGAGGTCATACTGGCTTAAGGTGGGCCCGGCATTCTAGGGAGAAGGTCATGTAGAGAGGCTCCCAGGGAAGAATGAGGCAGAGATTGTAGTTACGCTGCCACAAGCCAAGGAGCGTTAAGGCTTGCAAACACCTTTGCTAGGAAAGAGGCATGGACTGTTTCTCCCCTAGAGCATCCACAAGGAGCCAACCTTGCTGACACCTTGATTTTGGACAGTAGGCCTCTTGAACTCTGATGAAATAAATGTCTGCTATTTTAAGCAAACCAGTTTTTGCTAAAATTGTTATGACAGCCCTGGGAAACTAATACAGAGAACTTCATAAGGTTTAACTCTTATGAGTGTTCTTTGACTTACTCTTGGTCCATAAAGACCTTCTCATGAAAACATGTTCTGTAAGAAAGCTGCCCTGCAACCCCGGCCCCGGTTCCAGCCCCCTCCTCTGCCCATCCCCCCACCCTTTTAAAGGACCTTTGAAAAGTGTAGCTTTAGCTGGGAAAATCATATTCTTATTTATTGTTGGAGAAAAAAAACTCTCCTAGAAAAAGATTAAATGTAAAACCCTTTTCATTGTGGAGAAATAAAGCATTTGTGTATTTTTAGTTAGAAATTATGCCTATTATCTTCCATCCATCTGTCTTTCAATAACATTTTAGATTGATGTGGATTATGTTTTTGAGCTGCTTTATATTCATTTGTTCAAATATATACCAAGCCTTTTAATTGGACCATTTTATATGCAAATAACTCTAATACTATTAAGTGTATCTGTGTCTCCTTCTGTTGCTGTTTCAGTTGTGTCATAAATGCATTGACCCTCCACAAACAGGGTTAATTAGTGTGTGAGTGGGTGTGCTTGTGGCGGCTGCCAGCTGTAGATCTAAGATAAATAGGCATTTACCAAGCAAAGCTCTTTGTGTCTTTTTTTTTTTTCTTTGTGTCTTAAAAACAAAACACACGTAACTATGAATGATATGTTTAGGGAGCTGCCTTAAGGATGTGGATTTGTATTCACTGAATCTTATATGAATAGCTCTGTGCTCTCCTTTGCTATGTTTTATTTTTCTCAAATGACATAGTAAAAACCTCTATATTTTAACATTCAGGTACGTATTTTTAAAAGTCATACAAATTGAAAGAAACATCAAAAAAACAAACAACCCAGTCCAAAAATGGGCAGAAGACCTAAATAGACATTTCTCCAAAGAAGATATACAGATGGCCAACAAACACATGAAAGAATGCTCAACACCACTAATCATTAGAGAAATGCAAATCAAAACTACAATGAGGTATCACCTCACACCAGTCAGAATGGCCATCATCAAAAAATCTACAAACAGTAAATCCTGGAGAGGGTGTGGAGAAAAGGAAACCCTCTTGCACTGTTGGTGGGAATGTAAATTGATACAGCCACTATGGAGAACAGTATGGAGGTTCCTTAAAAAACTAAAAATAGAACTGCCATACGACCCAGCAATCCCACTACTGGACATATACCCTGAGAAAACCATAGTTCAAAAAGAGTCATGTACCACAATGTTCACTGCAGCTCTATTTACAGTAACCAAGACATGGAAGCAACCTAAGTGTCCATCGACAGATGAATGGATAAAGAAGATGTAGCACAAATATACAATGGAATATTACTCAGTCATAAAAAGAAACGAAATTGAGTTATTTGTAGTGAGGTGGATGGACCTAGAGACTGTCATACAGAGTGAAGTCAGTCAGAAATAGAAAAACAAATACCGTATGCTAACACATATTTATGGAATCCAAGAAAAAAAAAAAAAAAGTTCATGAAGAACCTAGGGGCAAGACGGGAATAAAGACACAGACCTACTAGAGAATGGACTTGAGGATATGGGGAGGGGGAAGGGTAAGCTGTGACAAAGTGAGAGAGTGGCATGGACATATATACACTACCAAACGTAAAATAGAAAGCTAGTGGGAAGCAGCCGCATAGCACAGGGAGATCAGCTTGGTGTTTTGTGACCACCTAGAGGGGTGGGATAGGGAGGGTGGGAGGGAGGGAGATGCAAGGGGGAAGAGATATGGGAACATATGTATATGTATAACTGATTCACTTTGTTATAAAGCAGAAACTAACACACCATTGTAAAGCAATTATATTCCAATAAAGATGTTTAAAAAAAAAAAAGAAATAGAAAAACAAACAAAAAAACAAAATGAAACCCCCCCAAAAAATAAGACAGCTTTGATAGAATAATTTAAATGACTTAAAAGATCTATCTTTTTTTAAGATTTGTTAATTTTATGCTTTTAACAATTGCTTCTTTTTTGTTGTCACTCAGTAATGCAACATTCCTGTTAATATGTAAAAAAAGCACAGAATGTTTGAGTGTGGTATTTCCTGTGCTTTCTTCCATTCTTCATTTCTACAGCTCTCATTTCTAAACTTGCTAATGTTTTGTTTCCCCTAAAACTTTGAACATTCTTAGTCAATTTGTCAATGTTGTTTTCTAGTATTTCTCAATTTTTGTTTCTCAGTTATATTTGAGCCAGCACAAAGATCTCAAAGATATTTTTGAGACAATACCCTCAACACAAAATCGATTCCACATTTTAATCCAACAACGGTAGTGCAGTTTGAATTCCATACTAAGGATGCTGGAGTTTGCTGTTAAAAATCATTGTAGGTGATAAATGTTTTTGCGTAAGGCAATAGCCTAGGAAGTGTTATGCTGAATCTGAAGGTATTAAGGAAGACTACTTGAAGAAGATCTGTCTTTATTATATGTAGATTTATGCTATTTCTATACTAACCATTCTTGCAGTATCCCTATTATGTGCCAAGTATTAGGGATAGAAAAGGAATTCAGAGTCCTGCTTTCAAGGAAAAGTAGTCTAACAGGGAAGAGAGACAATAAACGGACAGCTATGAATCAGCTTAAATATAGAATTGGGGCACTTGGACTGGGGGAAATTAAGAACGGGTACTCTATTGGTTTCCTAGGCCTGCTGTAACAAATTACCGCAAACCTAGTTAGTAGCTTAAAACAGCAGAAATGTATTCTCTCATAGTTCTGGAGGCTAGAAATCCAAAATCAAAGCCCCAGCAGGGCCACGCTTCCTTGGAAGGCTCTAGAAGGCTTTCATGCCTCTTCCAGCTTCAGTGGTTCCTTGACCTGTGGCCACATAGTTCCAATTGGCCTCCATCTTCATACAGCCTTCTCTGTGTGTCTCTGTCTTTTCCTTTCTTGTCTCTTGAAAGGTAATGTGTCATTGGATTTAGGGCCCACCCTAATCCAGGATGATCTCATTTCAAGGTCTTTAACTTAAATACACCTACAAAGACCCTTTTTCCAAATAACATTACATTCATGGGTTCAGGATGGACATATCTTTTGGGGGCCACTATTTGACCCACTGCAGCTACCCGGAGGAGGTGACACCTTCATTGCAGAGTAGGTTTGAGGGGAGAGGGGAGACACATGTGAGTTCTCTTTTAGGCATGGACAGTGTGAAATGCCCAAGTCTTTTCTACTCTTAGCACAATGCCTGGCACATAGAAAACACTCCATGATTGTGGGGTCATAATGCCACATGACATATACTCATGAAAACGTTCAGCAGGCAGGTGGATATACAAGTCAGGAGAAAGATCTGAGTTTGACAAAAGGATGGATTAGATTACCAAGGGAAGCTTTGTGAGAACAGAAAAGACTAAAACAAGTACCAAGAGACAGTTCATCTTTGAGGAAGGAATTGCTAGAAAAACAAGAGGGAATGCAGTAGAGTGGGTGGCATGGGAGACGAGAGGAAATAATCTTTAAGGAGAAAAGGAAAGGTGTCAGGTTAGGTGGAGCTGATTAAGTAGTATAAAGCCTAGATTTGGGGACTTTGATTCTATAAGCAATTTCAGCAGTTAGGAAGCCAGTTTTCAGTGGATTAAAAATGGTAGAAAGTTTGACAAACATTAAAAAAATTTTTCCAAGCAATGAACCTAAACCAATACATAGGCTTCCCTCCATAACCCAGGTGTACATGTTTCAAAGAAAGGGTTTAAAACTTTTTTGTGTGTGAGGACACATGTCCATGGCCTCTTTCCTTTGATTCCAGAGACAGACTGGGCAAGTTGTTTTGCATTGTTAGAGTCGCCGTGCTGCCTTCCACTTGTAACCTCTCTGCTGACAGGATGTCTAATCACATTCACCGTGGGAGGATGCAGTTCCCAAACTGCGATTCTGACTCTGATCCTCCATGTAAAAGAATGTTCTTCAGGCATACCACTGAATCTACTATAAAACATCAGTCAGGCATAAGTAACATGGACTCAGAGACCTTCCTGTTGAGTAGTGTGAAATACGTATATTAAGAAGAAAAAGACGCTTCAGTTTCATACACTAGAGATTCATAACCACGTTATACTTTGATGTCATCATCAGTTTTTTTCCTTTACAATGGCAGTTACTGTTAAATGAGGGCTTTTTTAAAGCTAATAACTGAAATACCCTGGTGGCTATAATCTCATCTGTTATGAGGACACTGAACGAATTCTTCCATCGCCTGTTGTCAATATACCACAAATTTGGCCTTTTCAATTCCATGTTAAGAAGCTGAACATTGAGTTTCTTTTTGTAATTTATGTTTCACCACAACATTCTTGAAGTAGTAACAATAGTAATTGTATTCTAGTTCATTTGTGTCAACTAATTTTTTTTAAATTAAGGAGAATAAGTTTGGACATTTGGAATGTTGTTATTTTAAATGGTAACAATCATTGGCTGGTTTTGAATCATTTTCTCTGCTTTATGAACTGAGATTATGGCAGGTGTGTTCATTTCAAAGGCTAAAAATTGACTGGCCATTACTTACCTTAACAAGCGGAGCTTTAAAGTCAGGACAAATAAAAGAACTTATTTAAAATGAACTCTTTAACTGTTACTAATTTTTTTAGATTGAAAATGTAAGAGTTTGGATGTGCTTCTTAAAGGAATTATTTCAAATTTTGTTTAATAGGGATTTTGTGTTAGACTCTATAAATCAGAATTAGAAAGTATATAGGTCAAAAAGAAATTATTAAGTTGGAACATGTTCAAAACCTGATTATGTTCATTTATTATGCCATTTTATGATAACTGATATAGTTAAAACTAACAAACTTGGGATTTATACCAACAGGTCCATAGATAAACGTAGCCTTTATCTTAGGGTTGAATCACACAATGTTACAGATCTTTTATTATTCTACCTGCTATTTTGATATGAAGTTCAATTAAGACATGATTTTTTTAAAACTATTCAAACCTACTTTAATCCAGTGATTTTTTAAAAATTTAAGTGTAGTTGATTTACAATATTATATTAGTTTTATGTATAGTGATAGTGATTCAGTATTTTTACAGTTTACACTCCATTAAGAGTTATTACAAGATAATGGATATAATTCCCAGTGTTATACAATATATCCTTGTTGCTTATCTACTTTATACATAGTAGTTTGTATCTCTTAATCCCAACTCCTAATGTGCCCCTCCCCCTTTCCCTTTCCCTGCTGGTAACCACTAGTTTGTTTTCTATATCTGTGAGTCTGCCTTTGTTTTGCTATATACCTTCGTTTGTATTATTTTTTTTAGATTTCACATACAAGTGATATCATACAGTATTTGTCCTTCCCTGTCTGACTTATTTCATTAAGCATAATATTTTCTAGGTCCATCCATGTTGCTGCAAATGGCAGAGTTTCATTCTTTTTCATGGCTGAATAATATTCCATTGTGTGTGTGTGTGTGTGTGTGTGTGTGTGTGTGTATACACACATACATACAAACAATGGAATATATATATACCACATCTTCTTTATCTACAGTGATTTTTAAATACATGTTACAGCAGTTCTGGCTACCCAGGTTGCTTACTGGTTTATAACATTATATAAGTTTTATATATTTTGACTTTTGTATACACTACAGTGTGCTCACCACCAAAAGTTTAGTTTCCATCCACAATTAAGACATGATTCTAAGGCTTCTTTGGCACAGTGTAGAAAAATCCAGCGGTATGTTTTCTGCTCTTTTAGCATTTATATTCACAAACTACATATATGTATCTAATTAGAATTTAATAAGCCTTTCACCCAAGAGAGAATTCTGATCTCTGTAAAGCTTTTATCCTTGCCCTACTTATAATGTCACCACCAAATTCTTTATTCTGCAAATTTATTGTTTTTTAAAAGTACAATTATATGTTATTTTCCTGCATGTTTTAATTATACAGTTTTCTTTACATGAATATTGCTTTCTGGGAAAAAATGCTCTTTGAAATATTAGGGAAATAAAAACTATTCTTTCTATAGAAATAGGAATACTCTATATGAGAAATAGATTAGAAAAAGAGGCACATTCATCATGCATCTGAGTCTTTGTTGGTCACACTAAATGAAGGGTGATTTTCTAAAAATAAGGCCAAGAAAAGTGAAATATGGGATTTCATAGTTTATTGGAAGTCAAACATTTTTACTGCCAGTAATTCAGCATAGTATAGTCTAAAACCACATTCGACACTGCTGGATGGGGGTGTGTGTGTGTGCAGTGTTATGATTTGGCAAGGCACTTTGTCGTTTACAAATTTGAGAGAGATGGAGAATTCTGCTGGAATTTGATTATAAATGATGTTACTTTATAAAGAGAAGAACATGCAGGGTCTTAGGTGAAGTGATCTTTTTAGTGCTTCTGTTCTGGGCTTCTCTTGCTCCCCACCAAATCTCTTACCACGTCTTTACTTTGTTTCCAGATTTTCTTTCTGCCTTTTCTTTTGTCCTTTTATTTTTCCTACTTCTTTCTCTAACCTTAAGTTCCCCCATGCATAATCATAAAGGCTTCCATTTATTATTATTCCTTTTTCAAGTTTGTCTCCAAAATATCATCATTTATTAAGTGAAAATTCAGTACTCAAGGATGTCATCACTGTCAATCAAGCCCCCTTGATTGGCCTGACAAAACTACTGTTACTACTGTGAGTCTGTATCCTCTCCAGCCCAAAATGTTAACACTTAACTTTGATTCCAACAATGAAAAGCCAGGTACAATGTGGCCCCCTTCTAGTGGAATATCTGGCAGGATCTGAACTCGTTGGATCTGGTTCACCAGAACATGAGGTCATGTTCATGAATGTACACACACACACACATCTAACAACACGTGAGCATGTGAAAGCTTGAGCACAACTCAAGGGAAAGCAGAGAAGCTGCAGCTGTGAGAGAGGAGATAATTATTGAACTAAACTCCAGAAGGAATGCTTGAGAAGAATCTGGAGCACAAATGAAAGATTAGTTGTAGGAAGGAAATGGTACTTTCCCTTTGAAACAGAAGAGGAGGAGTGATCCAATAAAGATAAGGGGGAACCTTTGAGTTAAATGGAAGGAGTTGAGGGCTTCCCTGGTGGCGCAGTGGTTGAGAATCTGCCTGCCAATGCAGGGGACACGGGTTCGAGCCCTGGTCTGGGAAGATCCCACATACCGGGGAGCAACTGGGCCCGTGAGCCACAACTACTGAGCCTGTGCGTCTGGAGCCTGTGCTCCGCAACAAGAGAGGCCCGCACACCGCGATGAAGAGTGACCCCCGCTTGCCGCAACTAGAGAAAGCCCTCGCACAGAAATGAAGACCCAACACAGCTAAAATAAATAAATAAATTTATTAAAAAAAAAAAAAATGGAAGGAGTTGAAAGAAATCATGTTGGATAGCATCTATTTCTTGAGGAAACACGAGTCAAGGGTGGGACTTCAGTCTTGAGAAGAACAGGAAAAGATTCATGTAACTCAAATGCATACCATATTACAGTTCTGCAGAGAAAGAGGACCAATATAGGATGTGTGTGTGTATATATATATATATATATAGAGAGAGAGAGAGAGACAGACAGACAGACAGACAGACAGAGAGACAGAGAGACAGAGAGAGAGACAGAGGGACAGAGAGACAGAGAGAGACAGAGACAGAGAGAGATTATCTTAAGGAATTAGCTCACATGATTATGGAGGCTGGAAAGTCCAAAATCTGCAGGGTGTGCTAACAGATTGGAGACTCAGGAAGAGCTGATGCTGTAGTTCAAGTCCAAAGGCCATCTGCTGCTCTGGGGAGGTGAGCCTTTGTTCTATTAAGGCCTTCAACTGATTGGATGAGGCCCACCCACGTTATGGAGGACAATCTGCTTTACTCAGAGTGCACCAATTTAAATGTAAATCTCATCCACGAAAACATCCTCACAGAAATATCCAAAATAGTGTTTGACCAAATATCTGCGCATCTTGGGCACCCAAGTTGACACATAAAATTAACCATCACACACATGTTTCCTTAGCTCCCTGACTAACTCCATGTTCCTCAAGAATTAGTTCTCCCATCTTTTCCTCAGAAAGCCTTCCCATAAACCCATCCTCAGGTGGAAGTTTGCTTCCTTGAACTAAATTCCCAGACCACCCTTCTGTAATGCCCCTCGCTGGAACCCAGCCCCTGAGCATGGGAATTTTTCACTTTTTGGTTCACATCTGTATCTCTAGGACCTAAACTGTCACCAACTATATCGTAGGCACTCCATAAAAAGCTGATGAATGAACGATGGAATGAATTGCATTTAATTTCTGTTTGTCAGTCTTACTTGAAAGCAGAGACAGTCTTAACTACATTCTGTACTCAATACCTAGCATGAACTAAGAGCTCAGTAAATGCTTCCTGAAAGAATAAATGGGTAAGTGACCTACCAAATGCTTGCTGTGTATCTTTCCTTATTCCTGATTAATTTTATTTTCTTCCAATAATTCAAAAAACTTTATACAGATTCTCATTGCTCTATGGGTGGAGAAACTATACTAGCAACTAGGATTACAAGTCAGAAAATGCTGGTGGTAGGAATCAGACATCAGCAGTTTTTAAAGTCCTGCAGGTGATCCCAGTGGGTGGGAATCCTTGTAGTACTGGGTACAGTTAAAGTGGGGAGGATGTTAAGGAAGGTTAAAAACAGTGGATATCTCTGTGGAAGGCAGGGCCAAATGGGAACACCAGAAAGGAGGCTTTGAGTGGGCTCCAGAGGAAGAGGGAAGGACACCTACAGAGGAGAGAGAGAAATCTTGAAAAGAAAGTTCTGGGATGTTTTGTAAGCACTCTGAGTATTTACCATGCACCAGGCACCATGCTAAGTGCTTTACATGCACTGGCCCCCCCCTTTTTTTTTAACATCTTTATTGGAGTATAATTGCTTTACAATGGTGTGTTAGTTTCTGCTGTATAACAAGGAGAATCAGCTATACGTATACATATATCCCCATATCTCCTCCCTGTTGAGTCTCCCTCCCACCCTCCCTATCCCACCCCTCTAGGTGGACACAAGGCACTGAGCTGATCTCCCTGTGCTATGCGGCTGCTTCACACTAGCTATCTCTTTTACATTTGGTAGTGTATGTCAGTGTTACTCTCTCACTTCATCCCAGCTTACCCTTCCCCCTCCCTGTGTCCTAAAGTCCATTCCCTACATCTGTGTCTTTATTCCTGTCCTGCCCCTAGGTTCATCAGAACCTTTTTTTTTTTTTAGATTCCATATATATGTGTGAGCATATAGTATTTGTTTTTCTCTTTCTGACTTACTTCACTCTGAATGACAGACTCTAGGCCCATCCACCTCACTACAAATAACTCAATTTCATTTCTTTTTATGGCTGAGTAATATTCCATTATATATATGTGCCACATCTTCTTTATCCATTCATCTGTCGATGGACACTTAGGTTGCTTTCATGTCCTGACTATTGTAAATAGTGCTGCAATGAACATTGTGGTACATGTCTCTCTTTTTTTTTTTTCCTAACATGTTATTGGAGTATAATTGCTTTACATTGCTGTGTTAGTTTCTGCTTTATAACAAAGTGAATCAGCTATACATATACATATAACCCCATACCTCCTCCCTCTTACATCTCCCTCCCACCATCCCTATCCCACCCCTCTAGGTGGTCACAAAGCACCGAGCTGATCTCCCTGTGCTACGTGGCTGCTTCCCACTAGTTATCTGTTTTACATTTGGTAGTGTATATATGTCCATGCCACTCTCTTACTTCGTCCTAGCTTACCCTTCCCCCTCCCTGTGTCCTCAAGTCCATTCCCTACATCTGCATCTTTATTCCTGTCCTGCCCCTATGTTCTTCAGAACCATTTTTTTTTTCTTTAGATTCCATATATATATGTTAGCATACGGTATTTGTTTTTCTCTTTCTGACTTACTTCACTCTGTATGACAGACTCTAGGTCCATCCACCTCACTACAGATAACTCAATTTTGTTTCTTATTATGGCTGAGTAATATTCCATTGTACATATGTGCCACATCTTCTTTATCCATTCATCTGTCGATGGACACTTAGGTTGCTTCCATGTCCTGGCTATTGTAAATAGAGCTGCAATGAACATTGTGGTACATGACTCTTTTTGAATCATGGTTTTCTCAGGGTATATGCCCAGTAGTGGGATTGCTGGGTCGTATGGCAGTTCTATTTTTAGTTTTTCAAGGAACCTCCATACTGTTCTCCGTAGTGACTGTATCAATTTACATTCCCACTAACAGTGCAAGAGGGTTCCCTTTTCTCCACACCCTCTCCAGCATTTATTGTTTGTAGATTTTTTCATGATGGCCATTCAGACAGGTGTGAGGTGATACCTCATTGTAGTTTTGATTTGCATTTCTCTAATGATTAGTGATGTTGAGCATTCTTTCATGTGTTTGTTGGCAATCTGTATATCTTCTTTGGAGAAATGTCTACTTAGGTCTTCTGTCCATTTTTGGATGAGGTTGTTTGTTTTGTTGATATTGAGCTGCATGAGCTGCCTGTGTATTTTGGAGATTAATCCTTTGTCAGTTACTTCATTTGCAAATATTTTCTCCCATTCTGAGGGCTGTCTCTTTGTCTTGTATATGGTTTCCTTTGCTGTGCAAAAGCTTTTAAGTTTCATTAGGTCCCATTTGTTTATTTTTGTTTTTATTTCCATTTCTCTAGGAGGTGAGTCAAAAAGGATCTTGCTGTGATTTATGTCATAGAGTGTTCTGCCTATGTTTTCCTCTAAGAGTTTTATAGTGTCTGGCCTTACATTTAGGTCTTTAATCCATTTTGAGTTTATTTTTTTGTATGGTGTTAGGAAGTGTTCTAATTTCATTATTTTACATGTAGCTGTCCAGTTTTCCCAGCACCACTTATTGAAGAGGCTGTCTTTTCTGTATTGTATATTCTTGCCTCCTTTATCAAAGATAAGGTGACCATATGTGTGCGGGTTTATCTCTGGGCTTTCTATCCTGTTCCATTGATCTATATTTCTGTTTTTGTGCCAGTACCATACTGTCTTGATTACTGTAGCTTTGTAGTATAGTCTGAAGTCCTGGAGCCTGATTCCTCCAGTTCCGTTTTTCTTTCTCAAGATTTCTTTGGCTATTCAGCGTCTTTTGTGTTTCCATACAAATTGTGAAACAGTTTGTTCTAGTTCTGTGAAAAATGCCATTGGTAATTTGATAGGGATTGTCTTGAATCTGTAGATTGTTTTGGGTAGTATAGTCATTTTCGCAACGTTGATTCTTTCAATCCAAGAACGTGGTATATCGCTCCGTTTGTTTGTATCGTCTTTAATTTCTTTCATCAGTGTCTTATAGTTTTCTGCATACAGGTCTTTTGTCTCCTTAGGTAGGTTTATTCCTAGGTATTGTATTCTTTTTGTTGCAATGGTAAATGGGAGTGTTTCCTTAATTTCTCTTTCAGATTTTTCGTCATTAGTGTATAGGAATGCAAGAGATATCTGTGCATTAATTTTATATCCTGCTACTTTACCAGATTCATTGATTAGCTCTAGTAGTTTTCTGGTAGAGTCTTTAGGATTCTTTACGTATAGTATCATGTCATCTGCAAACGGTGACAGTTTTACTTCTTCTTTTCCAATTTGGATTCCTTTTATTTCTTTTTCTTCTCTGATTGTCATGGCTAAAACTTCCCAAACTATGTTGAATAATAGTGGTGAGAGTGGGTAGCCTTGTCTTGTTCCTGATCTTAGAGGAAATGGTTTCAGTTTTTCACCATTGAGAACGATGTTCCTGTGGGTTTGTCATATATGGCCTTTATTATGTTGAGGTAGGTTCCCTCTGTGCCTACTTTCTGGAGAGTTTTTATCATAAATGGGTGTTGAATTTTGTTGAAAGCTTTTTCTGCATCTATTGAGATGATCATATGTTTTTTTTCCTTCAGTTTGTTAAAATGATGTATCACATTGATTGATTTGCGTATACAGAAGAATCCTTGCATTCCTGGGATAAACCCCACTTGATCTTGGTATATGATCCTTTTAATGTGCTGTTGGGTTCTGTTTGCTAGTATTTTGTTGAGGATTTTTGCATCTATGTTCATCAGTGATATTGGCCTGTAGTTTCCTTTTTTTGCAACATCTTTGGTTTTGGTATCAGGGTGATGGTGGACTTGTAGAATGAATATAGGAGTGTTCCTTCCTCTGCTATATTTTGGAAGAGTTTGAGAAGGATAGGTGTTAGCTCTTCTCTAAATGTTTGACAGAATTTGCCTGTGAAGCCATCTGGTCCTGGGCTTTTGTTTGTTGGAAGATTTTTAATCACAGTTTCCATTTCTGCTCCTTGTTTTCATCATAGCCTTGCAAGTTAATTTTTTTTTTTTTTTACAGATGAGAAAATTGAAGTTTTGTATAGTTTAAGTTCTTCAATACCTTACATCAAGTGAACAGAACAGCAAAATTTCAAGTCTATGATTGTATGGCTACAAAGTTTATCTTCTCTCCAGTACACCAGTGGTTCTCAATGCCAAATGCACAGAAGCACCCCAGTTTATGCCCCACTTAAGATCTGTTGTATCAGGATCTCTCGGTAAGAGACCCAGGTATCAGTGTTTTATTTTAAATCCTACTAGTGTTTCTAAAGTGCTGCCAGCGTTGAAAACCATGACCACAATCACGACGGACCCTCCACCACTTTGCCAACCTTCCCACCATGGGCTCAAGGTGCTCTCATCCAAGAAAAGAGACTTGACTCAATCAGTTTATACATGGCCTGCTCCCAATTCAGTTAAGGGAGCCTGAATTTGCCAGGTAATTTGAAGTGCTCTTTATAGGTATCTGCTTTGATGTTAGTGAGAGTTTTATCTCCCGTTGTTACTTTGAGTTAATAAATGGATTACACCATGCCCAGGCTCTGACTCTCCACAAAGGGCGCTGCTCAGTGCCACTCTGCCTTTGTGAGTTTTATAACACAGCTGGTGCTTTACACATCCTACTCCATTCCAAAAATAGTTAGGTAATGCTGGGCCACACACACACACACATGCCCCACAAATGAATCAGGGCATGGTAGAAGTCATGAAACAATTGTTAAGTTTAAAATCAGATTTCCTTCTATTAATTTTGAGGACACAGAACTCATTTTTCTTTGTATTATAGAAATATGTAGGTAATGTCCATGGTCGCTAACTTCCCTGAAATTGAATGCATTTGTGCAAGACCCTGACATCATATCAAAATTCAGTCAGGTATTTTGATGCATGATATGTATGTAAAAGATTAAACTGATCAGTTTAATCTCAATCCCAATAAGAAAGATTAAGGGGAAAAAACAGTAAAAACAGATAATATAGGGTAGAAGATCTCTACCCTGGCTGCACATTAGAACGTAGGAGGCCTTTTAAACGAACAGACACTCAGAATCCACCCCCCAGAGATTGATTAGATTGATTCACTTGGTCCCTTTGGAGCCCACTCATTGTTATTTTAAAAGCTCTGTGGATGATTCATATTTGCTGTTTCTTACCTTCCTCAGGCCTTCCACTGTTGTAAAAGATGGGTATTACGTGAGAATATTCTGATTCACATACTTACTGTCAATGACGGGAAGGATGATGATAATGATGATAGTAACTCTATTTGAATTTGCTCTTACAAGTGCTTTACATATAGTAACTCATTTAGTACTCACAAGAGCTATTTTATGGGAGCAACATTATTATCATCTCTTTGCAGATGACAAACAGGTGTAGAGAGATTAAGTAACTCACTGGAGGACTTGGCAGAAGTGGAACACGAATCCAGAGTCTGGCTTTAGCACGCCATCTTGTTACAGCCTCCAGTGAGACCATGAAATAAGCTCCATGATATCATCCCAGCTCGCCCCTCAGGTTCCCTTTCCCTTTTCCTGATTTTGCAGGGTCTAATCTAGGTTCACGTTCACCGATCCCAGTAATGGTGATAAGGAACATGAGATTCCTCCACCCTGCCATCTAACTCCTACACCCAACTTTGCAGTGGGACAGCACCAAGTCTTCAAGATTCAAGGAAGTACTGCTTGCTAGGTGGCAAATCTCTTTTGGAAAAGGAAACATTTTTATTTCTCAATACAACAGAAAAAATTTAAGGCTTTGGAAGCAGACAGATAGAAGATCAAAGTTATGTACCTTTATTTATTAATCCTAATAATCCAATTAATTTAATCTGACAGTTTCTTAATCCATTTAATAGACATACTAAATCCTAAATCATAGTATTTTAAAAAATTAAGTGGAATAAAATATATAAAGGTCCTTGGACATAGTAGGCACTCAATACACATGGGTTGCCTCCCCTTTAACCCTGCTCCCATTTCACATATACAGTTAGCTTCACACCTAGGAATTTTGTTCAGCCTCTAAATTACTGCTTTCCTTTATTCCTTTAACCTCTAGGTTTAAAAATGCTGTATGGGGCAGCCAAAATTGTCTATGTAAAAGGTCTACCAGGTAAATTAGTGAGCTACTTAACAAAACTTTAGGGCCCTAAAAAAATTAGGAACACAGAGTGCTTCTTAAAACCCTATAAACACCAGCCCTCTGCTACCAATCCATCCAAATACCTAAAATCCCCGCCTTCAGATCTCACTAAGGAACGTTAGAAAAGATTGCCTTTGTCTAAATAAAGCATGTGTCACCTTATTTTGCTTACAGCTAGCTACATGTCGGAACCTCCATATGCCATTACCATTAATGTGCAAAATGAGAGCAGGTGAAAGTCTGGAAAAAAAAAAGGGCAGATTTTTGTTGTTTTAAACAAATAAAATCTTACTTGAGCACACTTCAATTGTAGCCTTAAACTATAGGGAAAAAAAAAGATTTTGGCAAACCCAAATAGCCTTTAAAGTTTCAAATGTATCTAGTTGCTGTATAGTTCATGAAATATATAGTTCATGAAATTTTCTTAATATTTATGGTGGTCTGGTTAATCAAGTCATAATACGATACTTTTACTACTTAAGAGTACAATGAAATGGAAATCATTCTTTTCTATAGGTATCTGGCTTTTCGTGGGGGCACGGCTGATACTTCTATCTGCTATGGAATATTTCTCCTCTCTTTCTAAACTGTTTCTTCCCTAAACAGTTAATTTGCTGTGAGGTTTATTTCATTTTCTTGATACAGTTCAGTCATTAGTTTCTTGTCAAGCTTTTGAACCTTGCTTTTAATCTTTACATTTTCTGATTCTAAAGATGCATAATTGCTTTGAAGAGTTTTAATATAATATGTAAGCTCTTTTATCTTCTCTAGCTAATTTACTACATATTTGATCAATTTTTCAGAGGTTTGTAAGGAAGCATTTGCTTGAAGGCATATATGTCTTCAAAGCTTCCCATCCAAGTGGTCCCAAGTTCTGACCCTTTCATTATATTCAGTTCCTACTGACCATCATCCATGTCATCTCCAAGGATAGCAAACAAATCTGTCATCTTCAACAAGCATTCTATCAGATTCTGGACCTGATGATGCTTCTTATGTAGAGATTTTTCCAGACATACCTTTGCGTTTTCAACTGTCCCTCCACCCCGTGTTTACTGAGTTTACTTACTCTCTCTTTCCATCCTTTACCCCCATATGAAATAGTTTTAAACTTTCCTAAAGATTGGAATTTTATAGAAACTTTTCTACAATACTATCTATAGTTATGTTTTACTCTTCTGACATAAAATTTAAGGTTATTTTGGCTTAAGTCACTTGGGATTAGATGTGTTCCAATTTAACCTTCATTGACTATATTGTATCCTTCTTGTAACATTAATGGCCACCCCATCATGTTCTGCATATTTAGTTTTCTTTCCCCCATTTTTTTCCTAGCAAGTCTATTTTTTTTTTTTAAAGAAATTCACGTTCTTTTATTTATTTATTTATGACTGTGTTGAGTCTTCGTTTCTGTGCGAGGGCTTTCTCTAGTTGCGGCAAGTGGGGACCACTCTTCATCGCAGTGTGCGGGCCTCTCACCATCACGGCCTCTCTTGTTGCGGAGCACAGGCTCCAGACGCGCAGGCTCAGTAATTGTGGCTTACGGGCCCAGTTGCTCCGTGGCATGTGGGATCTTCCCAGACCAGGGCTCGAACCCGTGTCCCCTGCATTGGCAGGCAGATTCTCAACCACTGCGCCACCAGGGAAGCCCAGCAAGTCTATTTTAACCTACCTCAATAAAAGGTAGGACCTATTCCATTTTTAAATATCTGCCTCCATACTCAGCATTTCAAACAACTTTGTTTCAAGTCTGGCCTCCAAAAAAGAGGTCTCCAGTGTTTCATATTCTTACTTAAAATGCTAGAGTCTGTCATAAATTTTAACTTTTTCTTCATCTAGGACAGAAAACATTCTGTACAGCTCTTTGTTCCTATAAGCTTTTAGCTATAAGAAACCCAGTGATACCTGCTCATACCATCATCTCACAGGGGAAAAATCTCAGAGTCCTGGACCTGGACTCACACCTGCAGATATAGTGCTCACAGCCTTGCACAGTGTCTACAGGATAAGCCTGCAGTAAAGCTGTGTACCTGTTAGTGTGACCTCTGTGGGACCAGTGGCTGCTTCAGAGCTGTAGACTACTACTGGTCACAACAGACTGCAGGGAACCCAGAGCATTCCACTCAGAACCAAGGCAACAATTGGCAATCAAGACAAACCGTAGGGAGGGGGTCAAGGATGTGGACACCTTCCCTCTCACTACTGTCCCATGATGGAACACAAAAAAAGTAGTGATATTTGTATGACCTCCAAGGAAAATGGGTGAGGATGTTTCTGACCCACCCCACCTGGAAGCCACAAAGGATAAGCAATCCATGTATTGTCACACCTGTGAACCTTCCAAACTTGCTGGCTGTCAGGAAACTCTCCTGCCCATCTCATGTGCTAAGGCTCCTTTTTCTTTGTACCAGACATCTAAGCTTCAGTCCAAGAAATGCATCCTGCCTTGAACCATCTCCCCAGAATACACCCCACCCCCAGCTTATTGCTTGTCATTAATAGTGTGTGTGTGTCTGTGTGTGTGTGTGTGTGTGTATGTGTGTGTATGTGTTGGGCATTAAAAGGGGTTTTGCTTGGCTTCATATAGCAGCTGTACATTTGTCTTTTCTCCTTTTAATTCTATTTTTGCTTCATGTATTTTGAAGTTCTTCTTTTATTTGTATGTCTTCTTGATGAATTTATCCTTTTTTTTTTTACTGAAATCCCTCTTGATCTCTGATAATACACCTTGTCTTGGTGTCTAATGTGTCCAATGTGTTTTAATATAGGCACACCAACATTTTCTGATATAACTTTTTGTATTCTTTTACTTTCAACCAATCTGTGTTTTTATACTTAAAGTGTATTTCTTTTATTTTGTTTTATTTAATTTATTTATTTATTAACATCTTTATTGGAGTATAATTGCTTTACAATGGTGTGTTAGTTTCTGCTTTATAACAAAGTGAATCAGTTATACATATACATATGTTCCCATATCTCTTCCCTCTTGCATCTCCCTCCCTCCTACCCTCCCTATCCCACCCCTCTAGATGGTCACAAACCAAAAACATATAGTTTGGTCCTTCTTTTTTACTCTGTTTGATAATGGAGTGTTTATTCCATTTATATTTAATGTAATGTTTGCTATCATTAGGTTTAAGCCTACCATCTTGATATTTGTTTTCTCTTTGTCTCATCTGTTCTTTGTTCTTGAGTTCCTTATTTCTTCGCCTTCTTTTGAGTTAACTAAATATTTTATCTCCTCTATTGATTTTTTTAACTGTATCTCAGTGGAATTTTTTTTTTCACTAGTTGTTTCTTGAGATTTTAAAATATGTATCTTTAACTTATTCCCTACTTTCAAATAATATTTCTGAAAGAACAGTCTTAAGAACCTTATAAAAGTATAATTCCCTTTACTTACTTGCTGTCCTTTTCCTTTTTATCATATATTTTATTTATTCATAGGTAATAAACACAAAATATATTATTATTTTTGCTTTAAATAGTCATTAGTTTTTTTTTTTATAAGAATGTGTTTTACTTTTTTTTTTTTTAATAATGAAGCTGCTTTTGTTTCTTTTTTTTTTTTAATTTAAGGAAGGCTCTTTTATTTATTTATTTATTTTTATATTTTTATTTTTGGCTGTGTTGGGTCTTCGTTTCTGTGCGAGGACTTCCTCTAGTTGCGGCAAGCGGGGGCCACTCTTCATTGCAGTGTGCGGGCCTCTTCACTATCACGGCCTCTCTTGTTGCGGAGCACAGGCTCCAGACGTGCAGGCTCAGTAATTGTGGCTCACGGGCCTAGTTGCTCCGCGGCATGTGGGATCTTCCCAGACCAGGGCTCGAACTCGTGTCCCCTGCATTAGGAGGCAGATTCTCAACCACTGTGCCACCAGGGAAGCCCCAGTTTTTTTATGTAGATAATAGATAGATAGATAGATAGATAGATAGATAGATAGATAGATAGATAGATGATAATTTTTAAAAGGTCTTTGACACTTACCCAGATATTTATTCATTTATCCATTTTAGCACTTTCCTTTTTGTAGATCCAGGCTTCCATAAGGAATAATTTCCTTTCACCTTGAAAAACTTCCTTTCTCGTCTCTTGTAGTGTTTATTTTATAGAAATGAATTCTCTCAACTTTTGCCTGTCTTGTTTCACCCTCATACTGAAAGATATTTTTGCTGAACAGAAAAGTCTATGTTAACAGGTGGTTTCCTTCAGCATTTTGCAGATATTGCATTGTCTTATGGCATTCAATACTTTAGATGAAAATTCAGACATTATTTTCAAAGCTGTTCCTTGAATATGATGTCTTTTTTCTCTGGCTGCTTTTAAGATTTACTATTTACCTGTTTCTTAGCAGTTTAATTGTAAAATGCCTGAGTGTGTTGTTGTTATTGGTTGGTTGTTTGGTTGGTTGGTTTCTTTGTTTGTTGTTACATTTATCCTACTTGGGTTTCACTTAGCTTTTTGCATACATGGATTGAATTCCTTCCATTTTTGACAATACTCACCTATGATTTCTTCAAATATTTCTTTTTCTCACATCCTTCTGGAGGTACAGTTACACATATGTTAGACTATTGGATATTGTGTTACAGTCACAGATTTTCTATTATGTTTTTTCCCTTTTGTTTCAATTTGGATGATTTTATTGACCTGTCTTAAATTTTACTGATCCTTTCTTCTGCTGGGTTCAGTCTACTATTCAGCCTACTGAATGGATTCTATATTTATGATACTGTAATTTTTTTTTTTTTTTATAATTTCCATTTGGTTCTTCCTTATTGTACCCCTATCTGTGCTGAAATTCCCCGACTGTTAAATGTGTGCTTGCCATTTTTCCATTATATCTTTTTAACATATTTAATACTTGTCTATTAAGTCCAACATCTGGGCTGTCTGTGGGTCTGCTTCTATTGCTTATTTTTAAATTTTCATTAGGGGGTCACATTTTTCTGCTTCTTCAAGTGTTCTACATTTTTTATTGTATAGTTTTTTATATTGTATAGATTTTTTATATTGTATAGATTTTGTATAGGTATTGATAGATTTTGTAGAGATATTGTATAGATTTTCTATAGTGTTCTATATTTTTGTTGTATTTTGCCTTCATGGGTAAAAGAATAGTAGTAAAATAATATTTAACCTCAGAAAAGGGCTCACTCCTTCTATCTATCAGGCTGCTAATATGTGTGTATGTGTTGGTGGTGTATGTTGTGTGCAGGGGACTGAATCAATCTAATATATGCTAGATCTGAACCTGCGCTTTGCTACAGCTTTAGTTAAATCCCTACCTTAATAGGACCTTTCCTTTAGGTATACTGAGCTTGGCAATGCTCCGGAGATGTCTTCATGCCTAGCCTAACAGCCAACATTTCTGAACCACAGGAAATCTCTCCCTCCTTTACACTCCAGCTTCCAACTGTTCAGGCTTAAAGACATCTTTCGCCACCATGTTGCCATGACCCCCAGCCACTGGAGAGCTGCTGCAATGAACAGAGTGAAGACCTCGTGCATCTTGAGGGGATCTTTGTCAGCTCTCCTGCCCTGCCCTAGCCTGTCTCAACCACCCCGAAGCACTCAGTGAAAGCCTGCAGGAAAGCGTTGGCAGTCAGATACAGATTCTCCCTGTGGTTGCCTCAGGATTCTAATCTATGATACCAGGCCATTTGCACCTGTTAAAAGTTTGCTAACAGTTGGGCTGGTTGTCCTTACACGCCCCTACTCCCCCTTCCCATGTGATGAGGGTGTTCCTCCTCTCACCATGTCCCCAGGAGTGATAAAAGCTATAGAATTCTTCTCTCCAAGGAAGGGTTCATCTCATCTTGGAAATTAATTAATATAAGTTTCTTTGGGTCTACAGTTCTTTGGTGGGTTATTTCATACCTACTGCATTCACCTCCCCACAGTACCCTCCAGCCACCCCTAAGTCTTTAAGGTGTGCATACCAGAAGTAAGCCCACCTTGGGAAGGCAGACCTGGAAGCAGTCTCAAGGCCTTTGGGACAGAGTCCCAAGTACCAGCACATGCTGAGAAGAGAGTTACTGGTTCTTTTTCTAATTCATCACTCAGTGGGGAAAAACACAGGCAAAGGAGGACTAGAGCAGCAAGGCCCTCTGAATTGTGAGGCCCAGGGCAGGGCCTTCTCTCCTCGCTTGGCTGGGTCTGAGGGCAGTACTGATGAAAACATATTTAGTATTTTGGAGATAGGTGGGAAAACTTCATAGAGAGAGGACAAATATGGATGGAAAATGATGGATGCTAAGGATGACCTTTGACTCTTTGTCCATGGCCAACTCTTACAGCTGTAGAAATCATAGAACGTATACATCTTCTTCCCAAGAGTAGAAGGTAGCTTCAATGTTGATGAGATACTCTTAAAGAAATAGGGTACAGTATATCTTCTAGAAAGGTAATATCTCCAGATTGACATATTATAAGGAGCAGAACTAATGGGTTAAATGAATCAAGACAAAGCTTGCCTCAAATAATAAAATACACAAACTTGGCCCACATGAGAATGACTATGACAACTTAAAAGGGAAGTTACTTCATTGTCAGATTTACATTGCCTTCCAATCGAAAGCAAGCACAAAATGACTGCTGTGATAAATTTAAGATAATTTACTTGTCTTGATTGGGTTATGAGTTAATTGATAGTTTAGGTAGAACTTCAGTTACAAAAGAATTTATTTTCATTTTTTAAGCTACATTAGTTTTTACATATGAAGGAATTATTTATAATTATATGTGTTCCTATATTTAATTCCACAGATATATAATGAAAGTTTTAATGTAAGGGACTACAACAAACTTCAGAATAAAAAGATAACTTTATTTTAATTAAATGTTATTTTTCACTATGTCTGATATAGATAATTGTGTACTTTGCTGGGATTTAGCTGTCATTTTAGCATTGGATATGTTTGTAGAAAAGTATGAAATATTATGTTGCCTCCCCACATACATGCACAATTGCTGAATTTGTTGGGATCATTTTGGAGAGAGGTTGGAGAATTTGTTTCCTTTTTAAAGCAATGCTGAAGAGTGAAGGCAGAGAGTTACAGTTAATATGGTGACTGGAACACATACTTAATTCCACCCTCTCCCTCCCAAAGAAATCCTATAGTGACAGTAAACAAAAAATACTCACTAGAAAAAAGAAAACAGGAGAGCCTACAACACAGGGAGCTATTGACATAGTATTTGGAAAATGGAAAGGGAATGGCTGAGCGGTACTTGATTTAGCTGAGCAGAGATGTGGAAAGCCAGGTGCCTGCAGAGGAGATGCCTACATAGATGGAAATGGAGACTCCCTAGAATGCTGGCAAGGCTCAAGGACTAGAAGTCTGTTGAAGCCAGAGGTGAGAAGTGGAGCTGAAAGCAGAACTTGGTTGAAAGTCTTAAAAAGAGTAGTTGGACTCTTAAATCGCCTCTTCCACCCTGTACAGCCTGGCAACTACCTCTCCCTCACCTTGCAGGAGACATGGTGGGAGAGGGCCTTATTCTCTGGAGTAACTTAATTAGAGAGGTTACAAACAGCAATATTGGAAACAGTGGCAGGTGGGGGTGAGGTGCAACACTGAAATCTGGTGGATTAAGTGGAAATTTGCATGCTGAATAGTGGTAAACTTCTCTCAATTTCAAGCCTTTTCACCCAGCTTTGCTTCCAGGACACTGGCAACTGAGCTTGTCCCTTCTAGATAGGACATTGGAGGGGGCCTTCTCTAGAGGATCTGACTACCCAAGGGGGCAGAAACCTAGTTACCCTTGAGGGTGTTTCAGTGAAGGCTCAGCTTTGTCTAATCACTTTATGGTAATGTCGTAACGCCCATAACACAGTGGCTGGGTGGATAGTGAGGGAATACCAGATGTGGGGAATGTCTCTAACATAACAGAGACCAAAACACACAAACAAACAAAGAAGAAATTGAAGCAAATAAAGATTGCAGGGAAGAGATGAAAGCTTTTTAAAAAACCTGAAATGTATATAGTCTTTGATATCAGAAAAGAAATTGTGTCCATGAAACAAAACGTGGTGTAATAAAAACAATTAGAGACAAATAGAATTCTTAGAAATTAAACATATGTTAGCAGAAATAGAATATTCAACAGAAGAGAGATGAGGAATTATTCCAGAGAGGAGGTGGTAGAAAGATGAATATAAGAGAAAAGATAATAAAATTAAGGGATCAGTCTAAGGGTCCAACATCCAACTAAAAGGAGTTTAGATTCAGAATGAAAGAACAGGGGAAATAGAGCTCAGAAATTGCTTTAAAATAAAATTTCCCCAGGAATTGGAGGAGATGAGTAAAATTTCCTTGAGTTTCAAACACAGTCAATGGCGCGGGGGTGGGTGGTGGTGGAAATGGGGGACCATACCAAAGTATACTGTCATGGGATATTAGAACACCAGGGATAAAGAAGAAATAATATTTGGATGTTGGAACAGAATGACTTGTAAATAACAGCATGAGGAACTACATGACAGTGAAGAAATTCCTTGAAATTTCTGAGGGAAAAGTATTTCTAAACAATGAATTCTGTAGTCAAGCTATTGATTAATGGAAGAAGAGAATAAGGATATTTTCATGCATTCGGGTTCTCCAAAACTTAATTTGTCCTGAGCATCTTTCTCAGGAAGTTGCTGGAGTTTATGCTCCCTCCGGTCACCCATGGGGGAGTCCATCAAGAAGGCGAGAACAAAGAACCCAGCAAAGGGACTCAATACCGAAGAGAAGCAAAAGCCAGTCCCGCGATGACAGCTCAGAAGCACTATTGCTACAAAAAGGACCAGGGTGGGGAGAGGGTGGGGGAGCGGGTAGACGGTATGCAGAAAAAAATAGTTGATATGTTTGTCTGTATTAAGAGGAATGTTACACGTCTATTGGAGAGTTTGAAAAAAATGTAATGATAGGCAGAAAATTAAGCAAACAAAAATATGACACAACCACCAGTGTCAGGAAAAAGAAAACTGTGTAAAAGAAAGGAAATGGACTCATATATCCCATGTGGTTTACATGTGAACAATATATACGTAGCCAAAATAATGTAATCACTGATTACAAAATAATGTAATCAGGAAAAAGAAAACTGTGTAAAAGAAAGGAAATGGACTCATATATCCCATGTGGTTTACATGTGAACAATATATACGTAGCCAAAATAATGTAATCACTGATGAGTGCTTCCCCTGAAATTGTTGTGTAATTAAATTGTGAGGATTAAGGAAAGGAAAGTGTGTGAGTGTGTGTGTGTGTGTGTGTGTGTGTGTGTAAATGAGAATGAGGAAGGGAGGGAAAGAGGGAGAGAGAGGTTGAGAGCACACATGCTGGAGAAGGTGTATATAAGAACTAAATTCTTATTTTCCATAGTAGGAGGACAATAGATAATATTGACATTTGAAAATTTTTTTTAAAATAGGAGTACAAGAGCATCATTTAAGAATATAGACTGATCGTCATAATTACCAGTTACGAGTTGATGGTCATTGTCTCTGGGATTCTAGGGTGAGGAGGGATGGGATTGGGATGGGACATTCTTTTAAGCTCTATTATTCTACATGGCTTTAAAAAAATATGTGCATATTTTTAAAAAATATATTACCGTTATACTTTTAAAATAAACTGAATGCAATGAATTCTAGTGCTCAAAGGTTTTCAAGCTAAGCTTCCCAGATTCCTGGAGGTTTCCACAGGGACTGCTTAAGGAAGAGGCGGGGCCCCAGGTTTCACACCTGAGTTTCTGCTAAAGGAGCTATGCCTTGTCATTGTTAAGTTTCAGTGAACTATTTCCTTTGAACAAAGGGTTCCCTAGTGAAACAACACCAACAAACAAATTTGAAAAGCACTGATGAGTCACATGCTCATCTGGAGAAAAACTGCTCCCAAATAAATAAGTTGGATATAATAACCACCAGACTCCATCCAGCTTGCCTATCACCTGTCATTTTCTTTTACCACATACAATAGAATTGTCCTATTTCCAACTCTTGATAAATCTCAAGAGGCTTGGAGTAGAACCAATATGGATTATACATGTGATTATGAAAATGTGCACAGATTTGAAGTGATGACATTAAATACATTTTCAAGGCATCAGGTATGGCACATCCTGCCAGAGCTCACGTAAGTGTTATCATAAGGTGTATCTCTCTGTCCCTAGGATGAGGTTGGATATTCTAGTTTTGCCTAGTGATTGTGATATATTTATGATTGTGCTTTAATTAGGGTTGATTTTGGTCCCACAAAGGAAAAATACCCCTACCCCAGCTTAAAGGAAAAGGTACAAATAAAATCTGTATTTCTAATATTAAAGATAATCCATATCTTTTGTAAATGTGGAGTATTGATTGTTTCCTGGGCTATAGAGCTTCTCAAAAACAAAAAAAAAAATCCTTAACTCAGTGAGTTTAATTTGGGGAAAGATCAAATGCTGAAACACATACTCCTGAGAAAGTTATTCTCTCATCAACCAATATCTATCTATCTCTCTCTTCCCCTCCCACCACCCCTGCCACTTACAATTTGAAATGTTGTACCTCTTCTGTGGGCTTCCATTATTTCTCAGTCTAAAATAACTAAAAGTTTCTTTGAAAAGTACATATAATTTTTATAAAGTTTATATAAAATACAATATATAATATATTCATTTAATGTATTTTATATATTATTTTACATGTATATCTCATTTGATGTTGACAACAACTCTTTGAAATTTGTATGATTGTTCTCATTGTGGAGATGAGGAAATAGTGGCCATTGGAATTTGACCCCTCCCAAGTTGCATGGCTAATGTGGAATATGCAAAAAGAAATCTACATTTTCTGATTATCATTCTACTTGGGCCAAACACCTGTTAATTAATAAAAAGACTAATCTTTATCAAAAGCATACACATAACATAAAAAAATTCCAGATTACATATATAGGATGACTAACTAGTCCTGGTTTGCCTGAGACTTTCCTGATTTTATCACTGAAAAATCCTGCATCCCGGGAAATCCCTTAGTTCCATTCAAACCGGGATGGTTGGTCACTTTACATGTAGTGCTCAGCCTAAGAGGCTATAATAGCTACCTTTTATGGGAACTGAGAGTGATACAGGAAATGAAATGCAAGGAGAGGAAAGAGATCGAGATAGTTTATTTAGACAAGGGTGAAGTTAATTTCTTACCCATATCAAAGAAAACCAATTTTAGCAACCACAGCAATAGGACAAAACAATTACTGCAACTTTTCAAAAACTTTCATGTAAATAAATATGTCTATAGCTTCAAGATCCATGTCAGTATCCAAAAGACACACAAATATGACACTACCAGATATTGAACAATAAAGTGTTCCATGAGAAGAAATCATAAAACACACAGCCAGATGTCCTAGGGCCAAACTACCTAATCCTCCCATTTAGACCTTGCTGTCCTCAAAGTCTGCCTCATTCAAAGGTGCTGCTCCCCAGTCTGGCTTACAGTTTGGTCCCTGCTTCTGCTGTACCAGATTCTGTTCCCCCATCCCTTTCCTGTTCTCACTGGTGCCTTTAAGATCACTCTTTTTCTTGGGTATTTCTCTTGATGCCCTTTCTTCACATTAACCTAAGCCCCTTTAAGGTTCTTCTGTGTCTCTTTCCACGTTGGAGAGCCTCCCCATTTCCTGTCCACTCCCCTCCCAACCCACCTGCCACAAAAGAGACCCTGAGAAGAGAAATAGAGATGCCTCTCCAAGGACAAGGAGGAGAGAGAAGGAATGAGGAAGGGCTGCAATTATCTTTATTTGAATATTTTGGGTGTGTGTGTGTGCCTGTGTGTGGACCCATAAATCATTTAGATAGGATTCCTTCTGGCCTTTATCTTTCCTTCTAGTGCCCACAGGTGTTCTAATATAGTTGAAATCATGGGGAATATGCATTTATACGCTAAGCATTAACCCATGTCTTTCTGTTGTCATCAAAACTACCATTGTTGGGCTTCCCTGGTGGCGCGGTGGTTGAGTCTGCCTGCCAATGCAGGGGACACGGGTTCGAGCCCTGGTCTGGGAAGATCCCACATGCCGCAGAGCAACTAGGCCCGTGAGCCACAACTACTGAGCCTGCGCGTCTGGAGCTTGTGCTCTGCAACAAGAGAGGCCGCGACAGTGAGAGGCCCGCGCACCGCGATGAAGAGTGGCCCCTGCTTGCCACAACTAGAGAAAGCCCACGCACAGAAACGAAGACCCAACACAGCCAAAAATAAATAAATAAATAAATAAATAAATAAATAAATAATAAGAAACACTGTTCTCTTTAGCTATACCCTCCTATCTGCCATTCCCACAGCCCTACACCACCGCTAATCTACTTTCTATCTCTATAAAAAAACAAAAACAAACAAACAAAAACTACCATTGTTCTCAGTTATTTTCCACCAAATATGATATTATAATTGGTAAATTTATACATATGGCCCTTTCCATGATTAGGGCTATTTTCATACCATTGGCATTCAAAATGAGTGCCCAATTTCATCTAATTTTGTAATTGATCAGCATTTAATAAGATTATATGTAGTATGCTGCTGTTTTGAATCCCTTCCATATCTGTTGTTAGAACCCCTATATATATATAGTTTTTCTACTTTTTTCTTGGGCAGTGTCTATTGTAATTACTTTTCAAACAACTACTACTTGGATTTATTATTTTTTTCCTCAGGGGAAAAAACCCCACAATTTATCCCCCTCCCCCACAAAAAACAAACTCACTTTCGTATAATGAGTGTCTTAGTCCATTCAGGCCACTATGACAATATACCATAGACTGGGTGGCTTACAAACAACTGAAATAAGCAACAGAAATTTATTTCTCTCAGTCTGAAGACTGGAAGTCCAAAATCAAGATGCCAACAGATTTGGTGTCTGATGAGGGCTTGCTTCCTGGATCATAGAGGCCCGTCTTTTTGCTGTGTCCTCTCATGGTGGAAGGGACAAAGAAGCTCTCTGTGGTCTCTTTTATAAGGGCACTAATCCCATTCATGAGGGCTCCACCCTCATGACCTAAGCACCTCCCAAAGGCCCCACCTCCTAATACCATCACATGAGAGATTGGGTTTCAACATATGAATTTTGTGGGATACAAATATTCAGTCTATAGCAAATAGTGTATTTTTTTAAAATAATTATATGTAAAAGACAAAATCATCCACAAAACTATCAGTGTGAGAATACAGCCTATGCCCGTGTCTTAAGGACGCCAGGGAGGAAAAAATAACAGGGATCATTTGCTTTTCATTGCCCAGATTTTTCATACACACAGATGCCTCCCAGATCAGCTAAAACCTGAGTTTTAACACCTTGTTCACCCCTCAAGGAGACTGCCACCAGCATTTGCCATCCATAGAACAGTGCTAAGACAGTCTATTTCTGGAGAATGGAGCAGAGATTAACTGCTTGTTCATGATAAATCAAGGGTATTTGATTTGCCTGTTACATGCCCAGTTTTCTTTGGAAGCAAGCCCTGGAAGCTATTTTTTCTGATCAAATCCTAACTCTCATGTTAGTGCTTGTGAAAGAGAAAAATAACATTTACTCATGATAAAGACTGAGTTCTAGCCATTATAAATCTTATCAACTGCCACATGAAGGTTAGGGGGAGAAAAAGAAGAAAAAGAAATTCCCATGTGCTCACTCAACCTTGGGTTTAGACTCATGCTACCACTACTGTTGCACACTGTTCTGGAATTTCTGTGATTGAAACAGATGAAAATATAAAAGGAGATAAAGTTGGGAACCTATGGAGATGTTTGCTTGTTGAATGTTGTACTGTAAGGAATGGCCAATAACATTTCAATACAGAAAATTGTCATACTTTACTAGTTAATATGAATTATTAGGAGGGCCTAATATTTTCTTTATTTCTCTTAGAAGCCAGCAAGATCAATAGAAATAAACTTAGCAGAATCTGCCATGTTGGTGTTTAGAGTCATTCACTCACACAGGCACAAAATGTATAATAATCTTTTTTTTTTTTTTGCTCCTATAAAGGTGCTCAGTGCCTAATATACCTTCCATATAATCTTTTGGTTAATGGCTTGAAAAGAGATATAATTCCCCCCCACCCCATTATCTAAAATGTAAGCCAACATATAACACTTTTCCATTGGTTAAAATATACACTTTTACACAAGCAATCGTTTGCTTGTTTCAGCAAACATTTCTTAGGTGTCGGTTGTGCTAATGTTCACTCAAAGGTACAGCATAAGTGAATAGTGCGGCCGAATGTGAACCAGATGACCTGCCGCCAACCTTGTCCACTCTTAGCTCACACGTGTTTTGACACCATCCATTAGCCTTGGGGAGAAGTGTTTTGATAGAGGGAGGAAGAATCACAAAGACAGGGATGTGTGCTCTCTGGGTGAGTGGTTATTTCTATTTATTTCTGAAGTTATTCGGATGTCCTTATCTATCAGCGTTACATACAGCTTGAAATTTCCCTAAAATAATCAGCTTGGGAATAAGAATAAGGAAAGTTTCTTCCTCCTCTCCCTCCTTCTTTCAATCTTTTTTGTTTTTTTTAAAGGACATCTAGTAACAAGACTGAGGAGTGAGCAGGTTGGTAAGATCAGTCTATATGGGGCATCAAGATATCACCGAAATAAATTAGCCATAGGATGCCAGTTAATCAACTGTTCACTCATGGTTCCCTAAAATGGTCTTGTTCAGATGTGGTAAAAGACCACCTAGAACAGAACATTTAAAACCAACCACAGACAAAGAGAAAGGTTTCTTTTTGGGAGCCACCCTTTGCCGTTGGGTATTTTCGAGATGTCTGTACAAGTTGCTAGGAGCAGCTGTGGCCACAGCACCACCCTGAGCCCAGCCAGCTGACATTTGCCTGGAGCTGGCAGAGACAGCCAGATGAGATCTGGAAACCCCAGAATGCCTGGGGTTGTGGTTTGTCTGATTGCCGAAATTATAAATCCTCTATCAGGCCTTTCAAGAAGTTGTCTGGTCCACAACATTGCACGTAATACACTCACTATTTTGAACAGGGTGAGGTAAATTATTTTCAGCAGCAGCAGATCTTTTGATCCCAGTGACCACGAAATAAATATTAAATACAATTTTAGGAGTGATTTAAAGGGACTCCACATTATTCATTCTTGTCAGATCCTGTTTGAGAAAATGTATTTTTTCCCCTCATTTCCATTGACTCAATTTTCCTCTGTTCAGACATGTGTGTGTGAGTGTGGGGTGTGGGAGAGTATTGTACATGGCCAGCCCCACCCAGGCCTCACCGAAGTTTACAAGACTGTCCTGGAAAAGAAGACTTGACAGGGAGATAGAAGTGTTTCCTGCACCCTCTCCTCCTGCTGTCTGCAATATAAAATATAGGACAGGTGAAAGCAGTTTTTTCACAATTCCTATGAGCAAGGTTTTCTCTCACAGAAAATCCACAAATGGAATAGTTGCCCTTCAGAATACCTTCAAGCATTCAGCATGACCATGGCTTCCTCTAATGGGTCCCAACTCATTTACTAATAAGGAAATTCAGCTTTTAACCACAGATTTGCCATTTCCCTTCTCTACTGCATCCATAGCCATTTGGGGTAACATTATAGGTGAATATTCAAACATAAATGCTATGCAACAACAAAAATATTTGTCATGCTCCCAAATATTTGCCCTGTTTCTCCTCAAAGTTAAGGGGGAAAAAATCCAGAAAACTTACTTGTTTGTATTGTGTATACCTGGGAAGTTTTTCATGCTGAGTAACAGAACACAACTTGAGCTGCCTTGCTTTCTGCTTCCAGGAATGCCAATCAGAGAACATTCTTTTTCAGACAGCCAAGTTTAGAAGTCAGTTGGTTTCTGGTAGGAGGTAGGGGGAGGGGATGGCAGTGGGAAAAGCACAGTGAGTCCTCCGGCTGATCTTCAGTTTCCAAGTGTTTCCGCAATAGCCATCAATGAAAGCATCTCCTTTTACCCACGTGGAGACAGGTAAAAATACAGCTGAGTAAATCAGTATTAGATGTAGCAACGGAAGCTCAGTCAGAGCATGGAGGGGGGTTAAGGGGGTGGAGGGGGTGGAGGGAGGGCTTTTGACAGCCTGCCATTGGTGAGCTTACCAAAGGCATCTGCCAGTGGGACTTCAGTGGAATGTGAAACCAAATCATTTTCAAGTTAAAGATAGACACAGTATACACCAGGATCTAGAAGCTGGATTTTAACCTCGTGTCTCTCCCTAGAATTTCAGAGAGTCCTGTTGTGATCTCTGTTGTAATTAGCCATTTGGTTAAGGTTTATTCTTTACATGAATGTGCTAAGAATTCATATATGTTCGGGATGTACTGGAATTAAAAGGATTTAAGAGATCATGTACATACTCTAGGGTAAGTGTAAAGATGTTGCTTCTCTGGGAAGGTTAATGTTGCATTTTTATTTTTATTTGTGTGAATGAAAAAGTGATCAGGGAGATTTTCCAGTGTTGTAACTTTGTTACCTTTCTTGAGATATTTGGCGTTTTACATTTTGTGAAGTAGAAAGAAAGTATTTCAGCTTAGTTTTGAAGATGACCTTGCACTTCTAACTTCAGTTTGGCTTTACCTTTACTTACTTTTCCCTCTATTAACTCCTTAAACACCCTGGATTTCTTGAATTACAACGTCAGTAGTTAAACATGTCACAACACCGACTAAATGTTATTCTGTCCATAATGCCATTGGAGGTGACTGTATTCTTGTGAGATGGAGTTATTTCCCTTGCTTGGCACTATGGCATTTTCTAATTTAAAAAAAGAAAAAAGAAAAAAATAATAAAAGTGGTGGGGGGGAAGTTGGTAGAAAGTGCATAAGAAGCCGTTGGAAGATATTCTGTTTAAAAAAAAAAAAAAGATGAGAAAAATAGGCGATTTTCCATTGAAGAGAACAATTTATTAATAGAAGTTATTTTTTGGTGTTGCCTCATTAATTCCAAGCAGGTTCTCCTCCTCCAAAAAAGCTGATATTTGCTAAGTGAATAGAGGCGTTCTGATTCTACAGAGCTTGAGAGTGGAGGAGGGAGAGAGTTGTCTGATTTGCTGTTGCCTTGCTATGTGCTGAGGATTTCAAAACTTTTTTAGTTAAAAGAAAGAATGACAAACCGTAGTCCTCTTCATGTTTTTGACCATGTATAGGTTTTGTTTCTTGTTTTGTCCAGTGACCTCTCGGCTCTCTTAGAGACAGCTTTTCCAAACTTGCACAGCATTCCTTCTGAATAAATACTGTCCATAATCGTCACAGAGTACATGGTATGAATTGGAGATTCTACTTTATATGGGGAAAATAAATGTGCTGATGTGCTTATTACAGAGCGTGGGGCTGAACAGTTGTTGCACGTAACTGGCCGGGTTTTGTTCTGTCAAATCAACCAGAATCTAATGAACTAAGCTGGCTGAACTAGGTACGAACAATGAATGATAATATGGATCTTTCACTCAACTTTGATCAGAATAAATAATAATACCGCGTTACTCTTCTAAAATGAAAAATGAACATAATGAACATGATACTGATAGAGTCACTTAATTTTACAGTTTTGTTAGATCACGGTTAACCTTCCCTAATATCTATAATTAACCCATTAAGTTGTGAAAGTTGCAGTTAATTTTCACTTCTCTGCAAGCGGATGGCACGTTTGTATATTTTCCCTGGTGACATTGGATGCCGGTCCCCCTTGCTTTACCCGGCTGTGTCCTGCACTGTTGACAAGAGGAGGGAGCCTGGCAGGAATCATAGGTGTCTCCAAGAAATTTGGGAGAGCATGCAACACACACACCAGGACACACACAAACACTTACATGTAAACTTACCTTTTACTTAACTAACATATTTCTGATTGAATTATGCATACAAATAAAATTATATTAGTATGGGGCTTTGTTTTTGTTTTCAGTGTGTCAAAAGAAAACCAAAAAAGGATACAACATTTAAAAGTTCTGAAATGTAAGAATTTTAGACGTACGTGGCCAGATCGCGTTGACAGGAGAAGGGGCCGATGAATATCTCTCTGCTGCTGCGATGTCCCTGCGGACATCATCAAGCTTGGATTTTATTTCTTTGAACATAGTAAGTGTAGTTGTTTTATAATATACATCTGCTAATTCTAATATCTCAAGAGTTACCAAGATTTGTTTCTATTATTATTGCTCCTGTCAGTTCTCAGTCTTGTTTTCTCATTTGCTTGGATATCTTTGACTATCTGCTGGAAATGTATTTTTAAAATTACTTGTAGGGATAAGTTGAGACCTAGTGGTGATGATGGTCTCCTCCAGAGAGGACTTGGGTTTGCTTCTGCCAGGGCCCCTGGATCAGACCAGAATCACCTTAGTCAATGGTGATTAGTCAAGGCACCCCTGTGCAAGGAGCAAGGCTACAAATCTGTGTGAGGAACGGTTGATTTGGGGTTCACCTCTACCCTGAGGGAAGATAGGACCTTTTGAGGTCCCAGGTGAAAGCTGGGTTAGTTTATTAAAGCCCTCACCTGAGGACCATGGGCTTTGATGTTCCACCAACACCCATAAGGCTGCCCAGCATGAAGCTGGTTTCTCAGACCTTTTGTTCCTGATACTCAGATACCCAAGAGCAAAAGCTTTCAAAAATTAGTGTCTTTATCTGAGTTCTGGTCTTCTCTTGAATGTTCCTGTCTTCACCATCTTATTAACTCTTTGCTGTTTTTACATTTTAAATGTTTTTGATTACCTCAATGAGAGTGTTGGTCCAAATGATCTCATTACTGTTACCAGAAATGGAAAGTCACTCTTCTGCTTTTATAGTCGTTTGTTTTAAAGACTCCTCATTCTAGAGAAGGTACCAGGCAGTCTGCTGATATCATTGCTCATTCCAGGTCATTTTTCTGATTTGGGGTTTTGGTTATGGCCTGATCTGTTGAGGCTTTTGTGGAGAACTTGGCAAATGCAAATTTCTGATTGGAAGAATTCATGTGTTCCAACCTGCTTTGAGCTGTGAACAGTACTTAACGGTCCTTTTATTTGCCCCTAGCTGGCCCCTTTTCTTAGTCATCTCTGTAGTCTCTCAAGCCACCCCTACTGCCATCTCTCTCAGCTGTTGACCTTGACTCTTCACACTATCCCTTGGCCTATATCCAGCATCACCACATTTCACAAATTATCGTAAATAAATTCCTTCCTTTCCCTTCTCTCTGCTCTGTTTCAGGTGCTCATTACCTCTCTTGAATATAGTATGGCTCCCAGTTGGTCTCCTGCCTTTAGGCTCCATCCCCAGCACATCTCCCATGCTGGGACCAACACACCCATCTTCTAAAAGTCCTAGACATGAATGGATTCCCCCCCTACTTAAAAATCTCTTGTGGTTCACCATTCCCTTCAAAATGCATTCCTTAGTATGTCTTAGTATGTCAGAAGGCCTCAACCTGTTTCTCTAACATCACCTCCGCTACTTCACTGGTCATCACCATCACTTTAATCACACATCGTTGCTGCCTCCAGAATATTCCATACATGATCATATGTCTGTACTAGTCTACCTACTAGTTTGTTGGAGTTTTTTGCCCGGAATGCTCATTGTTTACCTCCTTTGTGCAAATCCTACTTCTCCTTCAAGGTTGATCTCATAAGTCACTTTCACTGTCCTGGCAGGCACTGTATCTTACTCATTTTTGTATTCTCAGTTACTGACACATAGAAACTATTCAATACATGTTTAAGGAATGAACAAATGACTATTTCGAGGAAGTTTTCCCTCAACAGTTCCTTTCTTACTTTATTCTTTTTCCTTCTAAACATCATTATTCTTTTGACCTTAGACTCCTTGTCTAGAACAGTGATTGATGTCAAGTAGACTCAATTAAAAATGTTTGGTTATTGTTGTTTTGGTAAGGGGGATGTTATCTATTTTCATTTTTGCCAAATGAGACTGTATACCTTGATTGTGGTGACAGAAGAGATGATAGACGTGTAAGTACGATAAATTAGTTGTATGTTATCAAGAAGATTCATAATCAAAAAGAAAGTCATAGAGTTGGAAAACAGACATGTTTCAACAAATCTAGCCCAGAATGCTGAATAGCACAAATGGAAAAAGTCAATGTGACACAACTAAATTAAAATCATCTCATTGCATACACCTGAATCTGAACCATCAGAAAACACTGGATTATTTTCAGATCACAGTGTGTGCTAGAAGGAAAGAAGTTGCTTGTTTATGTGATACGATATTGTGACCCTAAATCTTAAAGTTGGTTAAAATTTTTCCCTAAAAATTTTAAGGCCTTAAAGTGCAGTATTAATCATTTTGCTATGCTAAGTTAAAAAAACTACATTTACTCATTATAAATTGAATATTGTTGGTAGGAGTCAGAGGAGGAGAAAATATAGCTTATTAATTCTAAGGGTGTTTAAACGATTTCATATTCCTCAGATCATTTATAAATTTTTCACACACTTATTGTATGCCTTTAATATGCCAACTCCTGAGATTTAGAAAAGTAAGAAACTTGGTTTCTTTAACCTCCACAAAGACAAAAGCCCTAATATGGATAGGGTCAAAATTTATCTTAAAATTTTTTTGAGTCTAATCAAATGTTCAAAGTCAATATTTAGATGAGAACCCAGATTTCTCCATCACAAAATATGAAAATATAATATTATTGACCTTTTTTTGCTTCATCAATGAAAGAAATTAAGACTAGATCTTGAAAACTGGCAGATTTTAAATTGTAACCTCCAAGTAGCTGAGCTAATTTGTCTTATTAATTTAACAAGTCCCTATCAAGCTCCTACCTTGTGCCTTAACTGTGCTTGTTCTAGACAATGAAATTATTTACTTAGCCCCCTTCACTGGACACTGACACCAGAGTATGTTGTGTTAAAACAATGGGTGTAATTTACAAATTGCTTTATATTATTCTCTCATTTATATTCTTAATTTATTTGTACTAATCTCCACTTGTTAAGAAGTCACTTTGCCTTTCCTCAACAATTTGTGTTTTTCTCTCAGAAAGCTAAGTTTTAAGAGTTTGGGGATTGCTTTTATTCTTAAAAATCTCATATTTAGCAGATATTTTATTATAGAATATCTTAAAGAGACCCAAACAAATTCTAAGAAAAAAAAAGCTAAATAGAAAATGTATCCTTACCGCATAGGAAACTGTGTTGTATCTTAACATAAAATAAAAGTGCATCTATTTGCATAAATAAAGCTGGATTCTGCATTCTTGCAAAATATATATGGCATAAAGATGACTCAGAGACACCCTGAGTCATGAAAGCTTCGTAAAGCTCCATGCATTTTAAAGAGAGCAATAGAGTTATTTTTATTATTTTTCCTTTTTAGTCTCATTTTACTTTTGTACTCCCATTTCTATGTAACGTGGTAGCACACAGATTTATGAGTACTGAAAAAATGAATTCACTGAATTAATCGTAGTTCAAGAATACAGATGCCTTTATTAATTTTATTAAAAGACGTAGGCTAATTTTGAATGAAATTTATCTTCTCATGCATTGAATTTTCTAGCCTTAGATGGTTCATTACTACACATTTGTAGAAACATCTTTACTCATCGAAAGATGTTTTTAACACCTCAGGTAAGTGTAACAATTCTCGTCTAAAATGCATCCAGTGTTTCACACTATTTTGTGGGTAAGAGACATATGTTGTTATTTTCTTTTATATATGATAAAACTAAGATGCACACGTATGAAGTGCTCCGGATATACCAGGCGTGGTTTCCTGAGGTAACGCGCAACCTCTAAATCTCAGTGGCTTATAAAAACCAAGGTTTCCTTCCCACTCATGAAAATTATTCGTCAAGGGTTGGCTAAAGTCCCTACTCCACATTGTTGCTTTTACCAGGAAATGGCCCATGTTCCTTATGCTCACATTTCCTTGGCCAAAGCATGCCATGTGGTCACACCTAACTTCAGTTGGACAAGTAATACAATCCTACCACTTGCCTAAAAAGAGAAAAAGCTGGACTATTTATGAAGCGATCTAATGAATTCCACACTCATGGATGATAGGCAGTCCTAAACCCCCAGCAGACCAAAAGGTCTAGATTTAAACTCTTATATACCAGTGAACAGTTTTTGGTCCATACTTGGTAACACGTAGGCAAGCTACCTGCGGTCTGATGCTAACGTCTCTTGTCAGTTTTTATCCTTTGACTTTGAGCCCCACTGAGAGTTTTTTGGCTCTCTAAATCTTCACCGTTTCTGGAGTGTCTGCGACCTTTCCTGTCACAGCTTCTCTGGTCCCTTGGAGTCCTAGCATTTTACCTGTCCTCACACTTAATCTTTCAGGGAGTTCTGCCCATGGAGAGCTCTGGGAAGGAAAAAGAGCCTCTGATAGGGCAATTTCTATAGAATGTAGAGAGTCAGTGTGCAATGCTAGCACTTTCCCATCTCTAAGAACTGATCATGTGTAGCAGAGAAATGGAGAAAAAGGTAGTTGAATTGAATTCTAATCCCCAGTGCCCACTTCTTCCAGGAGGCAAAAGAAAAGGACTAGGATGAGGGAAAATGCCACAGAGGAATGGTGATCGGTATTACACGTTAGAAATGCATAGTTTTGAATAACATTTGTATCCCTCTGCTACTCTTTTTGCTTTGCATTTAGTTTTAAGCATTAACAAGGTAAAACTGGGGAATTCAGAGATTAATGAGGCACTTAAAAGTTGAAAAAATTATTAAGCCAATATTTTAAGGTCTTTTGGATTTTAATTTAAATCAGCAAATCCAATTTATGTTCTCAGGAGTGATAATTCTAGGAAATGCTATATGGAAGAAAAAGAAAAAAAGAGGAGGATCCTAGGTCAGATGAATTTGGGAAATGCTGTATACCATATTGCTCTCTTGGAGATTTATGTGACCTTTGCATTAAGGGCTCTTAAAGTTTTACGCTAAAGAGACATGCTTGATTTTCTTTAACCGAGTGTTTCTCAAGCTAATTTGAATATATGTATATATATGTATATACACACACATATATATAATTTGAATATATATAAACACATATATCAACATTATTTATATATTAATATATCATTTTTAACACATACTTTAATATACTTGGTAAATTCTGGATAAATCACCCCTAGTTCATTGTATTAATTATTAAAAGTGTGATAGTGGGGTAGCTTATATAATACTTTGAGAACATAAAGCTGAGAATTATAAAGACTTTTAAAAATATCTTTACCTTTGGGTACTTTGCATTCTCTTTATAAACGACATTGATTTTAAACACCAGCAGAAATCAAATCTTAAACTGATAGGGCATCCAATAATATTTGTTTAACTTTATTCAGGCATATCATTTGTGATATAGCCACTTATAAGGAGCCTAGCTGTATTCAGCAGAACCCAGAACTCAAAAGGGATTTGCATTATCTTACCCATTTTATTCAAAACTCTAAAACTGTTATTCCATTTTAGAATATGTTCATACATTAATAATTTATTAGACTCAGTTATCTTTTCTTTATGAAGACCGTGTGGAAAGGAAAGTCATCTTCAACTTCAACATCTGTTTCTTGACTTTTTTTTTTGTTCACCTCCTTTAAATTCAAAATGTTTAAAGCTTAAAAGGGAAAAAGAAACTGTTGGGTTTCAAAAGATGCTCTACTAAATTTATTATCTATAGGAATTTTTCTGTGCAAGAATAAGGGTAATAGACTAACAAGAGCAAAATGTCCATCTTTTTCTTTAGAATGTTTGTTATATTCAGTTAAGTGCTGTGACCACTTAAAATGAACCGATTGTTCCGTGAAGTTTTATACCACCAGCAGCTCTATTCAAAGAAAATCCTAGATATTTGGTTCACTTACAAGTATCGGGGTGTTTAGTTGTGACAGGGAGCCTGTGTCCTTTTATCACCTTGTCCACCCTGGTAATGTTATTCTGCTTTTCATTTATTTGCATCTCCTCCCTCGATTTTAAAAGTATGAGATAAATCAATACATTTTTCAAAAAGAAAATTATACCTTCTTTCTGTTCCATAAAAAGAGAAATCATTCAATCAAAAGTGTAGACAGCATAAATTCTTAGCAAACGTTTTTCCTCCGATTGATTTTTGTTTATATTTTTCCTTGGGGTTATAATAAGATTCAAAAACTGTAATGATGTCAGCAACACCTCTAAAAATCCACTGCAGGAGAAGCTGAAGATCTTTTCTCAGCACTGCAGGGCTGCTCCTTTGGAACTCTGTGAGTAACCACACAGCAGAACCTTACCTTTACCTCGTTTGCCAAATTATGAAGTCAATTAGATCTGCATTCTGAACTTGCTTAGCACCCAAACATTTATAATGCTGTAAATATGCTGTGTAACCATTTGCCATACACCAGAACATAAATCTGAGTTACTTCGATTTACAGTATTGTAATCTCTCCTTAAAAATGACATGAGGGAAGTGTTTAACTTAATGAGGCAGAGGATCCTGGTGTGCAAGTTACATTGTATTTTTCATTGCACAAGGGTAAATTATTGCTTCAGTCTCCTATATGGTACCCCAGTGGCCTCAAAGATACAATGTAGCTTCCAGAAATGCCTGCTTTTGTCTTGGGCAATAACTTACTCCACTAGAGTGTGCTGAGAATTACCCATAACATTTCTTGCAGTAGGCTGAATTTCTTGAAGGTCATTCACAGATACTAACTGAATTTGACTTTTTTTTTTTTTTTTTTTAACATAGCGACATTGACTGACGTGGTAAGTCTGCATACATTAATATACAAAAGGGAAAACGAGCATTTACTTTGTCTAAAACTAGAAAACAAGCAAAAAAATTCTGAGTAAGAGATGAAATTATAGGACATAAAATTTTTTCTTAGCATTTTAACCCTGATGTTGCTAACTTTTTAAATAAATAAACACAGGCCTTTGAAGGGTGGTCCATAAAGATTTAGGACTATAATAATTAAATACGTAGTTACATATTTGCAAAAAAAAAAAAAATCCTAATCCTGTATGGAACACCAAATTTATGAATCTAAATGTGGGGGGAGTTTTTTAAACAAGCTTTACTTTCTAATAAAGTAATATAGGAATTTACTTAAAACAAAGCAAAAACTCCCCTCACCAATCAGTGTTGCAGCATTTGGGTAAATGTTAGAGCTTGTCAATTTTCAAGGCAGAGACGTTATTCCAGGCTTTCTGCCAAACCATTACTGGTAATCAAGAGACGAAGCACGTGAAAGTACTGTGCCTGGCTTAGTTAGATATGCATTTGCTAAAAGAGAAACCAACACATTTCTCATGCAAGCCATCAGAATTACAATTGAGGAACACATGCACACACACACACACACACACACACACGCACGCACGCACACAATGCTTTTATAAGTCTAGGAATATACACATTAAAATACCACTCTGTGCTTAAGGGGAACACAGTAGCAGACACAGCTCATGTTGACTGGGTCCTTTCTTTATCAGTAGAGTGGTTTTAACACCCAGCCACATTTCTCTCAATGGCTGCAATGGGAGGAATTAAATTACTCATATCTGGACAAGATTTGGGATTGCACTACGTACTTAAATTCTAGCAACTATTTAAAATGTCTCATTGATAAATGGGTGGTTTAGGCTGCTATTTTCTGTTTTTTAAATTTTTTTTATTTAAATGATTTGGATAAACATCTGTTTCCCCATAGTGCTAAAAAAACAATTTATGTGATATAATAGTGATGTCAGAAAGTAATCAAAGCAAGCATTTTTTATGAAAGGAAGACTGAAGTGTTTTAAGTTCTTTGGAGGGAGGAATATTGGGTAAATAACTGAGTATTTGCATATATTTTTTTGACCACTGGAGGGCTCTCAGATATTTTTACTTTAATTCTTTAGAAATCAATTGGACATAGCTGTAACTTCAGTAAAACAAATTTAAATCTTGGCACTATAAAGTCTATATAGTCACCTAGCTCTTAAGATGGTACCTGTTCTCAAAAGACAACATAAAAGAGCAATCAGATTTAATTTACTGTGTTCTTTCACTGTTTCACAACAAAATTTCACAACAAATTTACTCTCCCCAAAAGTAAACAAAGCCAAATAAAACAATAAATGCATACTCAAAAGGCAGATGGCCTGGAGCCAGAGTTAGGAATGGTCTGCCATGTATATCAAGTTCTTTGAATTCTCATGTATTTGCATTTACTCAATAATAAATCTTTGTTTCATTATCATAAAAGTATTTTTCTCCAAATTTCCAGGAAGATGCACCATGTTTATCCAATAACTTCTCATCCTCCCAAGTTGCTGCTCGTATCCTTTAGAATTTCCTTTGGTTACAAATCCCTTTTGCTCAGGAAGCATAGGTGTAGGTAGTAAGAATGGCAAGAAATGCAATTAAAATATATCAATCACTCTGGACAGTGATTTTAAAGAAGATAAGAATGGAGGCGGACGAGAGAGGGAATATTGCAACAGTCTGTTCATAAAACATTAGAAGATTTAACTGATTCCATAATGCCAAGGTTAGATGGACCACAAGAGTGGAGGTTCCCATATGTTTTGTAGTTGAATTCTTTAGAAATCTATTTGATAGAGCTGAATATTCTCAAAATGGACATTCTATGCAGAGCACATGCAAAAAAGAGACTACACTTCATAGTTTTCTCATAGTTCTAGGCCTTCTGCAATACTGTGAATACCCACTAGGAGAGATGGGAGAAATGTTTGTCACTGTCACCAGCACTCTTAGCGCAGAGGTGTTCGTCCTGATGGGTCCCTCTTCTATCTTTTCATGACCTCTCGGCTTCTTGTGGACATCTCCCATGCACACTCAGAATTCCGAGTTTTGCTGGCCATTTCTTCAACGGCTCACATAATCCATTTTATCCAACGTCAATAGGTCAGAAGATATAGAATTACACAGCTCAAAGAGGAGAAAAGCAAAAGAGGTAACATTCTGGTACTCAGTGAGGAAGATTATTTCCAGATGGTTCTGCTTGATAAACAGTGAAATGCAAGGGGGAGGATTATAATAACCGTGCTTAATCTGGAAGTGGCTATGATTCCAAATCCCTGTGATTTGAATCTGGAGTGGCTGTGGTGCCAGTTTAGGGGAAACCAGAAAGCTTCCTCGCTCCCTGATGAAGCTACCCAAACATTATGCTCTTTTGACAGATTCAACTACGATTTTAAATCTTATTTAAAAAGCTGTTCTCCTCATTTTATATATCTAAATAACTGGATTGGTTATTTAGTAAATTGGAGACACCTTCATGTCCCCAAGCCTACAGAAATATAGGCAGCCTGAGCCACGACGATGACAAGGTTTTGCTGTCACGATCAGGAGTGGCCTTAATAAGTAGTTCTGCCTTTTACAAATTGCTACCTGGAAGAAAGACTTTACACTAGCAATGCTAAAAATAAAATATACATCCCCTAGTATTCAAATGCATAATTCTCAATAACCCTGCTAGGTCAGTTTCTTCATCTGCTTGAAGTATTTAACACCCTGGAGGACACTTCAGTATGTCTTTCTTTTCTTTTCTTTTTTTTTTTTAAAAACTGGGGATAAGGTTGCCTTTTTTAATTAATTAATTTGTTTATTTATTTTTGGCTGTGTTGGGTCTTCGTTTCTGTACGAGGGCTTTCTCTAGTTGCGGTGAGCGGGGGCCACTCTTCATCGCGGTGCGCGGGCCTGTCACTGTTGTGGCCTCTCCCGTTGCGGAGCACAGGCTCCAGACGCGCAGGCTCAGTAGTTGTGGCTCATGGGCCTAGTTGCTCCGCAGCATGTGGGATCTTCCCAGACCAGGGCTCGAACCCGTGTCCCCTGCATTGGCAGGCAGACTCTCAACCGCTGCGCCACCAGGGAAGCCCCAGTATGTATTTCTAGTCAAATATTCAGATATTTGATGAAAGCATTTCTTGGGGTTTTTTTATGGATTCAGGCAGTATAATGGTGAGACCTAGCCATAAAAATGTCTAAGCCCGAATCGTTTCTTTCATGCTTTAAGGAACTTATAAAATCACAAGAGCAGATTTTGAACGTTTTTTTTTCTTTTGAGAAGAAGTTTATCCATCTCTTTGTGTACTGGAGTTACCCATCTCTGTGTGAGAATATGTCAGGCTTCTTAATTTTTCCATGAGAATATCAACCTGCTGCCTTTTCACCTGCTATTTAAACATATAGATCTTCCTTCAGTCAACCACGTAGAATATCGGCCCTTATAGCAACTATCAAAAGATTTAACCTTGAAATGACTGTGTTAAGTAAGAGTATGCCAAGATATGTTCTCCAAGTGCTATAGTAAGTTGAATCACACACCTAGGCCTCATTTTCTTAACTGTTCTCTTCCCTCTCCATACACATATAATGTCATTACTGAGGAACCGTTCCATTTTGTGCCCTTGAGTCCCGTTCCAGTTTACCATAAGACATGGCACTTTGGGAAAATAAAGAAAGAATGATATTGAACAACTGCAGTAACATTGTGCCAAGTGTTACTTTATATCTTCAGAATAAGGGACTATGCCATACAATTCTCATAGGAATTTGTGCCAGGAAAACATTTATTTCTCAAGATAAACTTGTAAACTTTCTTTACTGTACAAGGAAAATCATATGATCTATCAATTTCCTTTTTTGTTGTGACTGCCCAAGTTACTTCCTGTTTCATAATAACGCTCATCTGTCTCATTGGGGTATCATTCCTGCTTTCCCCACCTGTGATTTCTGACTCAGGTGAGAGATCAGTGCTCCACTGTTTCTCATCATCAAGCAGACAGTAGTATTTGTTGATTTAATATGACTTTGCGCTGTCCTGTATGTTTTTAATAATGAAATACTCCATGTTAAAAATAGGAAGTAAAATTTCAAATCCTCAGGGATGGTGAACAAGACTGCTGAGAATAATGGAATAAATATAAACAGTAACACTTCTTAGGGGCATTTGAAACTCATTTTTTCCAAAGAGCTTGATGATATCCTTTTATCTGTACTCCAGTTTTGCCCAGAGTCTATATTTATTGCTATAAGTCAGGTCACATTGTATTTTACTTAGTTTTATTTTCAGTGAGTTTTCACTTTCTTGGCGTTCGCATCAGAGGACTGTTGACAGAATAGTTAAGCAATAAGGTTATGCTTATTCCTCTGCACACTCCCCTCCCTCTTTGATAATGAATTTTCTAATATTATACTGGGTCCAGAGAAGCTCAACTCTGGATTGAGTCACCAAATTTTAGAGCTGAGAGTAGGCTTAGACATCATTTAGTGACTCGTACAACCTGTTAGTTTGACAGAAGATGAAAGCACAGAGAGATCAGCTTTGTCCAAGAACACAAGGACCAAGAGTAGCATCCATTCCAGTTCTGTTCTCTTACATCTTAGGGCCTTTTAAAAGTTCATGGCAGCCATTCTTTGGCCCTTACAATAATGATTTGCCCACCTCAATTACTTTCTTTTATGGAGGTCATCCTGCTTTACAATATTTGTAGGCAATATCATGAAATTGTTTTTGATAAGGAAAAACTAGGGATAGAAGGATTAAAAATTGGTCTGTAAAGCATTTTAAGTCAATGGTGACTATAAATCACTGTTTTAGGCAAACACAGTATCGGATAATTCTCTACACACAGAGCAGGCAAATGGAAGCATGCCCTTCAAAGGCTGGAGCAGATAAGGCATAATTCTGTGACAAGCATTACAATCCTCTGAGTTTCTCAATCATTTTTCATTATTCCTTTCTGCCTGTGTCACTTTTAGAAGCTTAGACCAAACCGTTCATTGTTAGGAAATAGTATCTTCGATATTTTCAAGGGCTTTGTGCTATAAATAAAGAGAGAATTTCAAATCAGTGCTATGTGGAAACATTAAAAAAAATTACTTGCAGTTTTGACTTAGCATTTCTCACGTTCATATAATCATTGGTCAAATGAGTGATCCTTGATAATGAAGAGAATCTGTATCTTTTTTAATTCCATTTTTCATTCATTCACCATCTACTTTGGTCACCAACCATGTGCCAGTTACTGTAGGAGATCTATGGATGCAACCTCTGTCCTCAGGGAGCTCACAGAGTGCAGGAGAAAGCCATGTACACAAGCAAATTGTCATGATTTCATGTGACAGATGCCACGACATAAACCCCAAAAGGCATAATAGAGAGGACAGAGGATTAATAGAGGGAAAGATAAGTGATGTGAAACTTGAAAGATGGCTTCCAAGTTTGACAGGCAGGTTTGTGGGGAGGGGTGCACAATCGGAATGTAAAATAATATTCTGGGAGGAGCAAACATCAGTTTAAAAGTATTGAAGGGGTAAGAAATTATGAAATTCTTAGGTAACTGAAAATGGTTTAATATTGCTAAAGCATAAAATGCATTGTAATAAGTGATGCACACTAAGACTGGACACAGAGGGAGAAATATCATAAAAGGTCTTTAAGACTATGTTAAAGAGGTTAAAATTTACACCGAGGCAAAGAGAAACCATTCAAGAATTAAGACCAGGCAGTGGATTAGTCAATCTGAATTTTAGAAAAAACACTGTTGCCACAGTCTGTAAGAAAAGCTAGAGAACAAAGAACGCAACTCAGAAGAACAGCAAAAAGGCAATACACTACAAATCCCAAGCAAGAAACGTTAGAGCCCGATGTTCTAAGGAAGTTGCAGTGATAATTGCAGTGAGAAAGAAAAGGGAGGATAAACCCAAATGATATTTCATAAGTAGAATCAATAGGATTTAGAGATTGGACAGGAGGCCCTGAGAAAAGTGAGAGATCAAGGATGGTTCTGAGGTTCTGGTTCTGGCAACAGGATGGATGGTAATGTCATTCGTGATGATAGGGAATGTGGGAACGGCTTATGTATGGGAAGGGTGAACACAGTGGCTTTGGGCATTTTGAGTTGGAAACTTTTGTGGGACATTCATGTAAAGATGTTCATTTGGCACTTGGATAAATAGGGGGAGGATGTCTTGTGTAGAGATATTGATTTAAAAGTCATTTGTGTATAAGTGGCTAAAGCTACGAAAAGTGTGACCTATCCCAAGGAGAGGTAGACTAAAAGGAAAAGAAGGATGAAAAAGAACCCAGTGAACACTAGTGATTTGGGTTGAGGAAGAGCATCTTCAAGAGACTTTAGGAAGAATTAGCCAGAGTAACGTCACCAAAATGGTGGCCTCCATCCCCCCACAAAGAACAGCAATTAGTCAGATACCCATTGGCAAAAGCAGCTCTGGGAGAGCTCTGGGGTCCACTTAAGAAACTTCAGCAACACAATGGAACAAAACAGGCGAGAATCACACACAAAGGAAGGAAAACGGCTTCATCTGCATTATCCCATCCCCAAGTCAGCTTTGCTCAGCCCCAAGAGGGAAGTCCCCAGCTGGAAAGAGGTCCCCTCATTGGGAAAGGAAGAGTGGGTAAGAGACCAGCTTTCAAAGAGGGTGGCTGGCCAAAAGGGAACCCAAATTGAAGGACTTTAAAAAAATATATCACTTTTAAATAGGATAGACTTGAAAATATTTTAATTGTTTATATGAAAAAGTTCATGGAAATGGAAAATTTATAGACTCAGAAATAAAGGGGGAATTGATAAATTTCCAGAACAAACTTAACAAGGGAATCCATAGACCAGGCATTTGTGTGCAATACAGCACACTTATTACAAACCAAGATGCACGTTGCTGTTGTGTTTGGCCTATATATTGTTTTTTTAATATGATTAAAAGAAAAACCTATTTGAAGTGACTGAATTGTTCAGGGGACTATTTCATGAAAATACCATTAAAAAAACTTCAGCTATTTATTGCAAATTTCAGATGCTGTTTTTTCTTGATCAAGGGAAGATAAGTAGATACAATGCTAGCCTTTAGTCCAGAAAAATTTTCTGCTCTCACTTCTACAAATGATCACCTAGTGTTAGAAACAAGATTTCTTAAAGATCATTATGTATTATGGTAAGATATATTCAGCAGAAAACATTTTTAGAAAGAACTAAATTATGTGGGAACTGGTACTGCATTCTTAATAAAGAAATCAGAACTGGCTTCCAAATGTTGCAGCTAACTCATGTAATCAACGAGTGTGTCTTACCATCAAAAGAACAACTTGAATTGTTATCAGTAAGCCACACTGGTTGAATCCAAAATGCCAGTTTGATATATATGACAGGAGTAACCTCAGGCTCTCTAGAAATAGGAAAGATTTTTCTTCTTAGAAAATACCATGGGATGAAAAATGTGGCTGTATGTTCAGGCTCATGGCAGGACCACCACAGGCTAGAACTCTGAGGGGCACCATTCACTTGGAATACATCGGATCTACACAACATGAAAACCCTACCAGTGTAGGGTCAAGGACCAAAAGATGCAGGCTTCACCAAAACAGGGAACAAAAACCTAATTCAGGAACCAGAATCTGAGCTTCAAATAAGATCGAGGAGACAGACTTTGCAGGACTTTCATTTTTGGCTCTGCAGGAGCTGCAATAAAAATCAGAAACAAATCAAAGGGAACTCCATTCATACTGTATATTCCTTAGAATTGGATTTTTAGAGAATATTCTGGCAGATGGAAGTGCCTTTCTTAAAAAAAATGTATATTACAACAATTTTTCCTTTCTTGTTTGCACAAAGGGTTTTAATTTCTCTTTCTAGAGCCTCTGTTTCTCTATTCAGTTTTCACTAAGTAGTCATAGGAGCTCAAAGGCATCATTGTATTAGGAGAACGTTCTAATCTAGAAGCAGTAACTACAGTTAGTACAAGTAGAAGAACATAAAGGGACTTTGGCAAGGCTTTTCTATCCTTTGATTCATTCATTCATTCACTCATTTATTCAAGAAATACTTTTGAGCACCTGTTATGTGGCAAGAAGTGTTCTATATTCTGGCCATCGGCGGGCAAAGAGACTATGAATAAGCTAATGGTCAAGGTCTAAGCACCTGCTGAGAGAGAAGGCATTATGTGTAGTAAGAAATGCAGCCACATCGGTGAATGAGGGATCAATGTTGTTTTCTGAAAGTTGCATTTTTAAAGCCATAATTCTTCCAAATGTGTTGAAAATTGTCCTCAGAAGCTATTTTAACTTTACACAGACGCAGCGCTTTTATAATAGGAAAATGCTCATATTTTCAGCTCAAGTTCTTAAGTGGAGACAACACGGCAGATGCTTTCGCTAAGCTTAAGAGATCGATTTGAACTGAATTTTAATTAAAATTGCTCAAAGGGCTGGTGAAAAGTTTTCTCACGATTGTCTGAGTCCATCAAAAGTTCTGCCCCCTCTAAAGAAGGATGTAGTGTCGTAGTTAAATCAAAATAGAAAGGAAAAATTGGTTATGTCGTGAGGTTTCGTTAAATGTTACAATAAAGTGAATTTTCATTTTACTCTTGGCAGTTACAGATATACTAATTTGTAAAGATATTAAAGTCAAGAAATTAGCATTGATGCACAATCTTATGCTGAGAACAACATAATACATTGGTATATGAACGTTTCTATAAAAAGTACCTACTGACTAGTTCAATATCTATTTTTGCTTTTTTTATTAGCAAATGCCTCTTAAGGACTGATGGTCTGACAACACAACTGATTAAATTAAATTTAAATTTAGACTTTAATGTTATTTTTTAATAAATGAATTAGGAAAGCATCAAACTGTTATTTTCTTCTCACATGCCAAATGTCAACATAATTTCTTCAAGGATAGTCATTTTTAACTGTGGAAATGTTGGTTCCTCAAAAAGAGGGCGATAGGGAATGCTGCCCTGTCAAACAAAGTTGAAATTTCATAGAAACTTAATTAGCAACTATTGTTCAATTCTTTTTATTAACAGTGCTATCTTAGGTACTTTGCAAGATAAAAGACGCATTAGATGGGACAGCAACTCATCCAGAGCTCACAAAATACAGTGGGAAACAGCTGTGATAAGTGTTTTAATAGCTGAATAAACAACATCCAGGCTGAAAGTACTGTAGGAGCAGAGAAATTAATTCCGGTTGGGGAAACCTTTTAAATTATATACACCAAGTGGAGCATTCATTGCAACAGGGAACAATAATACAAATATATGACGTGGCCCTTTCCTTCAAGGAACTTACTGTCTTCTTGGGGAGAGAAGAATTATACATAAAATAGTTAGAGGACTCTATAAATAGAGAAAATATTATAAAATGTGCAATTACAAAACGACACAAAGTCTCTAATCAGAAAATAAAGGATCTGAGAGTTCAGTGGAGGGAGAAATTGGTATTGACTGGAGAGATTAAATGATACCTTGGAGATGATGGACCATGATATGGGCTAGAAAATGCTGGAAGTATTTGCAGAAGCAGCAGAAGGGGAAAACTGAACTGATGAAAACAATGAACAAAGACAGGGCTGATTACAGCCTGTTCCGTGACCTTCAGAGGCCGACCTGGCTGAAGCAGAAGGCCTTCTTTGGGAAGTATTAGAAGAACGGAGTGGTTGTGTAAGGAAAAGCATAGGGTCGGGGTGCAGCATGAATGCCAAGATTAGGAATCCAGGCTTGATCTGATAGGAACAGGAAATCCCTGTAGTTTGTCCAGCAGCCTAGTGACACAAGGAGAGCAGCTAGAAAGACACGCTAGAAAGATTAGTCTGGGAGTTATTGCTTTTCTGAAGAATCATTTTATATAAAGTTCCTCTAAACCGCTTGGAATCTGTAAAACGTTAGACAGATATACAATGTTGTCATTACCTTAGACACATACAGAGAACTAACGAGCGTGTATACAACCCTAACTCTTTAGAAAGTGTACTGTAGGCTCTTGTGACCGAGATGTAGAAGAAATCATTTGGTCGGCCTGCTCTACCATAAAGGAGTAGATGAAAAACGGATATAATGGATTAGCCTTTGTTAAAACAACATGAGAGAAACAGAAGTGGAAATGTTACATGAAAAGAGAGATTTATTTTCAAAAGGACCTATCTCAGATATTTTAGGAACCTTCAGAAGGTGGCCTGTAGTGGGAAAAAAAGAAAGCTTCCTTTTGTAAAATTTTTAAAAAGGGAGAAATAGCTTTTGGAATTACAAACTGGTTATCCCAGCTTTAATGCCTGACAAGAGACAGTCAACAGGTTGCCAGCAACCAACAGGGCATTTACTGTAGGCAGTAATCAACAAGACCTTATGGAGAGAAAATCAGGGCAGATCAATTCAATTTCCGCCCCAGACACAGAAATAGATCTTAGTGATAAGGAGGTTATAATGTGGCTGAATTTTCGTAAGACTTTGGTATCTGCTGTGCTTGGCATCCGTTTTTTAATAAGCTACACAGATACACTCTGTGGGGCTTGCATGTGGGCATAGCTGATGCGTTTATATTCAGATATTAATTATTAAGGATGTCTCACCATTAATATGGAAACATTTTTCTGTAGCTGATAAACTCAGTGGTCAAAGGTTCGTGCTAATGGTGTCAAAGTAATGGAATTGCCCTCCATGTGGCCTCACTTTGTCCTGGAGTCACATTACCAGCTGAGCTCACTCCTTCCCACAGAATCACAGTACACGTTGTTGTCACTAGAAGAACCAGACAAGAATGGTAGAACAAAATAAACCCATATTCATTACTGGAATAAAAATTGCCCTTAAATGCTACTTGGGCAGAAGTCCCTAAGCACAGATGAGTCTGACAGTCAGAAAACCTATTGGCTCATTCAAAATACCTACTATATCAAGAAAACTGATGGTTTAACTGACATGAACTTTTTTTTTACTCTACTAGTCAAAGCAAACAAATTCACCCTTGAGACCAATAATATTTGTGTGGGAATATGTGACAGTTGGGGAGCCAACAGTCATACCAAGTTGGACCTGGTGCAAATTGTGTTTACTTTCTCTTATCTCATTGCTGAAATCTCTACTGCTCTCTTCAGCCCAGGAGAGCTCATTCCTCCCAGCTCCCCACAGCTCCTTCTCAATCCACTTTTTCCAGGCCCCTATTGGTTTCTAATGCATTTTGATGCCTTGCTGCCTCCTCCCAGCAATGCCCACAGAGCCATTCAAGACATTAAATTTAGGTCTACAGATGCCAATATGACCTCAGAGGTCATAGAGAGGCGTGGCATCTGAAAAGACCTCTTCAATATCCACAGATGAAATGGCTCTCAGGCCTGTGTGCCATCGTCTCTATAATTCCCTGTGCCGTGTTCTTTGCCCTCTGCGTCACTGGGGCATGGTGCCCCACCTCGACTTCCTGTGTCTGGGAAGGAAAGAGGCCACACCTAACCTGTACCAGTGCAGCTGTACTTATTGAAAATTCCACCCACAGCATGTGTACTCAGCCTGGGGCACAACATGAAAGATTTTCCTTAAAATTCTTCATTCTGTTTATTATTAATGACTTTTCAGTGCTGCTGCTAGTGGTTCTTCTAACATTAGTTCCTTTTAGGAATTACTTGGTATATCTTCTGTCTGACTATGTCCTATTTCTAAAAATATGAATTCTAATCTTTAAGAATAATCAAGTTTTCTTCAAGTGTTAATAGCTACAAAACACTATTTTGGTCATTTCTCTAGTTTTAATAAGGGGCATATCGAATACTTATGCATTCCATCTCTGCTAATCATCTTCTGTAAACCATCTTACTTTTAATAAAACAGTAAGTTAAAAGATATAAAAGAGCTCTGGCACGTGAAAACTGTTACATATAGAATGGATAAACAACAAGGTCCTACTGTATAGCACAATGAACTATGTTCACTGTCCTGTGGTAAACCGCAATGGAAAAGAATACAAAAAAGAATGTGTATATATGTATAACTGAATCACTTTGCTGTACTGCAGAAATTGTAAATTTTTGTAGAATTGTAAATCAACTATACTTCAATATAATAATTTAAAAAAAAATTTTTTTTTAAACAAACAATAGTAAAAGAGCTCTGTGCCAAACGAATTCTACTGAGATGGTTTTAAGTGTTTTGGTAAAGGAGTCACATATTCATGTGACACAGTGATTTATTTTGATCCTCTTGTGCCCTAAGGATCTTTAGACATGACATGCAACTTTATAAAGAAAACTAGCCGTCCGGTTAGTGATCCGTTTATGGAGAAAGACTCATTTCCCTTGGCCTCTACTTATACAATGTTCAGATTGCATTATGTTCTTTGAGACTTTTTGTTTCATTGATCCAGATAACTCTGGCTTGATGCCTTTTCAAAGAACTGCTTATCAGAGAATTTCCAGTAACCTTCTGGCATTTCAAAATTGCATATTCCCTGGGTAACAATTTTATTTGTAGTAATGATAAAGCTTCAAACTTCCTAAAGATACAGCTAATGCAGAAAGACAAGCTGTGTGAAATATTATTGGCTACCTCAGTTTCATCCAAGCTCTGTACTTTTCCTTTTTCTCATACTTGAAACTGTTTGTCACACTTGCTAAAGTTTTATTTTCAAACTGGTTGAGACACTTTATACCTACTGTATTCATAATTCTAATCTTATCAATTATTTAAAATGTATAATATTCACAATGTAATGTTTCTTCATGTTAAATAATGTTGATCATTTATCTAGTACATGTCTTCTTAGTTGCATAAATAATTTTATATTTTTTATTAGTGACCAAATGTTTTACTAAATTATGAAATGGCATATCATATAAAATATTTTAACAATAAAACAGTTCTTCCCTATGTTGACACAAGCTCTTCTAGTTTCCTAATTAATGAAAAACATTTCAGTTCTCATTACAGCTAAGTTTCAGTTTCAACTACAAACACAAACACCTTACCACATTATTTAGATTAAGAAATAACTCAGATTTTCCCCGGCACTTGAACAATTTTCTTATTATAAATGGCCTCAGAAACTCCCTCAACTAAAGCAGTACTTACCAAAGAATAATATCTGTCCATCTGACTTGATGGAGTTTCCATAAGTACCTGAGCTGAGAGTCAGTAAGTAGGTTTGGGACTTGGAAGTTCAGAACTGGTTTTATTTTTATTCCTCTATCGTACCTTTCTTTTATCTTATTGCTGTCGTTGTTCAGATTCCTGATGAGTGTGATACTTTCTTGTCCTAACTCAGAAGGTTTCTAGAATCGGTCCTAGGAAGTCACTCAACATGCTCCTTGTTCTTCTGGGCTAGGATTTCTTCAGAAAAACAGTGAATCCAGGTCTTCGTGAAATCACACTAGGGAAGCCTAAGATGTTCCATTGTCCTGGGCTTCCGAGACGAGTGCCTTTGAAAACCTGCAGCCTCCTCAATCCTCCCAGCCACTCATGCCTGTTGCCTTTGGTCAACCACAACCCAATACGGAAAGCCCTCCAAGTCCCTCTCCTCTCCTGACTTCTATTACCAGACACAACACCCTGAGCTACTTTCCTCCTAAGTCTTTCCAGTTTGGACTAAATGCTGTTCCCCACAACCCTAAACAGTCTCTTCACTAAGCAATTCTCCATGTCCTGACCTTCTAGGCGCCTGCCAGGCCTCTGATTTTATGGTTTCCCCAGCTGCCCCCGCCAGGGAAGCTGCTAATCCTACCTTGCCCTCTGTGCCACAGAATTAGATGATGTGCTTGGCATTTCCCTCCCTCCCTAAAGTGGTTTCCAGATCTTTCTCTACGATGCTTGGATAAAGCCCCCCCCCCTTGGGGCTTATGAAGTCGCCTTTACCCCTCTCTTCCTCCACTGACCACTGTCATCCACCTACACGTTAAAGAGCTTAGAAGCCAGTACATAGTAAACTTCACAGCTCCAGCAACTGCCATCTTTTTAAGTGATTTCACGTCTGGGCGGCCCATGCAGGAAAATGATAGTCCCTCAGGGTCTTGGCCTCCTTAGCGGAAGTCATCTTCTCCACCCTGCTTTAGAAACCCCACTCCCTCCGTGACTAGCCATATGACACATATGATAATATTACTCTGTTGTAATCATACATTACAGAGTTATGTGAGGGTTTGTCAGAGAAAAGAAAATGAAGGATTCAATAGTGACTAAAAGAATGTAAGAGGAGAGTAGCAGCCAAGAAACCAGTGAAATGTCTGTTTTATTTGCAGCAGAGAAGCTCCTGGGAGCCAGCACTGAGGTAATGCCAGTTTCCAGAGACATGAGTGAGATACAAATTTGGTATTGAGATAAAGATTTGTAGAATTTAGTAACCTCTTAGATTTAGAGAGAAGCAAGGAGTGGGGGCTGATTCCAGAGTATCTATCTTGGGAGACTAGTTAGATTGTAGCTCCATGAATGGAACTGGAGAGTGGATCAGTTAGATGATCAATTTTAGGGATTTCTAAGTCAATCCAGGCAAAAACAAGGTAGATATATGTCTTTGGAGGGCAGAAGAGAGGTCAGAGTAGAAGATAAGGTTTTAGAATTATCAGCATATAAGTGTGATTGAAGTTATGAAAGTAGATGAAACCACCCTGGAAAAGTGAATGGAATGATGGAAAGGATAAGGTTCTGAAGAACTCCAGCATTGTAGGAGTGGTGAGGAGACAGAGCTAATCACAGCGCCGGAGAAGGAAGGAATGTTACAAGCTAAAGTGATGGAAACAATAATAATAGCTAACATGTACTGAGTGCTTACTATTTTTTAATTTTTATTTTATATTGGAGTATAGTTGATTAACAATGTTGTGTTAGTTTCAGGTGTACAGCAAAGTGATTCAGTTATACATATACATGTATCTGTTCTTTTTCAAATTATTTTCCCACTTAGGTTATTACAGAGTATTGAGCAGAGTTCCCTGTGCTCTACAGCAGGTCCTTGTTGGTTATCTGTTTTAAATATAGCAGTGTGTACATGTCAATCTCAAACTCCCAATCTATTACCAGGCAATTCTGCTAAACGTTTTATGTGCATTATACCATGGTGGTTTAGAGCACAGATGGGTTCAAATCACAACTCTATCACTTACTAGCTGTGATTGTTGGCAAGTTTCTTAAGCTCTCTGTGCTTCTGTAGCTTGAGGATAACAATAGTACCAACCTTAGAGGTTGGAGTGAAGGCTAAAAGACTTAATGTGCCATATTCAGCAGAACCCGACTCACGGAAAGCCATGTACTGTATAAGGGTTAACAGTTATTTTTATCATTGCAATTTTATTTAATCTTCACAATAACTCAATGAGGAGGTATGATTATCCCCATTTTTTCAATTGAGGAAACAAATTCAGAAGGTTACATTACTCACTCCAAGTAAGTGTTGGAGCTGGTATTTGAAAGGAGGTGGACCCCATGTATTTAACGGGCAGGAAAGGATGTGGCAGAAAACAAAAAATGGAAACCATTTTAAGAAGCCGAGAGTGACTAATCAGGTTAAATGCAATGAAGTTGTCATGAAAATAATCCATAGACCCAGTTCCTTTGATTCATCAGGTTAAACAGTAGCAACAGAAATTTTGATGAGGATAACGTGATTTCAAGATTGGACACTAACGTGCGACTTTTACTACCTGGGAGATGAGCTACCAGGAGTCAATTTGTGCTCCTAACTTGAGCCATGTGCCGAAGACTCCCAGGTGCAAACTTGGTCATCACCAAGAGTGACGGTGCCTGGAAGAGCTCCCAGGCATGATTTCCTATTACACCAGTGCAGTCAGACAGCTGGGTTATGTTCACATTTCATCAGCTATGCTCCTATTGGGAGTTTCACAGTTGTGCACATTTTATCTATTTTAACATCTGATTCGTTTTAGTTTGAAATCCATCCACTCTGACCATTGCATTACATTGCTTTTAGTCACAATTAGATGAATCTATTCATTCTACATTTTACAGAATTGCACATTTTTTCCGTTGTTTTTTTTTTTTTTTGCTTACTGTTTGCATAATCATAATGAACTTTATTTAATCAACATCATTTTGTAGGTCTGATAACATTTTCAATCGACTATGCTTTTAATTAAAGAAAATAGAATTTATGTAAACTTCACAATAAGAATTTATACATCTCTTGGCATCAGAAGCAGATAACTTGGCATTATGCTTTTCCTTTCTGCTCGTGTGGCGGCACAGACATAAATGGCTTGTACATTTAAGGCATTTTGTGTCCACTTTTCTTTACTAGTCCCTGAAGCTTACGTCCCATTTGTTATGATGATTTAAAGGGAGAATCAGTTAAAGAGCCAGCCAAGTGGTTCCTATTGCATCTCTTGGCTCTTTCTAGCATGATAGCTGCAAACTAAGTTGCTATGCTTTGTTGTAGATTTCCACGTAACTCTGGGCATGGTGCCTTATTTAACAGTTCCCTAGTGTTATTTTGGAAAAGTCCTCTGCAGAAAATGCCAGAACTCAGCTTGAACCCTTGTCCGCTGTCAGGGAGAATCTTTCTATCAGCGGGATTTCTCAGCTGTTTCAAAAATCATTCATTGCTTTACTAGGAAATTTTGTTCCTGCAGAATATGCCAACTTTAGCTTACCCTAATTGTTCATCCTAAGAGCTTTAGAAGCAAAATATTTAATCAGGGAATTTCAGCCTTTGCTACAAACTTTTTTATGGAGTAATCTTAATTTTAATTCATGAAAGATTTTTCTGTTGTTTTTCAACTCACCATTTAAAGCATATGAATGCTTTCATTTTTATCAATTAAATGATTTTTTTTCTTTAGGACCGTCCCACCTTCAATTGATAACAATAATCTTCTAAACTGAGTCAGTATATCTTTTGTGATATTATATGCCAGGTAATCATTTTTATTACATATAGAGCTATTATTATACTCAATTACAGCTGATAAAACTGGGACAGAAGATAGGAAAGAGGATAGGAAATTTCCTTAAGCTAGTAATTAGTAAAACCAATCTTTGAATCCAGGTAGTCTCACTGCAAGGCCTGAACAGGTGAACTCTGCCATATTTGATGAAAGAGGAAGATCCAGGATTTTGAGCCAATGTACCTTATTTGTTATAAAGCAGGGGTAACTGTTCTAATATCTGAAAGAAGACAGTTCTTTACAAACACTGAGTTCCAGGAGTCCACTGCAAGTTAATTACTTGGAATTCAGATAGGATGCCACAAAGGGCTGGTGCCCTGACCAGCCCACACAATCCTGTTTAAACTCTCAGATAGTTGAAATGCAATGTACTCATCATAACCAGTGTAGAAGCTCTATTGTTGCAATATCAGAAATCAAGAAACACATGAAACAATAAGAAACTTATTGTTCATATCAACGAACTGCATAGTCCGTTACATTGAAATTCATTATCCTCCTCGTACTTTGTATAGCTATTTTACCTTTGTATGATTTTACAACGTCATGCACTGGTCATTTGGAGAATATTGTTTTACTGAGTTATGCAGATATTCCAAATATTGACACATTTCACTTTACACTTTTGTCAATATCACCATCCGTCTCCCCCGAAAAATCTTTCAGGTATTGAGAAGCTGTCATGCTCATGGTGGCAGATGTACGCTTTCCAAAATTCAAATTTTTGCTTGAAAGCTCCAGTTTTATCGTTGGCAACAAATACTGTCATTCGTTTTACTTGAAGTGACAGCTCGCTTTGTTCATTTTTTTAAAATAAATGTTTGTGAAATACTCAAGGCTGCATAACCATAGTTTGTCTGTCAGTCTTTCTTTCACTTGAAATGGTGTACCATGAAAAAAGCAGCTAGTTCAGCTCACAAGCAGTTAGAAACACACTCTTTGGTGTGCAGCAGACGTACTTCACGTGTACCTCTCATTTCACGACACAAAATTTTTAAAATATGTGTATTTGAGGGTTGAGATTTAATAAAATTAATAATCATTTTTTAGTGGCCCAACAAGGAACTTCTTTAAGTGAAGCAAATGCTTTTTTTTTTTTTTTAATTGCTGTTAAAAACCACTAGCACAGTTACAGTGGTGTAACTCCCTCAATTCTTGCTGAGGGGCTAAAAATTTGACTCACCATTGCTCTTGATCTTGTTTGTATTATTATGAAAATAGCATTGATCCTGTGAGCACCCTCCAGGGACCCATGGACCACATTTTGAGGAATGCTACTGTACAGAATACCTCTTTCAAAATTTATCTTGTTTTATCTTATTTGAAAGCATCTCTTTCCTCACCCGTAGCTTTTAAACCATCGAGTTACAGAATCCAAAGTCATGGTGATGTCCTAAGAATACGCAATTGTCAGCTAAAATGCAGATGATTGGTGGTGATTAAAATGAGTTTAGTGATTTGCTTGATGATGGTTTTTAAATGTTGTAGGAGAAGTTGATGTTCAGTGGATACTTAACAGGAGACTTTTTGTCGTTGATCCCAACTTCCAGGTCATGTCTTCTGAATTCAGCCCAGAAATGAGGGATGAAAATGGTTGGCACCTGCCGGCCATTTAGGAACCTCCAAAAAAGCTGGAGCTTCTAAATAAAGAAATGCCACCCTTACTACACAATGCTCTGCTTACTTAACTGCTGATATTTTTCCCTTAAATTTGTTCCAAGAGAAGGGAAATGGATGGAATTACGACCTAATATTGTGCCAAGAGCAAAGAAAATAGGTATATCTTCAGCCCCAAGCTAAGTTTGTCTCACAGCCAGTCACTGTTGCCATTGGTGACATATTCTTCTTTTTTTAATTGCAGTATAGTGGATTTACAATGTTGTGTTAGTTTCAAGTGTACAGCAAAGGGATTGTTATATATATATATATATATATATATATACATATATGTATTCTTTTTCAGATTCTTTTCCATTATAGGTTATTACAAGATATTGAGTATACTTCCCTGTGCTATACAACAGGTCCTTGTTGTTTATCTATTTTATATATAGCAGTGTGTACCTGTTAATCCAGACTCCTAATTCATCTCCCCCAACCCCCCACTATCCCCTTTGGTAACCATACATTTGTTTTCTAAGTCTGTGAGTCTATTTCTGTTTTGTAAATAAGTTCATTTGTATCATTCTTTTAGATTTCACCTGTAAGTGTTATATGATATTTGTCTTTATTCTTCCATACACTTTCAGCAACCAGGATTTAATTAAGTGCAGTTCATTGCCCCCCTTCAGCAGCTCTTATCAGATCCTTTAGAAGTGTAAAGCCACTGCTGTTGCCTAAAAATATTCCTCCATATAGGGTAAAATTACAGGAAAATATATTTCCACCCTAGATATGGAAGGAAAAGAAGTCCCCATACAAAGAGGTGAACTTCTTACATGTGTAAATATGGTAAATTGGTTAATTAAAATGCCATTCCATTTGGCTCTCAGATACTCTTAGACCAAAGATTTGAGTAGATCTGAGTTCCCTTTCACAGAGCCCTCAGTCCAGCAAGTAGCGGCGTTCCCTCTGAACAACAGTGCTACACGGGGCCTGGACCTCCTGTTATTTACAGGTGCAGACAGAGTTCTCTCTCAGAGGTGGGCTCCTATGATCCAAGCACACAGAGACCAACTTATAAACCCACTAAGCAGTTTATTAAATGTTATACAATAAATATAAGCGCTACAAGGATACTCTCATGAGCTAAATGCCCATTCTTTACCTGTAGGTTGATGTAAGAAGGGAAATAGAATCAGAGAGTTGTTTAATAAGATTAAATCCATTTAAAGGAAATTAGCTGAGCCATTCAACTACTTCAGAGCATTGAGCTAAGCATGTCTTTCCACAGCAAAGGTAAATATGCCGTCAGAATCTTCTCCATGTGGATTGGTCGTTGCCATTTTTGACTGGGCAGCTCCTCTTGATAGAGTGGAAAGAGCAGTGATTGCTTGTTGTCAGATGGTCCCAGGCTTCTCAACACCACTTCTTACTGCAATCTGTCCTTTGATTAGTCACTTAGCCTTCTTTAGTTAAGGATTGTCCCTCGGAATTACATGAAATCATGGATACAGAACACAAGAAAATGCCTGGCATATGATAGAGGAGCAATAAATATCAACTCCCTCTCTGACTCTTGCTTTTTTATCCCTCTGTTGCTGACTCCCCCTGTAGTTCTCATTAAAACTTTATTCCTTTAGATCTGCTAATTCCCCAAGTGAACTTATAGTTCAGTCTTGTATAAATAATGGCTAATACTTACTGAGGGTTCACTGGGTAGTAGGCTTTGTATTTACCAAGCCATTGAATACATGATCTCATGGACTCCTCATAGCAACCCTATGACAAGTTCTATAGTTATTCCCATGTTATAGATGAGGAAAATGAGGCACAATGTTCAGCTAATTGACCTGCCTGGAAAATGGTGAAGCTGAGATTGGAATCCAGACAGGCTAACTCCAGAAATCATGTTTTTCGATGGTACTGTACACTGGCACTCAAGTGAGACTTGCCCAGGTGCCATTCTTTATCTTCAGGGGGACTTTGCATGCTTTGGCTCAGTTGTGTTGATTTATATTGATAGTTTAATTCTCAGAGGACATCTTAGTTCCTACATTTCTATGTTCTTGGTGGGGAGACTGCACCACCATCATCTTAATTCATAAGCATTTATGTTGACTTAATTTTTAAGTATATGAAAATATGGTACTTGTGCCCACAGTGAAAACAAAAAGTTTATTCCTTTATGTGGAAAAATTTGTTTGGACAGTTTTCCCTGACATTTATTTATATTTTTAGTAAGTACTTATCGATCACTTACCAGTTTCCAGGCATTGTTCTAGGAAAAACTGGAGAAACAGCCTAGACCAGGGATTCTCAACCTGGGCACGTTGACATTTTGGCCAAATAGTAAGATGTTTAGCAGCATTCCTGCCATCTACTGACAAGATACCAGTAGCATTCCGCCGCCTCCCCAGTTGTGACAACCACAAATGTCTCCAGACATTGCCAAATGTCCCCTGGAGAGGGACAGCAAAATCACCCCTGGTTGAGGCCCAATGGCCTCATCCCTCCTTTCATGGAGCTTACATACAGTTGGGCTAAAAAAGGAGCAAAAGAGATAAATAATACAATTTCAGGTAATATCAAAGTAAAGCAATAGAGCCTGATGGAAAAGGGGCCTATTTAAATGAGAAAATCAGGGACCTCACCTTCGAGCTCTCTCACACCCCAAAGCACTGCTAAAACAATACTCTCTCTGGTTGAAAAATGGCATAGTAATGCAAAAACTCATTCTAGCAAAGACTTTTATGGGCCAACTTGGGTTGAAATATATCTGCTCTAGCTATAAACCTGGCTCTCCTTGACCTACTCCAGCTCTCAAAAGGAAAGAAAGACAAGTTAAATTTAAGTCAGAATGGATGAAGGCATTTGAGATCTCTTTATTCCCATTCTGCTCCCATGTAGTCTCAGCATTTCTCTCTACTTGGAGACAAAGAGGGCACTGCAAGGTCTGCTGACAGACTGGCAGATCTGTGACAGCCCCAGCTCCATTCTTCTCACTTTCTAAACCATGCTAGTTCTTTTGGGACCAAACAACTACAGATATGGGATATGTTAAACTTCTGCTCCATATTTATTTGGACGCATTTCCCAGAGATTTCCTGAGGTAGGATTAGGAGAATGGTTCAGAGATGGTTTTCTGCACAGCCCATCAAATACTTGAAAATAAACTATCTTTCAATGTATAAATGATAGTATTTTAAAAGTTCCAGTGAAAGCCTTTGATGAAGATTTCTGCTGGTCTAGGTTTCAAACTGTGTCAGAAACGGCTATTAACTGCGGTTAGGGGACAATCAGAGATAATAATATTTTCATATTATCAACACCATTTTGTTAGCAGCTCCCTTCTATTTGTACGTTGCGGACCATTTCGTTACCTCTCCCAACAGTGACAGCCCCCTGCCTGTGTGTCCCTCACCTTAGTTCTGCCTCCCATTACCCCGTACTCTCAGGCAGAAATACAGGCATCTACAGATCGACAAATCTTTCCCCTTGGTGTGCAGACAATTGCCCTGGTTTTATTCTGCATTGGTGCCCCAGGTCCAGTAGTTGGTCCCTGTCATACTTTCCACCCTCTATCTCTGTTCTTAGGGGGACTGCAGCCTTGCCAGGAAGACCTGATACCCATGGCAAGGACCCCCACTGCCAACTTGCAGACATTCGTTCATTCATTTATTTGTTCATTCATCCTATCAACATGTATCAAATGCTCCTATAATCCAGACTAAGCACAGGTACCCACCTCCTGATAGTCCTACCAATCTTTCTAGACCTCTTGCTTATTCTGAGATTCCCTGAGCACCATGCTTTGCCACCTGCTGAGAATGTCTCCCATTATTTGTTCCTAAGTCCAGCCTGATTGTTTGCTTCATCTCTGTAAGTCAAGCCAGAGTTTAGATTCCTTCCAGCCTTCCCCTAGCCTACCCCACAACTGGCTACTCTCTTTTTATATTAAAATCTCAAAGTTTATTCTTAAAACAAAGGTTTATTTCTTTCTACAGACTTCTAGCTGCTTTTCATTTCATATGAAGGAGTGATTTGGTTTTTCTGGGTTTAGTGTGTGTGTTTGTTTTCTTTCTTCAGGAAGGACTTCGAAACTTTCTTAGGCACCGTCAATTTACGTATCTCTATGCTGGGGATAAAGACTTCATTCATAATCAAATAATTGATGTGGTAGTATAAAATAAATGTCAATACTAATATAAATAAGTATTAAAATAAAAACATCCTAGAAGATTTCTAGTACTCAACGTAGGTAATATGAACATAACAGTAAGCCAGTGATGGTAAGTCTCTAACTATTTAGCAAATCATAGAATCTCAAAGATCTATGGGAACTTATTAGTCTTTTATCAAATCCCATGCCTAAAAGCAATTATAATTATTAACTTTGTGATAATTAACATGTGTTGAATAATTTCTGTTTACCCTGTTATGAGCAAGGCATATGATTTATCAATTTAATTTAATCTTTGAAAATTATCTTTTCCAGCCCTGGGAACTCACCATTGACTTGGGTGGCCCAGAATGTTTCAGAACAGTCTCTTCAGGGTATTGTGTCCAGACCTTCCACCCTCCATTTGTTCTTCCACCCTCCATTTGTTCTTCCCCCCAGAACCTCATTAAATAGGCCTATTCTCTCTTCCACGTGATAGCCCTTCAAATACGTAACAACAACAATTGTACTTCCTGAGTGTTCTCTTCTCCAGCTGGAACATTACTAATAATTCATTTAACCAATCCATCCTCTAACAGCCTGAGACTCTTTGGAGGGTAATTCTCCCAATCCCTAGACTCAACTCTCTCCCATCAAATATTCCTGCTTCTGAAAGTGTGGCCCAGATCACCACACACTGTGTTTCAGGGATGGGCAGAGCTGAGGAATTCTCTCTCTGGTTCTGAATTTTGCTTTAATGTAAATTAAGTCGATGTGAGACACTGCAGCTTGGAGTTGAGTCAAGAGGTGGGTAGAAAAGCAGAAAGCAAGGTGTACGAGGTAATTAAGTCAAATAGGTGACATTACATAGTTTCAGGTATACTGAGAGATAAGTAACAATCCTGAAAAACAGTCACATAGAGCAAAATCCTTGAAAATCATAATCCACCAAATAAGCATCAGTATTGTTCCTAGTACCATTACTATAAAAGGACTGTACTAAATTCAAAACCCTCATTTAATACTTTATAGATGCTTTTCAAGTAAGATACATTGATTATCCACTGGATATGAGGTTCTTTTACAATAGGCAGAAGCTTTCCAATCAAGGTCTCACCATAACCTTTGCATAGCAACAGAGTCTGTGAGGGTCCGCTGAGTCATTCTGGGAACCCTCTGGGGCATCCCAGAGCAAAATCCAAAGTGGCCCAGGGACAACAAGAATGAAGGTACTTGGAGCTGCACTGGGGTCCCCCTCAGTGGTTACCCAAATAGAAGCTGGGTGCGGGTAGGCAACTCCCACCCTCCATGTTGGTATTCCATGGGACGCTACGAAAGTTTGAGAATGAGTACCTTTCTTCACTATTTAAAACTCTTGAATGCCATCCAAGTACACAGTCTCACCGCTTTAGCAGAGGGAACTCAAGTCTCCTGACAGGAAAGCAGCTTGCACATTCCACTTGACTTCAGGCCAGCTTGCCTGGGGAATCATGTTGCCTTGGATGCAATGCTAAGTCTCTTTGCTTCAAACCCTCCTAGAAATGTCACAGCAGTACAACCCTGTCCCAAACTCATTGAACCTGGAATCCATGGCAATAACTCTCATGGCATAACTCAGGCTGTTACAAAACATCTCTTGACATTAGGTTGGGCTGGAGCCTATGACTAGGGAAAAAAAGGAATTTGGTGACTATTTCTGGAAACATTCTTTTAACTTGGGGTAGAATGAATATGTAACTTAAAAGCAGAGTGGCAGGATATGTCATGGAGCTTAGCCCCTCTGAGCCCCTCTTCTGTTTACCGTTGGTGCTTTTAACCACAATCAGAACCCGTGGTGTCTCATCGTGGTGGTAAAACATGTGCCCCCCCAATATTTTGAAATATCTATATTAGAAGAATGCAGGACGTTAGTTTAGTTTTCAAAATTAACACTCATTAAAGAGTATGTGATTTGCATAAGCACATTCTTATTTTGTGACAATAATCATTTATTTATATCTTATTTCTACAAGAAGCACTCTTTTGTTTGTTTGTTTTTTAAAGAGACATTTTATTATAACTAAAAAAAATAACACATTAGGCTTAGTTCTCAGCAACTTCTAATTTTAGCAGCTGGACAACCCCTAAATCTTCCCCACAATTATTTGAGATCTAGATTCTGTCTGCAGTCTCTCCCCACTCGCCAAGGCATCCGGCATTTGCAACCTGATTCACATTCCTAAAACAATGTTCTTGTTCTATCAGTAACTCACGACCGGAGGCTGCTCCTCAGGTTAGCCACCCTTTGTCCAAAAGCCAGAACGTGTTCTTTCTATAAAGGATGAAGAATAATTGGGATCCTGGTTTCCCCTGGAGGTTGTGAGGACAACTTCGTCACTGGTACTCTGCTGGGGAAACTTCCCATGGTCCCTTAGCTCCGTTTTTCACCTGTGTGCTGCTGGTACTGATCTCAACCCTCCATTATCATTTTACTATTTATTATGCTTATTCTTTTTTTTTTTTTTGCAGTTTTTTTTTAACATCTTTATTGGACTATAAGTGCTTTACAATGTTCTGTTGCTTTCTGCTGTATAACAAAGTGAATCAGCTATACGTATACATATAGCCCCATATCCTCTCCCTCTTGCATCTCCCTGCCACCCTCCCTATCCCACCCCTCTAGGTGATCACAAAGCACCGAGCTGATCTCGCTGTGCTATGCAGCTGCTTTCCACTAGCTATCTATTTTACATTTGGTGGTGTGTATATGTCCATGCCACGCTCTCACTTTGTCCCAGCTTAACCTTTCCCCTCCCTACGTCCTCAAGTCCATTCCCTACATCTGCGTCTTTATTCCTGTCCTGCTCCTAGGTTCATCAGAACCATTTTTTTTTTCTTTTTAGATTCCATATATATGTGTTAGCATACGGTATTTGTTTTTCTCTTTCTGACTTACTTCACTCTGTATGACAGTCTCTAGGTCCATCCGCCTCACTACAAATAACTCAATTTCATTTCGTTTTATGGCTGAGTAATATTCCATTGTATATATGTGCCACATCATCTTTATCCATTCATCTGTCGATGGACACTTAGGTTGCTTCCATGTCCTGGCTATTGTAAATAGAGCTGCAATGAACATTGGGGTACATGTGTCTTTTTGAATTATGGTTTTCTCAGGGTATATGCCCAGTAGTGGGATTGCTGGGTCGTATGGTAGTTCTATTTTTAGTTTTTTAAGGAACCTCCATACTGTTCTCCATAGTGGCTGTATCAGTTTACATTCCCACCAACAGTGCAAGAGGGTTCCCTTTTCTCCACACCCTCTCCAGCATTTATTGTTTGTAGATTTTTTGATGATGGCCACTCACACAGGTGTGAGGTGATAATACCTCATTGTAGTTTTGATTTGCATTTCTCTAATAATTAGTGATGTTGAGCATCCTTTCACAGGTTTGTTGGCAATCTGTATATCTTCTTTGGAGAAATGTCTATTGAGGTCTTCTGCCCATTTTTGTATTGGGTTGTTTGTTTTTTTGATATTGAGCTGCATGAGCTGCTTGTAAATTTTGGAGATTAATCCTTTGTCAGTTGCTTCATTTGCAAATATTTTCTCCCATTCTGAGGGTTGTCTTTTTGTCTTGTTTATGGTTTCCTTTGCTGTGCAAAAGCTTTTAAGCTTCATTAGGTCCCATTTGTTTATTTTTGTTTTTATTTCCATTTCTCTAAGAGGTGGGTCAAAAAGGATTTTGCTGTGACTTATGTCATAGAGTGTTCGGCCTATGTTTTCCTCTAAGAGTTTTATAGTGTCTGGCCGTACATTTAGGTCTTGAATCCATTTTGAGTTTATTTTTGTGTATGGTGTTAGGGAGTGTTCTAATTTCATTCTTTTACATGGAGCTGTCCAGTTTTCCCCACACCATTTATTGAAGAGGCTGTCTTTTCTCCACTGTATATTCTTGCCTCCTTTATCAAAAATAAGGTGACCATATGTGTGTGGGTTTATCTCTGGGCTTTCTATCCTGTTCCATTGATCTATATTTCTGTTTTTGTGCCGGTACCATACTGTCTTGATTACTGTAGCTTTGTAGTATTGTCTGAAGTCCTGGAGCCTGATTCCACCAGTTCCATTTTTCTTTCTCAAGATTGCTTTGGATCTTCAGAGTCTTCTGTGTTTCCATACGAATTATGAAATATTTTGTTCTAGTTCTGTGAAAAATGCCATTGGTAGTTTGATAGGCATTGCATTGAATCTGTAGATTGCGTTGGCTAGTATAGTCATTTTTGCCATGTTGATTCTTCCAATTCAAGAATATGGCATATGTCTCCATCTGTTTGTATCATCTTTAATTTCTTTCATCAGTGTCTTATAGTTTTCCGCGTAAAGGTCTTTTGACTCCTTGAGTAGGTTTATTCCTAGGCATTTTATTCTTTTTGGTGCAGTGGTAAATGGGAGTGTTTCCTTAATTTCTCTTTCAGATTTTTCATCGTTAGTGTATAGGAATGCAAGAGATTTCTGTGCATTCATTTTGTATCCTGCTATTTTACCAAATTCATTGATTAGCTCTAGTAGTTTTCTGGTAGCATCTTTAGGATTCTCTATGTAGAGTATCATGTCATCTGCAAACAGTGACAGCTCTACTTCTTCTTTTCCGATTTCGATTTCTTTTATTACTTTTTCTTCTCTGACTGCTGTGGCTAAAACTTCCAAAACTATGGTGAATAATAGTGGTGAGAGTGGACTACCTGGTCGTGTTCCTGACCTTAGAGGAAATGGTTTCACTTTTTCACCATTGAGAATGATGTTGGCTGTGGGTTTGTCATATATGGCCTTTATTATGCTGAGGTAAGTTCCCTCTATGCCTACTTTCTGGAGGCTTTTTATCATAAATCATTGTTGAATTTTGTCAAAACCTTTTTCTGCATCTATTGAGATGATCATATGGTTTTTCTCCTTCAATTTATTAATATGGTTTATCACATTGACTGATTTGTGTATATTGAAGAATCCTTGCATTCCTGGGATAAACCCCTTGACCATGGTGTATGATCCTTTTAATGTGCTGTGGGATTCTGTTTGCTAGTATTTTGTTGAGGATTTTTGCATCTATGTTCATCAGTGTTATTGGCCTGTAGATTTCTTTTTTTGTGACATCTTTGTCTGGTTTTGGTATCAGGGTTATAGTGGCCTCGTAGAATGAGTTTGGGAGTGTTCCTCCCTCTGCTATATTTTGGAAGAGGTTGAGAAGGATAGGTGTTAGCTCTTCTATAAATGTTTGATAGAATTCGCCTGTGAAGCCATCTGGTCCTGGGCTTTTGTTTGTTGGAAGATTTTTTATCACAGTCTGAATTTCAGTGCTTGCGATTGGTCTGTTCATATTTTCTATTTCTTCCTGGTTCAGTCATGGAAGGTTGTGCTTTTCTAAGAATTTGTCCATTTCTTCCAGGTTGTCCATTTTATTGGCACATAGTTGCTTGTAGTAATCTCTCATGATCCTTTGTATTTCTGCAGTGTCAGTTGTTACTTCTCCTTTTTCATTTCTAATTCTATTGATTTGAGTCTTCTCGCTTTTTTTCTTGATGTGTCTGGCTAATGGTTTATCAATTTTGTTTATCTTCTCAAACAACCAGCGTTTAGTTTTATTGATCTTTGCTATTGTTTCCTTCATTTCTTTTTCATTTATTTCTGATCTGATCTTTATGATTTCTTTCCTTCTGCTAACTTTGGGGTTTTATTGTTCTTCTTTCTCTAATTGATGTAGGTGTAAGTTTAGGTTGTTTATTTGAGATTTTTCTTCTTTCTTGAGGTAGGATTGTATTGCTATAAACTTCCCTCTTAGAATTGCTTTTGCTGCATCCCATAGGTTTTGGGTCATCGTGTTTTCATTGTCATTTGTTTCTAGGTATTTTTTGATTTCCTCTTTGAATTCTTCACTGACCATTGGTTATTTATTACTGTATTGTTTAGCCTCCATGTGTTTGTATTTTTTACATTTTTTTCCCTGTAATTGATATCTAGTCTCACAGCATTTTGGTCGGAAAATATACTTGATACGATTTCAATATTCCTAAATTCACCAGGGCTTGATTTGTGACCCAAGATATGATCTATCCTGGAGAATGTTCCATGAGCACTTGAGAAGAAAGTGTATTCTGTTGTTTTGGATGGAATGTCCTATAAATATCAATTAAGTCCATCTTGTTTAATGTATCATTTAAAGCTTGTGTTTCCTTATGAATTTTCTGTTTGGATGATCTGTCCATTGGGAAAGTTGGGTGTTAAAGTCCCCTACTATGATTGTGTTACTGTCAATTTCCCCTTTTATGGCTGTTAGCATTTGCCTAATATATTGAGGTGCTCCTATGTTGGGTGCATAAATATTTACAATTGTTATATCTTCTTCTTGGATTGATCCCTTGATCATTGTATAGTGTCCTTTGTCTCTTGTAATCATCTTTATTTTAAAGTCTATTTTGTCTGATATGAGAATTGCTACTCCAGCTTTCTTTTGATTTCCATTTGCATGGAATATCTTTTTCCATCCCCTCACTTTCACTCTGGATGTGTCCCTAGGTCTGAAGTGGGTCTCTTGTAGACAGCATATATGTGGGTCTTCTTTTTGTATCCATTCAGCCAGTCTATGTCTTTTGGTTGGAGTATTTAATCCATTTACATTTAAGGTAATTATCAATATGTATGTTCCTATTACCATTTTCTTCATTGTTTTGGGTTTGTTATTGTAGGTCTTTTCCTTCTCTTGTGTTTCCTGCATAGAAGTTCCTTTAGCATTTGTTGTAGAGCTGGTTTGGTGGTGTTGAATTCTCTTAGCTTTTCCTTTTTTGTAAAGGTTTTAATTTCTCCATCGAATCTGAATGAGATCCTTTCTGGGTAGAGTAATCTTGGCTGTAGATTTTTCTCTTTCATCACTTTAAATATGTCCTGCTGCTCCCTTCTGGCTTGCATGTTTCTGCTGAAAGATCAGCTGTTTACCTTATGGGGATTCCCTTGTATGTTATTTGTTGCTTTTCCCTTGCTGCTTGTAACATTTTTTCTTTGTATTTAATTTTTGATAGTTTGATTAATATGTGTCTTGGCATGTTTCTCCTTGGATTTATCCTGTATTGGACTCTGTGCTTCCTGGACTTGATTGACTCTTTCCTTTCCCATAGTAGGGAAGTTTTCAACGATAATCTCTTCAAATATTTTCTCAGTCCCTTTCTTTTTCTCTTCTTCTTCTGGGACCCCTATAATTCAAATGTTGGTGCATTTAATGTTGTCCCAGAGGTCTCTGAGACTGTCCTCAATTCTTTTCATTCTTTTTTCTTTATTCTGCTCCGCGGTAGTTAGTTCCACTATTTTATCTTCCAGGTCACTTATCCGCTCTTCTACCTCAGTTATTCTGCTCTTGATTCCTTCTAGAGAATTTTAAATTTCATTTATTGTGTTGTTGATCATTGTTTGTTTGCTCATTAGTTCTTCTAGGTTCTTATTAAACGTTTCTTGTATTTTCTCCATTCTATTTCCAAGATTTTGGATCGTCTTCACTATCGTTCCTCTGAATTCTTTTTCAGGTAGACTGCTTTTTCCTCTTCCTCTGTTTGGTTTGGTGGGTTTTTACCTTGCTCCTTCATCTGCTATGTGTTTCTCGGTCTTCTTATTTTGCTTAACTTACTGTGTTTGTGGTCTCCTTTTTGCAGCCTGCAGGTTTGTAGTTCCCATTGTTTTTGGTGTCTGTCCCCAGTGGCTAAGGTTGGTTCAGTGAGTTGTGTAGGCTTCCTAGTGGAGGAGACTGGTGCCTGTGTTCTGGTGGATGAGGCTGGATCTTGTCTTTCTGCTGGGCAGGACGGTGTCCGTTGGTGTGTTTTGGGGTGTCTGTGGCCTTATTATGATTTTAGGCAGCCTCTCTTGTGTTCCTGTCTTTCTAGTTGTTTGGCATAGGGTGACCAGCACTGTAGCTTGTTGGTCATTGAGTGGAGCTGGGTCTTAGCGTTGAGATGAAGATCTCTGGGAGCGCTTTCGCCATTTGATATTACGTGGAGCCGGGAGGTCTCTTGTGGACCAACGTCCTGAACTTGCACTCCCGTCTCAGAGGCACAGGCCTGACATCCAGCTGGAGCACCAAGACCCTGTCAGCCACATGTCTCAGAAGAAAAGGGAGGGAAAAAAAAAGGAAATAAAATAAAATAAAACAAAGTTATTAAATAAAAATTTTTTTTAATTATTAAAAATAAATTAAAATTAAAAAGTAATTTAAAAAAAGAAAGAAAGAAGAGAGCAGCCAAACCAAAAAACAAATCCACCAATGATAACAAGTGCTAAAAACTATACAAAAAGGAAAAGGAAATAGGAGAGTCAGAACCCTAGGACAAATGGTAAAAGCAAAGCTATACAGACAAAATCACACAAAGAAGCATACACATACACACTCACAAAAAGAGAAAAAGAAAAATATATGTATATCTATATATATATAAAAAAGGAAGAGAGCAACCAAATCAATAAACAAATCTACCAGTGATAATAAACTCTAAATACTAAACTCAGATAAACATAAAAGCAGAAAGAAATTAGATGCAGAAAGCATACCCTAAGTCTACAGTTACTCCCAAAGTCCACTGCCTCAATTTTGGGATGATTCGTTATCTATTCAGGTATTCCAGAGATGCAGGTACATCAAGTTGATTGGGCAGAATTAATCCGCTGCTCCTGAGGCTGCTGGAAGAGATTTCCCTTTCTCTTCTTTGTTCGCACAGTTCCTGGGGTTCAGCTTTGGATCTGGCCCCGCCTCTGCATGTATGTCACCTGAGGGCATCTGTTCTTTGCTCAGACAGGACAGGGTTAAAGTAGCAGCTGATTAGGGGGCTCTGGCTCACTCAGCCCAGGGGGAGAGAGGGGTACAGAATGCGGGGTGAGCCTTTGGCAGCAGAGGCCAGCATGACGTTGCAACAGCCTGAGGCGTGCCATGTGTACTCCCGGGGAAGTTGTCCCTGGATCATGGGACCCTGGCAGTGGTGGGCTGCACAGGCTCCCAGGAGGGGAGGTGTGGATAGTGACTTGTGCTTGCACACAGGCTTCTTGGTAGTTGCAGCAGCAGCCGTAGCATTTCATGCCCATCTCTGGTGTCTGTGCTGGTAGCCGTGGCTTGTGCCCGTCTCTGGAGCTGGTTTAGGCGGTGCTCTGAATCCCCTTTCCTCGTGCACCCCGAAACAATGTACTCTTGCCTCTTTGACAGGTCCAGAGTTTTTCCCAGCCTCCCTCCCGGTTAGCTGTGGCACACTAGCCCCCTTCAGGCTGTGTTCACGCAGCCAACCCCAGTCCTCTCCCTGGGATCTGACCCACGAAGCCCAAGCCTCAGCTCCCAGCCCCCGCCCAACCCAGCGGGTAAGCAGACAAGCCTCTCGGGCTGGTGAGTGCTGGTCGACACTGATCCGCTGTGCGGGAATCTCTCCGCTTTGCCCTCTGCACCCCTGTTGCTGTGCTCTCTTCCGTGGCTCCAAAGCTTCCCCACGGCCAGCCCCTGTCTCCACCAGTGAAGGGGCTTCCTAGTGTGTGGAAACTTTTCCTCCTTCACAGCTCCCTCCCAGAGGTGCAGGTCCTGTCCCTATTCTTTTGTCTCTGTTTTTTCTTTTTTCTTTTGCCCTACCCAGGTACGTGGGAAGTTTCTTGCCTTTTGGGAAGTCTGAGGTCTTCTGCCAGCGTTCAGTAGGTGTTCTGTAGGAGTTGTTCCACATGTAGATGTATTTCTGATGTATTTGTGGGGAGGAAGGTGACCTCCACGTCTTACTCCTCCACCATTTTGAAGGTCTCAAGAAGCACTCTTAAATGATAGTAGCCTATCTCCAGCTCCTGAATTTAAGCACAGTATGGTGAAAGATTCCTCAACAATGTGCTAATTAGTTTGGCTCGTGTCTTTAATGAAATCTATTTAATCTTTATTATCTTCTGCAAAAGTTTTGTATATTCACTGGGTGAACCAGAAATGTTGGCAACAATATCACTAAGATCCACAGTTTCATTGTTAGGCCGTTGACCAGAAGTATCTGACCATTACCCCAATTTTGTCCATAAACATATTTTAGATGAAATGATGGGAGCTGTCTTTTTTGAAAACTGGGATTACGTTTTCTGCTCTACATTTTAGATTTAGTTGCCTAATATGAAATCTTAATAAAAATATTATTATTATATAATACCCAATCATCAGATTGTGTATGCCTTCATTACATTATTTATTAACTCCCCATACATCATTAAGTATCATCTTTATATAACTGTAAAAATTGTAAAATCTTGTAACCCAAACCTATATTGCTTGAACAAAACTCTATGACTCATCAAATAGTACATCTTTCTTCAACTGTATATTAGGTTGTCTTCTCTAAATTATCTATCACTTTTATTATGGCTAATGTGATTATTGGGGATAATAGAAAATAGGAATAACAGATATTCGAAATCCACAAATAAGCCAAACTGCACTTGAGTAAGTAGTTTCTGCCTTCCCTCGCAAGATCCTTAGTCCATTTATATCCTTTCATTCTCCTATTCATCCTCTCGTAGGATTCTGAATAAGCAGTGGAAATGAAGATAGAGAGGCTAAAACTATAGAGAAAGAAAGGAGATTAGAGGGTCCAAATTGCCACAAAGCTGAATGATTCGTGGAACACTTGGGAGTTGAAGGTACTATCATCAAGAGGATATTTTTGTGAATGTTACTTATTTGTGACTATTTACAATCTTTGTATTTATTAGATGAGGTATGTGGAGAATAAAATGACATGGCAGCTAATAAAATAACATTGTTAAGATTCCAGCTTAAACACAGTCATCATTTCAAAAGACTTTCTGGAATGACAGACTCTGAAATATATCCTAAATCCTACTGGGGAACTAAAAGGCTCTTCCCAGGATTTATAGTCAATTGAAGATCTCTAACTTTATTTTCAAGTTCCAAGTTTGGTTTAGTCACTGTTGATTTGTATACTGGTAATCATCAGGAATATTCTAGAAATACACAATTTGGGACCTCACTTTATAATCCAAAGAGAGCATCACTGATGTTTTATAAAAAGTTTGAGCAAAAGAAAACCATCATTTGCAGTTCACTTCAACCCGTCTTTTTTCTTCAGCCTAATATGGATATAAAATGTATCTGGCATTAGTGTTTCCTAGCATTGCTGCAGCTTGCCAGAATATTTGGACCTTTGCACAATGAATCCTTTATTACACTAAATATAAAAAGACATAAGCTTCAAAACAGGTCATCACATTCTTTCTAATGTTCCTTGTACTCATTAAAAGAACATATTTTAATATATACTGAGTATTTGAATTTATTTTCAAAATGGTAAATTGATTCTTTTAATTGTTGCCCTTTAGGAGTTCTTAGTGCATACCGGGGAGGTTGTGAACTGGATGTTTTAATTATGATCACTTTCACCCTGGATGAAAACTCAGTCTTTCCCTGAGTTTCTCAAGCTTATTTATTACATGGGTTTTTGACATAATGTAGGAGTTATCTTAGAAATAGAGATTATCATGAAGCCCAGGCTCTAGCCTGTAGATATTGATTCTGGAAGACCTTTGAAGATTTTCACATTGTGTGAAGGACTTAGTTAAATGAATGGTGCGATTTTCAATGTGTTTATTACCCTCAATATTAAGCACTTAGAAGAAACCCTGCATATACCTGCTAGGGTAGTCCTCTTTATTGTTAATAAGATTTACATATAGTTTTTGAGCCTCTTCAGAAAACTGACAAAGGTTGAGAGTGTTATTAATCCCATTCTGCAATGTGGGCAGGTAATTGAGAATTACTGTTGAGTGCAGCAGGAGGAAAATTACTTTAGGCCTTGTTAAAGGGATATTAACTTTAGGAATACAGCAGACCCTCTCCATTCTAGCTACCTCTGCTCATAGAATAATCTACACATATGTATCTCTATATGCAGAAGTTAAAGAATAGACCTCAGTAAGGGATCAGCTCATATGGATGGCATGTGTCTACACCTGACTCAGGTGCATGGAGAAGTTGCATCAACACCGACAACAAAGAAAGGTTCCTAGCCCAGGTCTTTGAGCAAGCACATGGGTCAGTGTTACTGGAGCAAATGGAGAGTCCCTTCATTTTCCTACAGTGTCTTTTCTGGAAGACTGGAAAAGAGGAAAAAACAAATAATTTGGATGCTTCCCCAGCTGTATTGACTTTAGACGCTGGCTAACATCATTTTCCACTCTTGAGCCCATTTCCTAGTCTTGTGTCTGTTTTGAGAAAAACTGGGCCTCATTTATTAATATTTCCTCTAAGCATATCTTCATCACCTATTCCCTTAATCTAATCCAGAGATCAAGAAACAGAGGTGGAGATATCATATATCCCAGACACCCCACCCCTTCCTGGTGATGTTTTTAACTGCATAGGATGTGACTACTTTAAATTGCCTTGACCGGATATGTATTTGCTCAGTTGGCTTTTGTTTTCTTAGTTGAGTATTTTGAGGAATGTTTTATTGTGCTTTCTGATTTTTCAACACTTACCCTTTCAAGAAATATTTTAAAAGGGTATTGTATCAGTTACTTCACAATGACCTAAATAACAATAAAACATTCCTCATTAGATGATGAAAAGTCACAGTAAAAAAACAAACAAAAAAAAAAAACTGGGCACATTACTTAAATTTCTGTTTCTTATTTGTCCAGACTAAACTCAAAAATTATATATGCTTAAGATTACCAGTAATATTGGTAATCTTATTTTTGATCTAAGAATTTTCAACTGAATAGATTTAAAATTAGAAGGATGCAGCTCATATGAAAAATAACATATATGTCATATTTTGTAGTTTATTGTGGAAAAAAGTGTGTTTTATGTGCAAAGTTGTTTCTATCTATATAATGTCTAAAAGTCAGTTTGAAGTAATAAGCAAATGACATAAATTTACTAGAACAATAATCACCAGTTTTCACTTTTAACCACTTGATTTGCCATCAGTCAATGTCTGTGATAAACTGCCCATTTTAGATTGCTTTTTCTTTTTTTGGCCACACTGCATGGTTTGCAGGATCTTAGTTCCCCGACCAGGGATTGAACCTGGGCCCTGGCTGTGAAAGCACCAAGTCCTAACCACTGGACTGCCAGGCAGCTCCCCTAGATTACTTTTATTTTAACAGGCAACATGACATCTGAAGTGTCCAATTTTGTGCCAGAAAATGTTTGAAAACATAAACCACGTATTCAAATTATTTATTATCTTTACGGATCTCTGTTTGATGGTGATGATTTTTATGTTCAAGAGGTTCACAGAATTCTGAGAGGAATTAAGATGAGCCTATGATCTTCATTTGACCAAATACAGGAGGAACTGTCTGATGGCGTTCTCTAGGAAATGCACACAGTATTCAAAATGTGGGTAATGCACTGCGGCCAATTTGGCTAATATCCCTATATTCTAATGTTTTTAGAAAGGTCACATGTATAACAAATTAGTTAGTAGTAATACTTGCCATTATTACAAATAAAGCCCCCAATTTCTCCTTCATGTACTTCAGTTTCAGGTAGGTGTTCTTGGACAGCAGGTGGCTTTCCTCCATGTGGTGATTCAGGGAACCAGGCCTATTTCATCTTATGACTCTACCATCCTCTAAAACTACAGAGTCCTCTGTTTCCAGCCAACAGGAGGGCAAAAAAAGCATCGATGAGAACACTAAGCCTTACAGGGGGAGGCCTTCACTTTTGTTCACATCCCACTGGCTAAAACTTAATCACATGACTTTAACTGAAAGGAAACCTGGGAACTAGAGTATGGCTATGTTCCCAGGAGGAAGAGAACACTAGTGGTCTTTGCCACACCTACAATTTCACATGCTCCTAAAAATGAGGAAAAGCACCAACCTACTAGGGGCAGGCTTCTAGGGCTAGCTTTGTCACTAAGGAATTGTGGAAAATTTAACAGGAACCTCTTTACCTTTTTGTATTATTTGGTCTCATAGAGGTCACTGTGTAAAAGAAAAGACAGATATCAAATAAACACATTAATAAATATACAATTACAAACTAATGTAGGCTCCATGAGAGCATGGACCATGCCTCTATGGCACCTAAAACAGTGCTTGGTGTATAGTAGGTGCTCAGCAATAATTGTTGAATGAATGCATGCCTAAAGGCATGAATGAATGAATGAAAATATATGACAGAAATGAATAGGTGCTATGAAAGAAAGCAGTAGGGGAAACTGAATTCTTTGGGGCGATCAGGGAAGGTCTTTCTGAGGAAATAATATTGACGTTGAAACCTGAAGAATGAGTACAATTTAACAAAGAGAAGAGTTGGGTGGTAGACAGAATTTTGCAGGCAGGGAGAACATCAGGTTCAAAGGATCCAAATTGGGAAGAGATTGAGACATTCAAGAGGCTAGTGTAACGGAAACCCAGAGGGACCAGAGGGTAATGCTGCAAGACAGGCTAGAAAAGTAGGCAAGGAGTCTGATATGTTTAGCCTTTTGGTGTTTCCTGCAGGCACAGTGGCAAGCCAATGAAAAGGATAATGAAGGAAAAGGTGTGATGTGTCCTATTTTCATTTTGAAAGATCATTGCAGCTTTCTGGGAAGAATGGATTGAAGTAGAGTAAGAGTAGAAGTAGAGAGACTAGTTATGAGGCTATTTCATTTTTTAAAAGTCTTATTGAAGTATAGTTGATTTACAATGTTGTGTTAGTTTCAGGTGTACAGCAAAGTGATTCAGTTATACATATGTTTTATATATATATATATATTCTTTTTTTGATTCTTTTCCATTATAGGTTATTATAAGATATTGGGTATAGTTCCCTGTGCTATACAGTAGGTCCTTGATGGTTATCTCTTTTTATATAGTAGTGTGTATATTTTAATCCCAAACTCTTAATTAATCCCTCCCCCTCCTTTCCCCTTTTATATACATGAATATTACTTACCAATAAAAAAATGAAACAATGCCATTTGCAGCAACATGGATGGACCTAGAGATTATTATGCTAAGTGAAGTTAGTCAGAAAGAGAAAGACAAATTTCATATGATATTGCTTATATGTGGAATCTAAAAAAAATGATACAAATGAACTTATTTACAAAACAGAAAGAGTCTCACAGACATAGAAATCAAACTTATGGTTACTAAAGGAGGCTGTTTCAAATAATCCAAATAAGATGACCAAACCAGGGCAGTGTTTTAGAACAAGGTAGAGGCAGAACAGAAGGAGGGACTTGAAATGCATGTTGTGGGTAAAGGGAAATTGGAGCTGAAGGACATATGCAGTAGTAGAGTTCTTTGGTTCTATACTGCATGCTTATTCTCTTTAAAATGTCCTTTCAATGACTGTGCTACCACTCAAAGCAGACCTCTCAATATATTTAGTCTTGCTTCCTTCAGATTCTTTTAGAAGCTTTGTCCCAACTCTGAAGACTTGCCTAAAGATCAGTCAAATAACAGGCATTTAAAGTTTGGCTAAATTCTTGAGGTTCTTCAAAACTCACTCTAGATTATGTTGTATTTCTGCTTCTCTTTGTCTTCAAGAAATTAGGCAAATTGCATAATTAAAGTGTAGGGTTTTGTGTGCGTGTGTGTGTGTGGATGTGTAAATCTTTAGGGTCCAAATATCTTACCCATAACATTTGTTTTAAAAGGTAAATTTTGGGCCACCTTTAGTGTCTTCTTAATGTGGTACTATTCGAATTTTTCGATTTAATGTCTTAGGAAGTAATCCAAATATTGTAATCGTGTTAAAACTTTATCCTTGAAGCTAGTGTTCTCCTATTTCAGAGTTAGTTGTAATGGCTCAGGCCTTTATTAGAATTTCTTTGGAGATAAGAACGCTCTGTACTGAGGACTGGAAATTTGATGCTCATGAATTCCATTCTGCTCTCCTCCATTTCGCATTCGTTCTTGGCTTACAAATTTATCTCTGTCTGTATTTATCATCTTGAAAACGCACATCATAGTGATTTCCCAGAGGGCTATTTTAGTGTTTATCCATCAGCTTTTAAGACAATCTGAGCAAAGGAATGTTATGACTTAGGAATTGATATGTCCGCAAAAGGGCTTCTTCGAACAAGTAAGAATGGCTGTGAATCCCTGGCAAATTTCCTTTACGGACATTATACCCACAATCAGTGAAATACATCCAGTAGGTTCCCTGCCTCATTCTAAAGACAGAGCCTCATTTCTGGGATTCTTCTGGCAACAACATTTACACGTGTGAAATGTTTCCACTTGAAATAATGTGAATAATTTTCACCCAAATGTGCCATTTGTGCTACAAATCAGTGGATGAAATTCTTTGATGGCCTGTTGATCTCTGGAGGGAAAAAACTGGGGTGGAGCGGGGAGTGTGATTTTTACAAAGAAATTTTTGCTTGTTTCTGCCAAACACATCAATGTTTATAATCTTATGTTTTCATTTTGTGTCTAGTGTGATAGTCTTTACTTTCTCTTTGATATATGCCCCATTCTGTATAAAAACACTTTTCCAAAAATCTTTAAAGACACTTCTTTTGTTTTTCCCCTGCTTTTTCCTGTCATGTAGCCACCTCACTCCAAGATTATGCTATATGTGATCCAAAGCAACCACAGGAAATTGAAAAATCTTGTAAAGTCACTTTGTTGTTCTGACATTAGTTTGTATGTGGTGGTAGGCTAGGAATATAAAAATGGCATAAAGTTTGCTTTCAGATTCCAAGGTGTTCCTTATAAATCCAGTCAGGTATTTGAAAACTTCACTTATCTCAAAACTGGTACTTCTCACTCCACCAAAAAAAAAAAAATAGAGTCCAGGGCTCAAAGTTTTAGATAAAGGTAATTACACGAGAGAATTTGAGAGTCAAAGGAGTCTTACATTTTTTTTAAAGATTCCCCACTTCAAGCAAATCTCAGATTACACTGCATTCTGGCACCTGGCACAGAAAATGAAAATCCTCACATCCTAAAAGCAAAGTGTTTGAAGAGCAAAAGTTGACCTTCCGAGCACCTGAATTTACTGCCAAAGCACTAAAAACGAACTATAAGCTGGAAAAGTATGAGTCAGGTGAACTCTTCATTCTACTTCAAGGGTGAAGTTCCAGTTATATGAATCAACAGAAAACGGTGAAAGAGGTGTGTGGGTGTGGGTGTGGGTGTGAGTGTGTGTTGTTTTCCCTACTTGTACACACCTGCTTTGCTTCTATGCCGCCCTTGGGACATAGTCTTTTTATAGTAATGGTGGTAATTAGATCCTTTCCTTTTTAGATGCTCTTAATCATCTTTTGGATTTGGAGCCAGTGTCTCTACCTCAAAATAGAATGAAAATTCAGATTCTTACTTAGTCTGTGACACCCCTGGTCACTCCTAGTAGTCAATGAATATTTACTGAGTTTGGAGACAGACACTATACCAGGTCTGTATGAAAAAGCTGCCACAATTATTTATGAATATCCATTCTAATGTCAGTAAAGAATATAAAATTAGTGCATTGAATCAGACTCTTGGTCCTGTTAAAAACGTTTTTTTCTGTTACAGTGGCACCAGGAGATATGTTATGAAAGAATGCAGTTATTCTTCTTACTGTCAGATTAAGAATTTGCCTCTAAATCCTAATGTTCGTTAGTAATTTATTACAGCTCCATGACTCATGAGTCATATGAATGTTTAAAAATTACTTTCCATTTCCAACCTACTCCTAGTAATATTAAGAGTACATTCTTATGGGTCTTAAACTTACCTCTTTGAAGTTTCAGTGAATTTCCAGTGGATATGTTTGTTGTCATCTTTTCCAGATCATTCAAAGCTTTATACACTTCAGATCTTCTTTTTAATACCCTACATTTTTTAGCCTGTCTTTATACAGCTACCTCCCTATTCCCTTTAGATATTTCATATATATCTTGTGAGCTGTGGTAGCAAGAACTACAAATGGTACTTAAGGGATAGACACAGTGTTTTTGTAAGGTGGTCAGATTTTATTTCCATATAATTGTATCTGTGCTTTCATTTCCTTATTACCTTCCTCATAAGACACTCTGAGGATTCAATGAAGTAATGCTTGCAAAGTAACTAGCGCAGTGCTTGGTATGGTAAGCACTCAATCGATGTTAATTGTTACTATTGAATTTTATGATATTTTAATGACCATATACCATGGCCAGCCACTTTTAGTTTTTAAAACCTGGGTTCCCCTCATTCAATAATATGGGATATGCTCCAGTCAGATGAACATTCCTAATACTCATGTCTGAAATTGTCTGTTTCATTCATGCAACAAATCATTTAATGAGTATTGTAGGAATTGAAGTAGGTCCTGGGAATACAGCTCCCAGATAGGTAAGGTCTCTGCATTCGAAGAGCCCACAAACAGGGAAGACTTACAATAGACAGGTAATTACAATAAGGTGCCAGGAGACATACGGGATCAATGGGACAGCATAAAAGGGGGAGCCAACCTAGTCCAAGGGGCAGGTAGGTTTCCTGGAAGAAGTGATGATAAAGCTGAGACCTGGGGGTAAGTAAGAGTTAGCCAAACAGAGGGGGCAGAAGAAGGACAAAAGTGGAAAGATTACCAGAAGGAAAAGTACATGTAATACTAGGAGGGGAAAGAAAATGCTTTTTACTGAGGAAATGAACAAAGTCCAGCATGAATGGAGAGGGGAGTAATAGAGAAGGCTGGAGACGTGGGCAGGCACCAGATCTCAGAAAGCCTTGGGATTCATGTCAAGGAGTTTAGACTGTGTCCTGCAGTAGCTACGAAACTGTCAGTGGCATATCTTCATCCATCTAATACCATTCACCCTCCTTAACTACATTCTATACGGTTCAGCCCCATGCTTTTTGTTGTTGTTGTTTTGGTTTTTTAAATTTTTTTCTCTCTTTTTTTAAATTGAAGTGTAGTTGATTTACAATGTTGTGTTTCAGGTGTACAGCAAAGTGATTCACACACACACACACACATACACGCATATATATATTCTTTTTCAGATTCTTTTCCATTATAGTTTATTACAAGATATTGAATATAGTTCCCTATACTGTTAGGTCCTTGCTGTTCATCAATTTTACATATAGTAGTGTGTATATGTTAATCCCAAACTCCTAATTTATCCCTCCCCTACTCCTTTCCCCTTTGGTAACTGTAAGTTTGTTTTCTGTGTCTGTGAGTCTATTTCTGTTTTGTAAATAATTTCATTTGTGTCATATTTTAGATTCCACATATAAGCGATATCATATGATATTTGTCTTTCTCTGTCTGGCTTACATCACTTAGTATGATAATCTCTAGGTCCAGCCCCATGATTTTGAAGCCCCTTTCCCATTAGTTCCCCAACATAACCCTGCCCACTGTCCACATGCCCATGTGTTTGCTTCTTTCCTTGACTGAAATGTCCTTCCTCAAATTCTGCAATTCAATTCAGGAAGCATTTGCTGAGTAACTGGTGTGTGCCAGGCACTGTGCTCCTTCATCCCTCCAATGTCTTTTCATCCATCCATTCATTTATTTATTCTATAAATATTTATTAAGCACCAACATATAGAGGGAGCCATGCTACGTTTAAATGACACTTCTTCGGTGAAGGCCCCCAGATGCCCCAGCTGGACTAATCTCTTCCACTTTTCTTCATCCTCTGAAATCCTAATACCGTAAATGCATCTCTCCTCTGGCTCTTGGTACTTTTGATACCACATTACAGCTAATTACCCCATGAGTCTGAGTAATGAGTAGTGAGTCTTCATTACTCTACAAGATCTCCGTGCTATAGGGCAGGGGTCCCCAACCCCCGGGGCAGTGGACCGGTAGCGGTCCACAGCCTGTTAGGAACCGGGCTGCACAGAAGGAGGTGAGCGGCGGGCGAGCGAGCCAAGCTTCATCTGCCGCTCCGCATCGCTCGCATTACCGCCTCAACCATCCCTCACCCCACCCCCGGTCTGTGGAAAAATTGTCTTCCACGAAACCGGTTCCTGGTGCCAAAAAGGTTGGGGACCACGGCTAGAGGGGACAGAGTACAGGTCCAATTTATCATTGTATTTTCCAGAGCTCATAACTTCACACTATGAGCTGCAATGTTCATAATAAATACATAAATGAGTGAATACATTTTCTGGAAATGGATAAGAATAACCTTATTTTGGTACTTTCTGATGACCCACATTGTCAAGCAGAGCAATTAAATTATTTGTTTCAAAGTGATTAAGCCTAAATCTAGTACAATTCCTCTAAAAAATTAGTTTCTTACAAGAGTCCAAGATTTACATAAATACCTCATGGGTGGAAATAATATTTTATTAAGGCTTACACGTCTCAAGTATTCAATACTTGAAACTGTATCACCTCTATGATCAGCGCTTATGCTTTTTGTATATTCTTATAATTACATTCAATCAGAAAAGAGGAAAACTAGAGTGGACTTCTACCTGTTGATTGCTAAAAATAACATTCTTCCTTGCCTTAGCTTTTCAGTTTTACAGCTCTCTGCATGGATTTACCGCTAGCATTTTTAGTGATTACTGCTGCATTTCCTAAGCACACCCGTCGTACTTCTGGCAGGTTCTGTTATTCACAGTGAATACTGGAGTTGAATCCTGATTGTCTCCCCGGTGAATGCTATAGTTGAGGCTTGATTCTCTCCAGTGTGTTAGTGGTCAGTTTGAATAAAAGGACAAGGAAAAAACACTTAGCCCTAAGGAATTTTAAAGTATCACTGTGGAATCTGTGCTGAAATTCCAAACAGTTTTGAACTAGAGGCCACGATACAGATCTTCAGATACATGGGCCATTTCAGCCAGTTTGTACTTATGAAGACTTGCTAATGCTGTCTGAGCTTTATTTGAAACTATGTAAAAGGGTTTGAGGGCTTTCCTTGCCAGCTGTCAGAGGACATTTCAGATAATCTGCTAAAGCCAACATTCAGAGTGTTCTTCAGAGAGGAAGTCTGGGTTAGGGTGGTGGCTCAGCAAGGAACTGTGGACTTAGTTATGGGCTTGGGCGGCCTCAGTCATTCACCTGGTTGCCATACTCCATTTTCTGTGATTGGACAATGTTCTTCCAGCTTGAGTAGTGATATCTCAAATAGCTGATATAACAGAGCTGTTGTGAATTGACAGGGAGGAGATTTTCACTTAGGAAATGACTCTTTGTGGGAACGTAAGTTGGTGCAGCCACTATGGAGAATAGTATGGAGGTTCCTTGGAAAACCGAAAGTAGAGTTGCCGTATGATCCAGCAACCCCATTCCTGGGCATATACCTAGGAAAGACGAAAACTCTAGTTCAAAAAGGTACATCTGCACCAGCAGCACTATTACAATAGCCAAGACACGGAAGCAACTTAAATGTCCATCAACAGATGGATGGATAAAGAAGATGTGGTACATATATACAATGGAATATTACTCAGCCATAAAAAAGAATGAAATAATGCCATTTGTGGCAATATGGATGGACCTAGAGATTATCATACTAAGTGAAGTAAGTCATGCAAAGACAAATGTCATATGATATCACTTATATGTGGAATCTAAAAAAAATGATGCAAAGGAACTTATTTACAAAACAAAAATAGACTCACAGACATAGAAAACAAACTTATGGTTACCAAAGGGAACAGGAGGGGGTGGGGGATGAATCAGGAATTAACAGATTACAGATTAACAGATACACACTACTATATATAAAATAGATAAACAAGGACCTATAGTATAGCACATAGAACTATATTCAATATCTTGTAATAACCTATAATAGAAAGGAAACTGAAGAAGAATATATATATGTATGTATAACTGAATTACTGTGATGTATACCGGAAACATTGTAAATCAACTATACTTCAATAAAATTTTTTTTTAATTCTAATTTAAAAAATGACTCTTTGGAAATACTCCTGTGCTCCCATTTCTATTTAGTTACTTCCCACTCCTCACCCTGGTTAATAATCCTTGAGCAGTTACCAGTTATTGAGTACCTAGCTGTGTGCTAGGTACAATACATTCATTATCTAAGTTAATCCACAAGATTACTCTAAGTAAGCACTATTATTATCCTTACATTAAAGATAAGCAGATACTTTTAGAGAAAATAAGTAATAGCTTTAATTTCATGCTCTTGGCCGCTATACTGTACTCCTGCATTTTGCCAGCGTATATTCAGAGCATGCAGTACCTTTAAGACTAGCTGGTGCATAGCACAGGGAGATCAGCTCAGTTCTTTGTGACCACCTAGAGGGGTGGGATAGGAGGGTGGGAGGGAGATGCAAGAGGGAGGGGCTATGGGGATATATGTATACATATAGCTGATTCACTTTGTTATACAGCAGAAACTTAACACACCATTGTAAAGCAATTATACTCCAATAAAGATGTTAAAAAAAAAAAAAAAAAAAAAGACTAGCTGGAACAGAGCTCAGTTGTGAAAGTTGATCTCTTGGGCACATTCTGGAAGCAAACCTCATACTCTGAGCCCCAAATGCAGAAGATTTTGGAACTCATCTTCCATGTAGGATAATTTTCCACTATGTATGTATTTAGGAAGCTGGGTAGAATTATATATATAATAGAATTATATTATATATATAATATAACATTATATTCTATATATATAGAGAGAGTATTAAGGAATTCTTTTAGTAATATATGTAATTTTTTTTCAGAACCCTGTAGCATGCTGACAACATATGGTATTCTCTTATTCAGCCGGGCAAAATCTGGTAGTCAGGCAAGTAAACTGCTGGGTTCAAGAAATGACCTTCCCAAACTACAGCCACCTACCCTCAGCCTTCTCTGGGTCACTTATTGGAAATCACTGCCTCCCTTTCTCTCACACAATTGGTGGTACTTTGGGGTAAGAGGAAGATGAACATCAGCCTGGCATAAGCCAGGTCATTCTCCCGGCAACCAGGACCTCCTCTCCCCTCCCCAACACCATCATTCCCCTGCTTAAAGATGCTCAGAATCCTACTTGCTTAACTTTATCTGGTAAAGGCAACAGTGGTTAAAAGCATAGCTATGCGGGTAAGTGTTTTTGAGTATTCTGTTCGTCATTATTAACTATTATTAGATGAGAAGGAAAAACTCTTAGATATGTTAAGCAGACTGTTGTGCATTTTGCCAATTCAACTGTTGATTTTCTTTTGTGTTTTCATCTTTTATCACGGAAATTTTATTGGTTTAATTGCTAATATTTTCTAAAAATATTCAAAGGGTCACTACTCTGGTTAAATTATGTTCTCTTTCCTATAAGTACTTACGTTTACTGTTAGTACTGCTAGATACATTTTTCTGGAAGTTAGATTGCCTGAGTATTTTTCTAAGAACTTGATGTATTTGAGTACAATAAAACTCTTATTTTGGTGGAGTGTGAAAGGGCCAGTCTTTCCAGGAGTCTTATAATTGGGCCATGGAGTAGATAGACTCTCTGGGGAAAAAAGTCAATATTCATACACACAAAGAAATTCAGTTGTCAATTTGCCTTATTCTTAAACCTATCAACTTTCCATTCTACCCTTAAATGAGCAGACAAGGGTGCTTCACATACACTCCCGCCCCCAACACACACACACGCACACGCACGTATGCTTATACGCACGCTCACAGTAATATTTAATTGTTGACTGTTTCTCTTGCTGCAGATGAAAGAATTAAGTTATACAAATGGGCTTTATGTTCTTGACCACCATTCTGTGCTTTGAGGAATCCCATTACAGGATGGCTTTATATCATTGTCAAATTTTAACACAGTTGATAAGTTCCTTTTAGAAAGCTACAGTTATAAGTTCCTTTTATTTCTTTAATTAGACATATCTCAGTCATGAGTTCATTTCCAATTTTAATGTTGCTAAACACTAAGCACAGACTGTCAATCCTAGAAAAGGTGAAGTAAGCCATTCATTAAAGCAATTCATCATGGTGAAGCCAGTGAAAGCTATATACTTTGTTTTTGTTTATTTTTAATTGAGGTATAGTTGATTTATCATGTTTCAGGTATCATGCACATCATGTATCATGTATAGCAAAGTGATTCAGTTTTAGATATATATTCTTTTTCAGATCCTTTTCCATTATAGGTTATTACAAGATATTGAATATAGTTCCCTGTGCTATATAGTAGGTCCTTGTTGTTCATCTGTTTTATATATAGTAGTGTGTACCTGTTAAGCCGTACTTTATTCCCCCCCCCCTTTGCCCTTTGGTAACCATAAGTTTGTTTTCTACATCTGTGAGTCTATTTCTGTTTTGTAAATAAGTTTCTTTGTATCATTGTTTTAGATTCCACAAATAAGTGATATCATATGATATTTGTCTTTCTCTGTCTGACTTACTTCACTTAGTACGATAATCTCTAGGTTCATCCATGTTGCTGCAAATGGCAATATTTCATTGTTTGTTTATGGCTGAGTAATATTCCATTGTATATATGTACCACATCTTCTTTGAAAGATCTATGCTTTTGAGTTTTATCTCCTGCCAGGAATCACATTCAAGAGAACAAAGGGGCTCCTCTTACCTTTAAGGTCTGAGAATCGTGTCATTTTTCTTCTTCTGTTAATGGTGAAGCCATGCTAAAAGGACTTGAGATGAACTGTCAATCACCATTAACCCCTTTCTTCCTGAACTTCCAGGTCAGGGAGCAATCAGAAGTTGCTTTTTACTCTCATGTCGAAGCCTTCCAAGCCCTGTCAGTTTTCCCAAACCATATTTTACAGTTGTCACAGCTGCCATCAATGGTGTGGCTTTTCTTTGTTTGGCTTCTCTGAAAGAGTAAACCTGTAAAATCTTAGAATATGTAGGGGTCCTTATTTTTGTTATATTTCTTGGTAATAAATCTAGGATAAAGACAAGAGAAAATTCTAACTAATAGATGGTGAAATGTTTTGTTTAACACTGTAACTGTAACACTGTAATGCAGTTATCTAAAATTTTGTGCAATTAAGTCAGTCTGCTTTATATAATCTTTCCATATTTGTAGTCTTACTCAACATCTTTTAAATCGCAACCATTGGAATCAGATAATATAAGATTGCTATGCTACAAATGCTGGAAGCTTCTGCTAGGTTGCCTAAATTTTTCTTGCTTTGTATGTTTTCCAGATATACTCACTTTTTTTTATGTTGCTCAGAAACACTTGTCCAGAATTTAGATGAAAAAAATAAACTTGTCAAAAAGTTAAATGTGGTATAAATCAATTTCCTTTCACTGTCCAAACTGAAAAGTTTTTTAAAAAATTACCCAAAGTGGTGGTAAAAGTGTTTATCTAGTTTTTTTTTTTAAACATCTTTATTGAAGTATAATTGCCTTACAATGGTGTGTTAGCTTCTGCTTTATAACAAAGTGAATCAGTTATACACATACAATATGTTCCCATAACTCTTCCCTCTTGCATCTCCCTCCCTCCCACCCTCCCCATCCCACCCCTCTAGGTGGTCACAAAGCACCGAGCTGATCTCCCTGTGCTATGCGGCTGCTTCCCACTAGTTATCTATTTTACATTTGGTAGTGTATATATGTCCATGACACTCTCTTACCCTGTCACATCTCACCCCACCCCCTCCCCATATCCTCAAGTCCATTCTCTAGTCGGTCTGTGTCTTTATTCCCGTCTTGCCACTAGGTTCTTCATGGCCTTTTTTCTTTTTCCTTAGATTCCGTATATATGTGTTAGCATACTGTATTTGTTTTTCTCTTTCTGACTTACTTCACTCTGTATGACAGACTCTAACTCCATCCACTTCACTACAAATACCTCCATCTCATTTCTTTTTATGGCTGAGTAATATTCCATTGTATATATGTGCCACATCTTCTTTATCCATTCATCTGTCGATGGACATTTAGGTTGCTTCGATGTCCTGGCTATTGTAAATAGAGCTGCAATGAACATTTTGGTACATGACTCTTTTTGAACTATGGTTTTCTCAGGGTATATGCCCAGTAGTGGGATTGCTGGGTCGTATGGTAGTTCTATTTGTAGTTTTTTAAGGAACCTCCATACTGTTCTCCATAGTGGCTGTATCAATTTACATTCCCACCAACAGTGCAAGAGTGTTCCCTTTCCTCCACACCCTCTCCAGCATTTATTGTTTCTAGATTTTTTGATGATGGCCATTCTGACTGGTGTGAGATGATATCTCATTGTAGTTTTGATTTGCATTTCTCTAATGATTAATGATGTTGAGCATTCTTTCATGTGTCTGTTGGCAATCTGTATATCTTCTTTGGAGAAATGTCTATTTAGGTCTTCTGCCCATTTTTGGATTGGGTTGTTCGTTTTTTTGTTATTGAGCTGCATGAGCTGCTTGTAAATCTTGGAGATTAATCCTTTGTCAGTTGCTTCATTTGCAAATATTTTCTCCCATTCTGAGGGTTGTCTTTTTGTCTTGTTTATGGTTTCCTTTGCTGTGCAAAAGCTTTTAAGTTGCATTAGGTCCCATTTGTTTATTTGTGTTCTTATTTCCATTTCTCTGGGAGCTGGGTCAAAAAGAATCTTGCTGTGATGTATGTCATAGAGTGTTCTGCCTATGTTTTCCTCTAAGAGTTTGATAGTGTCTGGCCTTACATTTAGGTCTTTAATCCATTTTGAGTTTATTTTTGTGCATGGTGTCAGGGAGTGTTCTAATTTCATACTTTTACATGTATCTGTCCAATTTTCCCAGCACCACTTATTGAAGAGGCTGTCTTTTCTCCACTGTATATTCTTGCCTCCTTTATCAAAGATAAGGTGACCATATGTGTGTGGGTTTATCTCTGGACTTTCTATCCTGTTCCATTGATCTATATATTTTTTTTTTTTTGCCAGTACCAAACTGTCTTGATTACTGTAGCTTTGTAATATAGTCTGAAGTCAGGGAGCCTGATTCCCCCAGCTCCATTTTTCGTTCTCAAGATTGCTTTGGCTATTCGGGGTCTTTTGTGTTTCCATACAAATTGTGAAATTTTTTGTTCTAGTTCTGTGAAAAATGCCAGTGGTAGTTTGATAGGGATTGCATTGAATCTGTAGATTGTTTTGGGTAGTAGTATACCAGGAACATGGTATATCTCTCCATCTATTTGTATCATCTTTAATTTCTTTCATCAGTGTCTTATAATTTTCTGCATACAGGTCTTTTGTCTCCTTAGGTAGGTTTATTCCTAGATATTTTATTCTTTTTGTTGCAATGGTAAACGGGAGTGTTTTCTTAATTTCACTTTCAGATTTTTCGTCATTAGTGTATAGAAATGCAAGAGATTTCTGTGCATTAATTTTGTATCCTGCTACTTTACCAAATTCATTGATTAGCTCTAGGAGTTTTCTGGTAGCATCTTTAGGATTCTCTATGTAGAGTATCATGTCATCTGCAAATAGTGACAGCTTTACTTCTTCTTTTCCGATTTGGATTCCTTTTATTTCTTTGTCTTCTCTGATTGCTGTGGCTAACACTTCCAAAACTATGTTGAATAATAGTGGTGAGAGTGGGCAACCTTGTCTTGTTCCTGATCTTAGTGGAAATGGTTTCAGTTTTTCACCATTGAGGACAATGTTGGCTGTGGGTTTGTCATATATGGCCTTTATTATGTTGAGGAAAGTTCCCTCTATGCCTACTTTCTGCAGGGCTTTTATCATAAATGGGTGTTGAATTTTGTCGAAAGCTTTCTCTGCATCTATTGAGATGATCATATGGTTTTTCTCCTTTAATTTGTTAATATGGTGTATCACATTGATTGATTTGCGTATATTGAAGAATCCTTGCATTCCTGGGATAAACCCCACTTGATCATGGTGTATGATCCCTTTAATGTGCTGTTGGATTCTGTTTGCTAGTATTTTGTTGAGGATTTTTGCATCTATGTTCATCAGTGATATTGGCCTGTAGTTTTCTTTCTTTGTGACATCTTTGTCTGGTTTTGGTATCAGGGTGATGGTGGCCTCGTAGAATGAGTTTGGGAGTGTTCCTCCCTCTGCAATATTTTGGAAGAGTTTGAGAAGGATAGGTGTTAGCTCTTCTCTAAATGTTTGATAGAATTCACCTGTGAAGCCATCTGGTCCTGGGCTTTTGTTTGTTGGAAGGTTTTTAATCACAGTTTCAATTTCAGTGCTTGTGATTGGTCTGTTCATATTTTCTATTTCTTCCTGGTTCAGTCTTGGCATTTTGTGCATTTCTAAGAATCTGTCCATTTCTTCCAGGTTGTCCATTTTATTGGCATAGAGTTGCTTGTAGTAATCTCTCATGATCTTTTGTATTTCTGCAGTGTCAGTGGTTACTTCTCCTTTTTCATTTCTAATTCTATTGATTTGAGTCTTCTCCCTTTTTCTCTTGATGAGTCTGGCTAATGGTTTATCAATTTTGTTTATCTTTTCAAAGAACCAGCTTTTAGTTTCATTTATTTTTGCTATTGTTTCCTTCATTTCTTTGTCATTTATTTCTGACCTGATCTTTATAATTTCTTTCCTTCCGCTGGCTTTGGGGTTTTTTTGTTCTTCTTTCTCTAATTGCTTTAGGTGCAAGGTTAGGTTGTTTATTCGAGATGTTTCCTGTTTCTTGAGGTAGGCTTGTATTGCTATAAACTTCCCTCTTAGCACTGCTTTTGCTGCGTCCCATAGGTTTTGGGTCGTCGTATCTCCATTGTCATTTGTTTCTAGGTATTTTTTGATTTCCCCTTTGATTTCTTCAGTGATCACTTCGTTATTAAGCAGTGTATTGTGTAACCTCCATGTGTTTGTATTTTTTACAGATCTTTTCCTGTAATTGATATCTAGTCTCATAGCGTTGTGGTCGGAAAAGATACTTGATACGATTTCAATTTTCTTAAATTTACCAAGGCTTGATTTGTGACCCAAGATATGATCTATCCTGGAGAATGTTCCATGAGCACTTGAGAAAAATGTGTATTCTGTTGTTTTTGGGTGGAATGTCCTATAAATATCAATTAAGTCCATCTTGTTTAATGTATCATTTAAAGCTTGTGTTTCCTTATTTATTTTCATTTTGGATGATCTGTCCATTGGTGAAAGTGGGGTGTTAAAGTCCCCTACTATGATTGTGTTGCTGTCGATTTCCCCTTTTATGGCTGTTAGTATTTGCCTTATGTATTGAGGTGCTCCTATGTTGGGTGCATAAATATTTACAATTGTTATACCTTCCTCTTGGATCGATCCCTTGATCATTATATAATGTCCTTCTTTGTCTCTTGTAATAGTCTTTATTTTAAAGTCTATTTTGTCTGATATGAGAATTGCTACTCCAGCTTTCTTTTGATTTCCATTTGTATGGAATATCTTTTTCCATCCCCTCACTTTCAGTCTATATGTGTCTCTAGGTCTGAAGTGGGTCTCTTGTAGACAGCATATATATGGGTCTTGTTTTTGTATCCATTCAGCCAGCCTGTGTCTTTTGGTGGGAGCATTTAATCCATTTACAGTCAAGGTAATTATCTATATGTATGTTGCTATTCCCATTTTCTTAAATGTTTTGGGTTTGTTATTGTAGGTGTTTTCCTTCTCTTGTGTTTCTTGCCTAGAGAAGTTCCCTTAGCATTTGTTGTAAAGCTGGTTTGGTGGTGCTGAACTCTCTCAGCTTTCGCTTGTCTGTAAAGGTTTTAATTTCTCCATCACATCTGAATGAGATCCTTGCTGGGTAGAGTAATCTTGGTTGTAGGTTTTTCTCCTTCATCACTTTAAGTATATCCTGCCACTCCCTTCTGGCCTGCAGAGTTTCTGCTGAAAGATCAGATGTTAACCTTATGGGGATTCCCTTGTGTGTTATTTGCTGTTTTTCCCTTGCTGCCTTTAATATGTTTTCCTTATATTTAATTTTTGACAGTTTGATTAATATGTGTCTTGGCGTGTTTCTCCTTGGGTTTATCCTGTATGGGACTCTCTGTGCCTCCAGGACTTGATTAACTATTTCCTTTCCCATATTAGGCAAGTTTTCAACTATAATCTCTTCAAATATTTTCTCAGTCCCTTTCTTTTTCTCTTCTTCTTCTGGGACCCCTATAATTCGAATGGTGGTGCGTTTAATGTTGTCCCAGAGGTCTCTGAGACTGTCCTCAGTTCTTTTCATTCTTTTTTCTTTATCCTGCTCTGCAGTAGTTATTTCCACCATTTTATCTTCCAGGTCACTTATCCTTTCTTCTGCCTCAGTTATTCTGCTATTGATCCCATCTAGAGTATTTTTAATTTCATTTATTGTGCTTTTCATCATTGCTTGGTTCCTCTTTAGTTCTTCTACGTCCTTGTTAAATGTTTCTTGCATTTTGTCTATTCTATTTCCAAGATTTTGGATCATCCTTACTATCATTATTCTGAATTCTTTTTCAGGTAGACTACCTATTTCCTCTTCATTTGTTAAATCTGATGTGTTTTGACCCTGCTCCTTCATCTGCTGTGTGTTTTTCTGTCGTCTCATTTTGCTTATCTTACTGTGTTTGGGGTCTCCTTTTCACAGGCTGCAGGTTCGTAGTTCCCGTTGTTTTTGGTATCTGTCCCCAGTGGCTAAGGTTGGTTCAGCGGGCTGTGTAGGCTTCCTGGTGGAGGGAACTAGTGCCTGAGTTCTGGTGTATGAGGCTGGATCTTGTCTTTCTGGTGGGCACGTCCACGTCTGGTGGTGTATTTTGGGGTGTCTGTGGCCTTATTATGATTTTAGGCAGCCTCTCTGCTAATGGATGGGGCTGTGTTCCTGTCTTGCTAGTTGTTTGGCATAGGGTGTTCAGCACTGTAGCTTGCTGGTCGTTGAGTGAAGCTGGGTCTTGATGTTGAGATGGAGATCTCTGAGAGATTTTCGCCGTTTGGTATTACGTGGAGCTGGGAGGTCTCTTGTGGACCAGTGTCCTGAAGTTGGCTCTCCCACCTCAGAGGCACGGCCCTGATGCCTGGCTGGAGCACCAAGAGCCTTTCGTCCACACGGCTCAGAGTAAAAGGGAGAAAAAATAGAAAGAAAGAAAGAAAGAAAGAAAGAAAGAAAGAAAGAAAGAAAGAAAGAAAGAAAGAAAGAAAGAAAGAAAGAGGCTATAATATAGTGAAGTAAAATAAAGCTATTATAAAGCAGAGCTATACAGACAAAACCTCACCCAGAAGCATATACATATACACTCACAAAAAAAAGGAAAAGGGGAAAAATTAATATATCCTGCTCTGAAAGTCCACCTCCTGAATTTGGGATGATACGTTGTCTATTCAGGTATTCAACAGATGCAGGCACATCAAGTTGTTTGTGGAGTTTTAATCCGCTGCTTCTGAGGCTGCTGGGAGAGATTTCCCCTTCTCTTCTCTGTTCGCACAGCTCCTGGGGATCAGCTTTGGATTTGGACCCGCCTCTGCGTGTAGGTCGCCTGAGGGCGTCTGTTCCCCGCCCAGACAGGACGGGGTTAAAGAAGCAGCTGCTTCGGGGGCTCTGGCTCACCCAGGCTGCGGGGAGGGAGGGGTACAGAGGAGGCGGGGCGAGCCTGCGGCGTCAGAGGCCGGCGTGACGTTGCAGCAGCCTGAGGTGCGCCGTGTGTTCTCCCGGGGAACTTGTCCCCGGATCACGGGAGCCTGGCGGTGGCGGGCTGCACCGGCTCCCAGGAGGGGCGGTGTGTAGAGTGACCTGTGCTCACACACAGGCTTTTTGGAGGCGGCAGCAGCAGGCCCAGCGTCTCACGCCCGTCTCTGGGGTCCGCGCTGATCGCCGCGGCTCGCGCCCTTCTCTGGAGTTCGTTTAGGCGGCGCTCTGAATCCCCTCTCCTCGCGCACCAGGAAACAAAGAGGGAAGAAAAAGTTTCTTGCCTCTTCGGCAGCTGCAGACTTTTTCCCGGACTCCCTCCCGGCTAGCTGTGGTGCACTAACCCCTTCAGGCTGTGTTTACACTGCCAACCCCAGTCCTCTCCCTGCGATCCGACCGAAGCCCGAGCCTCAGTTCCCAGCCCCGCCCGCCCCGGCAGGGGAGCAGACAAGCCTCTCGGGCTGGTGAGTGCTGCTCATTGCCGAGCCTCTGTGCAGGAATCTCTCCGCTTTGCCCTCCGCACCCCTGTGGCTGCGCTCTCTTCCGTGGCTCCGAAGCTTCCCCCCTCTGCCACCCGCAGTCTCTGCCCGCGAAGGGGCTTCCTAGTGCGTGGAAATCTTTCCTCCTTCACAGCTCCCTCCCACTGGTGCAGGTGCCGTCCCTATTCTTTTGTCTCTGTTATTTCTTTTTTCTTTTGCCCTACCCAAGTACGGGGGGAGTTTCTTGCCTGTTTAGAGGTCGGACGTTTTCTGTCAGCGCTCAGTGGGTGTTCTGTAGGAGCAGTTCCACGTGTAGATGTATTTCTACTGTATCTGTGGGAAGGAAGGTGATCTCCGCGTCTTACTCTTCCGCCATCTTCTCTCCCCCCCTACTCGTTTATCTAGTTTTGACCCCTTATGAAAATGTTCATATTGTACCACTTAATGTAACATTCAAATTTTTTAAATAAGAAAGCATGCATATGAAAAATATCTGAAAAATTATTAAAATACGAACCTGTTAATTTTCTTTAAAACATTCCTGTAACTTTACATGAATACACTAAATTTTGTATATATCAACTTAAGGAAAGAAGAATACTAGAAAGAGATTTTATGGGTGTATAATGAGCCATTCTCCAATAGAAGTCCCCCTTGCATAGCTTTAAATGAAGAAACATTTGAGGAACTTCACCCTTTCTTCCAACTAGTTCAGGAGCCAAGAACACCACTACCGTTTTATTGCTAGAATACACCATTGGACAATCGTTCAGACTGGCCCAGCCACCATCAGTGAGCCCTCTGCCCAGCTCTTTGTTTTCCAGCTGTACTCATAAAAAGTAAAGTCAATAGTTAAAGCTAAAATGGATGAAAGAGATATTTAAGGGTTAGAGGTGAATGGCTTTGGAGCCCCAAATTGGCATCTGTTCAACTCCAGGCCTCCACAGTCCTCAAAGTAGATGATGGCTAAGATGAAGAAGAAAAGAAGCTGGGTGACATATCTGATTCATGGACTAAAGCTAAAAAGGATGGAGCAGCAAGGTACAGGAGAAAGGCTGCTAGGAACCTGTCAACACTAGCCAGAATTTAGGGGGATAATTTAATAGCACTGAGAAATCACACTCAAAACACAAAACACGCATTCAGGCAAATCTGGAAAGTATGAGTTTTCGTTGGTTGATTTTAAAAAGCCAAATCAGTGTCTGGATTTTGCTTTTATCAAAATCCTTATTAAGTCGAAGTTTTAGCCCAGTGTGTTATGATCCAGTTGGTACCACCACAGTCAAATCATTCTTGAGAGCATCTGTATCTAAAACAGATTGAAAAGTTCAGGAAGCTACAGCAATTCATTTCTACAGAGCTCATTTTGCTCTTCTATAAGAGTGATGAGAGGAAAACATTTTCAGCATCTCTGGCGGTCCCTTTCATTCTTAGTAAAGTGGCCAGAATTAAATGAACTCTGACAAATGCCCCTTCACCCCTGGACCTAAAGTTGAGGCCAACTGGACATTTAAGGTAGGATGTCTTCCAGGGCTTTGGCTTATGTTGTACCCATTCTTTGGTGTAGATCTCCAAGTCAGCACCTTGAATGGAACTTTGAAGCCTGTAATTTTTCAGTGACCCACTACCATGGCCCCCTTCCTATCCCTTGTGTGTGTGTGAGTGTGTGTGTGTGTGTGTGTGAGAGAGAGAGAGAGAGAGACTGGAAGGAGATGAAATCAAATATCTTCTAAAGCAGCATTGTCCAATTGAAATATAACGCGAGTCACATATGTAATTTTAAATGGTCTAGTAGCCACATTTAAAAATAGAAAGAAACAGGTGAAATTAATATAAATATATTTCACATAACCCAATATATCAAAAATATTATCATTTCAACATGTAAGCAATATAAAAAGTTATCAAAAATATATGATCCATTATTTCTTGTTCTGTATCTTTGGAATCCAGTGTGTATCTTATACTTCCGACGCATCTTAATTTGGATGAGGCACATGTGAACTGCTCAATAGCCACAAGTAGCCGGTGGCTATTAGATCGGACAGCCCGGATCTAAAACATGACTCCCTCTTAGCTCAACAGTATCCCCTTTGAAATGCCTAGCTTCTGACATTTCAGCTCTCAATCTGAGTATGTTTTTCTTCACAGAAGAAATCCAAATGGATAATATCATAATCCAGGTTCCAATACAGACACACACACACACATGAACACACACAGGAACTCACATCCGGGCTTTAATGACCTATGCGGATTTCCTTCTAAATAAACCTGAAAAATGAAATATATCCTCTCTCTAGGGCTTTCTGAAGCAGCATGGGTACCTGTTATCTTGCACATTAATGGGTTACCATATTTAGTGTTGTCAGAGCTGCTGACTCATGGCCCATGCCGCCGCGCTGCCCATGGTGCTTGTTTGACAGCATGCCAATGACAGCTGCCTCCAGCTTCTGAAAGGCTGACCTTGTAACAGCATTCACATTCTTTTGGGTGGTTTTGCTGACATACTCTCAACTCAAAAACTGTTTTTAAAACAAAAGTATAATGAAGTATTGAGCTTCTAAAAGCAATTGTATTTCAGTTCATTAAATTATCTGAGTGCGTCAAGCAGGGCAAACCAGCGAGGAAATGAATACACAGAGGGAACCATCCTTGAAAGTAGACATTTGAGCTAGAGGCATATAATACTTGGGGACAGTGTTTTAAGATAACATGGGCATCCAAGTGAAACAAGGCTGTCACAAGATCTATTTTTCAACTTTCTCAAGAGCCTTTATTAGCTCTATATTACTGAGCTATTTGAAACTCTCTTTAATTTTGTTCAAAATTAACTAATTTATCTCATTTCCCACCCTAAAAATTTTTTCCTCAAGTTCAGCTTCTACACAAGAGGATATAATATGTTCTCCATTAATTAATAAATGCTAAGCTACTATCAAATTCTTAAAACGGGGATCAAATTAGCCAGTAACTACTAGATACAACTCTAGCCAGTGGATAAGATGATCCTTCACACTGTACTCCTCTCTACATGTAAAACAAAATATACACCTTTCAGCCAGCAGCCTGTACTGCTGGCCCTGCCTTCTGTTGGAGCAGAACTTTTGATTCTTTCCCTGGTGGCTAGGTCTGAACTCCTGTGCATTCTAAATCTCAAGACTCTCCTTGAACTGATTTCCCTGTTCCTTCTTTCTGTTGCCTATTATCCCAGAGTCTAATCTGAACTAACAGTAAAATTACCATGTGGTTCACATCTCACACAAAATAGCCAAAGTCTGCTTTACTAATTTTAGTGAGTTTCCAGTAAATAAACAGCATGTTCAGTTAATTGTTTTGGCACTTTGTAGCCACTAGAGGGCGATCAAGGCTCCTCTCTATCCTCCCTTCCCACCCTAGTGGTGACAGAGATGAGTCAAGGGCACAGTGCATTGATCCATGAAATGGAGGGGAAATGAAATTATATCTTTGGAGAAATGCAAAATATGGTAGCCTGCAAATCCTGCCAACATGTTTTGTTTGATCTATCCATTTGTAAATTTGAAGATTTCTTGTAAAGATATGGATTTCCACCCTGACCATGAAAATAGGAATATATGGCCATACTGGGTCCATGCTTGTACTTGGGATACCCAGAAGGAGCTGCTGTCTTTCAACAGGGCACACACTCTTCATTTCAATTCCATCTCTAACTCGCTCTACTATTTTTCCAACATTGAGACCAAATGGCATGTGCCACTTATAATCAAGCTTGCATCGTTGATTTCTTGTTGTTAAGAGCTGTTTGGTTTTGGATGTTTTCTGTTCTACTCAGGTCAATATCAAAAGTAATAAAAAGAAAAATAGACCAAGTGAACCTCTTATAATTGCAAGGAAAATAAGAGAGAGCATACGTCTTTGAAGAAGTAAAAAACATTCGTATGGATAAAATATGCATGCAGAATGTGCCTGGGTCTCCTTGACTTATACCCACCTATTTCCCCCATTTACATCAGTTTGATGGGCGTATGAGCTTAGAGTTTTCCAACACTCAGAATCTCTGCCGAATTCCTGTTGGTGAGAGTGCAACATACATGTATGCACGTGTGTGTGCATACACACTTCACCCTTTACTGAGGCAAATACCCTCATTCCCACTTTTTTCCTTAGAAACCATCTCCCTGAATTCAGTTTTCTCCGCAAAGTGGTAAAATCTGGAGGACTGAGATTTGGCCAAGAGTAAATGTTGTAGGAGAGACATTTCTCAAGCGTTTGTTCTAGGCCTTAGGCAAATGGCGCGCCTGTGACTCCTTGTAATCTGGCTTTTTGATCAGTGTAACCCACTGGTAATATCCGCTTCCCTCACACGACTGTGGCAGGTGGCAGATCAGGGATTGAGAGATCATGGGTCCCCATCAAAATCCCATCTCTCATTTGTCATCACCAGCTCTAACTACCAAGAAATCTCTCTCATGATTGACTACATAAGGATTTGCAAAATCAGCCTACAAAGGGCAAACTATCAATCTCTGTACTCAACTTAGTTGGAAAATATATATATCTGCATGTAGCTTGTACTCACAAAGGAAATGTAGAACTAAATTTAGATTGGTGTAGCATAAACAGATTCCAACAAACACAGTTGATATTCTGATTTACTCACATCATTGTTTCTTGATCTCAAAAAGAAGCGATAATATAAATGTGAGTAATCATAGTTAATACTTGTTGAGTTTACTGTGGGTCAGGCACTATGCTAAGGGATCTCCTTTAATCCTTGGAACAGCTCTGGGCGGTAAGATCTGTTATTATTCCTATTTTAGAGGTGTGGAAAATGGGGCTTGGAGTGGGTAGGTAACTCAATCACTATTACATAAACATTAAATCAAAAGTGGGGTGAGATTTACCACCCCATTTACCACCACTCTGTCCAACCTCAGAGCCTTCACTCAACCACCTTCCTGTATTCCCTTCCTTTTAAGCCAATGGTTCTCAAAGTGAAGTCTCAAAGACACTTTCATGGGGCCCTTGAGGCCAAAACTATTTTAATAATCACCCTAACATATTATTTGCCATTTTGATTGTGCGAACATTTGCACTGATGATGAAAAAGTAATGGTGGATAAAATTGGTGTAACTGTAATCAAGTTACATTGTACATTGTAACATTGTACATCAAGTACATTGTACATTGATTGTACAATCAATCATTTGTAATCAAGGCAGTGGCACCAGACTGTACTGGTTAGTAATTATCTTCTTCACTGTCGTGCAAAACAGTAGAAAACAAAGCAGGCAACGATAACAACAACAAAAATCTTATTCCATCTTGAAACTCTGATGCACATCTTTTTAATATCCTGTGTGAGGCAATGGAAAGCGTAAAGTGCTCTTGAAATATATTGAGGGACGATGGGTGCCTGAGAGTAAGATTGTTTGCTGTGCAAACTGAACTAGCCACGTCTTTCACAGAACAACCTGTTTTCTTGAAAGAACAGCTGGCAGGCACACTATGGTTACTCAGATGCGGTATTTGGCGATGATTTCCTTGAAAATGAATGAAGGGAGCCTGTCACAGCAGAGAAAACCAACAGTATTCTCTGACAATGATAAGATTCAAACTTTGAAGTAAAAATTAGAGTTTTGGAAAGCTTACGTCTGCCACTGTGAGACTGACAACTTCCCAATACCTAAGAGACTTTTCTGATGAGACTGATAGTGACATTAACAAATACAACTCTTTGTTATTGAAAGTGAAATGGGTCAACATTTGGAAGATCTGCATAACTCAGTGAACCAATACTTCTCAAATGGCCAACTCATGATGTTGGAAAATCATGCATAAGTTAAAAAATCAACACAAATAGGAGACAGATCATGAATTTTGGTGTAATGGACTATGCCAAGTTCATTGATGTGGTTTCAGATTCCACATGGCAACTCACCTTTAAGAAACAACACTTGTTGAGTTTCAGAGGCAAATCAATGAAAAATATCCACAGTCATCTGAAAGGCTATGAAATACTCTACCTTTCTGAACTGCATATCTGTGTAAGTTTGGAGTTTCTTCATATTCTTCAACCAAAACAACATATTGCAATAGGTTAAGTGCAGAAGCAGAAATGAAAACCCAGCTATCTTCTTTCTATGAAGCCAGAAATTAAAGAGTTTTCCAAAACTGTAAAAGCACGCCCTACTTCTCACTACATTTTTTGTTTTGGAAAACATTACTATTTTATTTTTAAAAAGATAACATTTATGTTACATTTAAAAGGTTATGTAAATACATTTATAAGTAAATATTTTTTTTAAATTTCTAAGTCAATTTCTAATAAGGTAAATATTGATAGATATAACACACATAATCACAAGCTCTATGGGGCCTTCAGAACAAAAGGTTTGCTTACCTATGATGTAGGGTATAATATTTTTTTTAACTCCAAAATTGCATGGAAATTACTGATACCAAATTAAATGTATGTCTTTTATCTCCATTTTTTTAAAAGACACTCCTCTTCTCTGAGTCAGATGAAAATAAGTCAGGCTCTCAGCTGTCCTCAGGGGGCTACTAGGGCATGTGGCATATTCAAGGCCATCAGTCAAGGTCATAGTGCACCACTGAAGGGCAAGGCCCGAATTGGCTCCCAGAATCAGATCCTTCTGTCTCTCTTTATGACTTCCAGAAGAAGCACTTCTTTGTCTAAGAAAACACTCTCCATATTTTGCACATAAATATTTTTTTCTGGGGAAACAAGATATATGAGATGTATTACAAACAAAAAAACAAGTTTGTCACTGAAATTGTGTCGAAATAACTGCTATTATGCAGACATGTTTTTTAATGAGAGTGAGCTTTCTGGTTAGGTTTTATGTAATATATTAGAGAAGAGTAATGTTTAAAAATGTGGAATTCTATCTGCTTAATACAAAATTTTAATTCAGGATATTTGGAGGAGGTATGGTACTCTGCATGGAAACATTTACTCCCATATTTATCCATCACTTCGTTAATGTTAAGAATGTAACTGGTAAAGGTCCAGAAAATCTTTTTTTAATGTGGCTCCCCGACCCCATATCCAGTTTCATGACTTCTTTCCTTCCTTCCTCCTTCACTCCCTCTTTCCTTCCTTTCTTCTCTCCTTCCTTCCTTTCTCCTTTTCTATTTGTTTTGATCTTTACATCGTGGTAAAATCAGACACATATCAAATCACAAGGCATGATTAATCTCTAAGAAGTGTGCAGGACTTTAGCAAATGAATGAACATAAATTTGAAGCAGATATTGATGGTCACATATCACCAGGGAAATTTCAGTAGACTCTATGATATACCTGCCTGCGGCTAATTAAAATTTTGTCTTTTTAAAAATTAATTGGATAAATCTTTGACACATTCTGATTTAACACTCAAAGTTCAATTTAATTCTCTTTTTGATCAATTTGGCAGGTGTACTGAGATGCAAGAGACAAAAGGCTGAGCTTGGGTAAATCTTTTTTCTCCTGGTCAGCAAAAAATCTGTTCATCTTTCCGCCTTTCTTGGAATTAAGTTCAACATGCAGAGCTTAAAGTTTTAATGAGGTCATCACTAAGGGATAGTTTTTCTGTGTACTTAGTGTAGGTGCATATTGTTCATAAAAGGAGATTTTCATTTAAGAAAGCTTTTGAGACAATTCAGTTTAGTGATTGTGTAAGTTAATGAGACACTCACTGATCTCACAGTTGTATTTTTTGAGCTACAAAATGAGGTAATCACTCTCTCTAAAAGCATATTCTGAAAAAAAAAATGGCTCCTGTTTTTCTGATATTTTGGGATACATGGGTTTCGTACAGTAGAGGTTTCTGTAACAAAATAAGCACTACTATAAAATAAAATGATCTACTGCCTTCTTCTGAAATATAACAGAAATGTGTTCTGTGTGGATGTGAGTGTATATAAAGCACGTGAGTAAACTAAAGAAGGATTTGGTGACTTTGGATGCCCCGTACCTTCATATGTCATATCCTTTAATTAGCAAGTTTGATAAAATAATTTCATAGCCACAAAAGAGGAAGTATTCATGCTGAATATGTGTGGATCACTAATAATAAAAAGGATACAAAAAGCAAAAAATAAAACTTGAAATAAAATTACATATAGTTTATAATCCCTCAATTTCATTAAAAATTATGTGTGTATGCATATATATGTATAGCTAATGAGATATAATGTATAGATAATATAGTAAATGTAGAATACCTTCATAGGGATTGCCTCTGGGTAGTGGAATGTGGATGACATTAGTTTTCTTTATAATTTATTATATTTTCCACACTTCTCAAAAGTAGTTACTTTATTTTTTTAAAAAACTCTGTAAGTTTCCAGCCATCTCTGATTCATTTTTTATTAAACCTGCTTCTTCATAAATAGTGGCATATAGCTAATTACTTTTACATTTATTATTATTTTTTAAATTTATTTATTTATTTATTTTTGGCTGTGTTGGGTCTTCGTTTCTGTGCAAGGGCTTTCTCTAGTTGCGGCAAGCGGGGGCCACTCTTCATCGCGGTGCGCGGGCCTCTCACTGTCGCGGCCTCTCTTGTTGCAGAGCACAAGCTCCAGACATGCAGGCTCAGTAGTTGTGGCTCACGGGCCTAGTTGCTCTGCGGCATGTGGGATCTTCCCACACCAGGGCTCGAACCCGTGTCCCCTGCATTGGCAGGCGGATTCTCAACCACTGCACCACCAGGGAAGCCCTACATTTATTATTTTAAAAAAGAAAAACTGATGGACACTCAAGTGAGTTCTCCATGCTCGAGCTCCTCTGTAAGGGACACTGCCCAGGTGCAGTGCAAATCATTAAACATATGGGGAGGATGTTCTTTTAAAATGCACATATCATCTGGGTAAGCACCTGCCTTAGCCTACAGTGAGATACAGCAGATAGAAACACAAAGGCATTCCCTCTGAAAAACATGCTGTGCAAGGAGCAGAGCTGAGGAATCCTTTATAAACCACCTCTTCCTTCTCAGCACCTTTAAAACAGTTGACTGAATACCCGCCAGAACTGATGCTGACAAGCGTATTTTTTTTTTCTTATGGGTCCCTGAATGTCAGCAGGCCTCTGGCTTTATGCTGGGAAAAACTTCCACATTCACCGCAGAGTGTATATGTCCATTCCTCTGACAGCTATTTCATCCAAATTGTGTTGTTCTCTCCACTTTATCTTACTTTGACCTGACTGATGAAGCATCATTTTTTTATCCCTGTCTGTTGGTGAAATATCAGGAGGAAAACGGAACACTCTGCTACTATCTTCCACTTGCTCAAATATCCTCTTGTGGTCTTGTTATATGTCCTAGCGGGTAGTAAAGTAGGTGACTGAGAGGTGAGGCAGGCAGTGACTCTACTTTCCCTGTGTAGGTATCAATCCGATGGGCAGGGATTACAGATGCACGACTCCCTCTGAGATTAGATTCATTTCCCTGATTAGTTGGCCAAAGACTTCAAAACTTCACAGAAATGAGGTGTCTGCACAGCAAGAAACAGATGCAGCCAGTCTCAACAGTAATTCCCTTGGCGCCCAGAATTTCTGCTGGGATTCTGGTGGTTCTGCCCTTCTGTGATTGGGCGGATCACACTGGATCGGAGCAGCTAGGCTGTCCCAGTGCTATAGCCTCTTTATCCTCGGAGCCTGAAGCAACAATCTATGCCCTTAATAGGAAATATGTGCAGCCATCCAAGACCTTCCTGGTTCTCAGGCTGAACTCTGTGTCAACAAGAACAAATCTTTGGAACAAAGAGGGTGCCCAAGTATCCATCCCTGTGCACTAATTCTGTCTCCAGCTTTAAAGCATCCAGAAAGGCCCATCTCCACAGTCTCCTCCCTGACTCTGACCTAATAACCTTGTGTCTGGAGTGATTCTGATTTTAGTCCAAGGGCCATGATCCCAAATCCACTTTACTGTAGCTTCCTGAGCCACTTTAATGTTCTTAGGCCAGTAACTAATAATCTGGTGAAATGATCTAATAAGTTTATACCACAGCTCTGTGTAGGGAAGAGTGAGAAAACACTGACCTTCATGTTTGCTAATTGTTCCACCATCAATTGAACAAACATTTAGTGAGGAGAATTAGTCATCATTAAAGATGATGTGCTAAAGACGATGAAGAAATAAACAAGACAGTCCCTGCCAAGTTGCATATATTCTTATACAGAGAAGAAAATTCATAGCAATTGTACGTAGTAACATGTGCTACAGAGAAGGAACACAAAGCATGGTGTGCAGACACCAAGGTCCGGGTACGGAGGGGCTAAGAGTAGAGGTGGGGGATGCGGGAGGAGTTTGATGCAGTAGATAGAGTTGGAGGAGCTTCCAGAGAGGAATCAGGCTTAACTTGTTTCGGCATCAGAGGTCTGGAGGAGACCAGTGGTAAAATTAGAGAATACTATTAGGACTGAGGGGACTTGAACCATCTAACCAGTGTTTCTTAGCCTCGGCATTGCTGTCACTTAGGACTGATCATTATTTTCTGACGGGAGCTGTCCTGTGCCTGTAGGATGTCCAGCAGCATCCCTGGCCTCTACCTACTAGATGCCAGTCTCACTTACCCTCCCTCCACCATCAGAAATGTCTCTATACATTGCCATCTGTCCCTGGGAGGTGGGGGCGAAATCATCCCTGGTTGAGAAGCACCGGTCTCAACCAATACCCTCATTTTACTAATGTGAAAACGGCAACCCAGTTAAGTATAAATGATTTGCCCAGCTAGTTAGTGGGAGAGACAAAAATAAAACCCAGGCGTCTGATCCTATTCAGCCTCCTTTCTATAACATCAGAAGGTGCTTCAAGGACCTTTCAGATCTAAGTGTTTCCTCTTCCTCCAGCCTCATTGTTGCTAGGGATCTGACTGATGCTGTGTGTGTGAACAGGGGTAGCCAGAGTCCTGAGCTCGGCCTCAGCATTGGCATGACACCCTAGCATGCCACTGGGTTTTGGTTTTTTAAATTTTATTGAAGTATAGTTGATTTACAATGTTGTGTTAATTTCTCCTATATAGCAAAGTGATTCAGTTATACATATATATTCTTTTTCATATTCTTTTCCATTATGGTTTATCACAGGATATTGAATATAGTTCCCTGTGCTATACAGTAGGACCTTGTTGTTTATCCATCCTATATATACTAGTTCCTAGATGCCATTTGTGACTATGGCAGCAAAGAGTCACTTGTAAAAAGCAGGACCTATTTAAGTTGTTGGGAAATTATCTGAACAAGTAGTTATTGTTTCTCAAGTGACTTTGACCATTCTTAGCCACATCCCGTAATAACTGCTACAACTTAAGCCAACTGACAGTGTAAAATACCAGAAAAGCCCCACATGCATGCTTCTGAGTGCAGTGCAACGCTCCATCTTTGCATTTTTCTGGGGCGCCCTTTGCAGATCTCTGGTCTTCATCATCTGTAACTGGTCCTCAAAACACTGAACCTGCCCCCTATGACTACAGTGATCTGAAAGTGGTCCCCATCCTAACCTCTGAAGTCTAGAAAGCTGGACTCACAACACTATAGTCTCCCAAGCATAACTAAAAGAGAAGAAAAGGCTACAGAAGAGGTACTAGACAACATCGTCTTCAATCCTCCTTTTCACAGTTAGGCAATCCTAGTTCTACCTAACAGGGAAAGTAGACATAATGCTCACTTGGGTTCTTCATTTTTTCGGAGTGAATAAAGGCCTTTGAATTTTTCCCATTGTGAGGAAATCATTTTCAGTATGGTGCAAACTCATAGGGGTAAGAAAGAGGAAACTGGATCAAATGTTTATAAGAAAAGAGGACCACAAGGTATATTCATTCATTCATGCAATAAATATTACTGCCTATTTGTTAGACATTGTTCCAAGCCTCAGGGGTACAATAGTGAACAAAGTTCCTGCCTTCGTGGAGCTTATATCCTAGCGTGAAGTGACAAACAATGAATAAATAATAAATAGTAGCAGTGCTATGTGGGTGAATATATATCAAGGTAAGCAATAGAGAATGAGGGAGGAGTACTATTTTAGGTGGGAAGATCAGTAAGGACATGAATGTGAATAAAAATGTGAATATTCACTCCAGTCTAATATTTGGTTTGCTCCCACATAACCTCGTTTGGGAGTGTATGTGCTTGATCAAATCCCACTACCACCAATGATTATCAAGCCTTTATTTAAATTGATACCATTAGTGTAAAGATTACTATCTTTTTTTGGTGGTCCATTCTGTTTCTGTGTGCTCTACATTGAGGAGATTATCTTAATAAGAAAAAATCCGCCCCCAGCAACTTCCATCCAAACTATAGGACTAAAATACGGCACCCCAAATGAACCAAATACTTCTTTCTCTTGTGGTACTCAGTGGTAAGATATTGACTCCTAACTCCAATCCGGACACTGACCAAAAGCTCTTCAGGGAGCCAGATGAAAGGAGACAGAGTTTTATTTTATCCCATGACACTAAATTTTAACTTCAAGTCACACAGTCAAACTAGAATTTGATAGCTGATGTAGAATTAAATAAGTTAAAGAGAGAAAAGTATCATTTTCTCTTCCTAATCAATGTTCACATGAGAATTTTGCTTTGCAAGTGTCCACCGGGCTGCTGGGAGAATAGAGGGGAGGACGGATGCCTTTAATTCAGTGACAGTTTGGGAGGCGGCCACCCTCAGGCTCAAGACTAGAAAGAATTATGGATAATCAGTCTGCATCCTCTGAAGTGGTCTCAGGGGACAGAAGCCAAGGGGGGTAGGGATGGAGCTGCCTACCAGACAGCTGGTTTCGATCACTGCCTATGAGATACAGGCTGAGATAGGGGCCACTTCCTGTTCGAGAAGGAACAGCAAAAATGAAAGCTGGCTCATAATCAAGGTATCATCCAAATGGCAACTTTCACTGAAGTCACAGATCCCAGTTAAGGCGTGAAACCTGAACCTCCCTGTGGGTCCTTTCACACAGCATCTCTATCTGAGCTCATCGCCCTCCTAGTCTATTGCAATCTGGGATGACCCAGGGACCTGGGCAAAAACCAAAAATGCAAAACATGCTTCCCAAAATTGCCAGGCAGATGAACACAACCAGCAGCATGATCCTAAGAGGTGCCCAGGCCTAAGGGATTTCTTGAGTGACTCTACACTGCCAGATATAGCTGGATGCAAGTTTACCTGTATGTGTAAGATTTATCATATACATATATATAGTCATACAAAATTATATAAGATGGTGTAAGATTTCCATTTATTTCCTGTTGCTCTGACTTGGAGAGCTGCATTCATGAGGGAGGGATAATATTTTTAACATATAACTTATTCCCAGATGCATAGGTCTAATTTACCCAAACCCCAATTTTTAAAAAATTAGTAGCATGTACGTTCAGAAAACAAAAAATATCTGAAAGTGCTACTGTTGTAATAATACATTTAATTCAAAGAATGCCAGTTGTATGCATGTCCCTAGAATCTAAGTACAGTGAAAGACTATTGGGTTCTAATGTGAGAGAACAAGCGTTAATTGTGTCGTGAAAATTTCTTTATGTCCTGTTAAATAAATATAATGCAATCATGAATATATCTGAGAACTTGGATTAGAGGCAGGGGGGAGTTATTGTATAGAATTTTCTCTATGAACCCAAAAGCATAGGAGGTCTGAAGCCATGAAAGTTAAAAATAATTATGCCATTGTTTTAGATAACCTGGGCCGAAGAAGACAGTTGGCAGAGGAAATCTAAGGGTGAGTCTGGAGACAGAGGCCACCTCCCACCAGCCAGAGTACAGAGCTAGGCTCCTCTGTCCCTTCCTTTTCTGGCTTCTCTGCCATCAGACATCTTCTCTGCTTTATTTGCTCTGATCCCCCTTCTCCCCATTCTTTTCCTTCTTCTGAACATGGGATTTCCTGACTTCAAATTTCTGCTGCTTCAAGCCACCTAGCACGTGGGATAGTAACATCCAGCCTGTGTGTTGGTGAAAAAAAGAAAGGGGGGAAGGGAAGGGGAAGAAAGAAAGGTGGGAAAGACTAGCTGATGAGAGATGGTGGGTAAAGCATCTGGTCACTTTCATGCAGCAGGACTCTTGGGCAAATTGACGCGTGCGCCCAGGAGCCTCTCCTTCCATTCTCATCTGTGAGTTTTCTCAGAAGGCAAAAGATTATAAAATCATTCCACCTTGTTAAGAAACACCAACAGACCATATTCTGAACTATTTACTATCTATGCCGTTGCTCTACAACATCATAAAGCATGCGGATCATTCAATCATGTCAGGGTGCCTCTGTGGTAGCCTACGCCTGCATCTACCATTGGAGGGGATGCTGGTCTGAGGATTCTGCCTTCAACTGTAGTTTCCTTGGCTTTAGGAGAAATTATGGTGACACAGTATTCCAGAAAATTGCCAACTTGGAAAACAGAAGATTCCAGGTTTTCCCATTTCTGGGTTTTTAATCAACCAAAAACAAGAGGCAGTGTTAGCAGACCAAGGTTCAAGGCTACTCTATTACTAACCAGCTGCTTAATCTTAGACAGTCACTTTACCCCTCTGGTCCTCGCCATCCTCCTCTGTAAAACAACTTCTGGCACAAATGTCTATTTTTTCAACATTTCTTATAGTAAATGAAAACCAAAGTTCTGAGCTGAGTATTACAAATCGTTCTTAGTGGATGAATGGATTTGTAAAACACCATATGTTCTAGATCTGTCCATTCTGTTTCTGTAATAAACATGTAAGTGTGAGTTGTTTAGTTAAATAAAAGTGTATTTTCTCATTGCAGATAAGTGAGATTTACCAGTCCCTGGATGAAACGCTTGGAAAGTCTTTAAATGCCAGAGTTGACTGCCATTTCAAAGAAAAGAAAATAGATGGTTTTGAAAAGTTCATGCTGTTTCTTCATTGAATTTTAGGTGAGTGAGTCTGAGACAAGAAATTTAAGATGGACATTGAACTATTTCCCCTTAAAGTGTTTCTCTTCTTTGCATGAAAAGAAAATGGGGTTCAATATAACCAGCATTTTATACTTTTAATGAGGTGCCACATAGTGAAAGACTTAGTTTCTGTGCCTTTTGTTTATTTTTTTTTATTATCAGAAACCATCTTGAATGATGACGTGTAAGATACAGAGATGACCTTGACATCTCTTGCTGATTTCTATTAAGCAGATGTGGTAATGCTTCATTCTATTCTACAGGTCATCAAGTTTTTAAATATATAACAGTATTTAGTATCAAAGTAATAAGCCAAAATGAGCTAAGACCATGTTTTAATGACATAAATGAGAGAAAAATTTAATGGTGATAAGACAGTTTAATCATTACAGGTCTGGGTGTGAGGTAAGGCTAACATTTCAGAGGCTGCCCACCGGGAGATCTCATATTGCTTAATTTAAGGTAGGGCATGCTTTAGGTTAGGTGTGGTTTTCAAACTGCTGTGCACAATTAAGCACGCACACGTGCTCACACACTAAGCTTTGTTTTCCTGATCATGAGATAGATGGATATATATTTTTTTACATCACCATACATAATTACCCTTCCATGCTACCAAAGACATGAGCATACAAATTGGTGCTTTACTATTAGTCTGCAATATGCCACTGTCATTTCTCAGCAGAACAGAGAGGAATAGAGGAATTGTGTGGTGGTCTTATTGAGGAAATTGTGTGGCTTTTTCCACCTCCTCCTGAGTCCTGTTTTCAAAGTGTGGCTTTATTATCTACTTTAAAGAATGGTGATTTCCAGAACATCAGAATGTACCTCTGTTTACAATTCTGAATAAAACAATGCAACTGACAGAGCATTGGCCACTGTCTAAATCTAATCCAAAAAGACAGTGATGACTCCTTTCTACCTTTTATTAACTTCAAAGTGAAGGTGGATTATGTCTCATCATCTTAAGGGTGTGTAAATTTGGTTTATTGAGGTCATATGTGGAACTAAAATGGTGATTTCATTTATTTACAAGATATTTGTTGAATGTAATTCCCAGGAGCTAAACTTAATGCCCTTTAAAAATATCAGTAAATCAATTTGCCTAGTGTAACATTGCTCCGGAGGAGAAAATGAAAATGGAAAACTTATTTTCTTAATTTACTTAACTCTCAGCTTTCCACTGTGCTGGTCTGTGCCTGTTTTCAACTTCACGTCCACTCCTTGCCCTGCTTCTATTCTGCTGATTCCTTGGGGGCTGACCCCTAGAGGCTGGGTTTTCCATCCCCCAGACCCACCCCCTGTTGCCTCTAGCTTCCTGCAGTGACCTTGAACTCTGAGCTCCAGTAATGTCACCTCTTCCCTCTGTCCCTTGAGACTTGTGGGTAGTGGTGTCTGTGGCTTCCTGCTGGTACTAACCTCCAGGTTGATTTGCTATCCTCAGTTTAGCTTCTCAATTCTTCCATCATCTGTATAACCATTTTCCTGTATTAAATTCCATCTGTTTTAAATATTTAGACTGTTTTCTCTTTTCTTGGTTAGATCCTAACCAACCCATCAGTGCTTCATTAATTTCTCCCAAAATTATTGGAAGAAAAGTGAACAGGGATTACTTGCTTCTCCCAAGGAAAATAAATGATTCTCAGGAAAGAAAATTTTAAGTTAAATGTAAAGCTGGGTATTTTTACACTGAAAAAAACTAACCTAATATATTTAAAGCCATATTCTAAGCTATACAATATTGCAGCATTAACTTGTTAGTGTTAACAGAGTCTTTGTCAATATTCCCATTTTGCGTATCAAATTAATGGGAAGATTTTTTAAATTCTCAGATATGCACCAAATATGAGTTTTACTTTTCTAATATTCGCATTTCACAACCTTCTGTACGCCCAATATAAGAACTTCACAGGGTATCAGTCTCATTCCTACATTCACATTTAAATCTCAGGCTTCAGATTTATTTTATTATGGATCTGATCACTGTCTTTCAGTAATGGTTGTTTGCTATTTGAAGATCCCTCATGGTCTGAACATTTCCCATGTCCCTTAATAAAAACTGAATATATTGGAAAGCAAAGTGATGAGGATGCCAAAGCCTGCCTTTTTTGACAGGTAAACAATTCACCACTGCCCCACAATCGCACTCACTCTAAAGGGCTTCCTGGATATTAAAGAGGCTTTGTACTTAATCATTTTGGCACTTCACTTGCTTATTTTAAACGCGAGTGCCTCGCTCTCTTCATTTCCTTCTCATTTATTTACGTAGACATTTTCCTTTTCAATCTCTTCTCAGAGGTCATGATGACTGCTCATCTGTCCATTTTAATGTATTGTGGGTACACTCACAAGGACATGGTGTCCCTCCTACCAACAAATTTTCATCTGTTCAACCAATGTCAATGTTAAACCTGCAATGCCTAACTGAGAATCCTTTTAGACAATGTGAAAATGCGGCCATGAGCAGAATTTCTTGGACCCCTTCATAACCTAAAATTGGGAGACACAGGGCTGTGTAGCTTAATGGTATGGTTTAAAGTGCAGTATATAACTGGTGTTCTCACATCCTCCTTAGTTTGGTACAACACCGAAAATTCTAATCATTCACATTTCTCTCTAGTTTATGGAAATGAGGCTTTATAAAGTCATATTCAGAAAAAATAGTCTTGGGAAGAGAAATACACCCATTAATAATGCATACTACATTACACATAAGTCGAATGAATTAGCAAGGAAGAAACTCCTGAGACAGTGATGCAAACACTCAGCTTCTGAGAGTTTGGTACACATAAGTGGGTAGAGACTACTGAAATCATCTCACTAACTTCGTAATACTGCCTGGTGGGTCAAGGGGAACACCCATCATAAGAGATAACTCAGGCTGAACATACCTTAATGTCATATTGGAGGAGGGGGTAGGAGAAGTGGAATTATTAGTCCTGAAACTAATGAGCAACATTATGAATAGATATTTTAAATCACTGGTGCCCAAAGAGTTGTAGAAAGTGCTTTAACCAAGATATAGTCGTAGTACTTCTGCTGAACCACAGAATATGATGTTGGAAAAATCAAGTGCTATCCATCTGTTAAGAGAAATCATCTGCTATCCTCATCTTTGTGTTACCAAGTCCAAGCTCTTACTGCTCACTGCACAAAAGGGCAATAAATTGAAAGACAAGTGATTGGGACAAGGAATAATGACTTTATTTGGAGAGCTGGCAGACCAAGAAGATGGTGGACTTGTGTCCCAAAGAACTATCTTGCCTGAGTTAGAATTCAGGCTTCTTTTATACTAAAAGGGGAGGCAGGAAAGTCAAACATTTCCTGGTTCTGGTCAGCCAGATGTGTTAATTTCTTCCTCCCTGCAGTCATTCACAGGTGGGCCTAGTCAAGATGTTTCCTGTGAGCTAAACAAAGGTATCTTAGCTTAACACTCATTACCTGGGAAGAAGGGTTCCCAGAAATGGGCCATTATGTATAATTTAAGCTTATAGACAACATCCTTTTAGTGATTAACTTGTAATAGTATACAAAAGTTCTTCCCTATTATATTTGCATCCCTGGAAACAAGCGCAGTGCTTGGCACACTGTACATAATTTCTAAACAAACAATTGGTGAATAAGGACATAGGCACAAAGCAATTGCTGGTTAATGCTTACTGAGTTCCTACTTTATACCAAACACTGTTTTGTATGAACATATACTTCATTTCATGTTTAAACAAATCTATAAGTAATATTATCATCTCCTTTTTTAAAGATGAGGAAACTAGGGCCCAGGAAGGTTAAATCACCTGCCTGAGGTTCAGTAAGTTGGGGTGAAAATTCAAATCCAGGCAGTCTGGCTTAGAGCCTGAGCACTTAATTATTATGCTGCACTGTCTCTTGTGTAATATAGTCATCAAGTAACTTTAAAACACAGAAGCAACATTGTTTATTATCTTAAAATGCATGTCATTCTAGAATAAACCTGTATTAAGAAATCTTGCTCAAATCTCTAACAGCCTCACTTTGAACACAAATTCCCTCTTTTCAGTGTTCCTAATCTCCTTTCCTTTTAAAACATGACTGCCTAAATCAACTTCCTAATTGACATTCAGATCTCATCATTTCCATTCTTTAATGGTTTGTCCTGATGTTAATATTTTAAAACCCTATTGCTCTTTCATGCCATTTGCTTAATGGAAGAATGTATAATCTTGAGCAGCAAGTTACTTAAGCTCTCTGAACTTCACATTCCTCACCTGAAAAGATATATCTAATTTGTTGTGAAGACTAGAAAATAATATCCATAAAACAACAAAGTACAGTTCCTGGTATGTAATAGGTAGCCAGCAGAACAGCAGCTGATCTAGTTAACCTCACCCACTTCTATCTCGAAGCCAGTGTTGGCTGCCCCATCAACTGCAGAGCAATATCTGCCTCCTGTATTCCTTAACATGTCATAATAGAAGCACAACAGACCCCTTGAGTCTCAGCACCTGCCTTTGTTCCTCATCAGTTGACCTTTGCTAACATGGGGATGATCTGCCTTCTCTGAGCCATGCTCTTTGTGCCTTCACTTTTGCTCATGCTGGTTCTTCTGCCTAGACGTTCCTCGCATCCATACCCCCCTCCAAATCCCCCCTCACCCACAAGCACACATGCACTCTTCAGAGACTTGGAATATCTTAGTCATCTTTCAAGATCCACCACCTCTATTGCTATTATGGGTACAGTGAAGTCATTGATGAACTCCTCCTGGCTCGGCAGTTATCAGTCCTATCTCTGAATTCACATAGCCCTTTGGGCCATTTCTAGATCAGCTCCTATTGTAGACAAGAGAAAGAAAAGCCATCTCATTCAGTCACTCACAGTCTCATGTAATTCCTCATGTTATCTGTCCATCTTCCCTTTGAAATTTTCATCAAGGACAAGTACCAAGTTTTTTGGTTAGTATTTGAATCTTCTTTACCAAGCTCAGAGTAGTCCTTTTTGGTTTTGAATGAAGCATGAAGGGTCATATTTTGAGAAAAGTTTGAGTGTTTTTAGTGTGGTGAAGATTCTAATACTTCGCTGAGCCATTACAACAAAAGGGAAGCACTCCATCAGGGGAAAGGGGACCTTATAGGGAGGATCTGTACCATTCTGTGCCAAGCACCAAAGCAGATGCTCCACAAACATTATCTTATTTAATTTTCATAACAACCCTTCAAATTGCCTATTATTTCCCTTCTTATTTAGACAAAAACTAGGATTCCAAGAGTTAAGGTAAATTGCTAATGTCATATTTCTGGTAAGTGGCAGGACAAGAATGTTAAGTCATATCTTTCTACTGCAGCAAACTGCCACTCTAAAAGAGCTTTCCAGTTTAATCCTATAAGAAGAATATGTTTGTAACATAATGCTAGAATTTTCCATTTAAAATATTCCCTGAGGGTAAGCTGTTTATAAGTCCACAAATCTTTTTTTCATGGCAAATAAGTTTATGTTTAGGTTGATGCTAAAAATAGCACTATTTCTGTTCAACAAGAGTTTAAAAGATATAGCACCTTGTGGTTCTGACACCTATTTGTGCAAAAACCTCATTTATTAATGTGAGCGTAAGCCTGGAAATGATGTCTAAAGCTGTAGACTGATAGAATTTGGGGGCTAAATGTTATGTCGAATCACCACTAGAACTGGGGACTTTTTAAGGCAAGGATTTCTCTTCCTTTTTTCTCCTTAAGAATATTTATGAAATGAATATTTATAACTAATTATGAAAGGATTTGTATTGGATGCGAAATAAAAATCTCTCTAGACATAATGACACTATTAGCACTTCTTAAGAGAGTACATAAACTTGTTTTGAATTTTTTTAAATCATATGATTCAAATACCATGTATAATATAAGAATAATAACTGATATGAAATAAAACTCCAAGTTTTCAAAAAAGGAAAGACAAATATGATATCACTTATATGTGGAATCTAAAAAATGATACAAATGAACTTATTTACAGAACAGAAATAGATTCACAGACATAGGAAACAAACTTATGGTTACCAAAGGGCAAAGGTGGGTAGGGATAAATTAGGAGTTTGGGATTAACATATACACACTACCATATATAAAATAGGTAAAGAACAAGGATGTACAGTATAGCACAGGGAACTATATTCAGTATCTTATAATAACCTATAATGGAAAAGAATCTGAAAAAGAATATATATCTACACATATATATGTATATAACTGAATCACTTTGTTGTACATCTGAAACTAGCACAACATTGTACATCAACTACACTTCAACCAAAAAAAAAAAGCAATCCTCTGACTTTATTTTAATTGCAAAAATCAGTATCCAGAGAAGGGTTCCTTCTTTTTGTGAAAAATCCTAATGATTCTTATGCCACATTTATACCTATAATGATCATTCATTTATTCATTTGTTCTTTAAATATATATTACACATCTCTTATGTTCCCTGATCCTGCGCTAGGAACCTGGTAGCCTGAGACAAGTAAGGTATAATTCTTCCGAGTAATATTCTAGTTAGACTTGCCACAGATTATGTCTTAGCACTGTAGAATTTCAGCATCATAGGGGATATTTTAGATTGTCTAACCTAGACCCCTGTTCTTGTCCGTTCAGGCTACAACAACATAATACCAGAGACTATGTAGTTTATAAAAGTTGGAAATTTATTTCTCACAGTTCTGCAGTCTGAGAACTACAAGATCAAGACACCAGCATGGTCAAGTTCTGGTGAGGGCCTATTTCCTGCTTCATAGCATGTGTTTTGTCTCCTGTCCTTATATGCAAAAGGGGCTTAGGAGCTCTGTTAGGCCTTTTTTATAAAAGCGCTAATCTCATTCATGAGTGCCCCACCCTAATGACCTAATCACCTCCTGAAGTCCCCACATCTAATACCATCACACTGGGCATTAGGATTTCAACATATGAATTTTGGGGGGGACACAAACATTCAGACCACAGCAACCCCTTAATTTTACATTGAGGAAGTTGAGACCCAGAAAAGTTAAGTAATACCCCCAATATCAGCAGCAAAGCCACACCTAGGACCTATCTGAGTCTTTTACCACCTAGCTGCTCTCCTCCATGAAACAAACAGGCCAATATTCCTATATTCTTGATTTTATTTTCCCCCAAGAGAAGTTTCCACATGTAAGGTGAGGACTGAGGAAATAAGCTTGATTTGGGTTTTATTTATAATACATAGAAGTAGGGTTACTATTCATCAAGGACTTACTGAAAATTAACTAAATATCAGGAGCTTTGCTAGGTGCTGGACATCCGGCTAAGCAAAACCAGAAATGTCTTCCTGGCGCACATCTTGCTTACTGTCTTGTGTGCATGCGTGTGAAACCGCAGCATAGAAACCCTAAATTGCCCTTCAATGGGAATCTCAAAACAGTCCAACTGATGGCAGGCATAATGTGATGCCAAAAAATGGCAACTAAAGTGATTGTAACATATTCACTGTAAAATAATGCAGTCCATAAGTACATTATATATAAAAACAAAAAGATACTTGTCTGTGTCTTTGGCTTACTGCTGTTATACGGATAACTTAACATTCCAGAAGTGAAAAATAAGTTTTTAAAAATACGAGCATATGTGCTGTGCTGATCTTTGAATAATATAAATATGTAATATCTTAGAAAAATAAGAATTCTATTCACATTTCCAGATTATATCCCTGCCTATTGGGTTACCTTTTGTTGGTTGATTTTCCCCGAAGTTTGCAGAATGCTATTTATCTTTACATAAGTATGATTTGAAAAATTGTGATCATCACAAGAATGGATGGAACAATGTTTTCCTGTCAAAAAACTAAGGATTATGATGTTTACAAAAGTTAATAACAATGTGCTTTAATGCAAGTATATTCTTATGAGTGACTGTTTATTGTTTTAGCTTGCATTTTAATCATCAATTGATTTTTTTGTAACTTTCAAAATCTGACTTTTAAATCTGTACAGCGTTTATTTTAGCAAAATCTTAAACTGTGAATCTGATAGTTCCAAATCATCAAAGCAGTTGAATAAGGTAGTTCTCTATTCTGTCAATTCCTAACAATTCTGTAACCATGAGCTAGAAATTTTACTGTTTATGTATCTAATATGCTTTCAGACTCAGATAAACACTTGCCATAATCTTTCTTCCAATTCTAGGTGCATAGATAAGTAAGGTGGCTGTCTTTTTCTAAAAACATGTTTTTATCATTATACCATTCCTTCCTAATATATATGAACAACTCCTAGAACCACATGGTTTCCTTTCTGAAGTTGAATTTCTTCCCAGAGTAGTAGCAGCCACAAAAGGCACATAGGGGGAGAAAAAAGCCTACACTATCCAGATAAGACTACATTCTTTTTATTTTTTTTTTATAGAAGTGTAGTTGATTTACAACGTGCTACTCTCTACTGTACTGCAAAGTGACTCAGTTATACACATAGATCCATTCTTTCTTATGTTCTTTTCCATTATGTTTTATCCCAGGATATTGAATATAGTTCCCTGTGCTATACAGTAGGATCTTGTTGTTTATCCATTCTAAATGTAATAGTTTGCATCTACTAACCCCAAACTCCCAGTCCATCCCTCTCCCTTGACAACCACAAGTCTGTTCTCTAGGTCTGTGAGTCTGTCTCTGTTTCATAGATAGGTTCATTTGTGCCATATTTTAGATTCCACATATAAGTGATATCATATGGTATTTGCAGACAAGACTACATTCTTACCATTCAGCCATTGCAAATGAGCCTCTCATGACCTCAGTTCAATAGGCCCCCTGATTTAGCGACACCCCCCCCTCAATTCATATACCTCCTACACAGCCGACAATGCCACCTTGAGTAATATAAAGCATGCCACCACCTCAAACCCTGCCACATTGCCACAATACTTTGAATTCTCTCTTGGCAAGAAACTTTTGCAGACATTAGGCACAATGATAAGATAACCCTAATAAAAACCTTCCTAGTTTCTCCTGGAGTCTCCCTTCCTACAGTACAAGGAGTGAAAGGGCCTGAGAAGCAGGGTTTGTAAACCCCTGTCCTAAACTCAGTTCTTAACCGGAATTCCTCCAGCCGATAAAAAGGACTCTTGAGATTTTCCATATCATCCAGCTCTGAGGCTGTGCTGTGTAGGGCTGTCCCCTTGTAAGCACGAAGGCTTTTCAGGAAAATAGTATTAATCCACTTTCTGAAAGATAGTAAAGGCCCTCCTCGTATTTTGTCTTACATAATAACAAAGATAATCGTCTAGTTCAGCTCATGAGTGCCTTCTCATTAAAATCCTCAGATCCCTTTCATACTCACGCGTAGAGGCCATGCTTAATGTATACTTACTGCAAGGAGCTGCGGTTGCCTGGTAACCAGTGGAGGTGTATCCGAGAGTCTGAAGAACATGAATGAATAACTGAACCATTGACATTAGTTTCAGCTGGGTGACCCACACCTTAATTCTACACTAGCCGTCCCAGACATTTCTGATGGGCTGGTGGAACAGGAGCTTTCTCAGAATTAGCTCATTAAATCATGAAAGTGAGAATTAGCATTTAATGTAACGTTCCTTTCTGTGGTCTGATAGGGGTTCAGAGAATGACCATAGAAGCAAAGAGACTGGATCCCAACATCTTTGATATAGTTTTTACAGGATACAGAATGAAATGTCTACTAGGGCGCACGCTCTCAAACAGCTTTTTCTGAATGCTTGTGATTCTGTTTGATCAGTTTGGGGAGGAAATTATTTCAGCATTTATTCCACTCTTTGATAATATTACCTTTTCCAAGTTGAATTTTTTTTCTTATAGTTTTTATTTTTTCACCAGCTTTCCTGAGATATGATTGACAAATAAAAATTGTATATATTTAATATACAATATGATTTTTTAAAGAGGTACAATATGATGGTTTAATATACATATGCATTGGGAAATGCTTACCACAATCTAGTTAGTGAATACATCCATCACCTCACAGAGTTACGGTTTTTTTGTGTGTGTGGTGAGAACATTTAAGATCTACACTGTTGGAAACAGACTCACAGACATAGAGAACAGACTTATGGTTGCCAAGGGGGTGGGGGGATGAGAGAGGGGTGGGCTGGGAGTTTGGGATTAGCAGATGCAAACTATTATATATAGAACGGATAAACGACAAGATCCTACTGTATAGCACAGGGAACTATATTCAATATTCTTTGATAAACCATAATGGAAAAGAATATGAAAAAGAATGTATATATATGTATAACTGAATCACTTTGCTGAACAGCAAAAACCAACACAACATTGTAAATCAACTATACGTCAATAAAATAAATTTTTTAAAAAAGATCTACTCTGTTGGCAAATTTCAAGTATACAATACAGTATTATTAAATGCACATTAGATCTCCAGGACTTATTCATCTTATAACTGAAAGTCCAAGTTGAATTTTTAAGGATTCATTTCTCCCCCTGTTGAAAGTCCATTGTTTTAAGAAGCAGCACAGAAGCAAGGGGAAAGTGGACTTCTGGCTGTTGGTGAAATTAACCCATAAAATAAAAAATACCTGATAGATTTTGAAGAAAACACCACCAACAACTCAAAGGTCATCCACATAACACCATTCTGTTCTAACTGGGCTGCTTGCTTGTATGCCTGGGGACCCAAACCCCAGGGTAAAATACTGCCCTGCCCCTTGAGTATTTTACTCAAGTAAACAGGAGAGGGGACATTCCATTTTTATGAAGACAGCAATTACTAAACAATTGAGTTGAAAGCAAAATTAGCATGAATTTTTAAGGGGAAAAATCAGACATCAAGGAAATGCTAGCGTTGGAAAGCGATTCTGCTGTCAGACTCCACCCTCACGTCCTGCTTTTCCTTCACCTTTCCGTGCCCATGGAGAGGGAAATCTGAAGTACACCAGACAAGATACACACTTCAGTGCTTAGAAAGAAGGATGATATTTTACTCAAATAGGAAAAATGTCACTAGTCATAACAAGGCCATTTGTGTGGACTGTGTCCTATATGTAGACAGGACAGAAAATCATCTACCTCTGTTTCTGAAGAGGTGTACAAAGACCTGCCCACCTGACTCTAAAGCAATGGTTCTCAGCCAGGGGCCTGAGGGTGTGGAGGGCTATTAGCATCTAGTGAGTGGAAGCCAGGATGCAGCCAAATGTGCTACAATGCTCAGAACAGTCTCTTAAAGGAAAGAATTTATCTGCCCCCAAATGTCAATAGTGCCAAGATTGAGAAATATTAAGAGCCACGGTTGCAGTGTACCAGGCTCCACATTAGGTACTTTCCGTATGTTATCTATTTAATATTCACCACCATTCCACTAGCTAGGCATTAGTATCATCCTCACTTTTAGATGATGAAATTGAGGCTCAGAAGGTTAAGAAAGTTGCTCAAGACCATGCAGTCAGCAAGGAGTGCACCCTGAATTCAAAGTAGACGAGATTCCAAAGATCTGCTCCTCTCAGCCCACTATGCTCCTCTGTTCAGAGTACCTACATCAGCTGCCTTCTGTGCTCTGTGAAACTGCGTGTCCAGAGGGTCCCTATTAAAACGCATGTGTGTCATCTGGGCAGGCTGACAAGATGGTGAATCATGGCTATTCGTCCATCCCATGGTCTAGAGGGAATTGCCTGGGTGCTAGGGATGTGGACTGGACCAGAGGAGATGATGATGTTAAAAGGGGAGACAAAAGGTTCCTGAAAAAGGAAATTTCACTTTAAAAAGTCTCTCTTTGGCAGATAACTTTGGTGGGAAAGATGGGATCCCAGGACAGAACTTGGGGTATAGAAAAGGCCAACTGTGCACCGTAGGTCTGATGGTATGAAATAGAGTATCTGAGGAAGCAAGCATCCCGTTCTAAAGGAGATGACAGGCTAATTTCTCCTGTTGCAGAAGCCCCCTGGCCTCCCCCTCAGTGAATCTGAGCTACCAGAAGAGGATGGGCAGCCGTTAGGCCGGGGCAGGGCAGCACCCCCAGGAAATGTCAATAATCACCAGACAGGAAGCAAACAATTCACTTTAGCCAACACTTGGGGAAGAAGGGACCCCATCATCTGTAGCATGTGAAAAGAAAACACAGTAGTGATTCACAATTCCCTCAACCTAGTCCTTCACACAATCTAGCATCTGCTGCTTTTCAGGACTTCTGGGATGGCCGGCTGAGTCCTGTACTTTTTCAGGCTCTTCTTGGGCCTTAACTCACCACTCACTCAGCCTGTGCACCAGCCATACAGAATCATTCGTTGTTTCCTCATCCACCAAGTTTTTCTTTTCCCCCTGAGTCTCTTTTTTTTTTTTTTTTTAATAGTAATCTTTTATTTATTTATTTATTTTTATATTTATTTTTGGCTCTGTTGGGTCTTCGTTTCTGTGCGAGGGCTTTCTCTAGTTGCGGCAAGCGGGGGCCACTCTTCATCGCGGTGCGCGGGCCTCTTCACTATCGCGGCCTCTCTTGTTGCAGAGCACAGGCTCCAGACACGCAGGCTCAATAATTGTGGCTCACGGGCCTAGTTGCTCCGCGGCATGTGGGATCTTCCCAGACCAGGGCTCGAACCCGTGTCCCCTGCATTAGCAGGCAGATTCTCAACCACTGCACCACCAGGGAAGCCCCGAGTCTCTTTTTTTGAGTGAAGAGACCTTTCCTAGAAATTCCCTTTATTAGTTTCCTAAGGCGGCTGCTCTAACAAATTACCACCAATGAGGTGGGTTAAAACAACAGAACCTTATTCTCTTGTAGTTCTGGAGGAGAGAACACTGAAGCCGAGGTGCTGGCAGAGCCATGCTCCCTCCGGTCTCTAGGGAAGAATCCTTCCGGGCCTCTTCCTAGCTTCTGGTGGCTCCAGCAATCACTGGAATTCCTTGGCTTGTAGTTGTGAGACTCCAACCTCTGCTTCTGTCTTCACATGGTTTTCTGTGTCTGTGTGTGTCTCCATCCTTTCCTCTTCTTTTTTTTTTTTTCCAAGAGACAGAGATTGATCATTCATTTATTCAACAAGTATTTATTGAGCATTTACTATATGACAGCACTCATATAAGAACTTGGGATAAATCATTGAACAAAACAGACGCATATCCCTGATTTTGTTGAGTATTCCTTCTAGTGCTGTGTGTTGAAGACAAGATCAAATCTTACTTCAAGACAATCCTGGGCTTTCCAGTCTTGTGTTGATAAATTATTAATTTTGTTTAAATGAGTTTGTATTGTGTTTTATCATTAAGACCTAAAATGACCCTGCCTAACACAGGCAGTAATAGACTTAAAAAATATCTGTGTTGCATGACACGGTACTATTCCTTCTTTACTAATTGTGCCTAGCTGAAATTTAAGAGTATCCATCAATTTCCAAATTCAGAAAGGTACCCAATTATTTATCCTTTGTTCCTTCAAAAAATATTTACCGAATAGCTACTGGAGCTGGGATGAAATTGGTACAGAGTTGAGTAACTTCTCTGCAGAGCTTACAGTGTGTCAGATGACAGATATTAAACTAATGAATACCAAAATATATTTATGTATGCATAACATTTCAAATCATGATATTGCCATGAGAAAAGTGTCATGAATGAAAAGAATAGTACATCACAGGATGCCAGTGGAGAGATTAGCATAGGCATGCTGATCAAGTAAGAACAGGTTAAGGAACACTTAAACCTGGTTTAGTGAACTTGACAGATGATTTTTTTTTTCACAACTCACCCACACTCACTGTATTTTATTTTTACAAGAGATAAATAAACTGACACCAAGCATTGTAAATGGGTGACCACAACAAAAGCAACAATGATTGCAATTACCAAACACGAAACACACTCATACTATGTCATAATATTGACATTCAGGCCAGTAATCCTCCACTGTAACAGCTCCTTTACTTTGCAGTGAAAATTGATTTGTATATTTTTTGCCTCTGAGTCCTTGTGGGATATTTTTTTTTTTATTCAAACAGAAAGTCACAAAAATTATAATCATCCTCATCAGTTCACTCAGTCCCATGTAATTAATTTTCTTTTTTCATCTTGATCTTTTGTTAGCACTTTTATGAATTCATCAGTTTTCCATTAGAGTTCTGAAAATGCTTATTCATTCAGTTCAGCAGTGTAGTCAGTTACCAGAAACCTATACTTGTCAAAGTCTTTTCCATGAATTCCTTGAAGATGAAACCCTTTTATGGGAACATTTTTGCGAAAGCATCAGAGTACACCCAGAACTGCCTGTAAATGACAAAAGACTTGAAAATGACCACGGTTAAAGACTTGATGAAAGTTCGTAATAATGCAATTGACAAGGAAATTTAGTTATTTCTGAGATATACATTTTAAAGTAATAACTGGAATTATGACTTATAACATTATACCAGAACATACAAGATTTTTAGAAATTTCATGTAATGTCTGAAACATTTATATTAACATATTTCCATACAAATAACCCAAAGAAAGTTTAGTATTAGTTGTTTGTTTGTTTGTTTATACTGCAGGTTCTTGTTAGTCATCAATTTTATACACATCAGTGTATACATGTCAATCCCAATCGCCCAATTCAGCACACCACCATCCCCACCCCACCGTGGTTTTCCCCCTTTGGTGTCCATACGTTTGTTCTCTACATCTGTGTCTCAACTTCTGCCCTGCAGACCAGTTCATCTGTACCATTTTTCTAGGTTCCACATACATGCGTTAATATACGATATTTGTTTTTCTCTTTCTGACTTACTTCACTCTGTATGACAGCCTCTAGATCCATCCACATCTCAACAGATGACTCAATTTCGTTCCTTTTTATGGCTGAGTAATTTTCCATTGTACATATGTACCACATCTTATTTATCCACTCGTCTGTCGATGGGAATTTAGGTTTCTTCCATGACCTGGCTATTGTAAATAGTGCTGCAATGAACATTGGGGTGCATGTGTCTTTTTGAATTATGGTTTTCTCTGGGTATACGCCCAGTAGTGGGATTGCTGGATCATATGGTAACTCTATTTTTAGTTCTTTAAGGAACCTCCATACTGTTCTGCATAGTGGCTGTATCAATTTACATTCCCACCAACAGTGCAAGAGGGTTCCCTTTTCTCCACACCCTCTCCAGCATTTGTTGTTTGTAGATTTTCTGAGGATGCCCCTTCTAACTGGTGTGAGGTGATACCTCATTGTAGTTTTGATTTGCATTTCTCTAATAATTAGTGACATTGAGCAGCTTTTCATGTGCTTCTTGGCCATCTGTATGTCTTCTTTGGAGAAACATCTATTTACATCTTCTGCCCATTTTTTGATTGGGTTGTTTGTTTCTTTAATATTGAGCTGCATGAGCTGTTTATATATTTTGGAGATTAATCCTTTATCTGTTAATTCGTTTGTGAATATTTTCTCCCATTCTGAGGGTTGTCCTTTGGTCTTGTTTATGGTTTCCTTTGCTGTGCAAAAGCTTTGAAGTTTCATTAGGTACCATTTGTTTATTTTTGTTTTTCTTTCCATTTCTCTAGGAGGTGGGTCAAAAAAGATCTTGCTGTGACTTATATCAAAGAGTGTTCTTCCTATGTTTTCCTCTAAGAGTTTTAGAGTGTCTGATCTTACATTTAGGTCTGTAATCCATTTTGAGTTTATTTTTGTGTATGGTGTTAGGGAGTGTTCTAATTTCATTCTTTTACATGTAGCTGTCCAGTTTTCCCAGCACCACTTATTAAAGAGGCTGTCTTTTCTCCATTCTATATCTTTGCCTCCTTTGTCATAGATTAGCTGACCATAGGTGTGTGGGTTTATCTCTGGGCTTTCTATCTTGTTCCATTGATCTATGTTTCTGTTTTTGTGCCAGTACCGTATTGTCTTGATTACAGTAGCTTTGTAATATAGTCTGAAGTCAGGGAGTCTGATTCCTTCAGCTCCGTTTTTTTCCCTCAAGACTGCTTTGCTTCTTCGGGGTCTTTTGTGTCTCCATACAAATTTTGAGATGATTTGTTCTAGTTCTGTAAAAAATGCCATTGGTAATTTGATAGGGATTGCATTGAATCTGTAGATTGCTTTGGGTAGTATAGTCATTTTCACAATATTGATTCTTCCAATCCAAGAACATGGTATATCTCTCCATCTGTTGGTAGCATCTTTAATTTCTTTCATCAGTGTCTTATAGTTTTCTGCATACAGGTCTTTTGTTTCCCTAGGTAGGTTTATTCCTAGGTATTTTATTCTTTTTGTTGCAATGGTAAATGGGAGTGTTTCCATAATTTCTTTTTCAGATTTTTCATCATTAGTGTATAGGAATGCAAGAGATATCTGTGCATTAATTTTGTATCCTGCAACTTTACCAAATTCATTGATTAGCTCTAGTAGTTTTCTGGTGGCATCTTTAGGATTCTCTATGTATAGTATCATGTCATCTGCAACCAGTGACAGTTTTACTTCTTCTTTTCCAATTTGTATTCCTTTTATTTCTTTTTCTTCTCTGGTTGCCGTGGCTAGGACTTCCAAAACTATGTTGAATAATAGTGGTGAGAGTGGACATCCTTGTCTCGTTCCTGATCTTAGAGGAAATGCTTTCAGTTTTTCACCATTGAGAATGATGTGTGCTGTGGGTTTGTCATATATGGCCTTTATTATCGTTCCTGATCTTAGAGGAAATGCTTTCAGTTTTTCACCATTGAGAATGACGTTTGCTGTGGGTTTGTCATATATGGCCTTTATTATGTTGTCATATATGGCCTTTATTATGTTGAGGTAGGTTCCCTCTATGCCCACTTTCTGGAGAGTTTTTATCATAAATGGGTGTTGCATTTTGTCAAAAGCTTTTTCTGCATCTATTGAGATGATCATATGGTTTTTATTCTTCAGTTTGTTAATATGGTGTATCACATTGATTGATTTGCGTATATTGAAGAATCCTTGCAGCCCTGGGATAAATCCCACTTGATCATGGTGTATGATCCTTTTACTGTGTTGTTGGATTCTGTTTGCTAGTATTTTGTTGAGGATTTTTGCATCTATATTCATCAGAGATATTGGTCTGTAATTTTCTTTTTTTGTAGTATCTTTGTCTGGTTTTGGTATCAGGGTGATGGTGGCCTCATAGAATGAGTTTGGGAGTGTTCCTTCCTCTGCAATTTTTTGGAAGAGTTTGAGAAGGATGGGTGTAAGCTCTCTCTAAATAGAAGTCACCTGTGAAGCCATCTGGTCCTGGACTTTTGTTTGTTGGAAGATTTTTAATCACAGTTTCAATTTCATTACTTGTGATTGGTCTGTTCATATTTTGTTTCTTCCTGGTTCAGTCTTGGAAGGTTATACCTTTCTAAGAATGTGTCCATTTCTTCCAGGTTGTCCCTTTTATTGGCATAGTGTTGCTTGTAGTAGTCTCTTAAGTTGCTTTGTATTTCTGCAGTGTCTGTTGTAACTTCTCCTTTTTCATTTCTAATTCTATTGATTTGAGTCTTCTCCCTCTTTTTCTTGATGAGTCTGGCTAATGGTTTATCAATTTTGTTTATCTTCTGAAAGAACCAGGTTTTAGTTTTATTGATGTGTGCTATTGTTTTCTTTGTTTCTGTTTAATTTATTTCTGCTCTGATCTTTATGATTTCTTTCCTTCTGCTAACTTTGGGTTTTGTTTGTTCTTCTTTCTCTAGTTCCTTTAGGTGTAAGGTTAGATTATTTACTTGAGATTTTTCTTGTTTCTTGAGGTAGGCTTGTATAGCTATAAACTTCCCTCTTAGAACTGCTTTTGCTGCATCCCATAGGTTTTGGATCATCGTGTTTTCATTGTCCGTGGTCTCTAGGTATTTTTTGATTTCCTCTTTGATTTCTTCAGTGATCTCTTAGTTATTTAGTAAAGTATTGTTTAGCCTCCATGTGTTTGTGTTTTTTACGTTTTTTTCCCTGTAATTCATTTCTGATCTCATAGCGTTGTTGTCAGAAAAGATGCTTGATATGATTTCAATTTTCTTAAATTTACAGAGGCTTGATTTGTGACCCAAGATGTGATCTACCCTGGAGAATGTTCCGTGCGCACTTGAGAAGAAAGTGTAATCTGCTGGTTTTGGATGGAATGTCCTATAAATATCAATTAAATCTATCTGGTCTATTGTGTCATTTAAAGCTTCTGTTTCCTTATTTATTTTCATTTTGGATGACCTGTCCATTGGTGTAAGTGAGGTGTTAAAGTCCCCCACTATTACTGTGTTACTGTCGATTTCCTCTTTTATAGCTGTTAGTAGTTGCCTTATGTATTGTGGTGCTCCTATGTTGGGTCCATATATATTTATAGTTGTTATATCTTCTTCTTGGATCTATCCCTTGATCATTATGTAGTGTCCTTCCTTTTCTCTTGTAACATTATTTATTTTAAAGTCTATTTTATCTGATATTAGTATAGGTACTCCAGCTTTCTTTTGATTTACATTTGCATGGAATATCTTTTTCCATCCGCTCACTTTCAGTCTGTACGTGTCCCTAGGTCTGAAGTGGGTCTCTTGTAGACAGCATATATATGGATCTTGTTTTTGTATCCATTCAGCAAGCCTGTGTCTTTTGGTTGGAGCTTTTAATCCATTCACGCTTAAGGTAGTTATCGATATGTATGTTCCTATGACCATTTTCTTAATTGTTTTGGGTTTGTTTTTGTAGGTCCTTTTCTTCTCTTGTGTTTTCCACTTAGAGAAGTTCCTTTAGAATTTTTTGTAGAGCTGCGTTGGTGGTGCTGAATTCTCTTAGCCTCTGCTTGTCTGTAAAACTTTTGATTTCTCCATTGAATTTGAATGAGATCCTTGCTGGGTAGAGTAATCTTGGTTGTAGGTTCTTCCCTTTCATCACTTTAAATATATCATGCCACTCCCTTCTGGCTTGTAGAGTTTCTGCTGAGAAATCAGCTGTTAACCTTATGGGAGTTCCCTTGTATGTTATTTGTCAATTTTCTCTTGTTTCTTTCAATAATTTTTCTTTGTCTTTAATTATTGTCAGTTTGATTACTATGTGTCTCAGTGTGTTTCTCCTTGGGTTTATCCTGCCTGGGACTCTCTGCGCTTCCTGGACTTGGGTGGCTGTTTCTTTTCCCATGTTAGGGAAGTTTTTGACTATAATCACTTCAAATATTTTCTCTCGTCCTTTCTCTCTCTCTTCTCCTTCTGGGATCTCTATAATGCGAATGTTGTTGCGTTTAATGTTGTCCCAGAGGTCTTTTAGGCTGTCTTCATTTCTTTTCATTCTTTTTTCTTTAGTCTGTTCTGCAGCAGTGAATTCCACCATTCTGTCTTCCAGGTCACTTATCCATTCTTCTGCCTCAGTTATTCTGCTCTTGATTCCTTCTAGTGTAGTTTTCATTTCAGTTATTGTATTGTTCTTCTGTGTTTGTTTGTTCTTTAATTCTTCCAGGTCTTCGTTAAACATTTCTTGCATCTTCTCGATCTTTGCCTCCATTCTTTTTCCGAGGTCCTGGATCATCTTCACTATCATTATTCTGAATTCTTTTTCTGGAATGTTGCCTATCTCCACTTCATTTAGTTGTTTTTCTGGGGTTTTTTCTTGTTCCTTCATCTGGTATATAGCCCTCTGCCTTTTCATCTTGTCTATCTTTCTGTGAATGTGGTTTTTGTTCCACAGGGTGCAGGATTGTAGTTCTTCTTGCTTCTGCTGTCTGCCCTCTGGTGGATGAGGCTATTTAAGAGGCTTGATGGGAGGGACTGGTGGTGGGTAGAGCTGACTGTTACTGTGGTGGTCAGAGCTCAGTAAAACTTTAATCCACTTGACTGCTGATGGGTGGGGCTGGGTTCCCTCCCTGTTGGTTGTTTGGCCTGAGGCAACCCAACACTGGAGCCTACCTGGGCTCTTTGGTGGGGCTAATGACAGACTCTGGGAAGGCTCACGCCAAGGAGTACTTCCCAGAACTTCTGCTGCCAGTGTCCTTGTCCCCACGGTGAAACAGAGCTACTCCCCGCCTCTGCAGGAGACCCTCCAACACTAGCAGGTAGGTCAGGTTCAGTCTCCCATGGGGTCACTGCTCCTTCGCCTGGGTCCTCATGCACACCCTACTATGTGTGTGTCCTCCAAGAGTCGAGTCTCTGTTTCCCCCAGTCCTGTCGAAGTCCTGCAATCAATTCCCACTAGGCTTCAAAGTCTGATTCTCTAGGAATTCCTCCTCCCCTTGCCAGACCCCCAGGTTGGGAAGCCTGACGTGGGGCTCAGAACCTTCACTCCAGTGGGTGGACTTCTGTGGTATAAGTGTTCTCCAGTCTGTGAGTCACCCACCCAGCAGTTATGAGATTTGATTTTACTGTGATTGCACCCCTCCTACCGTCTCATTGTGGCTTCTCCTTTGTCTTTGGATGTGGGGTACCTTTTCTGGTGAGTTCCAGTGTCTTCCTGTCGATGATTGTCCAGCAGCTAGTTGTGATTCTGGTGTTTTCTCAAGAGAGAGTGAGAGCACGTCCTTCTACTCCTCCATCTTGGTTCCTATCGACAGATCCCTTTCCTCTTCTTATAAGGATACCAGTCATTGTATTTCGGGCCCACCCACTCTGGTATAACCTCACCTTGGTCCTTAACTCATTACATCTGCAAAGACTCTATTTCCATATAAGGTCACATTCTCAGTTTCTGGGTAAATGTGATATTTTGAGAGACACCACTTGTATAAGTCAGAGTTCTCCCAGAGAAACAGAACCAACAGGATATATAAAGAGATTTATTATAAGGAATTGGCTGACACATTTATGGAGGCTAACTCCCCACGTCTGTAGTCCAAAGGCCTGAAAACCAGGAAAGCCAATGGAGTAAGTTTTGTGTCCAAGCTTGAAGACCATCAGGCAGAGAGAGAAGATTCTCTTTCCTTCTATTTAGGCCTCCAGCAGATTGCATGAGCCTCACCCACACTGAGTAGGGCAATCCGCTTCACTAAATCTACCCACTCAAATGTTAATCTCATCTAGAAACACCCTCACAGACACACCCAAAATAATGTTGAGTGAAATAGCTGAGCACTTCATGGCGCAGTCAAGTTGGCACACAAAATTAACCATCACACTACTCAGTCCACTACAGGCACACCTTGGAGATATTGTGCGTTCAGTTCCAGACCACCACTCTAAAGCGAATAGCCCAAAAAAGTGAGTCACATGAAGTTTTTGGTTTCCCAGTGCATATAAAAGTTATGTTTACACTGTACTATAGTCTATTAACTGTGCAATAGCATAATGCCTTTAAAAACCGTGTATAAATCTTAATTGAAAAATACTTCACTGCTAAATAATGCCAACCATCCTCTGAGCCTTCGTCAATTCATAGTAGTAACATCCAAGATCACTGATCATGCACCACCATGGCAAATATAATAATAATGAAAAAGTTTGAAATATTGCAAGAATTACCAAAATGTGACACAGAGACACAAAGTGAGCAAATGCTGTTGGAAAAATAGCACCTCTAGACTTGTTCAGTGTAGGGTTGCCACACATTGAACAACTTGTGAAGACACAATAAAACAAGGTATGCCTGTACACTCCCCCCTGCAGATTTTCCTTCATATTTTGCTGGCATCACTGGCAAGAGGATTGCAATAACAGTGATTGACTTAGACCTTTCTGTGAGACCTACAGTGTAGCCGTGGATAACAGTCCTGCTAGCAAATAAAAATAGAAGAATTAATATTGTAACAATAAATCTGTTACATTTCCACATACTTCCTTTTTGTGAAACAGATCCATCCCTATTAGTTTATGCTTCTTCTTTGCAGGTGACCAAAAAAAAAAAAAAAATCTCTCAGGCTAGCTTGACATACAGGGGCAGTCAGACTTCAGAAAGGGTAGATTCAGGGGTTCAGAGGTTATGCACAGGACTCTGTCTCTTTCCCCTTTCTCAGCTCTGTTTTCCTCTAGTGTTGGATTAATATTTAAGCAGGCTTTACCCATGCAATGATGAAGAAAGCCACTGGCACCTCCCAGCATATACGATCTACCCAACCATAGATCACAAAGAGCTGAATTCTGTTTCTCACATGACTTTGATTGGCTCTGCCTAGTTCATATAAATATCCCTACTATACCTCATCTCCATTCATGATTACTTCAGTGTACCTGTGGATAATCCAATCAATACCTTCCTTATTTATATCCAGGAAAAATCCCTCCATTTGACCTCAGCCATCCACTTCTTAGATGACCACTGGAGCTAGTCACTCAGAAACTGAATCACTTCCACAATCAGAAAGTAAGATATCCCACTCCCTCTGAACACCATCTCCTACCCTTCTAGCTCTTTTGCTCTGATCTCCACATTTGCAATTCTTTGTGTTCATTGCAGGGTCTTTTGGTCCTAGTTCTTTCTCACTAGCAAAAAAATTTCCTCCTGTCTTTACTTCCATCCTTTCTTGCCTAGATTCCGTGGTCCAGCCCTTGTACCAACTGCACTTTTATGTACCTTCAACACCGTTGTACATATTCTCTCCCATCACATCCACCAGACAATAGCAGAGCCATGGATGAACCCACTCCCCTGACTTCCCAGACTTTCACCTATTGGTTGAGCCACACAACTGATCACACTGGTGTCATTCTAGACTCATGATCATCCCTTCACATGTGCTTGTAGCCCTCCATGACTATCCTACTATTTCTACAGATAGCTCACTCTCCTACTCTCAAGGACCAGCTCTTTTATCTCCACTTGCATCAAACCCTTTTCCCAGTCTTCATTCTGAGCAGGCAACCTTGCTTCTTAGAAGCATTAAGATAGAAGCCATGAGACAGGAACTTCCTCTTTCTCTTCCCAAACTTACAAACGTACCTCCATCTGCACCTTCAGTTCCTTCTTCCCTCACATCACGTGGCCGTTTCTCTCCACGTGTCCTCTGAACTTCACCCCCTTTTACCTTCTTTAGGACTGAGTACATTAAATCAGTCATTTTCTCTCCCACGTCATCAGTCTCTGCCTTTAGTGGACCACTTTCCTCAGCCTGTAAATATTTTCTACAGTCTCCTATATTTGAAATATTCTCTTGATTTTATTTGTTTCGGTTGCTACCCTACTTCTGCTTCCCAACAAATCCAACTTTCTCCCCAAAAAAAATGTTTAGAGAGGCTGACTTCACTTCCTCATCCTCACCTTCCCCGAAAAATGTTTTTATTAAGATCATTATTATCTTCATATTCCAAAGCTAATGAATGCTTTTTCCATTCTCATCTTAACCTCTCAGAAGCTTTCAACTCAAAGACCACCCCTTCCTTCCTGGAAAACCCCTGTCTTAAACTCCATTGAAACGTAGTCACAAGGTTTCCCCTCTACCTCTCTGACCCACCCCTCTGTCTGTGGGAGGAATCTTGGGCCTGCTTCTCCAGGTATGGTCTCCTTTAACCAGGGCCTTAAAAAAAATTGCTTTGTGCCTACAGCTCCCACCTGTATATCTCCATCCAAGCCCTATCTTCAGGGTTCCAGGTGTATATAGACACAGCGTATGTGACACCACTGCTTCACTGTCTCAGAGGCGCCTCGCATTCAACACTTCCCCTCACACATGCGTTGCCCCACTCTGCATTCCGTCCCCTTGCTCCTGCATCTTAGTCAATGACACCTCCTTTTATTTCAGAATGTGGGGAGTTTTCCTTTACACTCTATTCTCACTCATCCTCCCACATTCAGTCTATGAATGACTCCCATCAGTTCTGCCTCCAGAATATACATATTTCAAATGTGTCCATGTCTCAGTGTCCCCATTGTCAGCGCTTTAGTCCAGAATCATCAGTCGGTGCCCAGACTGGTTTCACTTTATCCACTCTTGCCCCTCTCCTATCCCTTCTCCACATCCTAGCCAGGGTGTTCTTTTAAAAATAAAATTATATTATGTGACTCTCATGTTTGGAGTCCTCCCAAAGCTTCCCACTGCACTGAGAATAAATTACAGAACCCCTGACATGGCCCACAAAGCCCTGGTCCCTGCCAACCTTTTCACGCCCTGACCTTCCACCCCTTCCTTGAGAGCTCCAGCCATGCTGGTCTTCGGGTATTCCTGGAACATGTCAGGCTCTCTCTACCTTGGGGACCTCACCTATGCCTGAAAAGCCTCCTTCTCATTCTTCACAGGCTTTGTCTCAAATGTTACTTGCCCAGAGAGGTCTGAGATAGCATGGGATCACCACAGAGAGGACATTCTTTGCTCTTACCTGATTCCAAGCATGGACACGGACTTAATCCTGTGGGACTTAATCGCTCACTGTGAAGCTGAGAACCATTCTCAAAGCTTTCCTAAAGTCCTGATGATAACAGAGAGATATTATAAGCCCGATATTAGAATGAATCATCAGCACGGTTATTCCTTAGACTATGGTCACATCCTTCAAAAGGGGTCCCATCTTGCCTCCTTCCTCCTGGGTCACCATGTTTTAGAACCTGCTTCCCCTTCAGGTAGGAGTTCCCTTTGACCTAGACCTTGATCCCCAAGTCCAGAACTCCAACACTCATTTCTCCCTGGATCTAGTTCCAAGACCCTTCCCCATTCCAGTTAATAACTCATCATTTTCTAGTTATACCAGCCATAATGAACACAGCATTTATGAGCAGCTTAGTTTCTTTATCTTTGCCATTGTCTTCCAGGCTAGGCTATATATATCCAATAGGCCCAGAAAAAAGAGCAGTCTCAGATAGTCATGAAGGCTGTATGTGGAATATGGCTATATAGTTTAAAAAGTAAAAATCCATTTTAAAATCAAGCTGTATATTGTATAACTGAATCACTTTGCTGTATAGCAGAAATTAACACAACATTGTAAATCAACTATATGTCAATAAAATAATTTTAAAAAAAAATCAAGCTGTATAGAGATAGATACGAATAGGTAAATACAAAAATGTTAACTGTGGTTAGTGGGATTGTAAGGGATTAGAAAATGTTTTTGCTTACTTTTATTTTTTTAATTGGTCTACAGTGTTTACCAAAGATGTCATAAAGCCTGAAATAGATAAAACAAATGTGTTTGTGTTTAATTCTTTGGATATTATTGCTACAAGTATGACAATATGGGTGGGCAATCCAAACCACTGGAGCTAATATGTAACTTAGGGTTTCTCTCTGCTTGATATGTGTGTATAGGAGAATATAAACACGTAATTGTGTTTTCACTGGGATGTCAAGGGTCTTCACATGGGTAACGAATGTGAGTGGCTAATATTCTCCAAACACATTCGTCTCTGATGCACAATGTAGAGTGCTAGTGCCTTTCTGCTTCATATTACTTATAAGCCATAATTTTGATATTATGTCAGGAGGTCCTTCCTGAAGTCTCACCTGGCAAAAGCAGACTGTGGTGGCTTCCGTAAAAAAGGGAGAACACCTGCTCACAATTATTTACATGCAGATATGCTTTCAAACGCTTAAGTGCCTCCCTCATGGGCTTTTATGCCACCTCACTTCCTGTGCATTGTTCACCGTTGCGAAATAAATGGTTTCTCCAGTTTTTCCATCTCACGTGTCACTGTGAGGCTCTAAAGGGAATGCAGTGTCCTGATGAAGAACTGACCAGTGTGAAGTATGGGCTGTGGATAATCCCTTCCAGAGATGGGCTCCGGTGAATCCCTGGGTATCATATATGAAAACCTCTGAAATGACAGGTGGATAGCCCCTGCCGATGAGGTATTTGCCACCACAGTCACCAGAAGGGTCCAAAGTGCCCGATATCTTTATGTTATGGGTCGATTTATATAACATGTGTTTAACAACCAAATGAACCTTTTTCATTCATTCCAATCATGGAGTTCATTCAAGTCTTTCTCTTTTTTTTGAATTTTTAAATCTTATTTAATTTATTTTTTTATACAGCAGGTTCTTATTAGTCATCCATTTTATACACATCAGTGTATACATGTCAATCCCAATCTCCCAATTCATCCCACCACCACCCCCACCCCCTGCCGCCTTCCCCCCTTGGTGTCCATACGTTTGTTCTGTACAGCTGTGTCTCTATTTCTGCCCTGCAAACCGGTACATCTGTACCATTTTTCTAGGTTCCACATATATGCGTTAATATACGATATTTGTTTTTCTCTTTCTGACTTACTTCACTCTGTATGACAGTCTCTAGGTCCATCCACATCTCTGCAAATGACCCCATTTCACTCCTTTTTATGGATGAGTAATATTCCATTATATATATGTACCACAACTTCTTTATCCATTCGTCTGTCAGTGGGCATTTAGGTTGCTTCCATGACCTGGCTATTGTAAATAGTGCTGCAATGAACATTGGGGTGCATGTGTCTTTTTGAATTATGGTTTTCTCTGGGTATACGCCCAGTAATGGGATTGCTGGATCATATGGTAATTCTATTTTTAGTTCTTTAAGGAACCTCCATACTGTTCTGCATAGTGGCTGTATCAATTTACATTCCCACCAACAGGTGCAAGAGGGTTCCCTTTTCTCCACACCCTCTCCAGCATTTGTTGTTTGTAGATTTTCTGAGGATGCCCATTCTAACTGGTGTGAGGTGATACCTCATTGTAGTTTTGATTTGCGTTCCTCTAATAATTAGTAATGTTGAGCAGCTTTTCATGTGCTTCTTGGCCATCTGTATACCTTCTTTGGAGAAATGTCTATTTAGGTCTTCTGTCCATTTTTTGATTGGGTTGTTTGTTTTTTTTAATATTGAGCTGCATGAGCTGTTTATATATTTTGGAGATTAATCCTTTGTCCGTTGATTCGTTTGCGAATATTTTCTCCCATTCTAAGGGTTCTCTTTTGGTCTTGTTTATGGTTTCCTTTGTTGTGCAAAAGCTTTGAAGTTTCACTAGGTCCCATTTGTTTATTTTCGTTTTTATTTCCATTACTCTAGGAGGTGGATCAAAAAAGATCTTGCTGAGATTTATGTCATAGAGTGTTCTTCCTATGTTTTCCTCTAAGAGTTTTATACTGTCCAGTCTTACATTTAGATCTCTAATCCATTTTGAGTTTATTTTTGTGTATGGTGTTAGGGAGTGTTCTAATTTCATTCTTTTACATGTAGCTGTCCAGTTTTCCCAGCACCACTTACTGAAGAGACTGTCTTTTCTCCATTGTATATCCTTGCCTCCTTTGCCATAGATTAGTTGACCATAGGTGCGTGGGTTTATCTCTGGGCTTTCTATCCTGTTCCATTGATCTATGTTTCTGTTTTTGTGCCAGTACCATATTGTCTTGATTACTGTAGCTTTGTAGTATAGTCTGAAGCCAGGGAGCCTGATTACTCCAGCTCTGTTTTTTTCCCTCAAGACTGCTTTGGCTATTTGGGGTCTTGTGTGTCTCCATAAAAATTTTCAGATATTTTGTTTATGTTCTGTAAAAAATGCCACAGGTAACTTGATAGGGATTGCATTGAATCTGTAGATTACTTTGGGTAGTATAGGCATTTTCACAATATTGATTCTTCTAATCCAAGAACATGGTATATCTCTCCATCTGTTTGTGTCATCTTTGATTTCTTTCATCAGTGTCTTATAGTTTTCTGAGTACAGGTCTTTTACCTCCTTAGGTAGGTTTATTCCTAGGTATTTTATTCTTTTTGTTGCAATGGTGAATGGGATTGTTTCCTTAATTTCTCTTTCTGATCTTTCATTGTTAGTATATAGGAGTGCAAGAGATTTCTGTGCCTTAATTTTGTATCCTGCAACTTTACCAAATTCATTGATTAGCTCTAGTAGTTTTCTGGTGGCATCTTTAGGATTCTCTGTTATAGTATCATGTCATCTGCAAACAGTGACAGTTTTACTTCTTCTTTTCCGATTTGGATTCCCTTTATTTCTTTTTCCTCTCTGATTGCCGTGGCTAGGACTTCCAAAACTATGTTGAATAATTGTGGCGAGAGTGGACATCCTTGTCTTGTTCCTGATCTTAGAGGAAATGCTTTCAGATTTTCACCAGTGAGCATGATGTTTGCTGTGGGTTTGTCATATATGGCCTTTATTATGTTGAGGTAGGTTCCCTCTATGCCCACTTTCTGGAGAGTTTTTATCATAAATGGGTGTTGAATTTTGTCAAAAGCTTTTTCTGCATCTACTGAGATGATCATATGGTTTTTATTCTTCAATTTGTTAATATCGTGTATCACATTGATTGTTTTGCATATATTGAAGAATCTTTGCATCCCTGGGATAAATCCCAGTTGATCATGGTGTATGATCCTTTTAATGTGTTGTTGGATTCTGTTTGCTAGTATTTTGTTGAGGATTTTTACATCTATATTCATCAGTGATATTGGTCTGTAATTTTCTTTTTTTTGTAGTATCTTTGTCTGGTTTTGGTATCAGGGTGATGGTGGCCTCATAGAATGAGTTTGGGAGTGTTCCTTCCTCTGCAATTGTTTGGAAGAGTTTGAGAAGAATGGGTGTTAGCTCTTCTCTAAATGTTTGATAGAAGTCACCTGTGAAGCCATCTGGTCCTGGAGTTTTGTGTGTTGGAAGATTTTTAATCACAGTTTCAATTTCGTTACTTGTGATTGGTCTGTTCATTTTTTCTATTTCTTCCTGGTTCAGTCTTGAAAGGTTATAACTTTCTAAGAATTTGTCCATTTCCTCCAGGTTATTCATTTTATTTGCATAGAGTTGCTTGTAGTAGTCTCTTAGGATGCTCTGTATTTCTGCAGTGTCCTTTGTCACTTCTCCTTTTTCATTCTAATCTTATTGATATGAGTCCTCTCCCTCTTTTTCTTGATGAGTCTGGCTAAAGGTTTATCAATTTTGTTTATCTTATCAAGGAACCAGCTTTTAGTTTTATTGATCTTTGCTAATGTTTTCTTTGTTTCTATCATTTATTTCTGCTCTGATCTTTATGATTTCTTTCCTTCCGCTAAATTTTGGTTTTGTTTGTTCTTCTCTCTCTAGTTCTTTAGGTGTAAGTTTAGATTGTTTGTTTAAGATTTTTCTTGTTTCTTGAGGTAGACTCGTATTGCTATAAACGTCCCTCTTAGAACTGCTTTTGCTGCATCCCATAGGTTTTGGATCATCGTGTTTTCATTGTAATTTGTCTCTAGGTATTTTTGATTTCCTCTTTGATTTCTTCAGTGATCTCTTGGTTATTTAGTAACGTATTGTTTAGCCTCCATGTGTTTGTGTTTTTTACGTTTTTTTCCCTGTAATTGATTTCTGATCTCATAGCCTTGTGGTCGGAAAAGATGGTTGATATGATTTCAGTTTTCTTCAATTTATCGAGGCTTGATATGTGACCCAAGATGTGATCTATCCTGGAGAATGTTCTATGTCCACTTGAGAAGAAAGTGTAATCTGCTGTTTTTGGATGAAATGTCCTATAAATATCAATTAAATCTATCTGGTCTATTGTGTCATTTAAAGCTTGTGTTTCCTTATTACTTTTCTGTTTGGATGATCTGTCCATTGGTGTAAGTGAGGTGTTAAAGTCCCCCACTATTATCGTGTTACTGTTGATTTCCTCTTTTATAGCTGTTAGGAGTTGCCTTATGTATTGAGGTGCTCCTGTGTTGGGTGCATATATATTTATAATTCTTATATCTTCTTCTTGGATTGATCCCTTGATCATTATGTAGAGTCCTTCCTTGTCTCTTGTAACATTCTTTATTTTAAAGCCTGTTTTGTCTGATATGAGAATTGCTACCCCAGCTTTCTTTTGATTTACATTTGCATAGAATATCTTTTTCCATCCCCTCACTTTCAGTCTGTATGTGTCCCTAGGCCTGAAGTGGGTCTCTTGTAGACAGCATATATGTGGGTCTTGTTTTTGTATCCATTCAATGAACTTATGTCTTTTGGTTGGAGCATTTAATCCATTCACGCTTAAGGTAATTATCGATATGTATGTTCCCGTGACCATTTTCTTAATTGTTCTGGGTTTGTTTTTGTAGATCCTTTCCTTCTCTTGTGTTTCCCACTTAGAGAAGTTCCTGTAGCATTTGTTGTAGAGCTGGTTTGGTGGTGCTGAATTCTCTTAGCTTTTGCTTGTCTGTAAAGCTTTTGATTTCTCCGTCGAATCTGAATGAGATCCTTGCCGGGTAGGATAATCTTGGTTGTAGGTTCTTCCCTTTCCTCACTTTAAATATATCATGCCACTCCCTTCTGGCTTGTAGAGTTTCTGCTGAGAAATCAGCTGTTAACCTTATGGGAGTTCCCTTGTATGTTATTTGTCAATTTTCTCTTGTTTCTTTCAATAATTTTTCTTTGTCTTTAATTTTTGCTCATTTGATTACTATGTGTCTCAGCGTGTTTCTCCTTGGGTTTATCCTGCCTGGGACTCTCTGCGCTTCCTGGACTTGGGTGGCTATTTCTTTTCCCATGTTAGGGAAGTTTTCGACTATAATCTCTTCAAATATTTTCTCTCGTCCTTTCTCTCTCTCTTCTCCTTCTGGGATCCCTATAATGCGAATGTTCTTGTGTTTAATGTTGTCCCAGAGGTCTTTTAGGCTGTCTTCATTTCTTTTCATTCTTTTTTCTTTAGTCTGTTCTGCAGCAGTGAATTCCACCATTCTGTCTTCCAGGTCACCTCTCTGTTCTTCTGCCTCAGTTATTCTGCTATTAATTCCTTCTAGTGTATTTTTCATTTCAGTTATTGTATTGTCCATCTCTGTTTGTTTGTTCTTTAATTCTTCTAGGTCTTTGTTAAACATTTCTTGCATCTTCTCGATCTTTGCCTCCATTCTTTTTCACCATCCTGGATCATCTTCACTTTCATTATTCTGAATTCTTTTTCTGGAAGGTTGCCTATCTTCACTTCATTTAGTTGTTTTTCTGGGGTTTTATCTTGTTCCTTCATCTGGTACAAAGTCCTCTGCCTTTTCATTTTGTCTATCTTTCTGTGAATGTGGTTTTCCTTCCACAGGCTGCAGGATTCTAGTTCTTCTTGTTTCTGCTGTCTGCCCTCTGGTGGATGAGGCTATCCTCAAGTACTTTTATAGCATGAAGTTTCAAGTTAGTTTGTTACTCATCTCAGTTTATTCAATATTCTCTATAGTGGTGTTTCTCTCGTATTCTTTTTGTCTTACTTCCTAAGTAACTTCACTATGTGTTCTCTTGAACATTTGCTTCTCTTTTTATCGTTCCCTGCTAATCACCTTATATCCCTTTCCAACTGTTTCTGTGTTTTTCCAAAATAATTTACTCACTATAGTCTTGCCATAATTTCCCCCCCCCCCCAACTTGCTTCATTTTCTCATCCCCTTTATTTGTATCATGGTGGTTATCAATAATTAACTTTTCCTCAGTGCCCACAAGGTACAGGACATTGCATTTGCTTCCTGGTCTCTCCATCTCATTACCTATGATATACAGACACACATGCTACTTGAGAGACGGTTCCTGTCTGCCTTCTCCCTGCACCTCTCCACCTATTACTTAATTACTTGTCCTTTTCCAGGGGCACATTACAAGGGAAGGGAGAAACTCAGTAGCTTCTATCACTCCTACATCTAATCTCTGTCACTGAATATGCTCTTCAAGTACATATGGCATCCTTCCATAGAGCTTTAGAATGTCTGTGGGCTGATGTATTCCAAGTCCTAGGCACAAAGTAGAAGAATCTGGGAAAACACACCTAATATTCCAACAACAAATGCTGTCCAAGCTTATGGCACCCTGAATGGGTGATTTTTGCCCGTAAATGTTCTGCTTAAACTGACCTAATTAAATTATCTGTGTACTCTCAAGTCTGTTAATTATATTTTTTCTCATATATTATATCAACAGCTATATTTTCCTTATCCATATTCTTATCTGCCCTTCTAGGTTGTAGGCCATTTATATTTCTTTGCCTACATCTAGTACCCTATGTGCTCTTAAAAGGCACTGAATATTTATTAAATTAGAATAAGTCATCTAATTTTATAATAAGTCACATGGAAGAGATAGAGAAACTATAATCTCTGTGTAAAGTGTATTCAGAATAAGAAAATGAATTCTTTTAAGAGTGAGGTCTCAGGAATCTGTTTCCTTGACTTCACAAGTAGACTTCGTTTTCAGAAATGTCCTTCCCTTTTGACTCTAGCCAGGAAATAAAATATCCTGTCAAATGGAAACCTCATCATGGCTGTGCAAGCACACCTGAACTTACAGCATATAGTATTGTCAAGGAGGGTGACCAAACACATATTTATTCCCCTTCCCCCGTGAGCCTCCTGACAATCTGCCACTCACACAATCACACAGCTCTTCTGCTCTCCAAGCAGAATACAAGACCATAAAAGAACTCAATCCCCATCAAAGAGCACTGCCGAATTTTATATCAATTTGAATTCACACACTTTATGAGTCCTCACAACTCTCTTGGAATCCTTTTCCAATTTGTTCTCCTCAGGACAGATTTTGGTCTGGGAGACTGCTTCTTCTCGGTATCCCCTCTGTTTTGCTCTCAGTAGAAGGTGGCTTTAGAGATACTGCCATGTGGCTTGGCCCTGACCAAAAAAACAGCATCACCCACCTCCAAATAACTCCCATTCCTGCCTTGGGCTCAGAGCACATTCATGGAGTTTCACAGATAATACCTGGGAGGGAGCACCCCAGAGATGAAGTTCCATTTGGGTCAGCTTGGTGAAATTACAGAAAGCAAAGTGGACTTACAGAGAACCCCAGTTTCTGTTCTAGCACCAGAAGAATTCATGGTAGGACTTTGAACCAGCCCTTGCACCTTATTGAGCCTCAGTTTTCTCTCCTGTAAAAGGAAGTATTATACTTAATTATATGTATGGATCCTGTCAACTCTAAAATTCTATGCTTAGACTTTCTAACTTAAACCCAATAATCTCTCCTCCCCAACAGGAATCTATTCTAAGGAAGTAACCCAAGATATAACCGAAAGTTTATATGCAAAGGTATATTGCTTATAATAGGAAACCTGGAAAAGACTAAAAATATATTTAACAATAAGGGATGGCTAAATAAATTCTGATACATCCAAATAGTAGGATTTTATGCAACTATTAAAAAATATTTTCAAAGAATATATAATACCATAGTGTGCTTATTTTACATCTTTCATTAAGCAAAAGAAAGCAATATTCAAAATTATCCAAGATTTTTAACATATAAAGAAGTACAATACATCAAAATGTCAGTATTTGTTACCTCAGATAGTTGAATTATATGTGTTTTAAGGTTGTTTCATAGATCACATTTTTCAACTTCTCTACATAAGACCTGTGATATTACCTTTTAGTGAGAAAATGGACAAGTATGGGTTTTTACTATTAAGTTTAAAAACCAAGGATGTTTTTCCCTAAGGAAAAATCCAGAATATAACTATATAATTATGGATTTTAGAGAGATGAAAAACAAACAAACAGAAATTTGGGAATAAATTTCCATAAGTGAGTAGGGCAAAATGATCCCAGGTTTACAAATAAGTTATCTGGTGACTATGTAGCCATCAATTTCACAGTGCTATTTAAAAACAGGTAATTTCTGTGATGTGTCAACAGTAGAAAACACAAAGAAATCCTTATTATTTATAGCAACATTATTACAATTCAAAAGAGGAGTGCATGTTTTGAAAACATCTTAAGGGTAAAATAGAATATCTTGATATTGAGCTATATAAATTGAAATGGCTTTCAATAGCCTTGTTCTTTCATAAGAAATTTTCATGAATAGCATAGATACTAATCCGATTAATATTTTTTAGGTCAGCTGCTCAAAGCAGCCCAGGAAACTCTGTGCTTGCAAGAACTGTTCAGTAGATCACAATCTTTTTTTTTTGTTGCCGTTAACAAGTTTTCTTATTTGATTTAGACCAGTGCCCTAACAATAAAGCACTTTGTGGTATTATAAAATAAATAACAGTTTTAAAATATGACCTGAAAAAGATCACCTTTGCAGGGGTTCAAATTGTTTTGTCTTGTTTTAATTTCATTGACATTAGCAGCCAGTTTTTTGTAGCCATGCTGTTTAATTCAAGCTCATGACCTCTGAGCCTATGTTGTTACCTTGAGTTTGTCGGAAATTAGGTGCCCTCCCGTCTGAAGAGAGAGCAGTGAAGCAAGTAACCTTGTAAGCTCCCTCCCATGTCTCTGGGTCCAGGGCTTGGCAAATCAACTTCCTGGTGGACAGTATTCTGAAGCATGATGTCACAAAAACTGTTTCTCCCTAGGTGATTAAATTCTTCATATGAAATTAAGTGGGTCACACCAGCACAGGTTATGTTACAAATTTTGTTCACACTGAGCGAGAAGTTAATCTTAACATTTGCAAAAGGGGATTTAAAACTTTGTGAAACCAAATATACTGACATGTTTTTTGTTGTTGTTTTTTTTTGTTTTTATTTATTTATGGCTGTGTTGGATCTTCATTTCTGTGCGAGGGCTTTCTCTAGTTGCGGCAAGCGGGGGCCGCTCTTCATCGCGGTGCGTGGGCTTCTCACTATCGCGGCCTCTCTCGTTGGGGAGCACAGGCTCCAGACGCGCAGGCTCAGTAGCTGTGGCTCACGGGCCCAGTTGCTCCGCGGCATGTGGGATCCCCCCAGACCAGGACTCGAACCCGTGTCCCCTGCATTGGCAGGCAGATTCTCAACCACTGCACCACCAGGGAAGCCCCTGATATCTTAAGAGACAATCAAACCAGCCGCTTTAGCCCCTGACAAAGGATGTTTGCTAATCATATTAAATGCTCTAGTAGCAGTCTACATTAACTACATAAACGATATGCTCTTAAATTTACAAAATGAAGAACAATCAGATACATAACCAGTCCGTAGGAGAAAAAAAGGCACACGGTTAAGACTCCCAAAGAAATGAATGCAAGCAGTTAGTTTCTGTTCAGCCAGCCACACATGAGAATAGTTATGAATTATTCAAATTGTAGTCCTATTAACCTTTCCTTCATCAACTGTCCTGAAGAGGATTAGGGGGTGCTGATTTTCCAATGTAGGTGTTTCTTGCCTCTTTGCATGTTCTGCCTCACTTATGTGCTTTATAGAATTGTGTCGTCATGAGTCACAACACTTAAGGATTTTTCAGAGTTGTAGCAGTGCCAAAGCTATTTTAATAATCTCTACGGATTCATTGTAGGGCTTTTTTTGTTTTTAAATAATGTTAGAGAAATCTTGCAGTGTGCAACATTCATTTTATTCTTTCTGGCAACTTCCTGTGATGAAAGTTTTTTCTCTCCCACGGGTCTTTCTTAACCCCTGGCTGCTTCTTTGCGCTATAAGTCTTCAAAGGGATTTTGATGCTAATTTTCCAATGCAGTTGGCTTTGGTGTCAGGTAATTTCCTGAGTTAGATGACTGTGGAGAAAAACAGCTAAAAGGCTGTATTGGTGAGCAGTTTACAGCCCTTGTTACAGATCAAGGTGATCTTTTTTTTTTTTAATTGAAGTATAGTTGATTTACAATGTTGTGTTAATTACTGCTGTAAGGGTGATCTTTTGAAGGCTACTGTCAATCCAACATTGGTAAATTGTTTAAAATGCAATCTATGTATGTAGTTTCTAATCTGAAGCTCTTTATGATAAAAGTTCTTTATACCCCATTTTAATTTGAAAAACATCACTAATAAATAACATATAGACCATTTCTTGAGAATCCAAGTAACAAAATGAACTGCTTTCCTTAATGTGTTTTTCTTTAATATTTAAAAGAAAATTTTAATTGACTACCAAGTTTAACACTCTTCCCACAGTCCGTTTTGCACTGAGAGTATGTATAACCTTTTTTTTTTTTAACATCTTTATTGCAGTATAATTGCTTTACAGTAACAAACTTTTGACTGGTTATCCCCCGCTAGCTGGTTTGGAGGTGGGAGCAAGCAACCCTAGATATTTGCCTGAAATGGTCGCTGTATTCATGCTGTGTCCTTACTCAAACTTATACTATGAAGCAAATGATTGATAATGTGTATCTGATTGAAAATGACAGTATAATCAGCAAGAAAAAGTCAGGTGTCAAAGCACTTTCTCGTTGTCCCTCTTGTTAAAAAATCATAAACATTTTTACCAAATAGTTCAAACGATGATTTATTGAGCATTTCGTTTGTTTCCAAGCTCACTGCTTGGTGCTTCCCTTGAACTATCTTATTTAATCTTTCTTCGTGTAACTCTTTAAAGTAGGAAGTTTACAGAAGAGTAATCCAGGTTTAGAGAGGTTAAATAATCTCTCCAAGATCCCAAACTAGCACGGGCGGGCGGGAGCCGGGTTTCACACCCACATCCGGGTAAGTCCACGATTGATCTTCTTAAGAGCTCTGAGCTCCTAATGTCCACGTCCTTTTGTGGTATAGAATATTAAGGAAAAACCTGTGCAGACCTCTTAAGGGTTTAACCGCAAGAGGGAAAGCTTTGAACACAGTTCTGGAGGAGCTGAGGTTTCCTCCACGGCACTAAGATTAAACGTTCATTTCCTGCTGTATCCATTTAAGAAATAGCAACTGAACAAAATGAAAAGACAACCTACGGACTGGGAGAAAATATTTGCAAACAATGCGACCGACAAGGGATTGATTTCCAAAATATGTAAACAGCTCATACAACTCAATAACAACAAAAACAACAAAAGCCAATCAAAAAATGGGCAGAAAACCTAAATAGACATTTCTCCAAAGAAGACATACAGACACAGGTGGCTAATAGGCATATGAAAAGATGCTCAACATTGCTAATTATTAGAGAAATGAAAATCAAAACTACAATGAGGTACCACCTCACAACAGTCAGAATGGCCATCATCAAAAAGTCTACAAATAATAAATGCTGGAGAGGATGTGGAGAAAAGGGAACCCTCCTGCACTGTTGGTGGGAATGTAAATTGGTGCAGCCACTATGGAGAACAGGATGGAGGTTCCTTTAAAAACTAAAAATAGAGCTACCATATGATCCAGCAATCACACTCCTGGGCATATATCTGAAGAAAACTCTACTTCAAAAAGATACAAAAAGTATCTTGAAGTAGAAAAAACTCTACTTCAAAAAGATATGAACCCCAATGTTCATAGCAGCACTGTTTACAATAGCCAGGACATGGGAACAAACTAAATGTCCATAGACAGATGAATGGATAAAGAAGATGTGGTATATATACAATGGAACATTACTAAGCCATAAAAAAAAAGAATGAAATAATGCCATTTGCAGCAACATGGATGGACCTAGAGATTATCATACTAAGTGAAATAAGTCAGAAAAAGAAAGACAGATACCATACGATATCACTTATATGTGGAATCTAAAATATAACACAAATGAACTTATTGACAAAACGGAAACAGACTCACAGACACAGAAAACAAACTTATGGTTCCAAAGAGGAAAGGGTGTGGGGGAGGGATAAATTAGGAGTTTGGAATTAGCAACTACAAACTACTATATTTAAAATAGATAAACATAGATAAACAACAAAGTCCTACTGTATAGCCCAGGGAACTATATTCAGTATCCTGCAATAACCCATAATGGAAAAGAATATGAAAAAGAATATATATATATTTATATAGATATATTTATTATTTATGCATATTAAAAACTGAATCACCTTGCTGTACACCAGAAACTAACACAACATTGTAAATCAACTATAATTTAAAAAAAGAAAATAAGAAATAGCCCCTGAGCCCTCCGTTGGGCCAAAACTGTTGCTGATTACTTGGTGTAGAAAGATAAGTAAGATATCTCCCTTCCTAGGAGAGTCCATATCTAAAGAGAGAAGTTAGGTATATAAACACATTCTTATGAAATATGAGCTAAATTTGGGAAGTAAGCAAGACTGTGGAAGCAGCAGGGTGGCAGTGCAAGGCCTGAGGGACAAAGCAGTCGCTGGCTGGAGGACAGAGCCCCATGGTGGGAGGGAGGAACAGCGGCTGAAATAAGGTGAAGCCCTAGTCACCCAAGACTCCTCCCATCAGCCTTCCTAAAGTACTGGGAAGAAAATGGAGGTGATTCCTTAAATCTTAATTATGTAGCCATTGGTTTGGGGATCGCAGGATTGTTCAGAGTTGATATTGTCCCAACACCTAGATCTCTACTTTTAATATAGAGCCCCCAGATATAGTTTGGTTGATTCTAGTAGGCGAATTAGGCTCATAGATTCAAATCTACGAGCATTTTAAATACAACTGAAATCTAATCTGTTTAAGTAACAGTTAAACACAGGGCTTTGATGAAAAGAAAATGAAGAATTTTACCTCCCACCTCTGAGATGTGATTAGAAGTTTGCCCTAGAAAAATACTTTGAGACTAGCCCTTCATATAATGATGTAGTGTTTTCAGTGTCTGTGTTTATTGAGTCATTTCATGTGTTTTTAAAAATATTTTTAAAGATGCAGTGAGATTAATGCTGCATTTCCAATGAGTTAGTAACTGGCACTTCAAAATATTTGGTCAGCAGAAGTAGTAGATAATGATCAGTATTTCAAGGGATTAGTGGCAACTTAAAAGTGCGTATAGGTATTTCACTAGTTGGTTTAAATGTCCTGGGAGCCCGTTTATTCTTAATCTCTGTTATTCATTTTTTCTTTTTCTTTTTTCCTTGTTCATGAAGTTGAGTCAGCAACTGAAACATATTCAAATTAGACTTGTCATACAGGAAAAAAAAAAAACCCTTACTTTGTCAGGGTGGGTGGAGGGGAAAAAAGCAACTTTTTGTCAGTCTTTTGTATTTCAGCAGCTGGATTCATTGCTACCATGGTAACGGACCACATGATGAGGTGTATTAGATTGCTGTGTGTTGAGCACAAGGGGAAGAATGAACACAGCGTTTTATTGAAGTTAAAGGTTACTTTGGAGTTTCTTCTGTGGAAATGTGTAAGGTCAAATACTCTAGCTTTCAGCATATGTAGTACTTTAGAGGAAGAATTAGGGGCATGTTGCTGCATTTAACTACAAAACCAGGTAAGGTTCAGTGGAATCTATGAAACTGACCTCCTCTTACTTCTTCTGTTGCAGTGGCATAACTTGCCGGGTGGAATTTCACTGTCACCCGCCCCCCACATGGGCACAGGACAAATTTCTCCTGTCTCCATACCCCAACTCCCCCACCTCCGATTTCATCTGTTTTTAATTTGAAAGTCTGAAACATTGTGAATTTGTATAGTTCTGTGGTATTACGGGTGAGGGTGTGCATGCAAGTCAAAGAAAGAAAACTGGAAAGGAAGTCATAAGAATGCAATAATTAGCATCTTTGGATCAATGTAAACCTGAGAAAAGTGTTTCCTTGTTTTCTTCTTTGAAAACGGTCCACTTTTCTTAGAGGACACCTCGTTAGTGGCATGGATCCAAAGCTGCTTGTCTCTTATATTAAATGAAGACGTAGGACCAAGTTCTCCAGCATGTTATTCATGTGTATTTATTCTATCTGGGCTTCCATTCCTCTTTCTTTCTATTACTACCAACCTTACCCAACACGAAGAGTTCGGTTTTATCTGTAATTTTTACAACATATTTTATTTCCATTAATATTCCATTCTTTCAGACACTGTGGTCGTATGTGTCTTAGGGGATTTGAAAATAGAAGTAAATACAATACGGGGTAGTAGAAAATGAACTCTTTTGCTTAGAGGCTGGTAAGAGCCGAATGTAAACAATTCAGTGTGGCTCCGTGAAGCATCAATTCCCAGCACAGGCGACTCCTCATTGCGTTGTTTACGTATCACCCTAGCAGCTTGCTTCAAAAGGGGAGGCTTTGGTATGTGCGGAGCAAGTGAAAGAAGAAGAAAATTTATGAATAACTTGTTTTGATTTCTTGTTCCTGCTTTCTACTGATGTTTGATGTTTAGCTTTCTCATAAGACATTAGGATTTACTTTCATTTTTTAGTTAAGGGCTAACCTAGGCAACTTTTCTCCTCCTTGAACAAAGTTGTCTTGGCAGCATCAGAGACAAAACCTAACTAAACACTAGCAGAACCCACTGTTATTCAAGGGTATTCACTGCCCAGTATTCACTGGAGTGTTTTCTTATAGGAGAGGCTTTGAAAAGTACTTTTGAAAAATACTTTCTTAGTTAAAAGCAATTTACTTGCCACTAATTGGCACATATTAGGATAAAAGCCAATACATTATCCCAAGGTTAGTCCTATACCACTCTTTCTTCAAAAAGGGACACTTAGATTTTTTAAAATTCGTTTATGCTCTGTGATTTTCATTGCTATTTTCTTAGTCTCTCTAGTTTTCATACATTCAGGCCATCTTCTAAATTTGAGCAAGGAGTCGTAATTATTCAAAACAATTTTTTGCCATGATTGCAAATAAGGGGAAGTATTTCCATGGTAACAAATATCAGAAGCATTATAATAGCACATTTGTAACATTTGTAAAATGTCCATGCTTGTATCCAAATTCATTCTTTCTTTTTTCCCTTTGTTGCTTTGAATACAGAACAAGCTATGAGCATGTCCTCCAAAATATTTTCACAAGCCTAAGCTGTTATTACTTAAAAATAGGAAATTACCAAGAATTGGTGAAAGATGGTACCTGGTAAAATATTTTAAATTTGTGAAATTCTCACAAGGTATTGGCAGTACCTGAGGTAGAAAGAGGCAGAGAGAGAGAGAGAGAAAGGCACAGAGACACAGAGAGAAGACACAAGAAAAGAAAAATAGACAAAAGGTAAAGCTAAAAGTGTGAATGATCTCTTAACCAAGCTTTCTTCTTTCTCTCAGTATTAGAATGGGTTAAACCTCTATATACAAAAAAAGAGAGACAGTATAGTGTGGATGAGGTGAAATTAGAAAAAAATACTAGCGTTCCACTTTTCCATGTTTCAAGTATGTGGTAAGGCATGAATAGTTCCTTTCTATTAATTGAAATTAAAACAAATTCCTATAGCTGAATATGTTTCAGTCCTTCCTGTTTTGGGCTAAGATATCAGCTAGCTTTGGCATTAGAGCTAGAAGTGTATAAAAATCAATATAGATCCAATTTTTGTGATTTTTATACACTTGACACTAGGCCATATGCACATGTCCATTTTTAAGGTTATCATAACTGAGAGGTCCATAAGATGGAAGCTCCTTTTAAATTTTATTTTTTAATAAGAATTGTATGTATTTAAGGTATACAACATGATTTGATATACATGTAAGTAGTGAAATGATTACTACAGTCAAGCTAATTAACATATCTTCGGCTCAAATAGTTACCATTTTGTGTGTGTGATGAGAGCACCTGAAATCTATTAGCAAATTTGTGTTATACAATATACAGAATTATTAACTCTAGTCACCAGGCTGTACATTAGATCTCCAGACTAGTTCATCCTACATAAGTGCAACTTCATACCCTTTGACCAACATCTCCCTGTTTCCCTCACCCCATATCCCCTGGTAGCCATCATTCTAACCTCTGCTTCTATGTATTGACCTTGTTTAGATTCCACATATAAGTGAGATCATACAGTAGTTTTCTTTCTGTGTCTGCCTTATTTCATTAGTATAGTGTCTTCCAGGTTCATCTGTTTTGTTGCAAATGGCAGGATCTTACTCTTTTTTAAGGCTGAATAGTATTCCATTGTATGTATATGCCACAATTTCTTTATCTGTTCATCTGCTGACAGATACTTAGATTGTTTCCATATCTTGCTTATCGTGATTAATGCTACAGTGAACGTGGGAGCACAGATATCTCTTCCGGTACTGATTTAATTTCCTTTGGGTATATACTCAGAAGAGGGATTGCTGGATTATACAACAGCTCTATTTTGAGTTTTTATAGAAACCTCCACACTGTTTTCCATAATGGCTCTATGGAATACTTTATAGTCTTAAGAAGCGAAATGACCTTTGATGTTCTTGCTTTAAATTAGAAATTTTGCAAAGATGTTTTGATTGAATCATTTTTGTCAACTCTTGTTTAAATCATGCTTTATTGTTAATTTTGTATGATTGGGAGTATTTCTTAACATTTTAGCTCTAATTTCTAGAGCTCCCTAGCCTCTCAGACAAATAGCTCATTATCTGCAAACATTTACCTCTATTAAGGAGATAGATGTTCAACAGAGTCATGATAAAGAAGAATCGTATTGACTATTAGAGCCTCTTCAACAAAATTAATGATAATTTTTCCACCCCAAGGCAATGTTTCTGAAATAGATGAAGATCAAGCCAATGAATGATGACTCAATATCAGCTAGATATTCTACTTTTAGGTGTTGCTATATTTAAACCTATGACTTCATTAAAGTGGATTTTATTATTGACAACCATGTGGTTTTTTGTATGAAAAAATTGGACTCTTTTAAAATATTCTTAAATATTTCAAATGAAAAAAAGAGTAATTGGATCATGATCATGATGGTGATTATAATGGCAATAATGGTTAATTCAGAGAGAAAGACAGACTTCATTAGAAAGCTCTAAGCTCTGTATGTAGTCAAAGGCCAATGTTTTTAGAAAGAAATGGAAAATTTCTAATAGGTGGTATGATTTTCAGATATTTTCTCCCAACTTTCATTAACTCCATTAATAGCATTTACAAATCACTAACAATAGTGCTTATTATGTTCTTCTCAGAGTTTATTATAAAAGATGTTGACTTTGTTCAATAAGCAATAGAGGCTTCCATCAATAATGATTAAACTCACCAATAATTGTACAACGTGTGGACCAGTATCTGATAGGAAAAGAGTAAGTGCATTGCTAGGAATGAACAATTCGTTACATTTTTAATATAGAAAATGGTACCATCAACTGGTTTCACTTTCATGATAATATTAGCTTGATACATTTTAGAGTGATATTATTATTATTATTGCCCTCTACCTGGCATTTACATTATAAAATGTTCACTCTTGACACCATATAAATATCTTAATTATCTTTTAAATTTTTAATTATTTGTTTTAAATAACAATGATATTTCATGTCTGAAACTTACTAATTTGGGTTTGTTTGGGGAAAAATTATACTTAGAAAAACCACTTGCCTCTACCTACCCTCATATGAAAAAAAAAATAGTAGATAGATTAGTAATTCCAATATAAAATGTGGATCCATCAAAGTAGTAGAAGAAAATATAGAACTTGAGATAGAGAAGTATGCCTTCAAAGGCAGAAACCATAAAGGAATGGTTATATGAAAACTTATTACTTCTGGAAAATGCTATAAGCAAAACTAAAAGTCAAATAGCAAACTAGAATCAATATTTGCAACATACATGAAAGAGAAAAGGTGAGTATCTGTAATATATAATGAAATCTCATGAATCAATAAGAAAGAGAACAGCACTAATTTTTTTTTTCTTTCTTTCTTTATTTATGGCTGTGTTGGGTCTTCGTTTCTGTGCGAGGGCTTTCTCTAGTTGCGGCAAGCGGGGGCCACTCTTCATCGCGGTGCGCGGGCCTCTTCACTATCGCGGCCTCTCTTGTTGCAGAGCACAGGCTCCAGACACGCAGGCTCAATAATTGTGGCTCACGGGCCTAGTTGCTCCGCGGCATGTGGGATCTTCCCAGACCAGGGCTCGAACCCGTGTCCCCTGCATTGGCAGGCAGATTCTCAACCACTGCGCCACCAGGGAAGCCCCAGCACGAATTTTTTAAGACCTTTTTTTAGTGCAGTTTTAGGTTTGCAACAAAATTGAGGGGGGCGGTACAGAGATTTCCCATATACTCTCTGTCCCCACACCTGCATGACCTCCCTCATTATCAACACCAATCACCAGAATGGTACAAAATTTTTTACCAAAGATGGACCTACATTGACATATAATAATCACCCAACGTTCATAGTTTACCTTAGGGTCCACTCTTGGTGATGTACATTATATGGGTTTGGATAAAGGTATAATGATATATATATATATATCCATTGTTATAATATCATATAGAGTATTTTCACTGCTCTAAAAATCCTCTGTGCTCTGCCTAGTTATCTCTTCTCCCCACACACACAAACCCCTCCCCCATCTCATCGTGGAAACAACTGATCTTTCTACTGTTGCTATAGTTTTGCCTTTTCCAGTATGTCAGGTGGTTAGAATCATACAGTATATAGCCTTTTCATATTGGTTTCTTTCACTTTATAATATGCATTTAAGTTTCCTCCATGTCTTTTCATGGCTTGATAGCTCATTTTTTTTAGCACTGAATAATATTCCATTGTCTGGATGTACCACAGTTTATCCATTCACCTACTGAAGGACATTTTGGTTGCTTCCAAGTTTTGGTAATTGTAAATAAAACGGCTCTAAACATCTATGTGCAGGTTTTTGTGTAGAAATAAGTTTTCAGCTTTTTTGGGGTAAATAACAAGGAGTGCAATTACTAGAACATATGGTAAGAGTATGTTTAGTTTTGTAAGAAACCACCAAATTGTCTTTCAAAGTGGCTATACCATTCTGAATTCCTACCAGCAATGAATGAGAGTTCCTGTTGCTCCACATCTCACCAGCATTTAGTGTTGTCAGTATTCTAGACTTTGGCCATTCTAATAGGTGTGTAGTGATATCTCATTGTTTTAATTTGCATTTCCCTAATGACATATGATGTAGACATTTTCCATATGCCTGTTTGCCATCTGTATATCTTTTTTGGTGAGGTGTCTGTTTAGGTCATTGGCTCATATTTTAACCAGATTGTTTTCTTATTGTTAAGTTTTAAGAGTTATTTGGATATTTTGAATAACAGTCCTTTATCAGATGTGTCTTTTGCAAATATTGTCTTCCAGTCTCTGGCTTGGTCTTCTCATTCTCTTGATATTGTCTTTCACGGAGCAGCATTTTTAATTTTAATGAAGTTCAGCTTATCAATTATTTCTTTCATGGATCATGTCTTTGGTGTTTTATTCACTATTATTTTTAAAATACCTACAAATTAAACAAACAAATACCATTTTAATCTTTAGCAAATATTTTTAAAAGAGAGAAGCGAGAGGGTGATAACACCCAGTGTTAGGAAGGGGTGGAAAACGCTGCTATTGAGAGTATAAACTGACACACTGGGGAGGGGGTCAGCCTCTAAATGTGTAACAAAGGCTTTAAAAATTACACACCCTTGGACCCAACAATTCTACTACTAGGAACATATCCTAACAAAATAAATGGTCAAGCATATATACAGGGTTTTTCATTGTTGTGATGTTTATGAGTATAAACAAGGGCAATCATTATGAAAAAAAAAATCTGAGAAATGTTACAAACATGCCAGCTTATGTTTCTGCTCTGATAGCTCTAAAGCTGTAAGAAGTCATAGACATGGCTCTGTGCTTACCTAGAGCCAAACCTGCTCCCCTGCCCCTCTTTTTAGTTAGAACACGTATAAGGCAGCATGTTGTAGAGAAAAGGGTCTTGACTTAAGAGTCAGAATGCCTGGGTCCTGCTGTGGACTAGCTGAGATAATCTAAGTATACAAATATAAGGCATTATTCAAATGCTAATGTTAGAGAGTAGAAAAGTTTATGAATCCCTTTATCCACATATATGCATTTGTCTTCACAACTGATGTTTTAAATTAAAAGTCCCCTATCAAATTGGGGGAGAGAGGGTACATTTTTATAATTGCACTGAAAGAAAGTGCCAGATGGTGAAATCTGGAATGGCTTGACTTTGATAGAAAACAGCATAATATTTTGAATAGGATATACTTCCCAATTGTTACTGTTTGAATTTCATTTAAAAGAAATTTCTGCTCATGTAAGGATGGCAGAGGATAATTGATGTCAACTGTAGCCTAGCATTTAGGTGTAGTGGAGATGGCAGAAATCTAGAGGAGTGTTGTTCAATGGAAACTTCTGTGGTGTTAGAAATGTTCTGTGTCTACACTGTCCAATACGGTAACTACTAGCCACATGTGACTGCTGATCACTCAAAATAACACTAGCATGACTAAGGAACTATATTTCTAATTTTATTTAATGCTAAGTAATTTAAACTAAATAGCCACATTTGACAAGTGCTTTCCTCTTGGACAGTGCAGCTCTAGAATTAAGCACAACAAATCTGTGAGGATTTTTTATGTAATTATTTAATTTTTTATTTAATTTAATGTATGGATTCATTTCAAGCATCTATGATGAATTAGGGTGACATAGGATGAAAAAGTGAATATTCTTTACGAAATTTCCCTTCCATTCAAAGAAATGCTGATCAGAGAGATACTTTGACTCTGGAGCCTGTTAAGTCCAAGGTTTCCCATAGAAGTCTTGGTCTCAAATATTCCTTAGCCTTGCTCACTCAAGAATTCTAATGTTCATTCATTTTCTCGTTGATTAAAAAAAACCACTTAGGTTGAATTTATATGTGTCAGTGTGTAAGAATAAATGCACTATTTTCCCTTATTCTCACACTACTACCACACTCACAACACTTCTTACCAATGACACGTCTTACCTCATGTGCCCGACGCACAGTGAGGCCAAACAAATCGAAACGTTGGAGTTTGGAGCAGAGAAAGCTTTACTGCAGGGCCATACAAGGAGATGGGTGGCTTGTGCCCAAAAGAAAACCCGAACTCTTGAAAGGGTGTCAGCAAAGCACTTTTAAAGGCAAAGGAGGGGCGAGGTTGGTTGTTGCAGACTTCTTGATGCAGGAATCCTTTGTTCTTGCAGCTGTCCATGTAGGTCAGGTCACGATGTTCCTGTAAACGTCCAACAAAACAAATGTTATTCTCTGCTCTGCAACTTTTTATCTGTATATGAATGGACTCTTAAAGGTCAGAGCCATGAGAATAGGCTATCCTGTGTATTTCAGGCTATAGGCAGCATTCTTTTACAAAAGGTGCAGAGCCAGCATGACTAAGCACAGGTCAACAAAGCACAAAAGCTAAAGCAAAAGGAACAGATCTAATGTGGAGTCAGATTTGTTCTTCACTATTATATGCTGACACCAGATGTATGGATTTTCCACACCAAGCAATTATGACTAACTTCCTGGAGTCAGTGTCAGATCCCTCAGGGTAAGGGCTCAGTTGCACAGACTGCCCCCACTCCCCACTTCACATGCCAGTTGCACGTCCAGGTTGTCACCTGTGCTTCTCACAGACTGGCTACAAATTGGGAGGTTCCCACAACCACATCCTCAATTTCAATCGTTTACTAGATCAGCTCACAGAACTCAGGGAAATACTTATGTTTACTGGTTTATTGTATAATATTATTGTATAGTAAGAATATGATAAAGGATACAGATGACCAGCAGATTAAGAGATACATGGGTGAGCTCCAAAAGGGTCCCAAGCACAGGCACTTCTGTTCTTGTGGAGTTGGGATACAGCACCTTCCCAGCACATGGATGTGTTCACCAACCTAGAAGTTCTCCAAACCCCATACTTTTCGGATTTTTATGGAAGCTTCATCATGCAGGCATGATCATTCATTAACTCAATCTCCAGTTCCTCTCCTGGAGGATAGGGGTGGGGCTAAAAGTTCCAAGCTTCTAATCATGGCTTGGTCTTTCTGGTGACCAGCCTCCATCCCAAAGCTACCCAGGAACCCACCAAGAGTCACCTCATTAAAACAAAACTCCTATCATCTAGAAAATTCCAAAGGACTTAGGAGTTTGACATCAGGAACCAGGAACAAAAAACAAATATTAGCACAAAAGTTGCTCCTAGTGTTCTTATCACTTAGGAAATTACAAGGATTTTAGGAGCTCTGTGCCAGCAACTGAGGGCAGAGACCAAAATATTTTTTTTCTATTATTTTAAAATCAGACACTGTACTTGACATTGAAAAGATAATGTCTCTCCAGAGTCCCTAGATGAAGAGTTTCCTTGGAATATGATTAAGAGTCATATGATACAGAACAGATATTATGGAGGAGGGGTGAGAAAATGCTTTGTGAAGAAGGAAGAACTGGGATAAACTTTTAAAGTAAAATGCATTAAATAGGAGGCTGGGGAAAGGAGAATTTATAGAGAGGGAACAGTACAGAAAACTCAGGGAGAAATGAGAATCAGAAATATCTGGAAATGTAAGCTAGTCATGAAGATGTAACGAGGATAGAATTCAGAAAGATGTTCAGGTACCAGATCATCATCATCATCACCACCACCATCACCACCATCATCACCACCGCCACCACTATCACCACCAGCACCATCATCACCACTACCGCCACCATCACCACCACCACCATCACCACCACCATCACCACCACCATCACCATCACCATCACCACCACCATTATCATCATCACCACCATCATCATCGCATCATCTTCACAATCACAATAACCACGTACTGGACACTTAGCATTAGGCCAAGCACTTTTCATGCATTATTTTATTTGATTCTCACCACAACCTATGAAGCAAATATCATCCTCATTTATTGATAAGAAAACTGCATCACCAGTAAGTAGCAAGCTGGGACCTCAGGCCAGAGGCAGCCCTGTTAAGCCATGCTGAGTCTCCACCTCTGCTGAGTGTTATCTCTCTTCTATGGAATTTAAACTGCTTTATCCTGAATAATCTGGTTAGCCGTATACATTTAAGGAAATTCATACTGGCAACAGCACAGAAAATAGACTAGAGGGAAGACATACCTGATGGATGGAAATAAGTGAAGAAGTTGTTAATGCTACAATCCAGAACAAGGATAAGAGAGGTTCTGAGCTAAGGAAGTAGAAGTGGAACTTGAAAAGGAGATTGTTTGACTCCTTTGTCAGGTGTTGTGTCAGGTGTCTGTCTTTACAGTAAGTCGGATAGAGAACATCTGACTTATTTTTTTAAGCCTCCCTGAAAAGTGTCAATTCCTGTATACAGCACTAGAGCAAGATTATTGTGGCCAAGGAAACAGCATATTTTATAATATGCAAGTTGTCCTAACAAGATTAGCCTGCATAAATCATACTGTTGGAAGCAAGTGTCACTACATCATCTATGTTGTTGAATGTGTGGCTCATCACAATATTATGTGAGGATGTAAGATAACTAAGGTGAGAACTTTATATTCATGAAATTTTCCCTTTCATAAAAATCTTATTGTTTTTTTTTTTTTTTTGATATTGACGAATAGTGATTTTTTTTCTTTCCAACATCCAGGAATTTTTAAAATATATAATTAAAGCTCATTTAGAAAAGTCAAAAGACAGTTCCCTTTACATTGTGAAAGCAGTCTTCAACTTGAATTTCTGATTTGGGTACATTATTAGTCTCCTGCCTTTGCTCCATTTGGGTGGATTTTTTTTTTTTTCTTTTGGCAGCGTATCCAAGTTCATCTATGGGTGGAAGATAGTAGAAGCTGGTACTTCCAACATCAGAGATCCACGTTTCCCAAGAAATTAATTTTGATTTCTTCCAAAGTCTTATGATTCTGGTAAAATGCAGAAAAAGAAGGTGGAGGAGATGGAGTGTTGTCTTGGAGATAAAGAGCTGGGGGGAGGAGGAGAGGGTATAGCTGAAGGGGATGCACAGTAGCCTGACATTAAGGAGGACTTTGGTGGTAACTGCCGGCCAGAGGAGGTAAGGAGGGAATAGCAGCCATTTGGCCAATGGGCTGACCATGGAATTCTTTCCAGTATTTTGGATGACAGTGGGAAACCCAAATACACTAGAAGACACACAGGAGCACATTATATGAGAGTTCTGTGAGTTCTCTGATATAATAAAATAGAATACTTTCTAAGCACCAGATACTGTTCTAAATGTTTTTTGTTTAACTCATTTAATTTTAATTTATCCTCATTTAGAGAACAATACCTAGCACATAGAAATCACCAAATATATATAAGTACTTATTATCTTTCCTTTAATCCTCACAATAACCCCATGAATCAGGTACTTTAATCATCTTTATTTTACAGATGAAGAAATTAAGTCTGAGAGGTTAACTAATCTCTCCAAGGGCGTACAGTTGATGAGAGAGAGCGCTATAGTTAGTGCGGTTCAACCACTATGCCATCTTGCCTTAATCTATGTAAAAGCTATCATATGTAAAGAGATAATACTTGTAAAGTGCTTACAAAGTATCTGACATTTGGTAAATTCCTAAAGATGTGAGCAATTATTATTATGTAATAAGATTTAGAAAATGTTTTGGTATTTATATTGTTCTATACAACATTGCTCAGAAATAGTAACATTTTTAGGGCAGCTTTGGATTTTTCTTATGTAAGTTTAAGTAAAGCTTTATTTATGAGCATGCCCATTATAAATTGGAGGAATCTTCTTTCTACCCAAATACTATCCATCTGTTTGACTGGCACAGTTGAAGTTTCACCTCAAAGAATGTGCATCATAGAAATGTTCCATATACACATCTATGTAGCTCTGACCTTTTGACAGAGAGTGATTGCTACTAATGGTATTAATGAGAGCAAGTGAAATCCCCTTCCACGCTTGGTATTTCAATAATATGTCAATTTGTTCATTGCCATCTTGTTAGGAATTAAATGCTCTGACATTTGCATAACCTAAGGGAGCTAGTGAGCCATTGACAGCCAGGAAGAGGAATCAGGCCAGAGGCTGGAAAGACGTAGTCACAGGGGATGGATTGGTAACAGAGTCCTCAAGGTCGCGCAGTGGTTCCAGGCAGAACCCAACCAGCCCCTAGAACAAAGTCAGGTGCAAACTTGGGTTCTGATCTCTTTTCCCAATAATAGGGGTTAGTTGGGGGTAGGTGGATTGTCATCCTCTGTACCGAAAGAATGTTATGGAAAATTAGGTGGTGTGAAATCTATCTGAAGTAGAATGTCAGCAGATGCAGAATTACAGATACTTATACATCATAGACACAGGTGGTGCAGGAACAGCCCTGTTGTGCTGGAATTCCTGGAGAGAATGATGTAGCTCTGGCTGGTACATGAGAAATGAGCAGCAGACGAAGCAAAGGAGGCTTGAGGACACCACAGCTCAGGACGGTAGACGTGTGGGGATCTTAGAGGGATTCAGGAGACTGCAGAAGAGAGAGGGCAAGGTGGAGCCTCAAGCTGGGTGACCTTATCTTTATCTGTGACCTCAGAGTGTTGGTGCTAATGATGTCATTGGGCGACTGTGCCAGGCTGCCGACCCCAATAAGAGGATGACAAAGGAGACCAGCAGACCTCCCACCTCTCTGCTACTAGGGAAGGGTGGCCTGGGGGGATGGGGTGGGAAAATCTCTCTCTGGGTGTTTGTCTTCTACTTTGGCACCCCCATCCCAGTTGACTACTTCTCCATGAGCTTAAATGGCAGTAGTTTCTTTCAACTATTGAGGAGTATATTGATAATGCTAGTGATCCACAGGGTCTCCAAAGCAATCTTCGTGAATGTTATATGTCGTTTCTTATCTGGAGAGGTAACAGGCTCTTATTAACCATAATAACTACTATTTTGTATTGTGATTTACTGTTTGCAAAGTATTTTAACTGCATTGTATTTGAATCTCCTAACAATCCTGCAAGGAAGATGATGTCATCATTTCTTTTTGAAAGAGGAGGAGAATCAAGCTCAGTGTATGTCTCGCAGGCACTGAGTTAGCAAGTACATCATAGATCTTTTTTTTAAATTTTATTGAATTATAGTTGATTTACAATGTTGTTAGTTTCAAGTGTACAGCAAAGTGATTCAGTTATACACACACACGCATGTATATATATTCTTTTTCAGATTCTTTTCCATTATAGGTTATTACAAGGTATTGAATATAGTTCCCTGTGCTATACAGTTGGTCCTTGTTGTTTATCTCTTTTATATACAGTAATGTCTATCTGTTAATCCCAAACTCCTAATTTATCCCTCCCCCCTTCCCCTTTGTTAACCATAAGATTGTTTTCTATGTCTGTGAGTCTGTTTCTGTTTTATAAACAAGTTCATTTGTATTATTTTTTTAGATTCCACATATAAGTGATATCATATGATATTTGTCTTTCTCTGTCTGACTTACTTCACTTAGTATGATAAACCCTAAGTCCATCCATGTTGCTGCAAATGGCATTATTTCATTCTTTTTTATGGATGAGTAACGTTCCACTGTGTATGTGTATGTGTGTGTGTGTGTGTGTGTGTGTGTGTGTATGTCACATCTTATGTACCCATCCGTCAGTGGACACTTAGGTTGCTTCCATATCTTGGCTATTGTAAATAGTGCTGCTATGAACATTGGGGTGCATGTATCTTTTTGAATTAGAGTTTTTGTCTTTTCCAGATATATGCCCAGGATTGGGATTTCTGGACCATATGGCAACTCTATTTTTAGTTTTTTAAGGAACCTCCATACTGTTCTCCATAGGGGCAGCACCAATTTACATTCCCACCAACAGTATAGGAGGGGTCCCTTTTCTTCACACCCTCTCAGCATTTATTATTTGTAGACTTTTTGACAATGGCCACTCTGACCATGGTGAGGTGATACCTCATAGTAGTTTTGATTTGCATTTCTCTAATAATTAGCTGTCTGAGCATAGTTTCATGTGCAAAGAAAGCATAGGATCTTAATTTACTGATTTAGTAAGTCATGCTGCTTGGCTCAGAACCCGTCTCATCTTTAAAAGTAAAAATTTCCTCAGCTATTTGCTTTTAGAAACTTGCTATTATAAATGAAGAGTTCTTGCATTTGTTCAGATTATTCAGATTAAATCCTCTTTTTCATCAATACTTTCAAGTTTATGTACACAGTAGGTATTTAATAAGTGTTAACTGCCTGATTAATGTCTCTTTGAACTCCTCAAAAGTAATCATTCTGATTCTCACACGTCTGATGAAAAGATTATTTGGGAATGGAAGAGAGTAGTCAGCAATTACAATTCCCAATATGGGAAACTAATATGAAAAAAAAAATATGTAAAGCAGTTCTTTTGAATTTAAGAAAATGATCTAACCTCTAACATCTAAATGAGAAGATTTAAAATAACTCAAATGACCCAAACCAAAAGGCAACAAGGCAGATACTTTATGCCTATGTAAAACCTACAAAAGAACATTATTGTGAGACCCCTAAACTACTCTCGCTCATATTCACGCAACAGCCAAACAGCATACAATTTTATCTTCCTGATGCAACATCCTTCTGTATTCCTAGGTATGTGTTTTGTCTTCATGTTACTCACCATCTGTCTTCTTTACAGCCCTCATTTACCCAACATTGCCCATGAGTTTAACCATCTTTCTTGTCTACCAGAGATATCAAAAATACTCTTTCCCTGACTAATTCTCTGTGGGAACCAATGATAAATGTCTGGGCAGGAGAAATGAAGCCAGAGTGTATGATTGTCAGTAACAGTTTTTTTCAATTTGGCTAAACTGAAGTTATTTAGTGAATATCGCTGCTTTTTAGGTTTCCTTCTGCTTGTACTTTTCCTTAAAATGTAAAAAACAGCCATTCTAAATTGCAACATTTATCACCTTTGGTATTTAAAATTGTATTAAAATAATCCTTTGGGTTTAAATGTTCTCTTCTGATAGTAATGCTAGGATCTGAGACTCTTGTTTAGGATTAAGGTGAGGCAAGAAAAGAATATTAAAATGAAGGATGGCTTTTCTTACCAGCTATTAAATATATTATAAAGCTATAATTATAATTAAGTTGAACTATAACTAAAGAGGGTGTTGATATAGACAAAATCCTGGAGTATAAACAAATACTAACATATGTATTAATATATGCTAGATGAGGCAGCACATAGCAATAGGGAAGATGATTATTTTTATTATGCAGTAAATCTTATGGAGAAGGAAAAGGTCTTCATTCATACTGCAAAATAAATTCCAAACAGATTAGACTTAATACTTATAATAATAATTCAAATTATAGAAATTAGAAGAAAATATTGAAGAATATTAAAGAGAGCTTTATTGAGATATAATTGATAATAAACTACACTGTTCAAAGTATACAAATTAAGTTTTGGCATAATGTGTATCTCTTTTAAGCCATCTCCAGAATCAAGATGGTAAACATTTCTATCATCCCCAAAAGTTTCTTCATACCCTCTTGGTAATGCCACCCTCCCAGCCCTCTCCCATTTTTAAGCAACCACGGATCTGCTTTTGGTCACTATAGATTAGTTTGCATTTTGTAGAGTTTTATATGTGGAATCATACAGTGCATACTATTTTCTTCTGGTTTCTTTCACTCACCATAATTATTTTCAGGTTCAACCATGTTGCTGAATATACCAATAATGTATTCATTTTTATTGCTTTGTTTATTTACTGTTTATCCATTCACCTGTTGATGGACGTTGGGGTTGTTTCCAGATTTTTTTAACGTATAGTTGATATACAATATTAGTTTCACATGTACAACATAGTGATTCAATAATTTGCTAGATTATACTCCATTTAAAGTTATAAAATTTTGGCTATATTCCCTGTGCTGTACAATACATCCTTGTATCTTATTTATCTTCTACATAGTAGTTTGTACTTCTTAATCCTCTACCCCTATAATGACCCTCCCCCCATCCCTCTCCCCACCGATAACCACTGGTTTGTTCTCTATCTCTTGTGAGTCTGTTTCTGTTTTGTTATATTCATCCAGTTTTTGACTATTGCAAATAAAGCCACTATGAACATCCTTTAAATGGATATATATTTTCTTTCCTTTTGAGTAAGTACCTAGAGGAATTTTAAATGATCTGTAAAAGGGAAAGGTTTTATAAGTATAAAAGTGAAGATTCATAATAGAAAAAAGTTACATTTGACAATAACATTTTAAATTTCTGCATATCAAAAAATGTCATTAAAATGACAGGTTAAATGATAGTCAAGGAAAATATACAAGTAATTCTAACCTAAAATATAAGATCCCTTTCTATAGGCAAGGCATGGAAAATTGTATATCTGATGTATCAGTTAATCCTCACAACAGTCCTAAGAGGTAGACACCGTTATCCCAGTTTAAGGCAGCCCAGAATTGCCTCCCTGTGTAGAAATGGGGCATTTATTATATGCAGACGGTATACCTGTCAGGGAAAGTTCAGTGTCCTAATGTAGAAGAGTATATATAAAACATATCTGATATTCATATGTGAGATAATAGGTCAATAACCTTAATCTGTAAAGAACTTGTGTAAAATATGTATGAAAACACTAAGACAGAAGTAAAATGGGAAAGGGACATAAATAGGTAGTTTGCAACCAAGTGAAAGTAAAAATATATGAAAAATACTAAACTTCACTTTTGATCGAAGAGATTAAAAATAAGGTAAGGCTGTAACCCCTTTCAAATTAGCAAATATTTTTAGATATTTTGTTGTTGGGTCGTTTTGCTTTACTTTGAAAGTGGTAATATGAAATGTTAGTGAAGTTGGAAGCCCTTCTCATATTTTACTGGTAGAAGTACAAATTAATACAATCATTCTGGAAAAATTTGACAGTATCAGTAAGTATGAATGACTTTGAAAATAATTACACCCTTTGATAAAAATTTCATTCTTGGAATCACCCAAAGAAATAATCTGAAAGGGATACAAAGATTTATGTGCAGACATCTTCCTTTTTAGAATTATTTATAGCAGTGAAAAAATTGGAAACAACCAAAAGTCTTATAACAGGAAAATGAATAGCTAAAGTCATTCCATAGTTAGGAAATCCTATGCAAATCCTATAGTATAAACTATTGGTAGGAGTGGAAATTACTACAAATTTTCTGGAAAGCAGTGCAATAATATTTTTAATTGACTTCTAAGCATTGACCTGGTAATTGTACTTTTAGAGAATTTGAAGTGGAAATGCTTTTGCACAAAAATTTATAAACAAGGATATTAATCACTGAATTATTTAAAATAATGAAATTTTTAAAAACTAAATGCCCAACAATGGATAAATTAAATTAATTATTTAATAAATTTAAGAAGTTATTTAATAAATTAAATTATGGTACATCCATATGATGGAAACCATTTAAAATGTGTTATAGGGCTTCCCTAGTAGCACAGTGGTTAAGAAGCCGCCTGCCAATGCAAGGGACACGGGTTCGAGCCCTGGTCCAGGAAGATCCCACATGCCGTGGAGCAACTAAGCCCGTGTGCCACAACTACTGAGCCTGCTCTCTAGAACCTGTGAGCCACAACTACTGAACCCATGTGCCACAACTACTGAAGCCCGTGCACCGCAGCAAAGAGCAACCCCCACTCGCTGCAAGTAGAGAAAGCCCATGCGCAGCAACGAAGACCCAACACAGCCAAATAAATAAATAAATAAGTAATAAAATGTATTAAAAATAAAATAAAATGTGTTATAGAAGTGTTTAGTAAGAGAGAATTTAGTTTTTATAGAACACCATCTACCATCTAATCCTGATATTGAAATTAAAAAGGAAAGAAAGAAAAAGAGAGAGAAGGAGGAAGGGAGGGAGGAAGAAAGAAATCAAAATGTTAGTAATGATTAATCTATGGGTAATAGATTAATTTTTCTTCTTTACTTTCCCGTATCTTCTAAATTTCCTTCAGTGGATATGTACTACTTTTGCAATGCTGTGATATAAATTGGATTATAAAGGCAGAATTTGAAATTGAATACTCAATGTGAATGCAACTTTGTCTAGAAAAGAGGCAAGAAGGATATCAACAAAGCATTAATAGGATGGTTTTTATTTTCTTTTGTATAATTTTTGGAATTTTTCTAAATAGTAAGGATTCAGGGAAAAAAAATATTTTGAGAGGGAGAGGGAAAGACAAGGCCCTCCCTAATTTGTGAAAAGTAATGCAAAAACACAGAAGGGAATTATAATAGACTCCTCCTGCTGCAGGAGCGAGAAATACCAACCACTCCAACCAGGTTAAACGGAGGAATAGGCAGATGTAAGTAAAAAGAGTCCAAGTACACTTAGCTTCAGACTTGTTTAGAGCCAAAGACACAGAGGATATCCCCAAAGCTCCAGCTTTTCCTGTTTCCAGGCTCTGCTTGTTTCTGCTTAGCTCTATTCCCCATGAGTCCTACTCAAACATTATAACCAGCTCGTGTGGCTCCACTAGCTCTTGGACAAGGGCTTTCCAAGCAGCACGTAGGATGGCTGCTGGGCCAGCAGCCCCAAATCACGTACCACCCTCTTTGTATCCCCAGCAGGGAATTTTTGTCAGTAATGCAACCAAGGTCCCAGCAAGTAAGTGGCCGAGGCTGGCTTGGGTTGTGCTAATGGTCCTGAATGGTCACCCTGTCCGGGGTTGTGGGGTATTCTGACCTGGTTCAGTCAAGTCAGCCCCACAGCATCACATGGAATGATTCCAAGAGAGGTTACAGGAGAAAAGGAGGAAAGGAAATGTTGGAAGGACAGTCTGACAGATGTCAGTGACAGAAACAAATAGGTACCATACCAGACATTTGACAGAATTACCTCATTCAATCCTCACGGAATTACATAAGGTAAATTTTCTTCTTGAGATTTCAAAGAAGGAAATTGAGAGTAAGGAAAACTTGTTATTTGCCCAAGAACATGCAGTGGAGAGATTCGAACTAAGATATGTCTCACACCACAGCCAAACCTCCCCTCCAAAATGTTGTAAGCGCCTCTGGCTGCTTCATCTGCAATCAAGGGCCATAGAGAGACAGTCTGTGTTTCATGTGTGAGAAATAAAACAAAGGCTATAATCCCTTCCAAATTATATAGCTAAGTAACCAGTTGTCCTATCTCCCCTGAGAGCACTGCTTTGAGAAAAGTATGTCAGATCATGTGCCTTCCGTAAAATGTTGGATATTTTCTGTACGTTAAATTTGGGTGTAATGTTCAAATCTATTAAAAGAATTACACACTCAAATTTCCAAACTTTTTTGAAAAAGCTTAGGCACATTCTGTGTTTGGCATTCAAAGAGTATTTTCAACAGCATACTAGGTACTCTCAAAGATATAAAAGTTAACACAACCTAAATGAGGACACAAAGAAAAAACAGGAAAAAATTCAAGGTGGGGAGACATAAATAGCCACCTGGAATAAAGGTCTTTGCAGGTCTGGCAGTTCCCCAACCAAAGCAGACAATCTAAAAGGAACCTAAGTTTATTTATACCTGCTGAGGATTTACTCTACCTAGTGATTAAGCCTCCAGACACACTAGATAAGTTTAGTAAAGCTTTAAGGCCTCAAGGTTTGCATTTCCTTAACTTTCTTATTTCCTGTCCTTGGTTCTGCATGAAAAAACTCATCTCCCCACAGTTCCAAGAAACAATTCCAAAAATAAATGTAGTCATTTGCTTGAGCCAGGACGTTATGTCCCCATTTTTCTTTCCAAAGCCTACAGGACATACAAGTCACTCTTAAAGTCTGTCCACTAGCACAGCAGATGCAAGCTCCACATTTGCTCCCCAAGTAAAGTCTGTGTTTGGCAAAGCTGCACGTTGTAGATAATGCCCGTGAGGAAACTACTAGAAGAGTAATTTATAGTAAAAAGCACTAAAAAAATCCTTAGGGTTTGTTTAGCACAGTTTATGTAGTACTCCATTCAGAAGAAGTAAAATTCCATTCATTAAGTAATGTATATAAAAGTGATTTGAACACTAAGCATTAAAGCAGTACACAACTGCTGGGGATTCTGAAGTGAGTATGGCCAGCCTGTACCTTGCTCAGTCTGGAGCTAATTCCTTCCAGAGCCATATGTCAACTGAAAAAAATGCACAACCTAAAAGTTGAGAATTATGTTTTATTTAGCAGACAAAACTGAGGACTTAAGAGGACTCATTTCTCAGATAGCTCTGAGGGACTGATCCGAAGAGGTAAGGGAGGATCCAAGATATGTAGGAGTTTTTACAACAAAAACCAGGGAGTCGGAACATCAAAAGTAACTGTAAATTAAAGAAAACCAGATATCTCAAGTTAAGGAATTTAGCGTGTTATATGTATGGGAAAATGCAAGAGTCTGAGCTCACTGAAATCCTTCCTTTGATACGCTATCTGGGACCAGTATCCTGTCCTTCTCACCCTGAGTCTCTTCAGGGTCCATCACTGGGGCTGGCTGCAGTGGCTGTTGGTGGGCATCCTGTTTCCACCCTCAGTTTCCTCAGAGCTTACCGTCGGGACAGCTGTAATGTGATGGCTTGATGGCTGCAACATCCTTTGTTTACTGAGATGGGAGGCAACATTTTTCACTGACACATAGAGGATGAGTAGTATTGCCTTGTGGCCCCTTCTTGACAAAACTAAGGAAGTGTGATGAAGTAGGAAGAGTAAAGACCTTGCAGGTTCAAATGTAATGTTCACACAGTAACTAGCTCTGGGACCTCTCTGAGTCTACATGCCCTCATTTGGATAAGCCAGTTGTCAGCTGGGACTTCCTATCCTCTTGGGGGAATCAGATCAAGTTGGTGGGAACCAATGTGTAAGTCTAACCCCTACCCACCAGCTTTGGGGATTCTTGGGGGTTAGTACCCCCAAACCTGTTATTTGTCTGGTTCCAACAGTAGGCTGCTGTGTTCTCTTTTCCCCCTTTATCAGATTGTGAGTGCCTCCTCACCAGTGTCCACCAGAGAATCCACTCACACTGAGTGTCTAGTAACTTCACTGCAGGTTTGGGGTTGGCAAGGACCGGTAGGCCTGGGCAGCGGGGCGGAAGCACACGGCCTTTTTCATCTCTGCAGCAACCTTTGTCTTACTTTTCCCTTGTTTCATCCCTCACATAGGCCTCCAGATTGTTTCCTAGAAACTGCAAATATTTTCCTTCCCACTATGCAGAAAGATTTAGCTCTCTTTTGTCCCTGTTCCAAACTTTCATTCTCAAATACATCAAGCTGCTTGCAGAACAAATGGCCTCCTCAGAAGACAGTCAAGGTTATACATAGAAAAAAGGGAGTTTTCCATTATCTTTTTAAAATAGTAATACCTACTTTGCTCTTTTCAAAGATTTGTTTGAATTTTAGATATAAGGGATGTAAAATACTTTGCACATAGTAAATGCATAATAAATGATGATGGTGATGATGACGTTTCTGTATTAGGTAGCCAGTGTTTGTAGTAACTGTACTTCTCTGGATATCACGTATCACAATTATAATAATTATTTTTGCCATCATATTTTAATGTCTGTCTCCCCCATAAGACTATAAATTCCCTGAGGGCAGAAACGATTTCTGTCTTGTTTCCCACTGTGTCCCAATGCCTCACACAGGGCCTGGCCCACATAGTTAACTCTTCACTGCATTCATGGGTAGATGAATGAATAAATGGAAAGATGTTATGTGTGGAGGACTTTTCTCTTTCTTTAGAGTTAGTGACATTACAAGAAGTGACAGAGCAGGTGAGGGATGGAGAAGGCATGTAAGATGTTCTCGGAATGTTGTGAGCTCTCTAAGAGTTTCGAAAATTTAGCAGAGACTCCATTGTTTCTCTCTGCAATTTCTGCTCTCTCCACAGCATATTAGTCTCCTTCCTATTCTTATTGGGTTTATTAGTCTCCCTGAAGCTGAAAAACAGACAAAATATTTGTTTCTCAACCTCCATTTTGCCTCTTTCACACAAACCATGATCATTAGGTTTTTCAGACTCGTCTGGGAAAACCTATCTTCCCCATAATTTATGTGAAATAGTTGGGGTTTTTTCCCTAATATTCTTCCGTGGCAGATCATTTGTTTTTTAGCTACCTTGTGGGATCACCTAATAATCTAACTTTAATGTTCCAGCATTTTCTGAACAGGAAAATGGGTTCTGTGCTGTAATGAAGCTTTTAAATTAACTTTAGGAACATAACTCATTCCTCTACTGCAAGGTTGCCTCTATCCGCAGTGACAGCACATTGCAGAGCAAAGACGCTGGGTTTACAGTCACCCTCCTCTCTGGGCCTTCTTTTCTCATCCGAAAATGAGGAGTCTGGCCTAAGGAAATGGATTTCAAACAGTAGCGCAGGATGGAGCCCGAGTGGGCTGGGATCTGCCCTCCTTCTCCTGCCAGAGCAACTCCCTATTATCTGCTTGAAATGCTTGGCTCCAGTTGAGGAATTAATTTGAAGAAAAGAGTCCATGGCAAAAATAAAAATCAGCAAGCTGGGAAAGAGGCTCTTCTATAATCCAAAGAGAAGAAAGTTAAATCACCCACTAAATATTTTCTGAGTCTGAAGTGCTATGTTAGTAGGACTGTCAGATAAAAAAAAAAAGGATATGCAGTTACATTTCAACTTCAGATAATAATAAACAATTTTTTCATATATGTATGGCCTATGGAATATTTGAGACATATGTGTGTATATATATGTGTATTTATGTATCTTTAAATTTATTTGCTAAATCTGGCAACCTTATATACTAGGCTTATAACACCATTCGAGAATGGGGGGTGAGCATCATACACTAAGAACACAAAGGCTTTATAAATAGAGTTGAATATTTTCGCTGTTTATCTATTATTATTTTTTTCTTTTTTTAAAATTTTTATTTTATATTGGAGTATAGGGTTTACCTCCTAATTTATCCCTCCCCCACCCACCGCCTTTCCCCTTTGGTAACCATGTTTTCTAAGTCTGCGAGTCTGTTTCTGTTTTGTAAATACGTTCATTTGTATCATATTTTAGATTCCACATATAAGTGATATCATATGTTATTTGACTTTCTCTTTCTGACTTACTTCACTTAGTATGATAATCTCTAGGCCCATCCATGTTGCTGCAAATGGCATTATTTCATTCTTTTTTATGGCTGAGTGATATTCCATTGTATATATGTACCACATCTTCTTTATCCATTCCTCTGTCGATGGACACTTAGGTTGCTTCCATGTCTTGGCTATTGTAAATAGTGCTGCAATTATTATTATTATTATTATTATTAGTTAGTGTGGCTTTAGAAAATTCATTGAATTACTTCATTGCCTCGCCTCATGCTGGAGCACACACTCTGGCAATTCCACTTGCCAGCCAGTTGGCCTGGCTCCTCCTAAGCCTAACTTTTAAAGTGTTCTGTTCACAAAAGGCTCTAAAGCAGTGCATGAGAAACTAGCCACTTTCTCACCTTCATCTCTGCCTCATTTTATTATATCATACAGGGTCCTCACCCCACCCCACTCCCAAGACTACTTCCAATGACCTTACTACTTCTGGAATTTCTTTCTCATTTAAAAATTGAAATCAATGGGAAATAGTGTTCAGTATACAGAATTAACTTAACAGCAAATATACCTAGGGGACATTTATGCCGTGGAGTTGGAAATTCTGGTTCAATGCCCTGCACATGGACCGCACTCATAAGCTTTAATGGTGTAGTACTATAGTTGTACCTTCAGATTGGCTATTAACACTGATAAAATTTATACTTACAAGAGAACAAAACCACGTTAAATTCTAAAATGTTACTTTCCCTAATGAACATTTGCACATAGCACTTACATGCGTGTACACTATCATTTGTTTCCATGTGTTAGAGACTTCATTTCTAAAAACTGGAGGAGAATCTTTTCAAATAAATTGTATGTAAGCCATAATTAATGTGACTACATCCATCCAGGCAAAACATTGTAAGATATACATTTCCATTTGGTTTTATAGTAAGCAGTTGTCACCAAGTGGGGAATTGAATCGCGTTCCATAGCCATTGTGTCATGGATCTTCAAAGGAAGTCACAGTTAAGGGGAGAAGAATGAAAGATTATATAGACAGAATTGAACTCCAGGTTCTAAAACCACTAGGCTGGACAGAGAAGATGGAGACAGCTTTATAAGGGTAAAAATCTGAGTATTCTGAAATTTAAGGCTTCATTTCAATGCCTTGAATTTCTTGGGATTAAAAAACATTTGCTGTATACCTGAAACTAACACAACATTGTAAATCAAGTATACTTCAATTAAAAAAAAAAAAAGAAATGCAAAAAAAAAAAAAAAAGATTTGCCCACATGCTCCTGAGCTATTCATTGCACATTTACAATAAGAATAATATTATGGTGGTTGAGAATCTGCCTGCCAATGCAGGACACACAGGTTCGAGCCCTGGTCTGGGAGGATCCCACATGCCACGGAGCGGCTAAGCCCGTGAACCACAATTGCTGAGCCTGCGCGTCTGGAGCCTGTGCTCCGCAACAAGAGAGGCCGCGACAGTGAGAGGCCCGCGCACCGCGATGAAGAGTGGCCCCCTCTTGCCACAACTAGAGAAAGCCCTCGCACAGAAATGAAGACCCAACACAGCCAAAAATAAATAAATAAATAAAGTAAAACAATGCATTAAAAAAAAAAAAAAAAAGAATAATATTATGAACTTTCAAAAATATTCATAGTACATTTTTGCAAAAAACACAGCAGATCAACCACATTGCTTGAATATAGGTTTTGTTTGAAAGTAGTGATAGAAAATTTGGTAGTAAATTTTGAAAAATTAAAAATAATCTGGTTTTAGAAATGACAAAATTTGGAAAAATGATTCTCTACTTGTTCCTCCTATAATTTGACCTTCCTACTTTGCCAAACATCCTCAGTTTTGTCAAGAAGGGCATAAATTACCACAGGCGACATGTCTCACTTTCTTTGGCTTGGGAAGAAATTAGCTCTATTCAAAACTGGGCAGTAGAAAAAATTAATTTGTATTCATTTTAAACAGTTGTATAGTGAAAGTATTAGTATTTGAAGACCATTTGGCTTCTTTGAAAATATTAATAGTTATCCAAAATTGACCATTTGGGGCTTAGCTGAAATAGGACTGTATGTTTTTTAAGACTATCTTACTCATCAAAGCGGTAGCATTTATTAGGGAGATTCAGATTGTACCTATTAAAGTTATCTAAGTTCACAACCACAAACAGCATACAGTTTAAAATTTTAAATGATCTATGTGTGCAAAATTATTTTGTGAAATAACCGTGAAACTTCACTTACTTAGGTGAATTTTTAATTATTTCTTCTAAGATGGTCTCTTGTTCTTCACCCTGTCTCCCCGTCTCTTAAAAATATATTTGAAGCCATCAGAGCAGAAGTGAATGATTTTTTTCATTTTATTTCTAAGCAGTTTCTCTTAGCAACAACTGACCCATCAATGTCACTGTCCTCCCTCTTACAGAACATATACCAAAGGCTACTCAGAGAGGAAGCCTCCCAGTTCTTAGGAATAGCTCTCAGCTGTGAGTTCCACTGCCAGTGCTTCTAGGTCAAATCCTCCGAAGCTCTTTAGTCTTTCCCCACCCCCAATTCATCCTGTGTACTTACTTTCAGGTTAATATTCTGTAATCACTGCTTGCATTATTTAACTCCTGTGCGCAAGAATCTTCCCACAGCTCCTTTTTTTCTCCTCTATGAAGTGTAAGCCCCCTGAATGGCCAGCAGTCAGTGTAACTCTCCCTGCTTTCATTTATTCTAGGCACTAGTGGTACTGTTACCGAACCAAACTTAGTCCGCTTGCCCATGAGCAGTAAAACCAATCTACTGTCACCGAGTTGTGGCGAAGGAAAGTGCAGCATTTATTGCAGGTGCCAAACAAGGAGTGTGGGCAGCTAATGCTCAAAAAATAAAACCCCAAACTCCCCGTTGGGTTTCAGGGAAGAATTTTTAAAGGCAAGGTGAGGAAGGGGAGTCACAGGATGTATGATCAACTCGTGCACAGTTCTCTGATTGGTTGATGGTGCGGTAACAGGGTGGTGTTGTGTCACGCGCTAACATTATCAATTCTCAGGCTCTAGCCAGTCTGGGGCCTATGTGCTCATGGTCATCTTGTAGTTAACTTCTTCCATTTGATGAGGGTTTTAGTGTCTGTAAAACAACTCAGGAATATGCATCAGATACTGTTATCTTTGTACTTCAGGGAGGAACTAAAGATTCTGTGACTGCCATATGGCTGATTTACTGTTTAAATTGTTACCAGTTCTCCTGGTCTCCAGGACCTACCAAGACGTCCTGGTCCTCTTTTTGTCACCACATGTTCACATCATTTCAATCATTAATTCTTGAGCCAGGCTTCTGTGACTCAGGGGAGGCCTGGGACACTACAGCTTTTCTACAAACAAGAGACAGGCAGAGAACATGGTGGGAGGGGTCTGTCCTGGGAAGGCCCAATGGAGTCCTGCGTGGTTACAGTACTAATGAACATCACGGATATGGTGTATGCCTTCACAACACTGATTGTCTTATGAGTAATACAGACACCAAAAACAATTTCATAAAATATTTTATGATTATAATTGTGATAACTGTTACACAAGTAAATTAGGAGGGCATTATGAAAGAGTTAGCTAGGGTGTATTAGAGAAATTAGGAAAGGGTACCCTAGTGTAGTGTTGCAAATGGGAGCTGGCCAGGATTGGGGCTGAGAGGGGTTGGGATATGCAAGGGGAAGAGAAGAGAGAATATTCCGGGGAAAGGAATCAGCAGAAAGGAAGGCCCAGAGGTCTGTGTGACTACAGTGCAGCGAGTGGGCAGAGCGACATGGGCTTAGGATGAACCTAGGAGCCAGATTGCTCAGGACCTACAAAGCCACTTAAAGGCTTTGGATTTAAACTGAAGTCAGTGGGAAGTCCATCCTGCATTTACTTGCCGCTTTCCAAAATGCATCTAAGTTTACTGCAGAGGCCATTAGACACAACAGGTGTGTCTACTAGATTAGCTCGTGTAATCCCGAGCTGTCATAATAGAAGCACAACATCTAAACCAAGGAAGGCTCACAGTACAGGCTCGGCTAGTGAGGAGGGTAACCCAGACCTCAGAAATGAAACAGCGCGGCGTGTCTGCTTCTTTCAAAACAAAGGTGTCCACATTGATTGTTTGCCATTCAAAACATATGGTTTACTAACAATCCAGACTACCAAGCAAACCACGCTAAGCCTGGACACCTTTTTGATGTTGAGTCTGTCACCCTCCTTTAGCTCCTCTCTCTCCTGTTTCCTCTTTATTCTCTCCTTCTAGCTGCTGTCCTGGTCTGCCGAATCCCTCCCCTCTACTGTTAGGGGTCTACTGTGTCTGTGGGGGGAAAGCATTTGACAGTAAGAACTGCTGATCTAATAATAGTGCCCTTATATCTAGGGTTTTGTGCAGTGTTTACAGTCCTGGGAGGGTCCTGGTTCTGAGAGCCCAGAGCCGTGAGTGACACATTAATGAAGGATTAGTACAGGATGCTATGCCGGAGAAAGTTTTCCTGATCAAATTTCCAAATAACTCCTGACAAGTTTTGCAGAGAAAAGCTGCATAATTAGCTTGAACTTCTTGAACTAAAAAACGCCTGCCTCTAATTCTGCAGGATTAGGATATAGCAGCCTCTATATTAAAAATAAACACGTTTTCATACTTCTAAGTGACAAATTTAAAAACTAAAAATGACTGTTAATTTTTTCCTTTCTGTTTGGAGGCAAGAGGTGCAGTTCTCTTTTTATTGGTCACCATCACAAAGAGTCTTCCCTCTACATGCCTCCATAAAATACTGGCATAATCCTAAAGTTTGGATGAATAAAGGCACATCAAACTTGAAAACGCTCCGTCATTTCAAGGTCTCATTAGCTTGGCTGCTTTGCAGACTATTAATGGACCTTAGGGAACAATAAATCAATTTCAAAACAATTTCAGACAAATGGAGCCACAGGGCAATGACTTGCTGGCTTGGAAGGACTTCTGTGACACTCACGTGTGAACTTTGAGGTTCTCATCCTTCATTCCCCCTCCCTTCCGTGACACCCCCTATTCATTTCTTGATAGGAGTTCTCTAGAGAGCTTTTACACCCAAGGGACTGGCTCAAAGAAGTATATCTGTAAAGCAGAAGAGAGAAAAAGTGTCATGACCTTGTGAAGGCAGTTGTCCTGAAACGCGTCTCTAACCAGGACCCAAGAATTTTACATTTTTGATTTTGCTACTTCACTGTGCAGCCTTGGACCGCTATCATTTGACTTCTGACTGAGTGTCATTGTTCTCACCAAGTGACGCCACAAAGTGGAGAAACAGTAGTACAGACACATGTTGCAAATGGGAAGGTCATGAGGAGGAACTTCTTGGTCTGAATCCTTGATTTACACACAGTTTTTGTTTGCCCCTGAAATGTTGTGCAGGCTCTGACTTCTTTTATTTCAAATGGTCTGACTTTATGTAACTGTCTAAGCGACAGAACTGATGCACTGCACGTTTCAAGCCTAATAATGTTACAGCTCACAGCTGGAGGGGAGCATCTCTGAGATGGATTTCTATGCTATGTGAGCTCAAAGGATACTGTTGGTCAAATGTAGTAAACTTCCTAAGTCCCAAAATCCCTTTCAAAAGCTTTTCTGGAGCTTTTTAAAAGGACAGTTTTTTAGTAGTTATTTCTCTCAGTGCCTAATCATTTCCAGGTAGTAGTTTAGGTTCATTAAGTCTTTGAAGTCACTAAGGTGCTTTTAAATGCATCACTGCTCCCGTGCATTGAATGACAGTGAAATGCTGGGGCCTGGTCTGTGTGCCCAGAACATCAGGAAATGGCTTGAGTGCCCTTCAGCAAAAGCCTTTGTTCAAAAAGAACTGCTTGTTCAGTCCAGGATACTGAGCCCGCTACTCATTACCCTTTGCTGCGTTCTCACAAGGGTCAGGGAGACTTGTTTCCATAAATGCAGACACTGAAGCGTGAATCTGGAACACTTGCTTTCAGTATTCACAGAGTCGCAGGGTTGGACACAGTGATGCATCACAAGAGTAACGTTTATAACCTCAAAAGTGTGTCCACCGTGGTGTTAATGCCATTTTGCTAAAAACGTTTTGTTCAGTTCTTACTTTTGCACCACTGACTGTTTCTAGTGCTGTGTCTGTGCAGTGGGGGGTACTTTGAAGTATGGGCATAGTGAGTCAGAGAAGCACGGTGTGTGTGTGTGTGTGTGTGTGTGTGTGTGTTTTATTTGTTCCTTTTACAAGCACTAACTTGGGGGATTATGATTCAAAAATTAACTGTGTTTTCTGGTTCTCTGGGCAGGTCCGTTTTCTACATAATTATGTTGTATATCACTTTGTCCTTTATATTATCATAAGAATAACATAATGTAATAAAAGAATGTGCTCTTTTAATTAGGTTAATGTAATTCAGTGTGGTACTGACTTGGGGGTCATAAAGTTCCCAGTAGCAGGCATCTCATTTTCACAGCCTTTGGTTAACTAGCTACTTTCATGTTTCAGAATATTCTGTTATAAGCAGGGTATTCTCTCATCCAGATAAGCTTTGATATGTGGTAGATTGGGGGTTCCAATGATTCTCCTATTGTGATAGTCTTATGTATGATTGTGTATTTTAATAATCTGAAAATATTCTTTAGTAAAATATTTGACCATATTAATTAAGCAATCAGAGCTAATTTGATGTATTAATATAGATGGGATCAGAGTGTAACCTGTTTAATTACAATCAGGAAACCCTTGAGATTGAAAGGGCTTGTGTCCATGGATTCCCCCACTAACCCTCTGGAGTGGACTATTCCTAGAACGTAGCTAATATAGTGACTCCTATGTAAGCCATCTAGATGCGTTCAAGAATTACTGAGGGCAAATTGCTCAAATTTAAGTTCGTGTTTTATGATGGCATTTAGCAAATGCTCAATAAATCTTGGTCCAAGAGATGTGGCTACTGCCACATGGATGAAGAGACTAAAAGCTAGTAATGAAAGTCAATCAGATAAACCTAAGTTTAAATTTCAGCTCTTCAAAATCTCTAAGCCTCACTTTCCTCATCTATAAAATGGGGATAATAATGCCTCCAGACTTGAGGATTAAAAAAGATCATGAAAATTAGGAATTAACACAAGTAGGGCTCAATAAACGAATAAATGATATTTCAGAGCTAGTGGAGTCTAGGGTGGAACAGGGAGGGAGAACAGCATGGTGTCTGGGTATATGGCCTCTAGAGAGATTCCTGAAGTACAAATCCGGGTTCTGCGGCTACCAGCAACGTGGCCTTGTGGAAGTTTTTTAATCTTTCTCAACTATGTTAGGTCCTTATGGCTGCTGTAACAAATTTCCACAAATTGAGTGGCTTAATTGAAACGACACAAATGTACTACCTTAAAGTTCTGGAGGCCCAGGAGTCCAAAACAGGTCTGACTGTCTAAAATCGAAATGTCAGCAGGTTACTTCCTGTCTGGAAAGGAAGAAACCATTTCCTTGCCTTTTCCAGCTTCTAGAGTCTGCCTACATTCCTTGGTTTGTGGGCCTTTCCTCTGTCTTCAAAGTGTCTCTCCTTTCCTTTAAAGGACTCATAATTCCATTGAGCTCACCCAGATACTGCAGGATAACCTCCCCATCTCAAGATCCTTAATCAAATCTGCAAAGTTCCTTTTGCCGTAAAGTAACATATTCACAAATTCTGGGGATTAGGATGTGGGCATCCTTGAGGGGCCATTATTCTATCTACCTCATCAACCTTGCTTTTCCCATCTATAAAAAAGGGTAGGGACTTCCCTGATGGCGCAGTGGTAAAGAATCCGCCTGCCAATGCAGGGGACACGGGTTCGAGCCCTGGTCCGGGAAGATCCCACATGCCGTGGAGCAACTAAGCCCATGCACCACAACTACTGAGCCTGTGCTCTAGAACCCGCGAGCCACAACTACTGAGCCCATGTGCTGCAACTACTGAAGCCCACGTGCCTAGAGCCTGTGCTCCGCAACAAGAGAAGTCCACCACAATGAGAAGCCCGCCACCGTAACAAAGAATAGCCCCCGCTCCCTGCAACTAGAGAAAGCCCGCGCACAGCAAAGAAGACACAATGCAGCCAAAAATAAATAAATGAATAAATAAATAACAGGGTAGTATAATATGGCCTATCTCAGAGTTACGATAAAAAATAAATCGGATGATTCATGGAAAATGCTAAGTTCAGAGCCTACCCACACATAGTAAGCACTTAATAAATGTTGACTATTATTGTTATTATTATCAATGAATGAATCTCAGAGTCCCTTCCTGCTACATAACCCAGGCATTCATCTTCAACAAGATGATTCAGAGGCCCAGCCTGATTCCAGACAAAAAAAGGAGGCGCCTTCCCACCGGCTATTCTTCCCCACTGAGATTCTTGGCCAGTACCAGCTTAGAGCCATGGCTCTCTCAAGAAACAGAGATTTCTTGCAGACATTCCTTAATTTCAAATAAAATTCTCTTCAACAGAAGAGACATAACTAAGAGCGTTATAATTCACAGAAACAGATCCTGAAGCAAGAAATAAGGGCTGCCTCTGTTTCTTCTCTCTCCATTCTGTACTCCTGTCGTACCAGTCAAGCCTTGTCTCAAGGAAAGGACCCTGGTGTTCAAAATGCCATTGTTTGCTCCTGGGGATCTTGCAGCCATAACTTTTGGCTGTTCCTACACTCTGTTTCTTCTCTATGTGGCCTATTTAATGTTGGCCTGCACTTTCATTAACCCCATATACTTGGCTGTGCTTTTATTGGCTAGCAATCATCAAAGTCCCTACAATGTCATTGCTGTTATCTGAGTTGTTTTATATTATATCGGCCTGAGATAGTCTCCATTGAGAGAATTTGAGTGGGGAAAGGAAAAAATAGCATGATATTCATTAATTAAATCAATTAGTTAACAATGAACCCATAGTTAGCCTCTGTTCCACTTTTTACTGACATTAAACTAGATTGAAAAGTTGTTGAATGTGGGTTCCCTGAAGTTCTCATTTTAAATGAAAACAAAATAGTTCTTCCTGCCATCTAGAATTCTTGAGACTTACCCTTTAAAAATACTTTGTTCTGCCACAAATAAGTTTTCAGAGACATCTAGAAGAATGAGTAGGGAGGAAAGGGTTTTTTTTTTAATTTAGTAAACATTCCCTATGATCTGTTCATACCCTTCATGGACTGTACTTGAAACTCCGTTTTCTTCTTATGCTTTGTTATTGGTTCTGAATCCACATGTACATAGTGATGGTCAGATTGACATTCTCCCACCTATCTTAGCCCTCTTCTACCATTTTCCCTCCCACCTTCCTTATCTCAAAAGAAAGTTTTTTTCATGTGACCTCTGAAGTATATCATCCAAACCTGACCTCCCCAGAACGCATCCAAGAGCCATGGTTATTTCCTCTTCCCAGTCAATCAAAATTGCCATCCCCTCATTGTGTTTATCTTAATACACAACCAGGCATTAAGAAGAAAGCAACTAAATTAATTAAGGTGAATTTTCTGATTCTCCCAAGGAAATTTGCATTTTTAAGGCCATAAAACTAATGTTTTTCTTTCTTTTTCCCCCCAACTTTATTGAGATATAATTGACAAATAAAATTATAATATATGTAAAGTATACAGCATGATGATTTTTTTTTTATAAATTTATTTACTCTATTTATTTACCTTTGGCTGCACTGGGTGTTCGTTGCTGCGCGTGGGCTTTCTCTAGTTGTGGTGAGCAGGGGCTACTCTTCGTTTCAGTGCGCAGGCTTCTCATTGTGGTGGCTTGTCTTGTTGTGGAGCATGGGCTCTAGGCGCGCAGGTTTCAGTAGTTGTGGCACACGGGCTTAGTTGCTCCGAGGCATGTGGGATCTTCCCAGACCAGGGCTCGAACCCATGTCCCCTGCATTGGTAGGCGGCTTCTTAACCACTGCGCCACCAGGGAAGTCCCACAGCATGATGATTTCACACTGTGAAATGACTCCCACAATCAAGTTAATTAACACATCCATCACCTCACATATTTACTTTTTTTTGATGAAGACACTTAAGATCTGCTCTCTTAATAAATTTCAAGTTTAAAACACAGTATTATTAACTACAGTCACCATGCTATACATTAGATCCTTAGAACTTATTCATCATATAACTTTGTTTTCTTTTCCCACTGTTCCTGCCTTGGTCTTTCTTTCTCAAGCTAAGAACTGTCTGTTTTGTTGGTGGGAATCGTATTCCCTAATACACATAGAAATGCAGAAAGTGATCAAAGGAACAGAGTTAAGGAAAGGAAAAGAAAGGGCAAGAAGGGAAGTCTGGATCAGAGAAAGAGAGAATCAAATGAAAAGAGGAGAGATGGAAGAAAACGATGGGGGGATGAAGAGGATACAGGCATTTTATGATGCGCAAGTCTCTTTCCTTAGCAAAACTGTGGCATCGCACAGCCCATTAACTCCATCCTGCCCAGCTCCCCTTGGCATCCACTAATGTACGTCTTCAGTTATGCTTTAGTCCATTTCAGTGTGTGTATGTGTGGGCAACGTCCCACCACCACTACCTGCAGGAAAAAAAGAGCCGTTCCCTTGAATCTTATTTCATACAATTCCATTTTGGTCTTTCTTAAGAAGCCCAGTGTACTCTATAGTCAGACATGTCTGGTTTTAAGCCCTAAATTGATCACCTGGGCAATTACTTAATCTCTCTGAAGCTCAGTTTCCACATCAGTAAGATGGGAAGAGTAAATACACCAACATTATGGTGTCCTTCATAGTGCTCGGTACCTAGTATGCTTTTTTGTAAAATAGTTAATTGTTTAATATAGTACTGTGGAAATTATTATTACTATTATTACTATTACTATTACTATTTCTTCTCCCAGAAAAAGTCTGATTTTCTCGTCCTCTTGCAGAAAACAATTTACTTACCTGCCTCTCCCTTTTCCACCTCTCCAAACTCAGCACTCCCCAACCCTAAAAAAATAAGAAATGGAAAATGTAAAGCATGCATGCCTCCCTGGCTTACATCTGGATGCTCAATGCTCTGCCCTACACTTTTATTCTCACTTGCCTTTTCCCAATTCTCCTAGAATGGAGATTGCACTCCTAGAAGTCCAGATAACAATTAGCCCATGGTCAGTGGCAGCCCCAGTTGTGTTTTGTTTCCTCGGCACATTAGACACGGACAAGAGAGGACCTATTTCTTTCTCCTACTGTTTTTAAGATCTTCCAAAACAAAAGGTGAGTTAGAATCCTTTCAAGCACCAGGAGTCATGCCGGTAATGTCCTAAAGCACTCTGCATTTCCAGATACGAGTTTCTGCCTGACACTTGAGTACTGACTTTGTATATCTGGCACCTTGGTTTCTACCACTTGAGGAGCTCATCACTGTCTTCTCTGCATCATCATGGCTCCACCTCTATTTCTTTCATGTTTTCCTTGCCTGAGGAGGCCACCACGAGCCTCTTGCCCTCTCCCCTGGGCAGCTGCTCTGTGGATGCATCCATTGGCCGCTCCCTTTAACTAATGGTTAGTGTTTCCTATAAAATAAAGCTACCTTTGATTCTCATTAAATTCTGGCTTTCTTCCCCTAAACCAGACCATACAAGCAATTATAATTCCTTTATTTATGTATCCAGGGACATGAGCATTTTGGTGGAGTGAGGATCCGCATCTTTTATCAAATTATTGAAAGGGGCTAAAACTTAAAATAAATTATGGACTGGATAGCATTGCATTGCTTAATCAGCTAATACCTCTTCATTGAGAAGTTAAATTAACTCAGTCACTTGAAAAAATTTTGAATTGCATCTTTAAATTTTTCCAAACTATTTTCCTTACATAAATGTGTGTGTGTATATATATATATATATATACACACATTTTTACATATGCAAGTAAAATAATATATACTATATATACTATTGTATATAATATATATATAATATACAGTATAATCCCACTATAATGAGATAAGTCAGGCTTAAAAATCCAAAACTCAAAAACTTGGGGTCTGGACTTCTCTGGTAGCACAGTAGTTGAGAATCCGCCTGCCAATGCAGAGGACACGGGTTCAAGCCCTGGTCCGGGAAGATCCCACAGGCCGCCGAGCAGCTAAGCCCGTGCGCCACAACTACTGAGCCTACGCTCTAGAGCCCGCGAGCCACAACTACTGAGCCCACGTGCCACAATTACTGAAGCCCGCACTACTAGAGCCCGTGCTCTGCAACAAGAGAAGGCACCACAGTGAGAAGCCCACGCACCTCAACAAAGGGTAGCCCCCGCTCGCAGCAACTAGAGAAAGCCCGTGCGCAGCAATGCAGACCCAATGCAGCCAAAAATAAAAATTAATTAATTAATTAATTTTTTAAAAATACATTAAAAAAAAAACCTTGGGATGGTATTATTGCGAGATTAATGAAAAATTATCTTGTAATTATGGGGGGAGGGGAATTTTCATTTTTCACTTATTTGTTTTCATTTATTAGATATGTAGGGAAAAGAAACAGACCTATGTTTATGAACAGTGATTATCCCACACTGAATGGAGAAGGTTCCAAACTATCGGAAGGCAGTCATTTCCTAACAAACGCCTGACCCCCAAAAGTTAAGAATTTGGCAATCCCAGCAGGAGAACAGGGAAGACTCTTGCTGCAGTGTTAAGGTCAGCCATGGCTCCCCCATGACCAAGTGGGCCTATACACGTAACGCTATTGCTCTTGAGAAATACAGGTGCGCACACACAGCCATTGTCCCAAAGGCACATCATACTGGGTAAAACATGGTTCTCTAAAAAAATCTTAGGTCCTAGTGCAGTGCTAAAGGCAGCGGTACAGACGACCCCCTCCCTGTGGTTGTTTCCCCTAGGGATCTTTGAGGTCCTTTAGATGAAGCTCTTAGGCAGGGCTCCCGAGTCCTTCAGAGACTTTCTAATAGCTTTGAACCTCACGTGACAGAGTCCAAATTTTTATCATCTTCCTTCCAAAAGGCTCCCTTTTCCCATACCAAGTTGCTCCCAGCCCTGTTCTGCAATCTTTAAACCCTGACTAATAGGAGGTGATGCCAGCTCCTCCTGACCAGAAGTCCTAGCCTCGTACCAAGCCAAATGAAGTCAAACAAAACCAAATGACCTTAAATATCTTGTACCCTCTGACCCCAGAACAGCAGGTTCCTTCCTGACTTGAAAGTACCACTGATAGTAGTTCTTTCCAGCTAAAAATGGTTTTCTCACTTTTTAATGGCATTTTCTGTTTCTTAAAGTCTGCCTCATTATGTACCCATATCAATGTATGTATCTGTTTATGTCTATTTACGTTCCCTGAAGAATTAATTATCTTCTCCCTGGGCTCAAAGTACATTTTAAAGTGGGTCTTAAAAGCTAGAGAAACATATTACAAAGCAACATAAGAATTCCAGCCTAGGGATTTCCCTGGTGGTGTAGTGGTTAAGAATCCGCCTGCCAATGCAGGGGACATGGGTTCGAGCCCTGGTCCGGGAAGATCCCACATGCCGCGGAGCAACTAAGCCCGTGCGCCACAACTACTGAGCCTGTGCTCTAGAGCCCACGAGCCACAGCTACTGAGCCCACGCGCCACAACTACCGAAGCCCGTGTGCCTAGAGCCCTTGCTCTGCAACAAGAGAAGCCACCACAATGAGAAGCCTGTGCACCACAGCGAAGAGTAGCCCCCGCTCACCGCAACTAGAGAAAGCCCGTGTGCAGCAACGAAGACCCAATGCAGCCAAAAATAAATAAATAAATAAATGAATTTATAAAAAATAAATTAAAAAAAAAAAAAAAGAATTCCAGCCTAATGTTGTGCAAATACGTTCAATGATCAAACTCAACTGGCATCACATTTCTAGTTCAAATCTGGGTAGGTATCAGGAGCGCCTATGGTTCATTTTTAAAGCGCAAATGCTCCACCTCAGCCCCAGTTTCAGTAGATCCGGGTAGTATTTGTATTTTTTTGTAAAGTCTCCAGGTTGGTGTGATGGGCAGCCACAGCTGAGAATCACTATGGTGGACACTTCTGAGGAAAGATCAAATCCCTGATAATAAGTCCAGCTGGTCGTGACACTAAAATAGTGAGCTCATGCCCCTCATCCCCCAAAAACAAAACTCAAGTTCCAAAAGCAGAAGACGATGTTCAAAGAAAAAGGCAAAGCCAGAAACCCATTATAGCCATTTATTTTAGTGACAGCATTTTCCTACTTTCAGGAGCTCATCTAGATAAAAGACTAAGAGATAAAAGCAAACGCAATTATATTTTGCCTCAGGAAAGAGCTCTGAATACTTCTTTATTATATTGCCAGAGATTAGGACAAGAATGTAAATCTGCGAAAGTCCTACTAGAGGCTTCTTTCATTAACAGAAATGGAAACAGGCATTTATACGCCACCAATAAATCAATTAAAGGAGGAAAGAAGCTTGAAATGGCCTTCATTGCACTTATTAACTTTGGGGATTACATCAGTTGGTGATGGCTAGACCCTGCATCTTCCTGTCATTCACCTGGAGCAAATGGAAGGAGATAAAGCCTGGGAAGAGTCTCATCACACTAAACATGAAATCTGCAAGTCTTGTGTTTGCTAAAGTGAAGCAGAAGCAAAGCAGAGCCAGACTTTTCTAAAAACATTGTCGGCTTTTGTGGATTTAAAATGTGAGAGTGTGAATCAGTGTGTGAGTTGGTGTGTTTATATGTGTCTGGGTTTACATAAATCCTGATGCTGGGAATTATTTTAATCTCTATGATAATTTCCAGTACGACGATGTTTTAAAATGGGAGGATTCCATTAAGAAGTAGCATTCAAAGGAATTTCTCAGTGACATTTGAGAGTGATGTGGACCCTTCCTTTCTAGGCTCCTTTCGGACTGTTAATCACCAACTTCTGTCAACTTCTTTTCAGTTTATCAGTTTCAGAAAATCTTCATTTGTGTTGAACAGTGGCAGCTGGAATAAGATTACTGGCAATTAGAATCCAAACTAGCCGAGGAATTTCAAAATTAGAGGCAAAAAAAAAAAAATGGATTCAATTTCCTGCCCTGCCCCAGACAATACTTTGTTTCTGGGGCAGCCACTTCACCTGCCTAGTCTCAAGTTCTTCAGCTAGAATTTGAGAGTAATAATATCTCTTCAACTTCCTCACCAGGTTATAGGGAAAAGCATTTTATAATCTTCAGAAAGTTATACAAATGGAAGGCACCATTAGTTTAAGCTTCTACCTTTAAAATGTCTTATATGTCATGTGTAATAGAAATGTCTGTTTATTACTGATGATGTTGGATTAAAGACGTGTCGTGAAGGATGTGATATTTCAGTGTGAACTTCTCACTATGCCAAAATAAAATGCACTTTTCTTCCAACACTCTGTGCCTCACATTTGGATTTTATTCTTTATTTCTTGCTGGTTCCCACACTGTTCTACTCTGTTATTTCATCCCTCCCCCCTATATAGGGGCTAAGAGGTGGAGCCCTCCCTATCCAGCTTTTAGCCTCTTTTAATGACTGTGCTGGAAGAAGGGTGACTTGGTGACCTCACCTCCTACAAACTCACTGTGCCATGAGTTCAGCAGAATGTTTTCTAATATATGTGAAGTGCTGTGGGCAAGCAAAAGCTGAGGTCCTCTCCTCTGCTGTTCTCCACATGACCTGCCAATCACCAAGTCCTATCAGATGTGTCCTAAATCTCTCTCAAGTCAGTCCTTTAGCATAAGACATATTAGTTTCACTCCTGAATCATGGAAGTGTCCAGCTAACTGGACTCTTCCATTACTCATGGGTTTCTATCCCCTACCCTCCTGCCTACCCAAATCTTTTCTCCACTCGACATGCTGGAGCAATCTTGCCAAAACCTAAATCTGTGTACATCAATTCCCTGCTAAAACCTTGGATGGTACCCAGCCTCCCGTAGGAAAGTCCTATACTGTCTAGACTTGACAAATAAGGCTTTCTAGATCAGATGCCTGTTCGCGTCTCACTTGCACTCAGCAATACTGAACTATTCCCAGTTGCCAAATGCACCATATACCCTTTCTCAAGCTCCATGCCTTTTTTTAGTGATTCTTTCTAACTATAATTGCCCTCTCTCCACCCTTTTCTATCTGGAACATTCCTATTCATCCTTTAAAACTCTGCTCCAGAGTCACCCTTTCTTTGATGTCTCTTTCGAATCTTCCCATACATAAACTACTATATCTAGCAGTATATACTTTCATTATAGTACATATTACACCAAATTATATTTATTTGTTAGAAAAATTTGTTTCCCCTTCTGGACTGTGAGCTTCTTCAGGGCAAGGATCAGGTCTTACTCATCTTTGGATCTCAAGAAGCTAACAGTGGTCTGACCAATTATAGCTACATTATAAATATTTCTTAAGTGAATGAAAGGATGGATTCTCATAAGTGAAAACAATACACACCCTGTGTATCCTGTGGGACTGAGTGCTAGTAAAAGAAACATCTGACGGGGCTCATCCCTTATTTATCATTGTTAGTTCTTGTTATACTTTTGACATTTCTGCAATCTTCTGGTAAAACTCTAAGGTAAGCATCTCATCTACATGAAGGAGCAACAGACACTGACCAAATCAGGCCTGTTGGTGAGCCATGCACCTTGTGATATTAATATTGTCATAGATGGGTTATTTTCCCCTTCATCTCCTCCATATGACTCTGGGCAGCTGTCCTTATACTGAAATTCATGAAAAGTCAAGCTTCTTGACAATTTCAGAAGCAAAAAGCTCTGAAAAGCTCTTCCTCCTTCCTCTACTGAAATTTTTGCTCTTCTTTCTTTCTAAAACGATGAGAATATAGTCAGGCATTGTGTATCCCAAGACCCACTGATCAGAGTTAAATTGGAAACTAAGGAGCCCACAGTGGTGCTTTTTGCCTATTTGATTCATGAGCTCACTGTGTCCACGAGTCCCTCTGTGGAATCAGTGTAAGCTGGAAACTGGCATGCCTCCATTTTTACTATTATGACTGCAATCGATGGGGAATAAATGAATATTCTCCATTTTATCCAACTGCGCCGCTTCCCAGAAAACTCTGGGGGGAAAATGAGAGGTGTGCTATTTTTGCTTTTATATTCATAATTATTTTCCAGGCTTTCCATTATTTTACACCACTGAGTTTTTCTTTCTTTTCCTCATAAGGTACACATTTTACTTAGAAGTGAGAATTAACACCTATTGTGTAACTAATGATTATTCTTTTATGAGTTAATTAACCAAAATTGACGAATAGACCAAAAGGTGACATCAATGTAGTTTGCATGTATTTCAACCTCTGTTTCATAAGACAAGATTTTACTGTAAAATGCATGGTTCAAGATTATTTTAAAAATATAAATTGGTTTCTCTTATTTCAAATAATTAATCTCTGAAACTAATACAATTGGAATTTCACTCTTCTATGAGTCAGTTTTTGAAAATATAATTGAAAGTCCATGTTGGAGAAAGAAAACTTATTTTTCTTTTCTCTCTCTTTCCTCTTTTTTTTCTGTTTTATTCTTTTGTTCAATAAATAGTAACTGGACATAGTATCTGTTGACTGGATTTGGCTAGGCACTGTGAAGAATTTAAAATTTTCGGTTACTGCCCCTAAAAACCTTACAGAGACACACAAAAAGTTAACTAAAAGAAGAAATGTCACAGACAGTACCAAGTGAGTAGTAAGGGCAGTAACTCTGCAAGTTCACAAGCCAGTCTTTACCTCCCTGACATTTTCTTTTTTTTTTTTTTTAACATCTTTATTGGAGTATAATTGCTTTACAATGGTGTGTTAGTTTTTGCTTTATAACAAAGTGAATCAGCTATACGTATACATATATCCCCATACCTCTTCCCTCTTGCATCTCCCTCCCACCCGCCCTATCCCACCCCTCTAGGTGGTCACAAAGCACCGAGCTGATCTCCCTGTGCTATGTGGCTGCTTCCCACTAGCTAGCTATTTTACATTTGGTAGTATGTATAAGTCCATGCCACCCTCTCACTTCGTCCCAGCTTACCCTTCCCCCTCCCCTGCTCCCTGACCTTTTCAAACAGAGCTTTCCAGCCTGCCATCCGTTGTGATTTATTTTTAATGGTTCTTCTCATCTCAATCCAACATATAGACAGATGCAGGAACATATCCTGGCTCTATCCCCTATGTCTATACTGCTTCAGCTCTACTTCTGAGCGCTTGAAATAAAAATTGGAAGCTCTCCCCAGACTAGTTTGTGAATATCAGATTATGATCTGCCCACTTCCTCTGGAGGAAAGGAGATGGGTTACATGATTCAGGAAGCGTGTGTTTTTCTCCTGATCTCTATATATCAACCATACCTGCACATTTAAAATCTCATAAAAAGAAAGTATTGGACTGTGTTCAGCACTGCATCGTTACCAAGTTGAGGAAGCTTCATCAACAACTCTGTGCTTTTCCAGTTATTATTGAAGCCTGACCTTGGTTATATTATCACCCATTGTGAACGGATGCACACTCTTAACTCTGTAAACTAAGGCTGTTCCATGCCCTTCTTTCCTTTCCTAGCAATAGGCAAATAATCCTTAACTCATAGAAGCAACTGGAGAGGCTGTTTGACCAGTTTGTCTGACATCACATTTTGTTTCTCCACCGATTTTCTTCTTTTAGTCCCCAGTGAGTCACCATCTTTTGAGCAGTCTTCTGCAAGCACAGCGGGCCCTCCATATCTGTGGGGTCCACACTGAGGACTCAGCCAACTCCCCATCAAAGGCAGAGCCAGAGGACCAACCGTACAACACTGTTTTATATAAGGGACTTGAGCATGTGAGGATTTTGGTATTGGGGAAGCAGGGGAGAGGCTGGAACCAATCCCCTGTGGATACCAAGGGAGGATTGTAGTTCCCTTAAATTTACCCCCAGGTAGTCAACCTCTCTCGTATTCACATATCTTTCTTTACACTTCTACAACTATAGTTGCCTCATTGTGTTTTCATTGCTTTTATGCTTCTGTATCTCACTACTAGAGTGTAAGCACCTTGAGGGCAGGAACTGTGACTTCATCACTGTTGTATACCCAGAGCTTAGTTTGGTTCCTGGAGTATAGAAGGCACTCAATAAACATTTGTTAAGTGAATGCTCAGCATTGAGAAAGAGGCATAACAGACTATGGAGATTCAGAGGAGAGTAACCAAACCATCATAGAGAGTGCAGGAAAATTTCAGAGGAAGATACAGCTAAACTGAGACCTGAAGGATAACTGCAACTTATCCATTCATAGGCTGAGGGCAATCCAGACAAAAATAATAACAATAACATGAGCAAAATTCATATTTGAAAAAGAACAGGGTCCACTGAAAGCCAAAAAGATCAGCTGTGCCTTCTGTTTACCATGCCTGAATCAAAACATATATATATGTATATAAGTGTATGTATATATGTGTATGTGAGAGAGAAAACCTTAGTTTTTAAAAGCTTAATTTGCTATAACAAAAAATCAACTCCATCAACCTATAAAACACATATACTTAGCCCCAAACCCTCTATCGGGCTAAACAACATTTCCATTAACTTTCTCATTATTTTCTTTTTCCTTAAGTCAAATTTTAATTTTTTAATTTTTTTTAAAATTCTCCATTTTAACTGTTGGTGTTTTCATAGTATTTTTTAAGTAGTTCTGTTGCAGACGATAGTATGGTTAAGTAGAGAGAGGTGAACCTAACCACTTTGCCTGAAATTATTATGTATAGAAAAACAGTTGCAGGTTCCAAACACTTAAATTAGAAATGAACATTTAGGAAATGACCTGCTTCTAAATTGAGATTTTGGGTGCACACAGGACAAGCTGTAACAGAATGTAGTGGAAAGCAGACTGGTCTTGGAGTCCACACATCTACGCCATTTCCTTTACTATGTCCATGAGACTCTCGATCTCATCATTTCTTGAATGGGATCTGTAATATCTGCTCTATATTATTCGTAGGTATTCCCAAAATTGAAAGAGGAACTCTATGTGAAATGCATCACCTAACAGATGGTAGAGGGTTGTATTCCATTATAGCACAAGGTGATCTGCTATTGTAGTTATTTGTACATTAGAAAATAAAAATTTTACACCCCTTCCACAACTACAACATTATATATGGAAAATATGTACAACCATTTAAGTTAGTCAAAGTAAAGCTATTCTTTTTACAGACACAGTTTTAAGTAGTTGGTGTCTACATCTGTGGCATGACCACAGCAAGTGTGTTTACGTAGAAATGGCTGTTTGCCTTATTAACATGAGGCTAATACACATTGTAACTATTTTGTCTCATAGAATGATTGAAGATAGTGGGAAAAGAGGAAATACCATGGCAGAAAGAAGACAGCTGTTTGCAGAGATGAGTAAGTATGGAACTTTGAAGGAACACCCTTGAATACTCATGGAAGGCTGGAAACAACCACTTAATCCTTATGACATTTGTACTTTTCCCTAAAATTCTGAAGTCTTTACATAAAATGTATGTTTAGGCATTTTTGCCTCCTCTTGGGTAAGAATTAAATTAGACAGTGAATCATCATAATTTGTTACTAGGACTGTATATCTTATATGAAAGAAAAGGGTTCGTGGACCTGACTGTATATATACATACACGGATGCTTAATAAACACTATTTAGTGTTGGCATTAATACAATCCACTAAACTTCAAAGTCTGTGTTCATTTCCCTGTACTACCACAGGGTCTGGCACATTGCGGCAACAGATAAAAATTTTGAAATGAATCATTGAATATCTTACCCACAAAACGATATCATATGTTCATATGGGAAAGAGGAGTCAGGCGTGATTACCAGATCAAGCTATAAGCTGTCATTTGAACTCCATGCAACGGGGGACAAGCTGTCCTACAAACTAGTTTCTAAAAAGTGAAAAGGAAAACAAAGGTTTAAAAGAGCTTGGAGGTGACCTGCTATGCAAGGAAAACCAAACCAAGACTATATTTACTGACTCCAATGGAGAACTCATTAAATAAAGATTGTTGGTTTATGTAAATGCAAGGTTGCTGTGTAAGTAATTGGGTGGTAGTATCTCCTTCTAGACCATTTTTCCTATTCATAAGGAAGAAGAACTTGACATTGCGGGGGAAAGCACACATCTCAAATTAAATGTTATAAAGAAAAAAGTACGATTCTCTTATGGACTTTTTATCTCTCCTTCCCTGCAGAAGGAATGAGGATGAGCAGAAGTGAGTCGTAAGCCTTTTACTCCGGGAAGGCAAGAGAAAAAATTAGGCTTCTACTGAAGACTGGAACTGATTGGCAAGAATGAGGGTCAGAGCAGATAAAGGAAAGCCCCAGATAATAAGATTCACATTTTCCTTTATCATTTCCCAATAATCTGGAGGCACCAAGACAGCATTAGAACTAACAAAGAGGAAAGAAAATTAAAATTGATGTGGAGAATCTCAATCATGCTCCTTGCTTTTTCCACTTTTAGAAACGTGTCTAAAGTGCCTGTGACAGTTTCAGCCATGACCTGCCAATTTCCATGTCTGGTACTGTAGCTTCACTTCTGGCCTGACCAGTCATCTGGAACTCTGACCTTTGTTGATACAAATCTAACAGAGGAAGGAACCTAGTTACTGCCTGGCCATCTAAACAAAATCCAAAGCAGCACAGGTATCCTCTCGTATCATAGATTCTTAGACTGAAAAGGCAAGAGCTATGTATATCATGGGCCAGTGTTTTGTCAGAAAAAGAAAAAAACTATTAATTTTTAACATAGAAAAGCAATGAAGTCTTAGAGGAAATCTTTAAATTTATCATTGTTACATTAAAGACCGTATTAGCCAACAGACTGTAAGAATTTTTAAAGTGTGCTTATGTCATGATTTTATAAAATTTATCTGAATTTAAGTACATAATCCCAGCTCCTTCTACACCTGGTGCAGTGCCTGACACAAACACATATGTCACAAATGTCTTTTGAATTAAAGTTGTCCAACTCAAAGAAAGATCAACATGAGTTTTATAGCCATAGAAACAGAAAAGCTCTAAATTTTTCAAATGAGAGAGACTTAGGAAAATTGTGCATTCATTTCCCAAATTGTAACCTTTTCATAGAAGCTTCTCAGGGAGGTCATACAGTTTATTAAATCATTTTGAGTTCTCCTGATTAGTGATCAAAATAGTTAAGCAAGCCACACAGATATGTATCTTTCTTCCTTTCTTCCTCTCTTCAAAAGCAAGTAAACACATCTGACCTTAACAATTCATTAGTGAGCATCGTGTTCAGATTAACACTAAATAGGACACACGTCCACAGTAAGTGGGATTCTGCCAGATAAAGCAGTTGGCTGATTTCAACAGGAGAAATTGATTTTGATAGACTGTCAGACAAAAGAGAAATGTAATCTCATTGAGAATGTGTTAAATATTTGAAAAATATATGGGTTACCCCAGCTCTATCAGCAGGACACCAAAGAAACACAAGGAAACTATTATCAGAGAAGACTGACATCGAAACTTAGAAAGCAACTCCTTCCAGGAATCTATGATGTCTAGACAGGGAGCTGAAAAAGAAGGAAGAACTTGTAAATCTGGTCAGCTAAGTATTACCTAGAAGTAGTTCTTTTTAAACATGAAAGGAAAGTGCCAAAGAGCTTCCTGGTTTTGGAAATTGCAAATGTCACAGGAAAAAAAAAAAGGAGTTAAGAAGGCAGGGAAGACTTTTTTCAATACTATTGTGAGAGGGGAGAGAGATGGAACTCAGCTCTGCCGGAACCAAAGACAGGAGGGTTTCTAAGCACTGGGGTGAGCTAGAGCAGAAGCACTGGAGGATACCAGAGGGGAAGTTGGTCAACTGTGTTTACTCATTGTCACAATGAGGAAGTTAGGCTCCTACCCTCCCACAGACACTAGGAGATCTCCTTCAGTGATTTCATTTCCAAGGAATGGCTCCCAGTCCTTGAGAAATATATTCCTGGGTTGTAAAACTGGCAAAAGTCTGGGAGGTTTACATCTTTAAAGGGACAGAAAAAGAATTTACAAAGGAAAGTTTTGTAGAAAAGTAAGTGCTCCAAGAAAACAGAGATCAAAGACCTAGAGTCAGGAAGAAACCTGTCTAAAGTTTAGTCAAGCTGAGGGGAACCTTACAAAAGCAAAGAGCAGAGAACACAGAAAACAGGGTAATAATTTTTTTTAATTTAATTTAATTTTTTTTTATACTGCAGGTTCTTATTAGTCATCCATTTTATACACATCAGTGTATACATGTCAATCCCAATCTCCTAATTCAGCACACCACCACCCTACCCCTGCCGCTTTCCCCCCTTGGTGTCCACACGTTTTTTCTCTATTTCTGTGTCTCAATTTCTGCTCTGCAAACCAGTTCATCTGTACCATTTTCTAGGTTCCACATATATGCGTTAATATACGATATTTGTTTTTCTCTTTCTGACTTACTTCACTCTGTATGACAGTCTCTAGATGCATCCACTTCTCTACAAATAACCCAATTTCATTCCATTGTATATATGTACTACACCTTCTTTATCCATTTGTCTGCCGATGGGCATTTAGGTTGCTTCCATGACCTGGCTGTTGTAAATAGTGCTGCAATGAACATTGGGGTGCATATGTCTTTTTGAATTATGGTTTTCTCTGGTTATATGCCCAGTAGTGGGATTGCTGGGTCATATGGTAATTCTATTTTTAGTTCTTTAAAGAACCTCCATACTGTTCTCCATAGTGGCTGTATCAATTTACATTCCCACCAACAGTGCAAGAGGGCTCCCTTTTCTCCACACCCTCTCCAGCATTTATTGTTTGTAGATTTTCTGATGATGCCCATTCTAACTGGTGTGAGGTGATACCTCATTGTAGTTTTGATTTGCATTTCCCTAATAAATAATGATGTTGAGCAGCTTTTCATGTGCCTCTTGGCCATCTATATGTCTTCTTTGGAGAAATGTCTTTTTAGGTCTTCTGCCATTTTTGGATTGGGTTGTTTGTTTTTTTAATATTGAGCTGCATGAGCTGTTTATATATTTTGGAGATTAATCCTTTGTCCGTTCATTCATTTGCAAATATTTTCGCCCATTCTGAGGGTTGTCTTTTGGTCTTGTTTATGGTTTCCTTTGCTGTGCAAAAGCTTTTAAGTTTCATTAGGTCCCATTTGTTTATTTTTGTTTTTATTTCCATTACTCTAGGAAATGGATCAAAAAAGATCTTGCTGTGATTTATGTCAAAGAGTGTTCTTCCTATGTTTTCCTCTAAGAGTTTTATAGTGCCCGGTCTTACATTAGGTCTCGAATCCATTTTGAGTTTATTTTTGTGTATGGTGTTAGGGAGTGTTCTAATTTCATTCTTTTACATGTAGCTGTCCAGTTTTCCCAGCACCACTTATTGAAGAGACTGTCTTTTCTCCATTGTATATCCTTGCCTCCTTTGTCATAGATTAGTTGACCATAAGAGCGTGGGTTTATCTCTGGGCTTTCTATCCTGTTCCATTGATCTATATTTCTGTTTTTGTGCCAGTACCATATTGTCTTGATTACTGTAGCTTTGTAATATATCCTAAAGTCAGGGAGTCTGATTCCTCCAGCTCCATTTTTTTCCCTCAACACTGCTTTGGCTATTCAGGGTCTTTTGTGTCTCCATACAAGCTTTAAGATTTTCTGTTCTAGTTCTGTAAAAAATGCCATTGGTACTTTGATAGGGATTGCATTGAATCTGTAGATTGCTTTGGGTAATATAGTCATTTTCACAATATTGATTCTTCCAATCCAAGAACATGGTATATCTCTCCATCTGTTGGTATCATCTTTAATTTCTTTCATCAGTGTCTTATAGTTTTTTGCATACAGGTCTTTTGTCTCCCTAGGTACGTTTATTCCTAGGTATTTTATTATTTTTGTTGCAGTGGTAAATGGGAGTGTTTCCTTAATTTCCCTTTCAGATTTTTCATCATTAGTGTATAGGAATGCAAGAGATTTCTGTGCATTAATTTTGTATCCTGCTACTTTACCAAATTCATTGATTAGCTCTAGTAGTTTTCTGGTGGCATCTTTCGGATTCTCTATGTATAGTATCATGTCATCTGCAAACAGTGACAGTTTTACGTCTTCTTTTCCAATTTGGATTCCTTTTATTTTTTTTTTTTCTTCTCTGATTGCTCTGGCTAGGACTTCCAAAACTATTATGTTGAATAATAGTGGTGAGAGTGGACATCCTTGTCTTGTTCCTGATCTTAGAGGAAATGCTTTCAGTTTTTCACCATTGAGCATGATGTTTGCTGTGGGTTTGTCATATATGGCCTTTTTTATGTTGAGGTAGTTTCCCTCTATGCCCACTTTCTGGAGAGTTTTTATCATAAATGGGTGTTGAATTTTGTCAAAAGCCTTTTCTGCATCTATCGAGGTGATCATATGGTTTTTATTCTTCAATTTGTTAATATGGTGTATCACATTGATTGATTTGCGTATATTGAAGAATCCTTGCATCCCTGGGATAAACCCCACTTGACCTGGTGTATGATCCTTGTAATGTGTATTTGAATTCTGTTTGCTGGTATTTTGTGGAGGATTTTTGCATGTATATTCATCAGTGATATTGGTCTGTAATTTTCTTTTTTTGTAGTATCTTTGTCAGGTTTTAGTATCAGGGTGATGGTGACCTCATAGAATGAGTTTGGGAGTGTTCCTTCCTCTGCAGTTTTTTGGAAGAGTTTGAGAAGGATAGGTGTTAGCTCTTCTTTAAGTGTTTGATATAATTCACCTGTGAAGCCATCTGGTCCTGGACTTTTGTTTGTTGGAAGATTTTTAATCACAGTTTCAATTTCATTACTTGTGATTGGTCTGATCATATTTTCTATTTCTTCCTGGTTCAGTCATGGAAGGTTATACCTTTCTAAGAATTTGTCCATTTCTTCCAGGTTGTCCCTTTTATTGGCATAGTGTTGCTTGTAGTAGTCTCTTAAGATGCTTTGTATTTCTGCAGTGTCTGTTGTAACTTCTCCTTTTTCATTTCTAATTTTATTGATTTGAGTCCTCTCCCTCTTTTTCTTGATGAGTCTGGCTAATGGTTTATCAATTGTGTTTATCTTCTCAAAGAACCAGCTTTTAGTTTTACTGATCTTTGCTATTGTTTTCTTTGTTTCTATTTCATTTATTTCTGCTCTGATCTTTATGATTTCTTTCCTTCCACTAACTTTGGGTTTTGTTTGTTCTTCTTTCTCTAGTTCCTTTAGGTGTAACGTTAGATTGTTTATTTGAGATTTTTCTTGTTTCTTGAGGTAGGCTTGTATAGCTATAAACTTCCCTCTTAGAACTGCTTTTGCTGCATCCCATAGGTCTTGGATCATTGTGTTTTCATTGTCATTTGTCTCTAGGTATTTTTTGATTTCCTCTTTGATTTCTTCTGTGATCTCTTGGTTATTTAGTAATGTATTGTTTAGCCTCCATGTGTTTGTCTTTTTTACTTTTTTTTCCCTGTAATTCATTTCTAATCTCATAGCGTTGTCAGAAAAGATGCTTGATATGATTTCAGTTTTCTTAAATTTACTGAGGCTTGATTTGTGACCCAAGATATGATCTATCCTGGAGAATGTTCTGTGTGTACTTGAGAAGAAAGTATAATCTGCTGTTTTGGGATGGATTATCCTACAAATATCAATTAAATCTACCTGGTCTATTGTGTCCTTTAAAGCTTGTGTTTCCTTATTAATTTTCTGTTAGATGATCTGTCCATTGGTGTAAGTGAGGTGTTAAAGTCCCCCACTGCTATTGTGATACTGTCGATTTCCTCTTTTATAGCTGTTAGCAGTTGCCTTATGTATTGAGGTGCTCCTATGTTGGGTGCATATATATTTATAATTGTTATATCTTCTTCTTGGATTGATCCCTTGATCATTATGTAGTGTCCTTCCTTATCTCTTGTAACATTCTTTATTTTAAAGTATATTTTATCTGATATGAGTAATGCTACTTCAGCTTTCTTTTTATTTCCACTTGCATGGAATATCTTTTTCCATCCCGTCACTTTCAGTCTGTATGTGTCCCTAGGTCTGAAGTGGGTCTCTTGTAGACAGCATATATATAGGTCTTGTTTTTGCATCCATTCAGCAAGCCTGTGTCTTTTGGTTGGAGCATTTAATCCATCCACGTTTAAGGTAATTATCAATATGTTTGTTCCTATTACCATTTTCTTAATTGTTTTGGGTTTGTTTTTGTAGGTCCTTTTCTTCTCTTGTGTTTCCCAGTTAGAGCAGTTCCTTTAGCATTTGTTGTAGAGCTGGTTTGGTGGTGCTGAATTCTCTTAGCCTTTGCTTGTCTGTAAAGCTTTTGATTTCTCCATCGAATCTGAATGAGATCCTTGTCGGGTAGAGTAATCTTGGTTGTACGTTCTTCTCTTTCATCACTTTAAGTATATCATGCCACTCCCTTCTGGCTTGTAGAGTTTCTGCTGAGAAATCAGCTGTTAACCTTATGGGAGTTCCCTTGTATGTTATTTGTCGTTTTTCCCTTGCTGCTTTCAATAATTTTTCTTTGTCTTTAATTTTTGCGCATTTGATTACTATGTGTCTCAGTGTGTTTCTCCTTGGGTTTATCCTGTATGCGACTCTGCGCTTCCTGGACTTGGGTGGCTCTTTCCTTTCCCATGTTACAGAACTTTTTGACTCTAATCTCTTCAGATATTTTCTCTGGTCCTTTCTCTCTCTCTTCTCCTTCTGGGACCCCTATAACGTGAATGTTGTTGTGTTTGATGTTGTCCCAGAGGTCTCTTAGGCTGTCTTCATTTCTTTTCATTCTTTTTTCTTTATTCTGTTCCGCAGCAGTGAATTCCACCATTCTGTCTTCCAGGTCACTTATCCGTTCTTCTGCCTCAGTTATTCTGCTATTGATTCCTTCTAGTGCAGTTTTCATTTCGGTTATTGTATTGTTCATCTCTGTTTGTTTGTTCTTTAATTCTTCTAGATCTTTGTTAAACATTTCTTTCATCTTCTCGATCTTTGCCTCCATTCTTTTTCCGAGGTCCTGGATCATCTTCACTATCATTATTCTGAATTCTTTTTCTGGAAGATTACCTATCTCAGTTTCATTTAGTTGTTTTTCTGGAGTTTTATCTTGTTCCTTCATCTGGTACATAGCCCTCTGCCTTTTCGTCTTGTCTATCTTTCTTTGAATGTGGTTTTTGTCCACAGGCTGCAGGATTGTAGTTCTTTGTGCTTCTGCTGTCTGCCCTCGGGTAACAATTGATAAGAAGAACAATTGATAAGAAATTTTGGCAAATTCAGGTGACTGCAGCACATACATGTGTTAAACATCTACTCGGAGCTCATAACCACAAGCAGCAGAAACAAAAATAAGAACAAAAAGGCAAAGAAACAAAATTAGGAGTAGCACAGACTCACAAATAAACCAAAAAATAAAACTAAACCAAAAAAAAAGAAAAATGTGTGGCCACATACTTTGATTAAAGCAATTTTGGGCAAGTTGCCCTAAACCAAAATTTCCCCTCAGTATAGTGCCCTAATTATCAGTTTGCTTAAAACTGAAAACTGAAAAGTTGTTTTCAGTTAAATGTAAATGTCATTCTCACCTTGGCCTTTTCAGCCATCAAGTAAGTTTATCAGGTCAAATAATTTCATCCAACTGGTTTTTAGCAGAATAAATTGTTTGTTTTCGGAGTCAAGCTCCCTTTCTTCTCTGTTCTTCTGCTCTGGGAGCACATTTACTCTGCTTTGTATGACACTTACTTACAAAGAATTTACAAAGGAAAGTTTTCTGTATCACTCATTCACATGAACTTCTCCTTAGGGATGGACGCTGGACCTTTCCCTTCAAACCCATCCAGCTTAGATGCTGAATCAGTGTTGGTTTAAAAGCGTCAGAGCACAGGATAAGTAGGTTTTAATGGGAGGGAAATGATTGGAAAACACTCTTTCAGAACATGGAAGGCTGCCTAACAAGATGAGGAACGTCCTGGGGAGAAAGCAGAGTGATACCAGTGGGCTCTGAGTGGAGGAGGGACCAGAAACCAAAAGGAGGCAAATGGAGGTGCTCAACAAACACTGTTGCGTGGTTCAAAGGCAGACCGTCCTTCTTCAGAATGTTGACAGCAGTCAGCATGTGCATAGTTGGAATGGCACCTGAAGCATGATTGTGCAATGCACACCATGAGTTTTAGGAAAACTGATTTCAAAAATTCAAGGAAATGACGTGAATGATCCCACTCCCATGAGCCGTGGTGGATACAGTGACTATTGTCACTTTCATCTTCATTTCTCATGCTCTTCAGCACTTTGGGGATGTCAACACCATGGGTCACCATCCTGGAAATTCTTCCTTATGTCACCACCGTAGTCTGGCCTCCTGTTTTTTCTGACCACTCTACTTCTCTTTTTCTGTCTCTTAGTAGCCTCCAGACCCCCTGAAGTCAGATTTTAACCAAAGTTTTGTTCTTGACCAATTCTCTCCCTATACAGTTTGACTTTCTTTCAAGGCTTCACAGTTATTGTTATGGTTCTCAAGTGTTCAAGGCGTCCTTCAAAACCGCATCCCATGTTCTCAGGAACCAGCTTATCCAGAATAGTCAGCATGTAAAGTCAGTGTCCCTTCCAGACTTGGCTTCTCACTGTCAAATCTTCTGCTGATGAAGCACCTTGAGATAGGCTCACCATTAGCTACATTAACTCCGCATCATAACAAAGCAATGTCCCACCAAGGCTGCCACTTTACAGTATTTCCAAAGCCACACAGTCCTTGAACAACTACCAAGGGCACTGTTCAGAAGTGGGGAGGAAGTTTCTAGCCCCAAATTTGTGCCTCATTTTGTTATCTAGAATGTGGAATAGCCCTACTTGTGCACACAGTCTCCTCTTGGGAAATATTCCCAGTCCTGGCTCAGTTAAGGCACTTTGGTACATTTTATATGTTTATTAATAATTCCTGGAATATAGTCCATATTAAGGAGTTCCATATCCATATATCCAACTGACACTGGATATCTCCACTCGGACATCCCACAAGAAACTCAAACTCTGTAAGCCCAAAACTAAACCCTTCATCTTCCCACACCTACAGACCTGTTCCCCCTTGTTGGTACCTTAGCTCAATGAGGGCCACCCCATCCCACTGAGTTGTCTAAGGTAGAAAGTTGAGCATTATCTTTGACCCCAAAACTCCTTTGCCTGCTCTCTCTCCCTCTCTTTCTCTCTTTCTGTCTGTCTCTCTCACACACATGTACACACACACACACACACATCCAGTCAATCATCAAGCATGAAAAAGAGTTTAGACATGGAGTTCATAGGCTTCATCTTTATTCTATAAATATTTGTTGGGTGAGTTTGAAAAATGAGTAAGAAATTTAAGAATCTGAATGATTTTATGAAAGGTTTTATAAATGAGCTATGAAAACATATAAGGCAAAACATATATGAATTGTGTGAAACTGTTCAAAGTGCAATGAACGAAGCTAAAGCCAAAAATTAGATAAGACGGGTTGGTTGGTTGGCTGGCTGGCTGGCTGGCTGGATGAATGGATGGATGGATGGATGGATGGATGGATGGATGGGTGGGTGGGTGGAAGGAATGAAAGAAGGCAGGAGGAAGGAAGGGACAGAGGGGGGAGAAAAAATCTTGAAAAGAAGAGCTAAAGAAAGGAAAAACAGGATTTGCAGAAGGTAACAATGTGATCAATCAGAATTTCTGAACTTGCATCTTTGCTTTCCTCTTTATCATTTTTTTCCAGCTTTGAGGAGATGTTGCAAGAGCATCAACTTCCCTTAAGTTTTTCTTATGAAAAGTTTTAAATATATACAGAAGTAGAGAAAATACTATTCATCTCTACCCTTAATTGTTTACCCCCCGCCCCCACCATATAATTATGAAACAAATCTAATCTAAGATATTATTTAGATGAGTCAAGTCTCCATGTTTTAAAGAATTATAGCCCAGTGATATAATAATGGAAAAAACACTATACATTTGAGAAATAATTAAGAGGACATTGCAAAAAAATATGGAAGTTCTGTATTTTTTTTTTATTAAAAAGGAAGAATTCGTTTCTTGAGAGTATAGAGTGTGAATTTGATGTAGGTTTCAAGATAAAATGGGTTTTTTTCTTCAGAACATGGACAAAATGTAGTGGTAATCCTAGACATTTTAACATGCTAAGAATAAGGATTACTCTATTGACCTCATTTCCTTATTCATTTTTCCAAATTCCACCTTTTTTATAAATGAATTAAGTCAGCTAATTTCCCTTTTTAATAAGGTTGCTAGACTGCTAGCTCAGGAAAATACCATAGGATAAAAATGAACCTTAATTTCAGCAAGATACTAACAAAAGTCTCTTAGGTTGTGCATGCATTGGAAAAACGTGAGCTGGATCTTCGTACAATTAGGTAGGGATTGTGCCCATGTTGTGACCATGTCTAGAGGAGTAAGTAATGGATCCATCAACTTGGAGGACAGCCTCCAGTTGTATTCTGGAAGACTCTGTGGCCCTGGTCAGGTCTTAGATTTTAGGCAATGACTTGGACACAGAAGACATGAGACTACTCTCAAGGTAGGCTATGAATTTATAGACTTTCAAGAAGAGACCACACATGTCAAACTGAACTAAGTTCATGGTTTATTGGGCCAGAGACAAAGAAATTTATTTTAAACAAGGTGGGTAAATGGAGCAAGAACCTGCCCAGCCTGTCTCAGTACAGCTTTTTTGGGTTCCAGAATCCATGATGGATCCCATGGTTGCCACTTACATGGTCCATGTGAGGCAATGGGCTGTTGTATCTGAAAAGCTAAACTTCACTGCTCACCACGTCCCTTTTAATATTCAGGGCTTACATCCTCAGCCAGGAAGAACTTTCACAAACTGGAGACATTGACAGACCTCCAGACCCCTTCCTGAGGCTTGAACAAAACAGAGGGTCAGTTGAGTCCACATGGTGATGGGCAGAGGAGAGCAGTCAGTACATTCCTGACCCTAAGCATCATCTCTATGTCCCTCTTTACTGCATCCTGGAGAGCGGCACCTTTGCCAAATGCCCCCTAGGACCTCTATGAGATGGAGGAGCAGAGGAACAAGGGTTTCTATTCTCAGAGGATGAGGTCTTGCTGGAACTAAGAAACTTAATCGTGTACTGCATCACAGTCGTTTTATACCCGGAGCTTAAATCATTATTTTTGAAGAACTTACATAAATCATCTATGTCCCTAATGTCTTCTTTTAAAGGATTATTTACAGATACTGAGATTCTCTTGATTATTGAGCCAAACTCAGCATCACTAAAAGTACATCTTCATCCAGGGGTAAAAGATTTAGCGTTCATGTATTTCTGATGGTCTCTGTGTCTCTGGTTATCCAGCATCCTAGAGAGTTCATTTCCCACATGAGCCTCTCAGATTTACAGAGGACATGAAACTGGGAAGACCCTTTGAAATGCCAGTGACAAAAATCAAAATTTTTTTAAATATCAGAAAGGTTAGAAGCATGAGCTAAAACGTAAAAGAAACTAAGATTAAATACGAAGTCCTACCTTTAGCCCCCAAATAAGCATTTAAATAGAAAATAGAAAAGACCTAACTTAATAAAAGTGCATATGATTTTTAAAAGCTAGCTTTTTTAATGAACTGCTAGCTTAATAAGAGCCAGAAGAATGAGCTCTCTATGAAAAAACTGCATCAGTAAATGTCCTCATCAATGGTGGTAACTATTGTATTCTATACAGTCCATACAGGTGAGGCAATAGCTGTGGCATTTGGGTTAATTTTGTATATCTCATTTCAAGGAGGTATTAGCCAGCCATAGAACAGGATAACTTGAATGTTTAAGGGTCTGGTCTCCAACCCGTGTCTGATGATAATGAGAATAATAGCAACATCCATGTATTGAAGCCCATTATGTGCCATGCTCTGTGGTAGACATTGTGTTGATACTTGAAATGGCTTTGGACTTGGACATCTTCAACCTAAGAAGGTCAAGGATAAGCTACCTCCCCATCTAAACTTTAAACTCTGTGATGACAGAGACCTTTGTACATAATGTCCAGATGGTAATGAAGATGCTAATGATGATCATGATAGCTGCTTCCCAATCTTTGAGGAATAAATTAATCAAGTTTATAATAGACAGGGAGAAAATATTATATGGCTCCAGAAGGGAAACCAGATCAAACGGATTGAAGTTATAAGGAGGCAAATTAAAGCCCAAATATAAAAAAGAAATTTCTATCACGTATTGGTGCTCAGAAATGACACCTGCAACGTTATAAGGAGGTCTGTCTGCTATTAAGCGCTCACTAGGTACCAGCCACAGAGGTTACCAGCTGGTAAAGTTGATACTATTATCCTCATTTTATACATGAAGAAATCGGATGGCAAGTAAAAACTTGTCAAAGTTCACACAACAAGGAAGAGAAAGATTAAGAGTTACTGACTTTAAAGCTCATATATTTTCACTAAATTATAATCATCCCTATCATTGGAAATACTCTTACATGGACATTGGATAAATGTCCATCCACTGAGAACATGTTTAAGCAAATTCCTGCATTGGGTGAGGGTAAGTCCTACCTCTTTGATCCTTCGAGCACTCAGTATCAATGAGTCTGTTTGTCAAGTAATAAACTCTCATAAGAATGAATGTTTAATGATCTGCCTCATAACACCATAGAGTAATAGAATTATTGATAGTATTTTTTATGAATCTAAAGAGATCAGTTTGAGGTGAGGGAATGATAAATGCTCTCAGTGAGGGACACTTGCTAATTGTTCCCAAGTTTCATTAGGAAAGCACTTAATTGGCCTCCTAATATAATTGCTTCTAGGCCGGTTCATTTACTTGCTGCCCTAACTCTTCTATTCTAAAGCATTTCTGTAGCACATTTACTGGTAAAAAGAAGGTTCAATACATGTCAAAATATAGCCATGTGCCTTAATATCTGTTATGAACCATAAATGTGGGCTTGAAGAAAGCCAAATAGTTAGAAGTAGAGAAGAAGAAGAAATTATCCCATTCAGAGGAGGGTGGGAGGATGGCCAGGAATTCAGGTGTTGATTTAACAAGCAGCCCATCTGCAGGGGATGGTGAGGAGACCGGCCCAAGCCCGGCAGAGTTTCAGGGGGTAGAGAGCAGTGGGAAATATTGTGGGCTGGGGTACATAGGATAGAAAGAGCCTGCAGAGGGGCTTGGATTCTGAGCTGAACATTCAGCCCTGGTGCTGCAGGCATCAGAAGCCATGCTCGATTCTTGAGTAGAGGAGTGGATGAGGAAAGTAGTTCAAGAATGTGGGGAACACGCTATGTTAGGGAGGAACTGGAAGCCACAGTGTCAGAAATAGCAGGGGTTGTTTTTAGAAAGGAGTCTCCTCTGAGGTTGACAGGAAGCATTGCAAGATAGACAGGAGTAATAATGCTGCACTTACTGTGTGCCAGGCAGTGTTCGCAGCGCTGTAGGTTATAGGCACTCATTTATCCTTTTAACAATCCTATGAAATAAGTAGTAATATTATTATCAGTCCCATCTTCCAGGTGAGAAAATTGAGGCTTCTAAAAACAATTGGCCTAAAGTCACCAAGAAAAGATGACCAACATTCAGCCTGTGCTCACCTCACAGCCATGCTCTAATGATCAATCACAGTGTACTTAAAATGATTATCTGATGATGTTACTATCTGGTATCATCTAACTGTTTTAAGTCACAGCTTGAGCAGATTGTTCTCAGAAGCAGCAGACACCACAGGGCTGAGTTTGTGTTCCTTGGCCCACGAACATAGTCAATAACCTGATCTCCGTGCTGGATACACGTGCTCCCTTCCCACAGAACCTGAGGAATATGGGACAGACCTTTCCAAGTCTTAAAGTTAAACTTATATTCTAATAAAGATAAAAATCAAATTAAGTGTATAGTTTAGATCTGTAGTTGTTTTATTTATAAACATTATCACTTTCTTTCCACACGCATGGCACACCACATGTGTACGTTTTTCTCCCCCCAGGGGCTCAAGATCTGGATCGCATCCGACTCTCCACCTACAGAACAGCGTGCAAGCTGAGGTTTGTTCAGAAGAAATGCAATTGTAAGTATGCCAGTTGTTTGGACTAATTACCCTCATGAATCCTGTAGTTTACATTTGTTACTTAGTTTATTAAAAGTAGGCTTGCTTGCAAGTACTGATAAAAATATGTTTATACAACAATAAAAGGAGTATTATGATACACAAATGGTAGAAAGACTATTCCCAAGTAATTCTGAAGGCTTAATGACTCAACTGCTAAAGTATTGGAATGGATGAGCCTCTGGATATGTATATAATCCTGCCCTTGGAATGGTTTAAATCCGGATGGATGGTTTTCTTCTTTTCTCTAGCTTTGGTATTATAAATGCAGTGCCATCAAAATCGTTTCAAAGATTTTAGAAAATATCAGACATTAAGTCCTCCTTATATTTCCTTTACAAATATAGGAAAATGTCTACAAGCTCCTGGAAAACATTTAAGTTACTTTCTGAAACTACAAATATTAGCCCTTTGTATCAGAGTATTAACTACTTTTGCCTACATCAGACAATAACAAGAGAAGAGGCAATACTTAAAGAAACAAAGAAACTTGCTTCAACTTTTTCCCAAACTTTAACATGTAAGCAGCAATCTAGCTCACCATTCACAGTGAGCAGGTTCGCATTCCTTGCCAGGTCAATGCTTCCATCAGATTATCACATCCATTTTCTCTTGGAAAATATATTGCTTCAAAGTTCATTTATATGAGCTTACTCTTTCCTTTTCTGAAAACTGACTGCTATAAAAAATTAATAACTCTTCTCATTCTCTAATTAGTATCAGGTGAATTTTAAAATTGAAAACCGTAAAGTTCTCCTGCATACATAGACATAGTTCTTGAATATGTGGCAGGGAGACTAGGCACTTGGTGAACGTAGAAACCAGCCATGTCCACGTCTCTACCCTCCCAGAGTCTCCAGCAGATGCTGCTTGGGGCCCTGGGCAGACCCCGCCCCCCAGCGGCAGGCTCCTGGGTTTACAGGTAATCATGACTATGGAGGTGGGCAGGGTACGGCTGCTCCTCAAGTTACAGCTTATTCTCTAGCCCCAGTAGCTAGAAATGGGGCAGGACAAGAAGGGAGAAAAAACTTAGGTGGGTCAAATATCCAAGATGTGTGTTGACTCCTCACAGGAAGCTAAACCAGTCCCCCAAAATGCAGTGAGAAGAACACTACAGATGTGGGAAGGAATCTGGGGTTGTACTTGCAGTCCTGGGTGTTGATAAGTCATAAAAGCCCTTTCGGGGACTGGTGTTAAAGGACAAGGAAAATGCTCCCACAGAAGAAAATCTTTCCTTCTCCCCTCAACCCCATCTCCCATATTTAAAAAAAAGAAAGAATGTCTGTGTTTCCAGCAATGAAAAAGTGATGGGATCCTCCCACTTTCCTTCCTCATTACCACTCCAGTGGCCCTCAATATAGAGGGAGTTCTGTCCCCTTAAAGCTTTGCCATGCAGAGCCTTCCTTAGACTACTTTCAGTAGAGATGGGGAATTTTAAAAAGACATTACAAAATGGTAAGGATGAACAAGTTAATTAATTAAAAGGAAAAGAAAGGAAGGAAGGAAGTAAAGAAGGGAGGAAGGAAAGAAAGATCAAAGGAAGAAGGGGAAAGGAAAAGAAAAGAAAATAACCCACATTGATTTGGCAACCCTGCAGCCAACATTACAAAGGGCTCACACTGTTTGCCCTAACTGGGTCCAGCAACCCACAGGCCATGTCCCATTCCTCCTACTCTCTGATAAAGCCCCTTTCTCATTCTTGGGCACCTCGTTTTCCGTTACCTGTTCTTCTCTGGCCCTCATCCTTATTCTATATCCAGAATTATGTCATAGTCTCATTCACCCTCTTGGAAAACAGTGGAGAAAACAGTGACCTTCTTGAAAAGCAGCGTTGATCCATCTAGTTGTCTAGTTGCCCCTCACTGCATCCGTTCATTTACCCCTTAATTTAGGAAGCTTATAGTGAGTTCCTACTATAGGTTTGCACTGCGCTAGGTACCAAGGATAGAACAGTGGTGAGTAAGATGTGATCCCTGCCTTAACCTTGCCCGAAGTCTAATTAGATAGATGGATGTTTAAACAGACGTATAAAACAGTGTGGAAGTATAATGCTAGGAATAAGGACATAGAGTGTAGGACCACTAAGAAGGCAGTGCCCTGACCTGGGTGTGAGGGCTGCTGACAGGAGTTTCCTGGAAAGGGCAGAGCCCTAAAGAATTAGTAGGCATGAGGGAAGTGTTATTTGCTTTACAATGTACCTTATAAATATCATACGTTTTTAGAAGGAGGAAAGATATTACATTCTATACAAACTAGACAAAAGTAAGGCTCAAGGCAGAAAAACAAGCCTATGTTGAGTGCTCTGCTAAAATTAAGTTTCATTTTAAAGTTGTTTCTACCTTGATCAGAAGGCTTAAATGCAAGCACTATATGTGTAGCAGCTGTGATGTTGAGGTACTTGCAAAACGCTAACACAGTTGAGCCTGGTTTATCTTCATCACAGTTGAAGTCTTCCTTTTAGGAAGATAACCAGAAGCACTGATGGTTGTGACACATTAGTCAGCATTGAATATACACCCCTGTATTAGAGAAGGATAATTTCTGTCTGCAATAAAACCTAACCCACAATAAATTTTGGTACCTAATAATGGAGTTTTACTCTGCAATAAAAGAAGTAAGAAAAAAATCCAGAAAGTGTGCTTGTAAGTGCATTGTTTTATTGAAAACTCTTACATTGTATTTACTTCATGGAAATCAATAGACCTTAACTGAGAACAGGTTGTTTATTTTAAGGCCCAGACCTTATTTACAGGTAAAATTTATTTTGTATATTAACAAAAGTAAGCTTTAAAACTACATAATGGAAGAAAAAACATAAAAACTGACACTTGTAAAGTTATCACCTAGAAAAAATAAATATTGCCTGGGTATAGTATGGAATGTATAGATTTTTAGGAGATTTCTTTTTTATCTAAATTCAAAGATCAAATGAGTTAGTTAATTCCCCATATTTTCTTCCCCACAGTGCTTGCCTACTCTGTTTCTAGAATATTGATTCCTATCACTGACATTCATGTTCATTTTGTTTAATACAATTCCTGACGGATGCTGAGAATAACTCGTTGTCAGTGTTCTAAAAAACTCTAAAGGAGAGGCCAGAAAACCATGGCCCGTGGATTGAACGTGGCCCAGCATCTAATTGTGTATAGACTGTGAACTAAGAATAGTTTTCACAGATGAGTATTTGTAACCTATTTGATAATAGGGAACACTAACTTGTGACCCCAATTAAGCAAAATGCTATCTCCCCAAAATAATTCTATTCTTTTCATTGGTAGATGTGCATTTTTTTAAATTGGGCTCAATTATTATATTTTTAATTTCATAAGTAAAAATGTTGTGGAAACTTGTTTTCTCTACATAGTGTCTACACAGTATTACTATATAATATGGTGGTGCCTCTTGGTCCACAAAAAACATTTACCAACCTCTGCTAGAAAAGAAAAGTTGTTAAGAAGCCCATCTTTAGCAGACTCACTGATACAGAGAACTAGTGGTTACCAGGGGGAGAGGGAAGTGGGGAGGGGCAATATAGGGCTGGAGGGTAAGAGGTACAAACTATTATGCATGAAACAAGCTACAAGGGCATATTGTACAACATGGGGAATATAACCAATATTTTATAATAACTATAAATGGAATGTAACTTTTAAAAATTGTGAATCGCTATATTGTACACCTATAACTTATATAATATTGTCAGCAACTATACTTCAAGTTTTTTTTAAAAGCCCATCTTTTTTTTTTTTCCTCAGACAAAAGATTCTTCATTTCTTCAATTTTTCTCCATAGGCTCTGTTTTCCGAATCAGCTTTTCCATTTACCATTCATCTTGGTACCCTGTCTTGCCTTCCCTCCCCTGTCATGGCTAGCACATTCTCTAACAGAATAAAGGAATGAATGTGTCTGAAAAGTAGGGGACAAAATTTGGCTATTCTATTTTCTAGGAGGAATGGGACAGAAGGGAGAATACAATAATATTCCCAATACTCCTTCCTAATCAGCACCCTTCTCTTTAGCTTCCAGGTGTCCTGGTGACTTTCCACAAAATAAAAACCCTATATACCGTTTATGAGCATGTGTGAAAATGGCAGCATCTCAGCCTTTATTTTGAACAAATAACCGTCTTCTACTAGAACATTATTTCCTCGGTCAGCATTGACATGGTAAATGACCCAGATACCCTGTGATGTCAGCAGATCTTTTTTCAGAAATTACTTTGGAGTCAACGAAACGCAGCCGTACGTTCGGGAACAACAAAAGGCAACAAGAGAAATCAATCAGAAATCTCTAATCCCTACTGTTTAACAGTGGGGACAAAATAGTAAGGAGGCAAGAGGATCCTCTCCTCCACACCCACAGCAGATATTGCACCATCTTTCGTTCCTCTGGTTACAGTGTGAATTTTCTTTCTATCACTCATAGCAATTCAAATTGGATTCAAATTTTGTTTAAAAGAAAAAGAGGACAAAAGGTATACGTTTGCATCTGGCTTTCTCAAAATATCTTTCCTCTAGTAAATGAAACGTTTTTTAAAAGTATCCTTCATTCAGATATCATTTAAAGTCAGAACACATGCTTTTGTCTGTAACATCTCGAAACTTCTTTCAGGATTTCTTGTGAACCAAAAAAAAATGCAGTTATCTATTTACCTAAATGTTTCTCTAACACTGCAAAATTAACCCAAGTGAATGCTCTCTATGTACTAGGTCCTGAATAAATTCTCTCCTATGAATGAATGAATATGCCCCACTAGATTCATTCTTCACCAGCCAAGTGACTAGTCTTATGCTGCAAAAGTAGCCTGCATTAACAAATGCTAATATCCCACTCATTTTTCTTCAAGCTAGTGTGCCAGCATATTCCTCATCTCTGCCTCACTTTTAAGTGTGTGGATTTCTGGCTGCCTGTGTCAGTTTTCTATCTTTGCATAACAAATGACCACACACTTAGCAGCTGAAAACAACACACGTTTATTATTACCCTGTTTCTGTAGGTAGAAACCCAAGCAGCATGGCTGGATTCTCAGCTCAGAGTCTCATGGACTGACATCAAAATGCTAGCTGGGTCTATGGTTCTTATCTGGGGCTCCAGGTCCTCCTCCAAGTGAACTCGCTGTTGGCAGAATTCATTTCCTTATGGTTGAAGGACTGAGGTCCTCATTTGCTGCTGACAGTCAGCTGGGCACAACTCTCAGTTCCTAGAGGCCACTCACATTCCTTGCCACATGGCTCCCCACAGGCCGTTCAGAGTTTAAATGTCTGCTTCTTCTTCCATGTGTTTCTCTGACTGCCTCATCTGTGACCAGCCAGAAAAATACTCTCTGCGTTTAAAGGACTCATGTGATTAGGTCAGGCCCACCCAGATCCTCTCCCTGTCTTAAAGCCAACTGGTTTGGGACCTTAATTACATCTGTAAAATTCCCCACAGCAGTACCTGGATTAGTGTTTGATTGAATAACTGAGACAAGGTATGTGCACTCCGGGTACCAGGAAACTTGGAGTGGGGCGAGGCAGGGCATCCTAGGATTTTGCCTACCACAATGCCCAAAGTTTAAAGTAAAAACGCAGGCAAGAGAAATAGCTCCCCCCCAAAGAGATGTGTTTAAAAGAGAAAGATAGAAGGACTCTCTCCACTCAAGGAGTCAGAAGGAAGAGCAGGAAGGTTCACAGTTAGGGAAATACGTGACAGATGTCAAACCCTTGGAGCATAAGTATCTTTGTATTGTTCCAGATGTGTTGGACACACATTTTCATTCCTGACGTTGAATCATTCTAGACACTTGTTTAGAATAAAGACAAGTGGATCATGCTAGAATACAATGTTCCCCAAAATTCCCTGTGGGGAATTTGGTGGTGGCAGCAGAACATAAACAAACCCATTAAAGATGCCCGTGCACCAGGCGATGGAAACACTGCTCCCCTCTGGGCACGCTGGACCGACAGCAAAAATGTCTCCCCTTAATCAGGGCAAACTTCTGGTAGAGAAAAGCTATGATTTTAAAGCCCTGATGCTTGTGATACGAGTTTAATTAAAGCTACTTCTTCCCTTTAATTGCCTTTATTTTGAAGATCTTAAAGATCAGGGTTTTGTTTTCTTGTTAGAATTTTTTTTTTTTGAGGGTGCTTGAAGCTTTGTCTGCTCAAGCTGCTACCACTTCACGTACAACCTGTGAAGTAAGCCGACACCTGTAGTCTTGTTTCCAGGCGTCTGGATGTAACATGCATCAGCTTCCTTCCCTCTCTCTTGCTTCTGCTTTATGCCAGGAAGCTGTGCTAACTAAGCACTTTTACTCTCACAATTTAGGAAAGAACATCGTCTTAAGTGCTCCAGTCAGTTGGGAAAGAGTGGCGTGTAGAGAGGAGTGCCTTTCAACCTTCTCCAACCGCATCTAAAGAGGGCCAGAGCAAGAAGCAATGAATGACCTTCCCTTAGCGTTCCGCTAAGCTCTGTTTCTGGGGGCCTGCGGGATCGGCCTAGGGCCAGTCAGCATAGCGATGAAGGGATACCCAGGGGGTTCTCTCGTGCAGTCTGGCTCCCAGGAACCCTGGGCTCTGGTGAACACTGAGAGAAAACAAAAGACAATAGGGAGGACAGGGATGGAAGAATGGCCTCTCCCACATAACCACACCTGTTATCCTGCTGGAAAGTCATTCCTGATGCCACCTTGATTTACTCTTCAGTGAAGCTTTGTTGGCATTTTGTCCTTGTTATTAACAATCACACATTTATTCATTCATTCAACAAGTATGCACTGAGATGTGCCAGGTTCCAAGCATTATGCTTAGATCATGGTGGAGGGAAAGTATGGTAATATTCCTTAGTGTACAAATTTAGTATTAGTATAACCTCAAGTTTAGAATCTAATGATGTGTCCTATTTATTCAAAGCTTCTGATTTTGTTAATATCAAATAGTAGATACACCCAAAAACTTTGCTATAATAAACATATCTAGCCTGTCGGTCCCCTGAGAGAATTGTCATTTTTCTGAAGAAAAAAAATTACTTATATTGGTGGGTAAAAGAAACCAAGTATACCTATAGCTACGGAAATGGATTAAGTCTGTAGCTATTTTTATTCCTTCATGGCGTTGGGCTAGGACTTTTGCTTTATCTCCTTTTCTATCAGGAATTGTAAAGTTGTTTGTTGCAGGTGAGGAGAGCATAGATGCCGAGTAGGTTCCCTTGGAAAACACCGGATAAAATCATATATATAACTGAGAACTCCACTTCCAACTTCCCAATATTAGCCAACTGCCGTGGTAAACAGTCAACTGCCCCACGATGCCTGTCAAGACTTGTCATCAAGAGGCAAGCATGTGGACCACTAGGCCTGCTGCAAAGCTAAAAATAATGGCACCAGCCCTTAATTAACTTAGTTTCTCAGAAAAATAATGAACTTCAATGTAAGATCAAGTACGGTTCATTTTAACTTTCAAATTCAACACTGATGAATAAGATGGTGATGTTATATCATGGAGAAAACTGAGAAACATTTGTATAGCCTAATAGAATCAGAATCTACTTCAAACATGGTCATAATCATTTTCTTCTCGTTTATTATTCCGGGAGAGTTCAATCAGTGATAGGTGGGACTTGATTAGAATCAGTGCTTTAGCGTGTGTTTCCCCAGAAAGCAGACTTCACAACAAGACTTGTGTGGAAGTAGCTCATTTGGAGAGTGAACCCAGAGCAGAACAAGAAAGGAAAGCCAAAAGACAATTCTGGCGCTTCTAAGGAAGCTTGTGAAATGCACCCCAGAACTGTTCATCCAGGGCTGACAAGGAGGAGGCAGTAGTCAGCTGCTCTGTCCTGCACTGGCCAAGGGCGGCCTACAGGGCTTAACGCCCCTGAGCTTCTGGGTTGCACATGTGCGCCTGGCAGACAGTGTCTGGTATTTGTGCTGAGACGTCCTCGGGGGTTCGTGGCGGGAGCCTGAGGCCAAGTGATGTCTCATTGCAGCTACACTGAGCCGGTCAAAGTCTAAGTTGTGATGGTCACTCCCGCAGGGGCTGGAGAAAAAAAGTGCCCTTTTCCATCTGTCCTAACATTTCTTAGGAGAGATGGAAAAGGGCAGAAACTGGAGACTTGCTGTAAAAATCTAATTCAAAGTCAATAAAAGCCCAGAATAGGGCAGTAGAATGTAGGATAGAGTTAGGGCACTTTGAAGAAACCTATGCAAAGTTATCCAGTGAAATCTAAAATGACTACCCAGAGGGGAGATAAGATACTAGATTTTCTTGCTTCTAAGGCTATTAAATATATTCTGAACAAAGTTGAACACTGACAGTGAGAAATTAATCATTGTTCAGATATTTCTTTTCATTTACCTTCTCTTACTATTTTTACAATCCTTGGTACAATACTTTGAAAAATAATAAGCTTAATAAATGCTTATTCAATTGAACATAGTTAAATTTAATTTACAGTGTGACATCTATTGAGCCAACACTTATTATACCTCATTTTGAATAATCACGCAAGTCTGCAAACACAATTTAAGGAAAACTGAATACTTTTTCCTGATAGGCAGTGGATGTACTTCCAGGACCTTTGAGGACCGGCATGATACTCAGTTTGATTTTACACCAAAAATATGTTGTAGACCTTTTCCTGAAGCTCTATTATATCATCCACCTTAACCAGGAAATTAAAGTGAAAATAAAATGTTATGTTTGTAAGAAATGATGCTTCTCCCCGAAGATCCTTAACAAAGATCACTATCTTGGTGATAAAGGCATATGTTGAGAGCAAGGAAGATGTTGAGTTTGGAACATAAAATAATTTGGTGAGCTACTCAGATGTTGTTTAGATTCATATTTTAGAAAGGTATATAGCGCATGGCTCACTAATGGAGATCAAGTCTGAAAACTGTCATTTGCTGACATTTTCTTTCTGAACTCAGTGTTTGGTTAATGTGAGTGATGACTAATATCTTCAATGTAAATCACATCAAAATGCATTTGTTAACCCTGGTGAAGCATACCACTTAACTGAGTTCCTAACAGCTTTTTAAACCCAATTTTGTCATGATCAAATATACTTGAAAAATCCTAACTGGCTACTTTGCACGAGGCTTTCTCCACCACAGTGTTCTTGGCAGTCTCACGATATTTTTAAAATAAATTTGTCTGACTCAAATGAGCATCAATTTCCTCTTCTTCCTGTCTCTCATCTAACTCCATCCTTTAAGTCAAGGGTCCCCAACGCCCGGGGCCTGTTAGGAACCAGGCTGCACAGCAGGAGGTGAATGGCGGGCAAGCAAGGGAAGGTTCATCTGCCTCTCCCCATAGCTCCCTATCGCTCTCATTACCACCTGAGCCATCCCTCCCCACCCCCCGTCCGTGGAAGAATTGTCTTCCACAAAACCAGTCCCTGGTGCCAAAAAGGTTGGGGACTGCTACTTTAGGTCATGCTCCATAGCAGTGGTTCTCAGACTTCCTTCTCTTTCAAAATCACCTAAGGAGTTACTGAAACCTAGGGATGCCCTGGCTGAACTCCAGACCTATGGACTCAGAGGCCACGATCTGAGATCCACTCACTGCTCTAAAGATCACCTCTGATTTTCACTGCTGGACTGGTTGGCCGTAGCTGGGGATCTGAATTAGCTGACATGGGAGTTGGAAAATGAAATTAAGCATTAAACTTTGCAGGATGCAAATTCTCAATCTCTCGGTTTACTTACTGAAAAATTAGAGAAGTCTTATATAATGGGCAATAGGAAAGGTTTCAAAGGTATAGACCCTTCTTTGCAGTAAACCCAGCACAAACTCCACTGGCCCAGTCAGGTCAATACAAGATCCGATTACACCAGGATCACTCACTCCTCTCTGCCATTGGTCCCTCGACCCTCTTCCTGCTGGAGTATCCTCCCCGCCTCGTCTCCGTGTATTCATATCCTGCTGTGATTCAGGAACCATCCTGAGCTCTACCTCCTCCTCCTCTAAAACCTTTCCAAAGTCTCCAGCCCACAATAGCATCCTTGTATGTTGAGCTCCAGTAGTTGTTTTTTTTTTTTTTTAATCTGCTCTATGAATATGGACTTTTGATAACATAGTGTCTCGAACAGGGCTTCAGTTAGGCCTTCTGAGTGTGTCTCTCCCATGGGAATCGTAAGCTCTTTTAGGGCCAGAGACTGTCCTATTGTGTTAAATCACCTACCACATCAGACATGTAGAATTGTAGAATCTTTAAAATTTCCAGTTGGATCTAACTTCTTTCAAAAACATTATGGACTCTCATTTCTTGCCTCCTTTCCCAACTCTGTCCACATCAAACATGTAGAATTGTAGAATCTTTAAAATTTCCAGTTGGATCTAACTTCTTTCAAAAATATTATGGAATCTCATATCTTGCTTCCTTTCCCAACTCTGTATGTATAAGCATATGGCAGTCTTTCTCCATATGTTTATGCCCGTACGTGCAATAGATGTATGGTAAATAGTGATACGTTGAAATTTTTTCTCATGAGCTGATGCTCTCTGAATTTCAAGATAAGTATTTGATCTGAAAGTGAACTAAACTAGTCATCACTGTTACAATCTCTCATGGGTTTTTATAACATCACATCCGTTAAGAGGAAAACAAACCTGAAATTATAGAAGAAAAGCTTGTATTAAGGGACAAATATTTTTCTAACTGACAGAGTGGAGCAAAGAATTGAAAGAATTTGGAGGGGATTTTTATAACTCTATCTGAATATGACAGTAAATTTTCTCTCAAAAATAAGAGTAACGCCTAAAACGTATATAGTGCTTTGCAGTTTTACTAAACGTTTTCCATTTTTGTTATTCCCAGGGCACCTATAAAATAAGAAAGGTGGATATTATTATTTCTATTGTACAAATGAAGAAAGACTTGAGTCCAAATCTACTATCTTTAAGTCTATTTTTTTTTTCTGTATACGAAAAAATAGATTGTTGTTGCATGCTCAAAGCACTTGTTTGCTAAATATCTCTGTTCTTCACCAGTTACAAGTTCTGTATGATCAGGGACCTGCCTGTCTTGTTCATGCTAATTCTAGAACCCAGAACCAGTGCTGCCACATAATAAGGGCTGAAAAAATACTTAATGTATGAATGAGGTTTTAGTCTCTGGAATGGAAGGCTAAGAAAGAAGGCTTGTTAGTGGCTTGGGGTAATGAGTTTGAAGAGGACTCTGAAGTCATTCCAGGCACTCACAAGGGGATACATTCCTCTCCCCACCTCCTCACACCCCACCCCTGTGGCGGCCTGACCCACACGTGAAGCTCCTTAAAAACATTTTTACTTGAAGTCTACTTGGCATTTAGAATACTGAATGAAATTTGCTATTTGAGAGCCGTCATAGGAAGAAGACAGTGCTTTAATGTGTGCTCATCTTTTAGTGCTAAGAGCATCAGAATTTACTGGACAACTAAAAGAATGAATCTCCAAACCCACAGTATAAACTACTCAGAAATACCACCTGAACTTGGTTCTCATACTCCGAAGAGTGTGTTTACAAGGGAAAATTCATGCTGGAAATTTTCCTGAAGGTCAGGAAACTTTGGTCCAGGGAGGGGAGAGTTGGATGAGTTTTCAGGAGAAACAACCTATCTCTTTTGCAGTGGGATTTGATGAGTAAATCAACAGCAGAACTCACCCTGCTCTTACCTGAATGTCTCAGAGGTGGAAAAACAAGTCATAACAAAGCCTCAGATAACGGTCACCATCACTTTAAGTATCGGTGGCAAGGGTGGGTGAGGGTTGAGAGGGCATGTGTATGGGCGTGCACACACATATACACACACACACACACCGTCTACACACTAGAGGGTATGCATATTCCCAGTGGTATATCGACAGATTCTGTTCAATTCCCAGCCTAACCGACAGATTCTGTTCAATTCCCAGCCTAACTGCAGTTTTCTTTTCTCCTAATTAAGAAAGCACAGCAGAATGCAACGAGTGACCTTCTTGTAGATATAAATCTCTAACCTTTCTAAAACGGTGTACACAACTAAGAGTTGTGAGTTTAAGTTTTATTCAGGGTCTTACAGAGAACTATAGTCAGGGAGATAGGTCTAAGGAGCTGCTCCAAACAGGTAGTGGGGGAGCTAATATATATATATATATATATATATGAATTTTTTGGCTGGGAAATACATGATGTCAAACACACATCTTGGTAAAAGATTACTGCTAGGCACAAAGAACAGGTATCTCAAGTTAATGATTTTAGTGTTTTTCTGTGTATAGGAAGATGCAAGAATCTGGGGTCATTGAACTTCTTCCTGAGATATGCATCTTAACTATCTAGGTGCCCATTTCTACAAAGCACAGAATGCCTCATCCTGTTTTTTCATCCCTCAGGGTGCACTGTCAGTGGCTGATTGCAGTGGGTTGCGACTTAACCCTTGTAAAGCTGGATGATGAGTAATAAACATTCTTTGCTCTTTTTTTGTTCACAAATGTGTATAGACATAATTATATAGATCATTCTTAAACTGCATAAATTGATAGTGACCAGCTTCTTGTGATGTACCTCAGAACCTATTAGAACATAGGAGGCTGTCTTGAAGCCGAAGGACTGAGAACTTCTGCCTTAGAGCAGTGCTTCTCATACTTTAGTGTGAATACAAGCTCCCTGGGGATGTTGTTAAAATGCAGATTCAGATTCTCTAGGTCTGGGGTGGGGACCTGAGAGTCTGCATCTCTAACAAGCCTAGTGTCTTGGGTTTCCAAGTATGGTCCTGGACCAGCAGCTGCAGCATCTCCAGGGAGCTATTTTGCAACCTTGTAGGTGAGTCCAGTGTGCGGCCACGGCTGAGAACAACCACTCCAAAGTGAATGAGATGAAGTCACTAGATGATGGTTATTGACCCTCCCCAGCGGCAAGCCCTCTGAGAGCCTTCTAAAGGTTTATAAGTCAGTGATTGTCAAGAGTCACCTGGAGAGCTTTGTCAAAACCCTTTCCCACCCTGCTAGATTTTGGAATCAGTAAGTGGTAGAATCTGGAATTGGGAACTTTGAGGAGCCCTATTTCATGAAGTGTCTTTTGATTTTCCTATCCTATCTGTACCCTCTCTTCCAGATTTTACCTTACTTATATGATTCTCCTACTTCTCATAAAGTTTATGACCTCGGTCATTTCTATCTGGTATAAATGAGTTTGGCATTTTTGCACTTATTCAGGGATACTTGGATTTAAGTCAGCTGTTATCTATGAAATAAAGAGTCCATCTCTTGTTAATAGAGTGTGAGACATCAGCAAACAGATAAGAAACATCGCTTGAGATCAACAAACTCTTCTCTACCCACATACAAACATTTCCTCCCACCCCCCAATCCTGCCTCTGACCCAGCCATTTTCTTCCTGATACTGCCTGAATTTAAGGCAAACTATTGAAGCTTTGTCTATTTCCATTTATTTATAAAGACAGACCATGACGTGTTATTAATAAATGTCTGAAATTAACATAGTATTTTTAAGATTCTGCGAAGTACTAAATATTGCTTTTAAGAATACATTTTGTCGGGACTTCCCTGGTGATTCAGTGGTTAAGACTTTGCCTTGCAATGCAGGGGGTGCAGGTTCAATCTCTGGTTGGGGAGCTAGGATCCCACATGCCTCGAGGCCAAAAAACCAAAACAAAAAGCAGAAACAATACTGTAACAAATTCAATAAAGACTTTAAAAATGGTCCACATCAAAAAAAAAAAAATCTTTAAAAAAAAAGAATACGTTTTGTCTATTATTGATATGGTTAATGTTATCTGAATAATTTCATTATGCAAACTGATGTCTTATGTAATATATTAGTATAAAACGTATGCAGTTTTAGAGATGAGGAAACCCTACTTCTTATCACCTGTGTGTAATAGTAGGTGCTCTGTGATGGACATTTAAAGCTTGATGGATATTTAGTAAAATGTGCACAGTGCCATCTAGTGTTATACAGTCATCATTGCATGACCTAAATAAATGCCTCGTTTTCTAAAATGACTTGGTAGCTCAACGATAAGTAACATACTTATACAACTGTCAGACCTTTAAAACAGACCTCTTAATAACTTCCTAATGACTCTCAACTTAGCACATTTCTTAATGTTCCTATTTAATTAAGCAAAAGGCTTGTGATACTTACCTTTTTCAGTAATAATTAATAGATATTGAATGCTTGTTATGCACTAAGCACTATGTGAAGTGCTTTACATGGATTATCTCATTTGCTTCCCACAATAACCCTGTAATGGAAAAGCTGTTATTGTCCACATTTTTCAGGTGAGAAAACTGAAACTTAAGGACATTAAGTGACTTGCTCAAGGTCATAATGGATAGCCAGTAGGGAAACTGGGTGGAAACCCAATCAACCGCCCAGGAACTTGTACTACTCTGTGCTGTGATCTGAACCTCTCAAAGTAGCTACCAGTGAAATAAAGCTTCCAAGAAATCTTTATGAAAGCAGGCCTTCCTTACCAGGTTTCTGTTAACAAATACAGTGAAATCAATTCAAACTCCACTAACGCAGAATATTTGACAACCAAACTGAATAGGTATCTGCTTTTGTGGCTGGGATGGTGTTTGTGCTTCTCTGATATCACCTACATAATATATGCTCAAAATTGTATGTTAATTAGTTTATTGAATTTGGAGGACTGGGCTAAAACTTAAGTTTGGATTCATAATAAATCTTGTAAATTAATAATAGCATAGCATGGCTGCAGATCAGAGAGTGTTTAATTATTTTAACACTAAAATATTATGTGCCAAGCCCTGCGGTCAGCACTTGTGTATACCTTTTCTCTTTTCTCTTCACTACAACTCCCTCTGGGTGGCATTAGCTTTCTCATTTCTAAAAAGGGAATGATAAACTGTATAGAAGTGAAATAACTTGCCCACAGTTTTACGGTTATTAGTGGAGCCAGGAGTGAAACCTCAGTCTTTGTGATGGCAAAATCTGTATCATTTCCACTCTGCCACTCCTAGAAAATAGTGTGCATAATTTTAGTTGTCTGCGTACTGCCACCCCCTCTGTAAAAATGCCACGGTCTCTTACTTGGACTAGAGCGATAGGCTCCAGCGATTTCTGCATGCGTGCCTGTCCATCTCTGTTCCTTTCTTCCCTAACTGTCAGAAATGATATTTTTAAGCTGCATTACTGACCGTGTCACTCTGCTGTTCAAAACTCATGTCTTAGCATAAAGACCAAAATCTTTATAGCGGTTACAATGCTCCTCCGCCGTATCTTGTTCTTCAGGCCCCTTCACGACCATATCGTAATCCCGTTTTGTACCTGGCACCCTGTCTGTCACAGTAAGTCATGATTTCTGATCATCTGTTTGTGCGATAGTGAGGCATGCCTGTATCCCCACCAGACCATTAGTCCATGAGGCAGGAGCCACACCCGTATGGTTTGCCATCGAGTCCCCAGGACCTACCACAGTGCCCAACACATAATTATGAAAACTAGTTTTTTTTAAGTCACTTATAACTATCTATTCTCACAGCCAGAATTAGTATTTTATTTTTCCTTATACTGAGACCTTAGATGTGTAAAGACACAAATACGGAACAGATTTATTTTTAATAACTTTCATATGATTTTCAGATGTTTTACTTGTCTATCATCGTAGGCCATTATTATTTCCTATGGTACATGCCTTATTCCAAGCATTTTACCGGCATCATCCCATTTAACCTTCATAGTCATCATCGGAGGGTAAGGACTGTTATCAGCCCCACTTTTCTAAGATGAAGACCCAGAGAAGTCAAGTAATTTGACTGTTGATATATCTAAGATTCAATCCAAGGCTTGTGTGATTCTTCATGACTACGCCTTGTTGTGTCTTTAGCAATTGAATGCATCCTTAGAAGACCCTGTCTCACTGTTGTCATTTCCTTGTCATGCACTCACTTAGCCAACAAATATTCTTTAAGCTCCTATGATGTGTGAGGCCCTGTGACAGTGCTAAGGGTGTGAACAATTATCATGACAGGCAGTCTCTTTCTGTGGCATGTGCGATGCAGAGGCGGAAACAGTTGACCAGCTGGTCTGTACAGAGGCGGAAACAGATGACCAGCTGGTCTGTACAGAGAGTCCACAAATACTGTGATGGGGAAAAACAGGATTCTAAGGTGACACATAGGAGGGATACAAAACCTAGAGGCAGGGGATCCAGAAAGACACCCTTGAAGAAATGGTATTGACACTAAGTTACGGTGGATGAGACACAGATACGAAGTAAATGAGGCCAGATCAAAAAGAACTTTGCAAGACATGTTGAAGAGTTTGGATTTCAAATTAATGGGAAGTTATTAAAGGACTTTCAGCAGCATACAAGTGACATGTCAGATTTGCAGTTCAGAAATATCACTCTGACTACAGTGTGTAGGACGAATTGGAATGGAGAGAGAATGAAGACAAAAGAACTGATTTCGTCAACCAATAAGAGATAATGAAGACAGCAATGGATGATGGAATTGGGTGATGCGAATAAGGGTCCATGGAAATGGAGGCATTAAAGTGACATTTAAGAGATATAGTCATAGGACTTGGTCACTGAGAGCATGTGGGATGTGAGGACCCAGGGATGAAATGCAGATCCTGGCTGGACCAGGGGGAGGGATGGGGGCTAGTGCCATTCACTAGAGAAGGGAACCCCAGAGAAAGTGGGTTTGGAAGAGAAGAGGTGAGTATAGGCTGGACACGCAGAGGCTAAATTGCCTAAGGAACCTCCCTGTGGGTCTGTTGGCCACTCCCGTGGACCTGTGTTATTCCACTTGTGGGAATCCTGAGGGCCTCCCTGTGCTCTACAGCGTCTCCTAGTCTAGCCGTCCAGACTATCTCCCTCCACCAGCAGCCATTTCCTGCCTTGTAGCCATCTCCCTCCTGTGCTCAAGTTCACGGTCCATATTCCTCTTCTCCAGTGCCTGTTTCATGTGATCCATAGCCAGGATCCAGATCAGAATAGTTCAGCAGCCCACTTCCTATGGTTACCTGGGCACAGATACCAATCAGGATGATGGGGGAGATCTCATCATCACTGCTCTCTTTGTATCCTGTACCCAGACATCCCCAAGGACTAGATCCAGAGGATTTGTAGATCAAACATATAGGGAATAATTATAGGAATACCAGCTATTTCCCTCCAGAAAATTTAATTAATAAATAAATTCAACTTGTAATGCCATCTCCCTTGGAGTATCTCACTTGCTAAATTGAAAAATTGGTTAAATAACATTAAGAAATACAAAGAACATCCTTGTTATGTGATATACAGAGAAGGTTGCAAAATTGGAATCACATCTGAATTCATCCAAATCTAATAAATATTTAAGTAATTCAGTGGGAAAGTGATTTGTATTCCTCTGCTCCAAACCAGAGAGATGCCAAAAAGTTTTCTTTTGACATGACTCACATTATTCATTTGTTCATGTATAATGTATTGTACCCATGTACCTGGCACTACCACTTTTGATTTCATGCATTTTTCCATTTAATGAACACAATCCCCACTTTATAGATGAGGAAAGTGAGGCTCTAAGTCAAGGCTAAAAGGGTATGCACTTGTAGTAGAAGAGCTAGATGTGGACCTAGGTCTTTGGACTCCAAGTCCGGTGTTAATTTCAACTTCAAGTCCAGGATCTCAATAGATGTTAGTTTTGTTCTTCAAATGTAGTATCAGAAGTGAGCAAAGAGATAGGAGACTAAAACTTGAAAGTTGTTGGTGGAAAAGCATATGTGGTGTGTATAGTTCTCAGGAATTAAAACATAAGTATATACTTCATTGAGAAAATCAACATATTTATTTTCAAACACCAAAGTGTAATGAAAAGTGAACCTTAAACTTGGTGAAGGTGTGGAGAATCTGGAACTCTCACACTCCTGATGGGAGTGTAAAACGCTACCACTACTTTGAAAAACACTTTGGAAGTTTCATAATTAAATATACACCTACCATACAACCTAGCCACTTTGTTTCTGAGTATTTACCAAAAGAAATGGAAGTATATGTCTATACAAAGATTTGTACATGATTGTTCATAGCAGCTTTATTCATAATAAACAATAACTGGAGCAACACAAATGTCTGTCAACGGGTGAGTTGATAACCAAATTGTGGCATATCCATTTAACAGAATACCATTCAGCAGTAAAAAAAAGGAACAAACTATTATCATGCAACAACATAGATGATTCTCAAAAGAGTTACACTACATAAAAGAATACAGACCAAAAAAAGAGTACATATGGTATGATTCCAGCCATATAGAATTCTAGAAAATCGGGATGGAAAGCAGATCTGTGGTTGCCTGGGGTGGGGAGCAGGATGGGTCAGAAGGTGCATGAGAAGACCTTTGGGGCTGATACACATGTCCATCGTCTTGATTATGGTGATGTCATCTGGGAATGTCATAACAAGACCTCGGGGTGAACAGGAAAGAAATAGAAATGGATTTCTTGACTATCCTAGTAAAAGTAACCTTGACTTAAGTTACACGAGCTTACTAACAATGGAACCAAGAAACTGTTCTTGATCAGGTGAGTTAAGTGATCTGTGCCTTAGTTCTACTGCTGCATCGTAGAGATAACTTTTCCTTCTCCCCTGCCTGCCTTCCTGCTTACTTTAACTTTCCCTTTTTTCTTATTTCAAACCTCATACTACTAAAAATACATAAATAAATGAAAATATTTTAACTGCTCAAATGCAGTTTTGATAGCCTTTCAAACACTAGAATTTCAGTGTTGGTTTTCTCTTTTCTTTGTAAGGGGTCAGTGTGTACAAGTGGGAAAATGCTTTAAAGCCACATAGACTTGTTAATTTTAATCACAAGTACTATATACTTCAGAGTTGCTAAGAAACTAGATCTTAAAAGTTCTCGCCGCAAAAAAGAACTGATAATTATGGAACATGATGTGTTAGCTAACGCTATGTTGGTAGTCATACTGCAATATAGAAATGTATCAAATCAATATAGAAATGTATCAAATCAACACCTGAAACTTACACAGTGTTATATACCAATTATATCTCAATATTTTAAAAAGCCAACTAGACCTGGATACAAATGCCAGGTGACTTCCCTTGGACCTTTACGTTTGTCAGTTAACGTCCTTGATCCTCACATTCCTCACATGTAAGTATTTCAAGGGTCTATTATGAAGAATAGCAATAACTCTCTACTGTGATGTTCAGAAAATCATTTTGTTTGCTGTTACACATTGTACATCAGCTCTTTGAGATCCTGCACTATGTGCCTTTACTGATGTCAACTCCTATAGCAGTGGAACACATACCGAAGCCTATGAGGCACCTTGACAAAATAGGACAGATGGTACGTGTGTAATAATGAATTTACCTTTCCATGCACTCTGGTCTGATGTGTCCACTCTGCTTTCATTGCATGTAGTGCACCTGGTGGACATTTGGAACGTCATAGAAGCTTTGAGGGAAAATGGTCTGAACAACGTGGACCCAAACATAGAACTCAACGTGGCCCGATTGGAGGCTGTGCTCTCCACCATTTTTTACCAGCTCAACAAAAGGATGCCGACCACTCACCAAATTCAGGTGGAGCAGTCCATCAGCCTCCTGCTAAACTTCCTGCTGGCAGCCTTTGATCCGTAAGCTCCCTCTGAATATCTGTGACTCACTACACGTCCGGTCTCCCCTTCCTCTTGCGCTTCTTGGTCTTTATTCCAAAGAATTTTCTAGAGTAACCAACTGCTTCTCTTTTTCTTGGTCAGATACTTATCCCAATAAAGTTTCTATGTGTTTAATATAAATTTTAAGTGCTTTGGAAATGACTTAGGAGAGTAAAATAGCTCCATAGGAAATGGAGGACAATTGTATTTTATGTGCTGACCTTTATTTAACTCATCCCACGCTTCCTAGAAGCTATGGACGCTTGGAAACGTTGCGTGATAGGCCTGTGGAGCGATTTAATGAACCATGATGTGGGAGGGTGTTTTTAACGCTCTCCTTTGCAAATTGTCCAAGACAGTGCTTCTGAGACGTCATAACAAGACCCCAGAGCAAACAGATGTTGAAAAGGGTTCCTTCCTTGACCAGCCTAGTAAAAGTAGCCGTGACTTGCATTAAATGGACTGGTCGATAATGTACCATGTAAAACAACGTGATGCCATCCACACGCCACGACTGAAACTCAGCCTCATTATCTTATAACTTCCCCTCGCAGACTCAGGGAATTTCAGAACTGTCTGAGATCTTAAAGACCATTCTTCCAAACCTCTCATTTTACAGATGAAGGACCCGAAGCACAGAGAGATTGTCACTTGTCCAGTGACAATCGGCAGGTCCAGTGGCTCTCAGCATGAGAGTGGCAGAGTGGGAATTTAGAGATTCAGCTTCGATTTTTTTTCCAAGGCACATGCGGCAGCCCTGTGAAATGTAAAACCTCCCCTGAATCCCATTATCTGCTGAAAATTTCAAAGGGGCTTTTGCTGATGGCCCCTAGGCTAGATATAGGATCAGCACCTCCAATTTCACCCCTGGTTTTGAATATTAAGAAGGAAAATATTAATATTTTATTATTGAATATTAAGAAGGAAAATTGCTAGCTTGACCTTTCAGCAATCCCATTTTAAGACTCTCAGAAGATTTTGCTTAGTCTCGTTGTCTAGCCAATGCTTGGGAATATTTAAACCCAGCACTGGAGATGTTCCAGCCAGGCTAATGTTATTATGCCACTCACAAAAGTCACCAGCTGTCACTTTGCACCCTAGCGTGGTGACAGAATTGTACGTGCTTAGTTTGACCAGTATACATTATTGTCTCCATGTTAATATTTTGAGAAATTCTCAAGTTGAAATAAACAAGCAGTCCAGCCTGATAGATTCCACGCTTAGTCTGTGCAGCCTTCAGATGTGATGTACTGCTTTGGGCTAATCACTGTGGTAGCCAAGCGACAGGGCTGGGAGAGGAAGATGTGGTTCCACATGACAGGTGGCAGAGTGGAACCAAGCCGTGGAATTTCTATAACAGAATTTCTGTCGTGTCCCCTTAGCAAGAGCATGGCAGCTTTCAGACGTGTTACTGAAGTCTTCAGGAACCTTATTTGTTATAACAATGGAAAATGTAAATAGAATTTCCTGCTACATCTTGGGGTATTTCTAGAGGATTCATAAGGAATCAAAGCTAAAAAATAATTTGGACCAACTCTGTAAATACAGAAATGGGGCCAAATTAACAATAAGGATGGGGTATTTTGTGAAACAGATGGGGCTTAACCTAATAGACTTTTCACTTTTGTTTGGAAATATTGGGAAGAGCATTTCAAAAAGCAGAGCTGTAAATGTTCTCTAAATAGCTATGATAATGTAGCTGAATCATTGCAAGATTGTTGGATGCTAAGCTTAAGGATTATACCAAGGTAAAGAGTAGTTCGCACAAATGTTCAGAAGAAATGTTTGATTCCTAATCTTCTTACACATAGGAAGGCCCCTGATGTATTCTTTCAGCAATCTCATTGTAGTAGATTTAGAAACACATCCACCCAGAGAAATCTCATTGTAGAGATTCACAGACACATCCACATAGAGACCCCAGTCTGCAGATACTTCTGCCTGCTCTCCTTTGGCAGAGCAAGTGAATACAGGCAGTTCTACTGAAAAACAAATTTTCTGTCTGATGGATTTTGAAATTTTAGACAGTGTGAGAGGTAAGCCATCAGTAAGTCCCACTACCTGGAAATACAATTTAGAAGTGAATATAAGAATGGAAACAAGAATAAAATGACTGTTCAATTCTATCTCTTATAATAGTAAACTTCTAATTATCCAATTGAGATCCAGTATGGAAATCTGATGTCACTTCCTACTACCTGTCCCATAGTACCCAAATATTTATTTTTTATTTTTTATTGAAGTATAGTTGATTTACAATGTTGTGTTAATTTCTGCTGTATAGCAAAGTGATCCAGTTATACATATGTATACATTCCTTTTTTATATTCTTTCCCATTATGGTTTATCATAGGATGCTGAACATAGTTCCCTGTGCTATACAGTAGGACCTTGTTGTTTATCCATTCTATATATAATAGCTTACATCTGCTAATCCCAACCTCCCACCCCATCCCTCTCCCACCCCCTCCCCCTTGGCAACCACAAGTCTGTTCTCTATGTCCATGAGCCTGTTTCTGTTTGTAGATAGGTTCATTTGTGTCATATTTTAGATTCCACATATAAATGATATCGTATGGTATTTGTCTTTCTCCTTCTGACTTACTTCACTTAGTATGATAATCTCTAGTTGTATCCATGTTGCTGCAAATGGCATGAATTCACAGAACCCAAGTATTTAAGGGAGCCTTCTGTAGTTTGGTAGACATGAATGAGCCTGATACTGGTAGATCAAGGCTGTGCTGTTGCTATTTCAAAATCACTGAAACATTTAGGAGATTTTGCCCTCATCTGCTGTATTTTAAATGCACATACTAAAAGAAAAAGAGAGGAAAAATCCAAAATAAAAGAGTTAGAGATGCCTTAGCAACCTGGACTCTAAAGAGGTAATGTAAAAAAAAAAAAAAAAAAAAAAAAAATTTAAAGGAAAGACAGTAATTTAAACCCATGAAGAATAAGAACTTGCATTCAAAGAAATGTGTTCATTATTCTGCTTGTGCCTTAAAGTTCACCAGCCCCAGCCAGTTGAACTCTGCCAAGAAATAGTGACCTGAAATGAGGATCAAGGTCCACTTGACTTGGATGCATCCCTGGGAACCAGACTCACTTTCCCACAACCATAGTTCCCCAAGAGTAGCACCCTTCTGTTCCTCTCCCCGCCAGAATCACCTGGATCTCAGTTCTCACACAGGCATGCTTGCCGCAGGCTGTAGTCGGTTTCCCGGTTGTCAGGTTTCTCGGCTCTTTGGCCAAGTCAGCCTCAAGATACAGTACATCGCTACATACATAGGATGATTCGTAGACTGTCAGGAGCTAGCATGTGCCTCCAATGGCCTATGCCGTGCTTGCCGTCCTGTCACTGAATAGGCAGTCCCTTCAGCCTAGAAGGTTTTTGTCTTGATCACTTTCCTTCTAAAAATGGATACTTGGGAGGGATATCGCCCAGCGGGCTATTAACCAACCAACTTCTAAGCAGACCCTTTCTACAGCCAGAAGCTTTCTTCTCTAAGTGTCTCTAGGGAAATGGAGGGGTGTGCCTGGGAAGCATGGGAAAGGAGGTCTCAGAAGAAGGGAGCAGGGCTGAGAGGGAAGAAGAATACAAGGAAATGACCAGAGCCCTGAGTCAGTCTCCTCCTCTTCTGTCTTTCCTTCTGTGTCCCCCCAGGAACTGGCCTGCCTTGCCTCCTCCCCCGTTTGCTGGCAGAAGCCTTCCCCTGAGGCTCTCTCTTTCAGAACCCACTAACTCGGCAGCCCTTTTCCTCTCACTTGTCCATATCCCAATGGGGGAGGGACATCTCTTTGAAGTGTTCTAAGGACTTTTTATGTTATTACTTTTTAGGGAATTGAAAGTAACAACAACAAAAAAATGGCGGAAAGGTACAAGATGAAAATAATTCTTTAAAAAAACCCACAAAAAACATATATACCTTTATTGAGGTATAATGGTTACCTAGAAGATAATTCTTCAAAGTTGATCATGTATGGCCTTTTGGAGAGGTGGGGTCATAGACACTGATACACTGTGAAGCCCTTCAGCTCTCATGGCCAAGCTGCTCACCCTCTGCCAGGTCCCACTGTTCCTTGAACATGACTCTGATAGTCTCTTGAGATGCCTGTCTCTCTGCTTATCTGACTGACCCCCACAAGCTACTTTCAAGTGGGACCATGTCTTTTTCTTTATATGTACAGCACCTGAGCCAATATCCAGCTCATAATGAATCAGTGAGTGAATGAATAAATGAATGAAAATCAAAGGCGGGCTTAGCTCTTATCACACTAATTTCTTTTCATTCTTTTTCTGAGATTAAGTCCTCCTTAATCTCCAATCTTTTACTAAATCTAGTGGGTCTAAGTTTGCTCGGTCATCTAGATTCATACCCTCTGTTTTCACTTCTCCTCCACAGAGAAGATCACTAGATGTCCCTGGTTACTAATGTGGGTGATCCCATTTTCACAGAAGACATTAACGTGCTTCTCGTTACCTTCTTCCTGCTTCCCCGGGAAACACTAACATCAACTTCCGTCAGTTGACTTAATCTCATTTCAATTCAGGAGCCTCCCTTCTTGGCACAGTTCCTCATAAAGTAGATTATATGACAGGGGCCTCACTTTTAGCAAATATTATTTCCACATATATTCGAAAACTCAAAGTAGGACAATGATATATATTAAACAGTGGTTCTTCTATTTTTGGAGGTCAATTCTTTCTTTCTTTGTTTTTTTAATGTAGAGTCAGATTTTTTTTTTTTAATATCTTTACTGGAGTAAAATTGCTTTACGATGGTGTGTTAGTTTCTGCTGTATAATAAAGTGAATCAGCTATACATATACATATATCCCCATATCTCCTCCCTCTTGCGTCTCCCTCCCACCCTCCCTATCCCACCCCTGTAGGTGGACACAAAGCACCAAGCTGATCTCCCTGTGCTATGCGGCTGCTTCCCACTAGCTATCTATTTTACATTTGGTAGTGTATATATGTCCATGCCACTCTCTCACTCCGTCCCAGCTTACCCTTCCCCCTCCCCGGGTCCTCAAGTCCATTCTCTACATCAGTTCTTAATGCGAATTCTCTAATAATGATAATAATATTATAATTATGCTAAGATGCACTCAGCATTTACTGTGTGCCAATAATCTTACTGGTTTGGTGTTACATTATTATAATTTTCCAGGTTGAGTAAGTGATGAAGCTGAGACATAAAAAGGTTAGATAATTCGCAGGTCATACAGCTTCCTACTAGGTGAGGTAAGTGGGGAAAAATCCTTTTGTTTCAGGCATCAGTTTAAATTCAGCTCTATTCACGCTTTCTGTTTTGTCTTTTTATATGAGAATTAATGTGCTTTTTTCCCCCAGACTTACCCTGCTTATTACAGGATATTATTATTATGCTCACATTCCTAACCTTTCCAGTTTGTGATCTTTAGACATATTTGACAGAGTGTATGTGAAAGAGCTATTTGGACTTAACAAGTTTTACACTGTAGACTTACAGTTTTATGACAGCCATCCAGAGCTCCAAATCCATCGTATAATAGTCTTTCATAGAGAATACAAAATTCTGGAATTTTCCTCTTTGTTTGACATCTTGAACCTTGCTGAGCCATTTGAATATCCTTTCCCACTGCTGAGCCCCCGACATGATGAAAGGTACCACAGCACTGTTTCAGATGCATGGATGTGAAATAATCCTGGAACTCTGCCAAAATCCTTCTGCCTTTTGAGTTGTAAAAATGATTCTGATGTTCAATGCAATATGCACTGCAAAATACACCAACAAAATGTGTTGTTTACATGTGAGGCTCTATGGATGGGTGAGAATGAAGGAAAAAGAGAAGAGTCACACGAAACCAAATGTTCTTGGCATTTTATTATGTATGTGCCTCCATCTTTAAAATGTACTTGGCTTGGTGATTTTTTTCTTAGCACATCTTAAATCCAAGATGTCCACATTCTCTACTCACTAAAATTTTGTGCCGGTGGGAAATACCTTGTTCCAAGATTCCTACATGTTGCTAAAATGGAAGCTCTTTCCAAAGAATTTTCATAGTTGTAGATAAATTGAACATCCGTAATGTCACTCGTCTTCCTGTCAGATGTACTTTGGATGAGTGGCAGGTGGGATTTCATGGGAGTGAGGGAGACATGTCAACAGATTTGGCCCCTTCCATTCTCCATTCTAGACAAACTGCTGGCAAATTCACCTGGCCCAGTGCTATGAGGAATTACTTTCCCGGATGTTTTGCTAACATTATGGGGAGCCCAAAGTGATGCCAGGGCCAAATAAGGGATTTATTTCTATGTGTTCACATGTTAACTTTAGTCTCCCCAAAACAAGAGTAATTATGTCTGTGATCCCTTCTAAATTCAACATCTCACATGACTGCACCATCTAATATTAAGGGCCATTAAGTTAACCTTTGTAGTTTTCCTCAAAACTTAGTATTGCTCAGTATAAAACTTAAGTGGTAAATCAGAACATTTCACTTGTGCATTCATTAATTTAACTAACATGTATTAAGAACTCGCTATGTTCTAGGTGCTACAATAGACTGGGGATGATAGTTGAGTAAGACATGGACTCTGCCCTTAAAATGTGTTGTATTAAAATTAACTAGTTTTGACTCCTTATCCCAAGTAGATGATGGGCAAATTTGGAGGGTGGGAGCCACATCTTATTCATCTTTTTATGCCCCACCTCTGAGGCATTGCTAATAAATATGTATTGAGTTAATAAATGTGTGTTCCATGTGAACAAAATAATTCCCAGAGGAGAAACGTGTTATGACAGAGGCATGTTGTGGAAGACAGAGGAGGAAGCAATTCTCCCAGTGAATTAAGCCACCAAAGTGTGTGAGAAACCCAAGTGTGAGTGCTGGGCCTTTGCTGATCATAAATGCTTTCCAAATGCTTTGGTAAAATATGTTGGTAAGAGAAGAACTCCTGGTTTTAGTATTCTTAAATAGAGAAATAATTCCTTGAGCCTGTTCAAAAAAGAATCGGTCAGGATTCAATCTCACTTTCAGGGACTTGATATTTGTCCTGGGGTTCTGTAATTTCAAACAGGGAACTCTCTTGGGAACTTGGAGAAATTTTATTTTCTGTTTCTGTTGACCTAAAGCAAATAGACTACCAGTTATTTCTCCAGAAAGGGGAGAATAAAGGGTTTATTCGGGATCAACAAGGAATTGCTGTTTGGGGTCTGCAACCCTGGAGAGTCCCCACAGGGCAAGGCAAGGAGAGCACTTTTATAGAGGCGGAAAGGAAGTTGGGAGGGCTGTAGTAAACAGAGAGTGCATGGCTTTTCATTGGCTGAGTTCTTGCCAGGAAAGGAGTCTTTCTTCTTCCGGTTGGGCTCTGTTATCATCGCAGGGCAGGAGAGCGCCCCCTGCTGGCCTCCTGACTGTTTAATTGAGGTTTCTGTTTATTAAATTTTTACAGTTCCAACTTCAGCCTACCATCCCAGACCTATCAGTATCTATTTGTTCTTTTTCCTTCTTGTCAAAAGTAGATTTTCCTTCCCAGACAACTTTTCCCTAAAAGTAGTACCTTAGTTAAAAGAAGTCAGTTTGTCTCTTTGTATAGTCATAGAAAAAGCCCAGCATAAAGCAGTTACTCATTTTCTGTGATGATGAGTCAAACTTTGAAGTAATGCATGTTTTTAAGACAGACACTCCACCAATCTCCATATATATATTTTAACCAAAGAGTAAGTGCTTTCCTTTTCCCATTTTCAATCAGGTATGCCGCAGGAAAATTTGAAATTTTTCAGAATGAGCAAACAAGGTATAAGGGGAAATAAACAATGTAAAGAAACATTGATTAGTCAAGCAATTTTAGTTTCTACCTTTGATAATTTGCTGGTTCTCTTAAATATCCTTTTAGGTGTTAATTAAATACCAAGATAACAATTTAATTGGGTATTTTTGATGTCGAGCTAGAACAGGAAAGTAAAATTTGCAAAGGCAAAAGCTTCAGGATAATTGGCTTAAAAAAAATTTCTTTTCATGATGCCAAAAAACAAATAGTGAGGGGGAAGTGAGTAAAATATGTATATGCCTTTTGTTCTCTCTCTACATTGAAAGAGAAAACATTAAAATAAGTAAAATTTTGTTTTACTTTAAAAGTAAAATTATTCTTTTAATAAAAATGATAGGCTGGTAGTAAACTTATTTTTAAAGCTTTTACTGTACCTTTTACACTGGTAGCTTTCATTCACAAATAAAAACTTATGTGGTCATGTCATTGATCACTGATTCTAAGGCCCACTCTGGCCCTAAAAGTCAATGATTCTAATGACTACACTGTATGCTGTATCCAGTATACACTGTACACTGTAGACAGTACTCTCAAACACATTTGGCTCTGTTGCCACTTTCTTTTTTTTTTTTAATTTATTTTTTTATTGAAGTATAGTTGATTTACAATGTTGTGTTAGTTTCTGGTGTACAGCAAAGTGATTCAGTTTTATATATGTATTTCTTTTTCATATTCTTTTCCATATGTTTTATTACAAGATACTGAATATAGTTCCCTGTGCTATACGGTAGGTCCTTGTTGTTTATCTATTTTATATATAGTAGTTTGTATCTGCTAATCCCAAACTCCTAATGTACCCCTCCCCCACCTCCTTTCCCCTTTGGTAACCCTAAGTTTCTTTTCTATGTCTGTGAGTCTGTTTCCGCTTTGTAAACAAGTTCCTTTGTATCATTTTTTTTAGGTTCCACATAAGAGTGATGTCATATGGTATTTGTCTTTCTCTTTCTGACTTACTTCACTTAGTATGATGATCTCTAGGTCCATCGATGTTGCTGCAAATGGCATTATTTCATTCTTTTTTGTGGCTGAGTAATATTCCATTGTATCTATGTACCATATCTTCTTTATCCATTCCTCTGTCGACAGACATTTATGTTGACTCCATGTCTTGGCTACTGTGAATAGTGCTGCTATGAACATTGGGGTGAATGTATCTTTTCAAATTAGAGTTTTTCTGGATATATGTCCAGGAGTGGGATTGCTAGATCGTATGGCATCTGTTGTTTCTTGAGGTGGCAATCTGAACTACACGTGAAACTGAAGGTGTGCTGCGGCCGTAGCTTTTCATAAAAGCAAGACAAGCGTGTAGACTTTTTCTAGTGCTCCTCTTGGAGCACCATTTGCCCTGCAGCATTAGGGACAATCTACGTTTTTCATCCTCAGCACACTCTGGTGGGTCTACGTCCTGAATTGTGGCCAACAGCCAACATTCCATATGTGGCATTTAACCACTTTACTCCTAGAGGCATTGCATGTACAGAACTCACTTTGGAACAATATGCTGCTTTCCTGCTCGTTTGCCCAAGACTCCTAGGAGCTTCCTGTTATCCATCCTCAAGAGCTTGACTTTTCACTTCTTAGATACTTAAGAGATTTCACTGACCGTTCATGAGTCAAACTGTCCCAACTAAGGAAGATTCCTAATGAGAATAGCTCTTATGTTCTCCATTCGGGATGTACCAACTTCTCCCTAATTTTTGCTTCCGGTGTCAATGCCAATTCTTTTTTCACAACAAAATAGGGACACTGATCCCAAGGTGACTTTGTTTAAGTAATGATCTTTGGTGTGGAACCTTGTCAAAGACCTTTAGAAAATCTTTCTCTTTCCACTCCTTTTCTTCATCCTGTTATATCTACTGAAAATGTTCTTTAAGAAGATCCCATTGTATTTAACTCTTTGGTGCCTCCGTTCTCCATAGCCAAGTCCACCATCTCCACTCACTCATTCAACTCCTTAAGGGTTTATCCAGTGCCAGGGCTGAGCAAGGTCTGAACTCACCTGGTACTGGCGTGCTTCCCACGGTGTACATTCCTGCATACCCCTGAATCCTTCTTTGTGACAGGGGTCACATTTGCAATCTGACATAGTAGCTTACATACCAATAAATTCCAGTGGCCTAATTTCACCCTTCAGTTCCTGCAAAACTCTCATTGAGCCGCCCTCCACTGGGTGATTTATCTAGATTGATTATGTCAATTTGGCAAAATAGCTCCGATACAACCACTCTTGGGTTTAATAGCAGTAATCTTGCATTTCCAGCAACAATACAGGACTGCTCATCTCCCTAGGACCTTCTGCATTAAAAGCTAAGGTTTAAGAATTCACCCGTGAGCTATCATCATTTCATCCTCTGGAGAGCTCTCTGTCCCAACATCATCTGTGGTCTGTCCTCTTTCTTGAGTTAAATTGTCCTCTCTGAGTAACACTTACATATATACACTACCAAATGTAAAATGGATAGCTAGTGGGAAGCAGCTGCATAGCACAGGGAGATCAGCTCGGTGCTTTGTGACCACCTAGAGGGATGGGATAGGAAGGGTGGGAGGGAGATGCAAGAGAGAGGGGATATGGGGATATATGTATACATATGGCTGATTCACTTTGTTGTACAGCAGAAACTGACACAACATTGTAAAGCAATTATGCTCCAATAAAGATGTGAAAAAAAATATGGAAATTAATCCTGAAATTAACCCCAGACCATTTCAAAGCACTGGGTTTTACAGATCTTGAACTACTCTAAAGTAAATGTTGAAAATGTGAACTGCATAAAAAATAAAAATAAAAAAAAATTGTTCTCTCTGACTCATTGAAAGAAACTTGCATTTGCTCTTGAGGTCTCACATATAATACTCTTCAATTTCTCTGCATTTTGAAGATTACTTTATCACTATATTACTCCTGTTCTTCCACACTTTGTAGACTCTCCTGTTATTACTTGAACCATGTTTCAGCTTAGGAAGAGAAGCTAATTACTTCCTAAAGTAAAGTTATTGATACTTCCAGTTATCCATGCAATTGGGAATGCAGGGGATATGGAATAATCTTGAATGGGGTGGTTTTTACAAAATCATTGCATTTTTATTACAGCTACCTGCCTTAAAATTAGTGAACCACTTAATCAAAATTCTAGGGCACCTGTTATAATGATTAATAGTCATTAATTAATATAAGGAATTTATTGTTCACTAACGCTGTGTGAGACAAAGTGTGAGGCACTGGGAATTCAACTAATTGAGAGGACATAATTTCTGCCCCCAAGGATCTCACAGTGTGGAGATGAAATACATGCAGACACGTAAATAAACAAATCAAGGTCATTCAGTGATAGGTGAGTGACAGATGCCAAATAATTGGTAAAAGTAAAGGGAAGAGTGATTGCTTCCACATCAGGGGAAGAACTGTTTTCCGAGCAGAGTGAATGATGATATTGAGCTGAGACTCCATGAATGGGTGGGAGAGTCCTGAGCAGAGCATAGCGGGAAGGGCATTGATAGGACACTGTGGTGTGGAGTGCAACAGAAATGGTAGCAGATGAGCCTGGAGAAAACAGATAAGGTTAGAACTATATCCCTCGGGCAAACGGAGGCAACAGGGTTTTAAATAATGAAGTACCATCGTCCCTCGGTATCTGCAGGGGTTTGGTTCCAGGACCGCCTACTGAGACCAAAACCCGGCGATGCTCAAGTCTCTTACAAACAACCCCTATATCCACCCACGGTTGCTTAAATCCGCAGATGCAGAACCGCGAATACAGGGCTCTGACTGTAACATGGTCAGATCTGTGATATGAGTGTGCAAGCAGAGAGATCATTTAAGAAGTTATTACAGGGCTTCCCTGGTGACGCGTTGGTTAAGGGTCTGCCTGCCAGTGCAGGGGACACAGGTTCGAGCCCTGGTCCGGGAGGATCCCACATGCCTCAGAGCGACTGAGCCCGTGCGCCACAGCTGCTGAGCCTGCACTCTGGAGCCCGCGAGCCACAACTACTGAAGCCTGCACACCTGGAGCCCGTGCTCTGCAACAAGAGAAGCCACCGCAATGAGAAGCCCGCACACCGCAAGGAAGAGTAGCCCCCGCTCACCGCAACTAGAGAAAGCTCCCGCGCAGCAACGAAGGCCCAATGCAGACAAAAATAAAATAAATACATTTATTTTTTTTAAAAAAAGTTATTACAGTGTTAAAGCAAGAGCTGATAGAAGCCATGGCAGTCGGAAGGGAAAGAAGGAAGTGGGTTTAATATACAGTGAAGGGGGTATATCTAAACATTTATTTGGGTGGTAGTGAATTAAGGAAGAGCAAAAAATCAAGGGTGACCTCTTGCCCAGAATTCATTTCTGGGTAACTAGGTACATGGTGATTCTGACAACCCGAAGAGGGACTGTAGGAGGAAGAGCAGGTTAGTAGTTAAGTACTGGTCAGAGTATCATGAGAGGGCTTTGAAAGATAATGAGTTCTACTTTGAACATACTTGGTTTGATGCAGGATATCCAAGTGAAGATTTCTAATATGTAATTATGTAAGTCTGGTGCTTAGCCTTAGAAATATAAACAGGAGAGTCACTAGCATATAAGACTGGGTCAGTTTTGCATTCTGGCTAGCTGCCTTCTAGGTACTACGCTAAGAATGACAGCAACGAGGATGAATAACAAATGATTCCTCTCTGGAGTCTAGTAAGGAACAAAGACACAATAATTTATTATGTCTTATTCTTCTAATATGTCAGATATCTGAATCTTATTCATATAAATTACTTATTCTATATATTAAACCCTTGTCAATACAGACTCTACTTACCTTTCAGCTACATTATTATTTTAAATCACTCTTTTGATCATTCTTAAGAGTAGCAACCACCAAAGAAATGAATTACTAATATGATATGCTGTCTGGTTCCAAGGATATAATAAACAGTTTATTCCAGCTGGAAAAATCATTTAGCAGAAATATTCTACTTCTTATAGAATGACCTTTATATCACATTTTGTGAAGGACAAGTTAGTTATACCTCTTGAATCAACGAAGATTTGGCCACTCTCATGTCATTTAGGTAGGAGAACTATTCAAAAGATCTCTTACTTTTGCCCCTTTAAAATACCAACTCCCTTTGAAAAGTAAATGTATCACTTTTAAGGACAGTTGGCTTGTGGGTAGGAAATGATTGTTGAAAAAAAAAGTGTGATGAATAAGTCTCCATATTAACCCTAACCCTTTTAAAATTCAGGAATTACCTGACACACACAACTTAAGATTTTTCTGAAGCCTTGTTTAAATAAATTATAGAAACTGTGGCATCATCATACATAAAATTATTTTATGAAACCCAAAGTGAAAAGAATGTTCTGTAATTTTCATCCCCAGGTAAATAGCACATATTTCTTTGGCTACCAGTCTATGCTTTGAGCAAGGGGCATAGACAAAGAATAACTTAAAGATTCTGCAACCTCTTGAAAAAAGGAAACATCGAATAGAAGAGTTTTTCAGAAACGTGTTGAACTGTATTCATAACCTTTTTTTAAATGGATATGTTCAATAATGCATGCAACTCTGTTGTCCTATGATTTCTACAGAACAGAAAATGTCAAACTGTGTTATTGGATGTTCTTCACATGACATCTCTTTTTTTCTATCATCATTAAACAGGGAAGGCCATGGTAAAATTTCAGTATTTGCTGTCAAAATGGCTTTAGCCACATTGTGTGGAGGGAAGATCATGGACAAATTAAGATGTAAGTTATTCTCTGCATCTCTGTTTGCTTATCCCTCCTGTATACCATGTTTTCCTCTACCCCATTCCTGCCAGGTCCCCCTGACCATTTGTGACTTTCCTCATTCTATGAGAGTTGTTTGAAATATCATCTTCATTTGTCCTTGGATTTTGTCGTAGAAATGTTTTCATATTAGATAAATGTCAATGAAATGAATGTTTTCCTTCTACGTATGGATTATTATTTTTTATAACCTGTTGAGGATAACCAGTTACATTGTTCATGATACTAAAGTAAGATATACATTCTTTCACATTCATTGTACTGTAGAACTGCCTCACAGGCATAAGTTCATCACCATAGGGAGATGAAGACCGTGTTGGGCAACCTTCCGTTTCTCGATCATCTCAAGCCAAAGTTCCTGGCACATTTCCTCATTCTTCTCCACCAATGCTGTTCAAATCACTGGGCACTCCAAAGTTTCCAAAGTAGACATTGCCAGGGTGTAGGCATAGGAATTATGTACATCAACTATAAACTGAGAATTAACTGATGCCAATAAAGACATGATAGCTAGAGTGTTGAGTGATTATGGGCCTTTTGTGTACATTTTGTCACTAAATGTGGTAGTTTTTTAACCAACAAAACAGTGAGAGTTTTCTGATTTGTTTGCATGAAGCTGAGACATAGAGAGTTAATCACAGATGGTACCAGGAATTGAACCCTGACTTTTTCCCCGTACACCAGTGGTTTTCAAATTTTAGTATGTATGGAGGGCTTTTAAAAAAAATGGATTTCTGGGTCTCATTTCCAGAATTTCTGATTCAGTAGGCCTAGAGTGGGTGTATAGCAGGCAAGAATTTTCATTTCTCACTAGTTTAAAATCTTGTATATGTGGCTGTTTTGAAGAAAAATTGCCATGTAACCCTCTCCCTTCCCCTAAATATTATGAGTCTGAGTTATAATGCCGTATGACAAAGAACACTGTCATGGGAATTGGGAGTCCCAGGTTGCAGGCCCAGCTGTGTGACTAACTTGCTGATTATTCTGTGGAAGTCACTTCGCTTCTTTAGTCCTCAACTTCCTTCTCCGTCCTAAATTTGGGGATTTTGTTAGGTACCTGTAGGGTCCCTGCTGGCTACAGGCCTCCATGACTCACAGCCTTTAGGCTCTTTTGTCACCTGCTGCCTGTCAGCTGCTGAATGTAATCTCTTGCTTCTTGATGCACCAACAGAGGAAAAATAAAGAAAGATACCGGGGTCAGGGTGGGGGGGACCTTTATTCCTTTGGAATTTCCCCAGACATGTTCCAAGAAGAGTTATGTCATTGGAGCAGTAGATAAGGGGAACCCCACAAAACCACACATCTTCCCTCACTCCCAGGAACCTCCTTTCATGGACCAGCCAAGTGCAGTCAAGTTTCAGAGAAGCCCAAGCAGACCCTACAAGGTCCAGTTTAGTCTCTCTTCAGTTAGCCTGAAAGATGTAAAACTTTAAAAATATCTACCTCAGTACTTGATTGAGGATAACAGCTAAATTAGAAGGTGGCAGAAACAGTGTTCTTTAAAAAAAAATAACTTAGAGTAATCCCTAAGGCATTTCCTTCAGGGTTAGGCTAGGAAGAGAAAGTTTCGCAAAATGAACCAGGGCAGAAGAAGAAACTCCTGAGGGCCTTGCCTACTGACCTCATGTCACTATTGGCCACTTATGCTGAGGACAGTAGGTAAAGGTTTTTTTCAAAGTCTTAAGAAACATTTTCAAATACTTATTCAGTGTTAGGTACCTGGAGAAAAGGGTCCCTTAATAAAATAAGTTTGAGGAAAACTGAGAAAACCAGTTTTCTGCGCTCAGAACTCCTCAGAGCCTTTCGCGAACCAGGTTAATGCTATGCCATCAAGGACCCAGGTGCTTTCCATCTTTCTACTCAGCTCTCCTCTGTGTCAGATTTTATCCTTCTCCTGAAGGTAAAAGGGGGTACAGCAATTTCAGGAGTCACGCCCACTCCAGAGGCCCCCCAGCCCTTACGTCTCATGGCCAGGGTGGCATCACAGACCAATTACTACATCAACCACTGCTGACAGGAGAGGAATGCCAATGATGGTCAGGGAGTCTTCCAGCCATTCTCACCTCCTGGGCTGAGAAGGGCCACTACTTTCCCATAGCCAGGAAGAAATTTGGGGCCAATAAAGCTGAAGGGAATGGTTGTTAGGTAAGCAACAAACGACATCAGCACAGTTACAAAATTCAAGATTTAACTAAGTGTCCGAGCAGATCTTTACCACTTGTCAAATCCCTCAAAGTTCTCCCGCAAGTCTGGGATTTCAAAGCAAACAGTGTAACTGCTCCAGTGCTGTTTTCCCACCCCATCCCATCATTCACCAAATACCCATGATCAATGAGCAAAGCATGCATGCTTTCCAGTGGCCAAAGTCAATCCTCTGCAGCTCAGTGAAAGAAGTCACAAATGCACGAGTCCCATTGGAAAGAAGCTGTTCTCCAGTGTGCAGAAATAAGCTTCAGAGAGTCACAAATTCTGTAGAGAAACAGACTGTGTGATCACGACATTTCATGGTACCTTCTGGCAGAGCAGCAGACCTGAACGTGCCCCAGTTCTCTGAATGAGGAGTCACTATACAGTTAATCCCAGAAAGGTAGTTTTAATGGTTTCCAGGTAAGTCAGTTGAAAGCAATTTGGCCAAAAACAATTTAGCTAAAAGGAGTTTGGTTGGAAGAACCTCTCCAGAATGTTAATCAGAAATGAGTATCCTTAGTCACCAATATTTCAGTGATTGAATGAACAAATTGAATTGTTCAAACAGAATGAACAATGTTCATTGGCTGAATGAACAAATATGGGCAAATCCACCCACAGACAGCCATGGTTGACTCTTTTTTTTTTTTTTTTGACATTTTTTTTAATAGATCTTTATTGGAGTATAATTGCTTCACAGTACTGTGTTAGTTTCTGTTGTACAACAAAGTGAATCAGCCATATGCATACATATGTCCCCATATCCCCTCCCTCTTGAGCCTCCTTCCCACCCTCCCTATCCCACCCGTCTAGGTGGTCGCAAAACACCGAGCTGATCTCCCTGTGCTATGCAGCTGCTTCTCACTAGCTATGTATTTTACATTCGGTAGTGTATATATGTCCATGCCACTCTCTCCCTTTGCCCCAGCTTACGCCTCCACAGCAAGCTCCATACTCAATGGTGAAAAACTGAAAGCATTACCACTAAGGTCAGGAACAAGACAAGGATGTCCACTCTCGCAACTCTTAGTCAACATAGTTTTGGAAGTCCTAGCCATGGCAATCAGAAGAAAAAGAAATAAAAGGAATACAAATTTGAAAAGAAGTAAAACTGTCACTGTTTGCAGATGACATGATACTATACATAGAAAATCCTAAAGATGCCACCAGAAAACTACTAGAACTAAGCAGTGAATTTGGTAAGGTTGCAGGATACAAAATTAATGCACAGAAATCTCTGGCATTCCTATATATCAACAATGAAAAATCAGAAAGAGAAATTAAGGAAACACTCCCATTTACCATGGTTGACTCTTGGTAAGTGGAATTGTGGGTTTTCTTTAGTCTTCTTTTGCTGGCTTACATTTAATCATAAAACAGGCGGAGTAATGATTTTATAATAAGCATTGCTTTTATAATAAGAAAAATAAAATGAAAGGATATGGAATGTCTTGGGATTTTCCTTCTTTAAATTCTAATTCACTTTAAGCCAATATGCCAACTGCGCTTGTTGGGCAGTTTTTCTATTTTTGTGCATAGGAATGAAAGAGATTTAGTTCATTCCAACTAGCCCCTTCATGTTGGAGAACACAGGGCAAGAATTGTTAGCTGAAAATAATTTAGAAATTTTAAAAAGCAAAAAAGTAGAAAACAGCAGAAATTTTAAAGCTGAGTTTTAAAAGCTGCTTTAATTGCATTAAAAGGGACAGCAACCCCCATGTTGCATCCCAATTTCCAGTGCTCAGGTCCACCAGGAACCAGTATGCAGGGTGTTCATCAGGCACCCCAGGCAGCAGAGAGTGTGAGGGCGCTCCCTGCAGGCGTGGGACATAGCTACCTATACATAAACGGACCTAATATAATACATTCTGTTTCTGTCAAAGTGGTTTTGGTCTGATTATAGGCTGTTAAGGATCTTAAGGAATTCTGAATCCAATGCAATAAGCCTGGAAAGTCAGGTGCTATTCTAAAGCTTCTGGGGAGGGCTTGTTTATGGCAAACACCTTGTTTTTCCTGAGTTTCTATTACTGAACAGGTTGTTCGACCTCCAAGCTTACCTCCAGGGTAATATTTCTAACTTGCTGGCCTGCCTTTAATTCTTCAGTACCTCCTTCATTACTGATTGTTCTTTATACTTGGCCTAGAAGTCCCTTTTGTAAGGAAATCTTCCCTGACTCACTCCTCCCTCTAGGAACCCTCTCTCTGAGCTCCTGCTGCACCCTGTACACCCTACTGCTCCTGTACTCACACCACCTTGTCGCCGTACATGATGTCGTGTCATCCAGGATGCAAGCACATCTCTGTCATCCCCAATAGACTGGGACCTCCCAGAGGGCAAGAACTATGTCCTGATTTTTCTGTATAACCATGGCTTAGCGCAATTTCATGTTTATTAGGTGCCAAGTTAATTTTAGTTTAATAAATCAATGAATGTAAGTTCTTCTGAAGTATCATTGTAAGGTGCTGCAGGAAACACAAAGGTAATTTAGGCTATGATTTGGAACCTTATAGAACAGTCCTATCGGGGAGGCAAAGTCTAAACATACAAGGTAAATGGCAGAAAAGTGTGATATAAAATTAATAATAAAAACAGATAACATTTCTGTACCATATACTAGGTGCCAAGCATGCATCTGTGTGCTTTACATCTAGTAACTAGCTTAATCCTTGAAACAGCCATCTATATTATATAGATACACATATATTTCATGTTATAAGCATATGACATATATATGTGTATATATATATATATATGAGTGTGTATATATATATATATATTAAAAAAACAGAGGGCCCAAAATTAAGGTACAAACACATACCATGTTGAGAGCTTCCTCAGAGTCCCCTCATTTCTTTTTAAAAACCTGAGTGGTCATGAACAGCCACTTGCCTTTAATCCCAGGGACTTAGCCCTAGTTTGGCTATTGCTTAGTAGAACTTTATCAGTACAAATGAATTTAATATTAGCTTCAAGTTTGTGAAAGGTCACTGTTGGTACCCCTTCTGCTTTTACTCTAGTTAGAGATGTTGTTTAAATTATTTCAGTGGGAGATTTGAAAAGCCTAAGCTACTTTTCAAAATGTGCCCTGGCCTAGAAAATCCAAATCTAAAAGTTCATCAGGATGGCCAAATTATAGTTAACCGCCTGGCTCCCGAACAAACAACGTGGCAGCTTTAATGAGAAAGTACACTTACTTCTTCAAGGTTTCTTCTTCCTCCTTTTGATTGGAATTCTTGAGTTTCTATATTTGGAATTATACAAGAGTTTTGTTTTTTGCTTTTTGGTTGTTTTTTTGCTGTTGGCAACTTCTTTTTTTGACTAGTTATAATGAAACACGAGAGATGAAATTCACTAAGTAAACAATATTGTGAAAGTGAATGAGAACAACATTAATTTTTGTTGCTCATGTAGAATTTCTGTAGCTTCATAATTGATTAACTATTTTAAACACAATAGAAACCCTTTGTAAGTGGACTATTTAAAGAAAATGAGAGCCAATTCACATCCTCAAAACAAAATCCAATAAAAGCCTATAATATGCTTAACATCTGGCTGCGGTGTAAAACAATGTCCCCAGATTACATTTTGACCTTGAAAAATTAAGTCCAAAATGAGTAGAGGTAGCATATTGACTTTACAACAGTTTATCCCAGCAGCTGTGCTGGCCTAGTTACAATCTAGCATGGTGACAAACCATATAATAGCCAACCCTTTCCTTCCAATAGTGATCTCCACAGAGGAATTATAGAGTACCTTGGGAAATTATGCCAATAATATTCATTAAGTGCCCACAGTGGCAGAAACTGAAAAGAGGTTCAGTGAAGCCAGTGGCTCTGCTGAGAATAATCTGGAACCCTGACTTTACCTCACTGATCGTCGGCAAGGCCAGGGTTCCTCTTGACTGCATGAGGCAAAAGACCCTTCCCCATAAATCAATTGCCTTCCACCCAGAACACTATGATTTATAGGAAGTTTTCTGCTTCTGTGGGAAGTTAATCAAGTGTTTTCATTGCATCCTTATCCCCATTATGTCTTTCATTTTTCAATATCTTAAACCAAAATCCAAACGTTTTAGTGACAATGTAGACGGGTAAATAGCTAGCTTGCTAGATACACACACACCCTAACATTGTCGTAATATTTTCATTGTGTATTTCAAAAGAAGTCAGCATATTTCTCACATGTACAAAAATTCCTCCCGTTGAGTTATATATGAGTTGATAATTGACCTCAAACTAAAAATGTGATGTTCTCTGTCTTATCAAAATATGCTAATTTTATCCAAGTTACTAGTTAATGCTGTATGCCAGAATCATCTACAGAAAGACACCAGAGAAAACACCATGCCAGGAATATCTCAGCATAAAAACTAGCTTTCATATTATTCTTTCATAATAAATTATATATTTAGTTTCTGCCACATTTTTTGTTATTTGCAGTAGATACGTTGAACTAAAACAGTGGGGAATCTTTATGTGATGAATAACGATCTTTCCTTTTCCATCCATCAGATATCTTCTCAATGATTTCTGACTCCAGTGGGGTGATGGTTTATGGACGATACGATCAGTTCCTGCGGGAAGTTCTCAAACTACCCACAGCAGTGTTTGAAGGGCCTTCATTTGGTTACACAGAACAGTCAGCTAGATCCTGTTTCTCTCAACAGGTAGGAGAAAACTTGTTTAAGGAAGTATCTCTCGGTGGCTGCTTTCCTGTGTGTCACTCCAAGTCACTACTTCTTCATGGTAACTTGTAGCGTATCTTCCAGCTTCTGAGAAATGACCTCTGAGTCAGTAACTGAACTCAACACATTTGGATAATAATAATAGGTGGTGTTTCCTGACCATGAGCCAGGCATCATGCTAAATTCTTAATTTGCATTGTCTAATTTAATCCCTACAACAACGCTATACCCTCGGAAACATTATTACCACCACACTATCAAAAGGGCTGAATTGTTACTCAGCCTCACATGAAACACAAGTCTGACCCAGCACCGAGCTTCACCAATGTTTAGCAAAGGAGACAAGAAAGGAATCACAGCACATGCCCCATGCCATCTGGGAGGCCCTAAATCTTCCACTAAATTGGGGCTCAGAGCAACATGTTTTAACTGGGGGTGGTAAAAGTCAGCCAAGGGAAGCTGCTTAGTTTTGGGGGACTCTCTGTGTTTATATCTCTCCAGTCATGTGGAAAATCTACATGTCTAGAACTATTCTTCAGCACAGCATAGTGGAGATTTAGACATCCATAAACCGAAGATTTGTTTACAATTTTTAAAAATCCGAACTAACCAAGTATGTCCTCTAAAAGGATCCCTTAAATAAGAAATCAGTGCTTAGCAGCCACTGAAAAGCTGCATTTAGCTCCAGCTAGTAAACCTCATCTGTCTATCTATCTGTCTGTTTACTTGGTGATCTAAGAGGTCAAAGGTGGTGCCTCGGGCATCCCTGTAGGGCATGGGTTTATACAGAATTATAAATGTATCCATACACTCAATAAGAGAAGGGATGGCTTGATACTTTAAGTATCAAACTCTACTCCCCCTGGGGGGGAGGGGGGGGAGGGGGAGGATGGGGTCTCACCCAGGAAACCTGTCTGACCTTTCCCACGCCCTCACCCCCAGGCTGGCTTAGATACCTGGCCTCTGTCCCCAGCTAAAGCGTACTCCTCTTTGGAGTTCCCTTTCCCTTTCGAGTTGGTGACCTCAGAATGGACCCATTCACCTAAGCCTCCTTCTGTACAACTTCTTCACCCAGAACTTCTCATCAGTCACCAAGTCCTACTGATTTCACCTTCTAGAATTTTCTCAGATCTCTCCTCATCATCCTCGATTGCCTGGCCTCTTGCATTAAACCCCAAACTGATCTCTCTGCCCCTGGATTTACTTGTTTGTACCTTTGTTGATTTTAGGTAGTGCATTGTAGAATCCTCAGGAAATATACTAATGCCTCCGAATATTTCTCATTAAAAGTCAGCCAGAATAATAGGACTTTTTTAATCTAATAGGATTTATATATTCAAAAAAACTATATAGGATGTTGCATTGCTCAAAATTCCTTTTGAAATATCCTAGAGACTGCCCATTATATAATCTTTTATATACCCTCAATGATGAGAAATTTATATATGTGGAAATCATAGTAGCATTTTTTGACTTCCAGGAGTGATTTTTAGCCAGTATGATGAATGGTCAAAATGGATAAAATCATGTGAAGTACAAAAAGAGGCAACACTAATAAATATAATAAGACCAGTTTATTTTTGTGCTTCATAAACTGGCTATAGCAGCAGTTCGAATGATGAAATTCCAAAATTGTTTTAATTGCTTCATTGCAAAGCCACCCCAAATGATTGTTTTGAAACACAGTATTATTTTAGACATATGAATTGTAGTAGCTTTTGAAAAAATACTGTCTCATTACTTACACTTTATATGATTTATCTTTTAATAATAATGCTAATAACAACCCTATAAAAAGCTTATTTAGTATTATGAGGTAAAGCTAAAACTGTAAATATCTGTCAATAAGAAAACATTAATAGAAGGGTACCAAAACAGTTGTTTTCTGAATTACAAGGACAAGTGTAAGGTTTAAGCCTTGAAAAGGCACTGTAGCTCTTCAGGGCTGATTTCTTATCTGAAAATATAAAACTATCCCATCCACCTTGATATTCTAATCCAAAAATTTAAATAAAATAGTGATTTTTGCATGTAAATTTTTTGTCATTCATACTATGAAAATATCATATATTAATATAACTTCTTATTTTTTCATTTTGAAAGAAACTTATAGATAAAATACATTTCTTTTCTGCATCAGAAAAGCCCAGGATAATGACACAGAAGCTGACTGAATTGTAAGAAAAGATACATAAAGAAAATAGAGAAGAGAATTTTTTTTTAATTTAGAGTGTTCTTTTCTAACAGGGAAGGATAGCTCCCTCCGAACAGGATTCACTCCTAATCTTGTATAGCAGAACCATTCACATTAACCACAAAATATTTAGTCCTTATGGAAGTTGAGGAGCTTTGAAAGGGAAGCTGTTCTGCAAATTTAGAAGACTGATACGGGAATTGTCGAGTGTGCCGTGATGTACTATTGGGTAAAATTTTATGGAGAATGTCTACTCTCCATCTTTCCTCATCATTTTCATACTGTCCCTCATGTATGAAAATGATCCCCTCAGAATTGTTTTTCTCCTTGTGATAATATTGACTCAGCCTCAGTGGAGATAATCCAGTCTTATGTAGGCTTAAATATAAAAAGCAATTAATGTTTTAAATTCAGAACTAGTTTCAAGCTCTGTTTCTTTATGTATTAGGGGTTAATTGAATGTCTTGTTTCTTCTATCTCAAATGATATTTACAAAGCAGGTAAATTAGGATTATTCTTGGTTCTAAATTTTTATGGGTTTTTTGATGCAGAAAAAAGTCACCTTAAATGGTTTCTTGGACACGCTCATGTCAGATCCTCCCCCGCAGTGCCTGGTCTGGCTGCCCCTTCTGCATCGACTGGCAAATGTAGAAAACGGTGAGTAGTTACTACTGAGGCAACTTTTTTAGCCTTTTTTTTAAATTGAAGTATAATTGATTTACAATGTTGCATTAGTTTCATGTGTACAACAAAGTGATTCAGGTATATATATACACATATAAAACAAAATATATATTCTTTTCCCTTATAGGTTATTACAAAATATTGAGTATAATTCCTGTGGTATACAGTAGGTCCTTGTTGGTTATCTATTTTAAATATGGGAATGTGTATATGTTAATATACATATAAATAACCTATATGTATATGTTAATCCCAAACTCCTAAGGCAATTTTTTTAATTACCGAAATTAGGCCATCAAGTCTATAGTTATTAAGCCAAGGTCATTGTTTTAGAGAGGTCTATTTAGTAGTTCTGAATTTTAATAGAACTAACCTGTCTCCCTCATCAGTAAGGCCTTATAGGTGCACTGCAAAATTAGGACTGTCCGTTCTAAAAATTTATTAAATCTCACAGTCTACCTCTCAGTTACAAATCAGGTGTGGCTTAAAAACTTACTGTAATGGAAAGAGAACCTCAGTAAGGAATGTGACATTTTCTAGTATTTGTTTTAGGTATGAACTTCTACTCTTGGAATACCTGGCATTGACTATTTCTTCCTAGGCACTCCATCAGGAATAGGTGGAGGAGATAGAAAAAAATTGGATGGTTGCACCTTGCTAATCTTTAGTCATATGCTCCAAATTGTAAACTTTCAATGGTTGTATTTATGTAAAAGAAATGAGTAATGTAACTTTTGTCATGTGCTTTTGTTTGTATAAAAGCAAGTATTTCTATGATAAAAGTAATTACTCTTGGCATATCCAAACTTAAATATAAAATACAGTTCAGAACAAGGTTTAAAGAAATTTAAACATGGAACAATTCAGTGCCTCCATCTGATCTTTAGATGTTCTTATTTACTGTTTAATTTAACTCTGGGAATTCTCTAGCCTTAAATAGAAAATAATTTATCTCCTATCTCTTACTAGAATCTTAACTTCTACACATCTCTTTAATATAAATTGGGGTTAAAGTTAGCTTATTTTAGATTCCCATTTAGAACATCTGGCATCTGCCCTAGTTATCTCCCTTAGTTAAAGTTATAAATCTATCCTGTTCTGCTCATGGAGAAGATTTAAAGAATGAACTTATACTAGTTTCTCTGTAAGCACTACCAATCGTAGATTTTCTTTTTATGCTTCTTATTCATCTGCTAGAGCAAAGAGCAATCAAGGTCCAGATCATGCAGGATGAGTTCATATTACTGTTTTGCAGTTTAAGAACTAGTCATTTTCCAATTATAAAGTTGTCGTTTCATGCCTTCTCTCTCAGCATTTCCTGTTGCAGGAAATGAGTTCCTTAGGCCCTGTCCCAGAACAGTTGTCCCTAGATTCAAGTCTCACTTCAGCCTTTCCCAGGAGCCAGAAAAAGGGGATATGATGCTGGTTCAGAAGACAATGTGTTCAAAACTGGTTATGTCTTTGTTTTTACAATTTACTTTTCATCTTTATTTATTTATTTATCTATTTATTTATTTATTTATTTATTTATTTATTTTTGCATTATGGTTCGCTTTTTTTTTTTAACATCTTTATTGGAGTATAATTGCTTTACAATGGTGTGTTAGTTTCTGCTTTATAACAAAGTGAATCAGCCACACATACACGCATATTCCCATATCTCTTCCCTCTTGCATCTCCCTCCCTCCCACCCTCCCCATCCCACCCCTCCAGGTGATCACAAAGCACCAAGCTGATCTCCCTGTGCTATGCGACTGCTTCCCAGTAGCTATCTATTTTACATTTGGTAGTGTATATATGTCCATACCACTCTCTTACTTTGTCCCAGCTTACCCTTCCCCCTCCCCGTGTCCTCAAGTCCATGCTCTACGTCTGCGTCTTAATTCCTGTCCTACCCCTAGGTTCTTCAGAACTTTTTTTTTTTTTAGAGCCCATATATATGTGTTAGCATATGGTATTTGTTTTTCTCTTTCTGACTTACTTCACTGTGTACGACAGTCTCTAGGTCCATCCACCACACTACAAATAACTCAATTTCGTTTCTTTTTATGGCTGAGTAATATTCCATTGTATATATGTGCCACATCTTCTTCATCCATTCATCCGATGATGGACACTTAGGTTGCTTCCATGTCCTGGCTATTGTAAATAGAGCTGCAATGAACATTTTGGTACATGACTCTTTTTGAATTTTATTTGCATTATTTTCCCTGGCTGGTTAGCCAGAGTATAAGTTTACCAAAAGCATGAATTGTTCTTATTGTTGTTGATATCTTTAGCTCATAACATGCAGTTACTTGGATTCAAATCTCAAATATTTTACCTTGCCTGCTTTATAATTCAAATTTTCTGCCAAAGAAAGTTGTGTCTCTTGAACTATCTGACTTAGAACTGTATTCAGACAACTTACTCATCTCTTTGGGCCCTATCCATCTGCCTCTTGGGAAATTAAAAAAAAAAAAAAATCTGTTAAACGAAAGCAGTGTCACTCATTAAATAAGCCCATTAGCTACTCCATTTTTTTAAAAAGTAACTCAATTTTCCCATCCAGTTTTTCTACTCTTCTTCCATTTGCCTTTCTTTCTTCTTCCTCTCATTTTCCATTTCTCTCGTATTTGCTCTCAACCCACTGGACAATCAGCTGTGTTCATCCATTGTGCTTCTGAGTCTTCTGTGAGCTGTGCTGATCTCCTAGAGACAGAGAGCATTTGGGGGAAAGGTGAGCCAGTTTGGGTAATTTATAGTCTTGTAGTATAAGGGACGGGAGTAAGAAGAGCAAATGGAGTTACAGAGATTTGCCATTAAAAGAACCCCTCTCCTCCATCCCCTTCCGTTTCTCCCACCTCCACACACATGCTGGAAAAGGGTAGTGAGAGGCTAGGAATAAACTTAATGCTCCTCTCGGCGAAAACTGACGATCATCGGAAATCATGGCGCACAGCAGAAAAATGCAATTCTTGTTGGACTGTATTTTTCCTTCTTCTGGCTCATACTTTTGTTTTCTTGTTTTTTTCTTCATTAACTTGCCCCTCAGTCTTCCATCCAGTTGAGTGTTCGTACTGCCACAGTGAGAGTATGATGGGATTTCGCTACCGATGCCAACAGTGTCACAATTACCAGCTCTGTCAGGACTGCTTCTGGAGGGGACATGCCGGTGGTTCCCATAGCAACCAGCACCAAATGAAAGAGTACACGTCCTGGGTAAGGCAAGGTCCAGGCAATACTTACAGTTGGATGTGTGAGTGTCATCCAGAATGCAAGGGAACGGCAAGCATGGTGACTGAATCAAGCGACACACTTACCTTCTCCTCTCGCATTCTTTCCTTCCCCTCCCACTCCCCATCTTCCTGGGACGTCTTACTTACTGTGTCTGAACTCAGTGTAGCTTCCTAAGGCTTAAAATATAGGAAGACTCAAATGCTATTACTTCTTGGAATATAGATAATTCAGTATCGATTTAGGTAACAACCAAACAGCAAGCACCTTCTGGAACATAATCTCATTTTCACAGTAAGTTAAGGTTCTTTTCAAGTTTGGGGGTGGTTTGTGGGAATTGCCTAAAAATTATTGTTAGTTAGATTCTGGAGTTGTCTTAACTGCATGACTGGCACATGAAGGAAAGACCTGTGAGTGTGTGGGCTTAAGGATGCTGTTTCATTCTACTTTTTTAGAGGAGGGGGAGATTTTAGAAAATCATCTTTTCATGAGTAGTGCAAGTGACTAACTTGCTGGAGGTGACCTGTGATACTAACCTGCTAAAGGTGACCTGTCCGTGTGATGAAAGTGTTCTCAGGAGCACGTGGCACTGAGTCTGTGGGAGGAATTTGACTCCGTGAGCTTGCTGTTCAGGTGGTTTACAGTTTGCTGACCTCTGTCTCAGTTAAACTCAAAGACCAGATCCAGTGATGTTGTTCTGATGCTTCTGTGAAAGTATTACTCTATGTACAGATTATTTTTCTTGGAGTGTGCCATCAGCCCTGCCAACTCCTCTTGGAATAGTTCTATCACAAGAAAATGCAGACATTTTTAAAGTATTTTTTCTATATTTTAATGTGTCTCAAATCAACCTATAGTCTTTACTTAAAGAGTAACTCATTTTGTTTTTAAAAAGGTCTTCAGATATGCATTTTAATTGAAGTATAGTTTATTTACAATGTTGTGTTAGTTTCAGGTATACAGCAAAGTGATTCAGTTACACATATATGTATAATACATATAATATATATATTCTCTTTCAGATTCTTTCCCATATAGGTTATTACAAAATATTGAGTATAGTTCCCTGTGCTATACAGTAGGTCTTTGTTGTTTATCTATTTTATATACAGTTATGTGTATATGTTAATCCCAAATTCCTAATTTATCCCTCCCTGCCCACCTTTCCCCTTTGGTAACCATAGTTTATTTTCTATGTCTGTGAGTGTGTTTCTGTTTTGTAAATAAGTTCATTTGCATCATTTTTTTTAGATTCCACATAGAATTAATATCATATGATATTTGTCTTTCTCTGTCTGACTTACTTCACTTAGTATGATAATCCCCAGGTCCATCCATGTTACTGCAAATGGCATTATTTCATTCTTCTTTATGGCTGAGTAGTGAGAATATACATTTTAAATCAGGATGTTCTTTCTAGGAATTATTATTGGGAACTGATATTCAGTGCAAATATATTAATTGTTTAGCACATGTCAGATTATGAGTTCAAGTAAGAGTTCTTCACTAAGGCATTGTATACTGAGGGCTTGATGCCAGTTCAAATGCCACCCATCACTACTGGCTATATCACATGCTGAGAATAGATATACTAGCACAGATCATGAAATACCATTTAGTATAGGACGCTGGAGGAAATACTTTCTATTTTCTTATTGTCAGCGTATTAGCAATTTTCAAATATGTTCTATTCCAAGTCCTAGAGGGTTGGTGATTGTAGACTGATTATTTGTAATTGTTGTTTTATGTAAATGCTGAAGTCAGATAAGGAGCCTTTTCTTAGGGGTAGTGAACTCTGCAATTATATGGCAGGACAATGTCTTTACAGAGCAGGATCAGAATTCTCACTAGGACAAAGGAGCCCCAATGTTTATGGGGTGAAGAGCCGTTGTTACTGCTGTTTTAAGTGTGCTAAGAATTACACCTCCTAGCAAAAGCCAAAGAGGGACTTCTTGGACAATGTCCCCATTGCTTAGCTTTTAAAAATGAGGACAGGGGCTTCCCTGGTGGCGCAGTGGTTGAGAATCTGCCTGCCAATGCAGGGGACACGGGTTCGAGCCCCGGTCTGGGAAGATCCCACACGCCGCGGAGCAACGAGGCCCGTGAGCCACAACTACTGAGCCTGCGCGTCTGGAGCCCGTGCTCCGCAACGAGAGAGGCCGCGATAGTGAGAGGCCCGTGCACCGCGATGAAGAGTGGCCCACGCTCACCGCAACTGGAGAAAGCCCTCGCACAGAAATGAGGACCCAACACAGCCATAAATAAATAAATAAATAAATTTATAAAAAAAAAAAAAAAAGAAGTGAAAGGGAGATCAGGCATCTAGATAGTTCAAGAGCTAAGGAGGAACTGGTAGGATGTAGGATTCAAGGATAATTAAAAAAAAAAAAAAATGAGGACAAAAGTCACTTCGTTATATTGCCAGTTATGGACTCTATGTGTCAAAGAAAGTGACAAAATGATAAATCGCTTCTCACAGAAAGGAAAAATTGGGGTAAAGATTTATTATATGTGGTAGACTATTTTTGATAATCTTGGCTGTGAAATTTTAAAATAAACATTCCACTGGTCCAAATGAAAAAGAGGTAGCATGATGCTCTGGAAAGAACATAAACTTTAAATTCTACAGACTCAGATTGAAGTTCCACTTTTCCTTCTAACCGGATGTATCCAGCCCACTCCTGAAACATCTAGTCCCTGGATTCCCACAAAACCTCCTACCCATCTCCTTACTTCCATTCCCATCCCCTCTCAAACCTTTTTCTGTTCTTAAAGAGAAGCAATCCTTCTAGAATCAGGTCACCTCTGAGATTTAACCTGTTCATTGTCTCCCTCTGCATTTGAGATAAAGACCACAGTCTTGGATGCGGCATATAAGACTTCAGTGGTCTCCCTCCTGCTTTCCTTTCCAGAACAGGGTCTCCTGTTCTTCCTCCATCTGGAATTACCTTCCAGTCTCCTGAGTTTTGTCAGAAGGACCCCTGCTGTTCATTAAGTCCCAGCTCAGACGTCCTGAGCACAATGACTGCTTCCAATTATCACAGCATTTGCTGACACTGTGCAGCCCGAGGCAGTTACCCTGATGGCTAATTCCAAGCATGCTGGTCCCAGCAAAGAGCAAAATCCTTGACTTAGAGTAGATTATCAAAGATTTCCTGAATGAATGAATGGATATCTACTATGAAAGCAAATCATCTGATGAAATGTTACATAAATGTTGATTGTTATCACTTGAACCTTTCTTCTTCCTTCCAGAAATCACCCGCTAAGAAGCTCACCAACGCGTTAAGCAAGTCTCTGAGCTGTGCTTCCAGCCGTGAACCTTTGCACCCCATGTTCCCTGACCAGCCTGAGAAACCACTCAACTTGGCCCACATCGTGTGAGTATCTCTACCCTCCAGACTGAGAGACAGCTTTCTTCACTGCTGCATGTGCAGATCCATACAAAGACAATTAATTTCCTATTAGTTGTCAGGGACCAGGTTTTAAATTTTATTGTCTTAAAAAAAAAGAGTGAAAGTCATGTTATTATAATTTTTTTCGTGGAGAGGTATACAGTACTTCTGCCCAGATGTACAAGTATGCCACACTATATAATTTACCTTGAAGTGGAAAATATTCAAAAATTTTATAATTGTAAAATAAGGATGTTATTGGAGTTCGCACAATTGGACGTTAATAATCAACGGAATTACCGTGGTCAGGAAATTTTAAAGCACACCGTACCTTAACGTCATGTGTGCTTTGAGTCCCAAATAGAGAAGCCCTCTCTTTCCTTTCTCTGCACAGCCAGTCATCTTAAAGATGCCAGCAAACCTAGAAATCATTGCTGTTGTTGTTGTTTTATCCCAAGTTACATAACTTTAGAAGAATCATGGCCTGTGCAAGGGAGGGTTGAAGAGGGGGTATTGGAGGGGGAATTCATCCAAAGTATGTGTGAGTTTGGGGGGCAAAGGGAATTGGGACAAGGAACGGTGCTACCACCCACCCCTTCCACCTCCCAAAAGCCTCATGTCGGGGGACCTCTCTCAAGCCTGGGTGGCTCAGAAAACAGAGGAGGCTTAGGTAGAAGAAAGTATTTCTTCCTTGCTGTTATCTTGGGCTCAGAAGAAGAAAGAAGTTCATTACCTACTTTGGGGCACAGTTAGGAGTTACGTAGTCACAAGTGCCTCAGGAAGCCTCTAGAACAGGCTTTTCCCCTCCTTCTGAACTGCCTTTCATTGTGCGCGCTTCAGCACGACCACCTGCACTGCAGGGCCTGTGTTTGCCTGTTGACCTCGAGAGGTGGGCTGTTGGGACACATGGGTGTTAGGAATCCACCAAGGCAAGGTTCACGCTTCAGGCGGATGAGAACATAACCCATTAGAGGCACTGTGGTGCATCTCAGAGCCTTAGGAAAGCAACCACTCTTTCCCCTAATGGACATAAACAGATCCCATCAAACCACTGTGCTGCAGCATGTCTGTGGACTTTGTATAAATCCCACAGGGCTTTGTTTGGTTTACTCTGGGTGTGCGCTGAGGGTTCATTGCCCCCAGCAATCCACACAAGTCTGGAAGCATCCACAAACAAATGTAAACTGATTCTGTAGAATGTGGTTGACTTATTTTTGGAAATTCTGCTCCCCAAAATAAGCCTCAAAGTAAACCAGGGGTAAAGAAATCTGGGAAGTGTCCCAAAGGACCAATCACTTGCAGAAAGCGAGCTCATACAAGCTGTTCTCCTAAAGTCTTGACTTACTTCCCCATAGCCAGGGACGATCACTTAGTTGCTTGCGAATGAACAAAACGTAAGTGAGAGTAGGTCTGGGCTCTCTGAGCTTGGCCACGGAGTCACTGTCTACCAGCCCCCTTAGGGGTTCCCCCCCAAGAGAACAGCGTTCAATCTGAGCTGATGGGTGTGGGGAAGGTAGGGAGAGGATGGGGGTAAACAGCCTGGCTCTAAGAGCTTTGCAGCAAAACAGAGTTAGGATGGGGCCTCCCACTTGGAGACAGAATTAAGAAGCAAGGCCAGGGACTTCCCTGGTGGCGCAGTGGTTACGAATCCATCTGCCAATGCAGGGAACATGGGTTTGAGCCCTGGTCCGGGAAGATCCCATCTGCTGTGGAGCAAATAAACAGCCAAAAATTAATAAATTTAAAAAAAAAAAATGAGAAGGAAGTGAGACCATGCCACACAATTTGGGTTCCATGGAGAGTTTCAGGATTCCCCTAAAATTCTACATGAAATGTGCCTTTTTCTGCTAAAAGTTGCACGTTTAACCAGATTCTTAAAATAGTCCTTGAATCAGAACACTGGTCTGTACTCACGGATAATATATTTTTCCAGGGTGAATGTCAGTTTTAAAAGACAAATTATACAAAATATTTAATTGTTGAAATAACACGCAAGAAATTCCGGATGCAGAGTGGCCAATCTCTATTAGAACAGATTTTTTACTATTTTTTAGCTTTAGACATTTTTCTATTTGTTATTCTGATGTTATTGCCCTGAACAGATATTTATGTTCCTTTTTTTTTTTTTTTTTTTTTTGGATGGGAATATCTAAGACTTCTAATCTTAAAGTATGCTGTTCATTTAGCTCTTCTAAATTATCTTAGGCACATAAAAGCCACTTAAGTAGTGGCATTTTGGTGTTTTGGCATTTGTTCTTAGCTCTTATATTGCTTGTAAATGTTACCATGATTAACTGTCTCTATTCTATTCAATTTTTTGCTGCCTAAAGAGATACTTGGTAAGTCAATAGTCTTTAGTGTGCTTATAAAGACTTATAAGTGGTTATGAGACACAAAACAGGTGAGAGATATGAGGCTAGTTTAAAACTAATTCTGCCTTTAAGCTGAGCACTTTGAGTTTATGAAAAGAATGCCAATTTTATAAAAATGTCCTTTGCAAACATCTTGTCCAGAAAGAAAACTTTGCACTAGGCCTCTGCGACTTTATCTTCTGGAGCTATTTCTTTTCCATAAGACTAAATATGTTTAAAATTCCCAATGTGACCTATTTATTAGATAAGGCAACTTGCCATTTGATTGTGGAGGAAATAGGTCCCTTGGAAAACTGCTCTTTGGTGCCAAGGTTAGCCATTCTGTGTCCCAAGTTCAACATTTTCGTGATGAACGTTAAATGTGAAGCCATTTACTAAGAACTGCAATTTCGGCTTTGCGGTGACCAGGTTCAATAGAGTAAATTTACCAGACTAGTTAAAAAGCATTCCAAATCCACTTGTTTTCTCATTTCCTAGAGACACAGCAAGAGGGGAACATTAATAAAAAGACAAAAGAAAACCAGAAATGTGGTCAAGTTGATTTTTTTCCACTTTTTTCAAAGTTAAAATGAAGATATTTCATTCTGCCTACTGTTTTAAAATCTGATACACCTAACTTTTCAAAATTCACAGAGCACACTTGTTTAAAATCAGCAACCTTCTTATAAAGTGAAAGTGTCCTGCTCAAAGCAGAATTAGCTTTAAATTAGTCTCATGTATCACACACATCCTAGATAAGTGATATAAAACACTAAGCTAGTTTTCAGAACTTCGGCTAATATGTTCAGAGTAGATTAAATACTGAACCTGCTATTTTGACCTCACTCAACAAAGAATGTGTCTTTAAAAAATCTGAGAACACAGTTTAACATCAGGTACTGAGAACCAAAAGTGTCAATGAATTTTTGCATGTAGTGCTGACATTTTATAACCTGCCTTGCATCATGTCCATTCCCATAAATACATTGGGACAAACAAGTCTACCTTTTTCACGGAATCTCTTCATTGTAGAATCCAAACTAACTCTGGTTTCCTAAGATAAAAATTAAACCTTTACAACTTTTGGCTCTTAGTCAAGTTGACACAAATAGATTCTATAGGCTACTGTATTCATGTTTCATCTTCAAAAAATTCTGTACTGTCAAACTCATATATAGAATTATAGTGAAACAAAAATTTCCTGACTCAGAATGCTGCCCTGCCCCATCATCCATCTTCTGAACTCTAAATTCCACCTTATTGTACCGCAGAACATCTTACAGTGAACCTAAAATAAGACTAAAAACAGCTTGGAGATGAGATGGGGATCTTAGCTCTATCATTTTACCTGAACTAAGACATCAGTTATAGGAATGAAAATTGAGACAGTGGAGGACAGACATGATGCAGTTGGTGTTTAAGGTCGTGGACAATTCCGGGGAATATTGAACCCTATTTTCCTTCCCTAATCATATGAAAAAAAGTGAAGTTTTTGGGATGCCTTGCACTATATGTCCTATCATATAGATCATCCAGATAACAGAAAGTCAGTAAATCCCTGTGGTGCTTAATTGTGTCTTCACTTAGAGCAAAGAGCGAAGAAGGCATGATACGATTTTGCAGCTGGGTCCTTACAGGCCCGGGTATCCTGGAAGAGGGCCATCGTCATGGGGAACACAGGAAGTTTCCAAAGCCTCAGGAATCTTCCTCTTTCCAAGAGGATGTAGATTCTGATTATCATCAAGTTTTCTGAGCTTCTCTCTTTAGACGTTAGTAGGCTGCCTCAAAATCCTCATTCTATCTGAGAATATGACTCAATGAAACACCAAGGCTCAAAGCTCATGAATAAACGTTCCTGTGGTTTCTGGAGATCTTCCCTGCAATGCTTAAACAGACATTCTGTCTTCTCAAGGAAATGTAACTTCCCAAAACACTTCAAGAATTGAATTGGAAAATATAAAATTCTGTGTTGATCCTGGGTAAGATAAGAACTCTGATCTTACCAGCTCCTTTCCTTGAGAGATCGGATAGTTTTCAACTTGTGACTTTTATTTGTTTTAACTTTCCATCCATTTTCCATTTAACTGTACTTCGTTTTAGGCCACCCAGACCTGTAACCAGCATGAATGACAGCATGTTCTCCCACTCTGTCCCCTCCTCAGGAAGTCCTTTTATTACCAGGAGGTAAGTTCCAACCCTATTATAAAATAAGCCTTCTCTTTGGTAATGAGCCTTGATTTTGTGGCAAGAAAAATATTCTCGTTTAAGCCAAATGTGGAAGATTACTGTTAGAAACTAGTTTGTAAATATCTGTCACAAGTTGTTAATTTCATTCATTTGGATGCGTTTGAAGAGGGCTAGGATGGCTTTGGGAACGAATGTCACTTCTGGAAACTTGCATTTACAAGCTATCCACAGTAAGAATGCAGGGTATATTTAAGTTTTACTACTGACACACATGCATTCTGGCTCATTGAGAAAGTCACGTTTATAGCACTTGGAATGGCCCATTTAAGCCGGGGAATTGGAATTTCAAGATGCAACGGGGAATTACGATGGACATTCTGAAACATCTCATAATATAAAGCTCCAGATATAAAAGAATCTTCTTCTTAGTGAACTCTAGAGTTCCTGAGGCTAGAGGCTCAAGACCAAATTTGGAAAAATAGTTTCTACGTAAGTAATTCATGGATAAGAACAAGAACTTTAAAGAAAAGAGGGTGGATGCGTGTCTCATCTTTTTGCACAAAGATCCACTGCCCTGTAAGCAAACAGGTGAAGCAGATACTTCTCCTAAAACTAGCACAATGAATAGGCAGGGGTCAAGAGGTACTCCAAGTTATTTGATCAAATATCACAAATAAAGCACCAGAGAATTATTTTAAGGAATACATGGAGAAGGCTCACAGGAAGGCAGAAACAAAGGTAAGGACAATTGGAGTGAGTAATTGAACGTAAGATTTCAAATGCCTTTCAGTAGGAAACAAATGGCCTCATGTTTCAAAAACAAACATAATCAATCTTTCCCCCAAAGAGTTGCTGAGGTACCAATTTCCCTGTAATATCCTGGTACGTTCTAGTGAAGATTTGCAGACAGTGAGACTCAGAACACTGCTGATTTTTTCTCCGAGTTCCTGGATTTGTCCATCAGCAGGAACCTGAGATGAAGGTGTTCCCCATAATTGTAATCAGCGGAATAAACAGAATGCGGTGTTTCCCACTATAAATTAAGCAAGTCTGTCGCAAATAGAAATGGGAAGGCAATTGAACTGCATAACATCCACAGTGAAAGCCTATGGTTGAAGCCCAGTATACTCCTCTTAGCACTCCTTTTCAGAACCACCAGCAGATTAAACCACATTTTCCAAAACAAAATCATAAACCGTAAAGTCTATTAGAAACATGGGCCTGTGCCTCTATCTTGGGACGATCTGGCGTGAAGTTAACAAAGATATGCTTTTATTAGGAAGCTCTGCATTCTGCAAATGTCAAGCAGAGATAGACCCCATCCTTACTGAAGGTCATTTTATATCATTTCAGCTTGGACGGTGCTTTATGATGGATGCGTCTAGATGGATAACATGGCTTCTTCTACTCTAAAATATTCCCATAATATTTTGAGCTGTTCTGGTTCCTCCAGGGGACATGGTACCCCAGAATATGATCATTTCCCTTTCTTCCCATTTTCAGTCCTTCTAGAATGTTCCCTCTGAACCTCAAGCACGTTGTTTAAAGTTTGCAGTTCTTCCTGTCATCACGGAGGTTGGCCTCTGGTTTCTGTTTTAAGGGTGCCGTTCAATAAAGCTGTGTACACTGAACGTCTTTCCTCTGTGAGTGAGCCTTGCTCTGTCCATGGGAGGTTTTAACGGGGTCTCATTGTTTGCATCCCTCAGGCTACCTGAGGGGATGAGTGCGTCCAGCCCTGTGGCTGAGGAGCATTCGCTCATAAAGCTGTATGTAAGTCAGCTTGACCACAGCGCACGGTCAGTATCCCAGCCCTGAAGCACTAATCGTAGTAGCAGTTCCATAGCTAGACCGCTAGTCCTACTTCATCACTAAAATCCTCTTGTAGTACGCTTTGGTGGAGATACAGGTCTTCTGGGGTTTCATGAGATTCCATTGAGAATTTCCAACTTGAGCTGCACTGCTCAGCTCTTTTTCTCTTTTCCACTTTTCCACTTCTTTTATTGATTTTATGTCTTCATGCCAGTATGTATGAGATGAGTAAATGTGAAGAGTACCATGTTGGATCTCCTTCTCTGGATGATTCTCTGCTTTGGTACAGTTTGCAAGACCCCAGATGGTGATTCCTTAGACTCTTGTATTAAAGAGCCTCTTGGAATGATTTTAGCACTAACTGGGTGAGATCAGGACAACATCACATGGTTGGACCATATTACAGTAAAAGACTTGAGGACTTACATCTTTCTGTCCTCCTGGGCTTGGGCCATTTTCCCCCAGGTAAGGCAGTCTGATTCCTATTAAAGTAGCAATTTCAAAACCGATTTCATCCTCTTAGTGTTTAATTTCTACCGGTTGATAATGCTGGTGGTGATCCCCTGTTTATTTCTTAGCCATGTCCATACGCTAAGGTTGATGGAAACCATCGTGCCAAATGTAGGCATAAGTTAAAGGCCCTAATCTTCCTACAGTTGGAACTTAACCAAAGATATAGGACCTAGAGCTCTGCCCTCACTCCTACCCCACCCCAACTGCCCCTGTTAAAATCGGATAAAAACTAAAACCTAAACAAGCCAAGAGTGGTGCTGGTCAGTGTTGAGGCTGCATTAAAAAAGTAAGGAAGTTTGCCATGCAGATACTTTATTTAGCCTGAGTTTTTGGTCTTTGGTGTTGTGACAGATCTTACAAAGATAAAGTAGAATGAGGATGAATTGAAATCACTACTCCAGGATCCTCGCTACAAACTCCTGGCATTCCTCACCTGGAGTCCTTTGCAGGCATACACTTTGATCTTCAAAAGGCACTAGGGCCTATCTTTGAAGTCTTTTGACATCCTGGTAACCTAACTCACACAGATTTATGAGGGTATACTACCACCATCTGCCGCATCCCCTGTTCTGATATCCGTTTCTAGCTATATCCTTGAGTCAATTTTCCCTTAACTTAAAAGAGGGAATTCTCAAAGGCACTCTCTCTTAACCCTTTGAAGTCTTTGTGTGTGTGTGTGTGTGTGTGTGTGTGTGTGTACTCAATGCTGATTAGCAGTTAGGCACAGTATGGGTCAAATGACACAATTCATGGACTAATTCACTTCATTCATTTTCTTGATCATAACTATATCCCTAAACCTAGATTGTTTTCTTATAAATGCATGAATTTATAGGAAAAGAACAACTAGATCAATGGAAATTTATCATCGTCACTAGGAAAAGAACGCCAATATATGATGTATGATTGGGCAGCCAACTTTAAGCTTATGAAAGATAGCCTGCCATTACGGCAAATATTACTGCAAGAGCTGACCACAAAGCCCTTCTCCCCCTCACTGCCCACAGCATTATGCCTTTGAGTTTCTGCTGTTGGCATCAGTCCCCCTTTGTAAAATCTTAATTATCTTGCCAAAATCCTCACCTCGTTTATGTGAGAGAGCTAACCAGTCCTTTCCATTTGGAAAATGTTTCATTAGTTATGGCTATTATGGCCATTTCTTCATTAGCTACAATAAGGACATTCTAAAAATTTGAATGGCTAGATAATTTTACCTCCAGTTTTAGAAACTTCTCTTAAAGGTTTTACAGATGTTTTTATAAATGCAACCTCTAAAGTCTTAACCACTCACAAAAAGAATCACTTTGGCTATTATATCTAGCCAGAACTGATCACTCTCCCAAATATTAGAACATTGCTTATGATTCAAGAGTGTGTTGAACACAATCTAATATGCTATTTTCTGGTTTGTCTGAATAGCATTGGGTTAATTACTAATACTGTATTAGGTCCAGGGGTGCATATGGGGAAGATACACTGCCTTCCCCACGCACTTTCCAAATCCTGATTCTTCCCAATGGAACAGCCTTTGTGAGTTATTTTTGTTGGTTGACTGGTTGGTCAGTTGGTTGATTTGTTTGGGTTTTCAACTACAGAAAGGCTAATTCATGTGTCTTTTTCAGTTTTTTCAAATACTTTGCTTTCCCAAAGAGTCTTTACCTAATAACCCAGATTTTTAATCTGACATATAGTGTTCAAACTAAATTTTAAACATTTGTGTTTTGGTAATCAAAAGTGAATAGAAATAAAATTGAGGTACTGAATTCAGACTTTGCTTCTGAAAATCAGTTTTCTCCATGCTCAATATTTTCTAAGATTAAAGCCCATCCCTTTTCAGTCAGGAAAGAAGGTAGATTTATAAATCAGCATCATAAAATAGATGCATTTATAAATCAACCTCAACTGAAGATTTCTTCATTCTTTTCACACTTTCTGGGCATGTTGTATGAAATTTGAAATAAACACTCTCTGCAAGTAATTATTTATTCCATGCAGCCCCAGAGCTCCACTAATATGCAGAATTAAACTGGTGTTCCCACTCAACTCTATTTCCTATACTAAAATGTTAGTGTATAATTAAATCTGCCGTCACCTCTTCTTCACTTTGATAACCTTTATTCTCTTACTAGAGTTGCTTTAGTTGCTGTCTGTGTGTGCTCTGTACCCAGCAAACTTTTCTAGAGCATCTCTTGGCAAAAACACAATTGATACAGCTTGGTACTATCTGGGGGACAACACAGTAAATGTAGTGAATCAAATATGACCTAAGAATTATTATTTCTTCCACAGTACCTGCTTAAGAAGGTTTGACTTTCATGCCAGCCTGAACTGATGACAACTCATTTTCCCACTGAGACACTAAGCTATTTTTTAATGCTTGTTTGCTGATTTGCGTGTGGCAGATATTTTATGTTTCAGATCAAAGATGTTGAAAGCTAGAAAACAAAAGGGGAAAAAGATTTTTTCCAGAAATTATCACTTGGTAAAACTGACTTGTGGACTTTTTTATTTAAAACTAATTTATTTAAATTAGTTTGATGACCTTGGTATAGATTGTGTTAATTACAGTGAGAAGCAAAATGTTATTCCCAATTGACAGTCAGCTAAGGAGGGAGCCAAGTTTACAAGTCATTCTTCACAAGCCCAATCACCAACAAGTTTATCAATCATTTAAGAATCAATAAAAAAGTAAATATCTCTTCTTAATTTGCCATGGTTCAAATATCATTCTCCATTTAACCATTGTGATGATAATTATGCCACATTACATAATTTGTTTATATTACATTGTTGCTCTATGCAGGACTTTTATTTAAATCCTTTTATTTTCATGTTCAATAAAAGAAAAAAATATTTGGCCAGAGCTAATATAATAACACAGCATAAGCAGAAGTGGTTTTTAAAACTATATGGCAGGTTTAAGCAAAAATCCAGGGAGCATTTGTGTGTGATTTTGTTACCTTAGAGTACCCCCAAAATGTTTGCACTTAAGCAAAATCCTGGCATCCGTTGTCATCCTCCAAAGCTAAAGGGTGAATTTAAATAAATAAATATGAAATATTTTGAAATTGTTCTAATATTCCAGAACGCATTATGCCAGTGTGTGTGTGTCTGTGTGTGTGTGTGTGTGTGTGTGTGTGTGTATGAAAATTTTTGGAAGAAGGCCATTTATCTTTACATATGCTCTTTTCCAGAGTATAAAAAGGAATTGGTGAGAAAATAAGAGAATCTTTTTTTTAGAAAAGAATAATCTAAAGGAATATTTCCAGCCTCTTTTCTTTCAGCAGAACACATGAAATTCAAATTTCACCTTGTCATACCCTCCAGGGTATGATTGTCACCGCACCCAATAATGAAAATATGTGTGCTGAAGGGGGTGTTTATACATTGGCAGGGCCTGGTGAAAAGAAAATAACGACAATAAGAAAAAGAGACGTGTATACACACAATTTTAGGGATGGTAGCGTTGCTTCTCCTTTGGACTCAGATTAGAAAAGATTTATCACCCACAGTCAAGAGGAGCCCCAGGTAGTTACCAGTTTCCGAGGTTAAAAGGAGGAATGCATTTAAATTTGAAGACGGGGCATGCAGAAGATGGAGAAGTTTCCAGAGCTAGAGCTGCAGGAAAGCCATTGGCACGTTTGGATGCACTGACATGCTGGAAGCAATCACTTCTTGATAAGGCCCTAAGTTCCAGTGTTGCCTGATCCCAAAGCCCACAATGAATTGGAAATATCACCAAACTTCTCCAAGCAAACTGCCAGAGCTACAAAATGAAAGTTTAAACATCCAAAGTATTCTATAAAATATCGTGAGGGTACCTTGCTTTGAAGAGATTATCGTAAATTACCTGATGTCACTACCTTTGCAACAACTCAGGAGAAATTTTTTTTCACTTTGCTTCCCTTCTTCAAGCTCCTTGGGAGCTGCAGAAGAAATTCTGGTGAAGATAATTCATGTGAACTGTCTTTATAGACCCAAGTTTTAAGTGAAACCTGCCTCCTGGTCTGCTCTCTAAGTTTTTGATCCATTTCATTTAGAAAGAGTGCTTTTTTTTTTTTTTTTCTTGTTTTCATCATGCACTTGGCTTCCTCTGTACATGGTCATGTTTTCTGCTTCCCAGAAATAAGTGACTAGGAGGAGAATTCAAGGCTAGTTCTAGGTAGTACAGAAACTATATGTGGACACTGAGTACCAAAAGTCAGAAATGCATACTCTTGGCACTAGATGCTAACAGCTTTAGCAAAATGAGGTAAATGGTTTATTTCCACAAACTCATAAATGCAGAGAATATCATCCCCATATATTCCGAGAACTGGTTTTCCCAAGGATTCATATGGGAAAGGAAAGGAACGTGAAAGGATTTAAATGATGCCTTCGAACCAGCACTGGCAAGGGCCAAGGCAAAGAAAATGACAACGAAAGGACAAGACGTGTATATGGAGACATCTGCTCATCCCTTTGCGGAAAGAAGGGACTTGGAAAGAGCAGGGGAGACAGGCAAGTGGCGTAGAGGAAGGAGAGAGGGGCCCAGAGAATTGGAGAGAAAGAAAGAATGAGCCACCAAAGGAAAATCTGGGCAACTGCTCACTTCCTGCTACCAACCCTGCACCATGCTGATGTCAGCAGGGTTCCTCCAGTGCTCGTTAGTAAGTGGTGGGACACACTTCTGCAGCTTTACTGACACATCACCTTCCTCCCATAAGACGTCACCAGAGTAACTTATAACAAGCATATCCTCGTGGTTGATCCTCCCGTGTTTCTTTTTTTTTCTTCTTGCACATTCATCATCAGAGGTTGTAACTGTATAATTATTAGGCCTTTGATTTAAGGAAATGACACAATTTCTGGGATTCAAGGGGAAAAGTAGCATATGTAACAAGGCAGAGAAATGGTTTCATTTGGAGGGAAGAATTCTTAAGATTTCACACAGTGTTTTGAGTGGTTTTACAGGGATCTGAAATCAATTATATAGTGGGTAGATCTATCTTGTATTATCAAACAAAAAAGTTGGGGGAGGTGATTGGGCAGCAGTGAGACCGTAGTTACTGGATAATGAGCTGTACTTCAGGAGACAAGGTTTGGAATGCTGTCTTGGTGGGATGGTGGGAAAACATCAACTCCAATGGCTTAAGATGCTTATTTGCTCCTGATGGGCAGGTTTCATAGTCTTTGAAGGTGCAGATCAATATGCTTTAAAAAAAAAATTAACTTCATCAGGAAAGTAAATTCTCCTAGAACATTAATTTCATTTTTAAAGTCAATTTTGTTTGTATGCAGTTGTACTCTTTGAGTAATAGGTGCATTCCTGAAAAGCTGAGTAAAGTCATAATATTCAACAAACATTAATGCCTACTCTATACTACATGTTTTCTTTATAGATCAAATTTGATTTTAAATTTACCAGAAGCCTCACTATTTAAGGAATCTTGTAGTATATACTATTATAAAGTATATACTAAAACAAGAATTCCAATTATACTGTGCATAATTATAAACAAGAATTTTATAAAACAAGAATTCCAATTATACTGTGCATAATTCTAATGTGATATTCACTTATAAGTTGCTATATTTTGTGCTTTGTGGTCTGAAAAAGTGGTACTTTGTAGTAAAACCTTAAAACTTTTAAAGTTTTTAAGATTTTTAACTGCTTTATTAACCATTCTTATATAGATTTATAACTTCTTGAAAAGTTATGGAAGTTTGTGGTAAAAATCTAATAATGTCAATGCAAGTAATTAAAAACTTGGTATTCAAACAAAGTCAGACACTTAATTTTTGTATTCTCCATGAAGGGAGAAAGGGATAGTTTTAAGTACACCAGTGCTGCAGGGCAAATTTTTAACCTACAAAAGAACAAACTCTCTTTAAGCACCTTACAAGTACAGTTATAATACTAAGAATCAATATCATATTTCCCAATGAACATGCCTATTCATTATAGTTATAAGTTCATTTATATTATATAAATTTTGGGTGCCTTTGGCTTGGCCACACTTTATTATTATTTACATTTCTATTTTCCTTTAATAAAACTACATTAAACTTTTAAATTTTTCATTAAAATTGCCAATTAAAGTGAGTGTTCTTCCTAATAAATCTAAAATGATAAGAATTTGCCCTATCGATTGCACTCTTCTTCACCAGTTAGACACAAGGAGTATGAATATATGTTTATAAGGCTCAGAGGTTTATTTCTCTGTTTCTCTGAAAGTTTTCTTCGCAGCTTCACAGCCAAGGTCAGGTGACTTGTGCCTAAAGTAGCAAAACACTTTTAATATGACACCAATCTCTAGGTAATTTTCAATTCTCTGTTCAACACAGAAAGTCGGAGAATAGAGGGCAGGCTGGAGAAATAAGCTTCTTGTGTGGGATCTGAAGGCTGGCAGGACTTAGTGAACTATTGGACTGTGTACAGGATAGTCTGTCATGAATGCTGAATGAATTGTCATTGTGTCTGGGCATATGCAATCTATTTGTTTAGCAAACAGCAGAGGTCAAATCTGGGATCATAGTGGCTTGTGTAATTGTAATTGTGGTTCTCAGGCCAGGTTGCTACTCCTAGTTCAACTATGTGGAAATCTGAAAACATCTTGAACATTTCAAAGTAATGAAAGAGCTGTCCAAACGGAGCTTGGAAGTAGTCTTGGGAGTTTCTGTTGCCAGTTTCTATTCTTGAATGCATTGCCGAGTTTACGCTCTTCTTGGCTTTCCCATCTTATTAACCAGCTCTCCTCCCAAGGACAGTGAAGTCGAGCAGAGCAAACTGCTGGCTAGGGCTGCTCCAGCTTTGCTGAAGGGCAAAGGGTAAGTTAAAGCCAGAGTGTGCTGGAACCCTGCATTAACTAAACTAAAAATGCTGATTTCTTGTGTCAAAGATGCTTTGTGTTTGAAAGACCATCTTTGATTTAGTCAAAGCCGCTCTGTTATAACCCCATTAACAGCATCAAGTAGTTATTTTGAGTAGACACATCTGTGTTGTTATTCGCTTTCCCTGATTCCCTTTTCTTTTTTTAAAATGACTAAGCTTCAGATTTGATTTTCCCAAGGATAATCTTTGCTTGCAACCTATTTCAGTGTATTTACTGTACAAATGAATTTCTTGCCCTTAGTGGTTTGAAGAATGCAATTCTGTTTTCTTAAAAGTTACTTGACCTAAGTGGAAATCTATTTTTAAAGAGAGTGAAATGGCATTGTGAATTTCATTGCTTGGATTTTGCTTGTGTTTTTTCATAGAACATCGCTTAGTTTTCCTTTACTTGCTTGGTTTTCTAGATGCCTTTTCTGCCGCAAACTCACTCCTACCTGCCCTGCTTATTTCTGTCCACCTGTCCTAACAACACCTTTTCTTTCCTCCTGCCCTGTTTCAGGATACAGTACAGTCTGAATGTGGCAGACAGGCTAGCTGATGAACATGTTCTCATCGGGTTGTATGTCAACATGCTCCGGAACAACCCATCATGGTTAGTGCAGGTTTGGCTGCTTGACTGTCCTGCGAGAGGGGAACAGTCTGATCTCTTGACAAGCAGTCTCAGCAAGGGGCAAAGTCACTGGATGCCAGAGGTGTCCCTAAAGCATTTTTATAAGTGATCCAATTAAAATGTCTTGTGATATTACTTTGGACACTGCCCATTAATGTACCATAGAATTCACATTTTTGTCTATATCTTAGCTAAAGGGACAACTCGTGTAAGCGGGTGCTGTGCTAAATATTAGCATCTAGGGAGATGCAAGACTCTGGGTCCCACCGGTCAGTTCTGTGTTACATGTGCCATGTCAAATTACTACATGACGGTGATGCAGGAATTTGTCTTATTCCAAGGACTTGTGTGTTTCTACTGATTTGGAGAACAATCCTCCATTCCCTTAAGATAGAAGTGAAGAAGAGGAAAAGTGATAGGATGGGATTATGCCATGGAAATCATTTCGTCAACAATGATAACAGTGGGAGAAATTGTCTTTCAACTCTTTTCTTACAAATGTTTCAGGGTAGCCATCCTGATACAGCCTACTTTCAAGTCCCACAGTATTCAAAGCTTACTTTCCAATGTGTTAAATGTGTGAATTCAGATAGCCTTATGTAATAGAATAAAGGCATTCCTAGAGTTTTTCCCTTTCAATTTTAGTTGTGACACAGGAGATTCCTCCCATTGGTTCAAGTTAGTTAATAATAAATATACATTTTCAATTTGAATGAAAATAAATGCACAAACTGTATAATTATCATGTTTCATCCTAGTTTAGACAACTGTTTTACAAACATGTTAAGCAAACCAGTTCCTTAGAAATATTCGATTTTACTTAATAACCCTAATACATTTTCTCTGAACTAAGAGCCTATGGATTTTTTGCCTTTATAACTATTAAGTGAGCCAATGGGTTAAATTGCCTTTAAAATTGGTCCCCTTTCTTCTACTGTGTCACAGAAAGCATCCCTCAAACATTTGGCATTCATCGCCCTCACCACTTGGTATTGTTAACCACTTCTTTGTTTCCAGAACTTTCCTCCCTTGATGCCTTAGAACTATTTTTTGCAAGATTAGTACATGAGATGACTTTAGGTGATACACTGATGAACATTTATTTGTTTTAATAGTTATATATTTATCTTAATTTGTATTTTTTTTAACATATGTATATAACCAGTGTACTGGTTTAATTTTATACTATATGCTACTCTTTCAGGAGATAAAAATGCACTCTTCAGCTAAGCCCACCTCTTTGTTCAAATTTTCCCAGCTTGTAGATCGAACAGTTTCTCTTCTTTCTTACATCTCAGCCTCTCAAAACTACAAGTGGAGTGATGGTTTTCATCTTATTCCCAGTGAATTTGGTTCCCCAATGTTATATGGTAGCTGAAAAAATAGAACCAAATACTAAATTAACCCCCCCCCCCAAAATTTGTGTTGGTAATCTTCAAAGCAGGGTATAGTCGATAAAGATTCAACCATGTCTGAATGCAATGATGTGATCTCACACCCTGCCCTCTCCTGTCCTTTGGAGTGTGTGTCCAAAATCTAGCACACTCTGGTTATTTCCACCACTCTTCTTTGACCTTTTCTTAATTAAAGTTGTAACAGAGAAATCTCCAAAGAGGAAAGTGCAGAGTTTGTCACTCCCAGCCCTTTTCCCGCCTCAAGTGGTTAATCATATTGACTTGATGGTCACGTAAGACCATAAAACTGTCTCAGTAGAGACACCTTACATCGACTTGATGAAAGATAGATGTGACTTGTATTTTGAAAACAAAGCAGAATTTAAGACTGATCAATGAAGCTGACTCGGTTTTAAAACCTACTGCCCTCCATAATTCTCATCACTTTTTTCCATCCTTAAAAAATTCCAACTTCTCTTTTCTCATTTTGTTCCTTCCCTTTCCTTTCTGTTTAATTAGATCCCAGCCATTCCCCACACCTGCCAGGATTCTGTAAGTGATGCAGTGATGTCTTCCCTCCTTTATCATCATTATAGCTCTGATGCTTAACCGTCATTCAACTGTGGTGAGATCTATAATGGTAGTAATCACAAGAGCCACCATTTTTTAAAGCATTTGCCTCATGATAAGCACTGTGTTTAAAACTTTATTTACATAATTTCCCCTGGTCCTTAGATAAGCCGGTAAATACTCTCATCCCCATTTTATCGATCAGTAAAGTTATCAGTTTAGAGCGTTTACATGACTCTCCCACAGGCACATAGCTACTGCACAGTGGGGCCGGGCTTTCAACTTTTATCTACCTGATCCCAAGCTCATAACCACTGTGATACATTGCATCTTTTAAAACCTACATAAATGCATGCCCTCCAGAAAGCTCTTCTGGACATTCCACAACTGCATCCACCACACCTCTATTTACTGAAATTGCATATCCCATTATATTATTTGTATTTCATTTTAACAAATATTTTGAGCACATACTAGTAATAGAAATAGTGGTTGTTCATAAATTACCAATTATGTATTTAGTTCTGTGCTTGTGATTTCTCATTTTAGTTGTAAGCTTCAAAAAGACAAAAATTTTCTCTTCAGCCTCTTGGACCTCATCACAGCAGCCAAAATATGAATAATAAATTTTACATTTACGAAGTGCTTCAAAAATGACAAAGCCCTTTCCCACACATTATTTAATCTGCTTTTCAAAGCCCTGTAGGTTTGGATATTATTATTGCCATTTCACTGATAAGAAAGTGACGGTTACAAGACATTAAGTGACTTATCCAAAGTCACCTGCCAGCAAGGTCTTCTGATATTGAGTCTCATCTGTTTTCCACCTCATACTTCGGCCTTCCTGTCTGTGCACCCTTCATGAGATGGTCTATAAAGAGGAATCTAATAGTTGTTCTTGCTTGAAAGGTGTGTTTTTGTGAGTATTCATATATGCTCCTACTTCACTCGGTGTGGGAGCCTTCTCCCCTATATCAACTGCTTAGCACAATGGGAAACTGACTCGTCTGTAAATAGTCTGCTGCTAAATTAAAGATATTCTTATGTGCCCTTGCTGGTTCTGATGTCAGATAAGCCAAATAAATAAACTGTAGATCAAGGGAGAAGTCCTACTGTCTTCCTAATTCCTAAGTGAAGTTTTAAAAGCCTGAATGGTTTTCAAGCACCTTCTTCATTGGGGGAGGAGGGGTCTCAGAGTTATACAGTGAGGGCTTTTTCTGGCCTCTCCTAAAGCTTATCAGGTGCCCAGGCTTGCTAGTGGTTTATAGGACAGATGGTGGCAGGCAGACCAAAGGAGGTTGCAAACCAGCCCAGAACTTCCAACTCTAACCATAATTTTAAGCCTTGATACATACCAGTCAGAAGCTTCTGGCACGTTTCTCTCCACTCTGAAAAGGCCCCTTGTGTAAGGGAGGGAAGCAGTACAGTGAAAGGGTACAGTCTATACTTTGATGTCATGATCGATTGCTGTCACTTTGTTAGACCCCTGATCTCATATAATTAGGTTGATATCTGTCCTGCTTATGTTTTTCTCAAGTACTTTGTTAGACCCCTGATCTCATATAATTAGGTTGATATCTGTCCTGCTTATGTTTTTCTTAAGTACAAGAAATGGGACATTTTGACGCCTATTTCCGAGTTTCACATATGAGGTCTAAGTTGTTACTTGCTCACTTGCTTCCTTTAATAGAGTCCTATGGCACTTAGTTCACAGCCCAGACCCATCACTGGGGCTGCAAGCTAGTGTGATCTAGCCCTCGCCTACCCCTCTCCCAGCCCCAGCTCTCATGGGGTTCTCCCACTCAACCACAATATTTAGTCACATCAGCTTTTCATCAGTTCCTAAAAAAAATGCCTAAAACTGCCTCAAAGACCATGATACTAGTTCTTCCCCTATGCCTAGAACATTCTTCCCCATTTTCCTCCTTCCCTTTCCTTCCACACACACATGAACTGGCTCCTTCTCTGGCTTCCAGACTCTGATTAAAGGCACCTGCCTACTCAGGTAGGTCTCCCATATTAGTCTGATCATGGGATACTATTTATTTCATTCTTGTCATAACTGTTATCACTGGTTCCTTGGTTGGTTGGTTCACTCCTACCTTCCTCTTATGGTGCAGACCTTCTCGGACTTGTTTACCACCATCTCTCTGGCACCTAGCACAGTGCCTGGCACACAGTAAGTGCCCAATAAATGCCCATTGATGTTGGAGAATATTGATAGTGCTACAGATATAAAATTCCCTCTCACCCTAAACAAAATTGTTAGGAGTCCTCAGAAAACCTTTTTTACTAGAAAAATACTTTTTGCTATTAAAAGATCACCTATTATAAATTAACCCCCATGGCATGTTATCAAGCTTAATTTTGAAATCCATAAAAAAAATTAAAAAATAAAAAAATAAATAAATTAGCCCTGAAATTGAACATTTAGTGTAAGAGTATAAAATAGGTGAAAAAGTAAAGTATTAAACTTGACGTAGGTAGAAGTGATAAATGTGGATAAAGACGAGAAGCAGCAATTCACTGATGTGACAAAAGCAACTAATAAGAGGCAAAAAAAAAAAAAAAACTAAAAGTGATGTTGAGCAAAAAAAAATTTTTTTAATTTTTTAATGTTCTCTGACCTTTTCCACTTTGTATCAGTTCACTATGGCTACTGTAACAAAATACAACACACTGCGTGGCTTGAACAACAGAAGTTTATTTTCTCACAGTTCTGGAGGCTAGAAGTCTAAGACCATGGAGCCTGCAGGGCTGTTTCTGCTGAGGCCTCTCTCCTTGGCCTGCAGATGGCTGCCTTCTTGCTACGTCCTCACATGGCCTTTTCTCTGTGCACATACATCCTTGGTGTCTCTTCCTCTTCTCATAAGGACACCAGTCATATTGGATTAGGCCCCCACCCTTATGACCTCATTTAACCTTAATTACCTCTTTAAATTCCCATCTCCAAACACAGCCACATTCTAAGGCACTGGGGATTAGGGCTTCAACACGTGAATGTGAGGAGAGACAATTCAGTCCATAGCATGCTTCTACACTGAATCCACTGAATTGTATGCCTTTAATATTTTTAATGTGCAGGCTAAGACTTGACTGACTCTTTTCAGTAAATGTTGTGATTTTGAAAAGTATAAGTTTGTTGCAAGCTGCAGAGAGGAAAAAGAAATTATTATCCATACATATTGAAAAGTATCTTCTTTTATGAGTTTTCATTTCCTTGTTAACACTACTCCTTTTCTTCTGTAAAATGTTTAGGACCTTCAGTTATAGAACTAGACTTCTGAGAAAAACATTTCCTTAGAATCCTAAAAATGTAAACCTTCTGAAGAATGTCACACCACCAATGCACGTATTTGCATGAGCTGCACTGTACTCACAGAGGTTTTCTCAGCATGATCAATCAGATGATAAATTGATTGTAAGACGAGTTCGTTTCCCTGTTATAGATGCTAATATATTTTAAGTTCCCATGGAAAATGAGAGTGACACTACAATCTGATGAGGTTATTGATGTAAATTAACTAGCGTGGTACTGGGAACATGGGAATAATTCATTGTTAGTTCCTCACTTAATTTTGAATCGAGTGAAAGGCACATAATAAGTTAGATTTTAAATCCCATTTTGGAAAACCTGTCCATTGTAATATGGTAGAAATAAACTGATAGCTCATGTATGTGCATCAATATTGAGTTGATGAATTTCAGAGTATGCTTTCTCCAAATGTGCTAACATAAAGAATTCAGAATGGGACATGGTCTCATATGTTGCTTGATAAATTGTACAAAAGGGACATTTTGATTAAAAACTCATGGCAGTATGCAACTTTGTATGAGTAGCAGGGAGAAATAAGAGAAGACTATCACTGTTAAGCTAACTCCTTCCTTTGTTCAGGAAATCAGAGATACAAAGACCACCTATTGCTTCTGTAAAATCCTTCATTGATTCAACTAAACTGTTTTTCTTCTTTTCGATATAACCTAGAATACTGGCTGGTAACCAATCATATTTTCTTGAGCAAAAAGGTAATTTATAGATAAGGAAGTGATGGAGCAAAAATGGTCATACCAAACAATATTACCTGCTTTTTATAGGTAAGAGTGAAAAAGAATACTCCCATCGAGTCGTACCATGTACCCTGGCACTGCTGTAAACACTTCACATGGCAATCCTCCCAATAAGCCATGTAGTAAGTTACCACTGTATACCTGTTTTATAGGTGAGGAAATTGAGGCACAGAGAGGTTAAGTGATTTTCCCAGAGTCACACAGCTAGTGAGAGGGCTAGGGTTTGCATCCAGAAATGATCCAGCCAACCTCCCACCCACTCTTGCATAACACCGCTACCAGTGGGAGCTTACCTCTCTCAGACACCATCTGCTTTCCTAATCTTTAAAACAACAACAAAAGGTGAGCCAAAAGAGAATTTGCCATTACAGGGGGTGGAAAAGATCTACTGTTGATAAATATGAATGAGTATAATGACATTTCTATGAACTTTAACAACTATACAAAGCAGATAAGGAATCTGTATGCAGCCGTAGAATGTACCTTGATTTTAACTCTGCCAAATGTAAATAATTTGTTGGATTTTGGATGGTACGGCTAGTGTTAAAATACAGTATTTCATTGTATTCTTATGATTTTCCCAAAGTGCTGAGGATGCAGGCAGAGCCAAACAGGATATAGAAGAGTTGGGCCAAAGACCATGACATTGCAAGCTTAAGTGAGCCAACCTTTATTTGTTCTTTTGTCCAACTAATTCTTGGGTAGTTCCTGCTATGTTCTAAGCACTGTGCCAAACACTCAAGTTCCAAGGGTGAAGAGATTGAACCATTCTGTCCTCAAAGAAGTTACAGTTTAGTGAAGGATAAAGACAAGTGAAAAGGGCAATTAAAATGCAAGGAGAAGAATGCAACATCATTTATAAAGTAGTCTTGCTTTTTTTTTTTTTTTTTAGCAATAGAGACGCAGACATAGAGAATGGACTTGTGGACATGGGGGGAAGGGGAGGTGGGATGAACTGGGAGATTAGGATTGACATATATACACTGCCATGTGTAAAATAGAAAGCTAGTGGGAACCTGCTGTATAGCCCAGGGAGCTCAGCTCAGTGCTCTGTGGTGACCTAGATGGGTGGGAATTGGCGGGGGGAGAGGTCCAAGAGGGAGGCTATATATGTATACGTATAGCTGATTTGTTTTGTTGTACAGCAGAAACGTAACACAACATTGTAAAGCAACTATACCCCAATTTTTAAAAAAGCAAAGAGATAACAGCTATAACAAGGGCAGCAAAGTGCAGAGGGCTATAGAATATATAAGGAGCAATGGACCTGAATTTGGAGGTTGGACATGAGGGCAGGAAATGGAAGCCAAAGCCAATACCAGAATGAAGAGGAATTAGCCAAGCAGAAGTGGGTGGAGGAGACAGACCATTCAGGACAGAGAGAATATGGTTCATGTGAAGAACTTAAGTGTGTTAAGGACATGGGGGTAAAGGATGAAGCTAGACTATGCAGGACCTTATAAGTCTTATTTAGGAATTTGAAAAATGAGAACCTATTAAGAATTTTATGCATAAGAATGTTACAGCCAACTTCACTTTTAAAAGATCGATGACTTGAGGACAGGAAATGAATTGGAGGAAAGAATAACTCTCGAATCAGAGTGAACTATTGAGAGGACTTTACACCCATTCAGGATGAGATGACGGTGGCCTGGGCCACATTGGTGACAGCTGGAATGGAAGGAAATGGAGGAATTTGTGAATTTGTAGAGGTAGAAGGCATGGCCTTGGTGGACGATTATAACATAGTGGGTTATCAAAGTCAGGGTCTTGATAAAGGAGTTTGAAGTCACCTCTATAGAGAAGCCATTGTTATGGTAAGTTGCTTTATTATTATTATTATCCATGAAGATTCCTATGGCATTTTGCTCTCAACCAACTGTGAAAGACAGGAAATACCCTGAGAAAGTCATCTTCCGCTTAAGTAATAACTAATAATGCCTTCTCAGGCAGTAATCCTCCTAATAGCTATTTGCGTTTTAATAAAAGAGTAGTGACACTTAATGACCTTAAAAAGTAACCTCTAAAGTTCCTGGCACCGTTCAGACAAATGGAAAAAATATTAAGGAAAAATGAAGAAGTATTTCTGGTGCCCTTTAGATCACATTATTATTTGTGTTTTTTTTTTTTTTTTTTCGTTTTTTTTTAAACATAGGTGAATCTCTTCATGACTCAAGTGTAGACAAATATATATTTTTTTACATTTATTCTGATTTTTTTTTCTTTTTTTCTTTTTTTTTTTGGCCACACAGCTTGTAGGATTTTAGTTCCCCAACCAGGGATTGAACCCGGGCCCTCAGCAGTAAGAGCACAGAGTCCTAACCCCTGGACTGCCGGGGAAACAGGCCTGCAGAGAAACCAGAGAAATGTGAACAAACCTTGAGTTCCCAGAAATCCCTGCTAAATCACAATTTAGCAAGCCCTAGCTCAGCTGGGGCCACTTGAGTTTCCTAGATGCCATTTTGAAATCACTAGCAACAGATGCTGGCCGTGTATTAAGGCAGAAAGTGGAGAGCTTTCAGTGTAATAGATTTCCCCATTCTGAAATGCAGTCTACACAGCAGCCCCTTTTTAATTCATCATGGTCTTGTAACAAGATTACTGATTATAAAGTCTGGAAATGAATAGGCAGGGATGGAGACAATGTTGGAATTGGTATTTCTTTAATGATTTAGGGAATTATTGGCCATTCATTTTCTACTATTTGTAATTGAAGTCTTGAAATAATGGAATTTATTAGGGGAACGCCTCATTCACCCTTGTATAATGCGAACGTACTGAAATGGCACATGTGGACTTATAAATCGTTTGTGTGCACAAAGGGGCAATACATCACTCCACCCCTCATTCACTCGGTGCTGGAGGAAGGAGAGGCAGGGGAAGTATGAGTTATAGCTTACTAGATGAAACCCCATAACTTCCCTTCTTTCATTTCCAGGAGGCTTTTTTTTTTAATATAACCTTCATATTATTTATACTTGCTGGTCATTCATGATAAAAGGCACTCTTATCATGAGGTTTTTTATCAAGGTTTTTTGTTATTATTTATTTATCAAAACACTCACAAATGTTTTTGACAAAGTCACTTTCAGGCATTCAAACAGATCATCGTCCTGGGCTTGGAGTTTTGGGCCTTGTTGTCTACACAAACTGTGTTGAGTTAGGCCTATGGTCTCTAATACACCAGCCAGAAAATGACCAATGTGTTAAAATCAAATTGAATTATTTCTTTTGGGGTGGTTTTATGTTTAAAGTAAGGGCAGCGTAAACTTTCACTTTCTCATTGAAGCTGTAACAAGAAATTCAGTTATTATTATTATTTTTTTTTTTTTTTTTTTTTTTGGCTGTGTTGGGTCTTCGTTTCTGTGCGAGGGCTTTCTCTAGTTGTGGCAAGCAGGGGCCACTCTTCATCGCTGTGCGCGGGCCTCTCACTATAGCGGCCTCTCTTGTTGCGGAGCACAGGCTCCAGACGCACAGGCTCAGTAGCTGTGGCTCACGGGCTTAGTTGCTCCGCGGCATGTGGGATCTTCCCAGACCAGGGCTCGAACCCGTGTCCTCTGCATTAGCAGGCAGATTCTCAACCACTGCGCCACCAGGGAAGCCCCTCAGTTATTATTTTTAACCACTGCAGAGGTCAGACGTGTTTTATAACACATCTGCTTTTCTTTTTATTTATTTATTTATTTATTTTTGGCTGTGTTGGGTCTTCATTGCTGCGCTCGGGCTCTCTCTAGTTGTGGTGAGCAGGGGCTACTCTTCGTTGCGGTGCGCGGGCTTCTCATTGCAGTGGCTTCTCGTTGCGGAGCACGGGCTCTAGGTGCGCGGGCTTCTCATTGCAGTGGCTTCTCGTTGCGGAGCACGGGCTCTAGGCGCGCAGGCTCAGTAGTTGTGGCTCACGGGCTCTAGAGCACAGGCTCAGTAGTTGTGGTGCACAGGCTTAGTTGTTCTGCGGCATGTGCGATCTTCCCGGACCAAGGCTCGAACCCGTGTCCCCTGCATCGGCAAGCGGATTCTTAACCATTGCGCCACCAGGGAAGTCCCAACACATCTGCTTTAAACATCTGTTTTAAAGCATCCGTTGTCCAGAACTAATTCGGCCTTTTGCTAGTAAAAGTAGTTTCTTATTCCAACTTTAAATTTTTATGCTGGTTGAAATCTCAATCCACTGGGATTAATACCACACATAGGTGAGCCCTGAATCCTAGAATATCTGTCTTAAGGGAATTTGTGTGAAAATATCACAATGCTATATGGATATGAAAAATGATGTCTTTTATGGCTTACATTTGGGGTTCATTTCATGTGTTTAACTTTTCCATTTTATTTTCAAGATCTTCTAGATCCTTGCTACTCAGAGTGTTGTCCTTGGACCAGCAATACCTACGTATCTTGAGAGCTTATTGGAAATGCAGATTCTGGGGTCCCATCCTACCCCACCATCCCCCACTCCAGAATCAGAGACTGCATTTTCACAAGATCCCTACGTGATATGTATACACACTAAAGTTTGAGAAACCCTGCTCTAGATAGCTGTTGGATGGTAGATGACATTTTGAAGGAGCCAAGAATCATTAATGAATCCGAACAGGTTACTTAAGAGGCAAAATAATAATAAAATTGTATTACCTAATATTTTTGAGCATTTAATGTGTTCTAGGTATCATACCAGCTTGATGTTTTTTACATGCATTGTCTCATTTGGGCAGCAGGAAAGTGAAGACTCTTTTTCTGAGGATGAAGAAGTGACTTGGTAAATGGAGAAATTCAGGAATATTCTAGGTAGGATACGGTAACTTAGAGAAAAGGGCTAAATCTAGTGGAAGAATTCAGGATAAGAACAGGTATAGTTTACATATGTGAGGAATATAGACTAGCGCATAGATAAGGGAAACAGGAATATCTTCCAAATGACCAGAAAAAAATGTTACAGTAATGGATTCCACCAAGCAGAGAAGAGCTACTTGGAAGTGACATAGCTAATATTGCTGAAAGCGCATAATGATTTTCATTCATCTTCTCACTTTAGAACAAAGGTTGAAAGACTATATTGCATGTTTACTGTTTATGTAAGTGTACAAATAAATAATATAAATGTATATCACTTTATATGGATCCAGGTCTTTTCGGTGGATAATTTTTACAACCTTAACACTGGCATAGAATTGTGTCATTTTTAATGTATAACCATGAGTATTAATTTTTTTCTTTAAGGAACAGGCTTAAATATAAGCCAGTGGAGGAGAATATAAGTATATTTGGGGATTGAGAGGAACTGGTTTCTAATCTTGATCCTGGCCTGATACTCACCATAATAACTGATAAACTAAACTATGACCAACTAGTCTATTAACAGGATTAGTGTTACTGGTATGTTTCACAGAATTTTCTTTTTGGTGACACCCAAAACTTAGTCTTAGGTGAAGGGCTTTCTGAAATATCAACTCTCTAGGAGAGTTGAAAATGCTTCTATTTGCATGAGTGTTTTTAAGGGATCAGATTATTCTTATTCTAATAGGAAGAATTTTTATCAATTTATAGGAGACACTAAATGATTCCCATTCATGTCATTAGAATCCATTACCATAATTCTACTTCTCTGGAAGTAAATATAAAATGTCAAGTTACCTGGGTAGTAGTATTGTAGATGAGAATTATATTCATTATGTATTGCTGCATAACAAATTACCCAAAACCTCAGCAGCTTAAAACAACAAACACAGTGGGTGAGGAATCCATGTTTGGCTCAGGACTTTCTCAAGGTTGTAATCAAGCTGTGGGTGGGCTGTGATCTCATCTAAACGCTCTACCGAAGGGGATCCAGTCACATGGTTACTGGCCGGCTTCAGTTCCTCCTCACGTGGGCCTTTCCACAGAGCCACCTGTGACATGTCATCCAGCTTCCCACAGGGCAAGCAATCCAGAAGGGCTCGAGAGAGAGAAAACATGCCCAAGACAGAAGCCAGGGTCTTTTTATAACCTAATCTTGGAAGTTACCTTCCATTACTTCTGCCACATTCTATTCGTTAGAATTAAGTCTGTAAGTCCAGCCATACTACAATAAATGAAGAGGATTACACACTTGAGTGTGAATACCAGGAGCGGGGGATGACTGGAGGCTGACCACAATTGGTTTCTTCTTCCTTCTTGATTTCATATTGTCTAACATGTTGGTTTCAGACATGTATTACTTTGTCATAAGGAAATTAAATTGTTAAAGGCAATACAACTAAATTAAAGAGAAAGTATCCTTTCATCAGAAATGTTGATCAGAAAAGTCACTCCTCTTTGGAGCTTTCTTTGTAAGACAGGATTTATTAAGGACGTTCCTGGCCACATATTAGATCGTATCATGAATCCAAGTCTGATGTCATTAACTTAACAGGATTTTGTATAGCTCTCAAATTTTTTGCGCTGAAAAATTGAAATAGCCAACCCACTCCAGGTGGTAGCATGAATATTTCCATCTTTCTCGGTTGCCTGACTGACTCCTTCTTGCTCTGTTCTCAATAGTATGCTTGAGAGCTCCACCCGGCTTGATGAAGAGCACCGGCTGATCGCCAGATACGCGGCGAGACTGGCAGCAGAGTCCACTTCGTCTGTAAGTACCCTGAATGAGAGGATGTCACGTTGATTGTTACCCTAACAGCTGATGCCACAACAGCAGAGCTGAGTAGTTGCTACTGTGCCGTCTGCAAGACCTGAAAACGATCTGGCCTTCCACTGCTTCCATTTTCACTTTCCAGCTATCATTCTGGTCTAGCATGAATCAGAGCTCGAGGTATTCCTGTTACAACAGTGCTGAACCAGACCAATACCCAATTTCTCTGGATAATTCCTAATCAATTAATATAAAGAACAAACAATGATTCAAATCCACAACTGGCTCATATAAGTTTCTACTTTTATCAATATATCAAGAAATATATATCAAAAGTTGTTTCTACTTTTCTCAATATAGCAAGAAAGAGAAAATTATGTCATAAAATCAAAAGAAAACTCTGCATCACATGTCAAAGTTCCCATATGCCAGACTTCGCTACAGAAGACCATTTAGGATATAAAATATAAGACCTCACACTTCTTCATTAGCAACACAAATCGTTTCTTTGTTAGAAGAAATGCTAATTAAAAATGAGAGAAAAGCTTTATGAAAGCCAGACCTTTACCAAGTTTAAACCTTTCCCTATGGTTAGTTTTCTAGAAATGACAAATCAGGCTGAGTTTCACCACGTCTTTGGGCTTAGGCAATGGGTGTTATTTTTTAAAGCTTGGCATTCTTTGGTAGAAAGATTAGTTGTAATTTTTTTAAATTTGTTTTAAAAACAATAAAAACTGACATTGAGGAATTTCTATAATGTACGGTAGAGCAAAGAAAGCAAGGCACAGGGAAGTCTACATAATCTGACCCTGCTTTTATAAAACAATATCAAATAAGCCCTTGACTAAATACACATACACATAAATACATATATATAAATATGGTATATGAGGCATATATACATATATATTCTTATATAATCATATTCTTATATATATGTGATTATGTAAGAATGGAGAGGGACTTCCCTGGTGGCACAGTGGTTAAGAATCCACCTGCCAATGCAGGGGACACGGGTTCGAGCCCTGATCTGGGAAGATCCCACATGCTGCCGAGCAACTAAGCCCGTGCACCACAACTACTGAGCCTGTGCTCTAAAGCCCGCAAGCCACAACTACTGAGCCCGCACGCCACAACTACTGAAGCCCGCGCGCCTAGAGCCCATGCTCCGCAACAATAGAAGCCACCACAATGAGAAGCCCACGCACCACAACGAAGAGTAGCCCACTTGCCTCAACTAGAGAAAGGCCGAGCGCAGCAGCGATGACCCAACGCAGGCAAAAATAAATAAATAAATAAATAACTTTATTTAAAAAAACAAAAGAACGGATAAATTTATGACTGCATATACACCAGTTGTTAAAGCTGGTTGCAATCCATCAGTGTAAAATTACATATATGAATAAAGAAATGCTAAAAGTACGTTGACCAAAAGAAGAAAAGAAAGTCATTTTAACTATGACTTTAAAACTATACAATTTTTAATTGTATATTACAGTGGTTGAACAGTAACTCTAGAGAAAGAGATACCTCAGCAGTGATATATTTTTTTAACCCCACCTTTACTGAAAGAATAGTTGCGATGAGAACAGCATGGCAAGAATGAACTAGTTCCCCAAAGACTTCAAGTCAGAAAGCTAAAAACCAGTTTTTCCCATGTTTTGTATATTTGCCTGCCAAAGGATTCTATTCTGCTTTCACTGCATAGATGTGCTCCAGATCCTCAAAAAAGCTGGTCCTTAGGAGGGGAATGGCCATTTAATTTTACGTGTTTGCTTTTTTTTGTTTTGATAGAAATAGTTTTTTCTTTCTTGTGCATATCTCACGACTCCTGTCTCTTCAAACACAGGTCGGTTCCCCTTTCCAGTACTAAATAGTATAAACCACATATTTTCCAGCAGCCAGCACAGCAGAGGAGTGCCCCTGACATCTCCTTCACGATTGATGCAAATAAGCAACAAAGGCAGCTGATCGCAGAACTAGAAAACAAGAACAGGTAAGGCTTTTGGGACACACTGGCTTTTTCGATCAAAGCACACATTCATTAATAACCTGTAGTCATGCTTTTAAATATCCAGGTTTTTTCACCCTGTAGGCATATAAATATAAGGGAAGACATCTAGAGTCAATGATGCTGGCTTCTGAAAAGCTAATCTTTAAATTTTAGATCATCAGAAACTTCACGAGGGAAAAAATAATTATATATATATATATATATATATTATTTCTGAGATGTCGATGCAATTAACGTAGTCTCCCTAGACAGTCTCATTTCCCTTTTTCTGACACACTTATTTTTGTTAAGGAGCTGTCTAAGGCAGAAGGGCGCTCCTGGGTGCTAGGAGGAAAGTATCTCAGCCCCCCAGAGACAAGCAGAAGGCTCGCTAGGGAGGGGTCCTGTGAGGATCCCCAGCTAAAGGGGCATCTGGGGTGACCACCCAGTTGTTCAAGCCAAACATTTCCACGCCCAACCCATCAGTAGGTTGTCTCTTTATTCAACACAGACTGATTCACAGTCTGGCCCCGTGGCAGTTCCCAAAACCTGTGCACTTCATGTCCTCCATTACCACTCAATCCAACCTGTCATTTCATATCATGTTCTTTCTTGTTCAGAACCCACTGGTGATTTTCCACCCACTTTGAATAAAACCCACCGCTCTTACCACAGTCTGCAGGTCCTACCTGACCTGATTCCAGCCTCTCTTGCCAGCCACAGCCTGCCTGGCTCATTACACTCCTGCTTCTTTCTTTCTTTACAGCCTTTAAAGTATCGGTTATTCTCGCAGCTTAGAAAGCTCTTCCTCGGGGTCTCTGCAGAGATGGCTCCTTCGTATCACTCAGATCTCAGCTCAAATGCCACCTCCTAAAAGATCACCTCTCTAATCTCTCCCACTACCTCTTATTCCAGGAACCACTCTCTGTTACATCCGTGTGTGTGTGTGTGTATGACATCTCTCTCTGAAAAAAAGTCGCATTTAAGTGTTTGTTTCCTTTTTATTGTCTGTCTTCCCTGACTGATATAGAAGTTCTTTGAGAACAGAGGCCGTGACAAATGGCCCCTGAGTTCCAGAACCATGCCTGGTACATTGTAACAGTGTAGAAACTCAGTCAATATATACTGAGTGAGAAAGTAATAAATGTCTGAGTCAGATCTCAAACTCAATGCTGAGTAAGCCCGATATAAGAACAACTTGTACATTCTGTATTTCTTAGAACAACACCAAGCTGTCTTAATACTTAATCTCATCTTTAAACACTGATGTCCCTTCTGAGATCAGACCGGTAAAGGAGGGGGTTGTGATCATTGTTGCATGCCCGTAGAGTTTGACCTGAAAATTTTGGGATAAATGGTCATGCTATTCTTTAAAATTCTATAGAAAAAAAAAAAATTAAAAGGAAGATACAAACTCACTTGGCACATTTTCATATTCTTAGAAAGAAAAAAAGACTAAAGTGAAAATTTACAAGCCCACAAATATCTTGGTTGCAGTTTTAATCTACTCTCCCACCTCTCCAAAGCACTTTGTTTTCCCTTCCGATTCTCCGCTTCCACTCAGCATGGGGATAGCACACTTGAGGGGAAATCGGGACTTCCTTTAAGGAAATACCCCAGGGGTATCTACCTCCATGTGGGATTCCAGAATCAGCAAGAAACCCCATGAATGTGCTGGCTGTACCATGCTACCACTCTTACTGCTTGTTTCTAGGGCATTTTGGGATTGCAATCTCTGAATACGTGTTTTTAGGATGAGAGGGAATAAAGGAATGGAAATGAGAAGAGATGGCAAAAAGAGAGCTTCATCCTTTCCCTGAGTTCTCTCCCCACCCCGTGCCTGAAGAGCATCTAGTCCTTCCTGAACTCATCTCTCTAAGCCAACGGCCTCATGCCTTCCAAAGACCCCAGAACCACATCCCAGAAGCTTATCCAGGTCACAGTTCCTGCACCATGGAAATTCACCCAGGGATCCAATGGTCTCCAAAGTGACAGTTAACCCAATAATCAGATCTCTGGGCTTCAAGGAAGGATAGAATTCCTCACTTTACCCCGTGACTACCCTAGGTAGTCATTTAGACATTTCAGAAATGATCTTTAGAAGACAATGCTTTCTTAGAGTATCCTTAGAGGAATCAGTTAGAGTTAGTATTAGGAGTAGCTGGACTCTTCAGATTACATTGTGGAAGTCACAGCCTGCCTAGGCTAGACCTGTCCAAGCAAGTACCAAAGACTGAGGGAGTCGAACATATATGGGCTTTGGGGCAAACCCCCCTGAGTTCAAATGACTGCTACCGCCTACTTATTGAAATTGGGCAAGACTTTTAACTGGTATGTGCTTGATTCCCTCATTCATAAAACAGATAATAGCAGCACCAATAGAACTATTGGTACTCTACTAGTCTATATACAATAGAACTGTTATGAGGATTAAATAAGACTAAAGAAGACAGCACAGTCCCTGGGTGTAGTCTAAACACTTCATGCTCCTTACCTATCTTACCTTTATTCTCATCTGATCAGAGCTGCTTCTCTCTTTTTCTTCCTTGGGCTAAATGGCTGTGTCATGGTTCTGTCCTGAGAACCGACAAGGAAAACTAGTGGGAGTCACAGAATGTCAGGATGTTAGCCCTCAAGATCTTGGAAATCTCAGTTCACTGATTTTCAGGCTGAGCTCTCTGGGAGTTCGGGAGCTCTCTGTAGGGGTGTGTGAAGAGGAAGAAGAGCTAGTAGCACAGGGCACCCCCCCCCCTTTCTTTAACCAGAGAAGTTCCTTCTTAACTGTGTAACATGTTGGGTTTCCATGGAAGATTTCTTTTAAAGAAAATTTTCCACTATAGAACACCAAGGGGGACAAAAAAAAAAGTTGAAAACCACTGAATTATGGTCCAAGCTCCTCACCATACCCAGGAGAGGTGTAGTGACTCACTGGAAATTAGCTTCTTGATTCTGGCATGTTTGTGAAGCAGGAGGTTGTAAATCAGCCTCTCAGATGGAAAGCCAACCATCCCCCTTGCTCACCAAGTTCACCTTCCATTCTTGGTGCTTCGTTCTGTCTTATGGGCTCTTCTGCATTTTGCTGGATGGGAGACTGACCCCTCCCCCAAGAACCTGTGACTTCTAACCTTGCTTAATAGCTTCTAACTCACTTAGGGATAATTTGTCTTACATCGGTCACCCATCCCTGTGGCTGGCCTAATGTTCACCTCAATGCAGGGCAGCCCAGGCCCCAACATCAATAATAGACTGACATGTCTCACCCCTGACAGAGGTCACACCAATAGCACTCTTATGTCACAGAGTCAATTACAGTGAATCCTTTTAAAAGCACTTTCCTTCATAAGGCTACCCTTATTCAGATACATTGTTAAGGCTGAAAATATCAAGGAAAAGAGAAAGAATTTTGCCTACCTGGGGGCTCCTCAGATAAATTCAGTGAGAAGAATTTCATTCCTGGTGAGAGAATGGGGTTATTTAGTTTTGCAAAATGAGCACCATTTATCCTTATTTTTTCCAAGCATCTCTTACTTGGTAGCTGCAGGTACTTTACGGTGTCAGACTGAGATCATAAATAAGAGGAAGATTCATTTTTGTCTCTTAAGCAGCGCGCTTTGCAAAGTTGAACACATTACCACAGCATTATATTACTGACTAGAGAGAGTATTAGGTCCTGGGGAGAACACTCAGCTTGAAGGCTCAAATGACATATTGCAGAGTCTTCCTAGTTTGCATGTACTGGAGATGAAGGCAGTATCCCCTCACCCAGAGCACCCAACTGTTGCAGGAGGGGGCAACAATGTTCCAGGGCCGGAGAGTGGGCTCTTGTCTAACACTCAGAAATGAATTGTCCAAGGAGACACATATTGACAAAGCAAAGAGTTTATTGGGAACGAACGGGCGCCCGGGGGGGAGAGCAGCAGGGTAAGGGAACCCAGGAGAACTGCTCTGCCACGTGGCTCGCAGTCTCAGGTTTTATGGTAATGGGGTTAGTTTCCGGTTGTCTCTGGCCAATCATCTTGCTTGGCCCATATTTGGTCTGACTCAGGGTCCTCCCTGGTGGCGCGCGCATCTCTCATCCAAGATGGATTCCAGCACGAAGGATTCTGGGAGGTTGGTCGTCTCCTCCCTGTCTTGGCCCCTCCCGAATTCTCCTGGTTAGTTTTTGGTGGCAGCACCATGTTCCTTATCAGAACCTCCTGTTGTGAGACAACTCAGGCAAGCAGTTATCAGTTACCATCGTACCTGGCCAAGGCGGGCGGTTTCGGTCAATGGTTCCCTAACCCAACTAGCTACAGCCAACACCTCGTAAACACAGTCGGTTAATGAGGGTTGGTTCTGCTCCAACACATAGGATGACCCCTTCTTTCTTTGCTCTGGTGGCCCTGATCTACTCAGATGTTAGATCCTGGACATCCTGGAAGTTAACTGACCTGGGTTTCTTATCTTCCTCCTCTCTCCCAAGAGAAATCTTACAGGAGATCCAGAGGCTGCGGCTAGAGCATGAGCAAGCTTCTCAGCCCACTCCGGAGAAGGCGCAGCAAAACCCCACTCTGCTGGCAGAGCTCCGCCTCCTCAGGTAAGAAAAGGAGCCCAAGGCGTCTCAGGAAATACAGGTGTCTGAGATCATCAATAAAGTCTAACAGTGTCCACCAGAAAACGGTCCTCAGCCACCATAGCTGCTAACGTCTGTTTGCTTTTTTTTTTAATAGCACGCATCTAATTGCTGGAATTTGGAGGTTTGGGAAAGAGGCTGTTTATTTTATTTTATTTTTTTCTTTGACACAGAGAAAAGGAAACAGTGTTCTTTAGATCCGAAACAAAATGTTTCACTGGAAAACAGAATTTTTTATAGTGCACTCTTTTTTTTATTAAAGTATAGTTGATGTACAATATTATATAAGTTACAGGTGTACAATATAGTGATGCCCAATTTTTAAAAGTTATACCTCATTTATAGTTTTTATAAAATATTGGCTGTATTCTGTGTTGTACACTATATCCTTATAGCTTATTTTATACATAATAGTTTGTACCTGTTAATGTCCTACCCCTATGTTGCCACTCCCCCCTTCCCTTTCCCCATTGGTAACCACTTGTTTGTTCTCTGTATCTGTCTTACTGGAAAAAATTTGAACTCAACTCTTTTTAGTTCTTTGCACTATCAACAATAGGTTTATGATAAAAGTGATCAACAAAACAAACATGTAAACAACTAAAGAATCATCACAGTTTTTTAAATTTAAAAATTTACCTGTGACCCATAAATTGTCTCTAAATCTTGGTCCCTAATAGCTTTGCATACAGATTTTCATACCTTCTTGTTCTACAAATGAATTTAAAGGCCTGGTGTTACCTAGTCTGTCATCATGAAATATTTGAGTTGGGAAGGACCTAAGAAGGTCATTTGGTTCAAGCCCTGAATTTCAGGGCACTTCTCAGGGTCAGAGCGGTAGAGAGTAGTAGGACGTGGATGAGAATTGTGACCACGTGCAAAAGGAGAGTCACACCATGGGCTCCAATCAGACTTCACCACCATACCTTGAATATGACACTTACCCAAACCTGTCTGTGTAATAAACAACACAAACATAAACTCAAAGACATTCCCTCATGGAAATGTCATATGGATATTTCACTACAAGGCACTTGTAGTTAGCAAGCATAACATTCTTTCCATCTTTCAGTTTGGATGCCAAGTATATTTCAGGTAAATCTAACTCTGAGGCATAATTTTTATAATAAGTACAGATGCCTCTTCTCAGAAACCCTTGCCAGAGTTAGAGTGCCACTTACTTCCTCCATACAAAGAGACTAAATTAAGTAGATTCTGTATGGCTATATTTGGATTTTACCAAGTCCCTATTGATTGTAGTCATGGATGTTTCTGGGGATTCCACTCTAACCCTGCACTTTGGCCATATTAACATCTGAGCACTCAGCACATCTGGCCAGGGGGCAGGCCCTGCCTCTCAGCTGGGATCCAGTCTCCCCAGGTTTGTGCACCTGGCTAGAGGGGCAGACCCACCAAAGGCATGAGTTACGGAAAGGAGACCTATAGAACTTGCAGCTTGTGGAGGCTGCTTGATGTGAAGAGATCACATCATACTTTGGAAGAACAAAATAATTTAATGGAAGAAACAGAAATTCTTCCTTTTCAACGTAGGGGATTTCTGGTCCTACTTTCACAGAGATGTATTAGAAATTCTTGCACATTCTACTACCATCACCCAGAAGGGATGAAAATGAAAAGAAGGAAAAAGTGATGTTTTACATCCTCCTCCTCAAGGGCATATGAAAGTAAAATCACTGCTTGAAAGCATCTTTTGCCAAATAGGATCATGTAGGCCCTCCAGACGCACAAGTTAAGAAAGTTAAGTCTAGTGTACACAGAAATATAACTGAATAAACCAACTTAGAAATAGAATAGTCATTCATCTACACCTCAGGGCACCCTGTCTCTGCCTGGAATGTTCTTTATACCTCTTCACTGGCCGTCCCATTCTCTAGTGGAAGGGTGGTGACTAGGAATTTTCATAAGCATTTTCACTGGTTCCCCCCAGTTAGCATTTGCTTTTCAAAGTATTTGGTTCTGTTAGGATGATACCATCTGGGAAGGCATCTTTATGTGCCTGGTTCACTGATGATGACTTTTCCAACTGATATTTCTTCCCTCCTTGACGTTGCTATCTTGGAACAGACCAATAATTCTAACCATCCTCTGGCCCTGACTCGTGGGCATTCCCATGACCCCAGCCTAGCTCAAAGCTACACTAAGGAGTCTGGCTCTGTGAGGAACTTCTAGACTTTCGGCCCACACTGTCAGCTGGTGGCCCACACATAAGGCTTGAGGCTTGAGACACCTAAATCCTAGCTGATTCACTTGCCTGCCTCCATATTCTCCACATTTCTTCTGCCTGGAAGAAGAAGTACCCTCCCTTGAAGTATATTTCTTTAGATGCTTATGAACCATTTATACTGTGCCTTAAGCACTTTAACAATTTGGGGATTTCAAAGATACCCTGACATCCCAGATTAAGAAAACCTGCTCTGGGTGTTTTCTCTTTTAGTCATTTCAGACTTTCAAAGAATTCCAAAACAATGACCTCTTGCCAATTACTTTGGCCTTGAGTTCCCATTGAGGGGTGACCATGTGAAGCCGCCAAAAGAACTCCTTATTGTAGCTTTGACAGAGGTCTTCTCCACCTGTTACATCCTTTCTGGGCCTCTTATTGAGAAGCCAACAGGAGAAATTTCTTTAGTAGGGGAATGGGGGCAGCAAGATCAGAGCTTTGCTTTTCATGAACACATAGTTTATTTTTATCTTAAGGGCACCATGACCTTTCTAAATGATCATATTTCCCTTTTTACTTTAGCCACAAGGAAGTGGAAAGCCAGGTTTGCAACCCAGATCTGGCAACTGAATAGGATTATAGGATAGGCATTTCTGTGTGCTAATCTGACACTTTCTATGCACTAAGCTCTACATACACTGTTCCATACAGTAGCTGTAAAAAAAATCCTGGGAGCTGGACATTATTATTATAGTCTTTTTATAGATAAAGAAACTGAGATTCACAGCAGTTAAATAACTTGCCCAAGATCCTGCACAATGAGCATCACAGGTATATTCTCTCTCTTTTCCTTGGGTCTTAATTATCTCCTGCCTGTACTATTATAATAAACACTTACCTGATTCCCAGCCTCTGGTCCATCTACACTGCTATCAGATTTATCATCCTCCATTTTATTGTTCATTTAGTTCATTCATCTTGAGGATATTGCTATCAATCCTACAACAGGAAGCCATTAGAGGATGAGTTACATATCAGGTTAACACAGTGGATTAGATTGTCAAGTCAGAGTCACATGATCTTACCCTAGTATTGGGCTTTACTCATAATTTCAAGAATACAGGCAATCAAGAGGCACAGATGAAGCAGAGAAAGGGCTGGAACATTCCATGTGGTTCCCCAGGTCTTTCCTTCCCATATTGGAGGGAGTATCTGAGGGAAATTTTGCAAGGTGATCTAGTGAGCCTTCCCACTGCAGAACCATTAAAGACAGCTAAAGAACTATGTTTGCAAAGACAATACCATGTTCTATCATGAAGAAAACATTAATGAAAACTGCAGAAGCAACTTGACACTACAAATCTTAAGAAAAACGAGTATAAATTTTCATATCTATCCCTTGCCTAAAAAATAAGCATCATATTATACACATGGCATTCTTTTCAAAGTATATAAAATTATTCTTCAAGAAAATGTATTAATATAAAGAGACTCTTTTTTGTTTCACCAATTAAAAATGGAATAATAATCTCTGATGCAAGTCTGTGGTTTCCAGACTTGAATGTCATTAGACCAGCTTAATTTTTTTTATTATTTTGGGGAAACAACATAAAGTTGAGTACTTTTTGTTTTACCATATAATGACATTTTTAAACTACCATCATCTGTTATTGCAAGTTTCATGAATGACAGTATATTTTTCAACTTTTTATTTTGAAAAAAATTTTAAGCCTACAGAAGTGTTGTAAGAATATCACAATGAATTTCCTTCTACGCTTCACCCAGAGATTGCGAACGTTTTGCCACACCCTTCTGCATCTCCCTATATATGTTTATATATGTAAATTACATACACATTTTTGATGAGCCATTTGAGAGTAAATTGCAGACATTATAACACTTTACCCCTAAATACTTCTGTATATATTTTCTAAGAAAAAAGAAGACATTCTCTTGTATAACCATGGTATCATCATCAAATTCAGGAAAGTTAATATTGTTATTTATTACTATCTAATATACAGTTCATATTAAAATTTTGCCTATCGTCCCAACACTGTCCTAAAGAAAGTAGGTTTTAACACACACACAAAGTTAGAAATAATCTGACAGAATAACAGAATAAAAAGCATTCGTTCAGACATGAATATTTTTAGCTCTATGAAAATTAAATCACTACTTAGTCCTTGTTTTCTCATTTTTCCTTGGAACAGTGGAGGCTACATGTGTTACCCACATTTGGTAACCACTGGTATAAACACTTATAGAGAAGATGTTATTAAATGAATGTTTTTTAAAAAATTTAATTCAATCAAATGCATGAAAGAGTAAATGTCGTATTTTGAAAGAGTACTACTGTAAGATAAATGTACAAGTAAGGTTTTTTTCAATGTTGGTTAATTATAGATTACTATAAGCTAACTTTTTCTGGTAGTTTTTGGATGCTTCTCTTAATATTTCTTACCTATAATATTAGAAGTTTGCTTCAACCTTCTTCTCAAAGTGCTCTTATGGTCAAAAGGCCAAAATTTATAGAACAGTATCTAGAAGAGAACTGGAAATAAATCAGAAACATTATCTACTCTTCTGCCAAGCCCTTCTGAGGATGTAGCTGGAACACCATGTGCAGACAAGGTCAAAGAAAAAACAGCTAATGGGTTTGTCATTGAAGAATATTTTCGAATTGGGCAAGATTTTCAAAATTAGAACGCTACAGGCCAGGAAGACCAAAGACTAAAATAAGATACCATTAAAGTCTATAAAATTATGATGTTCCTTGTCCTTGGGATTCAGAAAAGAGGCAACTGTAAAGAAAATCAAAGGAAGGATTGCTCTGGAATAAGCTTTAAGTGGCAATAAAAGCCAAAAATATAAATATTTTCAAAAACAGTGATGTATTTATAAGTTTTAAATTCATAATTCATTATAGAGAAGGCCTATATGAACGCAAATTTAAAATGTCTCATTTATATCCATAACCTGTCCTCCCACAAAATATCTTTTGATTGGATGAGTCATTGACCTAACTCAGTGTGACATTCTTATATTGTCAGTTTTTCATTTCAGAGTCCCTGCTATAGCTCCACTTAATATTGTGTCTGTGCCATTGAGATTAGGCATACTTATTCATACATTAACACATACATGGTTAAAGCATCCACACACTTTTTAAAATATAATTTCCAATATTTCAAAATCAGACAGAAGCCTTTGGGGCAAGGAAAAAATGTATATATTACTTTTTCACTAATGGTCATGAAATAATAGATTTGAAATAGATTTGGAAAATATCCTTATACTTCAGAAATGTGAATCATTAATATTCGTGTCCTTCATTGTTTTCATTCTTGCTGGCAGCTGATAGAAGTTCTGCAAAACAAACCAAAATTAAGCAAACACAAACCTTGTAGATTATTAGAACAACTGTATAGGAACTCCTTTTTTTCTGACCTCACTCTATGCAGCCAAACCCAAGCCAGAAGATTTATATCGAATATAAAAACTATACCACGAATATTTCTACTCTGAAAGGCACCACATTGCATACTAAGAATTGAAGAGATGAAAAATGTACTTTTCTAAATCTGATTTCCAGACACTAAGGTGATCAGTGTTTTCTGTGAGATTTACAAAAGGGTCCTTGGGTTCGGAGGATCTGAGGGATTGGCCTTTTTCAGTGACAGTTTGGTTTTTGTTTGTTATCTCAAGGGGACCCAATGGCACAGCACAGGGCCCATGACATAATAAGCATTCAGAAAAGATTTCATTAAATAGTTAATTCAGGGTAGATGGGGGTAAATATCCAATAAGAGTTTAATTTTGTCTTAGTATGACTTTTAACAAATAAACATACACCCAAGCTATAATTGTTCATTCATTTGACATTTCCCTGCCTGGTAACCTATGTCAAAGACCCAGAGATGCCCTTTTTCTAGCAGTCCACAAGACTGGCAAATGTGATTAGCTCAGTGAATTGAATGGTGTTTCTGATGACAACTGCTTCTTTCTTAGACAGCGCAAGGATGAGCTGGAACAGAGAATGTCTGCTCTCCAGGAGAGCCGGAGAGAGCTAATGGTCCAGTTAGAAGGTCTCATGAAGCTACTAAAGGTAAGATGTTTCAAATAAATGTTTCCTAGACCTACGACTATGGCATTTGTAAAAATTTTTTTTTAATTAAAAAAATAAAAGAAATTTGCACATAATGTGCAATGGTTTTTTCAATTACTATATGTGAGTTCCTCCAAAATGTGGTTTCAAACTCAGTTTTAGTATCTTTTCTTAGACACATCAAATGATAGCAGTCAATTATAGGGCTCATTCTTATCCATTTCCTGGAACCAGACTACTGAGGACCTTCATGGCACAACTTATTTCCATTTGGCTCATTTACAGTTCCTTTTGTCCTTCGAAGTAATAAAACTGGATTTTTTTAGAAATATTTTACATTTCATAGCCTTCAGAAATTCTGACTCATCTGAACAGAAGCTAGAATCTAATTCAGAAAATGAAGATACAGCCATTAAATAATTTTGGTGATTATAGTTTTATTAAGAGGAGTAACTTTGTTAATTTCAGTAAATGTCGTCAAATCTGTGTGGCTTTAGCGGCAAGTCACATAACTTCTCTGGGTTTCAAATGCAAATTGTAAATAGGAATATCTCCTTAACTTTTCTGCAGGTAGAATATTTAATAAGATGATCTATAGAAGTCCTCTGCAGAGTGTTATAATAATAATTCTCATTGGGAAGTGGCATTCTTTCTTTCATAAATCTTATTCCCTTCTTCAGTATGCACTAAATTGCATTTCAACTCAAAAGTAGACTAATTATGGCCTCATGTCCATGATTGCCCCAGCAGAGGTTTCAGTGCTCTGTTGTCATCCTGCCTGATGTAAATAAGCATGAACCAGTATAGACTGGAACTGTGACATGCCAAAGTCAGGAACTAAAACTTCTGATAAAAGGACATAGGCAAAGTCTCTGGGACAACTCACTTGTGAGACAAGATGTCCTGCCTTTCAGACCCTGGATCTCCCACGTCCCTGACACCCCATCATTTATTGTTTCTGTACTGTTTTCTTTCTTTCTTTCTTTCCCTTCCTTTCCTTCCCTTTCCTTTTCTTACTTTTCTTTCTCTCTCCCTTCCTTCCTTTCTTCATTTATTTTTTAATTAAAAAAAATTAAATAGTTAACAAATATTTGTTGGAACCTACTGTGTCCCAGGCACTGATGTAAGTGTAACACTTCTTTCTTTTGTTTTCTTTATTCTTTTATAGTCCTTAGTCGACTTTTCCTGCCATCAGTGTCAGGAATGCTTTATCTTTACTAAACAAAATTTACTGTTCATTGTATTAGACATATAAAGGGCAGAATTCAGTTTTTGTTGTACTATCTATGTTAAGACAGGACTAGATAATTAATAACCTCTTGCTGTTTCTGCCCTATTATATCATTTGATGATCTAGAAAAGCTCTTTCTGGTTTTTGTTTTTCCAAATCTACCAAATGAAGTGGGCCCATCCCATCTTTCCCTTCACTGAATGACAGGAAACCGAAAACAGCCCCCTGGTTCTACTTCTCTAGCTTCTGTCACTGTAGCAATGGGATAGGAGTCTATTTACCACCAGCTATCTTGGCATCAATTTAGCCTAATTAAGCATAGTCTATGGTATCAGGATGTACCAATAGCAGGATAGAGAGAGAAATCATGTTGAAGGATGGTTGGATGCATGGAGGAAAGAGATGGGTCTGTAGTCTCAAATATCTAAATAGACTTAGAACTAAAGTCACCAGGAGAAGAGGCCTGACCTGCCATCAAAACCGCATTGAGGTTTCCCCCACCTTCATTCCTTCACACTGTGTACCTGCTCTTATTGGAACCCTGGGTAATCTAACTATTATTGATTCGATCTTTCTGTAGGAAGAAGAATTGAAGCAGGGAGTAAGTTATGTCCCCTACTGCAGGTCTTAACTAACAGTGGAGGGGCCTGCCGTCCTGCCGTTTTTCTCATTGCTTTCGCCTCTAATGTATGTTCATGCTTCAGTTTGGAAAGAGAAAAAAAAAAAATTATACTAATTTGCTTCCTTTTCAATGTAGTGCTTGATTGGAGACATATAAAATTTAGCATTTTTTATAACTATTACTACCGTCAACATCAAAAGAAGAGCTATTATGTCCTTTAGAACAGGGAACACGTTTTAATTTGTTGGAAACTTTTTAGATCTCCAGGGGTCTAAGTTTCAAACCAGTCTCATGCTCTTCTGGGTTGTTGATCAGACCCTTCTCTTCATAGAAAGACACTCACCACAATCACTAACATTACACTAGGTAGAATCCACAGCACTCAGAAGCTAACCTCGACATCCTCTCATGCTGTGAATATTCAGTTCAGTTTCCATTTTACTGAAAAGATGTGGAACTTCTTTTTGTAAAAACCAGCCAATTACATCTCCTTTCATGGCATAATGTTTAAGCCCTGCTCCCCACTGCTCACCATTATGTGCTCAGTCTAATAAGAGAAAGACTGTACTCCGTAACTGTTCACTTCCCAAACCAGAATCCCTACCATTGGTTGACAGTCATCTCCAAAGAATAGGTAACTTTCAGCCTTTCTCATACCACCAAGCACCTTTCTGCTGTGGGAGTTCACAAGGTGTGACATACATCTTCCCTGGAAATAGGAGCCTTGTGACTCTCTAACTGTAGCCTGAACTGAAGCCCCCTGTCTGGCCATGTAGCCAGATGCAGAAGCCAGCAGAGGGAGCAGCGTACTCAAAATACAATAATAATAAAACAAAAGCAAAATAAAAGCAGCTTTCATTTCAAGTGCATGTACCAAGCTGTGTATAACAATATATCCCACTTACTGGTCTTATCAAAAAGTTTTATGTTATTTCCATGGATCCATTAGAACCACAGCCTATCTGATTTCAACGTACCTTTTCATTCTTCTGTATTCTCTTTCCTATTATTCACTGTGCGTGTTTGTGTATAACAAAGAATGTTTGCAAAATGCTGGACACATTTTTACCCTTCATTCCCAAGGTCTGTAAAAAAGGAAAGTGTAAAACAAATCTGTAATGTCAGACAATAAAGACAATGTATTACATTATTTGTATTTTGTGAAAAAAATTACTTCACTAAACTGAAGTCAAATTTTAATGAGAGACAGTCCCCCTGGGTAAAAGACACACATTTGCTGCCTGTATTATTGCCCATAAATGCATACATGGGGTATTGCTATTGTACGTGCAACACACTTAGATCATGGTAAAGAAAAATGCCATCTCATGGTGCTTCTCTGCAAACAGCCTCTTTTCTTTCCTGTCCCTTACTCAGCGTGTGCATAGAAAAAGGAAATAAGGCTCACATATAACCTTCCTTCTCCTAGTGGAGAGTAGGCAACCATCCTGCAGCCAGTCAACCCTGCTTTAGCCACTTCCCTCGGGGACCCTCTCTCTACCATTTCCAAGGCAGCACATTCTTGAAAGGCTCAGTGGACCAGGAAGTTCATAAACAGATGAATGCATAGAGCCAAACCATGGCAGCGCCCATAAGAGCATTACTGCCTTCTTTCCCTCCAGCTCCTCCCCACTGGGCCCTCAACAGCTGCGGCATCTTTGAAAGTCAGCCAGCAGTGGGTACCGCTGCCTGGGTACTTAAGGACCATTATTGGCAACACCCAGATGTCAGCAATGCATTGTCTGGGTGGGGAGAGTGTTTGCGGGTCTTACTCATTTCTTTGCTTACATAGTCAAGCCTCTTTTCAGAAAGGACCCAAGGCAGCTTACAACTAGAGACATAAACAGTGACTTCATAAAATGGAAATAGAAAAATCGAAAACTAAAGAAGATGCAAATACGCTAATCATAAGGGACAAGGGTGTCACTCTGAGCTTTCTAGCAGTGAGGCAAAAAAAAGGAAAACATAATTGGTGGTTTTATCAGGACAGAAATGCCAGTTCTCAAGGGACCAAAATTTCTGTTGGCATAAAATATAAAATGAAGTTTTCACTCAGAGCTTTATAGAAGGAGTAGTGAATAATGAAACAGACACACGCAGTAGATTTCATGTGGCTGATTCTCATAGTGACCTTCAGTGAAAATTAAAGACAGAACCCCATATGTCCCAATCTTGCAGAGGCCGTTCTACAAGGAAATAAACAAATGCCATCCAAATTTATAGACTTCTCATGGTATAACATGATCTAAGGAGAGAATTTAGAAGTTTTAGTCTGGCATCTGCTTCTAAATTCTGTTTTTATTTATGAGCCTTTCCCCTTTGGCGACATTCTCTTTGTAAAATCAGATTTAAGACACCACACACAACAAATTTTGCTTGATTTAATAACCTCTACTTGCTTTATCATAAGTCTGTGTGGTTCTATGTATTTTATTATACTGGTATATATAGTTCCTACTTATGCTGTTTCCTGTTAGAGGTAATGCATGAATTTATTCCCCTTGAGGAGAGAACATGAATTTTTTTTTTAAATGGTGCCTGTAATATAATATGATGATTATGGTATCATAAGCAATAAATTTTTTTTACAAACTTGAATCGAAATTATCCTACCCTCTTTCTTCTTTGTGTATTTGTAAGATTTATTGAAGGAACCATACAAAGAACACTCATAAAAAGTTTAATAACAAAGGCGGCTGGGATATAATAACAGTGACAGCATGTTCCAGAGTTTCTGGTATCCTTCCAGTGCCAAATACTATGACCTGGTCTAAAACCAAGTATCCTTTCTGACTTTGAGTTCAGAAAGTAGGGTCTCAATAATAATTTTCTAAGAAACATTACTGGAGCTAGACCTGAGTTATGGTGGTCCCAGCTCCTCACTTACAACTATAAGATCTTGAATAAGTCAGTTAACTTCCTAGCAATTTATTTCAAACATACCGATAATACATGGCTCACAGGGTTGTTGTATAGATTTTAAAAGATAACAAATGTGGAACCACTTTGTGAAGTACTATATGCACGTCAGATATAAGCATAAATGTATGTATATATGTATACGTATACACAGGAGAATGTATAAACTTTTCTAATTTGACCCACGTTTTACACGCATGCGCACATACACACACTCGCTTCTCTTCCTTACATTAACTTGTTAGTTAATTGTCTCAATCAAGGGAAGAAAGTCACACATCATTTCAAATTCCATCTCCTGCTCCCATTCTCTTCTCTATTTACTACTGGATGGCCCAATTAACTCGGGAAATCATAGTCATTCAGGTTCCTACTTCTTCCACATATATTATGGAACATGAACAGGCCAGAAATGACAGATTTTAACAGTTTAGGTTCACCTTCCATTATTTCCCCTGCTCATCCTCTCTTATGGGTATTCTATGGAGTAGTGAAGCGATCAAAAATGAGGGGAGGTGTATCATTCACATCATAAATAATCAACTGCAATATTAGGACTAACATCTGTGTTCAAAAACATACCTTCCCAGCCTCTCTCTCTTTCTCTTTCTCTCTCTCTCTCTCTCATACTTCTTTTAAATTAGGAGTTGTTTAATTAATTCTAGAAAAGTAAAAATTGCTTCTGTGCTTAAAAGCCTTAGAAAATGATGCTTTAGTTCACGATAAAGACTAAGCCCCTTTTATGACACTGGAGGCCCCCAAACCTGGCTCCACCCCTTCTCAACCTCATCCCGCTCCACTCCCCACAGAGAACCTGCTGCATCAACCCCACTGGCCTTCCCAGCGTGTCTTCAGTACCCCTCACACTCCCCATGCCTTGCCCTTGATACTCCAAGCCCTGGAATGTTCTTCTCTCCCCACCCCCCCCCAAGTACTTGCTCTTTTCTGCCTGGAAATCTCTGCTATAAGACCCAAGGCAAATGGTGCCTCCTGTCTGACCAATCAGAATGAGTCACCTCATCTGTATCCCCACAAGAAGCCCTATGATGATAGTCAGTCAGTGTGTACTGGAAGAAAGGATGAAAAGAGGGTTGAATGTAGCTAAACAGGCTGCTACGTAAAACCAGGCCTGACTACACTGCATTCTCCCCCAAACCTGAGAGGCTGACTTTCGGGGAGCGGGGTGCCTGGGTGGGGGAGGGTCCATAGTACCACCTCCTCCTGTCTCATGGTCATCTGCTCTGCCATTTCTCCAGACAGTGCTGGTCGCACAGTTAGACATTTGGCACTTTCCTTGAAGCATCCCTCCTTTCTGGTGCTGAGTGGAAACCCAAATACTTCCTGGAAAAAAAATCAGAAAATTTATGGATCTTGTCAGACTTTTTAAAAATTGATACAACGGCAGGTTGAGTGGACTCAGAGAATGGAGGGTAGAAATGAATTTTTCATTTATTCTCTAAGAAGAGAACAATTTTAAATTTGCCAAGTATGATGTATGTTTTCCATCTTCCATAAATCACCTCTCTTCTCAGGAATTTGAGATCTATATATTGATCTGCATGGACCATTGTCCCTTAAGTCTTTGCTCCATTAATCACTGGATAATTTCCAGTAAAGGATGTTCACAGAGATTATTCATTCTAACTCTTCTAAAGTTGTTAGCCGACAACCATGCTTCATGACCAGACCAGAGGCCACCATTCTATAGGGGCCACACCTGTGAAAATGAAACTCTGTGACATCTTCGCTAATCTACCCCAAAGCCAAGAGGCAACTGCCGTTCCCTAGTGGTCCTGCAAGAACAGCAGAAAGGAAGAACAGAGATGGTGTTCCCAGCAATAAGTCTACTATACATCAAACTGGCCAGTGTCCTGACAAAGGGAGATGGGGCCCTGATCACCCAGGGAGCCAGGGTTCTACCCCCAAGTCTGGGTAAAGACTGGTCATGACTGGGGAGTTACAAGTTGTAGGAAAGATGCAGCTGAATCTTTACTTCAGCACAGAATCTTCCACCTAAATTCTTCATATAATCAGACTGCTTGAAATTACACCAGTAGGAGATTCATTTAGGAGATGGTGGCTGTTAGCCATTCACACATTGGTGTAATTTAGACTCCGTCAATTGTTTTTCCCTTAACATATAACCACAGTCCATTATTTTTCTCTTAACACAAGACCACTGATGGGAGTTTTGAAGACAGGAAACAGGCAGAAAGGAGTACGAAAAATTGCCTTTGGAGACAAGGTGTTAAGCAAGAAGAGGTGGGGCCGGTGCGGTACCCAAAGGGGATGGGGGAACCCCACAAGCACCCTATGCTGCAGAGCCTGGTGGCACAGGTATGAGCAGGGCTGGCGTATACTACAGCCCCAGCACAGCCATCAGATATTGAAAAGCAGGCCCACAGCCCCATATCTGAAATCACTGGGTCCAGAGATGCGCCAGAACTCAGAATCTCTGAGGTTTTAGCAATGCAATACAGTGCAGACACCACATAAGTAGCCTCACATTAGTTATGAAACAAACAACATGTGTTGCCCATTGGATTTCACATTTGCAGATAAGAGACTGTGGACCTGTATTTCTGTACTGGCTGATAAGCAGCCTGAAGGCTCTTCCTCCACCCTGGACACAGAAAGCCCCAGGCCACTGCTCCATCACCACTCCCTAGTGGGTCTGTGTCCTACGCCTTCTGAGTCTTCAGGTTGTTAGTGAAAGTATGTTATGAAACATAGATGGAAATATATGATGGTCGGTCACAGTGCCCACAATCCTGAGGAGCAGCTGTGGTGCCCTGGGAAAGCCCTGGCCTTGTAGCCTAAAGTCTGGGGATCCATTTTATCTCTGTCCTTCACTAGCTCAGAGACCTTGGGTAATTATCACCTCTGATCCTACCTTGCTAACCCGAAAAAATGAGAGTAATAATACCTCGTATGGTTGTTGAGAGGATTAAGTCAAGTAGATGGGATTAAAATGCTTTCTAGACTGCCAATTGCTATTCAGATATAAGCTACTATCATTCCTAGCACTGATTAGTGGGAGAGTAAAACAAAACTAGGTACGTAAATGTGCTTTAGAGACTGTAAATTACATACAAAAATGGAGTTTTATTATTATTGTGAATCTCCTATCGCAGAAGAGGATCTGGCTTCCAGGGTTGAGAAGGTAAGCCACCCTGTGTAGCCAAGAGGAGCCTTCTTCCTTCAACCCCTCTGTCCAACTTCCCATCATCGCCAGTCCCTCCTCCCGGCTGCACCTGGTTCCTTGGTAAAAAGAACAGATAAGAAAGGGCAAAGAGCTCTGCTGAGGACCCTGTCTTGAAAAGGATGTGCAGGACGGGTTGCCAGGGAGAGGTACTTGATCTCAGGGTACCTGACCAACCCTTGTCTCCTTTGAAGGATCCATCACCAGCCATAGCCCATCCAGGTCCCCCCACCCCAGGGCAGGCAGACCACCTGGGCTCAGGCCCCAGCTCGGACACTCTAGCTCCATCTCCTGGGCAATTCTTTTCACCTCTCTGAGCATTGTGTTCCATAACCGCACATTTAGCATAATGGGACCTACTTCAATGGGTCATGGAGAGAAACCCATGAGGATGTACATGAGAACCTCGTGTACATGGCAAAAAGCACGACTCAAACATGAAGTCACTTATTGGTGTGGGAAGCAAGGAAATGCCCAGGTACCTCAGAAGCAGAGGTTTCGTGGTTATGACATTGAGCTGCCCAAGTTCGCTGGGGGAAACCAGACCCATCCTGGAGCAGGCTGGGGCAAGGGGCATCACAAGCAGGCAAACTTCTCTTCCTTGGGCCCAACAGGCCACTCCAAGGTACTGTTGCGAGTGAGAGTGGAACCCTCAGCGCCTCGAGCCTCACATGGGTTATTTTCTGTTTTGCTTCATTTTTAATTCGGGATTTTTCTCAATTTATAGATTTGACTTTTACGTGTGATGCTGAGCCCTGGAAAGCTAACAGCATGGCATTTTACAGGATTGATGTTGTGTGTCTTAACTGCAAGCAGCTGAACCCACAGCAAAGACCTAAATCGAATATTCCAGAGCACGGCTCTGGTGGTGCATGTCTGGGGTTTGAATGGGGTGATGATGAATCTCTGGGCCTTGCTGTGGAAGAGTTCTCACTCTCCCCGGCCAAACCCAATGGACTGGAGTGGAATTTATGTGAACACCTAATCTGTTGTATATGCACTTCTTACATTTTCTTATTCGTGCTGACTTTACTTCCTTTGTAAACTAATTATTAAAACAGAAAATGTTTCCAAGAGACCTCATTGTAGAACCAAGACTGTGACATTCAAGGTGTGACAGCCTCAGAATGATTTCATGCCAATGGCTGGAATGAGGAGATAAATGGCTTTGAGGTTGTTTTCTCCTTTTTTCTTTGCTCATTTTAAAATCCCACTGTTCTTACTGCTAGAATACTCCTTTTTCATAGGCGAAGAGGACAATTCCTACAGGAAACATTACCCAAAAATTGGAAACCAAGATTTCTTTTTTCTCTTCCCCATTTGAATCCCTGAATCACAGAGCAATTCGACAAAGACAACTTTTACTGTAAAACAGGGATTAAACAATTTACACTTCATTTGATTCTTTATTTGAGACTTAACATATGCAATATGGCATGACATGATTGGAACTATAAATTATCCTCTACAGATGATGCCAGGACAAGACGGGTTGAAAATTTAGGAAGAATGTAAACCACATCCATCCCAAACAGTCTCCAAGTTTATATTTAAAACTTTCTCCTAATGTCTTTTTATCCTATATAGAGCTTCCTTCAAGGAGAACATAAACACACCTTGTAATTATCACTGCTTAACAGTAGCTTCATTACTGGGCAAACATCTCATATATTACAGAACAATGAATGCAGTACTAATATTCTTAGCTTTCAGTTTGTAACCAAAACTTCAGATCATGTACAGTAAGGTCCTAAATTATCTGCACCTGCAACTCAGGTTGAGAATTACCATCTTAATTACCTAGGATTTCCACCTACTTTGAAATTTCATTGTCACTGTCTTTAACATTTGACTGAGGCACTGGGAAGGGCATTTGGCATCTTCTTGCGAAAACAATTAATGACTTGCATTGTCTCTCCAGACCCAGGGGGCAGGCTCTCCCCGCTCCTCCCCCAGCCACACCATCAGCAGGCCCATCCCCATGCCCGTCCGGTCAGCGTCTGCCTGCTCCACCCCGACCCACACGCCTCAGGACTCTCTCACTGGGGTAGGGGGAGATGTACAGGAGGCGTTTGCACAAAGTAAGTGGCTTTATTTTTGTGTGTGTGTTCTGCTTTTCTGTTACAAATAAGTCGCCAAGGATTGCAGGATCTAGAGTTATCAGAGCCTCACCGTGTATGTTCTAGGGTATTCCACGGCTTGTGTCAGAGCCGGGCCTGCAAGACATTTTAGAAACTCCCTACACTAATCTGTTCTTCCCTTCACCGTCTTATCTTCTTTTGGCTTCTCTTGCCCTGCCCTGTTTTTTTATGAGCCTTTGCTCATTAAGGGAAGGGAAATCCTTTCAGCAATATTCCAGGAAATTTTATAAATGTAATCCATTTAAAAATTCCGAAAGACATTTCCTGCTTTCGTCTCTTTACATTAAAGCAAACTCAAGATTGAGAGTAAACAATCCCAGCTCTTTAGCACTGAGGCGATAAAGAAGGATGCTTAGTCATTTTCCAGATGCCTTAAAGAGTTGAATCATTGCCTCTGTGTTATGGGGCTTCGAGGCTAGCCCTCCATAGTCAATAGAAGAGGGCAAAGAGGGATGTGAGATGACAAACAGCAACAAACAGCATTCTCCCACCGCTGCCTCTTCTGCTTATGTACTGCGGAGTGTCGGGGTGGGAGTGGGGTCCCAAAGCAAGTGATCTTATTCATCTGGAAATATTTTAACACTTTATAAAACTTTTTCTTGTCACCACTTTTTAAATTTGTAGAAAATTAGAAAAAAAGAAATCCTCCTGCCGACCCTCAGCCTGCCAATCTCATTCCTAGAAGTAAACACTATTAACAGCTTGGCCCTTCTCAACGTTTCACTTATATATAAATATCTATGTTTAAGTGTGCTTTTATGGACATATACTCTTCTTTTTTCACACAAATTCGATCATGCATTGCATTTTGGTCTGCAAGTTGCTTCTCCCTTGAATTAGCGGTATATCGTGGACCTCCTCCCAGGTCCTCACATGTAGATCTAAGGAAAAGAGCAACATATTCAACTACTAGTTTTAAGACAAAAAGAAACCTAAACAGTTAAAAGACAAAAGAATAGACTTGAGGAATAGACTTTCCAGCATATGTAGCAATCAAGTTTCATAATTTCAGTTATACATTAAAGCACACACAGCTCAGTCAGAAAAAGACACTCCCAAAACAAAAATAGGTGAAGGATAGGAACCGACAGAAGAACAAATAGCCAATAAAGATGTGAAAAGATGTTCAATCTCACAAATAGTTGTAGAAATTCAAATTTTAATCAAAATCACCTTTTGCCTAGCAGATTCCAAAAAAATTGTTTAACATCAGTAATATCCAGGGAGACTGAGGAAAAAGATGCTCTCATCCACTGTTTATAGGGGATAAAAGCTTACATTTTGAAGGGAGAGCATGATGTACTTTCTGTTCTGAGGGAAAAAGGAAGATCCATTACAGGGCATTTTCTCCTGAAAAAGAAAATGATTAAAGTTGTACAAATATGATTTAAGTTATGCAAAATAATTTCCTTTTTTTAATTTTTAGAGGGAAAACTGTCCTTTCCCTAAATCTTAAAGAAATTTACAGTATATTAAATCAATTTGAGTTTCCTGTAATAATTATTGTTTTATCTAACTACTATGATTTCTTAAGTTTACATGTGTTTATTATTTTACTTATTTAGTTTTACTTACTAAGAAATCACAATGAAATGTGACCTATCTAAGCAGCCCCAGCTCATCCTGCATAAATTCATCTGTAAGTCAGGTATCTGGAATCTTGAGTCTTTTTTCCAAAGATATTATGAATTTGGCCCTCTGTTCCACATCCACCTTGCCCCACCCCCAGTCCAGCCCACAGATACCCTTTTAACCCTTAGTGGGATGGAAACCTCATAATAATCTTCCTCTACCATAGAGAAACATGGTCTAAGTTCCAGTTCAGGGTACCAGGCATACATCTTCTGCCCATGTCTTGGCAGCAGGAGCAAGAATCCTCACCCCTTTTCCAAACTCTGGGGACATACGGTGCACAGGGTTCCCATTCCCAAGAGGTACCTGAAATGATAGGGGGAGCTCGGGGAGCCCTGATGGGAGACAGAGGCTATGGTGATGGAGGTCAGAATCTGATGTGCTCAGCCACCAAGTAAGGGCTGAAACAGTAGCAGCTGCTGGGGAGGCGCAGCTCTCGTGGCAAAACCAGACTTTTCATCTGTGAGGTGATTCTGAAGAAGGATGACCACACGTGCTGGCTTACCTGGGATCATCCCAGTTTGTGCCAGGTCACCCAGTCTTGTTATTAATACCGCCCCTTTCACTTGTAAAATTGTCCCAATTTGGACAATAAAGTATATGAATCTCCATCAGTTGCCATGTCTTCTTATATCAAAGGCCACTGGCCTGAGCACAATGTATTTTTTTCGGGAAATGAACCAAAGCACTTCTGAAAAGGAGGAGTCTTGGAAGTTTTCTTGCTTTAGGATATCAATGGAAATGATAAACAGCATAAAAATTTGGGGAAAAGGAAAGCTTTGATTTTTTTTTTTCATTATCATTCTTTCTTAAGGTTCAAGAAGAAATTTAAGGAATGACTTACTAGTAGCAGCGGATTCGATCACTAACACCATGTCCTCTCTAGTGAAAGAGTTGAATTCCGGTGAGTCCCTGGTCCCCTCTCATTTGTCTGCTCATTGCAGAAGGACCCATAACTTCTGTTAGAGAGCTGCTCATTGTCAAGTACAAAAAGATTTTTTAAAGGTCTATGTGATATTTTGTTGAGATATTAGATTTTTTTAGTACCGTTTATACTTTGCTAATGAGAAGATCATGAATACATGCTCAATGCACAAAGTTTGAAAACTGCAGAAAAGAATAAATATTAAAATTGACTTGTAAATCCAGAATCCCAAGTTGGCCACTGTTAGATATATCATGACCCAAAGTGACATGATGCTAAAGTTATTTTATAGGGTCAAATGTCTTATTTACTAATTTAGACTTGTTCGTTTGGAACGCATGGCTATTTGAAAGAAGCGAAACTGAAATTTACCTTTGCAATATCACTAAAGAAAGATCTGTGAAGAAAATAAATAGCATAAAATTGCAGCACTCTTCATCCTAATGCTACTACACAGAGTTTTAAAAACTTTAACAGCGTGAATATGCAAATAAATATCTTACCAGTTACTAATACATCTCGTCTATTCCTTAAAGCCCTCCTAGCAAGATATCTGTTTGAAAGGACTGTGGTCATAAAGTTGAGATTACAACAACTATAAGAAGGAAAACCTTAATGTTAAAAAAAATCTGGATTTAAATTTCTTAAAACCTCTATAATTAGAATTAAAGTAATGAAAATTGTTGCTATTATTTTAGATTAAGATTACCAAATAGGATAAAAATGACAGTAGTTAATACATCATGCTTAATGGCATGTACTCACTGCCCTAGCAAATGATGACTAAAAATGTTATTCTCATTGTAGGCGTTTCAAGGACTATTAGTTTATACTCATAATTTTTTGAAATATTAAGTGAATGTAATATTTTAGGTCTGTGTTTCCTAAATTAAAGTAATATTAGGCAAAAGTAACAACAGTTTTAATAAAGACTTTTATAGAGGGAAAAAACAGATGGCTTCAAGAATTAAGTCAGTTATTAAGACAAAGATTCCTTATAATATTATTGAGATAAAAAGACAATACTGTATACTAACTGATTTTGTGGTAATTCATGTCAGTATCAATTCTCATTCTGAGAAAAAACAAACACATACTTGACTTACTTACAATAACTGGTCAGTGTTTTAATCAGCATAGGTTGGTTAATGTTAAGCCTAGTCCTTTATTTGCCAATCGATCATAAAAAAATCTAGGTCATTCTTCACTTCTTCAATTGTACCTAATAGAGGCGGGGAGTGAAACTGAGAGTAACGTGGATTCTGAATTTGCACGGACTCAATTTGAAGATCTGGTCCCATCACCAACCTCTGAAAAGGCTTTTCTAGCACAAATCCATGCCCGAAAACCCGGGTACCTTCACAGTGGAGCTACCCCAAGTGCTATGCGTGGCGACGTGTAAGTATCTTCTGCTTGGGGGTATTTTCTCAGTAACAGGACACTCTTCAGGGAGCATAGGAAAATAAAAACATGGTTGCTTACTTCTTTATTTTGGAAAGGAATGATTCAGTTTCCTTTTCTGCCAGAAGAGGTAGAAGGGTGCTACATTTCAATTTGTCATTGTGACTTTTCCCCCTAACAATTTCCAGAGTATCAATAACAAAAACCAACCAGTACTTATTGAGAGCCTGGCTTGCCCAAGGCACTGTGCTAACTGGATACAAAATAGTGTCAAAAATCTCTCCCACCCTCCCAGGACTCATAGACTAGTTCAGGAGATAAATCATCCTATCTTCTGAATTTACTAGATTTGCTCTTAAAGGACCCGGTGATACTAGAGAGGTCTCTGTTCAAAGTGGGTGTAAACAGCATCATATACGCACTTGTGATTGAAATAACTAAATGTATAAAGTCTCATTATAAAGAAGTCCAATTCGCCTGAATTATTGCATATGTATAAACCTGACCTTCAAAAGACATTTTGCAAAGATTTTTCACCCAGTTAGGCTTCTGTAGCTTGACAGGAGCCAGCAGAATCACTCACGTCGCCACTAGAATTTCTGTGACGTTGGATCAGCTCAAAGCAGTCAGGCAGAGAAAACCAAAGCTGAGAAACAAAGGCAAAAAGCTAGGACAGACCTGCAGAGCCCAGCTTGGGAGGGAAAAGGGTAAAACGAAGGAAGTGAAGTAAGCGTAGTTCTGTGAAATGTGGGCAGGGGCTCACCCAAATTCTGGAAAAGAGAATTGATGAACAGTTCAAAAAAAACTACAGAAGGGTGATGGTGCTTAATGTGAGAAGAACTGCAGATGAGTCTACAAAAATAAACTGGCTGTTTTAAAGACCCAGAGAAGAAACTAACCAGAGGCCTTTCTGGTGTTTTGGCTCTCCATCCAAGCAGTGAGTAAAAGGCCAGTAATAATGGGGAATTATAAATAGACATGGTTTGAAAGCCAGCTGTGAAAAGGCAGAGCATAAGATCAAAACAAAACAGTTATAATTTTACGTGGCAGGAAGCTGCTGCTTTTAATTTCAGTTTGCTTTCTTGTCCTTTCCCCTATAATTTAGAATTATTTGATTTGTTTGTTATTCAAACTGGTGAATTAATTACCAGTTTAGTCTGGTAAATACAAATCCATTTGATTTTTTTATAATTAAGCATTTACATGGTGGTTACCTAAAATTTTCTTGATCCAGTCCTAAGGTCCAGAACTGTAACTAAGGCCACCCCATCTGCTGTCCCTGGTACACTGGTGGCAGGACCAGCTACAAACACGGCTGTGGGGCTTGGGGAGGGAAAGTTCATAGAGGCCTCGCAGACCTATTTAGGCTGACCCCAAACCTCTAAAAATAACGAGGACACAGATATAAATAAACATGAACATTGGCATTTAAGTTCCAACCCAGAAACTTCTACTTGACCACTCTTTTCATTTTAGGGGATATTTTAATATCTGTACTATCTAAACATGTACTGTGTTTTAGCCTGAGAATATTTTAGTTGTGAATTTATGTTCAGTCCCAGGAAGAGCTTTATATATACCGGGATGAATAGATGGAGAGAGTCACACATTTAGTGAATGAGATCATTCTTATCTATTTATTTCATAGTGGAATTGGACAATTTAAATGGATTTCTGAAGCTCAGAGCTAGTATAAATTTTGAAGATCAAGAGCTATGGGTTAGAGTATTAGTCTTCCTGACATTGATCAGCTGATCGATGAGAGAGACTTGACTCTACCACAGAAATAAAGCACATGGGTGCACTTGCCTATATACATGTATAACACAAAGAGGGTTAAATTATGAACAAATGTCCTAATCATTATTTCACTAGAGGGCTTACTTCCCTTATAGAAAGTGTTCTTGGATTCCATTTTTTTTTAAGCCCCCAAATTGGAAAAACTATGTCCTCTCAAAGGATAAGCCTACCCTTTTTAAGAATGACAGACATTTAAAGGTCAGCTCATTCCTGTTAACCCTAGGAAAACATAGAGGACGGTGATCACCAGATTGCCGTAGAAAAATTGTCTGCGAGAACACCTTGATCATATATTCCTCCAAACTTCCAAAGCTTTTTTAAAGTTTTTTCATTATGTCAAAGAAGACACAGAATTGAAGTGAATTGAAGCAAAGAAGTGAATTGAAGGACTAAATAAATGTGTGCCCAGAACTACAGCTAACACAGGAATTCCACTCATACTTTCCTTTAAGATTTGCTCCGAAACTCCCACTGTGGTTGATTCCCAGGGTTACAGAAGATGGGGACCCATATGTACGGCCAGAGGATGAGAACTATGAAGATGACTCAGTCCGGCAGCTGGAGAATGAGCTGAAGATGGAGGAGTACCTGAAACAGAAGCTACAGGACGAAGCCTACCAGGTACCAAAAGCTGGCCCACATCCTCTACCACTCCTGCCCCAGCCCCTCAGTAGCTGGGTCTTTTCCATTACTCCAAAATTCGGTGACTTCTCCTTCCTTCCACCCTCCCTTTCTGGAATATTCTGACTGAACTCCTTAGTCCATGAATTCTAGACAGGAAAAATGTTAAATACTTCGTATAGCTGTCACTCACCATGAATTCCTATGAATTCTGCGTTGGAAAGTAAAAGAGGCCTTCCACATTAGTGGAAACATGGTGACTAGCAGTCCATGATCCTCCAAAATCATTAGGAAAATGCTTTTTAAGAAGAGATACAGTCGGCCCTCCATATCCACAGATTCAGAATCTGTGGATACTGAGGTTCAACTATAAGGGACTTGAGCATCCGTGGATGTTGGTGTCTGCTGTGTGGGAATGTCCTGGAACGAATCCCCCATGGATACTGTGGGATGACTCAGGGAACAAAGCTCAAGGAAATTGACTAAGCGTAAATATACCTCCTCCCTTGAATCATTTGTCCTCAGCTTCCCTCACTGCCTGCCTTATATCAAATGTCAAGAAGTGAAAAAGTGACAAACCTCACCAAGAAATGTTAGGGGAACTGTAGGCCCACATTCAGCAGGGTGTGGTTGGGCAGATTGTCATATGTACTGGAGCATATTAATCCATCTGAGAAGTCACTGGACATGACACATGCAATTGGGAATAAGTGTAATTAGCCACTCATCCTTAAGGGGATGCATTTTCCCCATGGAGATTGTTCTACTGCCATGTTTGTTTTTCTTGTATGTTTCCCTTCCCTGTGTCTTGTTGGGGTTCTGGGAGTTCAGGGGTATTTGGCTGGTTGAGACCTGCTGCCTCCCAGACCCCGGGGGTTATTTTGTCATGTCAGGCTTTCTGTCCGATGGCCAGACAAGCTTTTTCCACTGTCTTAGGTTGGCAGTAGCCCTCTCTTTCTCTATTAGTGAAGGAAAGAGAAGCAGAGAGAATAAATTATCTTCTCCTTCTCATATGTTTATAGATTGTTTCGAAATATCTTCCCAAGAAGAATAGAGCAAGAGGGAAGCCCACCAACCCCATCTTGACAATATAACACAGAAGCTTTGCCTCTCTGGAATGTTCCATTAGCCTTTTCAGTTTAACAGCCACATTTCAGAAGCAACTACAATGCTGGCCTAGATAAACAAAACAAACAGTGACCAGATATGTAAAGCCGTACTTTAACGTTATAGAAACAAAGTTGCCTTGAGTGCAGACCGTGGAGGACGCTCTTTCTTTGCGACTTCTATGGCCTATCGGTGGAAGGAAGTTAGTCTAGATGAAGCTTCAGGGTGTCTCTGGAACTCTGAGGGATGGCATTCCTACTCGTATCTCATTTGGCTCTGCTGCGTAGAGGGAGAGAGAGAGGTGGTGAAATAATCAATATTCTGGTTCATGCTGTTAGAGGTGCCTGTTAGACCTCCCTCTTTGAGCCCATATCAGTTTCTGGATTTTGGTGACCACAGTCAATGAAATTCTAGATTTTTTTTAAAAGAAAGAGAGTCATTTCATATAAGATATTAGATTTTTATTTATTTTAATGAATTAGGAATTTAACCTGATATGACCAAAGTGAAGGGAAATTCTATTAATAGCATCAGCTCCGATTGGAGTTCGTGCCATCTCCGGTAGATGTTAAGCTCCTTCTCTCTCTCTCCTTTCCTTTCCCCACCCAGTGACTTCAAGGGAAAGACAAAGAAAAGGGCTGAGAGATAACAGGCCTGTGTGTCCCCACTCAAGATATATGCCCTGGAGAAGGTTGAAGTGGTTTTCCTTGACTGCTCTATGAGTGTATCGTTGTTGGATGGGCCAGAAAGTTACTTTCATTCCTTGGACTCTCTCTCTCTCTTTCTCTGTCTCTCTCTATCTTTCTGCATGGCTTCCAACCAAATAATTCACAAGCTTGACTACATCACAGACATGACATGTCACCTTTCTTGTTTGTGTCCTTTGTCACCCACAGGTCAGCTTGCAAGGTTGAATGCAATATCCTTTTATCACTCTCCTCTCAAGTAAGTATCCTCTTATTTAGGAGGAAACGTGGCCACTGTACACTGGATTCTGATAACTTGTAACCTATATTCACAATCACTCTCTCTTAGGTTTTCTCTATGATAAAATATCCTCCTTCCCAGTCTACGAAGCATTTCATTATAATCCAGTGGAGATTTGGCAGGCAACCTTGGGAGTTGACTTTTTACTCTATTAATTAGGAAAATTGGCATAGAAATTTCAGTAATACCAAAGATGCCCCAGAAATTCGTAGCTGTGAAGCCATTAACACTGATCCATAACCGCATCCAAGTTTTCAGCCTCTCTAGCATTTGAGAGAGAAAAGTCCAGGCTTGCTCAGCACTTGCAGAGATGAGTCAGCTCCTTAGTCCTGCTGTATTCAGGGCCCAAAAGATCAAAGTGTGTACCTTAACGAGTGAAAGCCAAAGCATGCGTTATTAAAGAAAACAAAAGAAGCAAAAACAGAGAGGAAAGCTTCTACAGCCTTATGGTTTTAGAACAGCTGATTCAAATCCACTGTGGAATCCAGCAAGATATAAATTAATTTCAGATATCATTTCTGTGGCATGTGGTCCCCCAGCTTTAAGGATCTACCTAAATACATGGGAAATCCTCAGTAATTTTTTTCATGTAAAGAGAATAGCACTTCATTGGCAGGATCACTTCACTATAGTAGTCTGAAGCTTAGGCCCTCGACTCGAATAGACTGATTTCAAATATGAGTTCCATCAAATCTTAGCAGCATACTCTTTGACAAACTACTAGACTTCTCTGAGCCTCTGTTCCCTCTGTACAACATATGTCACAATACCTACCTCATGGAGGAGTTGTACTCACTGAGATATAGCTTTTAAAGAGCTTAACATAGTGGCAGACGCACTATCATTTTATTCTGAGTACACACATACATGCCTAGCACCATGCTCAGTGCTTTACAAGCTATTCAGTCCCTGGGAGTGACTATAATTATTATGTGAGTGTATGGGAGCCCCCGGGACTCAGAACTAGCTTGCCCGCTCTAATTGTGTAAATACGGCTGGGACTCAGCTTCGTACAATGATTTGATATACCTTCGGCTACACTGTCCCATGAGACTTGATGGCTTCTCTGGCTCCAGCCAATGGCCATTTAGATGTCCCACATTACACTTCAAAGCTAATACACCTCTTACGGTCATCTGGATGCACGGTCCCAAGGACTTGTATCCACTTTAGTTCTACAGTCTTTTCCCACCCATGGAATAGTGCAGTTGATAGGAAACTCAACTCTGGCTGCTAAATTGAAAAAGCGATATATATCTCCTAAATGACATATCAATTAGTAAAGAATACATTCTAGTTCAAGCACTACTGACCTCCTGTCTTGGTCCTCAGGTTAAGATTAAGCAAGTAAAAATTAAAGTGTAATTGTTATTATGAAATATATTTTTTGAGCTGTGAGGCCCTCTTGGTGTAAAAGGGAGGATCTTATTGAGTGCGTTTTAGTCTGCCTCCCTTGGATTTGAGAATGCTACACCACATGTTCTCCTGATTCATGATGACTGCAGTGAAAAATTCCCAGGAGCTGTTTCTGAAAATATTCAGTCCAGTTATAACAAATCTAGTCCCAAAGGAGCAAGGCTTTTCCTTTCATAGCATTTTCTTTCTCTGAGCTCCCGCAATTTGATCATTTTTGTTCTGCACATTATTTAAACATCAGTAGGTAGTTCTTGGAAAAATATACTTTTCTAAAAGCCTAATGAAATGCCCTTGACATAAACCCAGATAAAAAGTGGTATTTGGTTCATGTCCATAAACGCCAGAGATTTCAGTACTCTGAAAGTTCTTAGGCCCTTTTTAAATCTTCTGTTGCCAATTTGGCAGTGAAAAGTTAAAACAGTTGTGGCCTCTGCCGCTTACTGCATCCTTACCTACCTAGCTGGCATCCCACAGAACTCTAAATATAAACCAGCCTGTCACTAAATCAGCAAATCAGACAAAATTCATTTAAGACCGGGTAGAACACTGTAGGAACTAGTAGATTTTCATCTTTGCACCTAGTTCTACCCTACTGTAATTTTTCTTGATGTAGCCAAGAAATACAGCTGAAATTGTAGAACAGTTCATCTGTTGAAATCTATCTGTTTGGGCTTTCTGGCTACACTACAAGACCAGAAATTATCCCAAAGTATATGCATCTCTTCTGCAAGGGTCCTAAAGCCGATTTCAGCGCTCAGAGTCAATTAGGCATCCACCAAGCAGAGCCCTACGTGACTAAAGGGCCAAAGGTGAAACAGCAGAGACATGGAAGACCCATCCTCTGCTCGAGAAGAGCCTTAGGCCTCTCTGAAGATAAATAGGCACTTACCAACACACTAACAAGAGTGAATAGAGTGAAACCTGACTTATTGCTTTTCAACTAGCCACATTAGAAGAAACAGTACACAGAAAGGTTAGCACTCAAATTAGAGTCCACCAAAACCCCATTCCGGCCCATTCGGATCTTGGGTTGGTCCCTTTTTCATCCTTCTGGCCACATGGTACTCCGCGTGCCTTGACCAGCCACATCCTAACTTCAGAAATTGGAGGGTTGGAAGATCAAAGTGGATTTTTTTAAAAATTAGCATGGCCTTCTGATGGTGAGTCAGTGCTCTCATCTCCTTGTCCAAAGGACAACACAAATATTTCTGTTTACGTTGCTTTAACCCTCCAGATGCCTCAGGTACCCACTAGGCAAGAGACTCAGCATGGAGGATTCTTGTCCTCTCTTCTTTCAGAAGGTGCAGTAGCCCACAGTGTCCCAGGACATTCATTCCTGATTGTCAGAGGAAGAAAGTAGAGGGTGTGTGTGTGCGCACGTGTGTGTGTGTGTGTGTGTGTGTGTGTGTGTGTGTGTGTGTTGGGGGGGAAGGGGTGATTCTAAGCTTCATAACCCTAATTTAGAGAGCAGTTACCATCTTTAAAAAAAATTACACATTGCTTATTCCCAGGCAAGCTATAGTCAGACAGATGAAAGTAACATGAGAACTGGTGATGAAGGACAGAGCTGCACCCACCCCTACAGAGGAGATGACGGCAGCCTCACCTCACAGAAGAGAGGACCCACCGCACGCAGCAGCTCCCGACAGACCCCTGCCCCTAAAGACGCGTTCTGCCGGCTATAGCGCAGCTAACTTTTCGTTCTCAGATTTGTAGTTCATAGATGTGTGTTTTGAGAAGGAAAAAAAAAAAAAAGACTTCTGTTCAAAGCTAACTTATCAGCTACATCTTCTGTAACATGTCTCATCCCTCAAAATGAAAACACAGGCTGAAATCCCGTCCTGCTGTTACTCACAACGGCAGTATTAACAAGCATCTTAAACCTTTGCACATGATATTGAACCTGGTCAGTTTACAACGACAATATTAATACTGTTTATAGCTAGGAGTTTGATTTCTGAATTCTCTGAGATTTTAGCAAAACAATTGATTATATACACTGTACATTTTTTTTTTTCCACAGCACTTGGAGAAAAACAACCACTTGCAATTACTCACTAAGCCCGAAGGATTTGGTTCCTGAGGGTACAGACTCAGAGCCCTAAAGCCAAGAAGGGCCCTCGGCCTGCATGGTCTGCACTTGTCTCCAAGTCTCTGAGAGCAGAGGCTTGAACCAAACACACCAGGAGAATCCAGTCTTTGGGGCTTCTTTCCAACTTGGGGTTGTTTTCTTTCAAGATACTCTAACCAATCAGCCATAGAGTTTAGTGTAAATATTTTTTTCCAAATAGAGATCATATTCCCGAAAAAAAAAAAAGGCAACATTCAAATTATATAGAATCTAGTTTTTAAAATCAGCACAGATCTTCTTAAAAACTGTGAACTCCGTTTTGAAATACTCATTACTAAAGCTGTTTATAAACCACAGGTGCCATAAGATCCCCCCAATGGACTCAAGTTATCTCTGCTCTTCCACGGGCTGGTTCCTCTCGGTTCAGCTTTAGGGAGCATGTCTCTAACAGCACCGCTCAACCGCAAGTTCCCCTATCAGGTCGTTTGGACGCCTTTCAGCTTTAAACGTACAGGCTTAAAGTGCGCTTGCAAACGTTCGCCCTCCTTTTCTTTCTGAATGTGTATTGCCTTAGCTGGCTACCTGGTGTTCTGCATGCAGCCTCCTCTGGTCACGTGAGAGGAAACGGGCTCCTCTAAGTGGAGTTGGGATTTTGCACTCCGTGAAAAGCTAATGTGCAAAAGAACTGACAAGGAAGGGAGAATGAATGACTCTGTCGATGGTCCTTTCTGAGGGCCCTCTTTGGGGAGCGCTAAAGACCTCCCTTAGGGATTCAGGGGAAATGAAAAAATCATCTTCTACTCGTGTCAAGATTTGATGAAATAAACATCCTACAACATAGTAGATACATAATCCTTAAATTGGCAGCTTCCCTGGATTCCTGTTTCTCCCTTAAGAGAAAGAAGAGAGCATCATTTTAGAACAGTGGTTCTCACAGTGTGGTCCCTGGACCAGCAGCGTCAGTGTCACCTGGAAATTTATCAGAAATGCAGATTCCTAGGCCCTAACCCAGGCCTACGGAATCAGACATTCTGGGGCTGGGGCCCAGTAATCTGTGTTTGAATAAACCCTCCAGGTGATTCTGATGTACGCCGAAGTTGGAGAACCACACTGCTTTAGAATAAAGTTGTATAATAAAATCTCTGAAAAGGCCTTATTCAGAATAAGCAAGAAAGATTCTGAGTCAACCTCAAAGCTTCAGCTATTCGGTTTTGCTTCCAGGGCTGGCAAAAACCTGCCACCTCCCAGAGTCGGTAGTTGGTGGGTACCCAGCTGAGAAGAGACATCCTGACATCTTCCAGCTTCCTCTCCAGAGAGCTCTAAGATGTTCACGTCTGTGCACTGGGTCAAAAACCACCTCCTTGGCTGCCCTGTGGAACAAAATCGCTTGCCTTGGGGCTAGTAAAGCTCTTGGTTGGCATTAGCGAGGAGCCCAGTCTGCCCACTGATGTACTTAATCATATTTCCCTCCGGAGAACCAGCCTGACAAATGTCCCTGAGAACAGGCTGACACCAAAGGGACACAACTGCACAGTTCTCAGATTTCTTTGCACAGATGGATTTTTTTGCGGATTTTGTTGGTATATCTTAATGTTCATCTCTTTTCCACTGCCCATCCTCTGTGAACCCGTGCCTCTCTAGATGGAGCAGGTGGCCACTGGTGCCTCATACTCAGTACTTAAAACCACTACATCCCAGCTACCTACATGGCTGTCAGCTCTCAATCATAGCCGGGCAGTTCTCGAACTCAGAACCCTGACCCTGCAGGTGGCATTCGGCCACCAACTGGACCGAGCTGACAGGTGTTGTCATTTTGTGTTTCTACATCAAAACGTTTGTCTAAGGTTTGAACTGTTCTGCCAATAACCTTCCCCCGTCATAGCATTCATTGCCAACTCCATCACACGGTTGTCGAAACCATCGTACAAAGCCATTGCAAGGACTCTGGAAACTGCTGCCAATGACCAATTCCTGACTAACCAGCCACCTTTTCTTTCTCTTAGCTCCACGTCAGCACTGAGACCAGACTCAAGCACCCCTGTCCTGTAACCGAGACAAAATGGCGTGTGTTATTCTGGGTGTTTGTGGTTTGCGGTGGGTTTCTTTCCTTGGCTCTCCAAATCTACTTTTGGGGCCTGTTCTAAGTGCAAACCCAGCAGGTGCCACCAGTCCTGTCCGTTAGATCCAATTCCGTCTGGCGGGGGTTGTTTCTTTCTTGTTCCACGATGAATTGCACATCCACCTCCATTAGAGATGTTGGCCTATTAATGAGCACTGGTCTAACACAGCCAACCCTCCCCCACGGGGCCATGTAATAGAGGGAGGGAGGAGGGTGAAATCTACTGTAGGGGATTCAGGAATCAGTTGTGGTTGGTCAGGATGGAAGTCGGGGTAAATTTAGTTGGTCAGAGGGAGATGTGCTGGAGATTGTGAAAAATGGATTCTCGAGTGATCTACTATAAAGGCAGGGAAGGTTCATTTGTAAGTAGTAATGTGAACTGAACTACATAAGAGTGTGGCCTTTGTTGTGATATACTATGTATTTTCTTATATGCATGAGCCAGACTGTTGCATCATAATTTAGCACTGATGTCTGCTTTTATTTTGATCATCTTTGTCCACCCTTATTAGTTCTTGGCTGTTAACTGTAAGTAGACGTTGTAAATCCCGGCAGCCTTTGGTTGCTGCAATCACCTTGGTTCAATTCCGCACAAGGAGACACAAACAAGAACTCCACCGTGTCCTCAGAAGAAAGGGCATTTTTACCTTTGAACCAAAAAGAGGGGGGGAAAAATCAGAAGTATCACATCCTGAAGCTAATTAACTATAAGACATTTTTAATTGTGACTACTGTAATTTGACACCATTTGAAATAACCAATTCAGAGACACTAAAGATTTCACAACATTCATTGGTATGTAACAAAACTACTATTGTATAGGTTTTTTGTATTGCTGTTAAGTATTGTTTTGTGTGTATGTGTGTGTGTTGGAACCTCCTGGGGACATGTTATATTTTGAAGTGATTAAACTATTTAATTGTGTGTCTATATTTTGGAATGGAATTATTTCTTCATTAAAAAATCTTTTTAAAAACACTATATCTTGTGTATTTTGTTCCTTTGTTTCAGTGAATTTCCTAAAGCAACATGAGGTTAGTCTGTTCTAAGGAGAAAGACTGACAAGTCAGTATTTGCAGCATGAAGCATGGACCACCCATTGAGGATCAAGCAACTGAGGCCAAATACCTCACCTTTTCCTGCCTTTGGGGTTGCAGGGTTTTTTTTTAATGAGATACTATTCTGCTGCTCATGGAGAGCCTTGTTGTAATCAACATAAAAAATCCATACACCCTCGCCTTTCTTCTCTTCCTCTTCTTCTTCTTTCTTCTTTCTTTTCTCCCCCAAATTCCAAATACTGGGAAAAAATAACTAACATTTGTGTAATCCTTTACAACTTTAGAAAAAACTGCTTTATTTACATTTAATCCTCACAATATCCATTTGAGGAGCTCTTGGTCATCCAGAAGAATAACCTAGGGAGCTACCTTTGTTCTGAAAGAATCTGCAGACAAGGCTGAGATGGGAAGAAGACTGGGCATGCCATCAAACAAGGAACAGAGGGAAAACACAAGAAATTTCCCACTTCTGAGAAGATCGTGCACTTTTCGGAGGAGTTTCTGAAATTAGGCTTCTCCCTCTATCCAGTTCTATGAAGACTTCACCTCACCCCTGCTAGATCAGTCATTGGCCAAGACTAAGATTCATCGAAGGAGTTGTGCTCAATTCCTTGGCTTTGGTTTAAGTCCTACTGCTGTCTTCTGGTTGCCCTAGCAACACATATTAAAGTTTGCAAATTTTTTGTTCTAAACATTATCTGAGCTAGTAAAGGAGAACTGGGAGGCAATGGAAAGGTGAAAAGAGATTTTCAGTATCAAATTTTTTTCTAAGACATCAGATCCTGAAGCAAGACTGTGATATACACCAAGAACCGGCACAGCCCAAAACATTCCCCTAAGACTTCACTGGCATAGTCAGGAGTAATGGGGCCGGTCTGGTTGTCGAACACTGGAGCAGCTTAGGGCAAGAACCTTTTCCGGGTTTGTAGCCAACTTGGGAACAATGGTCCTCTGAAAAACAAAATCCTTTATAGTCCTTTTAAAAATGCTGGCTTTGGGGAGTTAGTGTATGAGAAAAGAGTAATGCAAAGAGATCCGAGAAGCCTCTTCATTGTAGAAGGATTCAAATATTTTAACAGGATAATAAGAAGAGTATAATTTTACCAGAAAACCTAAACCAAAGCTAAGAAAAGATACTGAAAACCGCATGTAAAACATAACTTCCTAGTTCTCACTGTCCACTACAAATGAGCATACTTGTTCAACGGCAAAGACATGTTTTTCCAGCCATTGTGAGGGTCTCTGTACGTACTGTAAACATTGAGTGGTGTAAGGGACAGTCTTCCATTTTTTTATTTTTCTAAAAAAGCACAAAGTCAGGAGGTGGAGAAAACGGAACCCTCATACACTGTTGGTGGGAATGTAAACTGGTGCAACCACTATGGAAAACATTAAGGAGGTTCCTTAAAAAACTAGAACTACCATGTGACCCAGCAATTCCACTCCTGGGTGTATAGCTGAAAAAAAACAAAAACATTAATTCGAAAACATACATGCACCCCAAAGTTCATAGCAGTACTATTTACAATTGCCAAGATATAGAAGCAACCTGAGTGTCCATCAACAGATGAATGAATAAAGATGTGGTATACATCTATATATATACAATGGAATACTACTCAGCCATAAAAAAGAATGAAATTTTGCCACTGGCAGCAACATAGATGGACTTGGCATTATGCCAAGAGAGATAAGTCAAAGACAAATACTGTATGATATCACTTATATGTGAAACCTAAAAAATACAACAAACTGGTGAATATAACAAAAAAGAAGCTGACTCGCAGATATAGAGAACAAACTAGTGGTTACCAGTGGGGAGTGGGGGGAGGGCAATATGGGGGTGTGGGAGGTACAGACTTTTGGGTATAAAATAGGCTACAAGGTATACTGTGCAACACAAGGAATATAGCCAATGTTTTGTAATAACTGTAAATGGAGTATAACCTTTAAAAACAAATTTTTAAAGGCAAAGTTGTTTTTCATATTACTACTTAGCATAAAGCTAAATTGCACATCTGTGATGGTGAGTAGTATAAAACTAACAGAATTTCTTCCAACACTGTAGCCTCATCCTGGCCTGGCCTGATGAAAGGATTAAGCTTTGTAAGTAATTGCTTGGTTACTTGTCTTACCAGACTCCACGCTGGTGGTGAGCAGGGTCCGCATTCATGTAGAACATCACCGAACCCAATGCCTCGTACAAAGTAGTTGAGCAATAAATATAGAAGATATTGAAAAATAAGGAAGACACACCATTCCTCAGGCTACTCTCCTAAATATCAGTAGTCACAGCCAGGACTTTTAATGGAAGCTTTGGAAGAGGTGAAAGTCTATCTGGAATAGACTCTGGTAAGCACCGGAAGTAGGAAGTTGCGGGGCACGCCTGTACTCCACAGCCAGATGGAAGTGATGCTCGTTGGGAGACGTGGAGACACTGATTTGTATGCTGATCTCCTGGCTGCAAAAGACCTGATAACAGAGCCAGGACTCCTCTCAGAAAGTGAGTCAGCAGTTTGCCTGAGACTGACCCAGTTTTGCACTGAAAGCCAAGAGGCCTGAGAAATGCCTCAGTCCCAGTCAAATCAGAGAGACTGATCGCCCAAGAAAGCAAGCAAAGAGACACTCCAGCATCAGGCAGGAATAAGTCTCGGGTGAATTCTGCATCGTAAAGCAAGTAAGATATTCTCCTACAGTGGGACATTTAGAGTACAGAAAATGCTTATTCTACCATGAATGTACCTTTCTAGTCAAAATTTTAATGTTTAGCAGGACTACATTCTGATGCCCCTCCAGGATGATATTAGCTGCAGAATTCACTAAAATGAGAACATCCGTGGGTTTGTTCACTTTGGGGGTTTCTGAAATGAGATGACCTATGGATAAGACTTGTTCAAACATCTAGATGCTAAGGAGAATCTGCAAAAATCAAGTTGAATTTTGGCATAGTTGATAGTGCGCTGCTTTTTTTTTTTTAAGGCAGTGATTGACTTTGTGAATCCACATATTCTTGAGGCTACCTCAGAAATTTTGACCAGGTCATTAACTTGCCCTCCCATTTCTTTGAAGAGAGGACATTTTTCAGTTCATCTAAGAGAAGAATCAAATTCTTTAGACATGAGATCAGAGGGAGGGGCCTAAGATAGCCCTGTTTTCGCCATTTCTTTGTTCTATCCTTTCTCTCCACTGTAATCTCAATGGGGTGTTGGAACAGACTCTGGAAATAACCATATAAGCTTGGACTCTACAGAGGAAACCTGCAACCTGCCTCTTAGAGATTTTTCCATTTATTGAATCAAATACATTCTGTAAAAGCTTGTGTTCTCCGTTTAAAAAGCACCACCTCATACGTGTAACTGAATCATTTTGCTGTACGCCAGAAACTAACACAACATTATAAATCAACTGTAGTTCAGTTTAAAAATAATAACAATAATAAAAAGTACCACCCCGATATTTCTGGAATAGCTACTAACATATAGTAGGATTTGTATATCATTATAGAATGTCCCTATCGCGCAATTTCCGGAAGAAACTTGTTCTAACATATTTTCTTTTTAATTCTCTAAATAATTGAAAGTTTGAAATACATAATAAGCAAATTCTGGTGACCCAAAGAAACTATAGAACACACCACAAATTACATGAAAGGTCCCCACCACTTCCTGGGAGAGATGCTTCAGCAGTTGCCTCAAGTTCACCTCTGACTGAACTTTCATCCTTACCGTAGTCGATTACTCATTCAGTTCAATAGCAATTGCCAATAAAGAAATCTGGGGCTGTAGACTTATATAAGTATAAATCAGTCTTATATCAGTTTTACTTAGCTTTATGTTCCAAATAGTGTGTATTCTTTGAATGCAAAAAATATATATATGTATATATATTAAAAATCTTGATATTTTTGTATCAGTGGCAATAGTCTCCTAATACATGTATCAATACATACCCATTCATTATAGCAACCAAAGGCCACTGTTATCACAGTGCTGACATGGGTGGGACCCACTGTTTTCCTTGTTTGTAAATCATCAACAGATCTGATTCTTTTGGGGTTTTTTGTTTTAATTCCACTCTTTTTGGCTAAAAGAGAGCATTTACAAATACAAGGAGGAGGGCTTGAAGTTTATATTTCAATGTTAGACTGGCGATTAGAAAATATTACTAAGATCTGTAAATTACCCACAGATTGACATGGGAGCTATTGCACTGGGGAAGGACAGTATATGACAAGTCCTCCCTGACTGGAAGGCGATGGGAAAGCTTGAATTAAAACATGAGAAATGCCAGGAAAGAGGAAAAAATGTGTTGGAATAATCATGTTTATTCTCTCTGAAAACGTATATCCCTTGTGAATTATTTGTAACCATAGCCTAAATCCTTGAATTTCCCACGAATCAGCACTTACTGAACAAACATAAGAGGATAAGTGATTAACATTCCCCCTCTAGGAACATCTGCTTCCAAAGGAAGTTTGGCAGAGTCTACAAGTGACGTCAGACCGCCAGGCACAAAGATTACAATCTGGTTAATTCTTGCCCTGGTATTCCTACCTCCAGGGGAGCCTGGTCTAAATCCACGAAAACCAGAGTTTGAAATGGATTACTGTACATTCTCACTGGAAAACAAACAAAAGGTTGGAAGCCGGAAGTGCTCAGAACCAGCATTTCACTGAGTCTCTTAAATATTTATACTCAACATCCCACAAAATATCCATTTGTAAAGATGTTCGGGAAAATAACATAAAATTCCGAAGAGAAACATTTCCAGTCATGCTGTTTACCATCTACAAGTATTTGCTGAATAACTAACTCCCTTGAAGTGTGAGAAGCCACCAGACTTTTTATGGCCCAAAGCAGGTCCACGTTATTCACAGAATAGTTATACTTCAGACACCTCGTTGGCTAATTGGGATTTCATAGGATTCTATAGTTACTCTCTGTTCACCAGCTTTCACTGAGTCTTCAGAAATTCGGTTAAGAAAGGATTTTGAGTGAGCTACCTGGGCCGGGAATTCCAACAACCACTTTTGAATGAGATGACTCATTACCACCGTGAACATTTTTAATATGGATGGAAAGAGATAACATTTGGGTTTGGCTGTCACCTACAAAACAGTGGCTTAAGGAAAAGTAACTCCTTTGAAATTAAGGTTTCACGGATAAGACAGACTTTACCCGAAGTTAATTCAAAACAGAATTAAGCAAAACACTTCACTGAAGTCAAGTGAAAATCAGTCTTAAAGGCCAAAAACAAAGAGGGACGAGGGGGCAGATAGAGAGGAATGCAGCCTGTGTCATTGCTCGGATCCACAGGAAGAAGCGATGATTCTCCCAGCATTTGTTCTTTTCCTAGGTCAGAACTGGGTGAGTTGAAGAACCAGGATCTACCTTACAGATCTTTCTCGGGATGACATGTATTCATTCTATTGTATTCCAATTGTTGAATCACTATGTTTTGGCTATCTGTCAACATTTCATGAAGTCAGGTGATACACTGAAAAATAACGTGGCTCTGGGAATCAAGAGAACGGGATGGTAGGCTGGGGTATTTGATCCTATGCAGGTCACTTACCGTCTCATTCCCAACCAAATTCTCATTGAGGGTACGATGCCTATTTTCATTTCTTTACAGATTTATTGTGTGATCAAATAGAGTCATATTATAAAATATAATCATATAGTAATTTGTAGTAATATGAATGAAAAGCATTATGAAAAACACATCAGTTCTGGCAGTTTATCTCAATTTTTTACATTCTGAGAACTTACTGTGATCAATTCCCTTCACCTCTTCTAAGAAGTCAAGGGCACTGGTTCATTTCAACAAATGACGATATTCTTCAACTGATCACCATAGAAAAACGGGTCTGTTCTGCAGACACCAATTAACAGGTGGCGTCCCTTGCCTACTGGCAAGTTACCAGCCCCGCCCCCTCACTCTCCCTTCCAGTCCTCACTCAGTCAAGCAGTTAGGGTAAAGGTTACAGAATTGCAGCCGTTTCCTCTAACGTTCGAGATTAGGTTAGCTTGGCTTCCCATAAACCGGGGACCCAATGTCACTGTTAACCAAGAAGCTGAAGTAAACTGCACAGTGATTACACACCCCCTCCTCCTGTGATTTGACAGGAACTGCCCAACTAGAACAACAAAAAAAAGAGAGAGAGAGAGAGTGCGCACGCACAGGAAAATCTGACCCAATGGCAAAGGAATGTTGTCCCCCTCCTCCAAGTTAACACAAATGTGTATCTCGTTATGAAAGAATGGCCCAGAATGGTTAGCAGGTAAGGAGCCTGCTGACCTGTCACTCACTAGCCGCGAAGTTTCAACAGGAACTCAAAGGACATACGAGTAGAAATGATAGAGGGTTTTTTGTTTTTGTTTTTTTCAGAGTGAGGTATTGAAAGCTGGCTCCCATTCCATGGCTATGGGCCTTCCTTTAAATATAAACAGCAGCAAGAGCTGAGAATGACTGCCATTCTTGAATGCCAAATAAACACAAAATGACAAGCACAGATTTTTGGCTTTCTATTAAAGTTTGGTTTTTTCAACAACCCTTTTCGTTGCCTCTAAAGACAATGGTCTCAGTGTTTCTGAGCCAGATCCTGGGACTCTCAGCTGAGCCCTCCTTGCCGCACCCCGACCCAGTTCACTCCGCAGGCAGGGCTAGTGTCCCCTTTGGGTTTGACAGCGAGCCATCTCTCCCCTCCTGGCCCACTGCTGCAGAAGGATTTGTTTATTGAAACGAAAGAGGAGTGGTATCTGAAACTTGGAATTTGCAGACCGAGGCCCAGGGTAGTTTGATGAGGGAGGTGCTCAGTGGTTTCTACTTGTTTGGGAAACAGTAGCTTGATCGTGAGTTCTGCAATGGACTCAGTTGGAGAGAGTTGAGGATTTATCCACTTCGTTAGTTCATTGCAGCTTTAACTTTTTTTTAATTGGTGTTTATCATTTTGGCTTTATGTCACTTAGGCGTAGCAATAGTTGACTTAAGTAGAAGGAACCAGTGGGCTTTTTACTCTCCCATCCAGCAGTTAAAACAGCCTCCAACTTCTCTTCCGTGGCTGAGTAAATGCTTCAGGTATTTACACAGGTATGTATCTCAGTGCAGACATGTTGGCCACCCAAATAAGAAGCTGTCAAGTCATGTATGTCACCTCCTTCCCAAACATTGCTGTTTTTTGAGGCTCCACATCAGGATTTCAAAGTTGTGTAGTAGAAACAGTTGAATACTGAAGGCAATTATTTCTTACTCTTTCCTTATAATCTCACAAAGGATTCTCTTTGCTGATTTTTAACCTCAAGGGGGAGAAATGGATTCAAACTGGTCCACTAATATTTTACTTATTATTATTTCTATAACATAATTAATTTCTCATTCTCATTATTTGCTTAGATAAGTTTAGCAAGTTATTAAGAGAAATGATTTCAGCGTAAACACAGTGACACACGTTACAAGGTTTCTATCACCTCCAAATCTGTGACAATAATAAAATAGACTCATAGACATAGAAAACAAACCTATGGTTACCAAAGAGGAAATGGGGGGCAGAGGGATAAATTAGGTTGGGATTAACAGATACACACTAACATATATAAAATAGATAAACAACAAGGACCTACTATATGGCAAAGGGAACTATAGTCAATACCTTGTAATAACCTATAATGGAAAAGAATCTGGAAAAGAATATATATATATATATATATATATATATATATATATATATATATATAAAATCACTTGGCTGTACACCTGAAACTAACACAACATTGTAAATCAACTATACTTCAATTCAAAAATATAAATAAATAAATAAGTAATTTTAAAAATAGAATAAAATAATGGACTTAATACTCACTTAATCTGATACCTTCACATTTTGTCTGTGTGAAAAAAGTGATGGTTACAACACCTGAAAATTCCTCCTGTTCCTACAGTTCTTTGCACCTTAATAGTTCATTACTCCTTAATAACTATTATCAGGCTTGATTATCAAAACTATCCTTATGGGGATTACTATCATCTCTATTTTATAAATAAGAAAGCTGAGTCTTAGGACTTCCCTGGTGGTGCAGTGGTTAGGAATCCACCTGCCAATGTAGGGGACATGCGTTCAAGCCCTCGTCCGGGAAGATCCCACATGCCGCGGAGCAACTAAGTGTGTGTGCCATGACTACTGAGCCCACGTGCCACAACTACTGAAGCCCATGCACCTAGAGCCCGTGCCCCACAACAAGAGAAGCCACTGCAATGAGAAGCTCGTGCACTGCAATGAAGAGTAGCCCCCGCTGGCCCAACCAGAGAAAGCCCGTGTGTGGCAATGAAGACCCAACACAGCCAAAAATAAATAAATAAATAAATTTATATACAAAAAAAAAAAAAAGCTGAGTCTTAGAAAAATGAGGTGATTTACTACAGCCCTGCTAATAATATTGTAAAATTGTGATTCAAGTCCAAGTCGCCTTATTAGGAATCTAATGTTCATTGAAGTAGAGCACACTGTCTGAGTAACAGGAAAAGGAAATAATACAATGTTTGTAAACCATTTGGTAGAGCTGGACATAGTATTGTCTTATTGAGGCTCAAAGAGAACACATTTATTCTTCTTCAAGTTCAAACAGCTATTTTGTGCCAAATTATAGCTCCATCTCTTTCACAGTATGAGAGTTGAGTCACCATAAGAATTATCTGAAGAGGTCATTCTCAGCATGCCTTCTATTTATGTATTCATTCATTCATTTATTCATTCACTTTTTTACTTATTTGCTTATTTATTCACTTATTTATATTAGGAGTAATTTTTTTCTCTCTTACTTGCACTATCAGTCTTGGTAAACTTGATAAAACAGTCTAACACTTAAAGTAAAAGAAACAGTAATGCAGCCATTTCTCAAGGATGTTGTGAAGGATAGCTAACAAAAATTAATATGACACTTAGCAACCACATTGTTCTAAGCAATTTTACAGACATCCATAACTTGTTTCAATGGAACATATCTGTCCTTCTCATATTAATCTATTTCCAAATCAAATTTCACTAGCTCTAAAGAAGGTAAATACATTCTAAAGAAGGCAATCTTTATAATTCTACCAATTCATTCAGCATTTGTGGTAGAATCATAATAATTCATTTCACATATGCAAAGAATTCTATGCATCAAAATTACATTGAATATTTTTTTTAAAAAAAACAGCATTCTGAGTAACAAAAACTCAGTTCACTACATCCTTAAATGAAGGATTCATTAGGGAGATCATTTACTATCAGAAGTTCCTAATATCCATACATTAATTCATGAAGACAAAGAGAGAAAATAGAAGCTGCTGTTAATAAAAGATATTCATTCTCTGTCTATACATTCTATACTTTTTCTGTGCAAACCCAAACTAAACTCTGGATCTGATGGAGTAAAAGAAAGATGTAGTTTCTACATGAATCTGATGAACTATGGACCAGAAGTTTCATAGACAACCAAATACTTCTGCTGTGTATGCTTTAAAAATACGCTATTAATTGTTCCCCAGACAGTATTTTCTAAACAAAAGAAAACAGCAGGCCCAAACCATTGCCATGAGCTAGGATTCCTCAGCTTTCAATGTGTTCAGAGGCCTGAGCAGGAGCAAGTGATTACTTGTAGATAAACTTCACATTGTACAATACTCCAGTTTTCCAAACAAAATGTCAGGAGAGGATGAGAGAAAAAAAAATCTGAATGTTTGCTAGACTTGTCATCACTGGTGATACAGGTTTAATATATATTTGGGCCTAGAAAACTTTAATAAGTCAACAAAATTTTCCTTAGGCGTGGCCTGTAATTAACAGGAGGGTGGGGTGACAACGCACAACTCAAGCCCTGACGTCAACAATCTGAAGGAGGAAAAAACTGATGAGACCATAATTTTCTTTTTTATTAGAATTCTTCTTTTCCTAAACACTTTCTTTCAGACTCAGCCTAATTTTGTTCACTTCTGGGACTATGACTTTTGCACATACTAAAGAAAATATAAAAATGCAAACAAAGAATAAAGGATACTTTTGAGGAGAACAGCATTCACTTAGCAATGCTAGAAATAGCAGTGAAGTATCATTTTGAGGTGAAAAATGAAAGTCAACTTGTAGAAAGTCAACATGTAGCTCTTCCAAAATTGTTCCCACAGATCTAATGTGTAAATCCAGTTTATTTGTGTTGTTTGTATGAATAGTGTTCACACAAAAAAGGAAAATCAGAGCCCTGTACAACTAACCTCTTTTTTTTTCCCACAATAACCTAAATTCTAGTAAAATTAAACTTGACTGTAAATAGTTTCAAAAACCAAGGGAGGGGAAGGGTGGTGATGAACACAAACTTCCCAAAGTTCCCTGAGGCGCACTTGTATTTGATGCCACCAAGTTTCCTATTGTCTTTCTTCCTTTCTTTTCTTAGAAACTCTCTTTAGAAATCCCTACATGTCCCATCCCCCCACGCCCCCTTGGTCTATGCGCCCAACCTGTGGGTACCATCAGTACCATCATCTTGGAAGTGAGCCTCTCCTTTTGCTCTGGGCTGCTGTGTCAGGTACTACCGGTTAATGAATTCTTTTAGGCAAAAATCTGGGAGAAACTGATAGAGGATTTGATTTTTTTTCTTTAGTTAAATAAGACAAAATTTTTCTCTCTGGATAGCCATATAAGAGACTTAAACTGATTAAGACTATGCTCTTTTAATTACATTTCCTGCCCTAAACACCACCCCCAGCAAAACACTCTCAAATCTTAATCTCAAAATCTCTTGTGTTCCCTAACCTAGCAGCTTGTAGTCTTGTTCCCAGAGGGGAGGTTCTCGTCTCGGGGCAGAAAGAATTCAGAGATGAGGGCTTCCCTGGTGGCGCAGTGGTTGAGAGTCTGCCTGCCAATGCAGGGGACACGGGTTCGAGCCCGGGTCTGGGAAGATCCCACATGCCGCAGAGCACCTGGGCCCGTGAGCCACAATTACTGAGCCTGCGTGTCTGGAGCCTGTTCTCCGCAACAAGAGAGGCCGCGATAGTGAGAGGCCCGCGCACCGCGATGAAGAGCGGCCCCTGCTTGCCGCAACTAGAGAAAGCCCTTGCACAGAAACGAAGACCCAACACAGCCATAAAAATAAATAAAAATAAATAAATTTAAAAAAAAAAAGAATTCAGAGATGAGATGGGGAGGCCAAGAAAGTAAAGTGAAGATTTAAACAATACTACACTCAAGGGGAGAGCAGGCACTCTCAGGTGAGTAGCTGTGCTGAGTTTCTTTGGCAAGCCAGTTATGTGGGGTGTACAAATGAATGGGCAGAATATTCATCAGGGAGGGAGGGTTTGGGATCCTATTCCCTGATTTTCATCCCAGCTCCACCTTCCTGAGGGGAAGAGGGATTTTTGTCCTTATTTAGTCTTGATGGGAAGTGTCATGGCATTGGTGCATGATGGGAACTTCTTACCTGTGAGGCTAATTTTATTTAATGAGAGCATAATGAGCAAAAAGTTACATTTAGATGCCGGATATTCCCGCCTTTTCCCACCTTTCTTTGTCTTCCTCCAGGACACTTATCAACCCAAAACGTGTAGTTTCCTGTCAGTCTAGAGGTTCCTGCTTTTCTTTGTCTGCCCAAGGACACCTGCTGTTTACAAGAGGCGTGGTTTCCTGCCATCTGGCTGGTACCCCCCTTTCCCTGCTCATATCTAGTTACCTGCCTCCTTTAACATTCCCCCCAACCTCAAGAAGTCTGGACCCTTAAAATCTTCTAAGGGGCAAAGGGTCAAAAGCCCATCTGCTGTAACTGCTTCAAGCTGAGCATGGACATTGTCCCTACCAGTGGGTCCAGATCTCCTTGCTACCTGTCAGAGATAGGGGTCTTGGGGTTGTTTATGGTGGTGGAGATGGAGAGTGGGGGGTACAAGAAAGCAGCAACCTTCTCCAGTGGGTGTTGATGGCCCCCCTCTTCAAGTGGGATGGGTTGAAATCCCAGGCGTAGTATCATCTGAAGTTGGAGTTTGGGGGGTTTTTTGGTTTTGTTTTGTTTTTGTTTTTGTTTTTGAAGTCATGGGTTTTTTTTTCCCTTGGCACCTCAGGTTTTGATACAGCAGATCTAACAGGCAGAAATTGGCATATACCTGAATATACTCATGTTTTGCTGTTAACCCCATCATGTCCCCCAAGGAGGTGGGGAGTCCTGAAAGACTTGGGTCTTCTGGGGAGGCGTGGCTGCAGGGGCAGATCCAACAGTCATATGAGTCAGTAACTTTAGCATTGGCGTTCATGGTGTTGGATAGTGGATGTCTGTAAGCTGGAGCTGTAACAATGTGAACAACCAGGAGGACCGTTAGGGTGGGTGTGGTCAAAGGAGACATGACTTCACAAGAAGCAAAAGAACAGAGAAACGAAGAGTTTACTGGAAAGAGAGGGTATTAATGCCTGGAAGGGAAATTATTAGCCTCCTTTAAGATGATTTTTATAGAAGGAAAACCTGTGGAGCTGGGGTCCAGGATCCAAGAGGAACTTACCCATCACATCCAGAGGCAGCGGAGAAGCAGCCAAAAAAGGAGGGAGCTCGAGGAGCCCAAAGGCAAGGGATTTGGACCTTGCATTTATGATGGTGCTGTTTAAAGTATACTTTAAGGGAGATTGGTTCAGGATGGTGGAGTAGAAGGACGTGCACTCACTCCCTCTTGTGAGAGCACCAGAATCACAACTAACTACTGAACAATCATCGACAGGAAGACACTGGAACTCACCAAAAAAGATACCCCACACCCAAAGGCAAAGGAGAAACCACAATGAGATAGTAAGAGAGGTGCAATCACAATAATATCAAATCCCATAACCACTGGGTGGGTGACTCACAAACTGGAGAACAATTATACCACAGAAGTTGACCCACTGGAGTGAAGGTTCTAAGCCCCACATCAGGCTTCCCAAACTGGCAACAGGAGGAGGAATTCCCAGAGACTCAGACTTTGAAGGCTAGTGGAATTTGATTGCAGGGCTTCGACAGGACTGGGGGAAACAGACTCCACTCTTGGAGGGCACACACAAAGTAGTGTGCACATCAGGACCCAGGGGGAAGGAGCAGTGACCCCATAGGAGACTGAACCAGACCTACCTGCTAGTGATAGAGGGTCTCCTGCAGTGGTGGGGGGTGGCTGTGACTCACCGCAGGGACAAGGACACTGGCAGCAGAAGTTCTGGGAAGTACTCCCTGGCATGAGCCCTCCAAGAGTCCGCCATTAACCCCACCAAAGAGCCTGTGGCCATCAGTGCTGGGTCACTTTAGGCAAAACAACCAACAGGGAGGGAACTCAGCCCCACCCATCAGCATAGAAGCAGATTAAAGTTTTACTGAGCTCTGCCCACCAGAGCAACACCCAGCTCTACCCACCACCAGTCTCTCCCATCAGGAAGCTTGCACAAGCCTCTTAGATAGCCTCATCCACCAGAGGGCAGACAGCAGAAGCAAGAAGAACTACAATCCTGCAGCCTGTGGAATGAAAACCACATTCACAGAAAGATAGACAAAATGAAAAGGCAGAGGACTATGTACCAGATGAAGGAACAAGATAAAACACCAGAAAAACAACAAAATGAAGTGGAGATAGGCAGCCTTCCAGAAAAAGAATTCAGAATAATAATAGTGAAGATGATCCAGGACCTTGGACAAAGAATGGAGACAAAGATCGAGAAGATGCAAGAAATGTTTAACAAAGACCTAGAATAATTAAAGAACAAACACCTAGAAGAATTAAAGAACAAACAAACAGAGATGAACAATACAATAACTGAAATGAAAAATACACTAGAAGGAATCAATAGCAGAATAACTGAGGCAGAAGAACGGATAAGTGACCTGGAAGACAGAATGGTGGAATTCACTGTCACAGAATACAATAAAGATAAAAGAATGAAAAGAAATGAAGACAGCCTAAGAGACCCCTGGGACAATATTAAATGCACCAACATTCTCATTATAGGGGTCCCAGAAGGAGAAGAGAGAGAGAAAGGACCCAAGAAAATATTTGAAGAGATTATACTCAAAAACGTCCCTAACAGGGGAAAGGAAATAGCCACCCAAGTTCAGGAAGCACAGAGAGTCCCAGGCAGGATAAAGCCAAGGAGAAACACACCGAGACACATAGTAATCAAACTGACAAAAAATAAAGACAAAGAAAAATTATTAAAAGAAACAAGGAAAAAATGACAAATAACATACAAGTGAGCTCCCATAGGGTTAACAGCTGATTTCTCAGCAGAAACTCTACAAGACAGAGGGAGTGGCACCATATATTTAAAGCGATGAAAGGGAAGAACCTACAACCAAGATTACTCTAACCAGCAAGGATCTCATTCAGATTTGACGGAGAAATCAAAAGCTTTACAGACAAGCAAAAAAAGCTAAGAGAATTCAGCACCACCAAACCAGCTCTACAATAAATGCTAAAGGAACTTCTCTAAGGGGGAACACAAGAGAAGAAAAGGACCTACAGAAACAAACCCAAAATAATTAAGAAAACGGTAATAGGAACATACATATCAATAATTACCTTAAATATGAATGGATTAAATGCTCCAACCAAAAGACGCAGGCTTGCTGAATGGATACAAAAACATGACCCATATATATGCTGTCTACAAGACACCCACTTCAGACCTAGGGACACATACAGACTGAAAGTGAGGGGATGGAAAAAGATATTCCATGCAAATGGAAATCAAAAGAAATCTGGAGTAGCGATAGTCATATCAGATAAAATAGACTTTAAAATAAAGACTGTTACAAGGAAGGACACTGCATAATGATCAAGGGATCAATCCAAGAAGCAGATAGAACAATTATAAATATATATGCACCCAACACAGGAGCAACTCAATACATAAGGCAAATGCTAAAAGCTATAAAAGAGGAAATCAACAGAAACACAGTAATACTGGGGGACTTTAATACCTCACTTACACCAATGGACAGATCATCCAGACAGAAAATTAATAAGGAAACAAGCTTTAAATGACACATAGACCAGATAGATTTAATTGATATTTATAGGACATTCCATCCAAAAACAGCAGATTACACTTACTTCTCAAGTGCACATGGAACATTCTCCAGGATAGATCACATCTTGGGTCACAAATCAAGCCTCAGTAAATTGAAGAAAATTGAAATCATATCAAGCATCTTTTCCAACCACAGCTCTATGAGATCAGAAATCAATTACAGGGAAAAAAACATAAAAAACACAAACATGTGGAGGCTAAACAATACGTTACTAAATAACCAAGAGGTCACTGAAGAAATCAAAGAGGAAATCAAAAAATACCTAGAGACACATGACAATGAAAACATGACGATCCAAAACCTATGGGATGCAGCAAAAGCAGTTCTAAGAGAGAAGTTTATAGCAATACAATCCTACCTCAAGAAACAAGAAAAATCTCAAATAAACAATCTAAACTTACACCTAAAGGAGCTAGAGAAAGAACAAACAAAACCCAAAGTTAGTAGAAGGAAAGAAATCATAAAGATCAGAGCAGAAATAAATGAAATAGAAACAAAGAAAACAACAGCAAAGGTCAATAAAACTAAAAGCTGGTTCTTTGAGAAGATAAACAAAATTGGTAAACTTTTAGCCAGACTCATCAAGAAAAAGAGGGAGAGGACTCAAATCAATAAAATTAGAAATGAAAAAGGAGAAGTTACAATGGACACTACAGAAATACAAAGCATCTTAAGAGACTACTACAAGCAACACTATGCCAATAAAAGGGACAACCTGGAAGAAATGGACAAATTCTTACAAAGGTATAACCTTCCATGACTGAACCAGGAAGAAATAGAAAATATGAACAGACCAATCACAAGCACTGAAATTGAAACTGTGATTAAAAATCTTCCAACACACAAAAGTCCAGTCCTAGATGGCTTCACTGGTGAATTCTATCAAACATTTAGAGAAGAGCTAACACCCATCCTTCTCAAACTCTTCCAAAAAATTGCAGAGGAAGGAACACTCCCAAATTCATTCTACGAGGCCACCATCACCCTGATACCAAAACCAAAGATGCTACAAAAAAGAAAATTACAGACCAATATCACTGATGAATATAGATGCAAAAATCTTCAACAAAAGGCTAGCAGACAGAATCCAATAAGACATTAAAAGGATCATACATCGTGATCAAGTGGGGTTTATCCCAGGGATGCAAGGATTCTTCAATATGTGCAAATCAATCAGTGTGATACACCATATTAACAAAATGAAGAATGGAAACCATATGATCATTTCAATAGATGAAGAAAAAGCTTTTGACAAAATTCAACACCCATTTATGATAAAAACTCTGCAGAAAGAGGGCATAGAGGGAACCTACCTCAACATAATAAAGGCCATATACAACAAACGCACAGCAAACATCATTCTCAATGGTGAAAAACTGAAAGCCTTTCATCTAAGATCAGGAAAAGACAAGGATGTCCACTCTCACCACTATTATTCAACATAGTTTTGGAAGTCCTAGCCACGGCAATCAGGGAAGAAAAAGAAATAAAAGGAATCCAAATTGGAAAAGAAGAAGTAAAACTGTCACTGTTTGCAGATGACATGATACTATATATAGGGAATCCTAAAGATGCCACCGGAAAACTACTAGAGCTAATCAATGAATTTGGTAAAGTAGCAGGATACAAAATTAATGCACAGAAATCTCTTGCATTTTTATACACTAATGATGAAAAATCTGAAAGGGAAATTAAGGAAACACTCCCATTTACCACTGCAACAAAAAGAATAAAATACCTTTTATTTTGTTATTATTAGAGAAATGAAAATCAAAACTACAATGAGATATCACCTCACACTGGTCAGAATGGCCATCATCAAAACATCTACAAACAATAAATGCTGGAAAGGGTGTGGAGAAAAGGGAACCCTCTTGCACTGTTGGTGGGAATGTAAATTGATATAGTCACTATGGAGAACAGTATGGAGGTTCCTTAAAAAACTAAAAATAGAATTACCATATGACCCAGCAATTCCACTACTGGGCATATACCCAGAGAAAGCCATAATTCAAAAAGAAACATACACCCCAGTGTTCCTTGCAGCACTAGTTACAATAGCCAGGTCATGGAAGCAACCTAAATGCCTATCGACAGACAAATGGATCAAGAAGATGTGGTACATATATACAATGGAATATTACTGAGCCATAAAAAGGAACAAAATTGGGTCATTTGTAGAGACGTGGATGGATCTAGGGACTGTCATACAGAGTGAAGTAAGTCAGAAAGAGAAAAACAAATATCATATATCAGTGCATATATGTGGAATCTAGAAAAATGGTACAGATGAACCAGTTTGCAGGGCAGAAATAGAGACAGAGATGTAGAGAATAAACACCAAGACACCAAGACACTATGGACACCAAGAGGGGAAAGCGGTGGGTGGCAGTGGTGGTGGTGTGATGAAGTGGGAGATTGGGATTGACATATATACACTAACATGTATAAAATAGATAACTAATAAGAACCTGTTGTATAAAAATAAATAAATAAAATAAAATTTAAAAAAAAAATGATATTTATAGGAGTGACACACTTTGTCTTCCCTGGGATTCCCTCATCTCAGACCTGTGGATCTATACGTTTTTTAATTTAGGAGGGGAATATTTGAGGCTGGACTGTCTGTGTCCTGTATAATACATAGTCCAGCCAAAAACATTCTTTGGTTTTGGTTTTCAGGGAGAGTAACAGTTGACCCCAACTCTTATTGAGAGGCTGAGAGAAAAATTCCTTCCCAATAATTGGCTGGGGCATTCAGGCATGACAAGAAATTTGTGAGTTATAAGGGTCTTTCCCCAGGTGTAAGTTAGAGGGGTGGTGAAATGTTTTAGTTTTGGCCTTCCTTCTACCCCAACAATGGAGCAGGTTTCAGCAAGGGGCCCCACCTGAGAAGTCAGGACAGAGTAAGTGGCTCCCGTGTCCACTAGAAACTGGACACGCTTACCTGCCACATCAATGATCACCTGAGGTTCCTCCTGTGTGATGATGACTGTCTTCTCAGGAGCCTTGGGAGGTCCCAGGTCCTGTCAGTCAACCACTGCCATTACTGGCGTGGAGGAATTTCCTCGCTCCCTTCGGAGCTGGGGGCATTCCCTCATGCAGAGTGGGCATGGCATTTGGGTATAGGCTGGGACCTGTTTCCCGAGCATTCCTTGTTCCAGTGTTCAGGGCTCCCACAGCTAAAACAGGATCCCTTTCCTGGCAGGGGCCTTCTGGGAGCACTTTTGGGATGACCAAGAGCTGGGTTAGGTTTTGTCATGACGGCTGCCAAAAGCCTGACTTGCCACTGTTCCTTTCTTAAGTCACGCTGTTCCTTCCTTTCCTCCTCAGCATGGTCTCTATTGTTAACCACACTGAAGGCCATGTCAATAAGCAGGTTCAGGGACTTCCCTGGTGGCGCAGTGGTTAAGAATCCGCCTGCCAATGCAGGGGACATGGGTTTGATTCCTGGTCCGGGAAGATCCCACATGCCGCAGAGCAACTAAGCCTGTGTGCCATGACTACTGAGCCCACGTGCCACAACTACTGAAGCCCGTGCACCTAGAGCCCGTGCTCCACAACAAGAGAAACCACCGCAATGAGAAGCTCGCGCACTGCAATGAAGAGTAGCCCCCGCTCACTACAACTAGAGAAAGCAACGAAGACTCAACACAGCCAAAAATAAATTTTTTAAAAAATCTGTTAGCCTTAAAAAAAAAAAAAAAAAAGAAGGTTGAGAGGGCTTTGGGGCCCGATGGCAAGTTTTGAAGCCTCTGAAGAATGTCAGGGGCCGACTGGCTAATGAAGTGGATTGCAAATACAGTGTGTCCCCCAAAAGTGTTTGAGTCTACATTCATATATTTTCTGAGGGCATCTATCAATCAGGCCTGAAATAGGGCTGGATTTTCATCTTGGCCTTGGGTGATCTCTTTAACCTTATCAGAGTCAACAGGTTTAATTATGCATCACAATGAGACAAAGTGATACCCTTCTAGTAATACCAGGCTGACTTGGCTGATAGTCCCAAATGGGATCCCTTAGAGACACTGCCGTCACGCACTCAGGGTATGATGAGGTTGGGCAATGTGTAACCCATCAGCATATGTTTGAGCTTGTGCCCAAATACAGGTCTTTTCCTCAGTGGTGGGAAAGGACAATATATAGGTCCTTACAGGTAAGTTCAAAGGAGAGAGTCCGTCCCTGGAATTCTTCGGTGAACCAGCTAGGGCCCTCCAAGAATCAGCCTAAGTGAGTGCAGCACTGGTTGGGGTCAGACAAAGAAAAGGCGTGTGGACTCTGGTAATTCCCTGAGGCCCACCTACTACTTCCTGAAGGGGCCAAAAAGCTCTGGCTGCACTTCAGTATGGAAGGGTAAAGAGGCTTATAGGGCGGGGGAGGGGCTGAAGATGGCGAAAGAGTGCTGGGGCTTGTGTCGTCTGTCTGGGGCTGCTGTTCCTCCAGGGGTGCCGCTAGAAAGGGCTTTTGTATAGCCTGAATGCGTCCCAGCTGGCAAGGTTCCCTAACATAGGACTTGCACAGCTCTGGGTTCTTTCTCAGGGCCAGAAAAGCCTGAACATAATGAACTTCGGTCCATTTTTCCCGCCTTTTGCAGAAGACGTCTAACTGTAGGATGGTATTACAGTTGAGGTCTCCATTTTCCGGCCCACCTCGTCGTCCTCAAGTTTATATTGGGACCAGGCTGTGTTACAAAAGAAAGCCAGCTTTTTTTCATTTTAAAGAATCTAGAGAAAACTTGTCCCGGTGACTCAGAATGCACCCAAGGGGTAAGCCTTGGGGCTGGAGAAGGTGTTTCCCATTGTTCCTTCACAGAGAGGGTGTTCCTGTAACAGAAAGGAGCCCTAGCATTTAGGAGGTCCCATGCGGGCTCCCTAAGACGGGACTGGTTCCCGGCATCCCTGTCCTCCTGGCCCCATCGACCCTAGTCATAGTGGGGGTCAGCTAGGCCCCCATGGGGCAGTCCTGCTGGCCCCAGCTCCCTATCCTGGCATCTGCGGTACCTAGGATGAGTGACTTTCCTGAAGCCTTCTCTATAGATTCTGTGGCCACCGATTAATCCCTGTGTTCCCAGGTATGTTTCCCTGCAGCAGACATCCTCATGGTTCCAGAACCTGTTTAGGTCCCAGCTTTTTTCTCTAAGAGAGTATTAAGTTTCTGAACACAGGCACTGGCCATTAAGGGAAATAGTTTGTGAAAAAGCCTCTCTTTTTCCTTCCCTTTTCTGGGGGGTGCCCCCCTCGCCCAGTGCCTCCTTCCTCCTACCCTTTCCCACACCCGCTCGTCCAGTGGTTGGCGGGGCCAGGGGTTGGTGGGGGAGGATACGGCACCGTGTCTGCACTTGGTGGGTACAGAGGGCCCAGCGACTCTGCAAGGACACTGCCAATCGTGTGACCCCGGGCAGGCAAGCACTGCTAACGCGGGTCACTGCCCTGGCATGAATCCCCGGCTACTCCACCCTGACAGTGCAAGGCCAGCGAGGGCGCTCAGCAGACGGGCCAAATGCTGGGCGGGGAAGAATGGCAGCTCTGACGCGGTCCCACCGCTATGGGCCCCGAAGGCGCGGCCTGGGACTGTGCCCCTTCCCAACATGTGGGATCCGCACACAGAGCACCCAAGGCGAGAGGGAGCTCCTGAAGGGGTCGCGGTGGCCGCAGCCATCTCGAACTCTCTCTAAGTAAGGCTGCATTTTATATTTCCATACAATTGGACGTGATGACAGTTAATTAAATGGTGGATAGGGCAAACCTAGAGGGCAAAGCTCCTACGGTTCGGGTCCCCAGCTGCCTGTAAGAATGGCTGGAAACTTGTCCTGACATGGCCTTGGACATATGTAACAGTGAAAAGAGGAAAACCTAGCGGTGAGGTTGGAAGATGCCTGGGAGGTTTCTTTTTCCCCACTTCTGGCAGAGTAAGGCACGAAAGTAAGAGTGGAAAGTAAGAGTGAGAGAGGACGAAGAAAGCACAGGAGAGACAGAGCGAGGGTCACGGGAAGTCAGGCAGCACCTCTCAAGTGCCAGGGAGGACAGAGGCTGAGGCTTACTGAATTCTCCTGGCTATTGCTCGCCAAAGATGTTCCTGGAGGGTAGGTTCTTGTCTCTTGTCACGGAAAGAATTCAGAGACAGAGAAGTCAAGAAAGTGAAGCAAGGATTTATTTAAGCAATAGCCTCTCGCAAAGGGAGAGCAGGAAGTCTCAGGTGAGTAGCTGCGCTGAGTTTCTTTGGCAAGCCAGTTATGTGGGGTGTAGAAATGAAGGGGCAGAATATCCATTGGGGAGGGAGGGTTTGGGCTTCGTATTCCCTGATTTTCATTCCAGCTCCACCTTCCCAAGGAGAGGAGGGCTTTTCGTCCTTATTTAGTCTTGATGGGAAGCGTCATGGTGCTTGTGCATTATGGGAACTTCTTATCTGCAAAGCTAATTTATTTTTGCATTTTATTTTATTTATTTTTTTATACAGCAGGTTCTGATTAGTTATCTATTTTTTACATATTAGTGTATATATGTCAATCCCAATCTCCCAGTTCATCCTATCACACCCTCCTCCCCCGCCACTTTCCCCCCTTGGCGTCCATACGTTTGTTCTCTACATCTGTGTCTCTATTTCTGCCTCTGCAAGGCTAATTTTATTGTAATGAGAGCATAATGAGCAAAAGGTTACATTCAGATGCCGGCGATTCCCACCTTTTCCCACCTTTCTTTGCTTCTAGGACACTTACCATCCCAGAATGTGTGGTTTCCTGTCAGTCTGGAGGTTCCTGCTTTTCTTTATCTGCCCAAGGACCCCCCCCCCCCACTGTTTATAAGAGATGTGGTTTCCTTCCACCTGGACAGTGCCCCCCTTTCTCTGCTCATATCTAACTACCTGCCTGTTTTAACAGTCTCTCTATTGCAGATAGATTCTTACACCCCAGTTTCCTAGGACTTCTTCACCTGCAGAAAGCATTCCTTTGATCAGAATTTGGCTTCAGCTACCAGCTGGCGCCACATTCCCAAATCCCTGGTGCTTTGCTTTACAGCTGCCCAAGCTGGTCCCACTGCCTAGAGTAAGAAGCAAGGATGTTCAAGCAAATTCTGGCCCTGTTTGCAGCAGGGAGAGTGTTTTCTGGCATCTCACACTGGAACCTTGAAAGCATCTCCCTATAGGGAAATATATCTACACACACGATAAACTAAGACTTGAAACGTTTAAAGAGAATTGGGAACTCTAAGGGTTCTTTTAAAGAAAATATTGTTCCCCACAATAGGCAACGGTTAACTTTGGTAATTAAGCAACGGCTTAGACCTTGATTCTGCTCTTCTTACTCAGCATCCTCCTCTGCGCACCTGTTTTGTACAGTTAACTTCAATGCTGATCTTTGGTCTTAGCTTCCTTCTAAACTTTCCTGGACCCTCTCTAACTTGACCCGTCCCTTTAGTCCCAACAAACTCTCCTGCCCTCCATGCTACCACTTCTAACCTCACAGACACCCAAATACACCAGGACCCAATATGCTCTGCCTCAGTGTCCCTCCACCCCTTGGGCGGGGGGGAATGTTGTGTGATACGTACTGCCCATCACTCATGACCCTTCCGGATGCAAGAAGACCTTGCCTCATACAACAAAGAGAAGATGTGCTTTTGCACTTAGAAGTACCTATAACCACAGAGGAGCGACTAGTCCAGGAGGAACAGCCAGCATGTCTCTGTATAGTACTGAACAAGAACATTTCTGGAAGTTGCCCCAGGCACTGCATCGGCTTTTCTGCCTCACCCTACGCACCCACCCATTCTCTGTGCTATAACGAGCACCACAGGTCACCAAATTTACCCTGGAAAACCCACTGAGAGGTTTTTCAAGTTTAAAGGAAAAACTCCAAATTCACTTTCTGGAAACAGGTTCAAGATAGAAACAGTTCTGTGCTGTGTACAAGAGAGCTGCAAACTGTCGATATGGACAGAGAACGGCCAACAGGAAAAGTATTTTAAAAAAATGACAAACCACTTGTGGAAGTTTTGGCATCATTTCCTCCAATGACTGATAATTATTTAAGAAGAAAATACTAGAAATAGTACTAACCAAAATAGTACTAACCAAAAGCCTGGTAGCAATAAATTCTGGATCATTATCTGTGAATGGGATCACCAGCCCCTGGATAATGAAATCTAATACTTTTGTTAGAATGGGGATTTTTTTAAAGTCCTAATTACTCTTTAGTCTAGAATGATTCTAGCCTTACAACGCATCTCTCTTCTTAGAGAAAAACACATGAATGTGTGGTCACGGGAGGAGAACTTTGACCTGGAAAGGGTATTTAGGCACTCTCCCAGACAAGCTGTTGATTTCCACATAAAAATTGGCAAAAGAGAGAGCCATCTGGGATAAAATGTTATCCACATTGTTGGTGTCTCACCGTTGGAAGTGTAGTTCAGTTTTTTACCACAAAAAATATGATATTATGCAGCTAATAGAAACTATTTCTCAATAAATCACAGATATAAAAGGAACCCAGGATGGGTGTATTAGTTTTACCTATTTCAAAAATCTAAAACATCATTTTTTAAATGAGCATTTGGTGCAACTATCTACTTACCAGCTTTTCGAGTTTTCTAGAAAATGCATCCTCTGTTCCCAGATCCCATGATGCCTTATGCAATGGAGCCCATCAGAAAACGTAACAAGGAGTTAAGAGATCTGGGTTCTAGTCATCACTCTACCATTAACTTACTACGGGATGTTGCACAAGACATTTAATATTCCCCACTATATTAGTTAAGATAACACTAGCTGTGTAACAAAACACAAAAATGTCACTGGTGATAAAAGATTGTTTCTTGCCCTGAGGACAGTTCAATGTAGATATTCCTCGTCAGCAGGCAGCTTTCTTTCCCATAATGATTCAGGGGTCCTAAAACTCCCCCATTCATGAGGACAGCAAAGTCCTCTGCTTCATGCTAGTGGAAAGGGAAAGACAACATGGAAAAGTTCCACCTCCTTTGTAATAGTCTGGCCTACAAGTGACACATCTCACCTCCCTCTCATTCCAACATCAAGAACTAGCCATTTGCCCATGCCTGTCTGCAAGGACAGGAGCTAAAGACTGAGAAATACGGTCCAGCCAGGGAGAGCATGAATTTTGCATGCACAGCTATAAACATTTCTGCCACATCAAACCTCTATTTATTCGTCTGTGAAATGATAATAATAATAACTGACCCGCCACCCCGCAGAGATATGGTAGAGAAAACAGTAACAAATGTTAACATGCTTTGAAAAGGGCTCAAGAGAATCAGAGCCCCACAAGATATTATTTTCCCTCCTATCTACCAACTTATTTGTGTTTTCTAGTATTGGAATCCATCTTCAACAGATAGTGTTGTAAGAGCACATATCTCCGCGTCTCTGTGTCCACCATTCTCACCCTCTAGCAGCTTTTGACAAAGCCTTACCCCTGAGCCCATGAAACGATATATTTTCTTGGCTTCCACATCATGGCATTCTCCCGGCCTTCCCACTTTCTCACTGCCCCTTCTCAGTCCACTTTGCTGAGTTCTCACCCTCTACCCAAAGGTTTTTTACTGCAACACCTCAGGACTCTGTCCTAAACCTTATCTCTCACTACGCTCACTCTCTAGACAATTTTATCCTTTCCTGTGGCTCTATGCTGAGGATCCTGAAATGATATCTTGAGCCCAAGCTGCTCTTCTGAGCTTCAGACTCCCACATACTACAGCCTCCTCGACAGTTCCATCTGAAAGCTCCATACATAGCTCAGACTTCACATGGTCAAAACAGAACTCCTGATTTTCCCTCCCCACACCTGTTCCTCTGCTAATCTTCCTTTATATAACTTTCCCATCTTAGCAAATAGCATCAATTGCTCAAATTCAAAACCTTAGAATCATTTTTACTCCTTTCTTTCCCTCACTTCACGTTGATAAATCCTATTGGCTTTACCATAGCCTCCCCCGAAAAAGTCTTCTTTCTGTCCACTTCTATCTACCTGCTGTTTCCCTAATACCAACAACTGCCTTATCTCACCCTGATTGCTGTAGAAATTTCTTAACTAGGTTAGCTAATTCCACACTTGCCCCCTACAACCCATTCTCTTCCAAGCAGCAAGACTCACCTTTTTAAGATATACTACATTTTAGCAAATCTCTGAAGCCCTCACTTTTTAAACACAACTTACATATAAAGGAAAAAACATACCACTTGGACTGTGACATGATACTTTCTTATTACATCAATTGTAAGTACATTTTTTATGTCAGATGTTAAAATTTGAAAAAAATGTAATGGCAACTGGCTGATTTTTTATCTACCCACTCACCCTCCACCCTCTGATAAAGCATAAAGCCAACAAAGGGAGCAAATAAAGTTATACATAATTCACTGCTTTAGTAATACTTTGTGATAGGGAATATCATGGCACTCAAGTTATCTGTTGTTAAGAAATAAACCAAATTCCAACAGAACTCTGACTGTGCACCCACCACTGTAAGCCTGTGGGTGCAGAGAGTGGGGGGAAGGGAGTTTAATAGACACCATGAAAATATTGAAGGGGTGCAGAAGACTTACAGTATAGAAGAAATCATCCCCAGGAAGAAAAAATCCAATAGTAAACACTGACCGCATGTTAGAACTTGGTAATTAATAGCACCAGCTGCAGGGCTTGTAGGTGGTGGGACTAGAAGTAGAAGTCTCATTCCCATTTCAAACCCTCGAACAGCTTCCCAACGCTCTGAGAACACAAGTCAAGGTGCTCTCCCTAACACCTGCGTGACGCATGCCTGACTACACGCCCCGCCCAATCTCTGCCTCTCCTGCCCCAACCCAGCACCAGCCATACTCATCTTCTCTCTTCCGTTCTGAACTCCTTCCGGTTTCGAGGCTTTTCACATTTAGGCGGCTGCTGTTTATACTAATCCAGAATCCCTTTCCCCTCACGGTAAGCCCCACCCACCCACCATCAGTCCACGGGGTTCAGAGGGATCAGCGCTGCCCACACCCTGAACTCCAGGTGGGCTGTGAGCTGCTGAGGGCGCCCCTGAGAATGACGCCAATACACGGAAAGCAAAGGCTCCAGGTAAAAGCAGGACCAAATCCTGACCGCATCGTTTGAGGCTTTGACTCCAGCCTGTCCTGAAATGAGATCTACCCCTGGACTTTCTGCTCACACAGCCAAAAACTCCCTTCTGCTTGCACTAGTTTGAGTGCAAGTTCCTGGATGTGCTGTTCCCTTTGCCCAGAATGCCCTTCCCTTCTCTCTCTGTAAGACTGGCTCCTTTCCCCCCTCGGTCTCAGTTTAGATGTCACCTCCTTTGAGACGCTTTTCCTGAATATCCTACTTAAAGGTCTCCCATTTCAGATCTGTTTTTCCATTTCTTAGCCCTCTGGTTTTTTGTTTTTGTTTTTGTTTTGTTTTGCCTCATCACACTTAACACAACTTGCATCATTTCACTTATTTGTATGTTTACTTTCTTTCAAAATTGTCCCCCATTTGAGTAAAGGCAGGGGATAAGGTGGTCTCAAGCTCCATTGCACCCACAGGGCCTGGGATGTTGCCTTATCATAGTAGCCACCCACTGTTTATTAAATAAATGCATACTTCTTTTTTCCTAGTTGCACTAAGTCTTGAATACTGAATAATCTATGTCACTTAAGAGAGGAAAAACCATGAACTGGCACATGATTTTTAGGCCTAGAAACTATTTTACTACATTAAAAGCTCCTCAAGGAGTGTTTTATTGCATTTTCATTTTCTGCTTACCCCAAATATCTTGCATGGGCCCTTACCCATAGCATGTGTACAATTACGTGATTTTTTCTCCCAATTATAATGCCAATTAAGTCAGCAAAGGAGCCAGGCAGTATTGAACTGACAATGATACACTCAAAACTGTAATTCCTCCTTTCAGAAGCTACTGTAAGACTCCAATGGGACCGGGTAGACATTGGGGGAAGCAAATTTTCCAGGGAAGTGGATTAGAGCACTGTAAATATTTATTGAATGAATCATAAGTCTCTGTAGCTGAACAAATTCCAGAAAGGAAGAGACAGAGAGAGAGAGAGATGAAGACAGAGAAAGATAGAGAACTCTAAAACCCTCAGTCACTGGGACAGATGAGTAGAACTTAACAACCACACCATAAGCTCTGACGTCAGTTCTGCTTCCTACACGATGTTTCCAGGTCCCATGAGTAAACTTTCAATAACCTATGAAAACATTACTTAGTCCCCGTCTCCTCTTCCTTCCACTCTCCTCCAGCTCCTAATGAGGCTGGCCACGGATCTGGGTCAGTGGGAAAAGGAGGATCAAGTGCTATCGTGCTGGGGCTACGAGATCTAAGTCAGGACGTAAAATGTGGATCCCCCATGTCTTGGTCAAGTCATGTAATCTACCAAGAGTCTGTTTCTTCTCATCCATAAAGAATGGATAAGAGCACCCACTGGATGTAACTCACAAACTGTTTCTATATATTGAATAATGTACTAGTATAATATTTCATAAATTATGTAAATATGATCAAAATTCAGTTACTAAACATAATCTATTTTTATGATTTTTGATACAAATCTCCACTCAGAGTTTTAGAGTTCCACAAAGATGAAATCTCTATAATGATTTAGTTCTTTAGGGGAACCTAAGAGCTGTTGAAAAAGAAAATATGATCCAACTACTTGTGATGAACACTTTCAGAAAAGAGTTCCTGATATTCCCTAAACCTAAAGAAAACCTTCAGCTGCATTATTTGTTTCTTTCTGATAGTAATAATGGTATATAATAACAATGTAAACTAGTAATCCTAGTGAATCTTTTGTTTTGCTACTAGGTTTTAAGCTTCTACAGCCTTGCCTTCAAGTTACGTAAGAGATCCAACATCTCCTTATTATGAAAAATTAGGTCCTTAGGGCCTTGCTAAGAGCCCTAGGCCATTTTCTACCCATGTTCCAAGGGTCTGAAACAGCATTTTCTAGGCACAAAGGAGAATCCTTCTTGAAGATAAACCCTTCTAAATGCTCTTGTGTCACCCCCCTTGGGTCACATCTGAGTATCCAGGCCATAGAAGACATCTGATTAAAAGTTGCATTAAAGATGAAGCCTAGAATTATTTAAATAAAATTTCACAGTTATCCAAAAGCTGTAAAAAATTTTTGTTTTAACTGTAAACATTTTTCTCTGGTCTCTTAGTTAGCTGTTCTCTCTTGATCATAGGAAACAAAAGCCTCATACAATTTCATTCATTTATACACTCATTTGTTCATTTATTTATTCAACCATTCATCATACATTCATTGATATTAAAGACAATGTTTAAGCTTTGGGAATATAAAATTGAACAAGAAACAGCCTTTGTGAAGTATATATTGATACAGACATATCAACAAATAATTGTAATGTTATCAGGGCTTTAATAAAAATATGTGCCAAGAGGTGAGGAAGCTCAGAAGAAAAGTGGCATTTTTTTTTTCTGCAGGAGTTGGAAGAGATTTCACAAAGTGATGAAATAAGACAGGTATTCACAAAGATTGGAAGATAGGTAGAAAATAGGGAGAAAATCATTAATTATAAATTAAATAACTAAATGAGTTGATATAGAGAAAGGATTTAGACCACTGATTGGTACAGTAAGTGCCACTGAGATTATAGCTAATAATAGTGTTAGCGTCACCATCATCATTGTCTAAACAATAGGAACCATCAGGGTGCTCACCAACTCCGGTCTTTCTTAGGTGTGATTTTCTGTGCTGACATCACTCTCACCTTCAACAGGTTCAAGTTCCAAAGGTTCTATTTAATAAAAATCCAGCAACACCAAGGTAAAGCATGAATACTAACCACCTAGCCTACTCCAGTCTAGTGCACTTTCTTTATCCAGCTAAAAACACTGGGCCATAAATACAAGCTTTGTAATAAGGGAAGGGAATAGATAGAAGAGATTAAGGTCAAAACTCTATATTTAATTTATAAACAAAGGTATTGGAGAAGAGAGGGGAAAGGTAAGGGGGCTCACTTTTCTTAGAACAAAGTCAATGTGCTTAAGAGTTTCATCTTAGGACATTGAATGTCACTAGCAATGGAACGTGAGATACTGGCTGTTGATTAGCCAGTATAGGGTAAGCTCTGCTGCAAAACCAACAAGGATGATCTCTCAGTGGGTTAACACACAGCAAGTCTGCCATGAGTCTAGAAGCTCTTCGGGTCTGCTCCCTTCAAAGTGCTGATTTGGGGACCCAGTCTAATTCCCCCTTATAGCTATGCCGTCTGGAACACAGGGCTTCCAGGTCACCACAATAGGGAAGAGAGAACCGGAGAGTGACACACCTGTTAATAAATGCTTTGACAGAAGTGACCCACGTCAATTCTGCTTCTACTCACAACTCATTCACCATAACTAGCCACATGGTCTTATTTAACTATGTGAGTATTAGAGAATTTGTGGGAGTATGTGGGTATTTGGAGAATGGAGTTTCTGCACAATTTTGGCTCAGCTATATTATAATTTAATTTTAATTTTTACTTTTTGCAGAGGTGGAGATTGGGGAGAATGCTTTTGCTGCTTTTTTCCCTTATGAATAGTTTTCTACTAGTTAGATTCACTTTTCTCAGTACACTGAAAAATCATAGATTTTTTTTTTAAATTGTGCTCCCTAGGACTTAGTACCACTGCTGACAATAATAGGTGTTGAATAAATAAATAGATAGATTCTTTAGATAAAGCCAGTATAGATTATCCATGTTGTTGCCAAAACTGTATCCAGAAGTCAGCTGCCAGAACTTTATTCTGCTGATTAAACTGATTTTATTAGTAGTAATGTAGTTAATTCATTTCATTATTTGAGGAATTACCTGCGGGAACAGTAATCAAATTGACTCAATTCTTTCACTGTTTACAAAAACAAGCCAGTACTACAAGTCTCTACAGTATGCATTCAACTACCTAACCCATCACTTGCCATTTTATCCACATAAGGGTTTTCCTTTCTCTTTCTTAGTGTCGCATTAAAGCTTCCTTCTGCCCTCGAGATGTTTTATAAGGAAAAAAGAAATAAAGCTTACATTATTTTTTCCATATATTACTATCTTGGTTTATTGTTTTCTGCTTGTATAAAATCTTACTTCATATTAAAGGAAAATATTTAATTCAGCTGTTCTTAAGAGAAAAATAGCATTCTTCCACTTCAAATATTTTCTTTGTCAAAATATTCCTTACATATTTTAGTTGTTGTTTAATTTCTTATTTCTCCAATGGAGAAAAGCTTGAAAGCCACTGTTCTCCGTATCTTCACCTTCTCTATTTTGCAGACCTTGTAAGTGATGTCATTGCATTCACCTATGCCTTTACAACCTTTAAACAGCATCTTAGTTGTCAAAGAAAAACAATCCTTCTCTTAATTCTAACAAAGACATATACGGCCTGGCCAAGCACAACACCAGGCAGATAATATTTATTCAAATATGTTCGAGTTCTAATTCTCCAAACTCTCCAGAAATGATACCCAACCAGAGATTCTGAAAAATCACGATTGATGCAAATGAAGTCCATTCATTATTCTTATCCCTAATTCATCAAATTATATGCCCAGATTGGTCACCATCATCTCCATAAAAACGACAATTGATTTAAAGTCTTAATGGAAATACACATATCTATTTCAAAATTCCCTGAAAGCATTTCTCTTAGAAACAAAGTCAATAAATGCTGTTGGTGAACAGCTCCCTTCAATAAAATCAGTATGTTGCAATTAATTCAGGTCTTGAATTCCTCTACCCAACAGTAATAGTGAAATCTTGATAACTCATAATGCTTGGGTATTCTCCACAGCCAGGATCCTCTAGACCAACAGTCATCAAATAGGCTATCAGAATAGACTAGCGTACAATGACCAAGCATGAGGTATGCTGTAGTGTGTTTGCTGAAAACAATAAAGTATCAACATTTTAAAATTATTTTCTTTTCTAAAATGTGATACAGGTGAACTCAAGCATGTCCTTATGTCTTTATCATTCATTTACTTTGAATATATGAGAACTGTGTATAACTGCAGTTTATCCTGAATAGCAGTCCACAGTTTAACACGATGCCAGTAAATGTTAACAGTTGTAGCAATTATACACTATGGTGTGTGAAAAAAATACTGAGAATTTCTTCAACATCTGGGTATTTCCAAGAGAATCTATTACATATGTGAATGTCAAGGATATTACAACAGAGAAAAGGTTGGGAATTACTGTTCTGGGTAAGCCTTGGTGAATATTCCTGAAACTCATTTTCTGCTATATTTGGTCTAAAGCAAATTATAATTTTTCTCTTGGCTATAATTCTGTGGTATAAAGTTTCCATATTCAGACACTTAATTCACATCTAAAATATAAAGTTGATAACTTGGTAGTGTTTCTCCTCTACTGAAACCATTTTTTAAAATAATTTAAGTTATTTCACTAAAGTACATCCCACTCACCCCCTTGAAACCAAGTAACTCTGTGCTCTCTACCAGCAGCTCAAATATTTGCATCCACTTCAAAGAGCAAACAGAAAAAGAGACAGTATTTCAGTTCAAATATATCAGTTGAATGACTTTAAGAAATATTATCCTGAATGCTCATTTATGACTGTTATGTCATCAAATTGAAACCACAGAGGCATTGTGAAAATAATTGACGTACACAACACTTTTTTATGATTAGGACACTATTATGCAGAAGTTCTAGGAATTCAAAGAGTTTGTCTTTTTAAAAAAATCTCACAACGATATTCCTTAAGCCAGCAATAAACTCTCAAAGACAGCTAATATTATGCAAGATCCCTTAGCAAGCTCCTGTAACTGACAAATACAGTTTGGCCGTATATTTAAAATACTGTTCGCCATTTGTTCATAGCAACATACTTGCAGTCCATGGGTCCGAGAAAATGGATAATTTAATATGAAATATATGACCTGCAACTCATGTGCATTTCTCTAAAGAGTCCCAAACTGCTTTCAAACAATAAGTCTGTGTGTGAGAAAAACATTTAAGCAATTTTAAACTGTCCTAAAGCAAAAAAGACTCTAGTTGTAAATAAGTATTTTATAGATTGTGTTTAAATAAAAGTCAGTTGAAGAATAGAAAAGAAATCCCATCACATCCGAAACTACTTATATCGCCTATTCAATAAACAAAAACACATAAACCAATGTAAAATTTATTTGAGTTGAAATAAAGAATATTTCCAAGGAAGAGTATTCATCCAGAGTGAATATTTATAGAAAAGCTCTATTCCTCAAAAAATATATGTGTTTATAATGCCAAACTTGGCCAGAATCCTTAAGTTTATGGCTATTTCATGAAAGTTTTCTAACAAATTTGCTTGGGACAAAAATATTGGCTTAAAAAAATGCCCAAGTATTATCAAAAATCACTTTAGAAAAGCCAGTAAAGATGTTAAGTGAAAAATTTACCCCCAATCCTTTTCCTTTGACAAAATATATTCTTAAATCATCTTTGTGAGTTTCCAACATATTTTCACAGTAGAAAACTGTCTCTATTTTTCTGCCCAAAACATTTATAAATTATAACAACTTATTTCTGTTTTATGACCATTCAAAACTTAAATAGAATTAATCACATTCAAAAGTGGGGAAACATGCAATAGTTTATAAGAATGAATAACAAATGCAATTTGTAGAAGTATTGACATTAAAATTTTAATGACAGTTATGCTAATTGTGCCATAAAACTTCACACAGGATGAATATAAGAGCAATCATCCCAAGAACTGGTCTTAAAAATACAAGGCAACATAGAATAGAATAGATATTTTGATGTTAATTTTGGCAAGCAATTTTATCTAGTTTTTATATCTGGGTCTTTGCACCGCCTAGAATCCCCCTCCCAGCCAGCTGTTTCCAGAGAGGTTGTGACAGCCGAGTTCTCTTTTTTTTTTTTTTAATTTATTTATTTGGCTGCATCGGGTCTTAGTTGCAGCATGCAAGATCTTTCGTTGTGGCGCACGGGCCGCAGAGCACACCGGCTGAGTAACAGTGTCGCGTGGGCTTAGTTGCCCCATGGCATGTGGGATCTTAGTTCCCCGACCAGGGATCGAACCTGCGTCGCCTGCATTGGAAGGCGTATTCTTAACCACTGGACCACGAGGGAAGTCCAGCCAAGTTCTCTTATCCATGTAACCTCCAGGATTTTGTGTGAAGCTCCTTATGCCAATCTCATTGCAGCACTCATCATGATGAAACATAATTTCCTCTTCACTTGTCCTCTTCACTAGCTGAAAGGTTCTTGATGTCAGTGACCACATAGTATTATGTTGTTATTATGTATTTCATGTTGCTATCACCTAAAATGTGCTCAATAAATAATTGTCAATTACTGCTAAATAGATGACCCCCAAAATACAAAGTAAGTACTGGTACTTGAAAATCACATAAACAATTTGTTTTAGTGTCAGGAACACATACTTTTCACTTGAAAATATAGTTCTGCCACCACACATCCAATATAGATGCTGGGCTAAGGGCTTGGGGAAAACAATATTATTTTGAGACCATTCTACCCTTTTAAACAAGCTATATAATAGTTCTCATGAAATCTGCTTATAAACTCCCCATTTCTATGTTGCCTTAGTTGAAAATAGTCACAACCTAAAATTATGGTGCCTGTTCTTCCACTGTAAATAACATTTTGTTTTTCAGCCTGAGCTCCTCTCAGTGGCTATTCTAAAACTCTGTCATTCTTCTTGAGTTCTCTACTAATGCCCACATCATCTTCAGGAGATGACTTCAACTCCTTCTTGAATTTAACCTTCTTGAACTCTTCCCATCCCCATCGTCCCCTCAAATTGTCTTCATGTGATTACTCCTTTATCTACTTTCCTCCAGGGCTTCCCTGGTGGTGCAGTGGTTGAGAATCTGCCTGCCAATGCAGGGGACACGGGTTCGAGCCCTGGTCTGGGAAGATCCCACTTGCCACGGAGCCACTGGGCCCGTGAGCCACAATTACTGAGCCTGCGCATCTGGAGCCTGTGCTCCGCAACAAGAGAGGCCGCGATAGTGAGAGGCCCGCGCACCGCGATGAAGAGTGGTCCCCGTTTGCCGCAACTAGAGAAAGCCCTCACACAGAAACGAAGACCCAACACAGCCATAAATAAATTAATTAATTAATTAATTTAAAAAAAAAAGAAAATAGTCACTATCTCCTTTCCTCCAGTCAAAGATGAAAAGACATCCCACCTCCTGTAGTTGTTTCTGGATATAAGGTCAATATACAAAAGTCAGTTACTTTCTTATATACCAACAATGAATAAGTGGAATTTGAAATTAAAAACATATCTCCGTTTATATTAACACCCCCAAAAATGAAATACAAAATAGGTACAAATTTAACAAAATATGTACAAGATCCATATGAGGAAAACTACAAAACTCTGATGAACAAAATCAAGGAATAACTAAATAAATGGAGAGATATTCCATGTTCATGGATAGGAAGGCTAAATATTGTCAAGGTGCCAGTTCTTCCCATCTCGATCTATAGATTCAAGGCAAGGCCAATCAAAATCCTAGCAAGTTATTTTGTGGATATAGACAAATTGATTCTAAAGTTTATATGGAGAGGCAAGAGAATCAGAATAGACAACACAATACTGAAGAACAGAACAAAGTTGGAGGCTCAACACTACTCAACTTCAAGACTTAGTATAGGGCTTCCCTGGTGGCACAGTGGTTAAGAATCCACCTGACAATGCAGAGGACATGGGTTTGAGCCCTGGTTCAGGAAGATCCCACATGCCATGGAGCAACTAAGCCTGTGCACCACAACTATTGAGCCTGCACTCTAGACCCCGCGAGCCACAACTACTGAGCCTGTGTGCCACAACTACTGAAGCCAGGGCTCCTAGGGCCCGTGCTCCACAACAAGAGAAGCCACAACAATGAGAAGCCTGCGCACCACAGCAAAGAGTAGCCCCCACTCACCGCAACTAGAGAAAGCCTGCATGCAGCAACGAAGACACAACACAGCCAAAAACAAAATAAATTAAATTAAATTAATTTTTTTAAAAACATAAAAAAAAGACTTAGTATAAAGCTACAGTAATCAAGACAATGTGGTATTTGTGAAAGAATAGACAAACAGATCAACGCAAAAGAATTGAAAGCCCAGAAATAGGACCACATAGAGTCAACTGATCTTTGACAAAGTAGTAAAAGCAATATAGTGGAGAACAGCTAGTTTTTTCAACAAATTGGACTGGAACAACTGGATATCCACATACCAAAAAAAAAAAAAAAAAAAAGACTCTAGACACAGTTCTTATATCATTTTCACAAAAATTAATTCTAAATATATCATAGACCTAATGCAAAATGCAAATGTAAAGCATAAGACTATAAAACTCCTAGAAGATAACATAGGAGAAAACCTAGATGACTTTAGGTATTGTGATGACTTTTTAGATATAATACCAAAGGCACAATCCATAAAAGAAATAATAAGCTGAATTTCATTAAAATTAAAAACTGCTCTGTGAAAGACAGTGTCAAGAGAATGAAAAGACAAGCCATAGACTGCGAGAAAATATTTGCAAAAGACGCATCTAATGAAGGACTGTTATCTAAAATATGCAAAGAAGTCTTAAAATTCAACAGAAAGAAACCTATGACCCCAATTTAAAAATGAGGCAAAGACTTCAACAGACACCTCGCCAAAGAATGTGTACAGGTGAAAAATAAGCATGAAAAGATGCTCTACATCATATGCCATCAGAGAAATGTAAATTTAAACAACAATGAGATACCACTACACACCTATTGGAATGGACAAAATCTGGAACTCTGAAAACACCAAATCCTGAAGAGTATATGGAGCAACAGGAACTCTCATTCATTGCTGGTGGGAATGCAAAATGATACAGCCATTTTGGAAGATGGTTTGGTGGTTTCTTACAAAACTGAACATACTCTTACCATATGATCCAGCAATTGCACTCCTTGGTATTTACTCAAAGAGTTGAAAACTTATGTCCACACAAAAACCTGCACACAGATGTTTACAGCAGCTTTATTCATAATTGCCAAAACTTGGAAGCAACCAAGATGTCCTTCAGTAAATAAACTGGTACATTCAGACAAAGGATATTATTCAGTGCTAAAAAGAAAAAGGTTATCAAACCATGAAAAGACATGAAGAAAACTTAAATGCATATTAGTAAGTGAAAGAAGCCAATCTGAAAAAGTCTACATACATATTGCATGATTCCCACTATACAACATTCTGAAAAAGGCAAACCTCTGGAGACAGTAAAAAGATCAGTGTTTGCCAGGGATTTTGTGGAGCAGAGAGGAGGAAGAAGGATAAATCGGTGGAGCACAGAGGATTTTTAGAGCAGCAAAAATACTCTGTATGGTACTATATGTACAATACTCTGTATGATACTGTAATGATGGATACTTGTCATTAGACATTTGTCCAAACCCATAGAATATATAACACAAAGAGTGAACCGTAATGTAAACTATGGACTTTGAGTGATCATGATGTGTAGATATAGGTCCATCAGCTGTAACAAATTGCACTCCTTGAGCCCATAACCCCACCTCTGGCGGGGGATGTTGATACTGGGAAAGGCTATGCATGCATGCATGGGGGCAGGGTAATCCCTGTACCTTCTTCTTAATTTTCCTGTGAGCCTAAAACTGCTCTTAAAAAAATTGTTTTTATCCTTTCTCAATTCCACTTATTCCTCTAAATACTACTCATTTCTTTCCTTCCTTTTACAAGAAAACTCAAAGAGTGTCAATACTTCTGTGTTCGATTTCTCTTCTCGAATCCACTCTTACTGCTCTTGTCAAGGTCACCAGTGACTTGGACTTGCTGAATCCAATGATCAATTCTCAGTCCTCCCTTTACCCCCCTGCCCTTCCCAGGGTCTGGCACAGCTGGTGACTCCCTCTTCTCTGACACTTTCTTCCCTTGGTTTCACATCACTCTTTCATGGTTTTCCTTCTCCCTTTCTGGCTGCTCCATCAGTCTGCTTTGCTGGTTCCTGCTCCTTTTTCTAACCTCTAAACACTGGAGTGCCCCAGGGCTCTGTCCTTTGCCCGCTTTGCTCTACCTCACTTCTCTGGGGATTTCATGAAGTCTCAGTCAGTCTAGGCTTTAAACCCCATCTATATGCTGATTTAATCCCCAGATTCACAGATCTAGTTAGGACCATAAAAAAAAAAAAAATTGTTTTTATTTTTAAAAATAGGAGGGGGGACTCATAAGGGTTTTTATTTACAAGCATGAAGATAAAAGGTAGCTTAAAGTTCATAAAGTCCAAACCCTACAATCTATAGCCAAGGAAAGGGAGATCCAGAGGGAGTAAGATACTTGTCCAAGGTGAGAAAAGATTCCAACATTAGAAAATTTTCCAAGCAAAAGCATTGCTCTCATTTTTCCAAAGGGGGAAAAGAAGCATATGTGTAAAAGTATGTGTTCAGGAACAGGCAAACAAGTTTGACATCATTTTGCATAGACATGTATAGATTAAGTAACTTTCTGAATATTTTGTACCAAAGATAGATTTAGCTGGAAATGTCCAGGTAACTGGAGACTTGTAAATTTTTTTTCTTCAATCATCTAAATGATTGCCCTAATTCTCTGCTTCACTTTAATACATGGACACCACTATACAGTACAAATTTAAAATGCTACACCTTTTAGACAGACACCTCCATCTTTAGAACCTATTCATATTTATACTTCAATATTAAGTCTCTGGCGCCTAATCAGGTGGCACATGGGGGCCAAAAAGGAACATATTCGAATGTAACAGACCCATCAGCAAACTAAACCTAGAAAACCTTCTATAAAATGTGTGACTTGACTCTGAAGGGAAATTCTGACCTGCAGAGCTAATAGCTTGCAGTCAGCTCACTTGCCTGTTCTTATTGTCTTAACACATTGGGAAATTTCCCAAAATTGCCATACAGGTCATTTATTCATTCTGTCACATTTGCCAAGAAATAGCATGCCTATAAAAAGAGCAAGAGAAAATATCGTCCATCACCTCCCCAAACATCTAGAATAGATTATATTCTCTTATTTTTCATGTCATTTAATAACAGTACTGGTGCATTTTAAACAGTATAAAGAACAGCATTCAACCATCTCTGGGATGGTGGGGCTACTTTGCTTCTGACATCTCTGTCAGTGTATTTTAATAAAAAAGGTGATGAATGTTTAGTGTCTTTTCATCTGAAAGTGAATGCCTTGAGGGCTTTTATTCATGTTCATTTTATTCCTGAAACATTTCAAGCCTACAGACCAGGATAGAACAGACAGAGACTCCTGTATCCCTACTACTAAGATTAAATGATATTAACTTTTTACCATATTCACTTCAACTTCTGTATCTATCCATCGATGTACCTCAGCCACTCACTCTTATTTCCTCTTCTTCCACAGAAGTAGACACCATTGCAAGGTCTATGTGTATCATCCCCATGAATGAGGAGAAGAAAAAGAAAATAGAAGAGAAGGAGCTGGAAGAGGGAGAGCAGGAGGGAAGGAAGAAATAATGCAAAAAGAAGAGGAGGAGGAGGAGGTATTTTAATATTTTCCAGATGTATTAAAAATGAGCATATATTACTTTTGCAATAGGAAAAAAAATCATTGTAGAAGTAGAAATTAAAACTACAATATGGTCTTATTTCAAGAAGTATAGGTGGAAAATATTATGGAAAGATCGTGTTCTATCACAGTTTGGAAAAGGATGTGTGGACAGACCTGTTTTGTTCTACCTGAGCAGGGCATGTACAGAGGCAGGGCTACTCCCACCATCCCTGAATGTGTGCCTTTCCTCCATTGGTGGTGGCTGGGACCAGCACTCCCCTCCATCCTCTCAACATCCAGGTGAGTGAACTCCTGGTGTCACTCTGTTATGAAGCACACCGTCTACATCAATACTACATTGCTAAAATTCATTACAGGCCACTGTTCCTTCGATTAGGAAAATAGGAGACTGTTGGCAACCATGGTGAGAGTAGTTTTTTAAAATTGGTGGGGAGGAAAGATAGTCTTGTCAACAAACGGTGTTGGAACAATCAGACAATCACAGGCAAAAGAGTAAAAAGGACCTTGGCCTAAACTTCACACTTTATAAAAACTTAAAATAACTCACGGATCTAAATATGAAATGCAAAACCTAAAACTTTTCGATAAAAATGTTAAGAGGAAAACTTCATGATGTGGAGTTAATAGGAGCGTTCTTAGGCATGACAGCAAAGGCATGATCCCTAAGAGAATAAAATCCATAAATTGGACTTCATCAAAATTAAAACTTTTGCTCTGATGAAAAGATAAGCCACAAATCATGTACCTCACAGTGGACTTGTATTCAGAATGTGTAAAGAAATCTCTAAACTCAGCAGTAAATAAACAATCCAGTTAGAAAATAGATGAAAGATGAACGGATATTTTACCAGGCATATATAAAATGCAAGTAAAGACATGAAAAAATCCTCAATATCTTTAGCCATTAGGGAAATGCAAGTTAAAGCTACAGGGAGATACCTCTACACACCTATTAGAATGGCTTAATTAAAAAAATACTTATAATACCGACTATTTTTGTTACTTCTTGTGAGTCAAACTATTTCATTTATTTATTTATTTATTTTGGCTGCGTTGGGTCTTCACGGCTGCGCGTGGGCTTTCTCTAGTTGTAGTGAGCAGGGGCTTCTCTTGTTGAAGAGCACGGGCTCTAGGTGCATGGGCTTCAGTAGTTGTGGCACATGGGCTCAGTAGCTGTGGCACGTGGGCTCAATAGTTGTGGCTCGCAGGCTCTAGAGCGCAGGCTCAGTAGTTGTGGCGCACGGGCTTAGTTGCTCCACGGCATGTGGGATCTTCCCAGACCAGGGCTTGAACCTGTGTCCCCTGCATTGGCAGGCGGATTCTTAACCACTGCACCACCAGGGTTAGTCAAACTATTTCAAAATACAAAGTTATTTTATAAAAAGTGGTGAGATTGCAGGGTTGATCAGGCAAATGGACGTGAGGAAGTGGAGTCAGTGAGTGAACATCATTCTGGAAAAGTATCTGACCAGCTATCTTCATGGAACATGGCCCTGCAGAGTGGAACATTGGCAGGCAAACACAGAGGTGGAAGAGCGGCAGCCCGAACAGCAGAGCAGAGTCTTCAAGAACTTGAACCCCAACTTCTTCAGGCTGACACAGACTCAAAAGCTTAAAAGCTCTATGATCTTAAGAAACAAATCTGTGCCTCAGTTTCCTCATCTGAAAACAGGAAAAACCACAGCATCCATTTTGAGGGATCATTTTGAGAATTAAATGGAAAACATCACACATATAACATGATAAGTGTTCAGTCCATTTTAACTTTTTAATTTTTATTATAATTCACCTAAATTTTGCCTAAAATTGGCAATTCTCAAAGTATCTTAATTCATTTATTTTCTCTTCTCTTACCCCTTATTGTCAAAAACTTTCTCTTACTACATTTCAATCCCTGTTCCTACCTGCCTTCTCTGTGGAGACTGCTGTTCTATATAATTTGTGCTTTTTAATGATTTTGATTTTTTCATTCTAAATTTAAGAATTTTTAATTTTTTCAAATGTAATGATCTAAAATGGATCTTTTGGGACTTCCCTGGTGGTCCAGTGGTTAAGACTTTGCCTTCAACTGCAAGGGGTGCAGGTTCAATCCCTGGTTGGGGAGATCCCACATGCCTCATGGCCGAAAAACCAAACCATAGAACAGAAGCAATATTGTAACAAATTCATTAAGGACTTTAAAAAATGGTCCACATCAAAAAAAATCTTAAAAAAATAAAATAAAATGGATCTTTTAAAAATAAGTGCAATTTAAAAAAGAATTTTATTTTATTTTTATTTTTTTTTAGCAGCTTTATTGGAGTATAATTGCTTTACAGTGGTGTGTTAGTTTCTGCTGTATAACAAAGTGAATCAGCTATACATATACCTACAACTCCATATCTCCTCCCTCTTGCATCTCCCTCCCACTCTCCCTATCCCACCCCTCTAGGTGGACACAAAGCACCAAGCTCTTCTCCCTGTGATATGCGGCTACTTCCCACTAGCTAGCTATTTTACATTTGGTAGTGTATATATGTCCATGCCACTCTCTCACTTCATCCCAGCTTTCCCTTCCCCCTCCCCGTGTCCTGAAGTCCATTCACTACCTCTGCGTCTTTACTCCTGTCCTGCCCCTAGGTTCTTCAATTTTTTTTTTTTTTTAGATTCCATATATATGCGTTAGCATACAGTATTTGTTTTTCTCTTTCTGACTTACTTCTCTCTGTATGACAGTCTGTAGGTCCATCCGCCTCACTACAAATAGCTCAATTTCATCTCTTTTTATGGCTGAGTAATATTCAATTGTATATATGTGTCACATCTTCTCTATCCATTCATCTATCAATGGACACTTAGGTTGCTTCCATGTCCTGGCTATTGTAAATAGAGCTGCAATGAACATTGTGGTACACGACTCTTTTTTAATTATGGTTTTCTCAGGGTATATGCCCAGTAGTGGGGTTGCTGTGTCATATGGTAGTTCTATTTTTAGTTTTTTGAGGAACCTCCATACTGTTCTCCATAGTGGCTGTATCAATTTACATTCTCACCAACAGTGCAAGAGTGTTCCCTTTTCTCCACACCCTCTACAGCATTTATTGTTTGTAGATTTTTGGATAATGGCCATTCTGACTGGGGTGAGGTGATACATCATTGTACTTTCTATTTGCATTTCTCTAATGATTAGTGACGTTGAGCATCCTTTCATGTGTTTCTTGGTAATCTGTATATCTTCTTTGGAGAAATGTTTATTTAGGTCTTCTGCCCATTTTTGGATTGGGTTGCTTGTCTTTTTGATATTGAGCTGCATCAGCTGCTTGTATATTTTGGAGATTAGTCCTTTGTCAGTTGCTTCGTTTGCAAATATTTTCTCCCACTCTGGGGGCTGTCTTTTCGTCTTGTTTATGGTTTCCTTTGCTGTGCAAAAGCTTTTAAGTTTCATTAGGTATCATTTGTTTATTTTTGTTTTTATTTCCATTTCCCTAGGAGGTGGGTTAAAAAGGATCTTGCTGTGATTTATGTCATAGAGTGCTCTGCCTATGTCTTCCTCTAAGAGTTTTATAGTGTCTGGCCTTACATTTAGGTCTTGAATCCATTTTGAGTTTATTTTTGTGTATGGTGTTAGGGAGTGCTCTAATTTCATTATTTTACATGTAACTGTCCAGTTTTCCCAGCACCACTTATTGAAGAGACTGTCTTTTCTCCATTGTATATTCTTGCCTCCTTTATCAAAGATAAGGTGACCATATGTGCATAGGTTTATCTCTGGGCTTTCTATCCTGTTCCATCGATCTATCTTTCTGTTTTTGTGGCAGTACCACACTGTCTTGATTACTGTAGCTTTGTAGTATAGTCTGAAGTCAGGGAGCCTGATTCCTTCAGCTCCATTTTTCTTTCTCAAGATTGCTTTTGCTCTTCGGGGTCTTTTGTCTTTCCATACAAATTGTGAAATTTTTTGTTCTAGTTCTGTGAAAAATGCCATTGGTAGTTTGATAGGGATTGTATTGAATATGTAGATTGCTTTGGGTAGTATAGTCATTTTCACAATGTGGATTCTTCCAATCCAAGAACATGATATATATCTCCATCTGTTGGTATCATCTTTAATTTCTTTCATCAGTGTCTTATAGTTTTCTGCATACAGGTCTTTTGTCTCCTTAGGTAGGTTTATTCCTAGGTATTTTATTCTTTTTGTTGCAGTGGTAAATGGGAGTGTTTCCTTAATTTCTCTTTCAGATTTTTCATCATTAGTGTATAGGAATGCAAGAGATTTCTGTGCATTAATTTTGTATCCTGCTACTTTACCAAATTCATTGATTAGCTCTAGTAGTTTTCTGGTAGCATCTTTAGGAATCTCTATCTATATTATCATGGCATCTGCAAACAGTGACACTTTTACTTCTTTTCCAATTTGGATTCCTTTTATTTCTTTTTCTTCTCTGATTGCTGTAGCTAAAACTTCCAAAACTATGTTGACTAATAGTGGTTAGAGTGGGCAACCTTGTTTTGTTCCTGATCTTAGAGGAAATGGTTTCAGTTTTTCAACATTGAGAATGATGTTGGCTGTGGGTTTGTCATATATGGCCTTTATTAAGTTGCGGTAAGTTCCCTCTATGCCTACTTTCAGGAGCGTTTTTATCATAAATGGATGTTGAATTTTGTCAAAAGCTTTTTCTTCATCTAGTGAGATGATCATATAGTTTGTCCTCTTCAATTTGTTAATATGGTTTATCACGTGGATTGATTTGCATATATTGAAGAATCCTTGCATTCCTGGGATAAACCCCACTTGATCATGGTGTATGATCCTTTTAATGTGCTGTTGGATTCTGTTTGCTAGTATTTTGTTGAGGATTTTTGCATCTATGTTCATCAGAGATATTGGCCTGTAGTTTTCTTTTTTTGTGACATCTTTGTCTGGTTTTGGTATCAGGGTGATGGAGGCCTCGTAGAATGAGTTTGGGAGTGTTCCTCCCTCTGCTATATTTTGGAGGAGCTTGAGAAGGATAGGTGTTAGCTCTTCTCTAAATATTGGATAGAATTCACCTGTGAAGCCATCTAGTCCTGGGCTTTTGTTTGTTGGAAGATTTTAAATCACAGTTTCAATTTCAGTGCTTGTGATTGGTCTTTTTATATTTTCTGTTTCTTCCTGGTTCAGTCTCGGAAGGTTGTGCTTTTCTAAAAATTTGTCCATTTCTTCCAGGTTGTCCATTTTATTGGCATAGAGTTGCTTGTAGTAATCTCTCATTATCCTTTGTATTTCTGCAGTGTCAGTTGTTACTTCTCCTTTTTCATTTCTAATTCTATTGATCTGAGTCTTCTCTCTTTTTTTCTTGGTGAGTCTAACTAATGGTTTATCAATTTTGTTTATCTTCTCAGAGAACCAGCTTTTAGTTTTAGTGATCTTTGCTATTGTTTCCTTCAGTTCTTTTTCATTTATTTCTGATCTGATCTTTATAATTTCTTTCCTTCTGCTGACTTTGGGTTTTTTTGTTCTTTCTCTAATTGCTTTAGGTGTAAGGTTAGGTTTATTTGAGATTTTTCTTGTTTCTTGAGGTAGGATTGTATTGCTATAAACTTCCCTCTTAGAACTGCTTTTGCTGCATCCCATAGGTTTTGGGTGGTCGTGTTTTCATTGTCATTTGTTTCTAGGTATTTTTTGATTTCCTCTTTGATTTCTTCAGTGATCTCTTGGTTGTTTAGTAACATATTGTTTAGCCTCCATGTGTTTGTGTTTTTTATGTTTTTTCCCCTGTAACTGATTTCTAATCTCATAGCATTGTGATCAGAAAAGATACTTGATATGATTTCAATTTTCTTAAATTAACCAAGGCTTGATTTGTGGCCCAAGATATGATCTATCCTGGAGAATGTTCCATGAGCACTTGAGAAGAAAGTGTATTCTGTTGTTTTTGGATGGAAAGTCCTATAAATATCAATTAAGCCCATCTTGTTTAATGTATCATTTAAAGCTTGTGTTTCCTTATTTATTTTCATTTTGGATGATCTGTCCATTGGTGAAAGTGGGATGTTAAAGTCCCCTACTACAATTGTGTTACTGTCAATTTCCCCTTTATGGCTGTTAGCATTTGCCTTATGTATTTAGCTGGTCCTATGTTGGGTGCATAAATATTTACAATTGTTATATCTTCTTCCTGGATTTATCCCTTAATCATTATGTAGTTTCCTTTTTTGTCTCTTGTAATAGTCTTTATTTTGAAGTCTATTTTGTCTGATATGAGAATTGCTACTCTACTTTTTTTTTCCCCCCAATGCTCTGCACCAGTGATTTTAATAAAAACGTGCTTCTGAGAGAAAATAACTGAGCTGGCTGGTCTGCGGTCCTTCAAACAAAGCAGTCTGGTGTGTATCTGGGGCCAGCGTCACCACGGCGGAGGGCATCTTGCCCTCAGTGCAGTTCAGCAACTCCCCATTTCTGGGCAAAGACACACCCTGGCCCTGTGTCCTTTTAAGAGGGGTGTACTCACTGAGCCGAGAGGCCAGACTCCGTTTTTCACAAGATGGTCTCACTTTGAGCTTCATTTTCTTCTTGTCAGGGTCATGCACAACAGCCTGCTTGCTGAGGCCCTGCTTCATGGCCAATGTCTTGCCACAGCCAGTGTGCTCACACACAAATGGGCGCTCCTCCTCATGGAACGAGAGGATGTGGCTCTGGAGGGTGAACACAATGGTTTAGGTGCAGCCACAGCCTTCCCTGGGGCACCGACACACATCCCTCTCTGGGGCATGAATTCTCATGTGCTGCTTCAGGAAATCCTTGCATTTAAATGTTTTCTGGCACACATCACATGTTATGTCCTCTTTATCGGTTTCTCTCACAAGTTCCAGAAGCTCTGTCCATGTTTTTGCCACAAAAGAACATTCTTTTTGACATATACAGCCCTCGTGGACCTTCCCATGTCACTTCAGACTGCTGGGGGAAGCAAAGTGTTTTCCACATCCTTTGTGGGTACACCTGAACAGTGGTTCGCTGTTGTGCTGGCACTGATGGATTTTCAGCTGCTGATGCTTCTTAAAGGTCTTCTTACAACCTTAAAACTGCATACATATTGTTTTTGCTGGTTTTCATGTTTGCTTTCAAAATGTTTCTTCAAGTTTGATTTTATGTCGAATTTTTGATCACAGCCACTAGCTGTACAAAGGGCTTTTCTCCGGTGTGAACAGGGCATGGCGGCTGAGGTGGTAGTCACTGACAAAGGCCTTGGTACACCCTTCATGGTCACAAACAAATAGTCTCTCCCCTGTGTGCTTGCACAGGTGCGAGTCTAGTTTCCAGGCCTTGTTGTAATTGGGGCTGCAGTTGGGGAAGGGGCAGATGAACCTCTGAGGGGGAGCCGGGGCTAGGCTCTTGCTGGCTGTAAGGAACATGTCGGCAATGGTCAGGGACGACACCGCCTCAGCAACCGAGTCAGGCTGGCTCTAGGATGCCTGGTGCCAGACACTCAGCCATGTGCTGAGCCATGTGCTGTGAACTGATGCTGACCAACCGCTCCAGGAGATCCTACGCGTGACCCCACTGCACTTCCGGGAGTGCAGCCCCGGCGGAGTGAGGCGGGGCTGGAGTGCCCACTCCAGCTTTCTTTTGATTTCCATTTGCATGGAATATCTTTTTCCATCCCTTCACTTTCAGTCGGTATGTGTCCCTAGGTCTGAAGTGGATCTCTTGTAGACAGCATATGTATGGGTCTTGTTTTGTATCCATTCAGCCAGTCTTTGTCTTTTGGTTGGAGCATTTAATCCATTTACATTTAATGTAGTTATCAATATGTATGTTCCTATTACCATTTCTTAATTGTTTTGGGTTTGTTATTGTAATCTTTTCCTTCTCTTGTGTTTCCTGCCTAGAGAAGTTCCTTTAGCATTTGTTGTAGAGCTGGTTTGGTGGTGCTGAATTCTCTTAGCTTTTGCTTGTGTGTAAAGGTTTTAATTTCTCTGTCAAATCTGAATTAGATCCTTGTTGGGTAGAGTAATCTTGGTTGTAGCTTTTTCCCTCTCATCACTTTAAATATGTCCTGCCACTCCCTTCTGGTTTGCAGAGTTTCTGCTGAAAGTTCAGCTGTTAATCTTATGGGGATTCCCTTGTATGTTAATTGCTGCTTTTCCCTTGCTGCTTTTAATATTTTTTCTTTGTATTTAATTTTTGATAGTTTGATTAATATGTGTCTTGGCATGTTTCTCCTTGGATTTATTCTGTATGGGACTCTCTGCGCTTCCTGGACTTGATTGACACTTCCTCACCCATATTAGGGAAGTTTTCAACGATAATCTCTTCAAATATTTTCTCAGTCCCTTTCTTTTTCTCTTCTTCTTCTGGAACCCCTATATTTCAAATGTTGGTATGTTTAATGTTGTCCCAGAGGTCTCTGAGATTGTCCTCAATTCTTTTCATTCTTTTTTCTTTATTCTGCTCTGCAGTCGTTATTTCCACTATTTTATCTTCCAGGTCACTTATCCGTTCTTCTGCTTCAATTATTCTGCTATTGATTCCTTCTAGAGAATTCTTAATTTCATTTACTGTGTTGTTCATCATTGTTTGTTTGCTCTTTAGTTCTTCTAGGTCCTTGTTAAACGTTTCTTGTGTTTTCTCCATTCTACTTCCAAGATTTTGGATCATCTTCACTATCATTAATCTGAATTCTTTTTCAGGTAGACTGCCTATTTTGTCTTCATTTGTTTGTTCTTGTGGGTTTTTACCTTGCTCCTTCATCTGCTGTGTATTTCTCTGTCTTCTCATTTTGCTTAACTTACTGTGTTTGGGGTCTCCGTTTTGCAGGCTGCAGGTTTGTAGTTCCTGTTGTATTTGGCATCTGCTCCCAATAGCTAAGGTTCATTCAGTGGGTTGTGTAGGCTTCCTGGAGGAGGGCACTGGTGCCTGTGTTCTGGTGGATGAGGCTGGATCTTGTCTTTCTGGTGGGCAGGACCACGCCCAGTGGTGTGTTTTGGGGTGTCTGTGAACTTATTATGATTTTAGGCAGCCTCTCTGCTAATGGGTGGGGTTGTGTTCCTGTCTTGCTAGTTGTTTGGCATAGGGTGTCCAGCAGTGTAGCTTGTTGAGTGGAGCTGGGCTTAGCGTTGAGGTGGAGATCTCTGGGAGAGCTTTTGCCATTTGATATTATGTGGGGCTGGGAGGTCTCTGGTGGACCAATGTCCTAAACTCAGCTCTCCCACCTCAGAGGTTCAGGCCTGACACCCGGCCAGAGCACCGAGACCCTGTCAGCCACATGGCTCAGAAGAAAAGGGAGGGAAGAAAGAAGGAAAGAAAGAAGGAAAGAAAGAAAGAAAGAAAGAAAGAAAGAAAGAAAGAAAGAAAGAAAGAAAGAAAGAAAGAAAAGAAAGAAAGAAAGAAAGAAAGAAAGAAAGAAAGAAAGAAAGAAAGAAAGAAAGAAAGAAAAAGAAGGAAGGAAGGAAAGAAGGAAGGAAGAAAAAATAAATAAAATAAAATAAGTTATTAAAATAGAAAAAATTACTAAGAATAAAAAATTAAAAATAATTTTAAAAAGAGTGAAAGAAAGAAGAGAGCAACCAAACCTAAAAACAAATCCACCAATGATAACAAGCGCTAAAAACTATACAAAAAGAAAAGAAATGGACAGACAGAACCCTAGGCAAATGGCAAAAGCAAAGCTATACAGACAAAATCACACAAAGAAACATACACATACACACAAAAAGAGAGAAAGAAAATATATATATATATATAAAAAGATAAAAAAAGGAAGAGAGCAACCAAATCAATAAACAAATATACCAATGATAATAAGCTCTAAATACTAAACTAAGATAAACATAAAACCAGGAACAAATTAGATGCAGAAAGCAAACTCCAAGTCTACAGTTGCTCCCAAAGTCCACCGCCTCAATTTTGGGATGATTCGTTGTCTATTCAGGTATTCCACAGATGCAGGGTACATCAAGTTGATTGTGTAGATTTAATCCGCTGCTCTTGAGGCTGCTGGGAGAAATTTCCATTTCTCTTCTTTGTTCGCACAGCTCCTGGGGTTCAGCTTTGGATTTGGCCCCGCCTCTGCATGTAGGTCGCCTGAGGGCGTATTTTGGGAAGTCTGAGGTCTTCTGCCAGCGTTCAGTCGGTGTTCTTTAGGAGTTGTTCCACATGTAGATGTATTTCTGATGTATTTGTGGAGAGGAAGGTGATCTCCACGTCTTACTCCTCCTCCATCTTGAAGGTGCCCTAAAAAAGAATTTTAAACAAACTATATTACTTTATTACATATCTGTGGATGAATCCACATAAAACTGGTACATTTAGAGTTACCAAACGGTTATAAATGTAATGAAAGAAGAAATGTTTACCTGAGATAATTACACTGCGAGGAAACAGATTTGATAATTGTGTGCTGACTTTCTCTGTAGGAGGTGAAATTATTTTCTTGGTCCTTCAGGGAGTCACTCTTCTTATCAACAAAGAGCATACCTTTTTTTCCCCAAAGCCCCACATCCTTAGGAACCATTAAGCATGATTTAAGTTGTCAGCAGATTAATTGAACTTTTTACCAATAAACTATTCACATTTTTTCCTCCAATAATGAGTGATGGAATATGAAGGACGTGTGGAGTGTATTCACATTTGATAGTCATTTTTATCAGAACACTGCAAGCACATATTCTTGAACATTTATCACTGGACTACATTAAAATTGGTAGCAGACAAAAGAAACGAGAGGAGAATCATTATCTAAATTCCTAAAGTACAGAATGATGTGGCTATGCCCTTTAATTAATACAATGCTTTACACACAAGAAAGTCTGTCATGCATGCCTTATATTGTGTTAGTGTTTATTTTAAATCAACATTAAAAGCCATGAGTATGTAAGATGCTGAGTCACACATATTTAAACCTTTTGATCTTTGACCTGGAGAAGACCACATTCCAAATGACAGATGCACTGAAATATGCATACAATATGAAAAGACAGCAGCGTATTGTCACGTTGTACTTTTCCTCATACCTTGTAGAATTTCCTCATTGCCACCTTCTTTTAAGCGAAAATAACTAGCTGTTCCAAAACATGAGCTGGTTTTATAAAATGATCTTTCATCGCTTCAAGGAAGATTACCTATGATCTCAACTGACCTCAAGAACGCTACCGCAGAGCTACCAGCCACTCAAGCAGACCAACTCTGGAGATTATTGAAAGATGTATGGATAAAGCCTTTTATTTTCCTTAAGTGAATTCATTACCCTTCAAAGTATGGGGTTTGGATGAATAAGTCCAGGGGCTGCTACAGCTGTCTGGCAGGAAAATACAGCATATTAAAGAATGTCTATCAGGTTATCTTGCAAATCAGATCCCTTTCCAATCTAAAAATGTGGTATTGAGCTTGTAAAGCCTCATGTTTAAATAAAAAGTTTTTCCTTAAAAAAAAAAGCTTAAGACAAATTACTTTTAAAATATAAATACTTTTTGATTCTCTTTATCAGTGATTGTTGTGTTGTCCTACATTCAGTACTTCTTTTCACTCCAACCAATTTATTCTACTCTGAATAGCAGACTCATCAGTTAAAGTTTGTCTCTCTCCTGCCCTGAATGTGCTGATTGCCCCATTTTCTTCTAACAGTTAGTCAAGGCACAAATACAAATTATGGTCTGGGTTTTGTTTCTGCCTTAAAAAAAATTCACACCCAGCAAGGTAACTGAAAGAAATGTTAGTTTTTCCTCCGGATCAGGTTGAGCTTTGTTTATTGATCTTTTGAAAGCATATTACACAGGACTCATTTGCTCCCCACTTTCTAAGCAGTTCTACAGGGGATGACAGGGTGGGTAAGCCTCAGACCCGGCTTCCATTCAGGAGAGGGTTTGGGGAGGCTGTGGTGACAGTGCAGAGAAGTTCCTCCAGGCTGGCTGCCTGCCTACTTAATACCATGACACGCAGAGCTGGGCAGGACTGCTGTCTCACCAGTAATTCCACAAAGTGGATAATGAAGCAGCTCTATTTACTGACTACTAGGCAACTAGGCCAGGACAATCAACTGTAATCACAGCTAATGGCTCATATAAATTGGCTTCATGCAGACCAAGGATCTAGCAGAAACTCAACTCCTTTCCTAGAATTTATTTTGCCAAGATATACTCAGTGTATCGAGTGTTCGTAGGGATCTCCACCCCATACCTGCGGCCACGTAGAGAAGCTGTGAAGAGGACACCAGCTTTCTTCCAAATGGGAGCACTGCCTGCCTAAGAGGATTCCATTTGGGATGAATCTTTCTAGCAGCCTTTATATTTTACAGGACCACTCAGAAACTCTTCTCAGGGGTTCCCATTCACTCTTATAACCATGTGTGGCCTATAATTTCTTTCAGCAGCCAATAGTTTCATTCAGGACCTAGTTTTATGGTAGAGTCACTAGCCCCATTGTTGAAGTCAAATGACGCCTCTTCTCTCTACAAAGGTCTGAAGGATCCCCATTGTTTTATAACTAACTGAGTTGAGTTTTATCTCATATTGGTCCATAAGCATCCTGTAGGCAGCAACTATGGAACTTGACTTTGTATTACCCATAGTGCTCAGAAGAATGCTTTGCACATAATAGATGCCAAATGACATTATAGATTTCAGTAAATTAAAAACCTAATGCTTGACATGTAATAGTGAAAACTGCTAAGTGATTTTGGAAATCAGAAGAACCAGTTCTGCTTTTCCTACACACAGAAAAATTATTTGTATTGTTATGGCTATTACTTTATCCAAATACCTAACCGTAATTAATTACACTTCCTTATGATATCTTCAGAATATGTACGTAATTAGAAAGTGGCTCAGACATAAAATTTTGTTTTAAAAAGTTTTATTGACAACTGATATTATGTTCCTCACTTTCGACTTTGGTGTTTACAAAATTTTAGATAACCAGAAGTTTCATTATGGTCATCACCTTAACACAAGACCAGACCTGGTTCGTGTATTATCAATAATAATTTCCTTTAATCTCTACCAAACATGTTCCTTAAAAAAAAACTTAATTCAATAATGCTAAATATTAAAATAAAACTTTCCTATTTCCATTGTTACAATCACATGGTACCAGAAGGGTCTCAACCCTCAGTGCTAGTTCATTTACTTATTCTAAAATAGGTATATTAATGCCCAGCAGTGTTAATGCCTCTCTAAACAAATCATCATCTGTCTATATACACATGACACATATTCTTTCCTTTCTCTAGTGATCCAAGAGACATGTTTATTCTATTCCTTTACATCTACATCTGGGAGTCTTATTAGTAGAAGTAAAAATAAATAATTTAGCTTAAATAACTCAGCTTAGCAAATCCGTCCTCTCCTGCAAATTCACACTTACTGTCCAGCACTCTGAAAATGCCTCATAGTTATTTTAAAAGGTTTGGCAATTTTGGAAATTTTAATTAGTGTTTTTGATCTTTAAATATTCTTATTTTATATAAATACCTAACATCAAATTAGAGCAAATATCTTAAGTGGGAAAAAAGAGCGTAAGGGATGCTAGTGAGTACCCCATTAATATCCCTCAACCTTACCACTTTGTGCATGTGGTCAGCACCTGTGTTCCTTTCCCTAAGGGCTTTTTCTAGCCACTATGCAGCAGGTCAAAAACGTCAGGTAATTAGCCTCCCTCTACAGGAGTTCTCCACTAATGTAGAAGAGAGTTAGTAAATAAATGCCCCAAATCCATTACCCTGGAAGGGAGCAGATAACACTGAAGTGTGTGTTCTACGTAAGCTCCCAAAGGACCCACCCCCCCCCCCGTGGGATTGCACCCAGTAGCCCACAGTGGTACCTGGCCGGACAATATACCTTTTTATTGGCTGTCGTCCCTCCCTGTCTTACTGCCCAATTCTCCTACTGAGGTTTGCTTCACCTCCCAAATAAACTTTTTGCACTGCAATCTTTTTCTAAGAGTCTTCTTCTGTGAAAGTTTAAATTAAGACAGTGAGATAAGAGGTCCTGAGAAGCAGATCCTCAGGCTGGGACTCTAGAACTGAATGACTCACCAGCCAAAAGACAATGAGGGGTCCATTACTGGTGGTAAGTGGAGTGGTAACAATCCCAGATATGCTGTGGCAACCCAATTAATAAGCCACTCAGCAAGAATGAACTGGGGCATGATACAGATGGAAGAGGATGTATTGGATGATGCAGTAGCTCCAGCATTTAGAAGATTTGAGGGTAACAGTGTTTAAGAATGATGAAATCGGCTTGTTGTTTTTAAGTGCAATTGAAGCTCTGAAGGAAGAAAAAGACAGGCAGACTCATGCTCCTACCAACTCAGCTCCTGTATTCCTTTGCCTGAGAGCATTCTTGGCCACTGAAGGTATTTTGCCCTTGTGTGCAGTAGACTTAAAGTGCTGGGAATTAATGACCTCCAGGAACAGCATTCAACCCACGAGCAACAGGAATTGGCGAATAAATACCCCAGCTCCCTCACCCTTGGAATAGATGACTCTGAGATGCATGTTCTACACTGGCTCCCAGAGTTTCCTCATTGGCATTAAATTCCAGTAGCCCACAGTGATAACTGGATTGATGATATACTTCTTAATAGTTGACTTCATTCTCTGTCTCCCTTCCCAGTTTGCTGTACATCCTACTTAAACTCCAGTCCTTGTCTCAGGGTCTGCTTTGGGGGACATCCAGGTTCAATCAAATGGTCTTATCCATCATTAATATGACTTCAGTGTTGCACCTAAAGAACCAGGCAAAGCCATGAGGAATATGCAGAATCCAATCAGATATTATTTAAATATTTATAAAAGTTTGGACCCTATCAGGTTAGAAAAATATGAGACAAATTCAGAATAGACTCAAGGGATAACGAGATTAGTTGACTCCTATTAATTGGTAAAGCAACTGCAAGGAGGAAGAATTGGATTTTGTATAAACTGAATTGGGACTTGAATGGGCTGAGATACTACTCTTGTCAGGACCTGTTAAAGCCACTATACACAGGGCTCACGCTGCCCCAAGGCCTTGGCAGTGTCTCAGGACAACAAACATCCTATGATCCAAACAAAATTACATCAGATATGCAACCTTGTCCATCTAAGAAAGTCTTAGTAGAGTAACCTCAATTTACTGGCTTGAAATTTTTCTCTTTGTTCCCCGCACCACCGCCCCCCGACCGCCAGGAAAAACTTTTAGATTAAGGGAAGAAGGTGAAAAGGTAAATTCAATATATAATATTCTTGTGCTAAATGTTAGAAAAAACATATGTGTAATTGGCATTGAGTGTAATAATGGAGAATAAAGGATCAGTCAGATGAATCTTGTGATTCCTATTTTAAACATGCATTTAGGTAATTCATTTAGACTTGTGATTTTAAATAGAAATATATAAAAGAATTATGGACTTATAAGTAATATTGTAACATTCAAAATAAGTAATATGTTTAGAATCCTCATGTTTATAAATATAATTTAATAGATTTTAAGAATAATATAAATGCCTGGGAAGGTGTTTGTTCTGATAATTTAAATGCTTTTAAAAAATTAAATATATTAAATTTATATATACTCCTTAAAATTAATTTTTAAAATAGACTAGATTTATAAGCAGAATAATTATAAGTTCAAATTTTAAAATGAAGGAAAAACTGGGGTTTGGATTTGCAACTTTCATAAACCAAATATTAATTTTTACAAATCAAAACAAGTATAAATTGTCCTGCCCTCAAAGACAACCAAAAGACTCACCCTTTCAAGAGTGGGATGCAGTGAAACCATGTTTATAACCACTATGGACTTCGTATCTTAAAAGGGGGCAGTCTAGAGCCCCCAAGTCCCCTGAATTACAAGTTCTCAATGATTTGCATTTTCAACCCTCTCACCCTCTTGTCTGAATTTCCTCTATCTACTGCCTGATTCTTTTAGGAATTATTTTCATAGTCTTCCTCTCCAGGCCACAGTCTCAGAGATGGTAAAAGGACCTCCAATTGGACTCTAATTGTGATCAACCCTATAAACAGCCATGCTAATGACATTCTCTACACCTCAACCATCCACAAGTTAAATCACATGGGAACTTTGTATCTCCTTTACTTCTTTTCCCCCTCCTTAAAATGATCAGAATAATGTCATTGTCTATGTCTGTTATCCTGATTAACTGAATCTTTACAATTATATGAGGGGAAAGTATCAATTCCTTTAAATAAATAGAACTGTTTTATGTTCAGGATTTGGGGCGTATGTGGGGATTTTTTAATTTGTTTTCTTTGTTTTACTTTGATAACTCAGCTAAAACATTTTCTTTCCTTATTAGAAGACATCTTTATTTCAGTGAGTTTCCTAGAAGGTTACAGGGCCTTGTCCAGGGAAATAAAACAAGGCACTGCATTGCCCTGTTTTCCTAGGTAGTTCTGAATAGTAATGGTTGTATTTGCCTTACATAATGGGCTTCTCAAAAAAAGATAAGTAAAATACTTAAACTTTTAAAAATGTTGGTTACTGTTCACTGCCATAAATCAGTCAGAAGTTGAGGCTAAGAGACCCAAATATTCCATCTGTCTGATTCACTGCCACTCTTATATAAAATGGAAGCAGCAGGCAGTGGAGAGTTCCTCATCTGCCCCACCCCAAATCCTGCGGCTGCCAACCTCAGCTGGAATCTCTGTGTTGCTTGGGAATCCTGTGACTAAACCTTAGAACTTTGTCTTTCATGCTTTCAAGTTCTCAAGTCTGATCCTACTCTTTAACTCTCAGCAGATGAACCCACTAACTTCACCGGGAAAATAAAGACTATCCCTTATCTTTCCTTGCACAGCCATCCAGCTAACATGTCTTGAAGCACTAGGCAGTATGCTAGAAAGAATGTACCTGAGAGAAAAGTAAGATTCAGTCTCTGCCTTCCAGAAATGCATTGCCTAGTGAAGAGGAGGATGTGGGAAAAAATAATTTAAACAAAAGATAGTAAGTGTAGCTGAATGACATGGGACTGTAATTCACAGTTTTATAAAAGCAACTGGAAGTAAAGTCATAAAAGCAGAGTTTTATAAAAGCAACTGGAAGTAAAAAATGTAGTTACCTGGGGTTTTCCCCTGAATTCATTCTAACTACTTCCTAATTTCTAATTTATGATCATTCCCCTATCTTTAACTTCTGCTGGATCCCTTTTAGAAAAATGTAAATGTAAGACACATTCCAAATCACTTTTAAAATTCAAATCAATCTAATAAATTATAATAGTGCTTAAGACCTTAGTTCCTAGGGTAGTGCATTGTTGAATTATTTACAGCATGATGTGAGTGCAAAATAAATAGGGCTTTTTAAAAACCAGTGAATCACAGTGGCCTCAGGTCACCAATGACCATTTTTAGTGACAGGAATATATATGTGAATAGAAAGATGGTCATGAATTGATGACCATAACCTTGAACCAGGGTTCAAAAACTCTAAAATTGTATTCTGTCTTTGCTAATGACACAGATCATAACTTCATGCAATAAAACTTCATTTCATTGCAGCCCTTTCTTTCTAGTCCAGTGGAAGTCCACCTCTACCACTAACTACTCCATGACAGCACACAAGTCTCTTGAACACTAAAAGGATCATAATAACCTGCCTAACCCACATAAATACTATGGGCTTCATATCACATAATAGATCCAAAAATACGTTTCAAAGTTTTTAAAAAATACTACATAGAGGAGAAAATGTATGATATTATTATTATTAATACTTATGTGTGGAAGAGCCTGAAATAGTAAAATTGGTGGGGATGATTTTGAAACCATTCGAAACTAAAGTAATAAAAAAATGATAGAGTCCAAGAAAAAGAAAACTAGACATTGAAAAGTCATCTATTGCTAGGCCATTCCAAGCAGTGATCTACAGATCCTTTGAAAGGAAAAGATTTGCTCCCATTTCCAATATGTGGAATTAAGTGTTCTGTGTCAGTCTAGTTTATATCAGTTTTAAGCCGTACAGCAAAACCAAGTTCTAGGTTTTTAAATTTCTTCTTGAACCATTCCAAAACTACAGGGACATCCAGCTCACCATATAGTCCTAGGAGTGTGAGCCATATCCTTCCAAGTGTCCTGAGCATTTACATTCCATCTTTCTTAAAAATAACTTTTATCAAATGTAAAACATCATATTTTTTCATCAAGTCTAAATTATTATTGAATATAAGATGCACCATTTTTTTAACATACACTACAAAAGAAAGTTCTACTAAACTATGACATGCCATGACACATCCCAATTCCAGAGATTTTAAAATGAAAAAAAAAATTATGTCTTAGAATCAATGAATATCATAATTACTGTCTTATTATAAAAGGAATCCATATTTGTTGAAAAATTGCCAAAGACTGTGTATTAGCAGAAACACGGTTGCAAGTCACAGAAAAACTAGATTAAATAAGAGTTTGCGTAACTGGAAATCCATTGGAAGGACAGAGGTTAGGGTTGGCTTAATTCAGGGCCTGAAGGCTATCTCAAGAGCAGTTTCTTTCCACACTCTGATCTGCCTTCCATGGTGTCAGCCTTCCTGAGACAAACTTCTTTCATGGTATGGGTTCCAGGTGTCCCATCTGCACCCCACTCCACACTGGAGATAGGGCTTCTATCCTGGCACTCCAAGCAAGAATTCTGAAATTCACCTGTACTGTTAAGATCATCTCCGTCATCTCAACTCACCTGAGCTGGAACTGTTGCTGAGAAAATGCAAATGTACATGAAAAGTACACGGACTGCATGGGGAAGGGAGTAATACCCAACCGGAAAATCTGCCTATTGCTAGAAAAAAAACAAAAAAACAAAAAACGATGGGGAAGGGGGAATTGCTTGAAATCTGTGCTGGTTAATTTTATGCGTCAACTTGGTTAGGCTCTGGTGCCCAGTTGCTTGGCCAAACACTAGTCTAGATGTTGCTGTGAGGGTATTTTTAAGATGTAAGTAAAGTAGATTACCCTCCATAATGTGGGTGGGCCTCAAAAATGACTGAGCTTTTCCGCAGAGTAAGGAATTCTCCTCAAGAATGCAACATCAACGCTTATCTGCGTCTTCAGCATCCTGGCCTGCCCTGCAGATTTCGGACTTGCCAGCCCCCTCAATCATCCTACAATTGTGGGAGCCAATTCCTTAATCTCTCTCATTCTCTCACTCTCCCCACCCCACCCCCCCAGGAATACCATTTTAAAATATTTTCTCCAACTTTATTTATTTACTTTTCTATGCATAAAAACATATGGAAACATTTTACTCAAATGACATCATACTGGATATGCAAGATTCAGAACTTTTGAATCTCGGTTTTGTCCCTTTATTTGTTAAGGTGATCATTTTTCCATGCCCTTAAATATTTTGACGTGATTTTTTTTTAGCAGTTACCAAATAATACATCACATAACTGAACTATAATCCATTTAACTGTTTGACTGTTTCTGGGCTTTTGGATGATTTCATTTTATTCTCTAGATATACAGCCCTCTCTCCTGATGTGAAAAGCCAGCTAGGAGCCACTGCTGGAATCTGAGGCCTCCAGAGGTCAGGACCAAAAGGGTTGCACTTGGCAGGTATACACTTATCTCCTGACTCATCAAGTTGTATAAATTAAATATGTACAGCTTTTTATATGTCAAAGAAAAGTGTTGCACTTGGGGCTGGCTAGAGCTTATTATGAATAAAGAATGTGTTGCCAATTCATCCTTTAGCCAGAATGATTCTGACCTGGCATCAAAAAATATCACTCTTCTGGAGATAACCACGAAGATCTGCACCTACCATGAAGGTCTTTGGGGCAGTGACGTGGACCTCTGGTCCCTGCTCCTAAGTCATCATCACTGTTAAGGGCATACATTTGCTTTCAAGTAACATAGTAATGTTTGTGACTTGCCCAAAAGTTTGTTTACTCTTGCAAGATCCTCAAAAGAATGAAAAAAACAACAACAAGGAAAATAAAAGGAGGAAGATGAGTTATGAATGGGCCTGTATGGAATCTCAGTAGGAACATATTCTGTATCCTATAATGACTCATTCACAGGCCTAATTATGAGAGAAAACTGAATGTGCGCTCATGAGTAGTGAACAGAATGGACGTTCTTGGAGAACAAAGAAACATATGGCCGTCTGGCGGACCACACCAGCATTTCTCCGAAGCACAATTGCCTGTGAGGTTTCTGGACCTGACACCCCTGCCACTGCAGATTCCACGCTCCATCCATTACCATCATTGACAGAGGGCCTGATGCACGTCCCCAGAGCCAACATACAGCTCCCAGCAGCTGGATTTCTCTGAAACAGTTAAGTGGCATTTTTTCCCAATTACTCTTCTCAGACTTTAGATGGAGGGAAAAAACCATTTTGTGAAATGGTGAGAGTAATGACAACAATTAATTTGCGGCTGTGGTGAAGTGCAATTTTAGCAAGGCATTGAAACGTAACATATGATTATAGCGTTTCTTCAAGAAACGGATTTCTAGGTCTCCTGTTCTAGTATTTTAATATATTTTATGAATTTCCTTTTTATTTATTTACTTATTTGTCATATTCGAGAGATAACTTTGCTTTTGAATGCTGGGTTTTATTTTTAAGACTATACTTAACCCTCCTACTTAAAAATCGCTGGGAAACACGTAAAATGTATTTGAGGTCTTTAGAATATCTGTAAGCTGAAAGAAGATTGAAAAAACTCCTAGGTGCTGAAAGATTAAAGCTGCTGTATGTGTGAAAGGAACGACCTCACAATAAACTTATGCTAAACTGAGTTTTAAAAAACATTAGTGGAGTGGCTAAATTATAGATAAATAATACAATATGATAAAGAAGATTTAGATTTTTTTAAAGGAAGAGAAATAATTCAAATCAACACATATTTATGAGTCTACTCTGTTCCTTTATTTATTTATATATTCATTCAATCATTCAGAAATATTTAGTTATCTATCATGTCCCAGGCACAGTTCAGCACACTGGACACAGAACAGTAAACAAAACAGACAAAAATTCTTGCCCTCACGGGGCTTACGTTCTAGTGGAGAGAGATGTGCCTCTGAATTAAATTCCAATTTAATGACGATGACAGTGCATAAATGCTTGAGATGTTAAATAATAAAAATGCCACAAAACCACGATATAAGAAATTTCAAATAAATGCTTATTTGGCATTATTTACTTACAACATCTTATTTATGAGGTTAAAAATAGAATTGTATGAAACTTGAAAATTAAACTGGTAAATTATCTGCAGATTCTTAGTAAGTATTGGGTTGGCCAAAAAGTGCCTTCAGTTTTTAAGTAAAAATAAAAGACATTTTTCATTTTCACCAAGAACTTTATTGAACAATGTATTCACCCTTTTGTTCCACTACCTTCTGCCATTTTTCAGGCAACTTCATAATTCCATCTTCCCAAAACTTTCTATCTTTTTGAGCAAAGAACTGTTCCAGGTGCCTTTTACAGTCTTCCAGGGAATGAAAATTTTTCCATTAAGAGAATTTTGTAAAGACCGAAATAAATGGAAATCCGAAGGTGCAGTGTCTGGTGAATACGGCAGATGAATCAGAAATTCCCAGCCAAACTGTAACAGTTTTTGCCTGGTCATCAAAGAAACTGCTGTCTTGAGTTATCCTGATGGAAGATTATGTGTTTTCTGTTGACCAATTCCGGACACTTTTCATCGAGTGCTGTTTTCAGTTGGTCTAATTGAGAGAAGTACTTGTTGGAATTAATTCTTTGGTTTTCCAGAAGGAGCTCATCATAGAGGACTCCCTTCCAATCCCACCATATACACAACATCACCTTTTTGGTTATGAAGACCGGCCTTCGGTGTGGTTGGTGGTGGTTCATTTCACTTGCCCCACGATCTCTTCCATTCCACATTATTGTACAGTAACCACTTTTCATCGCCCGCCACAATTTGTTTTAAAAACGGAGCGTTTTCATTGCATTTAAGTAGAGAATCACGTGCGGAAATACGGTCAAGAAGGTTTTTTTCGCTTAACTTATGTGGAACCCAAACATCAAAGCGATTCACATAACCAAGCTTGTGCAAATGATTTTCAGCACTTGATTTGGATATTTTGAGTATGTCGGCTATCTCCCACGTGGTATAACATTGATTGTTCTCAGTTAATGTCTTGATTTGATCACTATCAACTTCAACTGGTCTACCCGACCATGCAGCATTGTCCAGCGAGATATCTCCAGCACGAAACTTCGCAAACCGCTTTGGACATGTTCGATCAGTCACAGCACCTTCTCCATACACTGCACAAACCTTTTTTATGTGTTTCAGTTGCGTTTTTACCTTTCTTGAAATAATAAAACGTAATATGATGAAAATGTTGCTTTTTTCCTTCCATCTTCAATATTAAAATGGCTACACAAAAATTCACCTATTTTGATAAGTCTTTTTTTTAAATGCACGCTAATATGACAGCTGTCACAATACAATCTAACAAAATTGTCTCTAATGAAGTTAAAGCCAACTAAGTGCTACTAGAGCCATCTTACAGAGAAAAAACAAACGAACCTTTCGGCCAACCCGATATAAGGTAAGGAACTGGGGGAAATGGCATTATATGAAAGGCATCCTTATAACTGAGCAAGAACATGCTTTGACAGGTTGGTCGATAAACAACATGGAGAGGATGGAGGACATCACACCAGAGTTTCACAATGTTCGAGGTTCCTGAAGAAGGGATATATGTACAGCAGAATCAGAAAACATTCACAGTTTCTACGGTATAATAAAAGACCTGGCTGATGTGAACAACAGGGTTTTAGGCGTGGAAAGACAGAATGTGGCGCAGACTAAGGGGAGATCAAGATGGCGGAGTAGGAGACATGGAGCTCACCTTCCCCCACAAAAACAAAATGGGTGTAAGAGAGAGTGACTACCTTACAATAAACTATAGCCTCAATGACACTTGAGAAATAACAAAATAGTAAAAAGAGTAAACACGGAAATTCACCAAAGGACAATATACTTTTAAAGAGATTAAGTAGAATGCAGAACTAGCCTAAATGTCAAATTAAAATTCTAAGATTGTCTGTTTAGTGATGATGTCTTACCCTTATGCAATGGTATGCTGATTCTTAATCATTTTCGTTTCATTATAAATAATTACAGATGTTAAACTGTTGTGTTACTTCGTCTCTAGATGAAGGAATATTTTTAAGACCAGCAGTTGTAGAAAGGGTTACAGATTGAGAAATTAAAGGTATATAAAATCTGTATAAGCTTTCCTGAGCTTCAGAATTATATTTAAAACACCCATTAGTCAATCCCCAGGGAATCCTTTGGGCACCTCTGACTTAACACATCCTAAACTGAACTCTTTATCTTGTTCAATATCCCATTTCTTCATCTCAAGTAACAGTTCCACCATTCACTCAGACTAGCAAGCTACAAACCTGGGAATCCCTCTCTCTCTCTCTCTCTCTCTCTCTCTCTCTCTCTCACAAACACACACACTTTAACGGAAGACCACATTCTTCAGTGATCTCTCCATCACCATCATCATTTTTCTTCTTGATCATCAGCTTTCCTCTGGATCACAATACTAGCCTTCTGGCTGATCTTCTGAACACTGGTCTCTCATTCTCCGTTCCACACTGTTGCCTAAGTCATCTTCCTAAAAACGAACCTGATCGTAGGCACCTTTGCTCTAATACCTTTATCGGCTCCCTTCTGCTTACCCATTACTATAAAACATTTCTTATCTCACATATATATATTCATTTGTAAATAATATAGATACACAACTACTGCATTAATATATTGTACACATAAGAAAACGTATCATAAAACTTGAAATTTTAAAGGGCAAGATAAAGATGAAATATACATTATTTTATATTCTATTTGTTAATGATAGATAAAATATTTTGCTATCATTAAAATGTTATTTAGTGAGAGTAATGTGGTTGAATATGCTTCATAATTTCTATAAAGATTTATTGCCTTGTGATAAAGCAACTTAAAATCTGGTTCTAAGTGCAGTTTATTTCAATGTTTACTTTGATGGCTGTCAGGGCTGCAGCATACATTTTACAAAGAGCTCCATATACAAACGGAGGAAGTGTATCATTGGATGAGCTTCCGAGATTATGATACTCATTTTTCATAATCATCCACCAATTTTGCAAGGACTTTTGTGAAAATTGACTAATGCTTGCATTGTTCATGCTATCTTCATCCTTTTAAAGTCATTTATCCATTCCATGAGGCTTAGATTAGTCAACCGAGATAATACACATAGATCCACTTAACCAAGCATACATAAAATGTTAATTAATTGCAGTTGTTTTCAGAGTTAGGAAGGAGGATAGGGACACCCCTTCAATGTTGTGGATCCCAACACGTCCTTCAGTATTCTTTGCACCTGGTAAGTCCCGCTGTCTGTCTGGCATTACAAACATGCAAGGGCACCAATGTCAACCCATATGTTACTCAGTCCTTTCTCATATTTTCAGTTTTCACACTTCCTTCCCACACTCTAGTGTATCAGCTCACACAACCCTAGTGTGTTCTTACCCCACTTTGGAGACCATTGGCCAGTATATTACATCCAAACATCTCAGCTAGGCGCCCCAGGCCCTTCCTAGTCTACCCCACTGATGTCACTCTTCCACACATTCTATCCTTCATCCATATGGAACTTCTCATCATTCTTTGATCGTATCTCTAGTCAATCTCTGATCAGATCTTTGCTTTCCCATTCCGTCTCTGGAATACTCTGCCCACACACTCTGTCTCACCCCAAAGCATCCTCACCTGGTACTCTCTTCTTCATCCTTCAAGACTCAACCCAAATGTGAGCCCTTCTCTGACGTTCTTCCTCACTGTCCAGTGTTCTCCTAACATATTATTCATACCTTTAATACCCCTCAAGCCACACTATGCACACTCCATGTTTCCCTGTCCTGTAAGTCCCTTGAGACCAAAGACCATTTGGGTAACCACAGGCACTTAACTTGGTGACTGCCCAGTAAAAGGCATCACAAAACTGTTTGTTGGATAAGTTACAACTTAGCAAGATTTAAGCAATTTTAAAATTAGAAAAGCCGAAGAAGAGCAAACTTCTTTTGAAGAATCAAAGACTTCTTTCTAGAAGGTTCTGAGAAGACACAAGGAATCAGTTACCTATTATTCTCACACTGGTTGACCAACCCATGGACAGGATACAAGAGAATCAAAACGAAAATGCAATTGGCAAGGTAGTCTTTAATAAATCAAAACTAGCTTTCAAGTCAACAAAAATTGACTGCATCGTCTCCCAAGGGATCCCAAGGTGAGACGGTGCTGATCCCACTGGTCCCTAGAAGCTCCACAGAACTGCCGTAGAAAACTTAAACAGGTTTCATCTCCTGGCCTCAGACTTCATCCTTTAAGAGATAATTACTAATCAACAAATTAATTAATTATATCTGCTGCTATCAAAATGTGCTGTGATAATACTGAATACAATTGATTCTCCTACAATTGTTCTATGTCTGTTCTACTGTGTTCTAAGCAGCATATAGAAATATATGTCCAACTTATTTCTTTGTATATGAGGTTTTTTTCAGTGTGGTATAAACAGATACCTCTATGCCACAATGGCTTTTTATGAGCCAAGGTAACATTTTGTTCCTATTGATGTACATTAAACATAGCTTACGATGTATACACCAATATGTAGTATATAATAAGCATATTTCCTCTCTGCCATTCTGTAGTATCTTATGGAGACAGCACTTTTTGCTAGCAGACATAGTTAGAAATTAGGTCTTGGATCAGTCATTTAAGTTCTCTCTTTAACTTCATCTATGAAATAACAATACTTTTTAGCTAACTCACAAATATTTGCTCATAAGATCTCACACAATGTTTTGAAGGTGGCATTGATTTTTATTCCAACATTTACTCTGTAACTAGACTCTAGAGTCATCACAAGGCAGTGATCCCTGTGAAGCTGTCATCTTATGCCACCTTTACTGCTCATCTTGATAAATGCTATCATATCTTGGTAATGAACACATCCATCTCCATCTTACATGGTATTACTGATACATTTGTAAGTGATTCACTGCAGCATATCTCTTGAGGTTATGATTTATACTTAGAGCACTATTACAGCTTAGCAAAGACTCAGAGTTAAAAATAAATCAGATAAAATGAAAAGGATTTGAGCAAACAATTTAAAATATTAATTGATAAACTCTGCCTCTCCTTTTTAATCTCCCATGTTAGATATTTGTGGAAATGTGGGATTGAAGCTTTCAGAATATAGCCTTAGGAAGATACTGATGTTATATAAAAATATTTATTTGGGAACTGTTTTATGAGAGGTAAATGTTTCAAAAGGGGTATCACTGATGGATGTGGACAGAGACAATATAAAATTGTTGTGATCAAAGGCACTATTTTAGTGCCCAACAACATATTATAATATCCTATATCTGTACAGCATCTTAGAGTTTACAGCATTCATCAATGCTTTATACTTTTTAGGCACGTGAAGCATTGGGAGATGTAGGAAGCAAGTTTAGTTGACAGAATCTCTGCTCTTTAGGGAAAGAAGCCCGAAAGCTTATTGAAAACCATGATTTTATTTTTTTCACATTGATGAGTGATTTTTTTCCCCTTGCCTATGGACTGATTTTTATACTCAGGGCTACGTTTCAACATTCTCTTGAAGACAAGAACATTCTTTGTCAAGGGCATAATTTGTCTCAATCATAGGAGAAATATGGGACAATTTGAAGCTGCTAAAATATTTCCTTCTTGAGATACACATTCATTCCTCAAGTAGAGAATGACCAACAAAGTCAGCAAAATCGGCACATTTGCTTGTGTCTATGTAAGCTTACTTATTTAATGGTTGGTGTGTTCCTCAGGGTATAATCAAGATGTAAGATACTTCCCCGCTCTTGTGTGACAGAAGAGTTTGGATGATCAATTCCTGGAAAGACTAACCTTGACTAAATCATAAGGTGACCCTGACAGGCAGAGAGACAGAATTTCTCACTTATAAGTGTCTGTCTACATAATATCAGTATTGTATCATAACAGCAATGATGTTGTTTTCCCAAAGGCTCCACAGGCAGCTTTCTCAAACTGGTAATCTACGCTCACCCTCTACTATAACTAGACTGTTTTCAGTTTAATTTTATCCCTAACACTCCTGTGTAGTAGTAGAATGGATTCCTATGGTAGACACTACTCATGCCCCCCAAGATTTCTACTTCCCCATTCCTTCTGAGCACATACCCCCTTATAGTTAGGTAATGACCATGCCCCTTCCTTTGACTGGGTGAAAGCATTTAAGGTTTGGTGCACAGTTTTCCATATTCTCTTCCCTTGCCATGGTGCTCATGGAGAGGTCACAGGAATGAAGCAGACTAGATGATGATTCACCCTGAGAGCTGCCCTGGAGACTTTGTATTGAGTGGGAAATTAATTTTTGTCATATGAAGCAAAGCCACTGAGATTTTGGTGGTGTTTGTCACAGCAGCATAATCTAGGCTACTCTGATGGATGCAGTCTCCCACCCAATCAGTTCACCTTGCACCATTTATGCAGCAGCCCACAGCGGCACATGTGGCTGTTACACCAGTGAGTTGTGTTTATACATGAGTTGGCCCCAGTCATTATTGAAGAAAGTCTCACAGAAATATCTGGGAGCAGCAAGAAGGTAGCTGGAACAATCATACTGTGTGAACCACGCCCCTGCCAGGTCCCTGAATTAGCACTGAGGGCTTTCCAATGCAAATAATCATCTTGATTTATTACTGAGGAGGTATCCATTTTATGAGAGGAGAGAGGAGTTTAATTTAGAACACACTGAAACTCCTAGGCTAGTGGGAAAATCAGTGGAAATGCCTAGCAAGTAATTGGTAATCCAGAAATGGAGCTTGGAAACGGGTCAAGAATGTGGGTATAGATTCAGAAGTAATCTCCACACACTTGAAAGTTGAAAATAAGACAGAAATAAAATTTCCAAGGGAAATGGCAGAAAGTGAGAAAAATAAAAAGCCAAGAAAAGAGTCTTAGGAAACAGTGATATGGGGAGGGGGTGGCAGAGAGAGGAGAAGCAAAGAAGGGAAATATGAGAACTATGTGACAATACCCATTCATTTTGAAAGCTAAGAATACCGTATCTTCATTAATAAATTCATTTCCAGTTAAATTTCAAGGTTTTTAATGAGGATAAAAGTGTACTACTCCGTAACAATCCATTTACTCACTCGGAGATTAAAATAGATTACCTATCCGACAGGCAACTGGACATTATCTGTAATAAAAAGCAAAATGATTTTTTAATTCAATGTCCCAGAACTAATTTATCAAGATTTAGAGTTTTTTCAGAAGAAACAGAAGAACTTTTAAACACGTGTGATTTGCTCTGCATTATGGTTGTTCATTTATTTAACAAACTTATTCTACACATCTGGCCGGTGCTAGGTTCCCTTGGGCATAGAGTACTTACCCTCGGGCAGGCTGCCTCATCCCCTGAACCCATTTCACACACTGCTCCCTCTGCTGGTATGTTGGACTCTGTGCCAGCTTTGCTCCCGCAAGGATGCCCCCAAGAGCTAATTAGCTAACGTTTGTTAAACCCTAGGTCTGTGTGCCAGGCACTACACTAGGTGCTTTAAATGGGTTTTCTCATTTAATCTTCAAGATTGAGTTGAATCATCCCTATTTTACAGCTGTGGAGGCTTAAGTGTTAAGAAACTTGCCTAGGGACTTCCCTGGTGGTCCAGTGGGTAAGGCTCCGCGCTCCCAATGCAGGGGGCTCGGGTTCCATCCCTGGTCGGGGAACTAGATCCCACATGCATGCCGCAACTAAGAGTTCGCATGCTGCAACTGAAGATCCCAAATGCCACTACGAAGATCCCACATGCCGCAACTAAGACCTGACACAGCCAAATAAATAAATAAATATTTTTAAAGGAAGGGAGGGAGGGAGGGAGGAAGGGAGGAAGGAAGGAAGGAAGGAAGGAAGGAAGGAAGGAAGGAAGGAAGGAAGGAAGGAAGGAAGGAAGGAAGAAAAGAAAATGCCTAAAGTCACAAAGCTATTAAGTGGTGCAGTCATGACTCAAAATAGGCTGGCCAAAGCCAAAAGGGTGCTCTGAACCTTGCTACTCAAAGTGTGGTCCTCAAACCAGCAACACTGATGTTACCTAAGAGTTTGCAAAAATACAGACTCTCAGGTCCAACCTCAGACCCACTCAAACAGAATTTGGTTTTAACAAGGCCCCCAGGTGATCCCTCTGCACATTAAATTTGGGAAGCACAGAGCAAAGTCACTCCACTCTGCAGACTTCACTTTAATGGATGCTGGGGAGATGGGGGCAAGCTTTCCCCTGAGTTGCAATCTGGGGGAGAACAAAGGTATGTGTGTGTTCTCCAAGGGCAAAAGGAAGGATTCAGACAACAGGTTCTTGCAGTTTCAAACACTGGAGATCAGCAACAGTCAGGACCACTTCCAAAAGCAGCAGATACGGAGCTGGGTCCTGAAGCCAGAACATTTTCTCAATTCATTTCATTAAAACTCCGTGCTCTTCCAAATGGACAAGTGCCCACATCAATAATCTGGAGTTAGCGTCTCCAGCCTGATTCCATTTTCCAAATAGAATCCAAATATCAACCAGCACCGACAAGCAGATTTCAATCCTCAGTAGAACTTGCTATTATTTATTACATTGTTTATCATATTGTTCAGCTTAGAATTGCCTAGTTCAATTAATAATGTTCAGGACAAAACTAGTTTGCTCTGCAGTATCCATTGTTCCCCAGGTATGGGTACAAACACTTGGTGTAAAAAGCAAATGCAAGCCGGTTGGTGTGCAAGCCCCCAGTTACAGGTACTTAATTCAGGGTGTGGGGTCGCCTCTTAAGTCCCCTTTCTGAGCCGCGCCGGCCTCCTCCCTCTCGGCTGGGGCCCAACAGTTCGGCTCCTTTCACCGGCTGCCACTTTATTCCTTGTCACCAATTCACCCTGGCTTCCTAGGGCCCTAATCAGCGTTAGGGACTGACCCGTCGGCGGCGGTCCCCACCTGCACCCCGCACCCCCCGGGAAGGGGTGGCCCTGGCCGGGCTCTCACGGGTGGCCCCGCCGGGCGGCGGCGGTGGCAGACGGCGAGTCACGTGTGGCGGAGGGGGCGGAGCGCGACCGGCCGGGTGGGTGGAGAAAACAAAGCCCCCAGCTGTCAGTAGAGGAAGGAGGCGACGGCGCCGGAGCAGGTGAGTCAAGTGCATTTAAAGCAGTACCGCCCTGGCGCACCCGGACACCCCCAGTCCTGGCTCAGTCCCTCCCAGGGCAGACGCTGGCCGCGCCTCCTTCCGCCGCCGGGGGGCTGCAGTCCGCCCGTCGCTCAGCCGGCGGGACCGGGGGTCTCCAAGCCCAGCAAGAAGTTGTGCAGGGGTCGGCGCCGCGGCCCCCGGGTGTGCAGCCGCCGCGCTCCTGCGGGCCGCATCCCTCCTTCGGGGCCCCAGAGCTGCGCACCCCGGGAAAGGGGAGGGAATCAGGGCTGCCACGCTGGCAGAGGCAAAGTGGACCGGCTCGGGGGGTGAGAGCCGGGCTGGCCAGGACTCTTGGCGCTGGAGAAGGAGGGGGTCTTGCGAGTGCGCGCCCGTAGCGCGCGGACCTCAAGGCGACAGAGTTGGGGCGCGGGGACTGAGAACTAGGGGCGCTGGCAGGGGCTGTGCGCTTCGGGGCAGACCAGGAAGTGCAGCGCACGGGCGACAGCCGTCTGGGGATCAAACCTTGGACCGCCCCCCCCCCAGCCCAGCTGCCGCCCCCAGGGCTTCTCCAGCGAAGACCAGCCCCACCTCTGCATTCCGACTCCGGCTCTCGCTTGTGCTCCCGGCGCCCGGGGACGCGGGAGCCGGATGGGTGGCAAAGAGAGCGGGTTATTATTCTGATCTCAAGTGGTTTTCTGCAAGGGGCACCCTGCGCTCAGGGCGGGAGCTACTCCGCGACTCCCCATTCTGTTTGCGTAAGAAATTCTTCAGTTCACCCTTCAAAGGGCTGGGCCGTGACCAGAAATCCCACAAAGGGCGGGCAGGAGGGGTGGGCACAGAAAGACCCTCCCCTCTGAACCCGGAGCGCTCGGTCATGAGACTTTCAGACCCCGAAAGGGCCAGTGGACTAGGTCACCCCCTTGAGTCACTTTGCCAGTCCCGTGCCAAGGGCCGCCCAGTGCAGAGGGCAGAGCTGTAACCTCGGAGGCAGGGGCGCTGCAGCCATTTGATCAGGAGGAGCCTTTGTCTTAACCCCCAGCCCCCTTCTGCTAGTCCTCGCTGGGCCAGTAGCGCGTGGAGTAATTAATATTCCAAACATCAGCCGTCCCTTCACCCGGGCACCAGCCAACACTGCTGTACCCTCCCTGCGGGTTTCTCCATCTCTTGCGCACATCCTCTTCTTTTCCAAAAACAGGGAATGTGGTCCAGACCCGCTAGGCAAGAGGAGGTCATTAAACGCACTGTAGTGCAGTCATGTAAAATCAAGGGTTAAGTGTTCAAACCTGCACCCGCCCGCCCGCGAGGAGACCGAAGAACTTTCTTGATTAGCATAGTATCTGCCCTGGGGGCCGCACTGCGACGCGGCGGTTCGGTCCCAGCGAGGTGAAGAGTGCAGTCCCCTCTCGATTGAGGTTTGACGCAGCACCTGCTTCTAATCTGAAGGACCCGAGCCTTCCAACTTTGCTGAACAAGACACTGTGGAATGAAACAGAACAGAGACCAAAAGGTAACCGAAAGAATAGCAACGTTTGAGATACTTCGCTTAAGCACTAAATTTAGCTTAGTTTTTAGCAAGGGGTGGGGGGCGACGGGCAGGGGCAGGGGTCCTTGCCAACCTTCCATTCTGGAAATGATCCTTGCTTTGCTAGCGTTCTTTGCTGCCAAATTAATTAAGATACCGGTTAGGGGCTGTCAGTACATCTCCAAGATAGGGGGTTTGGGAGCCCACCGAGTGGTCGTTAGGTAAGCTCAACTGGCAAGTTTCACTTGCATGGGAAGAACAATGCTTCTTCAACGCAAAGTTTCCCAAATTTTGCTGCCTGGGGAACTTTGAAAAATCCTGATGTCCATATGTCATCCCAACCCATTTAAATTAGACTGTTTTGAGATGACAGTGAGGTTTGGGGTTGTTGTGTTGTGGTGTGTGTGTGTGTGTGTGTGTGTGTGTGTGTGTGTGTGTTAATCTCCAGGTGATTCCATTGTGCAGCCAAATTTGAGAACCAGTGAGGCAAGGGCAGAGTTCAGTGGCCGGCAGCTGCAAGCTGCAAGACAAGATGCCAGTTTAACTACCTGGGTGGGTGGGGAAAACCACGCTGAAACTGGAGTGCTGCTGACGAATGCCTGGGGTCGGGGGGCACTGTCACCTGGCAGCTTGGCTGGCGGTGGTACCTGCCACATCATTTTTCACCCTCTCAGCCTAGCGTCTGGTAGAAAGATCGAAGTTCACTGTCAGTGCCTGGTTTCTGCACGGTTGTTAAGGATACGTAGAAACTTCATTCCAGAGGTGATTCACGTGTAGCAGGCAGTGGGGAAACCCAGCAGAAACTAACTTGGAGCAGCCTGGTGAGTCAGAAGCCTGCACTCAAAGGCGGATCCCGAGAATAGGAAGTAATTACATGGAGTAGCTTATTGACACCCACTACTCCACTCCTTTGAAAGCACTTTTGAATATCTGATCACCATCTGTCTGCTTGTTTGAGCCGCTCCCTCTTCCAGCACCCTATCCTACCCGCTTGGTGTAAAGCTCTCTCCTGTTAGAAGAGGAGACACAAAGCCAACTAGATAGATGTCTTGTAATTTCCTTGGTGGGAGGCATGTAGGAAAAAAAAAAAAATGTTGGAAAGTGGTTTGGGTTATTTCAATTATGCGAGACAGAGAGGATGAATTTGCAAAACAAATTTTGAATAAAAAAAGTCAAATAACTGTTTGATTACACATTCAGAGGTAAATTAAAGGATCTATTTAAATAGAAATGGTTACATCTAACATTTTACGAGGAATCTTATGTTATTAACCAAAGGTTTCTTGCTTAAAAAAAAAAATCATCCTCAAGGTATGATCCTAATAAGATAGCCTATTTATAGATGTACACAGTTTATGAAATACTTATTTTTATTACTATTAACTTCAGTTATCTCTCTCTTTTCCTCATTATTCTTTATATCATCATAACTCTCTTGCCTAAATGCTTTCTTTTGCATTCTCAGTTTCTTTAAGGGGGAACAACCATGCCTAGCACATAGCAAGCATTCAATATCATCAGCTGTTGAACTTTATTTGAACCCCTCATAGCACCTATGTACCCTGCTTGGTATTCTGTTATCTAGAAGGGGCCTTTAATGTCTACAGCCCCTATAGCACAGAGCACAGGCCTGTTGTGTTTGTACTGAACATTATCAGAAGGTGGGGAGAATATTTATAAGCAAAGCATCCTGAGTACATTCATTTTTATTTTTTTCCAAGACAGACATTCTGGATATGTAGGAGCCAAAGTTCTGTTACAGTTCTTAAGAGCCATAAAATGGTAGCTCATTTGTTTGCTTACATTTTTACATAAAACAATTTAGCATCCTGAGAATAACTAATAATTGTTATAATACTTAACTACACTCTCATGGATCCAAGATTCACTTCATGAAAATTTCACTCTCTACCCATTATTATGGAAAAAACACGTATTTTTTCCAAAAGGAACTAATTAAGCTAGGAGAGTTATTTCAGAGTAGGATAAATGGCAGATTAATAGACAGCTTTTATTGTCTTCTACCTACATTAAAAATAGCACAAATGTATTTAAATATCCAGCATATTTAAAAATGGAAATTTGGATGTATTCCTTGCTGGATACCAGCAAAAATAAATGTTAATAAGAATTTCCGAAAGCCAAAATGATGTAAATGAACCCGTTCTCATTTCTGTGTAGCTGAGAAAATTCTCTGGGAATGCACTTCTGAAATTTCAACTCCTTTTAGGGAAGGTGTAAGATACTGAAAGGCTGAAACATAGTCTAGAAAAATGGGACTAATTCAGATTAATGAGAAACTGTTCATGAGAGGATAGTACAAAACTAGCTCTGTGATATTTACAAGTGGGCCAAGAGGGCGAGGTACAAAGAAAAGGGTATCGCCTCAACTTTAGAAGCTCTGAAGTTTCTGAGAACAGATGAGAACCACCCAGTCTTATTACCTTAAATTTATACAGCCCGTTGATCTTATTAACCTATCAGGGCCTAAACACAGCTGGGTAGATAGTATTCCCATGTGCCAAATAGCACAGGTCCAGAAATTAAATGATCTTCAAAGTGGGGAGAAATCTGGAGCCCTCACTCCTTTTCCAGGATCTGGTCTATCATCCTGCTATTTCTTGACTAGCTTTGATGTAATCTTGTCTGGAGGTTTTGGGTAGGCAAGCTCAGTTCTAATTATATCATCCCTTCTTAAAGTAGGAGAAACTCTTCACCTGTATCATGCTTTCATTTATTCTCAAACTATCAACCTTTGAACTAGGCCAACCCGAAACAATTGGAGCCATCGTTGGCTTCTTATCCAGATAAGCAAAGTAAGAATTTTTAACTTGTATGAGGGTTCTTAAATGTTAGTCATATCATCCAGCAAAAGCTTAAATGCCCTGTACAGCATCTTTACTAAATAGTCCTTCAACTGATGCTTCACTCTCTTCCTGGCAGCACATTCCATTCACAGGAGGCTCTCAGCAGCATTCACTTACTGGAGACCACAAAGAACAAACCCAACTCTTTTACATGTTCACCTGCAACCATCCTAAGTGTTTAAAGTGAACTTATTCTCCTTAATCAGGACAATCTGGCTAAAGTATTTCAAATCTGTTAATTGCACAAGTTTTTTGCTCCAAATCTATAACCACAAATTTTAAGAGAAGTATTCAAAATTGTGGTTTGTTACACCAGAGCCTCATAGAATAGAATTATCGGTAAATTTGCTTCCAACAAACCTAATAATCTACACACTTCAGAAATGACTACCGACAAGCTTCATGCAATGGCATTAAGCTTAGGTTGAGTTGAAACCCATGAGTCAATCAACAGATCAGCAAACTCGATCAGGGATCAGCCACCTATGACCCAATGTCTCTTTTTGTATAGCCTATGAATTAAGATTGGTTTTTGTATTTTTTAATGGTTGAAAATAGAGCAAAAGAAGAAAAACATTTGTGGACCCTTGAAAATTATGTGGAATTCAAATTTAAGTGTCCAAAATAGTTTTGTTGGACTACAGTCATACTTACTCACATATATGTTGTCCGTGGCTGCTTTTGTGCTGTTGCAGTGGAATAGAATAGTTGCACCGAAGACTGTATGGGCCACAACACCTGAAATATTTACTGAATATTTACAGTCAAGGTTTGCAGACCCTGGGTTTATTCCAACTCAGTATACTTCCGTTTTAAATGAGAATTTGCTCACTGAAAACCTTGGTATTTTTTCAGTTTTTTTCGCCTTTAGAGAAGGGGAAAAAATTTGTTTCCAAACATAGGGCAACTAATCTCCAAAGACAGTTTAGTTTCACATTCCCCTTTTCTGTGTATTTATTCCCCTGTTGAGCATATTTGCAAAAGCAGTACATTTCTAAGTAATATGTGAATTTTAGTGATGCGGTCAGCCGTAAAACTTCTGAACCTAAACAGCCCAAACAGTGCAATACTAACTTACATTGAGCTACATCACCGTTTCCAGAGCTCTAGAAAATAGGAAAACATACCCTTGACAACAAGCCCATGGTCACACTTGCCTCAATTCTTTAGCCGTAGAAACTTCCTTTTCCTCTACCCTAGGAGGGCATTTGTATTCTTATTTGGTTTAGTATATTAATGCATAATTTGAGGATCTATTCAGATTTAGATGTTTTTCATTGACTCACTTCATACACTTAAAACATGATGTGGAAACTTGCTGCTTTGGGAAATAGCACCACTCTTCTAAAGTATACATTTAAGGTAAATTGCTTGCTACTTACAAAGGCAATGATCATTAGGTAATAAGCAGATATACATATAGTCACTTATATCACTAAAGGCTGACAGTATGCCATGGACAATTTAGTTTGAAATTTCTAAATTCAAAAACAGATCAGATTATGATCCAGAAATTCAAATTATATGGCTTCTGCTCAAGGCTGGACAGATTAGTCTTAAGATTCTAGAAGGAATATTTGAAAGGACAACTACATTGATAGGAACTTGTCTTAATTTTTTACTGTAAGTGTTGCCTCTCATAAAATTTCCTTCAGTTAAGAGAACTTCCTCTTTTTGATGACTTGTTAATGCCACAGGCTATTTGCAAGTGAGTTTCACTTAGATTAATAGAGCAATTTTAAGGGTTATATATAATTTGTGTCCTCTTCATCCCTTCCAGAATCAGTACACCTGCAATTTAGAGACCAAAAAAATCAAACATTGCATTGTAAGTAATGTAAATTTTGAGGTGCCTGAGGTCAGGTAAATCATTTCTGAAAACAAAAACAAATTGTAAGTGTATTTAATCCCACCCTAGGACTGTTGGTAGTAATGGCTTGTAGGTAACTAACTTCCAAGGTAACTTAACCCACTAGTGTTCCTGATGGAGTAATTGGGGAAGGGGAGGAGGGGGATAACACAAGACAGATTGTCTAACTCCTGTGCTGACTAGGTAAGGAACTAGTCCAAGTAAAATTAACTTTCCACCCTAATCGTCATTTAGATTTCACTAAAATTTTTACGAAATACATTTTGTTTGATATAGTGTCTGCCATACATATATCACTCATAGTTCTCTCCAAAGTAGTTCCTAAAATTAGGAACTAATTGGATTGACTATATTTTTACCAGAATAGGGAATTCATAATTGTCAATTGCTTAAGCAGGGGCAAAACACTCAAAAACATTTTGCTAACCCACAAACCTTGGTTCTAACTTAGAGTTAATTATAAACATCAAGGCAGGAATGACTATTGGTATTTGAAGTCAGTAGAAGGGAAAATAAGCAAGAAAAGGCAGCTGGAAAATGAGGTAATTCCTGTTTTTTTTTGCTTAACTATCTGAAACTTTTTATTGGCTGTCGTACTTAAAAGTGAAATCAGAGGACTAAATTACCGTCTTTAAAAGCTGGTAAAGTCGGCTTTCAGCAACTGATAAGCAAGAAAGGAGAGAGTGCCTGCAATCACCTTACACTTTCCTTCCTTCAAAGATAATGTTAAATCTAACCAACCTGCCAAAATGTGATGTATTAAGAACTTCTCATGAGTGTAAGAAACCACTATCTCCATTTTCCCACTGGGCATCTTCAGTTCTCCAGAAGTGGAAAAGACAGGCAACTAGAAGAAACACTTTCCTGCTTTGCACCACCTGGTCCTTCCCCAGAAAGGGAGCTATTGATATAAGACTCCTGTTAGCTTCACTTCCAGCTTGCCCTCTATCATGATTTTTTTAAAGTGTGGTCTTTTGGGCACAAATCTTTTAAAAGGAATTTCCATGAATCAACAGCAGTAATAACCAAGTGCTCCATGTGGTATTGCCAAGTCCAGAAAGCAATTCCCTGTGCAGTTGGAATGTTTAAGCAACACTGTCAGTGGGTCTGTTAACTCTTCATCCCAGCATCTGCTCCCTTAACACCTAAATGTAAGTTAGAAGCTAGGGTATGTTTTTAGCAATGGTTGCTGCATAAAACACAGGACGCCCAGTTAAATCTGAATTTCAGATTAACAATGATTTTTTTTTTTTTTTTTTTTAGTATAAGTATGTCCCATACATTGCATGGGGTATTCTCATACTGAAAAAATTTATCTTTTATCTAAATTTCAAATTTAACTGGGCATCCCATCTTTTTGATGGTGATTGATTGAAGTTTTGTTTTATTTTTGTTTTCTCTTTTTGTTTTTGCTAAATTTTACAATCCTACTTTTATCTCATAATCTCAAAATGACTAGCTTTCCTGGTCTGTAAAATATCTGATCTGAGACTCTTATTTCTGGGGTAATAAAATATCTGAGCTGCCTTCACCTACTAAAGAGAAAAATCAAGCCATTATCAGAAGTTTTCTGCACATTTTGCTTAATTAAGAAGGGAAATAAAAAGTAAAGCCAGATCTCGAAAATTAGCAATTTTTTATTTGTAAGATATCTTAAGGTACTTTCTATTCTTTCACAGACCTTTTTTTTTTTTTTTTTTAATTTATTTTATTTATTTATTTTTGGCTGCGTTGGGTCCTCGTCGCTGCACGCGGGCTCTCTCCAGCTGCAGCGAACGAGGGCCACTCTTCGTTGCAGTGCTCAGGGCTCTCATTGCGGTGGCTTCCCCCGTCGTGGAGCACAGGCTCCAGGCGTGCGGGCTCAGCAGTTGTGGCACGCGGGCTCAGCAGCTGTGGTTCATGGGCTCTAGAGCCCAGGCTCAGTAGCTGTGGTGCACGGGCTTAGCTGCTCCACGGCACGCGGGATCCTCCCGGACCAGGGATCGAACCCGCGTCCCCTGCATTGGCAGGCGGAGCCCCAACCACTGCGCCACCAGGGAAGCCCCACAGACCTTTTAATAAAGTAGATACTTTAATGGGTAAACTGTTAGCTCAAGTGGGGTAACATGAGAAACCCATCAACCATGTCCCCAGGACATTGTTGATTGAAGTTCAATCTCAGGTGATTCCAGTGACGCCTTGCTAGTCAAGTGAGGTCCTGGGACCTGTAGTGTCAGCATCGCCTGGGATGCCTTGAAATGCAGAATTTTGGGCTCCACCCCAGACCTTCTCAATCAGAATCTTCACTTTAACAAGATCCATAAGTGATTCGTATACACATTAAAGTTTGAGAAGCCCTGAGCTAAAGGATCCACTTTTTCACCATAAATTAGTCTTTATGTTTAATATCACGTTGCAATAATCCTTAACAAACTGTTTCTTTTAACACACAGGAAGGAATGGTTTATTTTGATCAAATATCTTCAAGATAGGCAACTATTGTATTTCTGTTTTATTCATATGAAAATTCTAAATGACCGTTTCTAATATTGTTTCATAATGAGCATATGTAATAAAATAAGACAAATGTAAGTTTAAAAAAGACTCACTAGAACTAATTCAACAGCCTATTAAAACATTCTGGGTTGTCCTTGAATGAATTAGGTGGCAAATAGTTCCTGGCCCTCAAATCACCAATAAATCTTTTTTGTGCTTTTTTACTTCATTTATTGCAACTTACATAAGAATATTTATAATCCAACACCACACATTCATGGTATCCCTAGGTTCCTCTAAAACTGAACAAAGGACATACAGTTTGGACCTATGGCAAATTCCAAACTACACTTACGAAATTCTAAGTTTTAAAAAGTAATTTAAAAGGTCCCATAGATCTTAATCCCTTTTGAGATCAAAAACCTCCCTTCTCTATGCTTGCCTGCTTGTTTTTTAGAAGTTATAGGGTTGTATCGTAGAAAGAATTCTGGATGTTGGAGCGAGAACATCATAAGGCCTGATGTTTATAACCAGTTCTGCAGCTGACGGAACTGGGTGATTTTGGAGACCTTAACATCCTTCATCACCATCCCTCAAACTGTTCCTCATCTGTCAAATAGAGACTGTGGGGTCTGAAATTGTCTCACAAGATTCTTTTTTTTATATATAAATTTATTTATTTATTTTTGGCTGCCTTGGGTCTTCGGTGCTGCGCGCGGGCTTTCTCTAGTTGTGGCGAGCCAGGACTATTCTTCGTTGCGGTGCATGGGCTTCTTATTGTGGTGGCTTCTCTTGTTGCAGAGCATGGGCTCTAGGCATGTGGGCTTCAGTAGTTGTGGCACACCGGCTCAGTAGTTGTGGCTCGCGGGCTCTAGAGCGCAGGCTCAGTAGTTGTGAGGCACAGGCTTAGTTGCTCCGTGGCATGTGGGATCTTCCCGGACCAGGGATCGAACCCATGTCCCCTGCATTGGCAGGTGGATTCTTAACCACTGCGCCACCAGGGAAGCCCCAGAAGATTCTCGTAAGGATCAAATTAGATAATTTTATGTGTGGGTTTTCGTGATGACTGTGTCGTGTATGGTGATGTGGTCATATGATTTGTTTAGTGACCTGCTTCAGACACGGCTGGCAGTTGACTAAATATTACATGATGTGGTTTCCTATGACACGCCTGATTTGGAAGAAAGGTGGTGGTAATTTTAACAGTGCCATCTATGGAACCATCGAGCACATGTCTCATAGACATGCAGCTTGATGTCCATGGCCAGCACAACTCTCCCTTCTTCACCTCAGAAACTTAAAGTTCTCCTCCTGGCTGGGGACAGCGACATGTCCTAGGGAACCAAGCAATGAATTCCTCATCAGGGTACCACTCATGGCTCTGTGAAGTCAAATGACACAAGGCCTTTTCCTGCCAGAATTCCGTACAATTCCTCCTGCATTTTTTTTCCCAGGAAAAATTTACTAATGGGTTATAAAAACACATTTCAGTATTTTTAACTAACTTTTTTTTTTAAATTTCCAATCACTGTTTATTTATTTGAAAGATTACTATGTATTTCTTAGGTTACTTCCTAGTTATTTTTACTAAAATAGTTATCTTTACTTATGAAGATATGAGGAGTTCATAAAAATTTAATATGGAATATTTTATTTTAAATGTTATTTTTTTAAAAAACAGGGATTACTTTCTTCTGATCCGGACGTATCCTCTTGTTTAGTTCTTTTTTGTCACTGACAAATAGTTGTTATATAGCTCATCTGAGTTGGCTAAAATATTGGAGCTAATTCTCTCATGTGAGAATGCATCTGTGATATTGGTCTCAATAATGTTAGGATACTTAACTAACCACACATATCTTATTGAATAAATGCTACTATAGCACGTTCAGACTACAGTTGGCTTTTAATATTAGTGACACAAATTATGCAGTAGGTATCAGTCTTACCAGATTAAGACTGTTTTTATCCTTTGTACATCTTTTTTTTTCTTCTCTCTCTCTCAAAATTTTATTGGAGTATAGTTGATTTACAATGTTGTATTAGTTTCAGGTGTACAGCAAAGTGACTCAGTTATATGTATATATATTCATTCTTTTTTAGATTCTTTTCTCATATAAGTTATCACAGAATATTGAGTAGAGTTCCCTGTGCTATACAGTAGGTTCTTACTAGTTATCTATTTTATATATAGTAGTGTGTATATGTCAATCCCAATCTCCCAGTTTAAACCTTCCCCCCACGTTTCCCCTTTAGTGACCATAAGTTTGTTTTCAATATCAGTAAGTTTTCCACTATTCTATTTTTTTTTTCAGCCAAGCCACACCAAGTCCTAACCACTGGACCACCAGGGAATTCCTTCACTATTCTTTTTTTTTTTTTTTTTTTTTTACTGGATAGTAGCTTTGTAATTATTTTGTCAAGTTTAGCATATGAAATTGCTCTCACTTAGTTACCAACATTCTTAATTTGTTTTGTTCTTGTTTATAATTTAAACTGTGGATTTTATTTAGGGAGTAAATGTGTCTTGAGGCTTTTCATTATTTCAGAAATTAGACTATACCCTCCTGAGGTTGCCAGACTGTTGCTGCGGCCAAATTAGGCAAAGCTGGAGGGCTGGTGAGACTGAGCCAGGGTCTCAGAAGCCTAGTTAAGGATGACCTCAAGCCTGAGGAAGGAGAAAGAGAGCCGTCATTTGTTAAGTACTGGTTTCTTGCATTCATCATCCCATTTAACCCTCACAAGAATCTTTTGTGATGCTATCTCCATTTCACTGATGGAAAAACTGAAGCCAAGGACAGTGGGGTAGCTCACCCACCATTGTGTGAGGTTGCTTGCTTTTTTTTTTTTTTTTTTTTCACACACACACACTGTATTTTATTTTAACAAGAGATAAATAGACTGACACCAAGCATTGTACATGGATGACCACAACAAAAGCAACAATGATTGCAATTACCAAACATGAAACACACTCATACTATGTCATAATATTGACATTCAGTCCAGTAATCCTCCACTGTAACAGCTCCTTTACTTTGCAGTGAAAATTGATTTGTATATTCTTTGCCTTTGAGTCCTTGTGGGATTAAAATAAATTATTATTCCTTTGAAAACACGTTTTTATGTTGTCATCATAAGCACATCGCTATATAATTGTTGTAATCAGTTATTAAGTAGCTTGGTGTCAAACAATCACATAATCCAAGATTGGAAGAAGCTGCCTGGTCATTTTGTTAAAGGAACCCCAGTGCAGAATTCTACCCATCCCCCGCAGCCCATGGAGGAGAAACTCATTTGTTTTGTTGTTGTTTTAATAAATTCATTACATAACAAATTCATTACAGAAACAAATTCATTAGTGAGGGTCTGAAGAAAATGAGGGAGGGGCGTGAGGGGAAGCACTCCTCATCTTACCACCTTCAGGCAACTATCACAAATCTATTTTTATTTTTGGGTAAAGCTCTTATTGTCTGTGTTCACATTCAACCATATTTCGCCTCCCTCCATCAGATTGTCCATCCCCAAGTTCACGAAACACTCCTTCCACAATGAAAAGACTTAGTGGTTCATGAATACAGAGAAAGCTCCCCATGGTTCAGGTGTTGCTTAGTTTGAATGTGAGTTCAAACTGCCTGGGATGCCTTTGCCTGGGATGCCTTGCCTGGGATGCCTTTTCCAGCCTTTGTCTTACCACAGGTGTTAATCCTTTTAGGTCCCCACCCCTCAAAGTGTTCTCCAGGGACCAGTGGAGTATCTTATAAATGCCCAAGCTCAGGCTCCACCCCAGACATTCTCCATCAGAATCTTTCCTTTAATAAGGTCCACAGGTGTCATTGTTGTGGATTAAATTTGAGAAACATTGTTCTGGAAAGTCTTTCCTAACCTCCTAACCATTGCTTCCCACCACCTCCCACTGGTCCACCCATCCAGGACAAGTTAGGTGGATCCTTGTGGTTGCCCTTTAATTCCCCCCGTGTGGGCCTCCCCAGCACATAAACTGGTTGGAGATGGTGATGGATGCGCAGTCATTGCCACAATCCCCTGGTCCCGGTGCGGCACTTGACGTGTAAGAGTTTTATATTTGGAATTGTTTCATCGTTTTCCAACACCACTGCTTTCGTAGATGAAGCAATGCAGAAGTAAGTTTTTCTTCCTGCTGGGAAATAGGGTACTCAGGTAGGGCTCTCTTGGCCATTGGCCTGCAGTTCAGGGGTCCCGTTTGTTGCAGTCTTTATTATGGAAAACTTACGGGGTGGGGGATGATTCTCTGTCCGCAAGTAATTTCTGAAAGTCCACTGCTGGAACTTTATTTCTTTTACTTAAAATATTAATATCAAACACCAACACCTCTGAGAGGAATCGCGCTTTACACTCGGCGTGAAGGTGGAGCAGCTGGCAGCTTTGGGTAAGTGTCTAGCGAGACACAGAGATACTGGTTATCTGACGGGAAAAGATACGGAACACTAGTAGGTGATAGAAAAGATAGATCGTGTAATGCTGCAAAACAACTTCTAATTCTGACAGATGTTACAATAGTTTTGTCTTGAATCATACCATTGGTCGCTTTTCCATTTAAAAAAAAAAAATCACAATTTTTAATCTATAAAAATCTCGGGATGGGGCTTCCCTGGTAGTCCAGGGGTTAGGACTCCGTGCTTCCTCTGCAGGGGGCACGGGTTGGATCCCTGGTGGGGGAAGTTCTGCATGCCGCGAGGTGCAGCCAAAAAAAAAAAAAAAAAATCTCAGGTTGGACTTTTCCCCCCCATCCTGCATCTCATCTATGACAAATTTCATCCACCCCCTACATTCAGAGCAAAACTAAACTGCTACCCTGGGGATTTTTCTTTTCAAATGTTTGTTTTTAAATTGTAGACAAAGTGCAGGTACATCTATACTGATGTTTCTAAACTCACATTCAAACTAAGCAACACCTGAACCATGGGGAGCTTTCACTGTATTCATGAACCACTAAGTCTTTTCATTGTGGAAGGAGTGTTTCGTGAACTTGGGGATGGTCAATCTGACGGAGGGAGGCTCAGCCCTGGAGGCTGCTGTTTTGAAGTAGCAGGAGACTGATTAAGGCTTTGGAGTCAAACTGTACCCAGAAACAAGAAACATCTGTCCTGCAGGGCTATTGTTCGTCATATTTGAAAGGAACGAGAGGCTCCTGGTACTGCTTACCAACAGCTCTCACAATTAGCCACACAGACCACAAGGAGTATAATTATGTCCAAGAATGTGTGGGACTTCCCTGGTGGTGCAGTGGTTAAGAATCCACCTGCCAATGCAGGGGACACGGGTTCGAGCCCTGGTCCAGGAATATCCCACATGCCACGGAGCAATTAAGCTTGTGCACCACAACTACTGAGCCTGTGCTCTAGATCCTGTGAACCACAACTGCTGAGCCTGTGTGCCACAACTACTGAGCCTGTGCTCTACAGCCTGCGAGCCACAACTACTGAGCCCATGTGCCACAACTACTGAAGCGTTGTGCACTGCAACAAAGAGTAGCCCCCGCTCGCCACAACTAGAGCAAAGCCCGCGTGCAGAAATAAAGACCCAATGCAGCCAAAAATAAATAAATTTATTAAAAAAAAAAAAAGAATGTGTGGCTTGCCCCGCCCCCCTTGGGAGTCTAGCCCTGTACTTACGCATCACCATGGACACCAACTCCAGAGGCATGGTGAATCTGAGTTAGGTTTATCCCTTGTGGAAGAGTGTATGAGGTTGTTTTTCTGTTCCAAACTGCTTACCTGAGTGTCTGTGATGATACTATTCATGGTAATTTGCCCAGTCTTTGGACCTTGGGTGGGGTTTGTAAGTCATTTGATGCCTTCAGAGTGTACCTTGTTGAGTAATCTGACGCAGGTGAGACATGCAGCATGGGTAGAACAATCATGTGTTCTATATGTTGTAACATCAAGCCTAAGTCCATTTGAGTCATATTTTCCTGTGGGAGTTGTGGCCCATCCCAGAGGAAAGCGATTTTTAACATATCCTTGTGAGGCTTGGTGGTGTTTTAAGGGTTGCTCTTGGATTCTGAAAGCTATGTGCATTTTTTGTTTGTTTTTCACAGTTGGGGGGTTTGTTTTAAAATGTTAAATAACCTTGTGACTAACCTTGGACCTTGATTATGTTAATAATTTTGTATGAATTTGGTTGAGAGAGTTTTACACCTTGATTCCTCTATCCGAAAAACGATACAAATGTTTGTTACTAATGATCATGAGTAGAGGCTCTAGATATTAAAACATTAAAGGAGTAAGTTAAAATTATTCCAGATATGAAGAACCAGAAAGATGATAAACAAAGAAGCAGCAGCAACAGCTACCAAAATATTCAAAAGAAAAGTAAACCTGAGTTAAGACCAAAACAATGGTTGTCTCTAACCTCCTATTCAAACAAGGATCTTCTCTTAAAATCTTTGCAAGTTAGGCATAACTTCGTCCTTATTTTTATTATTAACAATAAGTCAGTTTAAACTGATTGTCAAAGGACCTGGTTCTCGTCCCAGTTCTGCTTAAAGGGTAATGCAAAACAGCTCAACTCACCTGTGGCCCCGACTCATCAGTAAAGAGGGGCTCTTGTCTTTAACTTATCCTTTCCCCACAAGATATCCCAGTGCTCTGAAAGGTTGTTGTTAATCCAGCTTTCTTAGAATACAATACCCTAGAAAATGCACTGAGGACTGTATTTTCTTTTTCCTCTGGAGAATCTACACATTGTTCAAAACATGAGGAAAATAGTTTTGATAGTCCACTAGCACATCGAATGATCGAGTTAAGTCGTAACAGGCAGATGCAGTGGTAAGATTCAAACTTCCGCTTAACATGCAGAGAATGCCATTGCAGCTCGTCAAAATAGGAAAGCAATGGGATTTCTAGCAGAGCAGACGCATTTTATAAAGCATCCACTCAGAAACCCTCCTGCGCTCACTTTTCCCTGTGCATGTGGTAATTGACATTGGGTCGTCTCTCCACCAATCAGCTTGGGCTGAGATATGGAGATGTCATATAATCACATCCTGTTAGAGGGAAGGGAGAACGTGGGTAAAGCAGAGCCACAGACTCAGTCTAGCATTGAGTTGTACTGTGCTGCCTCCAGATACAGGCAAAGACAAAAAAGCCTGCACCCCGTGGTACAAAGGGCGTTCCCTTTTATAAGACTGCAGTTGTGTGCTAGAAAATGTAGGAAGACCAAACGTCAACATTTGTGGCCAGAGGTAAAAATCATTGCCACTGTTGTTTTATGGCCCTGGTACCATCATTAATGCCACATGGTGCTTGAGGAGGGGTTTATGATGAACAAAGCCTTCCCCTGACCTGGCCATAGTGTCACTGCATGCCGGGCTCTGGAGACACGGCCCTAGGATGCCTTCCCACTCCTGGTGGGAATAAACACAGCAGGTGTGTTCCACCCATCTTGGAGGTCTGGCATCATCAGTGTGTTCTGGCAGAGGTGGTCTCACAACATCGGTACCTAACTCTCTGTGTGCTTTTCATTATGCCAAGTTGGACTGACCCTTCATTATGCCAAGTAGAGTTGACCCTTGAACAATGTGGGTTTGAACTGCATGGGTCCACTTATACTTGGAGATTTTGCAACAGTAAATACTACGGTACTGCATGGTCCCTGGCTGGTTGACTCCTTGGATGTAGAGGAGCCTTGGATACAGAGGGCCAACTGTAAGTTATACTCGGATTAATCCCCACCTTGTTCAAGGGTCAACTCTATTTTTAGAGCCACACGTAGCCTTGGCAGTCACCTCATTTAAATCCCATTATTTTTCTAGATGAAAAACTGAGGCATGGAGACTTTTCCTACCTTAAGGCTCAGCTAACAGCTCGGCCTTGGCAGTCCCCTTGAGCAGCAGAGAGGAAGGACTTTGTGGGGTGGGGAGCAACAAGAAGGCAGAAAAATAAGCCTCTCAGGATCCAAAAGACTTGAAAGAAATGAGACTATTAAACACTGCATGAAATGAAGTGATATCTACAAAGCCTGAAACCCCTCCAACAGTCTTATGAGCTAGGGTTCTACAAGAAAAGTTCCACTTGGGGTCAAAAGATAAAGTTTTGTTTTTTGCTGTTTTTTCCTTGGCTGCCAACCTTAGAGAGGTGATAGTCAAAATGTGGGGTTTGCTGAGGTCACGGACTTACAGCCCCCTCCACAAAAGGCAGCAAAATAGGTTTCAGAAGGGCCAGCAAGGATCCTGCTGAAAGGATTCCTTCGGGTCCCGTTCATCGAGGCCACGTCTACAAGATCCCTTTCATTCAGGCTTTCTCTCCCATTCTGTTGAAGCTATTGGGTTTCCCTAGAGTCGATTTTATTTTGATATTCCTGACAATCTAATTAATACTCAGACCCAGTTGATGAGGGATATGTGTTCAAATTCAGTTATTTAACAGTAATAATGATAAACATAAGTATTTTCCACTTACCTAGAAATTTACAGTTGCTAAAGTATTTTTACGCATAGCAGCAACATTCTCAGTAGCTGCACTTTACAGAAAACCATAAAAATTAGGGCCCAGAGTTTAAATGGCATGCCCAATGCCACACAATTGGGAAAACCTCAACCTCAGGGAATGTTATCCCAGGTCCAATGTTCCTTCTACCAGGCAGGTTTACAAATGATAGTCGGATTCTCTGAGTAGCCCTCAGTGGTCCCTTTAACCCATCAAGATACTGAGTTATAACAACATCTTAACCTCTAGCCTCTTTGTATTTCCCATGGAAAGATGCATGGGGTTTCAAAAAAGTTGGTTGACAAATCCATTTTTAGTACACAGTCGACCACAAATGAAGTCTCCCGATACTCAGGCCTTGATGGTCACTTCTTTTCCCTCAGTTTGAAAATGCAAGTGCAGCTAGCAAGGCCCTGGTTTGTCCAGGAGTGTTGTTAGAGAGTGCTGGCAATCGCAAAAGTCACTTTGTAACACAACATTGTAGAGCAGTTATACCCCAATAAAGACATTTTTTTAAAAAATCACTTTGAACCTGACACTTTGAGGCAGAATGATGGTCCAAGTACACTGTAGTGTTGTGGAGATCTTTAGTGTGTGCAAAGTGAAGTTTTTAGCTCCTTGTATACTTTTGCCAGTGTTTGGCAGGTCATCCGAGCGTCATCCTGACTCTCCAGCACACTGGATGTATGTGTGGTGGCTTCATCTGAATCAATGGTCTACACAAGAGAAAAATAACAGTGGCTTCACTGAGAGTGCTCATGTAACAAGATTCAGAACCAGCCGTTCAGATCAGCAGAGAAGAAATAACAAATGTTTGTTATTATCACACTCTAACCCATTTACACAGATTCGTTATTCAATTAAGTATGTATCATCTTGGAAAGGAGAGAGCTTTCTCTAAGGACCTAAAACTCTGGATGTGTACATGACCACTGGGAGATTAGGGATGTGAAGAGAGAGGAGAAGCAAGAGGAAAATGATGGGGTACCCCAAGGATGGAATTTACCTCTTCAATTTTGCTTTGATCTGTCCTGGATAACAAGGTCTGAGCTGTAAGTTGTTCAGATGATCCCAGTTGAAATAGACTGAGTGGCCCATCTGACTAAGCACAGGTCAGATTACCACCCAGCAGATTGTGAAAAGAGCTCAGAAGTGGAGAGACCACCTGCCTTGCAACTTAAAGTGTGGTCCCCAGATCAGCAGCATCAACATCACCTAGAAGTTTTTAGAAAGGTAGCCTCTCAGACCTTACCCAAGATCTATCAAAACATAATCTGAACTTTAACAGGATTTCCAGGAGACTCTTGAAAAACTCAAACTCTACATGATATCCAAGAGGACAGCAGGCATACGTTTTTCCCCTTTGTTCCATTCTCCCTGTCAATATCATCGCATTCACAGCCCCATGATATAATTATTGTGTCTGTAAGTGCCTTGGGGGCTGCACTGTGTATTAGAGCCTCAGCACCTTGCATAATGCCTGGGATAAAATAGGTGTATAGGTGGCACTCAAGAGCTCCAGCTCTGAAATCCACAAATCTGAGTTTGAATCCCAGCCCCGCCACAAACCTCAGTTCATGTACCTATAAGATAGGAATAAAAATAGCACCCCTCATAGGGTTATTGGGAGTAAATGAGCTGATGCACGTGACATACGTAGCGCAGCACCTGATGCATACTTGCTGTGTGTAAGTCGTAGCTGTTGTTATGTGCTCAATAAATGTTGAACAAATGAATGAATAGGAACTTAATGTGGAAAGAAAAACTTTAAGATGGTCAATACTTGGTGCCCTGTTGCTTCAAATATATGAAATTGAATTTTAAAACAATATGCAAAGGAAGCCTCACGTAAGAGAAGGAAAAGGTAGAATGGGTCAGAATGGATTTATAGGAAAGCATGCGATTTGGAACCAGAAGACCAGAGTTTGGATCCCAGCTCTGTCCTTTACTAGCTGTGTGATCTCCTACAACACACAAGCTCACTGAGCCTCAGTTTCTTCACCTGAAGAATGGGATCAGTGGTCCTCTTTTTTTTTCTCGGCTTATGCAAAAAAATTTTTTTTTCTTTTTTTTTTTTTTTTTTGTAACTGACAAAGTATCCCTACCTCTCAGCACAGCCCTGGCACTTAGGAGATGCTCTATAATGGATGTTTGCTCAACTGAATCAGAGCATGCAATGTCAACGGGATGACAATTGGGTATTAGAATGGACTGTGGCCCTCCAAAACACAACCCTAACAAAATCCTATTCCTTTGTATTTAATTTCTTTAGGGTAGGGGGTAGTATGGCACAGAAAAAATCTTTAAAACCTCCCTGTGGGCAGGTGGTGAGGGAGGGAGACAATAATGAAAAAACTCTGAATTAGAAGTTTGGCTCTGCAACTTAGTACCAGATGAGAGTTCCTAAGGAAAGATGCAAAGGAGAGAAAAGCAGCTAGCCAAAAAGCAAGCAGAGTGAACCTCTAGCAGTAGAAGAATTATGATTTCAAGATCTACGTGAGATGGTATATGTCAGTGGTCCCCAACCTTTTTGGCACCAGGGACCGGTTTCATGGAAGACAGTTTTTCCACGGGGCGGGGGTGCTTGGTTCAGGCGGTAATGTGAGCCATGGGGAGCGGCAGATGAAGCTTCGCTTGCTCACCCGCCGCTCACCTCCTGCTGTACCGCCAGGTTCCTAGCATGCAGCAGACCGGTAGCAGTCTGCGGCCCGGGGGTTGGAGACCCCTGGTATATGTGAAAGAATCTTGCAAAATTAAGAGCTATAGACATGTATAACTATGAAAAGAAAAGAAAAGGTTTTAAGGAATAGTCAGCCCTCTGGATCAAATTCAATACACGGTTGATTGAATCCACGGATGCAGAACCTGCAGATATGGAAGGCCAACTGCACCATTTTGTATAAGGGACTTGAGCATCTGTGGATTTTGGTATCCATGGACGGTCCTGGAACCATATTGTATTTTCCTGGAACCGATTATATATATATATTTTTATTATTATTCCTCTTTTTTCTTTTTAACATCTTTATTGGAGTATAATTGCTTAACAATGTTGTGTTAGTTTCTGCTGTATAACAAAGTGAATCAGCTATATGTATACATATATCCCCTTATCCCCTCCCTTTTGCATCTCCCTCCCACCCTCCCTATCCCACCCCTCTAGATGGTCACGCAGCACCAAGCTGATCTCCCTGTGCTATGCAGCTGCTTCCCACTAGCTAGCTAATTTACATTTGGTAGTGTATATATGTCCACGCCACTCTCTCACTTCATCCCAGCTTACCCTCCACCCATGCCCCCCCTGTGTCCTCAAGTCCATTCTCTACATCTGCATCTTTATTCCTGTCCTGCCCCTAGGTTCTTCATAACCTTTTTTTTATATATATTCTATATATATGTGCTAGCATATGGTATTTGTTTTTCTCTTTCTGACTTACTTCACTCTGTATGACAGACTCTAGGTCCATCCACCTCACTACAAATAACCCAATTTCATTTCTTTTTATGGCTGAGTAATATTCCATTGTATATATGTGCCACATCTTCTTTATCCATTCATCTGTCGATGGACACTTAGGTTGCTTCCATGTCCTGGCTATTGTAAATAGAGCTGCAATGAACATTGTGGTGCATGACTCTTTTTGAATTATGGTTTTCTCAGGGTATATGCCCAGTAGTGGGATTGCTGGGTCATATGGTAGTTCTATTTTTAGTTTTTTGAGGAACCTCCATACTGTTCTCCATAGTGGCTGTATCAGTTTACATTCCCACCAACAGTGCAAGAGGGTTCCCTTTTTCTTCACACCCTCTCCAGCATTTATTGTTTGTAGATTTTTTGATGATGGCCATCCTGACCAGTATGAGGTGGTATCTCATTGTACTTTTGATTTGCATTTCTCTAATGATTAGTGATATTGAGCATCTTTTCATGTGTTTGTTGGCAATCTGTATATCTTCTTTAGAGAAATGTCAGTTTAGGTCTTCTGCCCAGTTTTGGATTGGGTTGTTTTTTTTTTTTAATATCGAGCTGCTTGAGCTGTTTATATATTTTGGAGATTAATCCTTTGTCAGTTGCTTCGTTTGCAAATAATTTCTCCCATTCTGAGGGTTGTCTTTTCATCTTGTTTATGGTTTCCTTTGCTGTGCAAAAGCTTTTAAGTTTCATTAGGTCCCATTTGTGTATTTTTGTTTTTATTTCCATTTCTCTAGGAGGTGGGTCAAAAAGGATCTTGCTGTGATTTATGTCATAGAGTGTTCTGCCTATGTTTTCCTCTAAGAGTTTTATAGTGTCTGGCCTTACATTTCGGTCTTTAACCCATTTTGAGTTTCTTTTCTGTATACAGTGTTAGAGAGTATTCTAATTTCATTCTTTTACATGTAGCTGTCCAGTTTTCCCAGCACCACTTACTGAAGAGACTGTCTTTTCTCCATTGTATATTTTTGCCTCCTTTATCAAAGATAAGGTGACCATATGTGCATGGATTTATCTCTGGGCTTTCTATCCTGTTCCATTGATCTCTGTTTCTGTTTTTGTGCCAGTACCACACTGTCTTGATTACTGTAGCTTTGTAGTATAGTCTGAAGTCAGGGAGTCTGATTCCTTCAGCTCCGTTTTTCTTTCTCAAGATTGCTTTGCTATTTGGGGTCTTTTGCGTTTCCATACAAATTGTGAAATTTTTGGTTCTAGTTCTGTGAAAAATGCCAGTGGTAGTTTGATAGGGATTGCATTGAATCTGTAGATTGCTTTGGGCAATATGGTCATTTTCACAATGTTGGTTCTTCTAATCCAAGAACATGGTATATCTCTCTGTCTGTATCATCTTTAATTTCTTTCATCAGTGTCTTATAGTTTTCTGCATACAGGTCTTTTGTCTCCTTAGGTAGGTTTATTCCTAGGTATTTTATTCTTTTTGTTGCAATGGTAAATGGAAGTGTTTCCTTAATTTCTCTTTCAGATTTTTCATCTTTGGTGTATAGGAATGCAAGAGATTTCTGTGCATTAATTTTGTATCCTGCTACTTTACCAAATTCATTGATTAGCTCTAGTAGTTTTCTGGTAACATCTTTAGGATTCTCTGTGTATAGTATCATCACCTGCAAATAGTCCAACTATATTTTCAAGTTGGATATTTTACCTGGATTTATTGCCCATAATAGATTGGTTAGGGAAAAAACAATTATGAAGAAAATTAGCTTCTGCTCTAGAACTTCACTAGGTTATTTCCCAGGTGAGTGGAATTCAGCATGAATTTCTCCATCAAGGAATCTAGTTACTAAGACAGCCCCCAAACTGTTCGTAAGTGGACTCCTCTGTAAACCAAACCCCACAGCTGGGATCCCACGAGCAGTGTTAGTTGTTGCCAGATCAGCATTCTAGGGACCACATGGCTCAAACAGAAAACTCATGGGCAAAGGCTATGCAAACATTCCTGCACATTTTAACAAGTTCTGTCCACTTACCAAGACTTCTAACAGACTCTGCTGAAAATGTTAGAGTTTGAAAAGATTTCCACACAAGTTAGACAATGATTATCCATATTTTGAGGGAGATCTTAGCAACCCTCTTGCCATTGCCAAAGTCTTATTTAGATTTCATATTACCCTTTTTACACTTTTAACATGTTACTGCGTTCCTTCTTTGGGTGGTCAAAGGAATAACAAACTACAGACAGGACACGTGTGAAGCAGGGTTCCAGTTTTCAGTATGATCTGAGCAATAAACTCGAACCCTGGACTCTAAGTGAATCTGATACCATTCACTGTGCTGCTTTCCTGCTTCATGGACATTCTGCTACATTTCATTATCAATCATACTTATGAGCAAAGGAGCCGTTCTTCTATTCCAACTACTCCATTTTCAAGGATATCTATTTAAAGTGGATAAAAGGATAAGTGAAAAATAGTTATCAAAAATATTTCACAGAAGTACAGTGAATGTGGTATTTCTCATATGTAGTTTGTCTCATGTCATTTTTAAAAATTTCTTTTATACATTAACACTATGACTATTCGAGGATAGAAAGGTCAATCTGTCTACTTCTATAGGTAGTTAGCAGATGGATCAAGGAGTATTCTAGAAGAGAGAGTTAGGCCCAGTTTGTGTGAAAAGAACTGAATTTTTATTTAATTATAAAATAGTCTCTTGGGATTCTCTTTTATTTTTATAGAAGCCCAAATCACACGACCGTAAGAAGTTTATAACATCATTAGCATTCTTAATATATCCCACCAAAATCCCTTTATCAGCCAGCTACAATTTTTCAAAAGCCCTTTTATATACAATATGGGTCATTTGTAGTCTGCCTTTCTTAAGGCAAGGAATGCGTTGTACCGTATCCAATACCCAAGATTCGGTGCAGTTTGACATTTTCTTGCCAGATAACCTCATTTGGGTTTGCTTTCCCTGGTGTGTGCTCAGCTCTTTGCTTCCCGGCAGTCATGCCTCTGGTCCCCTGAGGCAGTTGAACTGGGCAGGCTCTTGGCCTCCCTCCGGTGCCTCTGGGAAGGCCCTGAGCCCAACTGGAGATCCCTAATTGAGGCAGTGGTTGGTGGAGGGCACTCTGGAAGGCTGACATCAAGTAGGATCTGTCTAAGGAGTCATCCTCTGTGACCTTCTGCTGACAAGCTGCTTACAAGCTGCTTTATTCCTAGAAAGCTGTGGACCTCCCACACTAAAGACTGTGATCTACAACTGGAGTGTTTCAGTATCTCCAAGCTGCTGCGGGGAGACTCTACTTCAAGATACAGCTCATTCTGAAGATCCAAAGATAGCTGAGTCAACTCCTGGGAGGAAAACCTAGGTTCAGATCCCAGCAGCGTTCTCTTCTCCGAAAAGCTAGGAGCAGCTGGCAGGAGGCTGTAATTCCTGGCTCTTTGCAAGGAGAATGCTTTAACCTTGCATTGAGCAGACGCCTTATTGGCTAGATACGTAGCACTGAAAAAAGAACTCTTCCTTTCAATGGTATGGCATGATTGGCAATATTTTTACAACTCTTTTTTCATTCTGATGTATCCGTTATGTGCCTGCGGTTTTATGGCCAGACAAGGAAGCAGCCTTTGGGGGCGATTTTGGAGCTAGGACAGAAGTTCTGCTGTGCCCCACATATGGGATGCCAGAATTCTGAGTTTGTTCAAAGAAAGAGGATTTGAAATTTCCAGAGGTTGAGGGAAAACAAAATGTGCTTTGTTAAAAGAGTCCGACCATGTTATGACTCTTATCCTAACAAAGCTATTTGGTCTTTTCAGGGAAAACAAATGCAACAGACAGGCCAGGAGGAGGCAGCTAACTTATGGCTGTTCATTTCTGAGGGGCTTCCTAGCGCTCAAAATGGGAAAAGTCAATGGGGTCTCTCCTAAGGTGAAGGGAAAGTCCGCCAGCTCCTCTTCGTGGGGTGATTACAGTTAGACCCTTATTTAGTGTGTGGCCCAAGTTAGAATAGAGAACACCTGCCTTGTCATCAACGAACCACAAAGGATGAAATTCTATTCCTGTGCCAATAAGATGTGGGAATTTTGGAAATTTATGGAAAGCATGAACTCGAAAGTATAAGAGATGGTTTCCAAAATGCAGAGTGTATCACACTGCCATTTAGAAGTCATTTCTGGTTTTGGGTGTGTGTATTTGTGTCAGTATTTTGAATTTTAAGATTGGGAAGGTAAATGTAGGAGCAAGAGGGGATAACAGCAGAGAAAATTCCAAGACAGGCAAGACTGGACAGCGAATGCTTGGCAGTGGGTTCTGAATGCTAAAGTTGTGGGTGAGAGATTATTTTTCTCGGATCTGCACATATGGAACAAATTCCTGACCCAACTGGCCCACTGCCTTGGGGCTTTTGTTCTTCTCTGAAAAGGTTAAAAAAAAAAAAAAAAGAAAAAGAAAGGAGGTATCATGCTCAATTCTAGTTGCTATCCAATCTCCTGATTTTTTTTTAAGTTAAACTTTTTAATTTGAGACAATTGTACGTTAACATGTAGTTGTAAGAAACAATACAGAGAGACCTCTGTACCCTCTGCTCAGTTTCCCCCTCAATGGTAACATCTGGAAGCTCTATGTACAGGGTCACAACCAGGTAATTGACACTGATACATGTTCAAGGTATAGAATGTTTCTGTCACCACAAAGGTACCTAGTGTTGCCCTTTTATAATCACACCCTCTTCCCTCCAGCCCTCACTCCCTCCTCAACCCCTGGCAACCACTAGTCTCTGCTCCCTTTCTGTAGTTTTCTAATTTCAAGAATGTTAGCTAAATGGAATCATACAGTATCTAACCTATGGACTGGCTGTTTTCACTCAGCGTAATTCTCGGGAGATTGATCCAGGGTTTTGCAGGTATCAGTCGTTCTTTTTTTTATTGATTAGTAGCATTCCATTGTATGGATGTACTGGTTTGTTTAACCATTAACCTGTGAAAGGACATCAGTGTTGTCTCAATTTTGGCTACTATGAGTAAATCTGCTTATAAAGAGAATTTTTAACTTTTCTGGGAAAATGCCAAGAGTACCATTGGTGGGTTGTATGGTAGTTGCATGTTTCGTTTTTGGTTTTGTTTTGTTTTGTTTTTTACAACAGTCAAATGTTTTCTAGGGTAGCTGAACCATTTTATATTCTCACAAGCAATATATGAATGGTCTAGTTTCTTCTCATCCTTACCAGAATTTTAGATTGTTACTAGTCCTTATTTTGGCCCTTCTGATAAATGTCTAGTGATATCTCATTATGGTTTTATTTTTTTCACTTACCTAATGGCTAATGACGTTGAATATCATTTCACCTGCTATCTGTATATCCTCCTCAGTGAAATGTCTGTCAGTGTCTTTTGCCCATTTCCTAATTGTTTGGTTTTTTAGATGATTTTTGAGGGTTCTTAACTTCTTCTAGATGCTTGTCCTTTGTCACATATGTGGTCTGCAAATATTTTCTCCTAGTTAGACCTTATATTTACACCTGATGGACAACAGTTCTTAATTTTGATGAAGTCCAATTTATCCATTTTTCCCTTGTATGGATTGTGTTTTTTGTTGTCAAAAACTTTTAAAACTCTTTGTCAGGCCCTAGATCCCAAAGCTTTTCTCCTGTTTTAATTTTTTTTCTAAAAGTTTCATAGTTCTGCATTTTACATTTACACAGTGATCTATTTTGAGTTCATCGTTCTAAAAAGTGCGAAACTTAGAGACAATAACTGCTCTGCTTATGCCAGGCAGCACAGAAAAAACTGTTTGCCTTCCCTGCCATCCCCACCAGTGGGGAGCCTAGACCTCCACCCTCACAAGGCCGTGCATTATTGAGCGCCTACCACATCCCAGGAGTGGACCAAGAGCTCTCCAGGTGTTTTGAATCAATGTCCGAGGCCTGGCTTTTAACGTGGTGTTGTGTGGACAAAAGAGCAGAGTCTGTCAGACTTAATTAGAACTTGTTAGTCGAGCTGCATGATATTGGGAAACTGCTCCACTGCTCTGAGCCTCAGTTTTTTCATTTGTAATAAGATGGTTTTGAGTATTAAATTAGACAAAATATGTCAAATGACTTGTGCAGGGGTATTCAATAAATGGTCTCATTCTTCTCCAAACTGATCCATCGCAGCTCTTGAGAATGTTAGCAACAGGCTCTTGTTGTCAGAACAGAAAAGACCAGTTGTATACAGCTGGTCCTGAGTTTTCTAAGGGCTAATTATCTGGTTTACAGATAAACTAGGGACCTTATACTCTTGCTTCCTAGCTTGGTAGCCAACACTTCGCCTAGTAATGGAGCTACTGGTACTAGTTCAATAAAGAGGGCAAATGAAAATTTTATTCTGATTCAGTTAAAATATCTCAAAGATGGGAGGACTTAGGAAAAGAAACTGACATGGACGGCAACAGATGTTTTTAAACCTGATTTGTTTAGTTTTATCAGCTCATTAAATTATGGGAAAAATGTGAAACACTCATAAAATTACATTCTGTAAAATATGTGAAGAAATTCTACCTGTTCTATCTGAAGGGAAAAAATTGTCAGCTTATCTGAGGTCAGTTCTTGAAACCATTCATGTTAAATTTTCTGATTTTTATACAAGCCAAATTCTATGAGTTACTTTTGAAGTCCCTTATTGAATGGTATAACATTGAAAATTCAGCTATCACCTTTGTTTATTCTCTCAGCACTTACATTTTGTTGTTTGCATTTTTTTCCTTTCATCATCTCCTCTTTCCCTTATTAAAAAAAAAAAATATATATATATATATATATATATATATATATATATAAAATGCCTCCCTCTTCCTTTTCTTAAAATCTTTCTCCCAGTGGCATCTCCAGAACTATGTCTGGGATTAATCACATTGTGTTGGATCTGCCACAAATACTTTATTTTTATACAATTGATGTTAAACTAAACAAGCACCAAAGGCCTTTCTGAAATGGCCATATACAGAAAACACAGAAGAGCAATGTGCAGGGTGAGGGCTTAGGTGGCAGGTGGAGAGGGGTCATTTCTAGTCTGTTTCTTGGGTGTGGTGGGAAGACCACTAAGGCTCACACACATCTGCATCTCAGGTCCTTTTTAGGAGCAACTGCTTGAGCCAGAAGCAGCCTCCCCAGTTACCATCCACCCCACCCCCAACCTGGGCCCCTCAAAGCCCACAGCTCACACACATGTCTCAACCTCTGGAATTGGATCTGTCCTTCATTAATTTATTGTCTTATCATTTAGTCAGAGCATGTTTTGAAGATAAATAGCAAATTCATATAAAGAAAGTAAATAATTCCTTGATGGTGTATATATTTGGAAGTTTGATCCTGGCAATGCTTGTCCTATTAAAATTAAGCACATCTTTTTAAAAATATTTATTTATTTATTTGGTTGCGCTGGGTCTTAGTTGCAGCATGCAGGCTCCTTAGTTGCGGTACGTGGGCTCCTTAGTTGCAGCATGCATGTGGGATCAAGTTCCCTGAGCAGGCATCAAACCCAGGCCCCCCACCTTGGGAGCACAGAGTCTTAACCACTGTGTCACCAGGGAAGTCCCTAAACACATCTTTTAACTAGAAGAATAAGCCTGTGTTTATACTAGATATAAAGTCTGCAGATTAACCCAAGTTTGGGGGAGTCAATACTTTAATTGACGCTGGCATTTGATACCTCACTGGGGGCATTGGTTCCTTGGGTTATCTGCTAACACATGATTCTCATCACATGAGGCTATGGGGGGGAGGGTAAAAAAATTCTCTTCATAGGACTGACATTATCTAAATACTCTCAAACTATGATTAATCAACCCAATAATTGATATAATAATGTAGCTGACAACCCTATTGCTTGGCTGAGTTACTCTCTCATATGATAAAGTCAACTGAATTTGGATGTGTGCTTTTTAATTTTCTCTTCCATTGCTGGCCACACCCAATGAACTAAGTAACCCTTTGCTCTGATGTTTTCAGCACAGTAAATGCTTTTCTTCTTTTTTTTCTTTTCATTTTTATGATCCCAGTATCCTGTTTCTCAGAGGAACATTTCATCTCGACAGCCAGGGAGAGAGCCTGGATGCTCAAGGTAAGATTTCAACATAAATTATGTTGCATGACTCCCTGTTTACAGATTAAATTGGAGTGCGTATTATTAATGCCTTTGTAACAAATTTATTTTCAAAATTCCATTATACAGTTAAAGCAAGTATTCGAGTAAACATGCTTCATTAAAACATTGTTTTTCAAACTACATTCCATTTCCCGTGTGTACTAAGGGCTAATTAACTGTTATCCGCAATTCCTCTAAAAATGCTCCAGCCAGTTAAAGTTTAACTTTGGAGATCTTATTGGTGAGAAGTGAAGTGAGAGAATTTTAAGATATAGTCAAATGACCTCATGACATTTCTAATTATGAAGAAGGGATTATTTGTTAAAAATCCAGGCAACTGCTCTGTTGACTTTACAGTAGAGGTGGGCGTCTTAAAGGAGATGAAAGCTCAGAAAGCCTCATTTTTTCAGTTTGGGATTTGTGTTTGAGACTCAGTCATTTGACCTTCTGTTGTTTCCCGCTGGTGCGCCATCTAATATTCCAGGAGCTCACTAGAACAAAGGAACAGTTAACTGAAATTCCACCAGATGGCAATATTCGGAAAGCCATCCTGTGAGGTTTCAAAGCTATGAGCTATTTATTGTTCACACAGAGAATAGTCTCACAAAGTGTAAAGTCCTAGATTTCATTAAGGGTGCTCTAAACATCTTTTGTTTTACTTTTTGCCCACAGCATCGAAATTTTTACTAGGGGGAAAATAGGTGTGTGGGGGGTATGTGTTGTTTTCTTTTGTTTATCATTCTGGAAGGATAAAATTAGAAACTTCATTCTTCAATAATTCTCCAAACAGTATTGGTGAGTCTTAAAAGCTCAAATCAATGGGTAATATGCCATATTTGTCTTGGGGTCTCTTTGTGATAAATGCTATGATTGATGGTCATTTTTAAATGAATTATTTGAGAAGAGAAACCGAAAATTCTTAAGAGTAGAGTTTTAAGGAGTTGCCTAGTTATTAAACCAAGTGAAATTTACAGGTACAAAATTCTTATTTGTAATGATTTGAAATAATTAAGGTTTATTTAAATAGGATGAGTAAACTTTGCCCCTTTTGCTCTAATGAAAGTAGAGATGCTGTATGTACCCTAAGTGGTGCCCAAAGAGCCGCCCTCTTCAACAATCAGAACTGGCCCTAGGACACAGCTGGGATAGAGGGAAGGAAGTAGAAAGGCATCTGAGGGCGATTGAAATAGGAAGAACCAATAAGAGGAGCCACCTGAGCTTTCCACGTGCACATAAAAGCAGTCCCTGAACAGAACCCTCCGACACTGTTGATGGGAACGTAAGTGGCTGCACTATGGAAAACAGTATGAAGTTTCCTCAGAAAACTAAAAACAGAATTACCATATGATCCAGCAATCCCACTCCTGGGCATATATCCAGACAAAACTATAATTCAAAAAGATACATGACCCCCTAGGTTCATAGCAGCACTGTTCACAATAGCCAGGACACGGAGACAACCTAAATGTCCATCGTCAGATGAATGGATAAAGAAGATGTAGTATGTATTATATTTACAATGGAATACTACTCAGCCATAAAAAGAATGAAATAATGCCATTTGCAGCAACATGGATGCAACTAGAGATTATCATATAAGTGAAGTAAGTCAGAAAGAGAAAGATGAATACCATATGATATCACTTATATGTGGAATCTAAAATATGACACAAATGAACCTATCCACGAAACAGAAACAGACTCATGGATATAGAGAACAGACTTGTGGTTGCCAAGGGGGAGGGGGTTGGGGGAGGGATGGAGTGGGAGGTTGGGATTAGCAGATGTAAGCTATTATATACAGAATGGATAAACAAGGTCCTACTATATAGCATGAGAAACTATATTCAATATCCTATGATGAACCATAATGCAAAAGAATATTTTTTTAAAAAAAGTGTATATATATATATATATATATGTATATATATGTATATATATATATATATATATAATTGAATCATTTTGATATACAACAGAAATTAACACAACATTGTAAATCAACTATACTTCATTAAAAAAAAAAAAAGCAGTCCCTGGACAGGCACTGAGTGCCCTTTGAAACCCACTCGTGTGCCCTAGAAGGGGGCCTATATATCTGGTGTCCAGGACAGTCCTAGTTAACTTCTGTTGTCCTGGAATATCATCTAGTTACCACTCCCTTTCACCCTCAAAATTCTGTTTGGATAATAAGGTATAATTTATCTTCCAAGCTGGCATGTTTGAAGAAAAAGTAATAGAAAAAGATGGCCTGATATCTAAATTGGGCATCTGTGTATAAACCTCCTTGTATATATGGGGCTACGGGACAAATTCTTTTTCTGTAAAGAGCCACATAGTAAATAGTTTTCTGCTTTGTTGGTCGTACAGTCTCTGTCACAGCTATTCAATTCATTGTAGCGTGAAAACATATAAACGTAAATGAATGGGTTTGGCTGGCTTCCAATAAAACTTTATTTACAAAAAACAGGCAGCCAGCAGCATTTGGCTGGCAGGGTTTACAGCCTTGTCTGAGATAATAGACAGTAAGGAAATAGGAGATGGTGGAGAACCAAGAAGACAGCCATCCTTCATTCTTCTCCCTTCTCTTCATATCCCTTCTGGGTTGCAGCCTCCTCATTTAACCCTCTCGGAAGCTAGTATTAATAGTTTCCTTGAGAGAGCAATTTTATCATCAGTTGTGTGGTTCCCGAGATTCCTTTGCTGGGTCTAACTGCTTGCTTCTCATCCAAATCTGTTCCCGCACCTGCACACCACGCCTGTGCTTTGTACTTCATGACACAGAATAACATCCCTACTCGGGTATCACTTGAGTCCTAGTGTCAAATACTGGAGCGATAGCTATTAACAGACATTGTAATTTATGCTTTGGTCCTCACTAAATAACTGTCTATAGGAAATACAGCCACATTAAGGAAACTTTTATGTTGATTCTACCCGAATTTTTATTATAAAAATAATAAATGTAAAGGAAACTTTAGGGGAAAAAAAATCGCCCATAACAATCCCATCCCAAAATAACTATTTTTCTTTCTTTTTTTTTCATATTTGCTATTCCCTTAAGTATTCCTGTATTTCTGTAGTGGATAACATAGCACATGTGAATTTTGTGTTTTATTTGACATTAATCACAAGCATCTTTCATGAGTCATCAGAACAATCATTAGAATAGTATTATGTTGTATCAATGTGCCATAAAATATCTTCTAATTTTTCACTAAAAAAATGCTATACTAAATTTTTTGTAGACTTTGTTATTGTTTTAGTTGGTTTAGTTTAGTTATTTGTTTTTTCTTTGGTTTTGTTTATTTCCTTAGGACAAAATCCCAGAAGTAAGATTATTATCCAAGGATATGACCATTTGTATGACTTTTAATCTAGTTTACCACATCTTTTTTTTTTTAATTTATTTATTTTTAATTTATTTTATTTTTGGCTGCGTTGGGTCTTTGTTGCTGTGCGCAGGCTTTCTCTAGTTGTGGTGAGCGGGGGCTACTCTTCGTTGCAGTGTGTGGGCTTCTCATTGCAGTGGCTTCTCTTGTTGCAGAGCACGGGCTCTAGGTGCACGGGCTTCAGTAGTTGTGGCTGGTGGGCTCTAGAGCACAGGCTCAGTAGTTGTGGCGCACGGGCTTAGTTGCTCCGTGGCATGTGGGATCTTTCCAGACCAGGGCTCGATCCTGTGTCCCCCTGGCATTGGCAGGTGGATTCCCAACCACTGTATCACCAGGGAAGCCCCCCACATCTTTTCTTAAAAGGTTTGGAGTACTTTACAAGTGTTTGCAGTTTGAGGGTATTAGGCTCACCACAACTTTGTGAGAAGTAGCACTTAATTTATTCAATAATATTTATTGAATGTCTTCTATATGTACAGAACTGTGCCAATTACTTTGTGTGTGTGTGTGTATATATGTAAACATATATGTATCAATATATAAACTATGTGCTCCTTCCACAAATATTTATTGCGTGCCTACTATGAACTGTGTACTGTAGGATTTTAATGGTGATCAGAAGATAGCTTCTGTCTGAGTTTGACCTTACTGGGGAGCTAAGATACCTACGTAAATAACTGTAATAAAATACACAAGATGAGACACACCATAGGAGAAATACAGTTAAAATATGAAGGCATTTGGGAGGGGTGAGGGGAGGTAGAGATGGCATCTGAGCCAAACTTTGAAGGTAAATTGGATTGGGATGCTTGGAGGCGGTGAGATTTGCCCTTCATTCCATAAGCATGTCTTGATTGCCAACTACATGCCAAGTCCTGTGCTACAAGCTCAGGATATAAAGGGGAACAGACAGAGCTCTTAAAGCTTACTCTCTAGTGGAGTAGACAGCCTTTAAAAAAAAAATTGTAAGTGTGATCGGTGGGATGGCTTATCTAGCAGAGGATACATGGAGCTAGGGATGAAACCACGGTTTTCTTTGAAGAGGAGCTTTGCCCTGGCTCCTCTTTTGGCACTGTCTTCATCATCAGTTATTGGGTCAGAATCTGTGGGAGATCTGCTTCTGGAAGTTTGAAGGTTACTCTAGTTGTACTGACCAACATTCCAATTAAAATTGGCCTACATTTACAGCTGGTTCCCCCAGTGGGCATATTCACTGAGAATGCACAGAGCCTAAGGCTGGGATCAGCAAGACCTACATCCTGGCCCTCACCAGCTGATGACTGAAGCAAAGCACTAAGAAGTACAGGGTTTCATGGGTGTTTTGTTTTCTAACAGCTGGAAGGAACCTCAGTAATAATCTAATCCAACTCACTCATCTGACAGATGCACATTCTTGTGTGAAGAGAGTTGGGTGACTAACCTAGTGTCAGACATTTGGTGACAGAGCCACGGCACCAGAACCCTGGCTTCTGACTCACATGCTCTTGTTCCGTATTCACTGCTGTAATTTTTTCTGCCTCATCTATACCACCGAAGTAAAAAGAACTAAAAAGTGTTAGCCTAAGCATTCCTTGTGCCTGTAGAAGCAATATGTGTTTTACCCCTCTCAGACCACAGCAAAAAATAATTTTAAAGTAAATATTCTTAATTTTAAAAGTAATGAATAGTGGTAGAAAGAGAGGGAAACTTGGAACAAATTCCTGCATCAGCCATTTACCTCCCTTAGATTCTGGGCAAATAACTTGACCTCACTGAGTTTTTACATCTTGAGTTTGTTGTGAGAATAATTGGCAGTAACGTTAAGTGTTGGATACATTATGGGCACTCAGCAAATGTTTATTTTCTTTCTCCTTACCTCCTGGAGCTACAGGTTCTTGACAGATTTCCTTTTGTTTATTAATGAGGTGACCTTGTAAGACTCATGAGAATTAAATGATGGAGTGAAAGTACATTCATAAAAGTCTCTGGTGCACAGCTTAATGTTCTCATTTCTGAATTTCACTGGAATACAGTTAAGTAGAGATTTAAAGGTTTTTATTCATGGTTCTTTATCCTTTTCTTCAATAGCTTATTTTATATGGTCTGTGAACATGTTGGTGAGACTTAAGAATTCATTCCTTTTCTCCATGATTTACTTCAAAATGATTTGTCAAAGAGAGAAAGATGATTAAATGAAGAAAATATGGCTAAATATTAACTGCAGAAGATAGCTGGTGGGTATGGTGTACATTATGCTGTTATACAATTTTTTCTACTTTTCTGGATGTTTGAAATGTCCCAGGCCAAATTATTTTTGGAGGATTACATATTAAATATGAAGCTTCTACCATGGCCCCATCACCATGCAAGGTGCCGAGGGTATGTTTTGGGCAAGAAAGTCAGGGTCTCAACCCTGATGGAGCTATGGCCAACCATAGTGGACACTAATAAAACAGGCAACTTCCTCTACAGGGTGCTAACGGCTATGGTAGGAGATCCCATGGCATCCTGTGATCCTCCTAGCAGTGACAGCAAAGCCACGACTGGTGCAGGGAGGTCAGACGGGGCTTCCAAGAGGCAGTGATATCTCATCTAAGACCCAAAGAAAACGGAGGAGCTAGCAGGTGTTGGGGAGAGGGGGACCGCAGGGAATGAGGGGTTGTTTGGGGAGAAAGGGTAGCATCTTCAAAGACCTGGAAAGAAGATAAGAGAAGCATATGGCCTTTTAGCAAAATTGAAAGACATTCAGTAATGAGCTGCAGCATCAAGGTAGTAGATCAGGAAGGGCCTTGTGAGGCCAGTGAAGAACTTTGGGTTGTATCCTGAAAGTGATGGTTGAGGTGTTTTAAGTAGAGAAGTAAAACTTCTATCCTTTTTATCTTAGGATGGTCACTCTGGCAGCTGTATGGAAAGTGATCGGGAGGGGATGAGATTAGAAGTGGAGACACAAAGTGGAGGATGGTGATGGGCATCTGGATTAGCTGATGGTGGCAGCTGGGGTAGAGAGAAGTAGGTGGGTTTGAGTATTGTTTAGAAAGCAAAATAGACAGCATGGGTAAGGGAGAGGTCAAGGTCTAATTCATTCATTCAACACGTATATTGAGTGTATTGAGTGCTTGCTATGTGGTAAAGCCTATTTCAGTGCTGAGAAGAAAAAATCAGGTAAGGGCTATAGGGAATACAGGGTGTGAATAGAGGGGACTAATGGAGAGGGGTCTTTTGCCAAAGCACTCACTATCCTTTGGGACCCCCTTCAGGGATGTCAAAGTAAGAAGCAGTCACCTGGCAACCGTGGAGTTCAGTGGGCTTCCCTGGGAGCTCCACCAATGGCAGTGCTGTGGTTTGCAGAGGATGGTGCCCAGGTGCCTGATATAAGTAAGCAGGAGCTCTAGTGGTATTTACTGAGATAGGAAACACAGGGTTGAGGGAACACTGAAAGTGCGATGGCAAGAATCAGAAACTCGGTATTAAATATGTCGAGTTGAGGGTGCCCATGACATCCAAGAGTATGTATATAGAGATTTAGGATCTGAATCCCAAAAGAGGGAAAAATGAACCACAAGTATAGTTTTGGGAGTCACTAGCATGCAAGCAGTAAGCTGTGAATCTAGGTAAAACTGTCCAAGGAGAACAGAACCTTGAAGATCACCAATATTTAAGGGGTAGATTATAGCAGCATTATTCACAATAGCCAAAGGCAACCAAGGTGTCCATCGACAGATGAATGGATAAACCAAATATGGTTTATACATACAGTGGAATATCATTCAGCCTTTAAAAAGGAAGGTAATTCTGCTGCATGCTACAACATGGATGAACCTTGAGGACTTTATGTTAGGTGAAACGTCAGTCACAAAAAAACGAGTACTGTATGATTCCACTTATATGAGGTACCTAGAGTAGCCAAATCCATAGAGACGGAAAGTAGCATGGTGGCTGACAGGGGCTGGGAGAGGGAGATATGGAGAGTTATTGTTTAATGGGTATAGAGTTCCAGTTTTGTGAGATGAAAAGAGTTTTGGAGATGGATGCTAATGATGGTTGCACAACAGTGAAAGTACTTCATACTTCACTGAACTCTACACTTAAGTGGTTAAAATGGTAAGTTCTATATTATATGAATTCTACTACAGTGAGAGAGAGAGACTGATAATGATTAGCCAGAAACATGGGAAAAAGACCAGCTGTATATGCTCTCATGGAAGCCAAGGGAAAATAGCATTTCAAGACTGAGCAAAAAGCCAAGGATTGATAAACCCAAATGTTCCACAGAGGTTAAGTAAGATAATGACTAAAAGTGCCTATTGGTTTAGCAACCAAAAGGTTGTTAGTGATCTTGGTGATGACGATTTAAATCTCGTGGTCAAAGTGGAACCCAGCATGGAAGTTGAGGAGTGAGGGGGAAATGGAGGCGTGGAGAGGGCAGCTTTAAATAAGCCCTGAGATACTCGGCTATAAGAATGAGGAGAGAAAGGGGGAACTGTAAGGAAGAAGAGTCGATTCAAGGTGGAAGAGACTTGATCAGTTCAAATACTTCTGGGAAGAAGCCAGTAGAAGCGGTGTGTTGGGGTCTGGTAGAAGGTTACAGAGCAGGAGGCAACTGGCCAGGATACACCTCTCCATTGCAACAAGCAAGGAACAGAATAAGATGACTACCGTGCAGGTAAATGTGTAGGTTTGGGGGCAGGAGACTTAAATTCTTGTCTAATGGCTTCAATTACCCTCTGAAGTCAAGGACAAGGCCATCTGCTGAGGGAGGGAAGGTGGAAAGGTCAGAGATCTAAAGAAGCTGAAAAAGTATCGAAATTGCTGGTTTGTGAATAATGACAGAGTGCTGAGTAGGGAAGCAGAAGGATGATCTGGAAGCATTGACACCCGCTCAGGTGTGGAGGGCATGAATTTATAGTTGTGCTGATCTTCTAGGCAGGGTGCCTCTTCCCCCCGCCCCCCCAGCAGGGTTCAACAGTTCAAACAAGGCATATGTACGTGAGTAGATGAAAACTTTATAAGGGTTCCTTTTTGGGGAAACATGAAATGGATCTCAAGGACAATATGTTTACTTTCAAGTGGGCAAATGCTTTATTCTTTCTTTTTAAAATGTTGCACGAGCCAAATGACTGGGTTAAGAGCTGTTGATTGTTTGGTTTATGAGTTCGATATTTGTACAGGGATTGTAACTAACTCACGAGGGCCCCCTGTTGACAGAATAGATTGTTGGGGGCCACCCTTAATTAACAATTGATTGGTTCAGAATGAAACTTTGAACAGTTTATTGAGTAGTTTGGTGTCACATCTCCCATTCACAAACTTGTACTGCCTGTTATTGGTGGCGCCACAGGCAACTATTGCATTGTGTGAAGAAATAAAACTGCCAAACTGCTTGGCAAACCATTAATAAATTGTATATCCCTATAGGAGATTTCTGCCTTATACATAGAGCAACAGGATCTGGTTAAGAAATACTCATTTTTGCTAGCAGAAGTGTCACTTAAATTACTCTGAGGTTGACATATCTTATCACAATTTTCTTTACAAGTGGGTTGTGGTATGTGGAAAGAATGCTATTGATGTCTCATAGGCTGGTGCCTGGAATGCTTGTATATATTGAGGCCCCCTAATCAGGAAATATGTTTCTTCTACCTGTCTTCACTCCCTAAGTTTATTTTTCTGGCCTGAAAGTCATTAAAAAATAAAAGAATTAATGAACAAAGATAATGGGTATGAAGCCTATGACATTTCTTATCCCACTGATACCCCACAGCTTCAGAGCAGAGTTCTAAATGTTCTGCAATGATAAAAATGTTCTATCTATACCAACTATTTGCGGAGCCACTAGGCATATGTGCCCATTGAATATTTGAGATGTGGCTATGTGATTAAGGAATATTTTATTATTTTATTTTATTTTATTTTAATTCAATGTAAATAGCCACAGGTGGCCAGTGGTACTGTATTGGACCACCCATTTCTAGAAGCCAGATTAGACAGTACAGAAATTTTAAATGCAGCATACAAACAGAGCTAACCCAGGAAACTCACTCTGGTCTTTGATGGCCAAACAAGTCTGGCCTGGCCTCATCCTGCCATCAAGTTGGTTATAGCCTAGGGACGCTGGCCCATGTGAGGGTAAGCATGGGGGAGGGAGCAAGATCTGAAAACAACCTACTGCTAGGGAAGAGTCACCTTCATTTCTACCTGAATTTTGTCTCTGATACCTGAACACTGGAGTCCTGTGTACAAAGAAAAATGTGGGAGAGAGAACACACTTAATGCCTACTGCGTACAAATACCCAGCTAGCGACTTCACACATTAATGTCTCGGTTATCATATATGTCTGCTGTGAACCTTGTTTCTGCTTTTATAGAAATGAGAAAATTGAGTTTTCAGAGAGATGACTGGCTTGTTCAAGGCACATAGTAAGTGGTAGAGACATGATGCGAATCCAAGCAGGTGTGAATCCAAAGTTATTTCCACAAGCAGTACTCACAGACTTTAATTCCATGTGTGTGTGTGTGTGTGTGTGTGTGTGTGTTTAATCCAATTATCTCGGAAGTTGTACCTGTATGCCACCTCTCCTCCCTGCCCTCCCTACCCCCTACCACTTCAGTTATGTTGATTGTAGCTTACCCCTCCATAGAAATACAACTATTAGTGTCATAGATGTACAGTCATTCGGACTGACTCAAGAAATAAAGACAGATCCCAAGAGCTTAGTTACCATCACGGCAAAGTCTCAAGCTTCCTGGTACTTCTATATACTTATGATATATCTTATGAGAGGTAGGTTAGATTATCTACAGTCATCTAATCAGACATCTCCCAGAGTTCAAATGCTGCCTGCCTTCTCACATGTCTCTTACATGTATATTTTCTTCTACTTCTATGGCATTTCCAAAATTTCCACTGTTGAAAATAATGGTAGAAATCCTGAAAAGCAAACACCTATGATCCTACCCTAACAAATGCCTCCCTTCATATAATTTGACATAGTTGTAAGCATACCTTGTGCATACTTTAGGACACTGCTTTTTATTTCACTTTGTCATGAGCGGTTTCCATGCTGCCACACATATTCATGATCACAATGTTAATATCTATACAATGGTATTTAGAGTTGACTTACCATTATTATTCCGACCTTCCATTGTTTGATGTGTAGAGTCTGTTTAAAAACTAACTTCGGTAGGTTTTAAACTTATAGATCATAATTGGTTGGTTAATACTCCTGGCTGGAAGTCTCCTATCTGTGTGTTTCCACATCCCCTGTGAATAGTTATTATACTGTGGAATTCCTAATTGGATATTACCTTGGATTTTAAACAAATTTTTCACATACGTAATTTTTAACTTCTAAAACATGATATTCTCAAGAGCAACAGATGATGCATTCTATTTTAATTACCACCCCCTCTCCCAGACATTAGTTACATAATATATGCTTCTTGAATTCTGTGTAGTCTATAAAACTGGCTTGGGATCATGTTGCCCAGTGACTTGCGGATGACAGATTTTCAGCATCCCTTACCTCAAATATCATTCTGCTTAAAATGCATGCACTGACATGTTTGTCTCTGTTTTAAAGTTAGTCATGTTTGAGTCTTTAAGAAAGCCTTTCAAATGAATCACAGGTGATCAGGTTGATATCAAACTATATTAGGTAACATGAACAGTCAAGGTTAGAATAAGCCTCAGAGTGCCTCCCTAGAGGACTAAATTCTAGGCCATGATGATTTTTTATTTTCCAATACTTCATACTTCTGCTTTGGAATATGGTGTTAAACCTTTACTGGACCATGACGTTTCAAACTGCTGAGATGTTGTTCTGTTATTTTTCAAGGCAATGACTAGGCTATATAATACCTGCCTGGTAGAGTTTCTGTCATGGGATTCTTGTGTCTCTAACTTTACTTTTGCTCTTGGGGAGAGATATGTTTCAGATTTGTGTGAGGTAATGCCACTCACGCAACATTACTTTGGCTTATAAGCTGGATCGAACCATTAGCATCTTTTTATGGTGCCTGGCTTAGAAACTTTGCTTGGCCTGTCAAAAAATATGAACTGAGTGCTTGGAACATTGTGTAATTACACCGTAACAATGCTATACAGGCGTCTTGAAAGAAGAATATCCAACCACTCTTACCACCTGATCAAGAAAACAATGTATAATAAAAATTGCCTAACTCAGGCACACTATTTTTTAAGCTGCATCTCATCAAAACATTGATATTTTTATTGTATAGTAAGATATCAAAACATGAAACATTTGCTTTTAAAAGTTAATCCCACTTAGGTAAAATTATTTTGGACTTCAGGGTAAAAATATCAATAGTAGATAAAATTTTGGTTGAAAAAACTGACATTGCTGGCTCAGAGAACAATCATTTGTACAGAACTCAGATGTTTTTAAGTGATACAGAATTTTGGCCATCTTAGGATGCTCATAAAGACTTCAGAAGAGGCAGACTTTGAGCTGAGGCTACCTTTGTAAAATATGAGTACATTAAAAAAAAAAAAGGAAAAAGGACACTGCAGGCAACAGTCAGAAGATACAAGGAACAGAGCATAACCCCTCTCAATGGGGTAAGGGGATGACTGATTCTTTAATGTGATAAATGGAGGATTAAGAAGAAAGACAAGCTGGGCTCTAACTGCACCAATTCCCAAATACCAGACTGTTATTTAAACTTTACATTTTAGATAGTAGGAAATATTGAACATGATGCAATACTCTATGGAAAAATTAGTTTTAAGATGGTAGTCTACACGGTTGTTTCCCTTCTCTCCAGATCTTCAATTGAAATAAAAGTTAAAAAAAATAAAAGCATGGCAATTCTGGAAACATGAATGAGGACCAGAATTGACAAACGTCTAGAAGATAGAAAGAGATAGGACTATATTGCTAGCTAATTTTTTAATCAAAAGAAAAATGAAAAAAGAACAGATGAAATCATTCACAGAATTATTATAATCCAGATAAAATAATTCTGAGGATAGACGAAAACAACAAAAAAATCTAATTACTATCCTTAGACGGTATGAAAAGTATTGCATCTATTAAACTTCACTACCCCCTTTTCAAAAGAAGAGTAGCTATGGATAAGAAGCAGTTAGAAAACATGAGTTTCTGCAAACTAAAAATCAAGAGAAAGACTTCCTGAATGTAGCTAAAGAGTATTCCAGAGTATAGAGCAAAATATGAAAAGATGGAAAATGTAAGAAAAGTATTAGTGATATGGAAAGATGATCTTGAAGTTCAAGATTAAGAAGAGTCCTTAAAGGAAAAGTAGAGACATTGGAGAGAAAGAAATAAAGACATAAGGATTCAGATTAAGAGAGGCCACTGACCATTGAGTAAAATAAATATAAAAATCCCAAACCCGTGTTGGTGAAAGTTCAGGATAAAAGAGATTTAGAGCTTCTGGGGTGAAAAGTCAGACAATGAGAGCATTACCCACAGAAGAGTGATCACCTGAATGGCATAAACTTTGATACATAATACTGGAGGCTGGGAGACAGTGGAACCATGTGTTCAAAGTTCAGAGGGGATTGATTTTGAAACCATGGTTCTGTACTCAGCCCAACTAAGAATAAAGTATGAGAACAAATAGACATTTTCAGACAAGAAAAGCCTTGAAAACTTCTCTTAGCCTCTCAAAAAACAACTTGAAGATGTAGTCCAGGGAAATACAAGAGAATAAAATAAAGGATAAATTAACATCCAAAAAATTATGGAACTAATGGAAGAGTCCAATTATAAGGAATATCAGGATGCCAGCAGTAATATCAAATCAGTTGATCCAAATTAGAGAGTGGGTTCCATGATGAATGTCTTACAGAAAAAAAAAGTCATTCTATTATATATATCTAGATTTAGAATCTGAGTGTTTTTTATCATAAGATGATGGTATATATTTCTTCTGTCCAAAAAAAAAAATTGTTAAAATGTCTAGGAAAAATAAACTATATAGTATAGAAATATAGAGAGATAGATAACACATCTATGTATTTAACATACCTGTTAAAATTCAAGTTCAGTCTTAAAATGAGATATATTTTGGAACAATTAGTGGCCTGTGAAAAAAGATAATTCATTTGACCTTGATGTTTTTGTTATCTTATTATTTTGACTGCAAGATTGCAAGATTTAATGACATATTTATTTCTCTACAGAAGGTAATACCACTTGAGTTTGGAGAGAATAAGAAATTACATAATCATAAATGCCATTTACTAGATTTCAAGTTTAGAAACAACCTATAGTCAAAACAAGGAAGACTTGACTACAGTCATAGAACATAATGTAAATATAAAGGATAAAGGAGACATAATGGTAAAACCATGCAAATTAAAAGTGGAAAGTAGAGAAGAAACATATAAAATGAAGAGTTAATAAGTAATATTCCTTGGAATGAGTCAAGAAATTTTAAGAATATTGCTTGAAATTGTAAAGGTAACCACTGGAACAACTATAAATATTCACAATAATTGAGAGGAGAAAGTTAATAGAAGTATGTTGAATTTCTTTTATAGTAGAAAATAGATACTATGTTGATAAATCAAGAATAAAATGGCTGAATTTTTACAGATACAATTGTAACCTCACAAGAGCTAAACATAGTTTAAAAAAACATTAACTACACATTTAATATTATACATTCTGTAGTCCTCTGATGCTTAACGTGTGCATATTACTTTTATAAACTACAAATAACTATTCATATATATATAGAATGGATTGGAAGGAAAGAGCTTAGCCAGGAAGACTCCCAGAAGCTATAACATTTCTCTGCCTCTCAGGGGACACAGATTTGATGGAAACGAAACAAACAAACAAAAAACAAAACAAAAACCCAAAACAAACAAACAATAAATTTTGAGGCAATTTGAGAAGAATTGATAGCATTTGGTGGTTGTGCAGATATTTGAATAGGACAGGTTTTTTAAAAAAGGATGAAGCAAAGATATATGATATTTTCACACTTCACAAATACCTTTGCAAGGTAATCTACACTGAAGCTACTGACAAAGTGATACCCAGGATAATATACTTATTTTTAAACTTATCATTACCTTGCTGTTTCTTACCCAGTGGTATGTCTCCAGGCTAGTTGAAAAGTGAAAATGTAGCATTTTATTAGGTGATATTTATAATATGGTCGAATATTTATCATAATAAGAATATGATAACCCAAATATTTTTTATTTAATCATAAATGCCAAATACATTACACTAAAGAACCACTATAGGCTACAGTAAAGAATAAGTTAATAACATCATTTTTTGGTCAAAACTTTCATATACACAACCAAGAATTGATGCTTCAGGCTAACAGTGTATACTGTTAGATCAGATCTCTTTCAATGATTTGATTTGTGGCAGAGAGAAAGTGCTCACATTTTATTACATTAGAAGTTCTCAAAGTCCCAGGACTCAGAATATTTGTTGATTGTTGAGTTTTCAGTAAGCTTCTAATCTTCCTCTGCTACCATGAGCTGGAATTTTTTTTTTTTTTTAATTTATTTATGGCTGTGTTGGGTCTTCGTTTCTGTGCGAGGGCTTTCTCCAGTTGTGGCAAGTGGGGACCACTCTTCATCGCAGTGCGCGGGCCTCTCACCATCGCGGCCTCTCTTGTTGCGGAGCACAGGCTCCAGACGCGCAGGCTCAGTAATTGTGGCTCACGGGCCCAGCTGCCCCGCGGCACGTGGGATCCTCCCAGACCAGGGCTCGAACCCGTGTCCCCTGAATTGGCAGACAGATTCTCAACCACTGCGCCACCAGGGAAGCCCCCATGAGCTGGAATTTTAGCGTCTTCCTGGGCTTGATCCTATTTACTAAAGGTTTTTACATAAATTACGAACTCTTCAGGTCCCTCTTCCTTCATTCACACCCTGACCTCATCCCTCACTCATGGAATATCCTTTGCAATTATTTGCTGAAATCTTTTGACTATAAATGCCACTTTTTATAGACTGCAGTAGAACAAAGCATTTTATACAAATAAACATTTTAGTTCTGATAACTACATAACTTGCTTTTCTTTAGCAAATGAAAACAAGAATCTCAAGATTAATAAAATTTACTAAGATCTGTGGAACAGGATCCAAAAGTTCACTTAACCTCCATTTCCCATTTTGGAAAGAATTATAATCGTGTGTAAAATTATGCAGAAAATTTGGCTCTTATATTTGCCTGACATTCGAAAGGAATCAGGAAAATGTCTTTTCAGTAAATTTAGTATCTTTATACCACAGACAATATTATGGACAGCAGCACCTCTCATCACTATAAGGCACTGTCTTTTGCCAGGTAACATCAGTGTGAAGAGGCTCTGAGAGTTTGGACAGATTCTTTTTGTTTGGGGTTGTGGTTGGGTTTTTTCCCTCCATGTTGTAAATGGCTAGAGTGATGAATTTAAAGGGTGGAAGTATGTGATTCTTTGGCTTGGAGGAGGGGAAATGGAGAAAATAAAATAAAAGTAATCCAGGTTAATTATACATTTTAGAACCACATAATTAGGAAACATCGGAGGTTATTCTTAAATCTTCTTAGTGAAATCAAGCATCTTGCTTTAACACTAGCAAAGCCATATTTCTTCTCTTGATCTGAATGTGTCCTTTATATAGTATTTGTACAAAGCATGACATAAGCATGGATTTGCAGCTGTTTCGTAACCGCTGTGAAGTTTATTGGCTCAGCTCCACAGCACTGTGTCCAAACTTCAGGAACACTCCTCAGATATTGCAAATGTGGGAGGAGGCCATTTGTGGAATGATTTACTTCACCCTGAGTTGAGTGTTTTGCATGCAGAATGTGAGGCTGCTGTTTAACAGGTTGTGTCCAAATGTAAGTGACCAGCCAGAGAGCCTTTTTTTTGGACCTGTCATCCAGCCTCAGAACTTACCCTTTGAGGAATTTTGAATGTTCTAACCAGCAGTAGGAAATAGCAACCCTACAATTCTTTATTTCTTCTAAGCAATAATCGCCTTATGAATTTTTAAGCTGATATTTTAATTTGCTGAAAGCAGAGTGATTTGGACTTCAGTGATGTAATCTGATTAGTCAGAACAATTGTGAAGATGAGATGGCAGTAGCTGAATGTTCCTGGCTCTCTCTCCTCGTCCTGGATAGACAGTGACTCTGCGAGGACAACTCAGATACTGTTACATTTACATCATAATTCATCTGACCAAGTTGATCTCGTCTTCCGAGCTGTGTGATGAAGCAAGCTGAGTTATTTTAAAGTCGTAGCTTAGAGGTCTCGCAGTCCCACTGAACCTAGTCCAATACAATAATCACATGGAAGAATCTATTTCTACAGGAACATTTGTAAAGGACTCACAATCGGAACGTTTACGTGTTTCTCTCTGCTAATTACATGCAGAGGAAGTCTTTTCTTCTGCTGATACCAGGAGGCAGAACTAGCATTCCTGGTTAAGAGTTAACCAGGTTAAATTCCTCTCTTGCCATAATGTGGTGGAGGTTACGTTTCTAAGGGTAGTTAGATTGTGTAGAGCCTTAAGCGCCAAAAGTAAAACGTGGAATTTTCATCCTGAACGTGATAGGGAGCCATTGAAGACTTTTGGAAAAGAAGGGAGAAAAGGTAGATTTCGTGTCGATATGTCAGAAGCACGGAGAGGAGCATCAGGAAGCAAGGAAACCCCTCCAGAGTCTCTCAAGCCAGGCATAACGTCCACAGTAGGGGTGTCAGAAGTGGGGGAGGAGAGGGAGGGGCATAAATGCCACACTGTGAAGTGAACAAGTAAGTGACCGAATCAGAGAGATGGGGAGGAAGGGTGGGCAAAAAGCTGAGGATTCAAAACTGATTGCTGGATTTGAGTCTGTTCAAGCAGGAGATGCGGAAAGAGAGGGAGCCAAGTAGGGGAGAATCTTCCTCGTTAAATGCACTGTGAATTGTCCAAACCAATGGCGCCTACCTAATTTCTGCTTCTGCCTCTGGTCTGCTTCTTCAGTAAGTGAAAGAAGGCGGCGATGTCTGTAGACACCACACCACATTTTTATGAGGTACTTCTGGAAACCTGAGTGGAGATTTGATTTTTTGAGTTGCTCTCATGACAACTGTCCATCAGGAAAACTGGCTCGTCAGCACACAGGCCTATTCTTTGCTGCTGACATTTCTGTCACTACCGCATGGGGTCAGGTGTGTTCTCCCTCCCTCCCCGGAAATATTGGGCAGCTTTGAAGAAAAATCGGTGTCACCCGAAACCCTTCACCAACATCTGTCCCCTCCTTTCCCTGTGCTGTGGTGAGTCAGGAACTTCTGTGTGGCTTTGCCATCCGTCAGGGCTCCAGGTATGAAAAAGGACAGGTTCCCTCTATTTGTAAATTCCCAAGCCAGCTTGGGGTGTGGCTGGGCGTAGGGCAGGATTCCTCTCAGGGATACTCACCAACCTCTACCTCAGTTGTCTCCAACTAGTCATGGAGTCCTATGACTGATGGCATGAACTTTAGGTTCTGAGTCATTCAAGGGTCTTAAGCCTTTCATCATTGAAAATCAGACTTCTGAGGCTCACAAACGTCTTCAGCTTATCCTATTTGCCATGGGATTAAAAGTCTATTTTGAAAGTTAGCGCTTCAGCCCTGATTATTTTCTTCCCTGGAATTCCTGCTGTAACAACCCCATGCTGAAGAAATGGGGAGTAAGAAGGTGAAGCAGGGTGTGTGTGGCAGAATGCATTTCCCAAAGCTGGCTACCACAGTACATCCACATGTTTCCCTTACAGTGTGATATTGATATTCCTCCCACTGAGCATATCAGTGAAGTCAATATCCCTTCCTCTTGAATCGTGATGGACTTCAGTGGTTGCCTTGACCAGCAAAGTATGACAGAAGTTATGGTCTGTGACTTCTAAGACTAGATTTAAAACTGCCATGCCCTTCTGCCCTCTCTTTAGGGATCAGAGTGCTGGGAACCCAGCCGCCATGCTGTGAGGGAGCCCAGGCCACAAGGAATGGTCTGTGTAGGTGTTCTGCCAGAGACCCAGCTGAGGTCCCAACCAAAAGACAACATCAACCACCAGTTGTGAGACTGAGGAAGCATTAAGATGACTTCAGTAGTCAGCCACCTGCTAATTACAATTGTGTGAGAGATAAGTGACAACCACCTAGCTGAGCCCAGTCAGCCTCCAGAATAACAAGAGATAATAAAATGATTGCTGTTACAAATTGGAAAAGAAGAAGTAAAACTGTCACTGTTTGCACATGACATGATACTATACATAGAGAATCCTAAGGATGCCACCAGAAAACTACTAGAGCTAATCAATGAATTTGGTAAAGTTGCATGATACAAAATAAATGCACAGAAATCTCTTGCATTCCTATACACTGATAACAAAAGATCAGAAAGAGAAATTAAGGAAACAATCCCATTCACCATTGCAACAAAAAGAATAAAATACCTAGGAATAAACCTACCTAAGGAGGTAAAAGACCTGTACTCAGAAAACTATAAGACACTGATGAAAGAAATCAAAGATGACACAAACAGATGGAGAGATATACCATGTTCTTGGATTGGAAGAATCAATATTGTGAAAATGACTATGCTACCCAAAGCAATCTACAGATTCAATGCAATCCCTATCAAATTACCAGTGGTATTTTTTACAGAACTAGAACAAAAAATCTTAAAATTTGTATGGAGACACAAAAAAACCCCGAATAGCCACAGCAGTCTTGAGGGAAAAAAAATGGAGCTGGAGGAATCAGACTCCCTGACTTCAGACTATACTACAAAGCTACAGTAATCAAGACAATATGGTACTGGCACAAAAACAGAAATATAGATCAATGGAACAGGATAGAAAGCCCAGGGATAAACCCACACACCTATGGTCAACTAATCTATGACAAGGAGACAAGGATATACAATGGAGAAAAGACAGTCTCTTCAATAAGTGGTGCTGGGCAGGGAGATCAGCTCGGTGCTTTGTGACCACCTAGAGGGGTGGGATAGGGAGAGTAGGAGGGAGGGAGATGCAAGAGGGAAGAGATATGGGAACATATGTATATGTGTAACTGATTCACTTTGTTATAAAGCAGAAACTAACACACCATTGTAAAGCAATTATACTTCAATAAAGATGTTTAAAAAAAGTAAGTAAATAAGTGGTGCTGGGAAAACTGGACAGCTACATGTAAAAGAATGAAATTAGAACACTCCCTAACACCATACACAAAAGTAAACTCAAAATGGATTAGAGACCTCAATGTAAGACCGGACACTATAAAACTCTTAGAGGAAAACATAGGAAGAACACTCTGACATAAATCACAGCAAGACCTTTTTTGACCCACCTCCTAGAGTAATGGAAATAAAAACAAAAATAAACAAATGGGACGTAATGAAACTTCAAAGCTTTTGTACAGCAAAGGAAACCATAAACAAGATGAAAAGACAATCCTCAGAATGGGAGAAAATATTTGCAAATGAATCAATGGACAAAGGATTAATCTCCAAAATATATAAACAGCTCAAGCAGCTCAATATTAAAAAAACAAACAACCCAATCCAAAAATGGGCAGGAGACCTAAATAGACTTTTCTCCAAAGAAGACATACAGATGACCAAGAAGCACATGAAAAGCTGCTCAACATTACTAATTATTAGAGAAATGAAAATCAAAACTACAATTAGGTATCACCTCACACCAGTTAGAATGGTCATCATCAGAAAATCTACAAACAACAAATGCTGGAGAGGGTGTGGAGAAAAGGGAACCCTCTTGCACTGTTGGTGGGAATGTAAATTGATACAGCCACTATGGAGAACAGTATGGAGGTTCCTTAAAAGACTAATAGAATTACCATATGACCCAGCAATCCCACTACTGGGCATATACCCAGAGAAAACCATAATTCAAAAAGACACATGCATCCCAATGTTCATTTCAGCACTATTTACAATAGCCAGGTCATGGAAACAACCTAAATGCCCATTGACAGATGAATGGATAAAGAAGATGTGGTACATATATACAATGGAATATTACTCAGCCATAAAAAGAAACAAAATTGGGTCATTTGTAGAGACGTGGATGGATCTAGAAACTGTCATACAGAGTGAAGTAAGTCAGAAAGAGGAAAACAAATATCGTATATTAACGCATATATGTGGAACCTAGAAAAACGGTACAGATGAACCGGTTTGCAGGGCAGAAATAGAGACACAGGTGTAGAGAACAAATGTATGAACACCAAAGGGGGTAAGTGGCTGGGGGGTTGGTGGTGGTGGGATGAATTGGGAGATTGGGATTGACATATATACACTAATATGTATAAAATAGATACCTAATAAGAACCTGCTGTATAAAAAATAAATAAAATAAAATTCAAAAAAAATTATGGCCCCAGTACACAAAGTGGGAACCTAGCTTTATATCTCAAAATATTACTTTGTAAATCTTAGTACCTCCATTACGGATGAAGAAACTGAGGCTGGGAGAAGTAATTGTCCAAGGTTACTCAACTTGTAAGAACCGGCGTCTAGTTTCAAATCCAAGTCTGTATGAATCCAAACCATGACCTCTTTCCACTTCTCTTCTGTGAAAAATATAGTAAATGTACAATTTATACTACACTTTATGTTCTAATTGAGATATAGTTGACATAACATACTAGTTTCAGGTGTACGGCACAGCAATCCAATATTTGTATACATTGTGACATGATCACCATAGTAAGTCTAGTTAACATCCGTCACCACACAGTTCCAAATATTTTTCTTGTGTTGAGAACTTTTAAGATGTACTCTCTTAGCAACTTTCAAATATACAATACAGTATTATTAACTATAGGCACCGTGCTGTACGTTACATCCCCAGCACTTACTTATTTTGTAACTGGAAGTTTGTACCTTTTGGCCCCCTTCACCCATTTAACCCACCCCTCACCCCCCACCTCTGGCAACCACCAATCTGTTCTTTGTGTCTATGAGTTTGAATTTGTCATTTTGTTGGGGGTTTTTTTCCACGTATAATTGAGATTATATGGAATTTGTCTTTCTCTGTCTGACTTATTTCACTTAGCATAATGCCCACAAGGTCCATCCGTGTTGTTGCAAATGGCAAGGTTTCCTTCTTCACTATGGCTGAATAATATTTGTGCGTGCGTGTGTGTGTGTGTGTGTGTGTGTGCGCGCACTCACGCATGCTCATGCAAGCCAGTTTTCTTTATCCATTCATCTGTTGATTAACACTCTGGTTGCTTCCATGTTTTGGCTATTGTAAATAATGCTGCTGTAAATATGGAGGTGCACATATCTTTTAGAGTTAATGTTTTTGTTTCCTTCAGGTAAATACCCAGAGTGTAATTGTTAGATCATATGGTGATTCTATTTTTAATTTTTTAAGGAAACTCAATACTGTTTTCCATAGTGGCTGCACCAGTCTTACTTTCCCACCAACGGTGCATGAGCATTCCCTTTTCTCCAAAGTCTCACCAACGCTTATTTTTTTTATAATAGCCATTCTAACAGGTGTGAGGTGATATCTCATTGTGATTTTGATTTGCATTTCCCTGATGATTAGTGATATTGAGCATCTTTTCATGTACCTGTTGGTCATCTGGATGTCTTCTTTGGAAAAATGTCTATTCAGATCCTCTGCCCATTTTTTAAAAACCATGTTGCTGGTTTTTTTCCTATTGAGTTGTATGAGTTCCCTATATATTTTGGTTATTAACCCCTATCAGATGTATGATTTGCAAGTATTTTCTCCCATCTGGTAGGTTGCCTTTTCATTTTGTGGATGGTTTCCTCTCCTGTGCAGAAGTTTTTTAGTTTGATGCAGTCCCACTTATTTGTGCTTTTGTTACCTATGTTTTTGGAGTCAAATTAAAAAAATCACCACCAAGACTGATGTCAAGGAGCTTACTAACTATGTTTTCTTCTGGGAGTTTTATAGTTTCAGGTCTTATGTTCAAGTCTTTAATCCATTTTTAAAAATTAATTAATAAATTAATTTTGTGTGTGTGTGTGTGTGTGTGTGTGTGCCTGCATTGGGTCTTCGTTACTGCATGCGGGCTTTCTCTAGTTGCGGCGAGTGGTGGCTACTCTTCGTTGAGGTGCACAGTCTTGTTATTGCAATGGCTTCTCTTGCTGCAGAGCATGGGCTCTAGGCACGCGGGCTTCAGTAGTTGTGGCTCACGGGCTCTAGAGCACAGGCTCAGTAGTTGTAGCACACAGGCTTATTTGCTCCGTGGCATGTGGGATCTTCCCAGACCAGGGCTCGAACCCATATCCCCTGCATTGGCAGGCGGATTCTTAACCACTGCGCCACCAGGGAAGTCCCTTTAATGCATTTTAAGTAAAGTTTTGTTTATAGCATAAGATAGTGATCCAGTTTCATTCTCTTGCATGTGGCTGTCCAGTTTTCCCAACACCATTTATTGAAGAGACTGTCTTTCCCTATTGTGTATTCTTGGCTCCCTTGCATAAATTAATTGACCACGTATTTATGGGTTTATTTCTGGGCTATATATTCTGTTCCACTGATCTTTGAATCTGTTTTTATGCCAATACCATACTGTCTTGATTACTATAGCTTTGTAATATTGTTTGAAATTGAGACGCATACCTCCAGCTTTGTTCCTCTTTCTCAAGCTTGCTTTGGTTATTTGGGGTCTTTTGTGGTTTCATACAAATTTTAGGATTGTTTATTTCTGGGGAAAATGCCATTGGCAGTTTGATAGGGATTATATTGCATCTGCAGATTGCTTTGGATAGTATGGACATTTTAACAATATTCTTCCAATCCACAACATGGAATATCTTTACATTTATTTGCATATTCTTTAATTCTTTCAATTTCTTTCATCATACTTTCCAATGTACACGTCTTTCACCTCCTTGGTTAGATTTATTCCTTTATTTTATTATTTTTAATGCAATTGTAGTGGGATTGTTTTCTTAACAGTTCATTATTAGTGTATAAAAATGCAACAGGTTTTTGTATATTGGTTTTGTATCCTGCAACTTTTCTGGATTTATTAGTTCTAACAGTTTTTTTGGTGGAGTCTTTGGGGTTTTCTATGTACTATATCATGCTATCTGCAAATAGTGACAGTTTTACTTCTTCCTTTCTGATTTGGATGCCTATTATTTATTTTTATTGCCTAACAGTATACTATATTAATTCTAAAGTGCTATCTTCAGTAAGGAAGATACCGTCTCCCCAACCCCACCTCAAAAACACACCTACTGCAGCTCTAATTTTTTTTAATCCTAGAGAAATATTCAGTGGCCTGGCTTGGGTCACAGACCTAACCTTGAACCAATCTTTAGGTCCGGGAGGATGGAATATTATAATTGGCAAGCTTTACTAGAATCACAAGGTTTGAAGGAATAGTTCCCAGAAGAAGGAGGGGAAGACAAAAATAATAGAAATGCACTAGACATGCTTTTTGCACTACATGCCATTATGTCTCATTCATATTGATTCCATTGCTGCCTCTTTGAAGGCTGATAACATCCTCATTGAAGAGACTGGAGGTGGGCCTTTGGGGGAGGGTATGAAAGGCAGGCTGTGTGAGGAGTTAATCCCAAGAATTGATCTCGCTCTCTCAGCTTGCTGTTAACTCATCGTGGTTCCCTATATGTTAAGATCCCTTTGGATTTCCTAGGGGTCTGATTCCTTCACATAGAAATTAAGTGGAAGCTACTTGAAGGTGACCCTTCATGCTTTCATGTGCTATACTCTGTAGTTGGACCCCTCATGCTCATGCCCTATAGCGAGTGTGAATTGAGGAAAGATACTTGGCATTATAAGCTCTTGAGTAAACAAAACATAAGTGCTAATTAAAACATTTCTGATGGAGAATTAGATCTTAATTCATGATTTCCAGTTGCATTCTCTCTCTCTCTTTTTTAATGAAGCTTTTTAAATTTTCTTTTTAAAAATTTTATTTGGATGAGGTCAGAAATTGGGGAATTTCTCTTCCATTACTCACTCTGCTTCCCAGCTGCTGGCCTCATGTTCCCCTGACATGCTTTTGAGGAGCCACCCGTGAGCCATAGTTCTGCCCCACACACACCAGCCTTGTCAGAGAAGCCCCAGGCTCAGGAAAATCCTCCCTCCCAGTGTCCCTACCATTGGTGGCCTAGGTCCTGAGTAGCTCTGAAACTCTAGAGGCCACTGGTACCTGTTAGAACTCCTGTCTTCCCGTCCCTCCACCTTGGCTTTGAATTCATATTAAGGAGTCTCTTTACTCAGTTGGTACTTTTTAATATCAAAATCAGAAATAAAGTCCAGTGGGCTAGTTAACTTTTGAGAGCCCTAAGGAAATTGTCTCTTGAAAGTTTGTGAGCCTTCTGGAAGATAATTTACTTGTTAATGGTACCTAGAGTCTCTTCCTTTCCTTTGCCCCTCAACTGAGCCCAAGGTGCCTTTTATCCTTTCTCAGTTGTCCTACCCAGTCCGTTCATCAAGATCTGTTTTGTTTAAACGTGGAAATAAAATAGGGGAAGGAAGTAAAGGAATTTCATGAACTTGGGCATGGACACATTTCAGTAAATGTTCAGTAAGAACATTCGACTAGGCATGTCTAGCGTTGGAGGGTTGAATTGTCACAGTCTTAGCAGAGTGAAAATGAAAGCAGATTTCAGCTTTGAAAACAATTACCAAAAAATGCCTGTGGTCTCCTCTGCCCTCCAGAAGATATCAAAGAAATATATATTGATGGTTGAGGCTTACTCAGAAAAAGAAAATAGTTAATCGCTATAAATAAGGGTAAGAAAATTAATTTTCCCTATTAATCACATATACCGCTAACCCCCAATCCTGGTATCTCTTCCTCCCTCCCTCTCCCTTTTCCTTAACCATAATTTTTTTTTAATATATTTTATTTTATTACTTATTTATTTATTTTGGCTGTGTTGGGTTTTCGTTGCTGTGGGCAGGCTTTCTCTAGTTGCGACGAGCGGGGGCTGCTCTTCGTTGCGGTGCGCGGGTTTCTCATTGCGGTGGCTTCTCTAGTTGCAGAGCACGGGCGCTAGGTGCGCGGGCTTCAGTAGTTGTGGCACGCGGGCTCAGTAGTTGTGGCCCACGGGCTCTAGAGCGCAGGCTCAGTAGTCGTGGCGCACGGGCTTAGTTGCTCTGCAGCATGTGGGATCTTCCCGGACCAGGGCTCGAACCCGTGTCCCCTGCTTTGGCAGGCGGATTCTTAACCACTGCGCCACCAGGGAAGTCCTCCTTAACCATAATTTACAACTCCTATCCTTCCAGTCTCCATCCCTTACTGCCATGAATAGTGCTCTCCTATCCTGTCTCTCATCCCCACCCACCTTATTCTCTCTTTCTCCACCCTTTTCCTGGCGTTAATTCCTCGCTCCCTAGACTGAATTGCCTTCAGGGCAGCAATCTACCTTCTCTTGCTTCTGTGTCCTGCTGTCTCATCCCTGCTGCTCCCCTAGATTCTAGATTCTCCCCTAGATTCTGCATTCTTGCACCCAGGTTTTGTCAGACCCTAGCGGAAGGCAGCCTGAGCTAGTGAACAAGGATGACAGCTTTGACGCCTGGCGGGTGTGTTCACGCCCAGCTTTCCCACTTCCTGGCTGATGAACTAGCTAAGTTATTTAACTAGCTGCCTCCTCTGACAAACAGGATTTAAAATCCCCCTTTCCTATAAGTTTCTGTGAGGATTAAAAATACCTACCCAATTGAAACATAGCACTTGGTCCCTAAAAAGTACCCAGTAAATATTAGGTGTTGCTATTATCATTGTCTTTGTTGCTGGAGAGGATTCCGCATCTGGACCAATAGATACTGTGAAGCCTGCTGCAGAGTGATGGCTCCTAACTTTGGTTTTAAGCCAAAGTCCTCACAATGGCTGTTCAAAGCCCTGTACATTCTGGTCACTGTGATCTTTTCGACCCTCACCTCCTACAACCACCCTCCTACCCCACAACACACACATCACACACTCAAGTGTAAGATTCACGAGGGCAGAGAATTTTGCCTGTTTTGTTCATTTCTGTCTCTCCAGCACCCGTTATTCCTAGCATGTAGTAGGTGTTCAGTAAATCCGTGTTGAGTGAATGACCGAGCCCCAGTACAAATATCATGGCCTCGGTGAAGCTTTTCCTGTCTCTCCAGTCATGGTTGCTCTCTTTTCTATATTCTTGTGCTACTTAATACATTCTTCAATTATAACATTTATCACATTGTATTTTTATGGAAAACATATTTAAAGCTCTTCAGTTTAACCAGATGGTATAATTCAGAAGCACATTTTTACTTAATAGAGTGAAACCTTAAATTGCACAGATTTGATTGATTGATTACAGAAATCATAATGTTCTGCAAGTTTGTGAATTGCGTTCCCATCATGTTCTGTGAGTTATTCCACAAAATTAAGTCCAACCTTGAGAAAATCCAAGAAAAAGCAAATTAGAAAGCAAATTCCAACACACAGAGAAATCTTCCCTTAAGCAATGGCACGTTCTATATTTTGACATTACAGAAACCTCGCTATTTTACTAGCAAATGGGAAGGAGGCTTGCAAAACCCTGCCTTGTGGACATATCGGCATTAGCTATAATTGTGGCTGATAAATAATCTGCAAAGACAAGTAAATCTCAAAAGTCAATCCTGGAAGGGTCCACTTGCTCAGGTTGGTTTTGAAGGAGGGCATTCTTCATCTGGGGGAAAACATTTACCAATTTTTCTTAAATAAAATGCTATTACTAAAAGCCAGGAGGCATATACATATTATAGAATGCTCATCAGATCTAAAGGAAGAACTAATAAAATCTTCTATGCCTCAGGGTTAAAGTAGCGAGCAAGGACCACTCTCAAGTACATCTCTATGCCACTGATGTTATTTCAGAGCCAACACCACTGGCTGGCCAATCATGTATTTATTCACTGCTATCATTTTGGGTGTGGAGCATATTTTAAGCCACTGATTGATAACCTGTCCCTGCCATTCCCTACTGGAAAATACCAAGACATACATACGCATGGGAAGATTACTTGTCCCAGGGCAGCAGTGGTGACTGCTAAGTGGAATCTTCTGTCTGCATTCAGAGGCGATAACAATCTAAGGAAGCTCCCCCTCCTCCATCTAAGGTGGTGTGACAGCTGTGAATGCCTTTGACAGCAGTGATTATCAGCTTCAGTGAACACATTTTAACTTGGAAAAGGCATTCGTGATGAGTAGGTACTGCTGGGATGGAATCGGGATTAGCATCCATTCTTGGCTAATGATTTCACATCTTCTCTGCTGTTGTATTTTGGATTTCTCAAATCCAAGGCAATGCAAAATCCCTGTTTTAGACAAATCTCACATGTTGCAGAAATAGACAATGATTTCTGCCAAGATGCAATTATCGTTGCTCTCTGGCCTAAACCTCAAGAGAAACGGGACTGTGCTATAACCTAGGAACTTGGAAAATTAAAATCTGGGTTGGTGCCCAGTTCCATCTTCCTTGATTGGGCCTGTGGACTGGGACGGCGGCTGGTTTCCTTTTTCGCTCGTTGCTCTGGCTCTGTGTCTGCTGGGTCTGCCTTAGTAATCCTGCTCTCCAAACACACATTTTAAATATTCGTTTGACTTTCTGGGGGAAGGGTGGGTCTTGACCCCATAGAAGGGGACACATCTGGTGCCTAACAAGTGCTCGTTAATGAACATATTGGCTCCTCCAATACTGCCGAGAGCTTTTTAGTGCAAATACTTGTTGATGCTAGTTAGTTGCTGACAATATATACATGACCCGTAATTTAATGTCACCTCATTCCTTCAGTATCTTTGTTAGGTCAGAATACTAGTGATCTTGCTAAGAATTACAGTTTCCCTACTTGTTGAAGATTTCTTTATTTTCTTCAGTAGTCACTGATGGGTCTGATCTGAAATTCAATCTCTTAAAAATACCTTTGAGAGCACCTTATCAAATCCAGTCAACACTTCTGTGCCCTTATCTGTTTCTTGTTTGTTTTTTTGGGCGCGCCTTGCAGCATGCAGGATCTTCGTTCCCCAACCAGGGATTGAACCTGTGCCCCCTGCAGTGGAAGCATGGAGCCCTAACCACGGGACCGCCAGGGAATTCCCGTTCTCTGCCCTTGTCTGATTCAAACGTTCTGTGACATTTGGCCCTAGAGACACCTCCCTCCTCTCTGATACCCACTTCTCCCCTGGGCCCAGTGAAACCACTCCTTCTTGTGATTGGCCCCATCAGGCCAAATCCTTTGCCGTCTCTTTGCAGGCTTCTTTTTTATCACTTAGCTTTTAGAGAGTTCCATCCCAGGCCTTCTCTTTCTCCCTGAGTGAGGGCATCCACACCCTCAGCTTCAATGATCACCCATGAGACAATTTCCTCCAAATCATATGTATCTCCAAGTCAAACATATACGTTCAAAGACCCACATGTTCCCTTATTCAACAAATACTTAACGAACACCCACTGTGTGTGAAGCCTGGTGACCAATCATTGTCACCACTAGGATGTCCTGTAGGTACTTCTCTATGTCCAAAACACGCTATGAGAATCTCTCTTCCCGAAGGACAATTCAATCTGTATTTGCCATCTTGATGAATGATACCGTTATCCCCTTGGTCACCCAAGCCACAAACTTAGGATTCACTTGAAATATCTTTCTCCTTCACTGCCCGCCCTTAATCCCCATCAACATCGTGCCCACATCCATTTAGTCCAACAAATCATAGCAGTTATTCCCTCTGACTATCTCAGATCTGTGCTTGCTCCTACAACCCCTTGGCTCCTGTCTAAGTTTAGGCCTTCATCACTGTTTGACACATTTTGATCTCCAACATGGGACTTCCCGGGTGGCGCAGTGGTTAAGAATCCACCTGCCAGCATGGGGGACGCAGATTCGAGCCCTGCTCTGGGAAGATCCCACATGCTGTGGAGCAACTAGGCCTGTGCGCCACAACTACTGAGCCTGCGCTCTAGACCCCGAGAGCCACAACTACTGAGTCCATGTGACACAGCTACTGAAGCCCGCACGCCTAGAGCCCATACTCCGCAACAAGAGAAGCCACCACAATGAGAAGTCCACGCACCGCAACGAAGAGTGGCCCCTGCTCGCTGCAGCTGGAGAGGGCCCGTGCGCAGCAACGAAGACCCAACGAAGCCAAAAATAAACAAACAAACAAATAAATAAATACTCCAACATGTCTTCTATGCTACTGCAGCATCAGACCTTCTTGATATGCAAATTTCACCATGAATTTCCCTCCCTAAAGCACTTCATGGTTCCAAAACACCTTCAGAGTGAAGGTCAAGCTTCATAGCTTGGCCACAGCCCCTCCTGCACCTGGTCCTGGCCCTGTCCCCTGCCATCATGCACTCTGTTCTCCATCCATACTAAACAACTTGCTGTCTCCCGGGGATATCACACCCTTTCGTACCTCTGTACCTAAGTATGTCTGCTTGAGAAGCCCTTTGTCTCCCCTCTACACTACCGTTCCTCTTTTAAATGACAGTAGAGCCTAGTGGAGAAGCATGTCAACTTTGGGGCCAAGACATCCTGGACAAGTTGCTTTTGCTCTTTGAGCCTCAATTGCATCATTAGGGTCATTGTGAGAATCAGATCAGATATTTGTTGAATCAGTGAATTATGTATTCATGTAGTGCCTACTACCTGCCAGCCCTTATGCTGAGAACCGAAGATATAGCAGTGGGCAAAGCAGTGGAAGCCCCTCCCTAAGGGATCTTGTATTCTGTTTAGCACAGAGAAAGTGAACAAAAAAGGTTGTAATTATTACTCACCCAAGGCTTAAGTAATAGCTCCTTGGGGAAACTTTTCAGACCTACTTCCCAGTTTCCATTCTGAAGTAGGTGCTCATCTTCTATGGCTCTATATCACACTGTATGGTGCCATTATCACAGTATCATGTTGTGTCATAATTGCCAATATTTTCATCTTGCTCATCTACAACTCTGAGTTCCTTGAGGACAGAACCTGGGACTTTTCTTCTTATTTTACCATCTTGTAGTACACAAGAAATCCAGCTATAAGTGTCAAGTGAATGAGTGAATGAACATTTCAGAGTATGCTTAACTTATTGTTTAAAAATAGCATCTACCGCTAAAGACCATTTGCTATAGGCCAGAGACTGTGTCAATTGCTTCAACTATATTATGTAATTTAATCTTCATGGCAACACTATGAAACCAGTATTATTACACCTACTTCACAGATGAGGAAACTAAATCTTAGAGATGCAGAGTAACTTGCTAGGGTCACATAACCCACAGGTGGTGAAACCAAGCCGGGGACCCAAGTCTGCCTGATGCCAGAGCCCCAGCTTCAATCCACGATGCTTGGTAAGAGGACCCATTTCTCTATGGGGCAGTTGGAGATCTAGGATGATGGTCTGCATATACTTTATTTTAGATGCATCTGTGTACATAAGACAAACCTTAACCTACAGTCAGATGTACACGAGACATTTTAGCTTATTTGTGTGTATGTGATCTGTGCGACTCTCTTGGCCCCGCTGAGGGGGACGGGAAATGAAAGGTTTTAAAAAGTTCACAGTATTACAGCCTCTTCCAGTTTAGACTGTCTTTGGAGCGCTCCATCTCTTGGGTGAATATTCAGTCTTTTCGAGGTCCTCCTCTCTCCCTGGGTTCTCTGCCTAACTGTACCAAGCCACTGATTTTAGCCTCTAGTGTGATGAGGCTGCACCTTGATTGGGGAGGAAGGTGTTGGGGAGACACTCTTTGAAAGCCATCTCTTCCCAGAGTCTCAAATGGGACTTCTGCCTCATTAGGCAAAAGAAATTCCCTTAGGCTGAGAACAAAGCCAAAACCTCTCTAACGTCTCCCTTCAGGGACATGGAGGTGGGAGATTCTGCTTTTTCCCACTTCCACCTGCTGCTTTCCAACCTTGGGGTTGGAAAGGGTACTCTCCCCCACCTCTTCCTGCCTGTTCGGCGTTTCCCTCTGTCCTAGCATCCTCCTTCCCAAAGTGGAATGTGCCTTCCCCTTCTCCCCAGGGCTAAACTGGAGAATGGCTGCCAGGTTACCTGATTTATGGGGAGAGGAATGAAAACACATCTGTTTAATATTTTCCAATTATTACCCCTGTTACCCCTGCATCTCGGAGGGTAATCACAAGTCTCTGGGGGCTCTCTGGGTCCCTTTGGAGTGGGGTGGTTCAGAGCAGTCCTGGAGGAAGACTTACAAGGCTCTTAGGTACCTCCTCCACCTGCCTCACTATCCCCCCCCCCACCCCTTTCAGCCCATTCACCCAAATTCCTGGTCATAATCCTCTTCTTCATGAACAGCCCAGAAACAGTGGGAGTATTCTCTCCACAAAATTAGCTGGTATAACCAATGATCTATAATACATTCAAATTCTGACCAACATAGTCCCTATGATAACACCAGTTATGTAACCTATTACTTAAATACGGGATCATGGAAAAGAAAGCTATCCGAAAGAGCCCCAAATGAGAGCGTGTATGCGGAAAACATTAAATATTTGATTTGTAGACTGTGCCTTTTAACCTCAGACTGTTCCCAAAGAAAGGGGAAGCTTTTGTGAAGGGGAACAAATTAGTAAGGAAATTAACAGCCATGGGTCAAGTAACAGAAATAGTAAGAGGAAGTGTTGATCTTTGTAGCAGTAACTACACTCTCATGCCCCTTTAGCTCACTGTGCAGTGTGAGGCTTGCTGTGTATCTCTTGTACTTAGATATTTATCTGTTGCACCTTGTGAAGTCTTAGGTCAGAATTGGATCCTTATTGTATGAAAAATAATTCTCATGTAAGCTGAGATATGGATGGAGGAATCAACTTGTGCACTGTGAATTCACTGGAGAAAGTAGAAAATAAAATTATTAAAATATAGTTCAAAAGGAGAATACAGAATAGGAAAAAATGCCCCCTTATTTAAGATTATCATTACCATCTGGGTTGTAAACCATTTGACTCTAATTCTAGAAGCTTGATGCCAGAAATAACTTATTACCAGGGAAATATGCTGGAGAATTGTCAGGAATGACAAATTTTTTTACTTGTTTTAACATCTGTATCACAAAATGATAAAGCTGGTAAGCCATACAATGATGTGAAGGCATGAGCCTAGTACTTTCTGCAACATATATTTATTCTGTCTTTTACATTCCAATTCTCCTTCCTTTCCCACCCCCCAAAGGGTCAGAGACCACTTTTGATAAGCAGAGAATCCTTCTCTCCCTTCTTCTTTCTGAAGGAAAGCACTGGACACATCTGGAATCTGTTCAGAATTTATAATCTAATCCATACACTTTGCACAGTACTAGCAATTCTATTCACGGCTCTCTTTTCACAGTGGTCATGTTGAGAAGTACATAAAGTACTTGATTCTTACCTTGATCTATAACATTTATGAGTTCACATTAAACATAGACCACCACTGTCCAATCACATTGATAAAAGCATGTCATTTTGAAGTTCCAGTTCACTACTTCCTGGCTGTGTGACCTTGAGCATGTTGCTTAATCTCACTAGTTTACTCATCTTTAAAATAGGGATGGTAATAATAATAGTACCTGGCTCCTAGCCAATGTATTTGAAAGCTCCATTGCAATGATACAGAACAGCTTGAATGTTGAGAGCCGCCAAATACTAAATTGGATGTTCACGTGTTTAATTCAAAGAAAATAAAATACATGACAAGGATTTAATTATGTGTATCAGGAGACAGTATAAGAATTTGAATTGGGAGGTCGTGGGTAAGCATGATGTTCTAAGATGGTGGTTACCTTTTTTTTTTTTTAACTCTCTTTGGGGATTCTCTTTTGTGCAGAAAATCTCTTAATTTGCAATCTTTGATCTTCTCATTATTAACGTAAAGGTATATTGATTAGAAGGAAATGCAGCTTCCTCTTAGCTTTTCAGGTTTGGGGCTACTTTTGGGGAGGCGGTCGCTGCTGTTTGGAGAATGGGGGAGGAACCTGGAAGTTTTAACCCCTTAGTCTGATATACTTTCTAGAAGGAGGCTACCAGGTCGTCTTATATTTTTCTGAAACCAGACGGAGTTTAATTTTCATGACACAAGATCTTGGTATTGAAGGAGTTAAAGGGTCTCCCACACCCCTCTGCCTGAATCGTTCTTTTGTGTACACAGCTGCAGTGGGAGCTCGGGTTGGAAAGGAAATGGTTAGAGGAAGAGCTGGTTTTCAGACCCAGGCGAGTCTGCAAGGGGGGCCGGGGGTGGCCTGGGGTTTTACATGCCAGATGTAGGCCTGCCCGGGTGCCTGCTTGGAGCCGCTGGCGTGGTCACGCCGGGGCCCAGCGCTAATCAAGACGAGGTGATGAGTTAGCGCGTTGCTATGGGGATGGGCCGGGCCACGTGACCAGGGTGCTGCTGCCGGCGCTTTGACGTCAGCAGCCGGGAGGGCGGGCCTCGAGAGGGCGGGGCGGGATCCGAGGAGGAGAAGGGAGCTGCGAGCAGCGAGCAGGCGGCAGGCGCGGTCTGCGCGAGGAGCAGGCGAGCGGGAAGGCGAGACGCAGCCACCTTCCTCACCAGCCAGCCCACAGCGGTTTGTTCCCATCCTCGGGAGTGCGCCAATGCCCGGGCCGACCCAAACCCTGTCCCCAAATGGCGAGAACAACAACGACATCATCCAGGATAACGGGACCATCATTCCTTTCCGGAAGCACACAGTGCGCGGGGAGCGTTCCTACAGGTAATGGGGCTGGCACGGGAGCGGCGCCGGGCGGGGGACCGCGGCGGGCGGGCGCGCGGAAGTCCGCCCGTTATATAATGGAGCAGACGCTGCCCCCGGACCCGGCTGCAGACGGGCGTTTGTAAAGGCGGTTGTGATTATTTGCTGTTTCCATGTGTCATGTTGGGTGTGCACGGAGGCTTCCCGATTGCAGATGGGAAGCATTTTGTGAATAGGTTTGCTGCCTGCAAGGGGTCTCCCTCCATCTCTTTCTTTCCACATTGATTTCAAAATGCAAGCAATTTTCTCCCCCTCTCCAAAGGGAGACAGGCTGGAGCACTTCCTTTCCTCCTTCCTTTTTAGATTTTAAAGGAACCATGAGGTAGGCTGTGCCTGAAGACAGGGAACCAGGAGGATGGTGAGGAAAAGGTTTGCGCCTACCCTGGTGTGCGTGTGTGCAGGAAAGATGGAATCCTCTAGATGAAGCAGCAGTCTGTGATGTTGAACCGCCAGATTGATGGAGCTTTGTAAGAATTCTGCTCGCTGATTGGTGCAAGGATTGACAGCAGAGGTCACGGTGTCAGACATTCACCAAAATTTTCTCCATAGAACCCAAGGTTTATTAGAAAGAGACTGGACTGCAATGGACCTGAAAAGAACTGGGTGCCGTTATGCATTTTCTTAGGAGTTTATGGCCTCCGCATGGGTGGGGGAGCCCGCCCTTCTTATTTACAGGAGGAAGGTAATTCCTGGTATTTTGCTGAGGTCTGATTTGAGGATGGGACTGATCTTGGTCATTGTGTTGTGAGCCTTTTGATTAATGAGGCAGCCTGTACGGTTGGCATCGTTTTTACATTAGCATATCTGGCAATATGTTCTAGTAGATAAGCTCATTAAAATTGTTTGCATTGTTTGATAAGGATAACAATGTAATGGAGAATGCAGCTAGAGTCTAATGCAGCTCAAGGCCAGACTTTAAGGGAGACTGATAGCTTCGCTCATATTTCCTCTGAAGTTCTTTTGTACTGGGGTAGTTATTTTTAAATGTTACCTTGATAACCGCTAACAATGCTTTTGCTTTGAGGCTGAGCACACATACCTCTGAAATGCATCCTCTCAGCGAGCAACAGGAAATAACTTTTTTTTTTTTTTTTAATGCCTTCATCTAAACATTCAGATGGTATTATGGGCAGACTAGTCTGTGTGTGTATAAATATTGCATATTTTAAAAATAGAGCCAAAAGTACCCCCACATCCTCTCTCTTTGACCAAAGAAATGCTATGAGCTGACTGAAAAAAAAAAAAATTATAAGCAATCTTTGCCCTGTCATCTCTGGCAGTTACATAAATACTGGGAGTTAATTTTGGCTGTGCCCATGAGGTCACCAAAATCTCATGCCTATGGTTCCAAGTAATATGTTGACATGGCATCCTTAGAGATTCCAAGTGCTTGTTAAAGCAAGCACTTAATATAAACCAAAATTGGTTAATATAAATTTGCTTAATATAAACCAAAATTGGTCCACAACCTCTGGGACTCTCCTTTTGGAGACCCATGAGACTGGAACTTTGGGTCCCTTCTCTCCTTTACTTCTCTCCACCTTTCTCTGGACATTCCAAAGCTTAAAGTAGCATTTAAAAACAAAAACAAAAACTCTGAGTTGCTTTTACACCGCACTTATTTAAACTGCTCTTATAGGTAATAAATTTGAAGCCCATATTTCTTCAGTGATTTCATCTCTGGCACGTAGGTAGCAATTGCTTTTAAGACAGAGTTCGAATTTTACCACATGGGCCGAACGAAGGCAGTTGTCTGGTTGGGTTTTATTAGTCATATGAACTAACTTGCAATGGCAGTGGAAAAATCATTTGGTAGAAAGGTTAAATGCTACCTTTTGTTGATGAATTATTGCTTTAAAATAAAAATTTATTCACCTTTTAAATTCAGTCCAAGTTATGATTTCCATTTCCTGAACTATTTCCAGTTTGCTGTATGAGTCCCTGTATGGTACCTGAAATTATGTGAAAAACAAAGCTGAATTTAAGTAAAGGTCTGACTGAGCAAAATCTTATGTCACTAAGAGCATCATTGCCTTTGTGTTTTATATAATAGGAGTATTGGATGCTATAGTGAGAGATGTCATAGGTTAAATGAAGAAAGAAGACTCCAAAATTACATTTGTGTTGTGTTATGTAAAGAGTGCACATGGAGACAGACACACTTGATATTTTCCTTGGTCTGCTTTTCTTTCAAAGTGGATGACCAACGTAGTATAACTACCACTTATTTTTTTGGAGGGGTGGAGGGGAAGGAAAAATGTGACACGTTTTTCTATCCAGGAAGTGTTCCATAATTATTTTGGCATCCTGAGGTTGGAGTAATATTGCCATTTAACTGCTGAGGAAGCTTGGAAGGCAATTTGAAAGCCAGAGAAGAGATTTAACCACATAATTTTTATTTTGGCCGTAGGTTCATTTTGGCCCCCAACAATGAGGTGAGCTTGAGAGTTCTGTTGGAGTGCCATGGAGGGGCCTGAGTCAGCCGAGAGCCCTGGGAGTATCACAGGGAATTCTCTTTGTGATTCCTTTGCTGACTTCTAGGTAGGGCCCCAGCAGGTCCTTCAATCTTTGGCTTTATTTTCTACATTTGCTTATTACATATAGACTCTCTCATCACATTCTTATAAAAGTTTTTGTGAAGTTAACTTCAAATATTTAAAACAAACACCATCTTAAAAGAGGTATGTAAATATAAGAAGAGTGCAGTTATTACTGAAAGGGGACTCTTCCAGGTACTCCAGGACAAGAACACCCCTCACCTGGCTGGGAGCACAGGTGAGAGGAGAAGCAGACACCCAGAGAACAATACTGTTCTTTCCGGCTCCATCTGGGGGCAAGTGGTCACTCTTCCCAGGAGGAGACATTATTGTCATAACATTTGCATGAGATTGTTTATAAATAAGGATCAAATATGGTTCACAACCCAGATATCTTGATCCAGGTATCTCTTGGTATAAACAGAGCCCATTCTTACAGCCTGGCCTAGAGTGGGTGGTAAATCATTATCGAAACAGAGTGCACTTCGATTAGTAGAGCAAGTTTCCTTTAGAAAATTACCCTTCCATTAGCAATTTCACTTGAAAAGAGCAAGTGCAAAAAATGGCTCAGCAGAACTGACTGGATGTGTTTCCACAGCTCATGTCCACTCCTGTGTGATCGCCTTCTCAGCCCCAGCTTCCTCGTTGCATTTATGAGTGATAGAAATCCATATATTTTAAGAGCTGCCTAAAAAACAAATGTGGTGTGGGCCATCTGAGGTGACGCTGTTTAATTCACAGAGCGAACAAGTCGTGCTCTTGCTCTCCTGGGAGGGGCGACTCTCTCTAGCTCTGCTTCACGCAGATGCTCGTAGGAAATGAAATTTATTAACTGGCCCTCTGCCCACTGCATCTTTGTTTGCATACTCCAGGCGTTTAAGAATGAATGTATAAGTCCAGAGGACTGGTTCCACATGGGTGTTTGAACATGCAACTGCAGTAGCATGTGTTTCTGAATACTTAAAAAAAAAAAAAAATTACTTGGCCCCAGGCAATGGACTGTAAAGAAAAACACAATGAAAACTTAAGTCTAAAACATTGGCTCTGACATCCAACTTTGCCAGTTTTGAAAACTGAACTCATGGTAAGGAAAACAAAAAGAAATATTGTGTGTGTGTGTGTGTGTGTGTGCACACGCATGTGCACAAAAGATAGTTGTGAAAGCGTGTTCTGTTTAATAGAAGCTATTGTAACACGCCTCACTTTAACCAGAATGTAGATTTCAGATCACATTCCCCCAAATAGCAGCTGCAGACAGCAGAAGTCTCCTTCATACATCTCCATTATGTATGTATTAGTATCATCTGGGTTTACTACTGTCATAGGAGGTTTTTGAAAACAGTGATTTTTGTCCTTAACATTTTTCTTAGTATTTTTAAAGGGTTACTTGATGCTTTGATTATTAGGTGCCCAATTTTTGAACTTCTTTTCAGGGTCCTTTGTCAGGGCGTCTGTTAAGGGGATGGTCTTCCCGGTGCCCTTGGTGAGAGGCTCACCCCTGCTCAGCAGTGGTTGTCACTGGTCTTATCTCTTTACGGTGCATTATCTTAGCAGAACAGTGGTTTGAGATGGTCCTCTGAATTTAGGAGGTTGATTTCCATATGCAGTATCTTTCCTATATATTCAGAGACCTCTCGAAGCTGCATTGAATAATCCCTTAGATCAGTGGAGGGGGAAATACCGGGACTAATCTAAATATTCCGTTTGGTTTGGAGAATTAATTTGACAAACGCTTGAGAGTCTTACTCTGGCCAAGCTCTCTGCCAGATGCCCCTTCAAGGACCTTGAGTTCTATTTCAAAGTCAGATGTGTGAGCTGTTCATTTTGTAACAGGTTTACTTTGTTGTGAATATTTGGCTTGGTCTGATAGCAAACGTGTTTTGCACTTCCTGAGCCCACAGTGAGTCAAAGTAGAAAAAGACACCCTCAAGGCCAGTGTGCTATAGGAAGCTGAGACATTGGTGGAGACCAACAATTTGGGTGAAAAGAGAGTGCAGGCTTTAGAATCAGAATTTTCATTGGCCTGGCGAGGCACATATTGGGCAGAAGCGGAGAGTAGGGCAGGAGCATTGGAAGGCAGGAAGGTGACCGGAACTTGAAAATAGAAAGCCATTGAAAGCACGTTAATTGGAAGACAACATAGTAAAAACAGAGGTGCATGCTGGAATTGATCTTCCGTTTTGCAGTGAGAGTTGAAAAGAAAATGGAATCCTCCAGTGCCCCACCCTGCAGTGTCCAGAATTCCTAGAGAATACTTAGTTTGCTCTAGTAGAGAGAACTCTCCAGCTCTAGTGTAGGTAGATGTTCCTGGCTCAAGTCATCTTTCCCTCAGTAGAACCAATCAGGGCAACTTCTTCCCATAACAGGATTGGTACTTAGGTCAGATGGTGGCTTGTATTTACAGATGCCCACTTCATAGTTACCGGGCTAAAGAGATGGCTGTTGTATAGAGTTTACACTATTTTGATCCTCCCAAACTCCCCAGGCTAATTCGAATTTTACTCACCTGAACCAGCACAGACTTATTTAAAGCATTATCTTGTTTTTTCTAAAGGAGTGGAAGGTGGTGATAGATGCATAGGATGGTCAAGCTGATGGCTGCTTTTAGTGATGGACGCTTTTGTGTAATTTATCTAATAAAGGAAATGTAACTAGAGCTCAGTCTTTTTCTTTTTTCTAGACCTCATTTGCTTCGGGCGGGTAAAATGTGCCAAAAGAGCCAGATTTGGGTTATGACTTGGAACAGAAGAGGAATAGGGCAAGAGACTTGAAAATGAAGAGTACGCGTTATATAGTGTGCTTTGGCAGAAGTCTGTAAAACTTGGGATCTTGCGTACAGAATTGGTCCCGAGGTTTATGGCCAGTGCTTGTTGTTATATCATCCTTAACATGACAGTGCTCTTCCTATGAGGCACACCGTTTTATTTTTCCTAGAAATAGTGTTTATTTTTCTTTTATAACACATTAATTCTTTGTTCTTAAGAGAGCCTACCCTGGCAAAGCCCTGAGAGGTAATTCGTCAAAAATGCCAGCGGCATTGACATCTCAGGGCGGTGTTCTTGGGTTCACAGTTCTACTTTGGTTACAAACAGTAGTCTCCCCTCATGCAAGAGCCCTCCTGGTTCCGCGCAAGGTTTGCATTTGGTGCTCAGCAAATCAGGAGAAGGCGCAGCCACTAACATGGGCCCCTCTTCCCCCACCCCAGTCTACTTCCATTTTGTCATTTTGGAAAGCCAAAACGTGTTTTCAGGTTATTAATAATAAAATCTTTTAAATTTCCACTCTTTAAATAATTACACAATTATTGTTGTATTAAAATTTAAGCCAGAATTCCGGCAGTCTAAGAATCTGTTCTTTCAGCAAACTTACGGGGTTCCTTCTATATGCCAGGCTCCATGCCAGGCACTTGTATTCAGAGATAAATCATGCACAGCCCCTTCTTGAAAAGCCTCTAGTACTGGCGACAGCAGGCAGGAAGGCAGCGCTTGACGGAAGGAATCTGAGGTGAAGAGGTACCTCTGACCCCAAGAAAGTAATTCTGTGATTCTTGTGCTGATACTCGGCCAGGGCAAAATTACCAGTCCTGTAATTTTCAGAAGCTCTTAGAAATGGTGCATGTAAATAAAAACTATGTTTGAGTGTGTGTGTTCCCTACCACGACCTCTGTGTATAAGTTTTTATACAGCCCCAAGGCACAGGTTTGAGCATTGTTGAGTGACCTATGTGGTGGGAAGGTAGTCACTTGGGGAAAAGTAAAAGGCTTATCTCTTTTGATCCCCCAAGTTTTATATTTGTACTGACCATCACTATGTTTAAAATAGTACAGTATACTAACTTTTATGTAAAGAAAATTTATATATTCATATTTCCTTGATGTGCATGGAGAAACTGAAGGAATATAGACTAATCGCAGTGGAACTGTACAGACAGTCCCTGGGTACCTTTCTTTGTTTAAAAAAAAAAAACTTGCAACTATGTAAATGGACTACCTAATCAATCAATGGTGTTTCATTTAACACCTTAGTAGCATTTTAAAAATTAAATGAGTTTTGACTTTTAACAGTGAGTTGTACGTGCTGAAGTGTGTTGGGAAGCATCTCAAAATATCATGGACTTGTTGAAGTCACATGGATGATATTAAAGATTTGCCTAACGCAAGTACCACCCTTTAAAACGACGCAAATCACAGATGAAACGTGCTCCCACAGCATCCGCCCCTTGAGGTTTCACACATAGCAATGCATAGTCCATGTTTTGTTTCATTTTCCCCAGAGGCCATCGGAGCGTGATCAGTATCGTTTTTTTTGTGATGCGGCCAGCCTGCTTAGTATTCTCCAGGAATCTTGCACTAACTGCAAAATAATCCTGTGAGGATTCTTTGTCAGTATCCTCTTTGGATGTTTCTCTCCTCATTTATTGAGCACCTGGTGTGTGTCAGGTATTGTGCAGGGGCCCTTAAAAATGTGAGATTGTGGATTATGGCCATTTTTTAGCCACTCGGCTGCTGTCCTCTGCCCCAAGCCCCACCCCCTGCCCCCAGCTCTGAGTCTGACTCCCCCCCCCTTATGGAACTTATTGAGCAATATCTGGCCTTGATGGGACCCCCCGCGGTCGTGCTAGACACCAGCCAGGAAACAGGCCATCTGCATTCACCAGCCCTGCCTGCTCCTGCCCCTCCCCCACCCATCTGGGTGAAGGCTGAGTGGATCCCATGGAGACTGACCAATTAAGAAGAAACAATAGGAGAGCTTTGAATACATTATCCCAGCTATAGGGACCTGCTGCTCACCGGCCGGCAACCACGAAATAGAAAGCTTGTGGAGCTCGTGAGCCAAGGTCTCTGCTAGAAAAGGAGGAAGCGGAAGAGGGAGTGATCGGTGGGTGCCGTGGGGTGGAGAGAGCAGCGCAGGATGAGGGCTTCTTGGGGTGGATGTGTCAGCCCCTCCCCTTCCCCCCTGGCTTCCCATCTCTTTCTGTGTATGGGGTCCTAGTACATCTGTCCCTCCAGCACGTATTCTCCAGGGAGAAGGAAAAAGAGATGAGAGTCATCAGCCGCCTAGGCAGGGGGCTGAGGACAGGAAGGCATGGGGACCTGTAAGTCTTTCCAACACCCCTTAGATGGGCTGGCAACACACAATAAATGGAAAAGCAGGTTTGGTGTTTGGGAAGCCGGTTTGTCTTTCCCTGGAATTTCTGACAGGCAGATAGCATTGTCATATCACCGACTTTAAGATGTCAGTGTGAATAACTGTGAACGTACTTGCAGGCTGTGTGATGAGTGTCACTGCTACCTCACCTCCCATTCAAAACTTAGTCTACCTCCCATTAAGACCAACTGGGGCTCTCAAAGTCCCAGATGGCTGCTCAGAGAAGCAGGGAGCGGTAGTAGGCAAAGCTTGGGCTCGGGCATGAGACTTACTCTGCCACCTCTTTCTAACTGTTTCATCCAGGGTGAATTTTTTTAGCCTCTCTAAGCCTCATTTTCCTAATGTGCTAATGGAAATAATAATAGCGTCAACCTCACAGTTCTTAATGAGGACTTAAATGAGATACGGAATATAAAGTATACCAAGCAGTGAATGGTGCAAAAGTAAATGCCTTTAAAAATGTTAGCTAGTACTGTTGCTTGTAATTTCAATGTACCCTTTTACCCTGTCTTTATAATAAGCTATGACCTTTGTGTTGTCGGTACCTGTTACAATACCTGGCACATAGCAGATGTTCATTAAAAGTCCAAATTCAGTCTGGGAAAAATTCAAACAAATTATACTCTGCTGTCCCCCACCTTACCAACTTTATTAAGAATTAATTTTACATACCGTAAACTGTATCCATTTAAAGTATATGATTCCATGAGTATTGATGGTATGTATGCCTTTGAAGCCATCACTCCCAAAAGATTCCTGGTACCCTTTGCAGTTCATATCTCTTCTGTCCACAGCCCCAGGCAACCACTGCTCTGCTTTCTGTCACTGTAAATTAGACTACATTTTATATAAATGGAATCATACAAATTGTACTCTTTAGTGTCTGACTTCTTTTCCTCAGCGTAATGATTTTGAGATTCATCCATGTTGGGTTTACCAGCAGATCATTACTTTTTGTGGCCAAGTAGTATTCCACTGTATGGCTATACCATATTTTATCAATTACCAGCTTGTGAACATTTGGGTTGATTCCAGTTCTTGGCAATTATGAATACAACTTCTATGAATATTCATGTATAAATCTTTGTGGATCAAATGTTTTCATTTCTCTGAGGTAAATATCTAGGAGTGGAATGTTTGGGTAATATAATTGGTGTTTAAGAAACTGCAAATAGTTGTCCAAAGTGGTTGTACCATTTCACATTTCTACCAGAAGCGTAGGAGAGTTCCAGTTGCTTCACATCCTTGTCAACACTTGGTATTGTCAGTCTTTTCAATTTGGCCATCCCTACAGATGCGTACAGGTATACCGTTGAGATTTTAAGTTATGTTTTTTTGATGATTAATGATGTTCAGTGTCTTTTATGTGTTTATTGGCCATTTGTGTATATTCGTTAGTGGAGGATGTGTTCAGATCTTTTGCCTGTTTAAAAAAATTAGTTGGTTTATTGTTATAAGAGGATTATAAAAAGTATAACCTGGATACTATCATATAGTCTTGACTTAGTCTTGACTTAGATTTTAATGGGTTTGAGTCTTGTGTTTTTAACCTGAATATAATACCTGTCAAGAAAAAGAATAGTTTTTTCTACATGTTCTTTATCCCCACTGCCTTTTCTAGCAATTAGGTCCAGCTCTTAGTAAATACATATTAAATGATTCTATTAAAATAGACTGCAAAATAATCACAGGATCATTATATTAACTCAGGGAAAAAGCACTAAATCCACTTAAAAAGTTATATTAAAGAGTTAAATTTTGGAGCTGTGTTTTCTTTGGGGCCTTGATAGATATGAGATGCTCTTTTAACTCTGTGGGGAAGAACCCTGTAATTCTGTAGATACTCTTTTCTTTCTATTGAGTGTTCCCTTAACACCGTATGAAACTTTCTGCTATTGAATTTAAAAGGAAAATGTGTGTGGAAATGTTTTCTTCTTTAAAGACAGCAAGGAGCCATTTTCATACTTTCGAAATTTTGCCCAGGATAATCAAAGCATTACATGCCTTCCCCACCTTTTTTTTTTTTTTTTTAAATCTTGCTCACTCCTTTTCATTCTATCTAATTTGGCATTTTTGTTGTTGTTGCCAGTTTGGCTCCTGACTTCTCAAAACCCCTAAGGAGAAATTGCCTCAAGTAGAGTTTAGAAACTGGGAAGCAAAAGCTCAGTAGGGTCCTAGGTTTACCTGAAAGGATCTGCTGAGGGCCCTTGTGATTTTTGAAAGGGTAGGAATGCTTGGCTTCCAGAATCTTTGCAGCCGAAAACCAAATTTCTTAACCACATATGTTTCAAAACCCAAAGATACTATAAAATAAAGGTCACTTGTGACTTCACAAATGCCATAGGTCTACTAGTAGATTTTGAGTGCAACTTCTTTCATCTATCACTTATTCATTTCATTGCAAAACCATGAGGCCAGATTTCAGATGAATTACTGCTTCTATGATGGCAGTAATCTCTTGCTGTCTAGGTCATGGATGATTATTTTCTGTGTTCTGTTTAGGACTGAGCAAGTTATAGCCACTCGAGGATCAGTTGAGAGTTGAAAGTGTTCTTTTTGCTTTAATTGAGGTTGTTCCATGAAAGGAAGCCAAATACCACTCGACAGGACATCCTGTGATTCCCTTAGTTTACGATGGCCAAGAACATGACTTTTTTTTTAAAAATAAGATGATTGCTTGCTTCCTTTCCTGTTAACGAGGGAGCCCAGAACCGATGGTGTCCATTTGGCTTTAAGGGCAATAACTAGCAAACAACTAAACCTCGCTCCAAAATCACCTAAAGAATTATAGGACATGGAAGAACGTCCAGATCTTTTTATGTGAGCCAACAATGATTTGGTCATTGTTCGCATTTAAGTGACTGCTGGTTCTGTGTCTCTCTGTGTCTCTAAACGGTCTTCTCACAAGGACACCAGTCATTGAATTTAGGGCCCTAACCTCATCTTATCTAATTACACCCGCAAAGACTCTCTTTCCTAATAAGATCACATTCTGAGGTTTCAAGTGGACGTGAATTCCAGGGGGGACACTATTAAATGTAGTGTGTGTGTGTGTGTGTGTGTGTGTAACCGTTTTTATAAATGTACATGTATAAAATACACAACACCCCACACACTCATATAAAAGAGGTCTTTAATTTTATTTTTATCTTTATTTTCTACTTTTTCTCTAGTGAAAATGTACTGATTTTTTAATACAAAAATACTTTTAAAAATAAAAAAATAGCACTTTGACATCTACTTTTTAAAAATAGTAGTTTTTTTAAAACTAGCATTCTACCTTGAAATTGTTTTCTTTGCTTCATCAAACTATTGAGATTTTTTTAACCTTAATTTAAAATAGGAATTAATCCTTTGTAGCATATATACACAAAAATATTTAGAGTCAGTTAATATTTTTATGGTATTAATTGTGTTTATTATGCTTAGTATAACAATAACTAAAACTGAAGTAAAGTAAACTAGGTCTTTGAGACTTTGGGTCAACCAGTATAATATCAGCTCTTTGGTTTAAGTCTGCGGAGCCACACACACACACAAAAAGTTACAATTATACTCAGTTGCTGAATTCAAATTAATTTTTAAAATATGTTTTAAAGTCTCTAAGTTAAATTAATCTTAGGAACCTAGAAACTAGGCATGGGGGCAGGATGGGGAGGCACTTTGCCAAATTTCATCCATTCAAATTGACTCAAATACTGGTCAGTTTTTAACATACATATTCACTCGGGAACTCACTTCATTTACTCACGGAATGCCTTTAGACTTTCCTGTCTCTAGTAACATCTCTATTTAGTCAAGTTGTTTATAAAGTCTTCTCGTAAGTAATTTCCTTTCCCTTAATAATTTCTGAATGCTTATCAATCAACTGCTATTTTTCTGTCTTTATCCCACGTTTAACAAAACATTCCAAATTCAGCAGGGACCACAATCCCCCACGTTTGTTAAACTACAACAGTATATTAAATTTTGTCCTTTGCTCCTGTGAGTCCTCATACCGTAGAACTGCAGAATCAAAACAGGAGGCTTCAATTCAAGAAACTGCTATACATCCACTCTTTCCTAAACCCAAGGGTCTGACTGTGTATCTGCCCCTCTGGTATTTCTGTACCTGATTCAGTTTGAACATGGCACAGTTCTTATCCACTTTTTACTCACATGCTCAGTATCTGCACTTCCTTTTGAGAATCACAGTGTTCTTACACTGATGGCTGGAAACGTTTTAACTTTTGACCTGTGAGAAGGCAGCAGATAGGAGAGTGGAGAGGTACTGCAAGTTAAGAGTGAGTGAGTGTGTGTGTGTGTGTGTGTGTGTATGTGTGTGTGTGAACTGATTTTTGTCAGGGGCTGTTGGGTATTTTGATGCAAGTCTATCAGCCCTTTCTTCATTCCCATAAATAGTAAATGAGTTTATTGGCTTAAAACAAACAAACAAACAAAACTCTTCTACTCCAATACAAGGCAGATAGGATTGGTGTTTGGTTGCCCAGACAAGAGTAGCAGGAAACTAGGGAAGGGGAAAGAAGGATAAACTCTGACTCTGGGGTGGAATTGTAGGCGGATAGCAGGGAGTCTATTCTCTGGCCTAAATGAATCATTTCACCTGGGCAAGGAAGTTTGGGGAATAATGGCCTGGGGAACTGGTGATGAAATAGTGCTCCAAGTTTTGATAGTATTTCCTCACTGCTACACCAGTTTGGCTGAACATTACTAATCTTAGTCAGAAATTTCCATTTCCCGTGCTCATGACTTGCAGCCATCTTGGATGTAATTCACAGGATGTCCTCTGGGGTTGGGGAGTGGGTTTGAGGTAGAAAGCCAATCAGTACCTTGTCAACTAAAGGTAGTATTTAAGACGTTTAAGGAAAGAATTAAGAAGAGTGGGTGGCATGGACAGGGCTGGGGGTATGTGGGTGTATATCATCCATTTTAGAGTTAAATTCACTGGGACATATTTTAACACTGGCCTGTACTTCCCTCTTTCTTTTGGGCTTAATTTTATTGGTACTTCAGTTTCCATTTCCGTTTCAGAATGTTCTCATAAGTTTAAAAATGAATTTTGCCACAATGTAAATACAGACCTTTGGATAGGCACCAGTCTGTAAGAGTGAGATACCCAGAGATTTGTGTTTGTTTGTTTGTTTGTTTTAAGAAATTGATTTTTTTAAACACATAGTCAAGACATCAATCTGAAGCCTTTTATTAGTTGAAAAAAATTATAAGCAGTAATAGTGTACGTGGTCTCTGTCCATTTTGACTAAGCTACCACAGAAAGCAAATTGAGAGACTTGAGTCCAAGATACGTAGTGTCTAGAAATGCAAAATGTGGTGATTCCTAAAATATTAGCATGGCTTATATGTTACAGCTGGCAGGTTTTTGAGCCAAAAATCATTCCCAGCATTAAACTGAGTAGAACTAGTTACCCATTTCAGGCTCTTCTTCAGGGAAACTTATGTTAAAAGATCATCTTGGTTAAAGGGAAAATGTACAATGAGGACTTGGTAGCACTAAAAAAGGAAAAATGGTTTTTAATCAAGACCACAGTGGTATTCACACTTGGAGGTCTGTCTTCTTCTCACTTACTCTCGTGACATCATAAAACCCGAGAGCAGAAAGGGACTTGGTTGAGGGCAGGAATCCTGGAATCAGCCCTGGGTCCAGATCCCAGCTCTTGCATTTAATAATTGTGACTGGGCAAGTGCCTAACCCTGCCTGAGTCTGTGTAGCTTCTCCTCCATCATGGCATAAATGCAGTCGCTGTCACATAGCATTGTCGTGAAGACTAAATGAGAAGATGAGTGTTAACTGCGTACTCCTGGGAAGGAAAGAAGATCCAAAGAGGTGAGGCACATGTGCCCACGTTCGCCTAGCTGGTTGGTGGTAGCTCTGGGGTTAGAAGCCAGTGCTCCTGGCTCTTAGATCAGCGGTCTCATGAAGCTGAAATATGTACAAATAGTGAGTGCGCTTTTTATCCTGGTGTTGGAGACATGAAGAATGGCATGTTTCTCTATTCCCTTCTTTCTTTTAGACATCAGACACCAGAGTCCTTTAATCCACTCAACCCTAATTTATCCTCACCTGACCATCTCACACAGCACTAGAGACACGTATTGACAGTTGGCTTACATGGCATGATTTCGGGAACCCTGTAACTTTCTCCTCCCCACGAAATTCTCCCTCACATGCATCCATTCGGGTTTTATTTACTGTGCACCCACTATGTGCCAGGCACTGCTCTAGACATAGGAGACATACGGTAACAAAATATATTCTATAAAGAACCTGCCTTCATAGAGCTAACTTCATGAGGGCAAGAGGTAGTGGACAGACAGTAAACTAACGAGATAATCACAGCTTGTGTTAGTATCACGGAGGAAAGAACAGGTGGTGGAGGCGTACCTGGAGGAGGCCACTTTAGAGTGTGGTCAGGGAGGGCTTGCTGAGGAGGTGACATTTGAGCTGAACCTGAAGCATGAGATGTAACCCATGGTGCCAAGTGCTGGGAATGACCCCTTCCTTCGCGTAAGACCTTGAGCCCCAATTATCCCTAAGGATTAACCTTGAAGCTGTCGTCCCTCATTTGTTTTTTATTATGCTAAGCTTTCAGGAAGTCACACAGCTGAGGATGAGAAGGACCTGAGGAGGAATCAGCACCACCAAGAGCACAAAATAGTTCAGAACCAGGAGGTGGGGGGCACTTCTAACAAAATTTGCCCACCACCGGGCTTTGCCTGGTATTGGTGGTGCGTTCATGCAGTCACCACGTACTCTTCTGCTACGTCTTACGCACCTGGTTTTATGCAGGGGGCGTTAGCAACTGAGCATGACCGCCCACCATGGTGGCGGCAGAACCCATGCCCTGAAGGGTTGACCCGGGGTCATGCTAGGTGGGGGAGGCTTGGGACCTGACTGGAAATGACTTAGGATCATGGGAGAGAGCTAAGGTCAGGGTGAGAAGGAACAGGGCCAAGTAGGGCTAGGAAAGTTAAACAGAAGGCATATGGTCCAGATCGAGTGGATGTACCCGGAGCCAAGTTGAGGAGGGGCGGGGGGACTGGGCAAAAGTTGGTGCCCTGAGGAGGCCAGCCAAGCCTGTGGCATGGGAATGAGCTCTGGGTCATTGAAGTTATTTTCAGAGCATGGACCAAGCCACTCACTGTTTGAAACAGATGGACATTTAGGCAAATGTAATCAGTTATAATCAGTTGCATTTCTGACCATATGGCGTGTGTGTGTGTGTGTGTGTGTGTGTGTGTGTGTATGTGTGTGTGCTTATGGCTTTAAACTTTTTGCTTCCGTTATACGCAGTTGAATTTCATTCATGTCCGTGAATGTTATGAATGCCACAAAAAACTTTTAGAATTCCCAAATTTCTTCACTCCTTGGATAAGAGCCAAGTTTCCAAGTCATTTCAGGGCCGTAGCAATTGACTGTTAATTCTGAATTTAAAAACACAAAACCTTTATATGCTGGGTTTTGTTTTTTTTTTAACAAATCAATTAATATTTTACTTAGCATGCAATTTTAACACATTGAATAAATGAACACAAATCCTCTATGTCTTTCATCATTCAGCATGACCTCAAAATCTCAGTCAAGCTAAACAATCACTCTCTGGACTTCAGGGGGTGGAGCCAAGCAGGAGTGTTTTTTTGTTTTTCAATTTATTGAAGTATAGTTGATTTACAACGTTGTGTTAGTTTCAGGTGTACAGCAAAGTGATTCAGTTATACTTATATGTATATGCTATCTTGAAAATTGCATTTCTGTTTCATTTCCTTACAATATTGGGGGTAGCCAAGCTAAGGAGCCACCTACCGAATAGTACCTGGTGGGGTTCACGCAGATAACCACAGGGCTGTTAAATGGAGGTTGATTTTCAAGGCTAGTTAGAAATCTCCTTTTGCAGACGGTTGGAGAAGTCTGTTTTAATCATATTCTGTTTTTAAAAAAATAGTCCTTGGAATACTTGGTGATACGGCAGGAAGGAGCTTCATCTCTGTTTTTAAAAGGAACACTTAATGGTAAATGGGATGGACACCCTGCAAAAAGAGTATTATTTTCTATTCATTCTCTCTGGGAGATGGCAATTATTAGCTGGAGGTAGGACCTCTGATTGTGAGACGACAGGGAGCTTTGTGCCACAATTAAAAGCATTATCCTCAAGCAGCGGATGATAACGAAGGGCACATTAACAATCGCAATGGTGGGCCGCTTGGAAGAGCCTGGAATAAAGAGCAGGCTAATGTGCCCTCTGATAAAACTCATATTTTATCCAGTGTTTCTCTAAGCAGCTTAGTATTAAAGTTCTTTTACACTGGTTTTCTTCACTAGCTCTAAATTGTGAATAGCCTAATTTCGAGGAAAAATCAGTATATTTCACATTCTGTGTTTTAATAAAATACATGCATTTTATAATTGTGGGCGTATCTTGATGCTTCTCTGCTGTCCTTGTCTAAAGTCAGTGCTGCACCCAGGCCTCTGCCCCGGCTCAGCTCTCTGGGGAGGGTTGGTGCCTGGAACAGTCCGTTTTGCGTTGTCTGTCTCATCCCATAAGGGAGTCGTAGAGCCCTGTAAAAATAAAACAGATGCACATCTGCCCACGGTGGCTTAAGTGTGTTATTATTACCTGAAGACAATAAATGACCCCTTAAATTCCCCTCCCAGCCCTAGAGTCCATGCAGCCATCAGTTATTCCACAAGTTAAGTGGAAGCCTTAATACCCAATTTTCAATGAAACTCAATACAGTTTCCAGAATGTCTCTCCAGGGAGATTTCATCTTGTCAGTGTTTGTCTTTCAGAGACCCTCTGTGACTCCGGCTTCCCTCCATCCTGATCTCCCTCCCCAACCAAATACTGTCCCCCTGCCCCCATGTTCTGGGTCACAAATAAAGAGCAAATGATGAATCGAGAATTATCTGGAGATATTCTTTCCTTGGTGAGATGATCCTCCCCCTCGCGGTATTGTAAATCTGGAGAATGAATTATGCACAGCTGAAAGGCGGAGAAGTTTCTGGTTCAGGGGACACTTACCAGTCACTCCCGACGGATGCCCAGTTCATTATCAGGGACAGCCACGGGGATCTCACATCAGCCTTTTGTGAGGAGGGAGCCAGGAAGCAGACACTCAGGCAGAATCTATTTCTGTTGTTACAAAGCTTTGCAGAGGAAAACTCTGACATTTAAGTGAATGTCTGCCGTTGGGACCCAATCTCTTCATCCCCCCTCAGGTTGATGAACAACTTTTGGAGTTCCTTCCTTTGTCTCCGCATTTAATCAGTGGGTATAAATATACACTTCTTTTCTTCAGTGTGTATTTACAGGTTACTTTAGAAAGATGCCACTTCTAAGAGAAGGAAATAATTCATTTTTAGATCAGTGATTGTCTTGATCTCTTTTTAAACTCTTATCATAATACTTGTGGGTACATAGAAGTGTTTGCAAAATGGCGATTTCTGTTCGGATGACCCCCCCCAAAAATTCTTTCTGAGTAAAAAGCCACATTTACGAGTGTGTTTGAAATAATGCACCTCCCTTTACCTGGTATGTAGGAACAGGCCAACCTTGACAATGCTAAAATACGTGAACCAAAGGACACCCCTGTGGGATGGGAATTAAAGGTGAGGCCTTGACCTAGACCAAGTGTAAGTCCAGTGATTGGTAAAGAAAGTGTTCTTGTGAGTCACAGGTACTTCTCCCACCTTGACATATATGGAAACTTCAGAGCCGTTTTGGTCAGCGGGACATGGCTTCCTATGAAGCATTGATACCTTTAGATGTTACTTAAGAAACCACTTGGATTATAGATTATTAATGGACTTCAGAAATCCTTATGTGCCCAAGCTCAAAGATGTGTTTCCCAGGTGAAAGAAAAATGCCATTATTCTTCATACCTCTTTTCCAGTCTGTTCTTTGTTTTGTAACTGGGTAAAGGGTGGATTCCATGTGTTGGTCTTAGGCTGGTGGAGGTGGATTACTTCCCCCAGTGATGGGGGAACATGTTGAAAATACAGATTGTTATGAGAGAGAGAGAAGAAAGGTGGTCACAGACATGAGTATAGTTGTCAGTTGTCAGCGCAAAATTGTGTGAACAGAGTATATTGCCATGGGGGGGGTGGATTTACAGAACATCTTATATTGAACATGAAATTTCCAGTTGTGTATAGACTCCTTTAGGGAATGAAATAAAGAAAGTAACTTAAGTCAGGGGGTGTGTGTGTGGGATGGGGGAGCGAGGGGGTGGCTTTTAAAGGTTCAGTTTCAAAATGCGTTTGGGGTAAATCAAAGCCAAACAGAGCCTCCTTACAGAGCAGCAGACAGAAGTCAACCACTTACGGAAGGCAGTTCTTCTGCAGATGGTCGTGTCTAAACTTGGGAATTCTGGCAAACTCAGACGATAGTTGTGAAAAAAAAAAATCAAAATCAAAATAGGTTCCATATGCCTCATTCCCCAAATTAATTTCTCAAGCCCCTCTCCTTACAGCCACACACCCAAAACAGCATCAGAGCCAGGATCCTGAGACACCTGGTCTATTGTGAGCCCTGCTGAAAAAACACTGCGTTTTCCTCCAAATGGAGTGATCAGTCACGTTTCCCCCCAAATGTACACAGTGTGGCTGTGGTCTGTTGGTAAGGGTGGGGCGGAGAGATGAAATGAATTACGTAAGAAATAATTCCAGTTGAAGGCCACATATAATGCTAGCTATGACATTTTATGTGTTTGCTACATTTTGAAGAGACACTCCTCTGGAATAATTCACAAACCTTGCCCAGTTTGTTCTTGGACACAACTGTGGACTATTTTGTAACTGGTTTAGGGGCCCATGACTAGTAAGGTGGTAGAATCCATGTTTTGGTTTCCACGGTTAGGGGCTTGCCAAGTCTTTATCCAGGCTTTGTTCAGTAGGCGAGCTCAAGTCTCAGTCCATAAAATTCCTTTTGTTTCAGTAGCAGAAATGTAATTTCTCATTTCTATGGCTGAGTGACTGCTGCAAAGCATAAACTTGCCGTACGTTTCCCGCCAGCACCCCCAAATGCTGAATACAAGATTGAAATGGGGCAAAATCAACACACTGGCCCTCAGCCTGAGGCTGGCCTATTTCTGAAGTCACATGTGTCAGTGGTCACTATCCACAGACAAGCCAGAAATATGACTTCACCTGCTGGAGGTATGAAGGGATTTTCATTTTTCTGTGTGTTTTTGTTTCTCTCACTTGTAAAAATAAAATATATATGTGTATATATATATATATATATATATATATATATATATATATATATATATTGCCAGCTTCCCAGAAAGGCATTTGGACATTCACAGAAACAGTGTGTAAACTATATGGTGATTATTGGTTTACTTTCAAGAAGAAGCAATGGATGCAAATTCATTTTTTAAAATTTATTTTATTGAGGTGTAGTTGATTTACAATGTTGTGTTAATTTCTGCTGTGCAAATTCATTTTAAAATAAAATTTCAATGCCATTATCAAAATATGTGACCCAGAGACTGACATGCCAGAGAATTGTCTCTTACCTACTGCTCTCAATGCTGTTGTACTTACCAGGTTTTAAACACATAGTGACCTGGTTAAAGTTCCGACTGAAAGCCACAAATAAGAGGACAGTGCTTTGACTTCCTTTTTTACAAGGCTGACACAGAGAGAAATGCTTGTTCTAAAGAACAGATGTCAGGTCATCGAAGAATAAACAGTTATTTCTGTGGAAAAGGCACGCTGAAGATCCAAACAGAATAAACCATGCACAGTGCATTGGCTCTTTATTCTGTAGCATTCGGTATTACCTTACCTTTCTTAGCCACTTACTTTGCTTGCCTGAGTCTCTGGAAATTACTCAGTACATTTTTAAAAAATTAATATTTCAAATTGTTTTAATTCATACCTTCAAAAGGACTAGGAATCCACATTTGTCAGGGAAGAATACAGTTCCTGACCAGCTCCCCTCACAGGATTTTTTCAAGAATCAAAACGGGAGCATGGTATCACTTTAACTCTAAAATGATAGAAGAATTCCTTTTGTTATCCACACAACATTTCTGAAGAATAAGCAGGGACCAGTACTTTCACCTTTATATTGTAATATAGGTTGACATCTAGGAAATTATAATGAAATCTTCATATTCTAGTGGATATCTACAGAAGAGCTAAGACTATTAAACTCCACCAACCCTGAGTTTAAAAAATATAAATTTTGGAAAAATATAAATTTTCTTCTACGAACTGTTGAGTCAGCTTGAATAATTTAAGCTTGAAGGTATTGAAGTTGCACCTGTAGAAAGAAAAAGTTTTCTTTTTTCTGAAGGAATTAAGGGGAGAAAAAAGTGGATGGGCAGAGCAGAAATAGAATTCTTTTTCCATGTTAGCTGCCCCCTGACTTACTAGAGGTTGGGAAGAGCACTTCCCTCTCCGCAGAGAGAGAATCAGGACTCAGCTCTCCCTCATAAGATCTGAAGGTGCCACACATTTGGATGGGGAACTAATAAAGGGAGCGAGATAACCACAAAGTGAAATGAATTTAGAAATATCTTGGTAAAATTTGGAGCAAGATAGATTATAAGAATATTCTAATCAGCATGGATGGTAAACAGAAATTAACTATGTTGAGTCCATTGCTGTTAATTTGAAGTAGGTATGGAAATCTATTTAATTTGTTTTTAATGTTTTATTTTAGAAAATGTAAGGAAATATTCCTAACCTTGACTGATTCACCCTTACTCTGTCCTCTATCCTAGTTTTCCCACAGGTCCCTTAACAATGGTTGTTCTTACTGCAGGGTTTCTAGGGATTGCAGTTGTGTCAGATGGAGATGGGGATGTGGTAGAGGTTAGAGTGGTGAGTCTAGTAACTAATTAACTGGAGTATTACTAAAGCAAAAATCTGGTGCTATTCCATTTTTACCTGGTCATCTTAATGAGCTCCTTGAAGGCAGATAGTGCTTTACTTGCTGTTGTGAGCCGACTGTCTTGATATGAAAGGATTGTTGTCCTTTGGTGAACATTGTCAATAAAGGCGCAGAAAAGAGTGTGATTCATTGACAGAACCTGCAGCAAATGACTTGCTTCCTTGTTCTTATGGATTTTTTAAAAGCTATCATAACTCTTCTACGTGCCCTTTGGTTGTACATTTCTTTCTATTATGTAACCACAGAACATCTTTACTCACTTATATATGGATTATCTTTCTAAAACACAGATCTGATTGTGTCTGTCCCACTTTGTGTTTGGTTTTGTTTTTAAATCATCTAGAGCAAAAATTTCATCCCAACTTGGCTTAATGCCATCTGGCACAATTCTGGACCTTGGTGCCTCATCCTCCACCAATACATCGCCTGGTAAAGCAAAAGCTTCTCACTACTGCCTATAGGCAAAGCCATTAGAAAATTACGTGAACTGCCAAAAATTATGCCAGTATGTGAAAATTACACCAGACTGTCCAAAACACTTAAAATTTTGAATTTTTTTCTGAGGTTTTATGTAATATACATAGTTGATTTTAAAAATTGACTAGTAACTAAAAGCAAATGGTTTTATTTACTAAGTGATAGACTAAAGAAAACAGTGGAAGTTATTAACCAAAAAATGTAAAACCTTTTATTAATGTTGTGGAAAAGCAGTTACTCTAGTCACATTATCTGGGATGTCAGTGACATGAGTTTTTTTAGATCTTCAGGGGAAGAGAATCTAGAGACGAGGGTGCTTCTGGGGATGGGTGGATATTTATTTTTATACCTATCTATAAATAATAAAATCTTCACTTAGCACTTTAGGTAAAAAGCAGATTTTTGTTGCTTTAGGGTTAATAAGAATTCCAAACACAACTATTTCATAAATGTATAGATTTTTGTGTAAAACCTGTAAGACTAGATTTTTCTGTCCTATATAGTCGTGCTTAAAAATATTATCTCTCAATACCATTTGTGACCAAAGGAATAAGGAACCCTTGGAGAAATGACTGGTTTTAGGTCTAAGGCAGCGAAGGTACAAGTCAAGCCTGAAGCATTTTGTCATACCAGAAAGCAGGGAAGTTAGCAAAGACTACTAGGATCTTCTCAAAAGAACCTAGAAACCAGTTTGAATAAAGGCATATACTACATTGGATTGAAACGTATCAAATGTGTTTAAATCCATGAGTTCATAATTACACTTAAAAAATAAAAACCTCATTGGTCATGTTTGGAGAATATTAGGAACTTACCTCATTGTTTTGAAAATCTGTAAATAAAGGGAAAGGATCAGGCATCTATCCTGCCTTTCCTATATGATCAGTATCTCAAAGGGGAAATTTCTCTTTGTAGAATTATTCTAGCTAATAAATCAAGAATGAATAGAGGAAAAGAGAGAGGACTCAAATAAACAAAATAAGAAATGAAAGAGGAGGAATAACAACCAATACAGCAGAGATACAAAAAATCATAAGAGACTAGTATGAACAATTATATGCCAACAAATTGGACAACCTAGAAGAAATGGACAAGTTTCTAGAAACATACAGTTCACCAAAACTGAATCAAGAAGAAGTAGATAATTTGAACAGACCGATTGCTAGAAGTTAAATAGAATCTGTAATTTAAAAAACTCCCTGAAAACACAAGTCCAGGACCAAATGTCTTCACTGGGGAATTCTACCAAACATGCAAAGAAGAACTTATACTGATCCTTCACAGATTCTTCCAAAAGACTGAAGAAGAGGGAGCACTCCCAAAGTCATTCTATGAAACCACCATCACCCTGATACCCAAACCAGACAAAGACACTACCAAAAAAGAAAATTACAGGCCAATATCTTTGATGAATGTAGATGTGGAAATCCTCAACAATATATTAGCAAACTGGATCCAACAACACATAAAAAGGATCGTACACCATGATCAAGTTGGATTCATCCTAGGGTCAACATGTGCAAATCAATTAGTGTGATACACCACATCGACAAAAGAAAAGACAAAAACCACATGATCATTTCAATAGATGCAGGGAAAGCATTTGATGAAATTCAACATCCATTCATGATAAAAACTCTCACCTAAATGGGTATAGAGGGAACGTATTTCAACATAATAGAAGCTATTTATGACAAACCCACAGCCAACATGATACTCAACAGTGAAAAGCTGAAAACCTTTCCACTAAATTCTGGAACAAGACAAGGATGCCCACTCTCACCACTTCTATTCAACATCGTATTGGAAGGCCTAGCCACAGCAGTTGGACAAGAAAAAGAAATAAAAGTCCAAATTGTAAGGGAAGTGATAAAATTGTCATTATATGCAGATGACATGAAACTCTCTATAGAAAACCCTAAAGACTCCACACAAAAACTATTAGAACTGATAAACAAATTCAGCAAGGTATCAGGATACAAGATTTATATACGGAAATCTGTTGCACTTTTTTACACTAATAATGAAGTATCAGAAAGAGAAAGAAAAAAAAATCCCTTTTAAAATTGCATCAAAAAAAAAAAAAAAGACTTAGGAATAAAACTGACCAAGGAGGTTAGAGACTTACAAGCTAAGAGCTATAAAACATTGATAAAGGAAATTGAAGATCATTCAAAGAAATGGAAAGATAGCTCATGCTCTTGGATTGGAAGCATTAATATTGTTAAAATGGCCATACTATCCAAAGCAATCTACAGATTTAATGCCATCTCTATCAAATTACCCATGACATTTTTCACACAACTAGAAAAAATCATCCTAAAACTTATATGGAACCACAAAAGACCCAGAATTGCCACAGCAATCCTGAGGAAAAAGAAGAAAGCTGGAGGCATAACCCTCGTGGACTTCAGACAATACTACAAAGCTACAGTAATCAAAACAGTGTGGTATTGGCACAAAAACAGACATATGGATCAGTGGAACAGAATAGAGAGCCCAGAAATAAACCCACATACCTGCGGTTAACTAGTGTTCAACAAAGGAGACAAGAATATAAAATGGAGAAAAGACAGTCTCTTCAGCAAGTGGTGTTGGGAAAGCTGAACAGCCGCATGTAAATCAGTGAGGTTAGAACACTCTCTTACACCATACACAAAAATAAACTCGGACTTTCCTGGTGGCGCAGTGGTTAAGAATCTGCCTGCCAATGCAGGGGACACGGGTTCAAGCCCTGGTCCAGGAAGATCCCACATGCCTCAGAGCAACTAAGCCCATGCGCCACAACTACTGAGCCTGCGCACTAGAGCCTGTGAGCCACAACTACTGAGCCCGTGTGCCACAACTACTGAAGCCCACACACCTAGGGCCTGTACTTTGCAACAAGAGAAGCCACCGTGATGAGAAGCCCATGCACCGCAACGAAGAGTAGGCACTACTCGCCACAATTGGAAAAAGCCCATGCACGACAACAAAGACCCAACGCAGCCAAAAATAAATAAATAAATTTATAAAAAAAAACAAACAAACCCAAGATGGCTTAAAGACTTACATATAAGACATGACACTATAAAGCTCTTAGAAGAGAACATAGGCAAAACATTCTGTGACATAAATCGTAGCAATACCTTCTTAGATCAGTCTCCCAAGGTAATAGAAGTAAAAGCAAAAATAAACAAATGGGATCTAATCAAACTTATAAGCTTTTGCACAGCAAAGGAAACCATAAACAAAATGAAAATGCAATGGGAGAAAAGATTTGCAAACAATGCAACTGACAAGGGCTTAATTTCCTAAATATACAAACAGCTCATATAGCTCAATATCAAAAAACAAACAACCCAATACAAAATGGGCAGAAGACCTAAATAGACATTTCTCCAAAGAAGACATATAGATGGCCGATAAGCACATGAAAAGATGTTCAATATCGTTAATTATTAGAGAAATGCAAGTCAAAACTACAATTAGGTACCACCTCACACTGGTCATAATGGCCATCAACAAAAAGTCTACAAATAATAAATGCTGGACAGGGTGTGGGGAAAAGGGAACCCTCCTACACTGTTGGTGGGAATGTAAATTGGTGCAGCCACTATGGAGAACAGTATGGAGGTTCCTTAAAAAACTGAAATAAAGTTACCATATGATCCAGCAATACCACTCCTGGGCATATATCCAGGAAAGAGGAAAACTAATTCAAAAAGATACATGGACCCCATTGTTCATAGCAGCACTACTTATAATAGCCAAGACATTGAAGCAACCTAAGTGTCCATCAACAGGTGTGTGTGTGTGTATGTATGTGTGTGTGTGTGTGTGTGTGTGTGTGTGTATAAAAAATGAAATAATGCCGTTTGCAGCAACATGGATGGACCTAGAGATTATCACACTAAGTGGAGTAAGTCTGACAGAGAAAGACAAATATCACATGATGTCACTTACATGTGGAATCTAAAAAATAAAATGCAACTGACCTTATTTACAAAACAGAAACAGACTCACAGACATGGAAAACAAACTCATGGTTACCAAAGGGGAAAGGGGCAGGGGGAGGGATAAATTAGGAGTTTGGGATTAACATATACATACTAGTATGTATAAAATAGATAAACGACAGGGACCTACTGTAGAGCACAGGGAAATATATTCAATAACTTGAAATAACCTATAATGGAAAAGAATCTGAAAAGAATATATAAGGATATATATGTATGTATGTATGACTGAATCACTTTGATGTATACAACATTATAAATCAACTATGCTTCAATTTAAGAAAAAAGAATGAATAATAGAATATCACTTTGAAGTCTCTGAAGAGTTGTTGGACCTAGGCAAATACCATCAATGGCTAACGATATCACTTAAGGAGTCAATCAGACAGTATGTGTCTCCTGATGGAAGTTGAAACACTGCATGAAATAGTCTTGTCCCCTCTCCTCCATTAGAACTTGAATCAAAGCAAGCTTCTAGGTCAAATTACCAGTTTCTGGGAATACAAGGGAGAGAGGAATATGTTAAAAGGCACCAATGGGATGCAGCGAGAAAAATCTAGATTGTGGAAATTCTACAAGACAAACAACCCATTCCTTCAACAACAGTTTTTTTTAAATGCAAGGGAAATATTAGAAATGGAGAAGAAACCTATAGATGAAAGAAAGTACATATCAAAGAATCACAATGTATGAATCTTATTTGAATTCAGATTCAAACAAATTGAAACAAAATTATAATACATATTTGATGATATTAAGAAATTTTATTTTTAGGTGTGATAATGCTGTTGTGGTTTTGTTTTCTTTTTAATGTCCTTATCTTTTAGAGACACATACAAAAATACTTAGAGATGAGATCATACGATGCTTGGCATTTACTTCAAAGTAATCTGGCTTGGGAGACGGAGGGTGGGGCGATGGGAGTGTTGATGGGAATATAAATGAAACAAGGTTGGCCAAGTATAGATAATTGTTGAAACCAAGAAGTGAACACAACTGGTTTGTTATTCTGTTCTCTCTCCTTTTGCATATATCAGAAAACTTTCAAAATAAAAGTGTATATATGGGCTTCCCTGGTGGCGCAGTGGTTGAGAGTCTGCCTGCCAATGCAGGGGACACGGGTTCGAGCCCTGGTCTGGGAAGATCCCACATGCCACGGAGCAGCTGGGCCCGTGAGCCACAACTACTGAGACTGCGCGTCTGGAGCCTGTGCTCCACAACAAGAGAGGCCGCGATAGTGAGAGGCCCGCGCACCGCAATGAAGAGTGGCCCCCGCTCGCCGCAACTAGAGAAAGCCCTCGCACAGAAACGAAGACCCAACACAGCTATAAATAAATAAATTAATTTAAAAAAAAAGTGTATATATATATACACACATTTTATAAAAAATTATGTGTGGTATAATTGTACAAAATTAGTAAAATTGCAAAATTTCAACCAGGTTTAAATATTAAAAAGAATTTGTTACCACTGTACACCTATTAGAATGGCCAAAATCCAAAATACCAACAATACCAAATTTTGGTGAAGATAACGAAGCAATAGGAATTTTCCTTTATTTATTTATTTATGTAATTTTATTTATTTTTTGGCTGCGCTGGGTCCCCGCTACTGTGCATGGGCCCCCTCCAGCTGTGACGAGCGGGGGCCACCCTTCGCCGCGGTGCGCGGGCCTCCCACCGTGGTGGTCTCCCCCGCTGCAGAGCACGGGCTCCAGGCGCGCGGGCCCAGCAGTCGTGGCTCACTGGCTCCAGAGCGCAGGCGCACAGGCCTAGTTGCTCCGTGGCATGCGGGATCCCCCCAGACCAGGGATCGAACCTGTGTCACCTGCACCGGCGGGCGGATTCTCAATCACTGCGCCACCAGGGAAGTCCCGGAACTTTCTTTTTTTTTTTTAATGTTCATAATGACTTTATTTATAATAGCCCCAAATTGTAAACAACCCAAATGTCCATCAACAGGTAAATGAATAAACAAACTCAATATATACATACAATGGAACACTACTCAGCAATGAAAAGGTGTGAACTACTGATACACAGTGCAACATGGATCTCACAGTTTTATGAAAGAAGCCATACAAATGTATATACTATGTGATTCTATTTATAGAAAATTCTAGAAAATGCAAACCAATCTATAGTAACTTTCATTCATTGCTGTTGGGAATGCAAAATGGTGCAGCGACTTTGCAAGACAGTTTGGCAGTTTCTTATAAAATTGAATATACTCTTACCATGCAACCCATCAGTCATGCTGTTCAGTATTTACCCAAATGAATGAAAACTTATAAAAACCTGCACATGGATATTTATAGCAGCTTTATTCATAATTGCCAAAACTTGATGGCAACCAAGATGTCTTTCAGTAGGTGAGTGGTACATTCAGACAGTGCAGTATTATTCACCGCTAAAAAGAAGTGAGCTCTCAAGCCATGAAAAGGCATGGAGGCACTTTAAATGTGCATTACTGAAAGAAGCCAGTCTATGGTTCCAACTATGTGACATTCTGGAAAAGGTAAAACTATGGAGACATCAAAAGAAATCAGTGGTTGCCAGGAATGGTGGGAGGGAGGGATGAATCAGCAGAGCACAGAGGATTTTTAGGGCACTGAAGCTATTCTGTACGGTACTACAGTGGTGGATATATGGCACTGTACATTTGTCACAGCCTGCACAATGTATAACACCAAGAGTGAACCTAATGTAAACTATGGAACCTGGGTGATAATGTATCATTGTAGGTTCACCAATTTTAACATGTACCAGCCGGTTGGGGAGACTGGGGGGAGCAGTGGAGGACAGGGGGGTATGTGGGAAAACTCTGTACTTTCCACTCAATTTTGCAGTGAACCTAAAGCTGCTCTAAAAAATAAAGTTTATTAATTAAAAAAAGGAAACCAATTACACCGAACTCTAGCTATCAAAGCATTTTAAGCAAAACAAACCTTTTCTGTGGCCAATGTGTACCCCTCCAGCGAAAAGTTGGGGGAAATAGTGTCATGAAATGGTCAGAAGAAGTATATTAACAATCATAGCTGAAAGGAAGAGTCGTGCAGTCAGGCAGGACTTCCAGGTTATCCAAATACTTTTTGTATACTTTTTTTTCCAAGGCTTTGTCCAAAGCTTTTGGGGATAGAGACTATCAGGTGAGGACTTTTCTTCTTTTTTTTTTTTTTAATAAATTTATTTATTTATTTTTGGCTGTGTTGGGTCTTCGTTGCTGCATGCAGGCTTTCTCTAGTTGCGGCGAGCGGGAGCTACTCTTCATTGCGGTGCGCGGGCTTCTCATTGTGGTGGCTTCTCTTGTTGCGGAGCATGGGCTCTAAGGCACGCGGGCTTCCGTAGTTGTAGCACGTGGGCTCAGTAGTTGTGGCTCTCGGGCTCTAGAGCGCAGATTCAGTAGTTGTGGCTCACGGGCTTAGCTGCTCCGTGGCATGTGGGATCTTCCTGGACCAGGGCTAGAACCCATGTCCCCCCCCATTGGCAGGTGGATTCTTAACCACTGCGCCACCAGGGAAGTCCCAAGGATTTTTTTTCTAATGAAGTGTATTTGTAACCTGTTTCTAAAGTGAATTTCCTTTTCTCTAAAGCTGATAAAAAATATTCCCAACTCACTTTCTTTTTTTTTTTTTTTTTTGCGTGGGCCGCGTGGCTCGTGGGATCTTAGTTCCCCATCCAGGGATTGAACCCAGGCCCTTGGCAGTCAGAGCGTGGAGTCCTAACCGCTGGACCACCAGGGAATTACCCAACTTACCTTCTAAGTGAGATACTAAATTACATGAGAGATTAGGAATCTCAGAACCTGAAGAACATTTGAGTCAAGTTGAGGGAGACAAAAAATGATACTGCACGAACAATATATGAGATTTAACCATATTATAGCAAATATGTAGAACAGAGAGAAAGGGAAGAGAAAGGGCTTAGCCGGAGCAGGACTTTTACAAGCCCTGGAGTTCTGTCAGGGATCCAGAGCTTGAATGGATGTCTGTCATCTTTCTGAGTTAATTTTTTCCTTGTAGGTAAATAAACTTTGTTTGTTTGTTTTTTCTAGTTGGGGAATGGCAGTCAATGTGTATTCTACCTCGATAACCCAAGAGACTATGAGCAGACATGACATCATTGCCTGGGTTAATGACATAGTATCTTTAAACTACACGAAAGTGGAACAGCTTTGTTCAGGTAAGAGATTCTTTTAAGTATTTACGTAAACGTTTACTCCCTATCGTGTGGAATGTGATTTTATGAACCACAGATGATGTATTTTGGATAGGAAAAAATATATGTATCCGTATTGATATATAATTAAAGGGGGAAAGCTCAGATATAATTGAAGAACATATGGGGGAAAATGATGGCCACCTAAGAGCCTCGAGCCTCCACGACACATGTTACGAATGGTCTCGCTTAAGCTCTGTAACTGGTCTCCCAGCCTCTTCTCCATCACCCCCTATCAGCCACCACATGTCTCCTCCTAATATGCAGATTGGGTCCTGCAACACCTCTCCTTAAAAACCTTCCAGGCTCCACACTGTCCTTCCTACAGGATAAAATCCACTCCTTGATGTGGCTGATAAGGTCCTTTCTGTTCTGGCTGCAGCCCATCTCCTTGGTGTCATTATCTACATCTCTCTCCCCTGTGCCTCAGTCCCACAAAATACTCTTTGTTCCCTAAAGACTCCTTCCCTTTTGCGTCCCACAGCTTTTTTTCAGGCTCCCTTTGCCCTTCTTTTCATTTGCAGTAAAATCTCGTTCACACTTTAAAATCCAACTCAGTTGTCACCCCCCCGAAGGGTCCCCCAGATCTCCCAGGCTCCACAATGTTCATGGAACGCTGTGCCCACCCTTGCAGAAGAATGCATGCCACACTGTGTTAGAAGGTCCAGCTGTTACTCCCCTGAAGGTACCCAGAGCTCTTGAGGACAGGACTGTGTTTCATCCTTTGTCATGTGTCTGAGGTGGCACCCTGCCCGCCTGCTATATAGTAGGTCTGCAGGGAATGCGTATTGAGCTAAACTTGTTTTAAAAAAGAAAAGATTGGACTTTAATGATAAAGTAGGGGCTTGTTAAAGAACATGTCACTAGTAAAGTAATTCATTCTTAGGTTAGAGTATTTATCAAAGAAATAGTCTTCCTTTGGGAACAGGAAGTATTTTCTTCTTGTGAACTAACAGGTAAGAGATTTCCTCTCTGCCTCTGGCTCTGACCGGAAATGGTGTTACTAGAAAATATTACTGAAATGTATTCGTGTGAAATCCCACAAGACATGATAGGTACAAAATAGTCATCAGGTAGAGCTGGCGCAGTGGTGCTGGGGCAGCAGAAAGGCGTTCTGCTGGCTTTCTCAGTGGGTCATGTGTAGAAGGATTTCATGCGGTGCCGTCAGAATTTGGAACGCCTGCACTAGTCACTCTCAGATGTGCCCAAATCCAACCCCCCAGTGAATACACTCTCCCTTCTCCACATCTAGACTGGATTAGAATCGACTAGCAGACAAACTTCCCATCTACTGACACCTCTTCTCCCATCACCGTTTTCTCATGAGCAAGACAGTGAGGGTGGCCAGAACCTACGCATTGCCTCACCCACCCTTCCTGCGCCCAGGCCTCTAATATCAATACTGTGATTTGTGAGGTCAATAACGGATGCTAACCGGCCAGTTCTTTGCCCTGCAGTACGAGCTAGAGAAAAGCTGACTTAGACTATGATGGCGCCCCAGGTATGTGCTGTTGGCCTATTGAAATGACTTCTAAAAATTACTGACAGGAACAGCCCCTGTTGCATGCTTCTCAACTGCAAATCTCCACTCAGTCAAGTTTTATGGTGCCGTTCTTGCTGTGCGTTCTGGAGCTCTCTAATATTTTATTTTTAATTTGCTGGAGGAAAAGCAACCCAGAGTGTTTTCTGTTATTAGCCATCCCTTTTCTGTTAATAGCGAATACCACTTTATATTGTACTTGTGGGTCCGTTTCTCCATAGGGCCTGACACATACTCTTCCCTCAGGAATGGTCATATTGGGATGAATGAAAATCAGTTGGAAACTGCTGTGGGGCAAAGACAAAACCGTGTATCTTTCCCATAAAGTGGCTGTATGTACCTGTGGATAAGGGTCATGGGGTTGGTTATCAAAGAAAAAGAGACACAGGGAGGAAGGAGATAAGAATTAGAGTCATAGAGGAAATTGCCAGTCATGGCTCTAAAGTGTTGAAGGAGCCCGTGAGGAGCTTCCTATGTAATGCACTTGGGGAGTTTTTGCTGACAAATGAAATGAGAAGCAAATTCGAATTTTTAGATACAGTAGTAATAAATGCTGGAGTGTATGTGTGCATATATATGTGTGTGTACCTATTATTTATATAAATATGTATAATTTCTTTGCATATCTTTCAAATTTCATATAAGGCAAATTCAACAAAAATTTTGGTAGCATCTGTGAAGAGTTCTTGTACAGTTTCCTTAAAGAAAGCATTGGTGTGCATTTTATAGTCGTATGTAGCTATGTTGCTATCCAGTGTGGCTTGATGAAACCTGTAGAAACCACTTTGATCATGAGAATAGATAATTTCCGTTAGGATAACTCACTAGTTACCTAAGGTTACAAGGTTGATGGTTCAGAAGAATATTTAAATATATATTTATTTAAATTATATTTAAAGTTTCCTTTCTTTATTGAAATACATTTTTTTGTTTGTTTGTCTTGGTTTTTTGTTTTTTGGGTATTTTTTTGTTTGTTTTTTTTTTGGCTCAGAAAAACATGTTAATGTCCACAGTAGAGAGACATGTCTTTTATTTTAGGCAGTAGTTTCATCAGAGTGTGAACTGTGGGCCATGTGTATTTATAATCTTCTGAGAAGCTGCTTAAGAATGCAGGTTCTTGGGATCCTTCACCTTCTAAATCAGTGTCTCTGGATGCGTGAAGCCTAAAGTCTTCATTCTAACAAGCACCCCAAGTACTTCTGTGCTGCAGTCAAGAGCTTGCAGTGCATTTTAGAGAAACTCCAAACCACTAAAAGTAAAGTTAAAATATCCAAAATTTATCTGGCACGATTTCCTCATTCATAATTTAGTCTGTGACTTTTCTCTTGTCTTCAGCAATAGCATTTAGCAGGAAGTGCTATCTTTTTATTTATTTATGAATTTATTTATTTATACCCTTCTTTGTTCTAGAAGGCATTGAAGGCAGCTAGGACAGTGCTATTAGGATAAGAACAAAACCAAATATTGGTGACCTAAGTGATTTATCCTCAGCATACTTAATGAGTAGTCAGTCAGATTTCTTGGAAAATATCTTTTCCTTTCAGTTTCATTTTAACTTCTTTAGTTTACTGTGTGTGATATCATTTTAGCAGTGTGCTGTGGAAAAACATACACAAAATACCTTCACATATTTAACTGATTTTTTTTTCTTGTTCAATAAAATTGTTCCTTACTCTTTTTCCTAAAGGTTTATGTTCCAATCCTAGCAGTCCCTCTTTGGCATTTTTTCCCCCATTTACATTATTTCCTATTTCTTTTTTTAAATTTCCAGCTAAGAGATTGCCCTCCAGCTAATATTAAAACTAACATCAGCTTTCTTTAGCTCATAAAGAACTGACATACTGCTTCATGTGTGTGTGCCTTTTTCTGCAGAAATTTCTGCCTTTATATAACATCTCATTTGTTTCCATCTAAGCATTTTAAAAGCTTTTTAAAGGAGAGATGATATGAGGTTTAACACTTAGAAACACGTTGCAGTAAGTTGCAAAAGAATGAAAATGACTCCCTCTTTTCTCCTCTTAATTTTATCCCAAGGATGTAACCTTATGAAATTGTCTTTGGGCATGAAATCTGGGTCATACAGTCATATGCATATTTAGTTTGCATTCATTTCTTGTGAACAGCAACCTTTACGTTTCAAGTGAAAAGCTGGACTGTATAAATGAACAGGCTGTCAATGGGTATGAATACTGCCTATAATAATATGACAGTACACGGCTCATCTACATTTGATTTGAAAATGAATATTTGTGGATTTCCCACGTTGGGATGGGGGATTGAACCACATGAAATACCAGATTTGTTTGGCTTAAAAATATTTTATGTTTTTAGTTCAATTGCCTAATAAAATGTTTAGGGCTTTTTGTGGGGTGACACATTTTGGTTTTACTTTAGTACCGGCTCAAACCAGTTTACTAGATATTTTACAAGGGATTCAAGAGAGAGAATGGACATATAGTTCAGAGAAAAAAATGAAAAATTTTAAATAAAAATTTTTTTTCAAAGAGAGAGAGAATGGGCAGTATGGTGCTAAGAATCCCTATAAATCCGCTTTAGTGACTCGAGGTACCATATTGGAGATGACAGAAAAGGTAGTGAACTATCTGGGGCAGAAGAGTGAAAAGAAATGAGGCAGGGAGTTGGTTGGGAGTGGAAGGAATGTATCTTTCCTTTGCCTCTTCACCCCCCATCCTCTGCTCTAACATACAAATTTCCTTTGAAACTTTTTTCTGACATCCATTTTTCTGTGTCCCAGTCCTCTCCCCTCACCTGGGATGCAGGCAGCAGAGCCATTGGTCCACTGCTGGGTCGCTGCCAGAGCTTGGCCAGCGGGCACCTGACGAGCGACTCTCCCATGCATGGGAGAGAGAGGCTAGAGAGGCAGCCTGCCCTTCTCTCTGTGCCACCTTCCTTTCCTCCTCCCCGCTCTGTCCACAGCACAAGCAAACCACTGATGCTCAGATGCCAGTGCTGTCACTAGGCTAGTTATAACAGCTCAGTGATTTTCATGAGCATTTTAGTATTTGAATAAAATTTGGTTTGGATGAAACCATTTTTTTAGAATGGAAAATTTTAGATCTTTTCTTGACAAGCATTAAAAAAAAGACAGAGGGACTTGCCTGGTGGTCCAGTGGGTAAGACTCTGTGCTCCCAATGTAGGGGGCCCTTGTTCGATCCCTGGTCAGGGGACTAGATCCCGCATGCGTGCTGCAACTAAGAGTCCGCGTGCTGCAACTAAGACCTGGCACAGCCAAAATAAATTAAATAAATAAATAAATAATTTTTTTTTAAAAAGAAAAATGATCAGGATTCGATTCAGCTTCATTTTGTGCTTCTCCACATTGTTTCAAGCTTTGTCTTGGATCAAGTTTTTGGTGTTTTCTTCTTCCAGGAAAGTTCCTGAATCCAGCTGGTCATGTCAGAGTCAAAAATGACAATTCTCAGTCCTTCATGGCTCCCAGAAGGGGCTAGGCTTTACAGTAACACCGCAGGATTCAGAGGTGTGGTTGTCAGCCGTGCCTGGGCCCTGTAGGACAGGTGCTCTGAGCCCAGCAGAGCGTTCTTTGTGACGTTTTTGGCTGCAACCTGTGCCTGTGAAATAGGTTGATCTCACCCTAGTATGGGGTCCCCTGTACCTTCTTCCTTCTGTCCGCAGAGACCTCTGTCAGGAGGACAGGTTAGTGATGAAATCAGCTCAGAGTCTAAATTTAGTAGACCTTCTCAAGAGAGTTGGCTCTCTTGAACTGAAACCAAGTAAGGATATTTTGTCGATGTCTGGTAGCTCCAGAGCTTACTTAGCTTTATAAAATCATAGACTGTTATTTGCTTTCAGAACGTTAAGTCATCTTGGCTTGTGTTACTGTTGTTACAGATGTAATTGTGCTATAGTGGAATATTATTCATATTGATGATGTATTATGTAGAGAGATGGGGTTTTAGGGGTTTTGCTGACAGGTTTTCTCTGATTTTATTTTGCTGAAGTTAATTTTAAAATCCGTTTGCTTGGTCTCAGCAAACCAACTAATTGGCGAGCGGGGCAGGGGGGTGGGCAAAAAGTGAGTTGGAAAATGGGGGGGAGGGAGGTCCAACATGGGGTTCAGTTGTTGCAGTGGATAATACACTCCTGTGTCTCCGCTAATGTACCAGTCGAAAGGGAGTTTATTTTTTGAGCAGAATATGGGATACAGTAGTATATTTTTCCTTCTAAACATGTTTGTTTATAGATATTTGCTACTTTGTTACCAAAAATAAACATAAATCGGTGTTTTTGTTGTGGTTTTTCTGTTTACTGCATTTTGTAATGCTAAATACCATAGTGGAAAAAAGTGTATGCATTCACCTCCATTTATCCAACTGCCCCTATAAATTTTGTTTTTTTACATAGATGATGTATGTATCGATATATATACACACACACACGTATATGTATTGATACTGAAAGCAGTCAGCCATCTCTTCATCTGTCTCATTACTGTATTAAGTTCTGACAATCAATTTACTTTTATTTACACATGTTTTGAGCCCTTCTTTGGCCTAGGCCCTGAGGATCTGGATTAATAAGATGGGGCCGTGGTCCTCTAAGAGTTCAGTACGGCAGGGCACTGTCCTGCAGAAAACTAGAAAGCACGCTGTGGCCAGTGCTGTTTTGGAAGAGCTTTGAGCTTACAAAGGAGAGGTGGGGAACACAGCGAGTCTGCGGAGAAACACCTTCCTTCAGATTCTTTGGGAGTTAGTGGGTGCTGCCTTCGAATGGCTGTAGAATGGCCAAAGTTTGTGAAACACCTCAGAAATCCTCCTCTTGAGTCACATGGGGTGACCAGGACGCAGGATAATGTGTGTTTTATTAGGTCCAGCCCTTAAATACATGAAGTATGTTGTTTCTCTAAGAGAAATGTAGAGTTTTTCCGGATGATATCATATGAGTATGTGAAAATTGTTTTTACTCTATTTCTTTGAAGAAACTGTGCATACATCTGGGATTTTCCCAGGAAACCATGGAATTGCTCAGTTCTTTGGAAGAAATGCAACAAATATTTTCAGTTCCGTAAAGCCAGTCCTCAGTGATGCAATAACTGGGCAGGCCTCTAACTGAATAGGTGTCGGGCAGCTACGTTAGTATTTTCCAGAGGGACAGACCTACAGATGTGTCGTTTCTTTTCTTACCCATTTCTACTGGAATCCCTCCTAAGTAGGAATGAACACCATAAACTAGGGGAAGTAAAACAGGGAAAACAGATCACCTGGAATGAAGACTGGCAGTTTATATACTAACAAAAAATCAAGGAACATGTAATCACTATGGACTTAATACTGTGTCTTAACAGGAACAAAGCAAATTGGTGACATGTTATTAGAAATTTTAACTAATGATTGCCTTTGAGAATTCTCAATAAAGTCAAAAAATTTAATAATTGCAGGAATTTGTACAAGGCAGTACCCTTAATTAAATCCTAGACTTTCATCTTTTGCTGTTTTCCCTTATCTGGGAAAATTCCCAGATGACATAGATGAATCCTGTCTTCAGGGTTCTTAGTAAGTATATCACTAATTCGCAAAATCTTTATCATGCAATCTCCCCTTGGGTTCAGATACTTTTTCTTCTAATCTACTATAGTAAGACTCTGCCAGGTTTCACCTGCTCCAAAACCATGAATGGGTCCGTGGTTGTGAGTTTGGAAATGAGAATTGTTGTACTGGGGGCAGGTCATCAAAAGAAGTGTAGGGTGTGTCCAGGTGATGAAGGTGATACTGATGAGAGTATAGGGCTTAGACCAAGGAATGAACCTCCAAATCCCCAACATTGACTCCGTTAGTGTTATGCCTGGAGCCCTGACTCAACGGCCCCAGAGATACTGGTGAAGGGTGTGGGAATCATAGGGCTGGAGCCCAAGAACATGTTGGGTTTTGTGATTCATAATTCTAATTTCAGAAACTTTTAGAACTCCTTCTCTTCTGATTTTGTCTTTGCTTTATGATAAGATGCTTAGCATATGATGATACATTTATTTTGAAATCATTCACCAAGATCTTTAAAAACAAGTATCTTAAGGAAAAAGAAAGGTATGTTCCAACACATTGTAAGTTATTTTGATTTTCCTAAAGATGTTAATTACTTTATGTGATGGATATATTCTTTATGAAACATTATTTTGTATTTATATTGCTATTTTTTTGCTTTCCCTTTTCTCCTCTTCAGTTTAAATCATCTAAAGACTTTAACAGGAAGAGTAGAAAATTGGTGGAAAATAGTCACTTCCTTTTATAAATGAATTTGTGATTACTTAAGCACCTCATATGTTTATTTGGGGAAAGACTTAAGGACTGGAGAAGCCCTCCAATGTTTTTCAGTAGATAAACTGGAGGATCTTAGGAATGTGTTCATCCCCTTTCTTTGCTAGCAGGAGAGGCCAAGGACCTCATTTTGTTCTTTGGTTCTTTGCCCTTTGAATCTCAAACATGCATTTTGGAGATTCATATTTCATAGCTGAAACAATCCCATTCCATCCTCTTCATTTTTATAGCTCCAATTATTTTAACCAGCCACATAATACATTGTTTTGTACATTAGGGGTAAAATGATGTACATTAGGGGTAAAATGATGTCATAGCATTTTCATTGTGCTTTTATGTGTATTATTTATTTTAATTCTTACAACAACTGTGTGCAGAAGAAAAATAGGACTTTTTTATTCCTATTTTATATAAGAGGATAAAAGCCCAGAGAAGCCAAGTGTTCATGGCTGATGCTAGCTGGGGCCTCCCTGGATCACAGCCTTACGCTCTCCTTGCTCGTGTGTGCAGCTGCTGTAGATGTGGAAGAGGGGTGTGTGCGTGTGCACGTTTTTGATTTTTTTCCATATCCATTTATCAGGAGCCCACTGAACATCTCTAGGAACAGAGGAGTTAGAAGTCCACATCCCCACCCTTTAAATTACTAATTGAGGTAATGAGACACATCTGGTAATTCTGCTGATCGCACACTGTGACCTAGTATCGTCATCAAGAACTTTCCTACCAAAGGTAGCCGAGATGCTAGTAGAAACATACAGGCATTTGCTCCCGATTTTATCAAATTCTTTTTTACTCTACCTGCTGAGAGTGGGCGGGGGAAGAGGCTCCCCTTCTCTCTGTCTGTTCTTGCTTCCTCTCCTGCTCTAAACTCTCTTGCCCTCCAAGCAAGATGAGGGGGCTCTGAAATGTTGCCATCTGCAGCGATTCGGTTCTCTCAGGATAATCCCTGGTCAGTGGAACAGTAACCAAAATAATGGCTCCTTAGAGACACACGTGCACATTTGAAGCCCAAGAATGTGGCCCTTTCCTCACGCTGAACCCAGGCTTATTTTAATAAGCTTGGACCGTAGAGGACAATTAACGTCCTCATTTCTTCGATATCTATGCTACTGAGAAAAAAGAACATCTTCTAGAATAATGTTGTTATCAGCTTGGTCCCCCAAAGGATTTATGACTCAAGGAATCACTGTTTCCCACGTATTTCATTCTGTTCAGTGAACCTGGATTGCTGTAGCTGTGCTGAGCACCTCTGGCAGTACTTCTCCAACTCCTTTCATATGAAAAGTTGATGTTTTCTCAGTCTTGTACAAAGGGACATGCTGGTGCAACATTTCAGAATAGTCATCCGTCTCCCATCCAGTTCTGTCCCCTTATTACCGTATCTTGTTTGCCATAGAGGAAATTCTAGAGCTGCCAGTGGTTTATAGTCATAGTGGACACTGTGCCAGCCCAGTAGAGAGATGAATTGTACCCCGTCCCCAGTCTTGAAGAGTTACCCAGCAGTCAGCTAAGAGAGATCGCTAATTAAAATGTAAGTCCAACTTACTGCTGGGCTTCTGTAGCCATTATAGTGAAACAGTTCATTCTGCACTGGGGACAGGAAAACTCCACAGAGGAGGTGGTGTTTGGGCTAAACAACAAATGAGAAATTTCTGTTCAAATGTAAAAGGTGGCAAAATGACATTTTAGGCAGAAAATTTCTCGTTTGACCAAGGCAGAGAGAAGGTGCAGCATTTTATGCACATACATGCACACATGAGACTCTGAAACCTAAGTTAGGATTCAAGGCAGCAGAAGAGGGGGCAGTGAAGTGGCAGGTAATAAATGCCGTAGTATTCGAAGAAAGGGGAGGTTATGTCAGCCTAGAAAAGCTTCTTGGGTCTTTGGCTAAACAGCCATGCAGATTTAGTGGATGGTCAATAAATATTTATGAAATGGAGTTTAATTGAAATGCTCTCCTAACTACGGATAAGATTCAGGCTGAGAAGAGAAAGTTGGGGATTTCAAGTAAAGGTACTATTTAGATATTTTTTTGATGTTCTAACATATCGCTTTATGTATTCCTGAAGTCAGCAGATATTTATTGAGTGCCTACAGTGTGTCAGAAGGCGGGCTAGGATCTGGGGATACAGCTAGGTATGAAAAGCAATACAGATTATACCTAGTTAGGACCCATTCCTTTACTACCACAGTTCTCCCTTGACATATTTGTATCCAGAGCATTCAAGATCCTTTTTCTCAGCTTTCCCCAGTGCAAAGCAAAGGTGGAGCAAGGTCCCTGGACAAAAAGTAGTGGTCCTCCAGCCCGTCTCACCATCAGATGGCCTTATAACACAAATGGGCAGTCTGTGCTCTGAATATCTGAAGCAGTAGTAGGACGTCCAGCTTCTACACAACTGAGATGAGGAAGCCAAGCATCTTCGAGTACTACTGTTCTTCAAAAGGAAATATTTTTTCTAACCTATTTTTTCCCAAATTGTGTTTTAAATTTACAGTTTATCAGCCATGTAGACACTATTAAAAAAGGAGTGTCAGAAGTCACTGTCAAATGTTTGGGCATGTTAGAATTACATACCTGGAAACAGAAGAATTGAATTGCTTGGCACCTCTTAAAATAACCGTCACGCCGCAGATTGGATTTTTTCCGCCCTGTAACCATTACATAATTCAGGCCGATTGCAAGTTACCTCTCTTTATTTGTCCCCTCCCTTGCAAGAGTTTGTTCTTATCCAAGTATTAACACTCATAAGCTCTTATGACCAAATTATTTGACAATAAGAAGCATGTAAATGTGAAACTCATGACAGCACAATTTCCTGCAGTTTCTCTTAACATCCTCCATAAGGAGGATCATTTCTCCACTGTGATTTCTTTTAGATTACATTTGTATGACAATTCATGGTGTATGGCAACTTTAAAATTACACATAATTGTGTTTAAATTCAGTGTTTTAAAAAAACTCCTTTCCTGCCTTTTTTGTTCTCTTTTTTTTAACTAAAGTTAAATTCCAGTCTTTCTATTTATTCTGTGATCATGTGATTGAATCTCAGAAGTAAATACTTCTACAGTCCTCATACTAATTTGGGCTCCTCCTAATACTAGAGTTGTGCTTAGAAAAGCAAAGTGTTCTGGGGTTAACCTGCAAAATATACAGAAAGCAGTTTATGATAGAAAAATACTGTCTTAGGTATCACAGTCTGCATGAATGTTACGTGGTAGTTCCTCTGTAATTGCTGGGGGCTTCCCTTGGTACCACCCCTGGCCTTTTGGGCTTTCTGTGGCCTCTAGGCCTCTTCTCAGGGAGCTGTGGGGAAGAGTCCTCACCTCTGGAAAATAGGGGATGGTATTGGTATTGGTACTGGTATTGGTGAGAGCCGGTAGACTGGATGTGATGGGGAGTGGCAGTAGGGAAGAAACCCTCACCTGCAAGCCTCGGAAAGCAGGTGAAATGGCTTTGATCTGGGAAGAACCCTGCAGCTCCCAGTCCCAGAGACAGTGACTTTAGCCGTTAAAAAGCAACCTGAGCGAGTGGTCCATAGCGTAGAAATGGACTGCGGGTTTATGCTGGTCTGTTCACACCACTGCATCTTCCACTATACTAAAAGCCTCTTCATCAGCTATGATACCCAGAGTTCACATAGTGGCCTGCATATAGAACTGTTGATAGAATGATATGAGCAATGATTCAGTAGAAATTCCCTGAGAAATTGGGTGAAGTTTATAACCTTTAGGGATTTTTAAAAAAATTTTATTGAAGTATAGTTGACTTACAGTGTTCTGTTAATTTCTGCTGTGCAATGAAGTGATTCAGTTATATATATTCTTTTTCATATTCTTTTCCATTATGGTTTATCACAGGATGTTGAATATAGTTCCCTTTGCTATACAGTAGGACCTTGTTTATCCATCCTATATATAATAGTTTACCTCTGCTAATCCCAAACTCCCAATCCTTCCCTCCCCCTTGGCAGCCACAGGTCTGTTCTCTATGTCTGTGAGTCTGTTTCTGTTTCATAAATAAGTTCATTTGTGTCCTATTTTAGATTCCACATATAAGTGATATCATATGATATTTATCTTTGTGACTTACTTCTCTTAGTATGATAATCTCTAGGTCCATCCATGTTACTGCAAATGGCATTATTTCATTCTTTTTTATGGCTGAGTAATATTCCAGTGTGTGTATATGTGTGTTTGTGTGTGTGTGTGTGTATACCACATTTTCTTTATCCATTCATCTGTTGATGGACAGCTTTAGTTTACTTATCCATAATCTCATTTGCCCCTAAAATAGATACGTTCTTACAATTGGAGCTTAAAAATGGCACAATTTAGGGACTCTTCTCTAAAGATACTTGTGCCAAGAAATAAGCGTTGGTTCCCCACTACCTACCGAATTAAATTAAGCTGCTGCTTTTAAAGCCTTGAACAGTCAGACTGCAAAACCATCTTTCTAGCATCTACCCCCATGACTCCCCTACCCATAGCCTGCATTTGCCCAAACTCATCTTTCATCAGGTGTTGTAATTCCCCATTTTTGCTTGGAATGCCTCCTTTGAGGACCATCTCCAATGCCACCTTCCAGCCCATTCTTTCAACAAACTGTGTGCTCCCTCTTAAAGTCTTAAGGTCATTGAGTACCTGTAACCTCAACATTAGAGGTCAAGGTCCTTGAGGACTGGAAATGACCATGCAAGTTTGACTTGACTTCATTTGTTAATATTGATTACTCTTTTGGGGGAGTTTATTGGGCAGAATTTTTGAACTACTCCTTTAGTATTTCTGTGTCTCATAGGTTAACACTTAGAGTTGTTTTGTACTTTTGCTAGTTTTTCCATGTGTGTTTCTCTGGTCTCTCAAAACTAAATTCCTTGGTCCTTTAAGAGTAAAATCATATTCCTCAATAAGTAGTTGTTGGTTTATTGGTTTTTCATTGATTAATAAACAAAGTGATATCCCTCTGTGCCACCTACAGATGGGCGTTTCTTTAGCCTATAACCACAGAAATTAGATAGGAAATCTATCTTTTCGGATTCTTACCTTCTCCTCAAGCTTTTCTTAATTTAAATCTTGCATTTTTTACATAGTCACACATGTAATTTCAGTACTTAAAGAAAAAACTTTTTGTCCATTAAAGTAGAGGAGGTAATACAAATAAATGTGTGAAAATACCTGAATGGAAACACAGAGAAACTGTCTATATCCTCTGATACTACAGCTTTGCAGAACTTTCTATTTTGATGACCCTAATAAGAAAACTGACCCCTTCAGAATGGGTTTCATATGTACCTTTCTTCCTTGTTTTTCATGTGTAATAAAGGCTTTTCGGTGCCTCCTTGTCCTTCTCTATCTGGAATGCCAAATTCTAACTTCAGCTCTATTCTGGGTGTTCAGCCTTTGGTGTGTCTCGCTGCCAGTTTCAGTATCAGACTCCCTGGGAGCCAGTGACATTTTGTCCTGCACACCATTCCTGCCTGCTCTCCAAGTGCCTCTCCCCCTTCCTTCATTCATGATTCCCACGTAGAAGCCAGATCTTATGGTATGAAGCTGCATATGTCAGACAGCTTGTTTTGGTAAAAAAAAAAAATTTTTTTTTTTCTGGACAGGTAGAATTTTATTTTATTTTACTTTATTTTATTTATTTTATTTTATTTATTTTTGTAACATCTTTATTGGAGTATAATTGCTTTACAATGGTGTGTAAGTTTCTGCTTTATAACAAAGTGAATCAGTTATACATATACATATGTTCCCATATCTCTTCCCTCTTGCATCTCCCTCCCTCCCACCCTCCCTATCCCACCCCTCTAGGTGGTCACAAAGCACCGAGCTGATCTCCCTGTGCTATGTGGCTGCTTCCCACTAGCTATCTATTTTAGGTTTGGTAGTGTATATATGTCCATGCCACTCTCTCACTTTGTCCCAGCTTACCTTTCCCCCTCTCCGTATCCTCAAGTCCATTCTCTAGTAGGTCTGTGTCTTTATTCCTGTCCTGCCACTAGGTTCTTCATGACCTTTTTTTTTTTTTTGATGAGCACGTTACCCTAAAGGAAATCACTGGTGTTAGAAACTAGAAGTGAAACCAAGCACCCAGCTCCGGGTCGTCAATTAGCAGCTAAAAAGAAATCTTTCAAACCAACACGATGATTCTTCACCTGCCATTTCTTTCTTGTTTCAATTGACTGAATCTTTGTCTGCATCCATAGGCAGATTTGGAGTTTTATATTTTTCCCTAAGGCATTCAAATGCAAGATGATAAGTTACAGGGTAATTATGATTTCATTGAATAAAACAACTGTAAACAGTCCAGTTAGACTTTAGCGTGCTTGGCATTCCAGTTTTCAACACAGATAGAGTTGCAGTTAATTTCTACGAAAATTATTTTCACAAATAGCACTCTTAAAATACCAGCTCTGTTCTGAGTATTATGTATTTCTATCTGTTACAATCGAATTATTTCTCTAAAATTTACTTTTTTAATAAAAATATTGGTACCTAAATCTTAATCAAGGACTATTTGGTATGTAGATTTTTACTACATTGAAATTTCCTATTGAAAGATAGAGGAAAACAGTCTTCATTCTTCCATGATTTTTTGATGAAGAAGCACTAAATCAACTCAGTACATTGATCTTAATATCTGATCGATTATCTCTATGGAAGGTGTCACTTTTAACATTGTTCTGCAAGTTTCTTAATAAAAATCTGATTTAAAGGTAACTTTACTTTTTAAAAAGTACTCCTGGGTTTTAAAGGCAGGTTGTGAACAGGGAACATTGGTATCTTTAACTGCAATTTGCTGCAGCCGTATAAGATTCTTAAAAAGGTTTGATATCATATGAATCAGTAAAGCTTGAGGGCATGTATCAGATGAAAGCCCAACCACATGGTTTAACAAGGATTTTTAATATATCTGCTGATACTCTTAAAAATCCGTCTGCCGGCATAATGATTGCTGGCTTATTTCTTTTTCTATAAAAGAAAGGTGATGAAAATGTCCTTTGACAGCTTCCTTTGAGTGTGGAGAAGGGCACGGATAGCATGCTTTCAGCACTCGGCACAAGTCACAGAAGCCTTCTGTGTCTAAGTCTGCGGGAGTTGAAATCTTCCTGCTGGTTCTAACTCCTTTTCCTCTTCAAGGAATTGGTTTGAAAGCTATTTGTCTTTGAGACTCATTTAAAATTTGAATTAAAAGTTTCTGACATAACTCCAAGCAGTGAGAAGAAGTCGGAAGCTCATTTGAGGACCTTGGGAATTCCCGGGAACAAGCTCAGCTGAAACCAGGTTTCTGAACTGCAGATCTTTATTTTTGCATTTGTGACTTGGGGCAGGTGAAGTAGACAGTGTTCTAAGTTCACTTTCACAGAGTTAAATAATACTGTGGTAACCGAAGCTATGAAGCTGCTGTTCATGCCAGGAATGTGAAAGATGCCTATGAAAACAGCACAGAGCTACTACCAATTTCAGCATATTTCTGTTGGATTAGAAAAATGCAGTTGAAGTTTGGGATTTTAAATTCCTTTAAAAGGTTAATGTTTCAAAGCATTATTATCTCACAGTTGCCATTAAGCTCTTCAAGCCTTCTGTTTGTGTAGGTAGAGCGATTTCTGCTGATGTGTTGGAAATATGTAACCCTGTGTTTTGCAGCCCCACTTTCCTCGTTAGGGAGCCCTGATTTCCCAAAGGGAAATACTGCCTTCAGCATGAGGTTTGGGCTTTGGTAACATGTGCAGTTCTGCAGTGAGATCAGTTCCAGGAAAGACAGGGCTTAAGGCAGAAACAGAGCTGGAATGATTTTGTGATTATTGTGTAAAAGCAATATTCTAACAGGAAAGATATTTAATAGTCAGCTGCTGAAGATGACAGAAAATATGGTTATGTTGCTGAGTGTATCAATATCAAGAGCTCAGAGAGGAGTACCTGGAAGATATAATCTGGGAAGGGCATGAGTGGGTGCTCCCGGGAGTATCCCTCCAGGTGCAGCTGTGTACTCCTGGCTCCTACAGCAACTGTGGCAGAGGACGGCGATGGCTACAGGCAGGCGCGCTGGCAAAAGTCTTAGTCATATGAGGATGAAAGACATTGTTGCGTCCTAATTAGCAGAAATATCAAGTACCCCTTAAAAGACAAGTTGGTGATGGACTTTGAATTAGAGAATCATCTAATTTTAGAGCTTAGAGATCTGTCCAGACCAGACATTTTGCAGCTAGAAATACTGTTGGCTTAGAAGGGTGTGATGACATGTCACAGTCCGTTCAAGATGATTGAGGCTTAGATCCAAGTTCCGACAGTCTGGTTCTCTGTCCTTCCCGCCCCCTCCCTGGTCCTCACTGATATTCGTTTGAGAGAATAAGCTTTTAAAAAAGTTGTTTGCCTGTAATGATTTCTGTAATTAAAGGTATAATGGCATAGATGTGTCCAGTGAATAGACGTTGTCGTTCTTTTCTTCTGACCCTTCATCGGTACCAAGTAAGATTGTAGAAAGTAGTAACTGAAGACCTCAGTGACATAGGCTTTTCTGTATAAGGGCTGCCTGGCCTGGGAGAAAATCAGATGGGCAATTTGAGTAGCTGTTTGTGGCTGAACCCAAAATAGCTTGATATCTTCTCCACAGATTGTGTCCCATTTCTGGGAGAGTACTGTGAAATCTTGACAGCAGTAATATATTTTTTTTTTCAAGGAATATAGAATGTTATTTATTTATTTTAATTTTTATTGGAGTATAGTTGACTTACAATGTTGTGTTAGTTACAAGTGTACAACAAAGTGAATAGTAATATATTACTGAGCAAGGATGTGCTTATTATATTTACATATATACACTATATATGTAAAATAAAGTTATTATGAGTATCTATACTAAAATATAAAACCATGACCTTGGAGCAGATTAATGAGCTATCTATCCAGCCCAGGATTGTTCTATGAGGAGGAAACGTATGGCTGACACCCCTCCTGTCAGTCTGAAAGGTTCGTATGTTCTCTTGCAGTTTCCTTTGTGACTCCTTATAAAATTATAATCTAGCAAATTTTCTAAACTCTCTTTGAACCCTAAAATTTTATAATTCCTAGAAGCAGCATAGAGAAGAAGAAAAAAATTTTTTAACTGGAGTTCAGAACAGAGTGTAAATTCTACTTTTGTTACTTTTGTTAGCTGAATGACTTTCTGAGCCTGTTCCCAAGTCTCTAAAATAGGATGATGGTAATTAAAAATACTTATCTCTGTGGGGTTCAGAATGTTTAAACTAGATATGAAAGCTTTAATAGATTTTATACAAATGTAGGTGTTTTCATTTCTTATATTTCTTGGCATAATGCAGTCCATAAACTTATAAAGTAATATTTCCTTTCCCTTTTGTTATCTGAAATTTTCTTTTTAAAAATGTCAGTTTATCCTGATATTCTTCTACTGAGGTCCTGGGATCTGGTAAAAATGATATTATTTGTCCTCTCGTGCTTTTCATGATTTCATACATTGAAATCATACATCCTCAAATCTTTTGAGTCTGGATGTTCATTTTTGAGTTCTGCCTTTATACAGTGCCCCAACTGTTCCTTTGGGATTCCTGTCCCCAAGTTTTTCAGCTCCATTATGTCACTTTTGATATATAACAACTGAAACCATCCTTAGGGCTATAGGCACAGACATAGCATGGCACTGTACAAAGACAGAATATTTTCCCTTTTTCTACTTATTTCCTGACTATTTCCAGAATCTTGTTGACCTTCATAACTGCAGTAGCACCTTGAGCTGATAGGCTTAGAGCATAGCCCATCATAATTAATCTCTTGGTGAACACAACATCCTACAATTTGGAATGCTTTTACTTTGGTGTGATATCTAATATTTAGCCTTTTGAAGCTTATTTTTCACTTTTCTGAAGACTGATTTCCAGAGTGGCTCTTGTTTTGGTTAGGTTTTTGTTTGTTTTATTTTGTTCTGTTTTTAATGTATTTATACCCCATCAATTTTTAAAAGAATATGTAGCAACTCTTCCAGTAATACCTCATATTTGGGACTTTGGTAACATTAGAATTTTATCATTTACCATCCCTTGTTGTGGTTCAACTGCTACACAACCTGTAGACCTTCATTCATTAACCGGATGTTTATTGAAGCCCACACTATGGCAGGTACTGCAGTAAAGACTTGGATACAGAGGGGACCAAGACCGATTAAAGTGCAGACTCTCTTGAAACCTACATTCCAGTGAGGGGGGCAGTAAACCACAAACCAACATATGAGTTAACAGTAAAATACCAGACATAAAACTGGATGAGGTGGTAGAGTAACTGGAGGGTGACTTCAGATGGCATGGTCAGGAAGGACCTCTCTGAGGAAGTGACCTCTAAGCCTTGATCTGAATAGCAAGAACGTGGAGTAACAAGGAAGCCAGTGTGAAAGGAGCTTCCAAGGAGAGGTGGGCAGAGGCCTGGTCACAGGACACTGCAGGCCAGGGAAGGAGTTTGGATTTTGTAGTGGTTTCATAGGAACCACTGTGGTATCCTTAGCAAGGGGCAGTACATGGATAATGGCAGCCTTGGCATAATTTGATGAAATTGGGATCTGTGTAAAATGTAGGCCCACGTTATTGCGAGATTAATGAAATGACCCCAAAATCTCTACACCTCTCAATGAGGAACATTCTGATTTGTGGCTGGCTAGACTTTCAGGACAATGGCAGTGATTCCTGAATTTTCAAGTTAGTTGGTACCCATTTTGTCTAATTAAGGAATAAAATACAGAATTTCAAGGAGGGAGTGGTCACCAGAGCCAAATACTATTCAGAGGTTGAGTTGGATGAAGAAAGAAAAGTGACTGTTAGATTCAGTAACAGAGAAGCTATTGATGGCCTTGACCAGAACAGGGTAAGGAAGACAACAGAATTGATTTGAATGGTAGATGAAACAATGGAAATAGACAATTTTGTCAAGTTTTGCTGTGTATAGGAGGAGATAAATAGCATAATAGCTAATAGATCATGTGGAGTTAAGGAAGTTTTTTTATCTTATTTTGTCAAAGTCACATGATACTAGAGCATGTTTGCACATGTTAAGAATAGTCCATATGGAAAGAAATTGACATTGCAAGAGAGAGTGAGGATAGTTGCAGGAGTGACATCAACGAGAACGGGAGGGCAGATGTGATCCAGAGAACAGGTGGAGGGTCGACCTTTGATGGGAATCAGAACATGACAGCCTTGTTCAGGTTATGCCTGAGTGTGGTTTCCTGCTCCACAAGAACCACTGATAATGTTCTTAGTAGCAAAAATAATGTCAAGGTATCCTTTTCCTGTTGTCTCTTTAAGCACTAGAGATTTGAGGAATGGAAGTTGAAAATACCCAAATGGACATAACCAGAGGCAACAGCAAGAAATCTTTAGCGTAGTTCACAAAGTCAATAAGATAATTCTTAGAAATTCTCAGGGGCTCCTTTGACTCTAGAAAATGACATACGATATTATACCTAAATGATCATATAACATACCATTTACTGGAAATCCTAATGTGGTCCACCCTTTCTTCATTGTTTATTGAAAAAATTAGTCAGCTTATTTGATGCTCATGGGACTCTGAAATGCATAGGGAAGGTGTGAAAAGCCCAGGACATACAGGTAGCAAGTTGTGCAGTTAGGATTCTAACCAATTTTTTTTTTTAACTTTAGCGCTCAAGCTTTTATTTAATTTTTAAAAATTTATTTATTTATTTACTTATTTATGTATTTTTGGCTGTGTTTTGTCTTCGTTGCTGCGCGCAGGCTTTCTCTAGTTGCGGTGAGCGGGGGCTACTCTTCATTGTGGTGGCTTTTCTTGTTGCGGAACATGGGCTCTAGGTGCACGGGCTTCAGTAGTTGTGACACGCAGGCTCAGTAGTTGTGGCTCTTGGGCTCTAGGTGTGCGGGCTTCAGTAGTTGTGGCACACGGGCTCAGTAGTTGTGGCTCGCGGGCTCTAGAGTGCAGGCTCGGTAGTTGTGGCACATGGGCTTAGCTGCTCCGCGGCATGTGGGATCTTCCCAGACCAGGGCTCAAACCCGTGTCCCCTGCATTGGCAGGCGGATTCCCAACCACTGTGCCACCAGGGAAGTCCCTCCCATATTTTATATTTGTTTTTTAAACTTAAAAGAACCATAAGAAAATAAGACAAAAGCACACAAAAAATGTTGCACACAATCTCACTTATGAGTTTGCAAATCTAAACCAGCACTGTAATGAAGACTTTGTAAACATTACCAAGTAGGACTTAGTCCAGGAATGCAAAGATGATTCAACATTAGGAAATCAATGATGATGATTGATCATGTTAATCAAAGAAGGAAACCATTTTTATTATTTCCATGGTGGTTGAAAAGGTAGTTGGTACATATTTTTTGTATACCATATACATGTATATATGGTATAACAAAGGCATTATTTTCTGCATTGATTTCGCCCTAGAAAACCAGAGACGTAACTGAAAATTTATTAGAACTCATGAGTAATAACTCTGTAACAATCAAAGTAAATGTTTAAAAATCAATAATTTTCAGTAATCTAGATGAAATGGACAAATACCTAGAAAGACATAAACTACTTAAATAGAAATTCTGAATAGACCTATAAAACAAGAGATAGAATTAGTAATTTCAGTACAAATCTCCACAAAGAAAAGCCCAGGCCCAAATAACTTAATGGTGAATTCTACCAAATATTTAAAGAAAAACTAACACCAATCCTTTAAAAAGTCTTCCAAAAAGCAAAAGAGAGGGGAACACTTTACAACTCATTCTGTGAGGCCAATATTACCCTGATAACAAAACCAGGGACTTCCCTGACAGTCCAGTGGTTAAGACTCTGTGCTTCCAATGCAGGTGGCATGGGTTCAATCCCTGGTTGGGGAACTAAGATCCCACATGTGGCACAGAGCGACCAAAAACAAACAAACAACAAACAAAGACATCACAAGAAAACTATAGACCAGTATCTCTTATGAATATAGACATAAAAATCCTCAACAAAATACTAGCAGAATAAATCCAGCAACATATAAAAAGGATTATGCACCATGATCAAATAGGATTAATGCAAGGTTGTCTTAACATATGGAAAGCAATCAGTGTTATACACCATATTAATAGAATAAAGGACAAAAGCCACATGAGACTCTCAGTGGATATTTAAAAAAGCATTTGACAAAATTCAATACCCTTTCATGATTAAAAACACTAAAACTAGGAATAGAAGGAAACTTCCTCAGTGTGATAATAATGCTATCTATGAAAATCTCATATCATACTTAGCAGTGAATAGATGCTTCCCCGCTAAGACAAGGAACGAGACAGGATGTCCACTCCTGGCACTTCTATTCAGCATTTTACTAGAGGTTCTGGCCAGGGCAATTGGGCAATAAAAAGAAATGAGGCATTCAGCTTAGAAAGGAAGAAGTAAAACTCAGTTTGCAGAGTCATGATCTTGTATGTAGAAAATCCTAAGGAACCAACAAAAAACTATTATGACTAATAAGTCAGTTAAGCAGGGTTGGTGGATACAAGATCAGTACCCCAAAATCAACCTTATTAACATTAATTAACTATCCAAAAATAAAATTAAGAGTACAATTCCACTTAAAGTAGCATTAAAGAGAATACAATATGAATAAATTTAACAAAGAAGTGTAAGACTTATATACTAAAAACTTTAAAACATCATTGGAGGAACTTAAGTGGAAAGATATCTCATGTTCCTGGATTGGAAAACTTTATGTTGTTAAGATGGCAGTACTCCCCAGATTAATCTCTAGATTCAATTCAGTCCCTGTCAAAATCTCAACTACTTTTTTTTTCCCCACAAAGAACATTCTGTGTGTTTTTTTTTTTTCTTTTTCTTTTTTAATTGGGGTATAGTTGCTTTACAATGTTGTGTTAGTGTCTGCTGTACAACAAAGTGAATCAGCTATATGTATACATATATCCCCTCCTTCTTGGACCTCCCTCCCCCCCCACCCCCCATCCCACCCATCTAGGTCACCACAGAGCAGCAAGCTGAGCTCCCTATGCTATACCGCAGGTTCCCACTAGCTATCTGTTTTACACATGGTAGTGTATATATGTCAATTCCCATCTCCCAATTCATCCCATTCGCCCCTTCCCTCCCACCCCGTGTCCATGTTGAATCTAGAAAAATGGTACAGATGAACCTATTTGCAGTGCAGGAATAGAGATGCAGACGTAGTCAACTACCTTTTTACACAAATTGACAAGCTGATTCTGAGATTAATAGGTAAATTCATGGGACCCAGAATAGCTGAAACAATCTTCAAATGGAAGAAAAAAGTTGCAGGACTTCTACTTTTGATTTCAAAACTGACTACAGACCTGCAGTAATCAAGACAGTGTTACTGGCCCAAGGATAGGTGTATAGATGGAATAGAACTGAGAGTCCAGAAATAAACCCATATATTTATAATTAATTGATTTTCACAAGAGTGCCAAGATAATTAAATGGTGCTGGGACAACTGAATGGTCACATGCAAAATAATGAAGTTTGGATCCAAACCTCACACCATATAGAAGAAATAACTGAAAATGGATCATTGACCTTAATGTAAGAACTAAACTATACAACTTTTAGAAGAAATGTAAGTGAAATCATTATGCATTTGCATTAAGCAGTGGTTTCTTAGTTGTGACGAAAGCCAAGTAACACAAGAAAAAATGGATAAATTGTACTTCATCAAAATGAAAAAGTTTTGTGCTTCAAAGGATACCATCAAGAAAAAGACAATCCACAGTACAGGAGAAAATATTTGCAAATCAGATATCTGATAAGCAACCTGTATCCGAAATGTAGAAAGAACTCTTAATAACTCACCAACAAAAAGGCATTTAACCCACTTTAAAAATGGGCAAAGGATTGGCATAAACATTTCTCCAAAGAAGATATACAAATGGTAAAAAAGCATATGAAAAAGGTGTTCAACATCGTTAGCCATTAGGGAAATCAAATCAAAATTTACACACACTAGGATGGCTAGAATCAAAAACATAAGTGTTGGTGAAGATCTGGAGAAACTGGAACCCTCATATGTTGCTGGTGGGAGTGTGAAATGGAGCACCTGCTTTGGAAAACAGCCTGGCAGTTCCTCAAAATGTTAAAACACAGTGGTACCATTTTCCACTCCTAGGTATATCCCAAGAGAACTGAAAATTAGGTTCACACAAAATCATCTGCATGAATGTTTGTAGCAGCATTGCTCATAATAGCCCCAGAGTGAAAACAACTCAAATGTTCATCAACTGATGATTCAATCAATAAAATGTGTTACATTCATACAATGGAATATTATTCAACCATAAAAAGGAATATGACGTTCTGATATGTGCCACGACATGGATGAACCTGGGAAAGATTTTGCTAAGTGAGCGAAACTAGACACAAAGGCCACGTATTTTATGACTGCATTTATATGAAATGGCCAAAATAAGTAAATCTGTAGAGACAGAAAATAGATTAGTGGTTACCAGGGTCTGGTGGGAGGAGAGAATCAAGAGTGGCCGCTAATATGTATGGGGTTTGTTTGGGGAGGGGGTGGGTAATGAGAATCTTCTGGAATTAGAGAGTGGTGATAGATGAATGATTCTGTGAATATATTAAAAACCACTGAATTATAAATTTTAGAAGATTGAACTTTATGGTATATGAATTATATTTCAATAAACCTCTATCATTACATAATAAATGACTAAATTTTTTTGGAATTTATTTCTGTATACAGCAGGTTCTTATTAGTTATCTATTTTATACATATTAGTGTATATATGTCAATCCCAACCTCCCAATTCATCCCACCACCCCCCACCAACCCTGCTTTACCCCTTTGGTGTCCATACGTTTCTTCTCTACATCTCTGTCTCTATTTCTGTCTTGTAAACTGGTTCATCTGTACCATTTTTCTAGATTCCACATATATGTGTTAATATACGATATTTCTTTTTCTCTTTCTGACTTACTTCACTCTGTATGACAGTCTCTAGGTCCATCCACATCTCTGCAAATGACCCCATTTCATTCATTTTTATGGCTGAGTAATATTCCATTGTATATATGTACCACATCTTTATCTATTCGTCTGTTGATGGGCATTTAGGTTGCTTCCATGACCTGGCTATTGTAAATAGTGCTGCAATGAACATTGGGGTGCATGTGTCTTTTTGAATTATGGTTTTCTCAGGATCTATGCCCAGTAGTGGGATTGCTGGGTCATTCTATAATTCTATTTTTAGTTTTTTAAGGAACCTCCATACTGTTCTCCATAGTGGCTATTATCAATTTACATTCCCACCAACAGTGCAAGAGGGTTCCCTTTTCTCCACACCCTCTCCAGCATTTGTTGTTTGTAGATGTTCTATGATGCCCATCCTAACTGCTGTGAGGTGATACCTCATTGTACTTTTGATTTGCATTTCTCTAATAATTAGTGATGATGAGTATCTTTTCATGTGCCTTTTGGCCATCTGTATGTCTTCCTTTGAGAAATGTCTGTGTAGGTCTTCTGCCCATTTATTGATTGCATTGTTTGTTTTTTTAATATTGAGCTGCCTGAGCTGTTTATATACTTTGGAGATTAATCCTTTGTCCGTTGATTCATTTGCAAATATTTTCTCCCATTCTGAGGGTTGTCTTTTCATCTTGTTTATAGTTTCCTTTGCTGTGAAAAAGCTTTTAAGTTTCATTAGGTCCCATTTGTTTATTTTTGTATTTATTTCCATTAGTCTAGGAGGTGGATCAAAAGAGATCTTGCTGTGATTTATGTCAAAGAGTGTTCTTCCTATGTTTTCCTCTAAGAGTTTTATAGTGTCCGGACTTACATTTAGGTCTTGAATCCATTTTGAGTTTACTTTTGTGTATGATGTTAGGGAGTGTTCTGATTTAATTCTTTTACATGTAGCTCTCTGGTTTTTCCAGCACTACTTATTGAAGAGGCTGTCTTTTCTCCATTGTATATTCTTGCCTCCTTTATCAAAGATAAGGTGACCATATGTGCATGAGTTTATTCTGAGCTTTCTATCCTGTTCCATTGATCTGTGTTTCTGTTTTTGTGCCAGTACCATATTGTCTTGATTACTGTAGCTTTGTAATATAGTCTGAAGTCAGGGAGTCTGATTCTTCCAGCTCCGTTTTTTTCCCTCAAGACTTCTTTGGCTATTCGGGGTCTTTTGTGTCTCCATACAAATTTTAAGATTTTTTGTTCTAGTTCTGTAAAAAATACCATTGGTAATTTGATAGGGATTGCATTGAATCTGTAGATTGCTTTGGGTAGTATAGTCATTTTCACAATATTGATTCTTCCAATCCAAGAACATGGTACATCTCTCCACTTGTTTGTGTCCTCTTTGGTTTCTTTCATCAGTGTCTTATAGTTTTCTGAGTACAGGTCTTTTACCTCCGTAGGTAGGTTTATTCCTAGGTATTTTATTCTTTTTGTTGCAATGGTGAATGGGATTGTTTCCTTAATTTCTCTTTCTGATCTTTTGTTATTAGTGTATAGGAATGCAAGAGATTTCTGTGTATTAATTTTGTATCCTGCAACTTTACCAAATTCATTGATTAGTTCTAGTGGTTTTCTGGTGGCATCTTTAGGATTCTCTATGTATAGTATCATGTCATGTGCAAACAGTGACAGTTTTACTTCTCCTTTTCCAATTTGGATTCCTTTTATTTCTTTTTCTTCTCTGATTGCTGTGGCTAGGACTTCCAGAACTATGTTGAATAATAGTGGTGAGAGTGGACATCCTTGTCTTTTCCTGATCTTAGAGGAATTGCTTTCAGTTTTTCACCATTGAGAATGATGTTTGCTGTGGGTTTGTCATATATGGCCTTAATTATATTGAGGTAGGTTCCCTCTGTGCCCACTTTCTGGAAAGTTATTATCATAAATGGGTGTTGAATTTTGTCAAAAGCTTTTTCTGCATGTACTGAGATGATCATATGGTTTTTATTCTTCAATTTGTTAATATGGTGTATCACATTGATTGATTTGCGTATATTGAAGAATCCTTGCATCCCTGGGATAAATCCCGCTCGATCATGGTGTATGATCCTTTTAATGTGTATTTGGATTCTGTTTGCTGGTATTTTGTTGAGGCTTTTTGCATCTATATTCATCAGTGATATTGGTCTGTAATTTTCTTTTTTTGTAGTATCTTTGTCTGGTTTTTGTATCAGGATGATGGTGACCTCGTAGAATGAGTTTGGGAGTGTTCCTTCCTCTGCAGTTTTTTGGAAGAGTTTGAGAAGGATGGGTGTTAGCTCTTCTTTAAATGTTTGATAGAATTCACCTGTGGAGCCATCTGGTACTGGAGTTTTGTTTGTTGGAAGATTTTTAATCACAGTTTCAATTTCATTACTTGTGATTGGTCTGTTCCTGTTTTCTATTTCTTCCTGGTTCAGTCTTGGAAGCTTATACCTTTCTAAGAATTTGTTCATGTCTTCCAGGTTGTCCATTTTATTGGCATAGAGTTGCTTGTAGTAGTCTCTTATGATGCTTTGTATTTCTGTGGTGTCCATTGTAACTTCTCCTTTTTCATTTCCAATTTTATTGATTTGAGTCCTCTCCCTCTTTTTCTTGATGAGTCTGGCTAAAGGTTAATCAATTGTGTTTATCTTCTCAAAGAACCAGCTTTTAGTTTTATTGATCTTTTCTATTGTTTTCTTTGTTTCTATTTCGTTTATTTCCACTCTGATCTTTATGATTCTTTCCTTCTACTAACTTTGGGTTTTGTTTGTTCTTCTTTCTCTAGTTCCTTTAGGTGTAAGGTTAGATTGTTTACTTGAAATTTTTCTTGTTTCTTTAGGTAGGCTTGTATAGCTATAAACTTCCCCCTTAGAACTGCTTTTGCTGCATCCCATAGGTTTTGGGTCGTCATGTTTTTGTTGTCATTTGTTTCTAGGTATTTTTTGATTTCCTCTTAAGTGATTTCTTGGTTATTTAGTAACATATTGTTTAGCCTCCATGTGTTTGTGTTTTTTACGTTATTTTACCCTGTGATTGATTTCTAACCTCATAGCGTTGTGGTCAGAAAAGATGCTTGATATGATTTCAGTTTTCTTCAGTTTACTGAGGCTTGATTTGTGACCCAAGATGTGTGTGGTCTCTCCTGGAGAATGTTCCATGTGCACTTGAGAAGAAAGTGTAATCTGCTGTTTTTGGATGGAATGTCCTATAAATATCAGTTAAATCTATCTGGTCCATTGTGTCATTTAAAGCTTGTGTTTACTTATTAATTTTCTGTCTGAATGATCTGTCTGTTGGTGTAAGTGACGTGTTAAAGTCCCCCACTATTATTGTGTTACTGTCGATTTCCTCTTTTATAGCTGTTAGCATTTGCCTTATGTATTGAGGTGCTCCTATGTTGGGTGCATATATATTTATAATTGTTATGTCCTCTTCTTGGATTGATCCTTTGATCATTAGTAGTGTCCTTCCTTGTCTCTTGTAACATTCTTTATTTTAAAGTCTATTTTATCTGATATGAGTATTGCTACTCCAGCTTTCTTTTGATTTCCATTTGCATGGAATATCTTTTTCCATCCCCTCACTCTCAGTCTGTATTTGTCCCTAGGTCTGAAGTGGGTGTCTTACAGACAGCATATATATGGGTCTTGTTTTTGTATCCATTCAGTGAGCCTGTGTCTTTTGGTTGGAGCATTTAATTCATTCACGTTTAAGGTAATTATCGATATGTATATTCCTGCTACCATTTTTTTAAATGTTTTGGGTTAGTTTTTGTAGGTCCTTTTCTTCTCTTGTGTTTCCCACTTAGAGAAGTTCCTTTAGCATTTGTTGTAGAGCTTGTTTGGTGGTGCTGAATTCTCTTAGCTTTTGCTTGTCTGTAAAGCTTTTGATTTCTCTTTTTAACCTCAATGAAATCCTTGCTGGGTAGAGTAATCTTGGTTGTAGGTTCTTCCCTTTCATCACTTTAAATATATCATGCCACTCCCTTCTGGCTTGCAGAATTTCTGCTGAGAAATCAGCTGTTAACGTTATGGGAGTTCCCTTGTATGTTATTTGCTGTTTTTCCCTTGTTGCTTTTAATAATTTTTCTTTGTCTTTAATTTTTGTCAACTTGATTACTGTGTGTCTCAGTGTGTTTCTCCTTGGCTTTATCCTGCCTGGGACTCTCTACACTTCCTGGACTTGGGTGGCTATTTCCTTTCCCATGTTAGTGATGTTTTCGACTGTCATCTCTTCATATATTTTCTCGGGTCCTCTCTCTGTCTCTTCTCCTTCTGGGACTCCTATAATGTGAATGTTGGTGCATTTAATATTGTCCCAGAGGTCTCTTAGGCTGTCTTCATTTCTTTTCATTATTTTTCCTTATTCTGTTCTGTGGCAGTGAATTCTACCATTCTGTCTTCCAGGACACTTATGCATTCTTCTGCCTCAGTTATTCTGCTATTGATTCCTTCTAGTGTATCTTTCATTTCAGTTATTGTATTGTTCATCTCTGTTTGTTTGTTCTTTAATTCTTCTAGGTCTTTGTTAAACACTTCTTTTATCTTCTCAATCTTTGCCTCCATTCTTTCCCCGAGGTCCTGGATCATCTTTAGTATCATTATTCTGAATTATGTTTTTGGAAGGTTGCCTATCTCCACTTCATTTAGTTGTTTTTCTGGAGTTTTATCTTGTTCCTTCATCTGGTACGTAGCCCTCTGTCTTTTCATTTTGTCTGTCTTTCTGTCAATGTGGTTTTCTTTCCACAGGCTGCTGGATTGTAGTTCTTCTTTCTTCTGCTGTCTGCCCTCTGGTGGATGAGGCTATCTCAATAAATGACTAAATTTTTAAGATCTAGTTTCTTCATGCCATGAATGACAAATTCAAAATTATAGTGGAAAGAATGAATGCATGACAGAATTTAAGAAAATTTTGAGAAAAAGGAGAGGGGAAATTATTCTACAGATAGTAATACATACTATATATGTATTTAAATAATGAAGAGTGTGAAACTATCATGGGGACAGGACCTGCCCCCCGCAAAAGAAAACCCCTGAAAAGACTTTAAATGCATGTATTAGGAAAGTCATAGAGAGTAAAATTAGTGATTCCTCAGTGGGAAAAGTATAGATTATCTATGAAATGATGGTGTTCAACACCGAGCTAACTTTATCAGTCAGCAATTGTGGTTGAAAATAGCAGAAAATAATTCTGGCAAGTTTAAGCAGAGACGGATTTACAGAAATCATATTGGGCAGCTCTCAGAGTCAGTGGGGAACCAAGCTCAGAAGGTGACAGCATCCAAAAGATGCGAAGAAGCTAGGAATAGACCCTCCCTTGAGCCACTGGACTAGGATGGTTAGGATGCTGCTGTGCTGCTGAAGCATCTGCTAGATCCCACCGCTGCCACCATGACCAAATTCTAATGATCCCTGCCATGTTTCACTCACTCCCTTAAGACTCTGAGACCCAGGCAAGAGCATCCAGAGGCAGAGCCTAGGTCACAGGCCTGCATCTTACCCTGGGTGTCGGGAAAGGGATATCTGCCCACCTTCGGTACCGTGGTGAGAGGCAGGGCCCTGTTGCATCAAGTCAGATAGGAAGGTGTCCAAATGCTGGGGAGCCAAAAATTTCCACTAACATTTGGAATAACTAAAATTAGAACCATCCTTTATATCATAGGCCAAAATAAATTCCACGTCTATTCAGAATGTAAATGTGAAACTTGAGACCATAAAAGTACTTAAAGAAAATACACATGAATATTTATGTAATCTTGGCTTGGGAAAGTTGCTAAGCATGATATAAAAATCAGAAGGCCATTAAAAATGTCAGTAGCGAATATTTAATGATCCGGAAAGGGAACCATGGTCTGTTAAATTTTTTTAAAAATAGAATGGTATATGCCAGAATATTAACAGTGGTTTTCTCTGGATGATGAGACCAGAGATGATTTTTCATTTCTTCCTTCACACTCTGTATTCAAGTTTGGTGGGGTTTTTTTGTGTGTTTCAAAAGCTGTTATTGCTTTTTAAATTTGGAAGGTGATTTGCTTGCTGGGTTTGTATGAATACATAGATACTGGTGTCTCCATAAGTAAATTTTATGCTAAACACTACAAAAGTGAAAATAACTCTTTAAAGAGCAGGTAATGAGACACTTGTGTTTAGACACCCCCATCTCTATAAAAATCATGTTGAATGGCTTTTGGTATTGGCTCCATCTGGTGGCACTTCAAAAGGAGGACCTGAATAATTGGATGACGACTGTAAGAATGCCCCCCAAGATTATGATGCTTCTCTCACCTCCTCCAGTGTTTTTTGTTTTGTTTTGTTTTAGTTTGTCTTGTTTTTAAGAAAACCCATCTGCTTGACTACAAAAGTACCAGTTTGTACTTAGGGTATTGGCATCTAAAGGAAGCATCACAGATGTAAAGATTCTGGAGGTAATGTTTATTGTGGCCTATATTTCATCACTTTATACTCTTACCTACAAATAATGAGTTGCCCCACCATTTCCTGTTGTAGCAGCCCTTAGATTCTTGATATCTGGTTCCCCCTTTTCTGGGATTCCTATCTCAGTAAAGGATGCTCAACATCTCTTTGACATAAGAGGCCAAGTGGGCTCTTCCTGTGTAAAGGTGAGTCGCCCAAACAGAATGAAAGGCTTCTCACAGAAACCTTGATACCAAAGGATGGAGGAGAGCCCTTTATGTTCGAAAGGCATATCATTGGCACGTTACAGAAACAGACCAAGAGATCTGGAGAAGCAAAGAAAGAAAGAGAACACAGAAATGACCATTTGTTCCCATTCTCACCACTCAATTGCTTTTCCTACTTGTAAAAGAAAAATAATCATTCTGGCTTGGAATTTCTTTTTCTAAATGCCTTTAGCCTTTATGAGTCGACATGTATGATCTTTCTGGGATTTTCTAGTTGATATTGTCATGATCTAAGAGTTCTTCATAGAATGTGTATATATATATATATATATATATATATATATATATGAAAGACTTAATAATATCCTTTTTTCTATGACCGTTTCCTCAGGGAACTCATTGAACATGTCTGTTATTTTTATTTCTCAGTCATAAATAGCATGACTCTGAACTTCTGTAAGTTTCAGAGTCTCCATGTCTCCATCCTTCATGTTAATATAGGAACCTCATTGCTCCGGACTGGAATTAAATTGGTATACAACTGTTTTTGGTATTAGTTGGCTTAGTTAAACAGTTTCACCTCAGTCATTTTGCAGGGTGGATATAAAACAGCTTGGGTGGCGTATGCATATTTTTTTGAGCTCCATATTTCATGTAGTTTGCTCATGTTGAAATTTCCTGCTATTTTTCTCTTATGTATTTTAATGATTTGGAGCCAGTAGCAGCTAGATGGAAGGGAAAATATGTTCCTTTTTTTTTTCTGATAGAAGCTAAGAAGAGTTGTTCATACACTGATTTCCTTGGTGTGAAAGAATGAAGTTCTGTTCACTGTTTGTGGAATCTGGTGATGCTCTGGTGAACAGCGTCGGTACCACAGTGCTTAGGGATGGGGAAGTGGCAGGAGCTGCATCAAGGCACGTCCCTGCCCACCAGCACCCAGCCCTGGTGGATGAGGAGATGTGGGTGCAATGAAGAGAGGAACACACACGGCAGGAGGACTGAGGGCTCTGGGCTCCTGGCTCCCTCCTGCCCAGCAACCCTCAGTCGCACGTGGTACAGTCACACTCACACTGGTCCTTTTCTTGTCTCTTTCCAGGAGCAGCCTACTGCCAGTTCATGGACATGCTCTTTCCTGGCTGCATTAGTTTGAAGAAAGTAAAATTTCAAGCGAAGTTGGAACATGAGTACATTCACAATTTTAAGCTTCTGCAAGCATCGTTTAAGCGAATGAATGTTGATAAGGTAGGAGACACACTTCTACCTCCATAAAATGCATTGTCTTTGTTTAGAATTGTTTTCATGCAGAGATGCAAAAATCCAAAAATGTGTCAATGGGATATATCTTGACATCACTACAGTAGGTTGGGTCCTGTACTTAGCATAAAGCACCAACCCTCACTTCCCATATTTGCATGAGGTTTTTATTTGAGGAGATTTCTAAACTTGTAGCCATTAGACTAAGGACGCTAACAGAAATTATGAATGCTGAAATGTTGTTATTCTGTATTAGCATTGCAGATGAGAAATTTTTATGTTTGCCAGATGCCACTGTGGTTCTTTGTGTGTTTTGTGTCTTTAAAGAAATAGCGTAGTACAGTAGAAATGGCACGGGTTTGAATCCCAGCACCATGACTTGAGCAAGTTATTTAAATTCTTTGAGTCTGAGTTTACCCATCTGTAAAATGGGACTAAAACCCCCGTCCCTGTGGCTATGAAATTAAAGCGAGGACTACACGTTAAAGTGTCCAGTATATACACTCAGATTCTCACTCAATGTCCATAAAATATTCTTTCACCCACTTTGAACTTCATAATTTTATTCTAGAGTGATACAAATGAAGTTAGACTAGAGTCCTTTTTCCCCCATAGAGGACGATTGCTGAAGCCCATTCAGGCTTTGCATGTTTCCTGCTATTCAAATACATATTACATTCATAGTCTTTATTTAGGACATAGCTCTTGGAGAGAATAGGTTGGAAAGAAATGAATTTTGAATAAGGGAAAAGAGAAAAACCAGCAGGGGAGAAATGGAAAGCTTTTCTTTTCATAGATAGTAGCAATAAATAGGCTATGGAAATAAAAATTTAAATTTTGGGTTATAAGAGATAGAGGTTAAAGGAAAGAAAAGTTTGCTGAACTGTATATATTTTTTAATTTATGCAATTAATATCTCCCTAAATCAAAGCATTCTTATCAAAATATTAAGAAAATTTTGGCTTCTCATTTTCTCAGAATTTTTATTGCAAAACATATATCCTCTTTAGCATTTTAGTTTTTTGACTCCTTTTCAACTTGATATCCTTTGCTGTGGTTAATTTCCAATTAGCTCCTTCTGTATTTATTCAAAACCAGAGTTATATAGATTCTTCTTCCTTATTAGCATCACTTCTCTGTACACTTCTTTTTCTATATATGCTTCTAGATCAAAAAGAAAAGAAACACCCATTCATAGGTTTATTGACGGAACTTGCTATATAACAAAGTTGGGGACTCCATATCTCCGTAGAAGTGTACACACAGAGAGTGGGTCAGCCATTGTTAAGAAATTTGAAGATAGGGAATTCCCTGGCCGACTAGTGGTTAGGACTCCCAGCTTTCACTGCCAAGGGCACAGGTTCAATCCCATGTCAGGGAACTAGGATCCTGCAAGCCACGGTGTGGCCCAAAAAAAGAAAAAAAGAAATTTGAAGATAAAATTCTTGTACTGGAGGGACACTGACCTTTATGACCTTTGTTGGCCTCTCTAGCTTAATATGCTATGATTCTACCCAAAGATCCTGGTATAGAGACAGTGATCCCTGTTCATGTTTGTCATAGCCTGTGACAGCACGTGGGAAGCATATGTACAAATATTTCCTCGCCACCTCAGATTTTGAACTTACGACTCCGGAACTTTCATTTTGATAGGAATTGCAAAATTAAGTCAACAGAAGTAAGTGCCTGCTTTGAATGGCTAATGCGTCATCGTCATCTAAAACTGTTGTAAATGTTCACATTTGGCAGAAAGCAAAATATAGTAGCATGTTAATTAAAGGGCCTTATGCTCCAAGAAGGCACTTTCTAAAACAATCAGAATATCAGCGTAAACAAAACTTACAAATCAGAAAACATGAAAATACTTAAATAGTACAATGGAAAGACCTCTAAAGGGAATACTGATTGGCTCTTTAGGCTGCCCTTTAAAAACACTTAATTTACACCCAGTCTTGATAAAATAGTTACAAAATACAAAAAGAAGCCTGTTTAAGAAATGTACCCCCATGGCACATTAACTGTGCTCCAGTGTTACCCATAAATTACTGAGCCCTGTATTGTGGTTAGTTGTTTTTATTTTATGCTTGTCTCTCTACATTGTAAAGACGCTCCATGAAAGCTCATTTTGTTTCATAGGAACCGTTAGCTTAGTGTGAGTTTTCATTGACTTGAGTCTTATTCATTCATACTCTCTAATAGCTACAATCTTTTTAAGAGCTTATTCCAACGCAGCTAGACCAAGTGTTACAAAGAAATAAGGAAAACCTATCAACCTTGAAACAGCACAACATCCCAGACCCATGTTTTTAGGGGGATATGGCAATAAACTTTGGCAATAAACGTTCTATGAAGAGGATCAGCCCCTCTTGACAGCTCAGGGTATTCCTTGTTTTGTATGGTTTGTTCAGATGTATTAAATATTCCAGGAGAACCAACTACAACATTTTAATGTTTCTTTAATCTAATGAAAAATTATATGAATTCTGGAATACCACTGGCTAAGACACTGGGGGAGAGGCCAGCAGACATGAATTGCAGATGTAAAGTTATATTTAGGAAACACTTCAGTTGTATCAAATACAAACAAGCCCGAGGATCATGACTCACCTGGTGATTTTATATTGCAGGTAATTCCAGTGGAAAAGCTCGTGAAAGGGCGTTTCCAGGACAACCTGGATTTTATTCAGTGGTTTAAGAAGTTCTATGATGCCAACTACGATGGCAAGGAGTATGACCCCGTAGAAGCACGACAAGGGCAAGATGCAATTCCTCCTCCCGACCCTGGCGAACAGATCTTCAACCTGCCCAAGAAGTCTCACCATGCAAACTCCCCGACAGCAGGTACCGTAACAATGAAATCCTAGAGTCACTTTCACAGGCCCTCCTGCGCTGTACTGTGGACCGATTTACACTTTTAAATGCGGATCATCATCTAGAATCCTTCAGAGGAAATTCATGAAATATCCATCCTGTCTCCTGTGTGGGCAGTGCCAATTTCTGTGTGACAACATTCAGCAAGACCTCACTTAGCCAACTTCATCCAAAAGTGAAGTCACTGAGGATAAATACCTAGAACTTTAAAAAATGTTCTAACTGTTTTGGAGAAAAATCTTTCTGAAATATGTTACAAACATTCTTGCCTAAAAAACAGACTTTACCAAGCAGAATGTGTTCTTGTCCAATGAGGGTCATTATTAGAAACATCAGCTGTGACACTGGAGAGTTAAACGATGAAATCCTCAGAAACCATGTGTTTCCATCCTGAAAACCAGTGTTTCACACTTGTTAAGTCAACAACCTTAATTCTGTAAGAATGCAAATTCCTTATTTATGCCCAACCTCGATGAGAATTATTAGAAATGATTATAACAAGACTAATACTAAACTGTGTGGACATGTGTCTGGAACTCAAGGAAGTGTCGGCTAGAGGTAAACATTGGTGAGTCTTCCATATCCAGGTAATTGAAGCTGGAAGTGAGTCCCCAGCGAGAAGGCGAAGAGTCCCTGAGGAACTCGAACATTTAACGTTTGGGTAGAAAAGGAAGGGCTTACATAGGAGCGGGGAAGACACCAGAAAGATTGAAAGAAATGAGGGAATGACGGGTCAGGGAAATAGAAGGAAGGGAGCAGAACGGTCACCAGTGTCTAAATCTGCTGAGGAGTCAAGTACAGTGAGGACTGGGGAGGGTCCTTTGGGGTCACTCAGTGGAATGATGGGTCCAGGAGGGGGTTGAGGAATTGGAGAAGGGAAACTGAGACAGCATAAAAATCCAACTTCAAAGCCATAGAATAAAATAAGCTTAAACAAAATAAACGAAGCACAGGTCTTTGGGAATACATACATTTAAGGGGCAAGAGGAAAAAGAGGAAGCTGAGAAAAGGAGGGACATCAGGGGAAAAACCAGCTCAACATCAGAGAACAAACAGTAGGACATTTTTAGAAAGAGGGATCACCAGCAGCGCTGAGTATTAATTGTTGGAGAGATCAGATAGGATGAAGCCTGAAAATAGGCCAAAGAAAGAAATCTGGCTCCTGGGAGGTGATTAATAGTTCTTTAGAGAATTGGTCTGTAGAAATGCTGAACCCATACACCTAGATTGCAGCAGCTTATTAACAAGGGCATGACACACAAATGTGAAAGTGATGTGAGGGGAGAGTCCACCTTCACCAAATCAGTCAGGAAAATAAGTGGAGGAAATGAAAACATTTTGTTGGTGTCGGGGAAAAAGCTGACAGTTGCTTTAGGAAGTTTAAGATTGGGGAGAGAATGGCATTGTCCTCGATTTGATTTTGTTTGCTTTCAGGACAAGGCACAAGGAGCAGGTTTGTAAGATGGGAGAAAGGTCCGTGAGAAGGAATGATAGGAAAAAGGAGGGGAAACTGGTGGAACAATGACTCTGAGGCTGGAGGGGAAAAATGGGGTCAAGGGCATCGAAAGAGGTTTGGTGAGGAAAGGGAATGTTTACCTTTTTCAGAACAGAAGTGCTGGGAAGAGTTTGGGTAAAAATGAAGCCACAGGGAGTTTGGGGAACAAAAGTTTATGGCAGTTCAAACTGGCCTTCAGCTTTTGTCAGAAACTGTCATTATTCTAGGACCAGGATAGAGAAGGGGAGTGGTGTGTCTCCTTCGGAGCTGGGGAGACACAGGCAGATGGAGTTGGGGGACAAGAAGTTACGAAAACCAAGAGCGGCTGGTAGCTCTCACCCCAAGCTCTTTCTCTGCAGTTGCTAATGATGTACAGATTCATCTTGCAACTCAGCTACTACTTTTTCAAGTTTTCAGCAGTGGAACCGGACAGGCCTCAGAACATTTTTCTTCTACAGTCATAATGTGTCCTTAAATTGGCACCAACCATCCTAACTGCCCCCCGCCCCCAAACAGAACTGTCATTATGCTGCCTTGGCCTCATTTTCGAGGAATTCCCTCATCTGTCTTTCACAAAAGCCACAGAGGAACTTGTGCCATTTTGATAGAAAGAATGTCCATGAACCTGGAAAAGAAATATATTGTTTCCAGAGCTTAACTTCTCTGGTGACAAAGCTCAGGAAACACATTAACGTCAGCAGATCATAAATTTGGTTTTTAATGTTCTGGAAGACAGTATTGCCAAGGTTTGTGTTCTGATACCTCGACCATGTTTACCTCATTGGTCTTAATCAAGGAGGAAGGATATTTCCAGAAGTCAAACCAGTCATACTGTTTTTTGTTTTTTTTTTTAAGATTTATTGATTGATTGATTGCTATGTTGGGTCTTCGTTTCTGTGCTAGGGCCCTCTCTAGTTGCGGCAAGCGGGGGCCACTCCTCATCGCGGTGCGCGGGCCTCTCACCGTCGCGGCCCCTCTTGTTGCGGAGCACAGGCTCCAGACGCGCAGGCTCAGTAGTTGTGGCTCACGGGCCTAGTTGCTCCGCGGCATGTGGGATCCTCCCAGACCAGGGCACGAACCCGTGTCCCCTGCATTAGCAGGCAGATTCCCGACCACTGCGCCACCAGGGAAGCCCAGTCATACTGTTTTTTATGAGACATGTTCTGACTCTTGGACATGGTGGGGTAGTAAAACTATACTGAAAAAATTATAGCAAAGTATACATCACATGTAGAACATTGTTTTAAAAGCTATAATAGGAGAAAGGCTCCTATAAATACAATGAGACCTCATTTTTTCCTAGAGGTCATGTATCCAACTCTTGGGAAAACAGCCAAGAAAGTGCAAGCCAGAACGTCTTCTAAAAGTCAGAATAGGTGTTGTAAAATTCATACACTTTACTCTTTCCACAAGGGAGAGTTCCTAGAATACTTACCCAGAGTCTATTTGCTCTTTCTTTTATATATATTTATTTATTTTTAAAATTGACATCTAATTGATATACCACATTATATTAGTTTCAGGTGTACAACATAGTGATTTGGCATTTGTACACATTGCAAAATGATCACCACAATGATTCTAGTTACCATCTGTACCATACAAAGTTAATACGATATTATCGACTATATTCCCCATGCTGTACTTTACACCCGCATGACTTATTTATTTTATAACTGGAAATTTGTACTTCTCGACCTCCTTTATTTGCTCTTTCTTGACTTGGATATAATTATAACAAACATGGGGATATGGTTTCTCAGCGTGTATCTTATTAGGGCAAGGAGTATACTGATAGCACTACAAAGTGTGCACATCAGTAAAAGAAGAGCCAAAAAATCTTAATGAAACCATATAAATAGTCCAGCAGCCTGAGATCTCTATTGCTGAATCAAAGAGCTCCATGTCTCTCGGTAGCCCTCAAGATCTGTATGACACCAGCATGTGCTAATCGATACACTCAGAGTTCCCTTCTAATTCTTAAGATTTTAATTTTCTATTAATAATCATCTGTCCCATGAACTATTTTACAGTCTCTAAACTAGCCTCTCCGCCTCTGGTCTGAAACTATTCGAGACCATCCTCATACATAAGTCTGATTGTGTCCATCCAAAACTTAAGACAAATTAAAGTGCTTGATGAGGTGAGGGTCAGCTGTCTGGGAAATTCACATATCTATGCCAGTCATCTCCCAGTGATGCCAGGTCAGTAGCATTCAGCAGTAATTTCTGTGCCCATCTCTAGGCCTTGGTCGTTTCTTAATCATCTGTACTAGTGGAAACAAGCAACATCTGGTGTAATCGAAAACAGGAGATGGTCTTTAATTATTTTTTCATTTTGGCTTTGGGATATTTGGTTCATTTTGCAGTGGCTTTCTCTCTCTCCAAATATATCCTTAAACTAATATTAAAAGTAATTTGCATGTCCTGACTATAAAACGTGCTAGATTTTTCTGCCATTTCAGTATAGACACCAGTATTCCGTGGATTCAGAGAAGCCATAGAACCCGTTGGTGTCTGTGTGTCTTTGGGTGACTTACCTGGGCCGTAACAAGCTTCAGCATGAGCAGAGGCTGTCACTAAGGGTGGATGGCTGCCTGGCAAGTCTTATTCTATCTACATCCTGAGGAATTGCATCTTGAATTGCTTTTGATCTACCAACAATGAGCATATATTAAAATACACATTTTCATAATGACAGATATCTATTAAGTGCATATGTCATCGTGAGTCATGATGTTTATAAATTTATTGCTATGAGCCATATCTGCAACTCGAGATAGCTGTCAGCGGGATCATTTTTTATGTGTGAGCACTTAACTTAAAACGAAATTTGAGGTTGCAGTTCCTATAGCAACCACAGCTTAGACATGTTGCAAATCCACATATATTAATGCATTTAAATCCAACTCCCATATACAAATATAGTGTGATGGATTTAGAGTTGCTATGGAAATTGATTCTGAGCTTTCTCTTTTCTTTAGGGGCTTTCCTTTAGGCATTGCAGCCTCAAAATAAAATTAGTAGAAATACTAGAAAAATGATTTCAAAAAGGAAGCAACCTAAGAAGTAGAATAGAATAGAATAAAGCATTTGAATGATCATAATTAAATTCCTAAATGGAGATTTAAATAAATCCTAACAGCATCTTTCAAAAACTGTATTGAGTATTTGAATACTCTCACTCTTAATTATCTTTAATTTTGGGTTCTCTAAGGCTGTTCATACAACCTTAACAAAGTGATTATGTTTATTGATTTTATTTGTTGACCAGTGTTTGCATATTCTTTGAGTACCTGTAATCTGAGTAAGCATCGCCTATCACCTTTGGGGAAAGAAGAGTTGCTTTTACTTTCCCCAAAAGTTTGGGGGTTTTTTGGGTTTTTTTTGGGAGAAGCAATGAAATGTAGCAGTTTATAGTGGTTTTTTTATCCTTGTTCTGATCTTGATTTTCTGGCCCAGAATGTGGTCTCCCTTGGTCAGTGTCACTTGAAAAGAATATGCATTCTGCAGTTGTTGGTCGTATGGTGTTTTAGAAATATCAGTATCAAGGTAGTGGATGTTGTTATTCAGATCGTCTGTGTTTTTACTGATTTGTTGTTGTTGTCTCGTTCTAACAATTGCTGCAAAGAGAGTGTTAACATTTATTGTGGAATTACCGGTTTGTCCCTTTAATTCTCTCAATTTTTGTTTCCTGTATTTAGGGCTCTGTTAGATGCGTAGATATTTCTGATTGTTGAGTCATGCTGATGAATTGACCTTTGTATTTTATGAGGCTTCCCTCTTTATCTTTGGTAATACTGTTTGTCTTGCAGTCTATTTTATCTAATATTAATATAGCCACTCCAGCTTTCTTATGCTTACTGTTTGCATGGTGTATCTTTCTCCATAATAGGTAAATTTCCACCTATCTTTGTCTTTATATTTAAAGTGGGTCTCTTATAAACAGCATGTAATTGGGTCTTGCATTTTTTATTCATTCTGATAATCTCTGGACATTGGAGCGTACAGTCCACTGTTAATGTAATTATTGATTTGGTTGGATTTAGATCTATCATTTGTTTTCTGCTTGTCCCCTTTGTTTTTTGTTTCTCTATTTCTCTTTTCCTGTTGTCTTCTGAATTTTAAAAATATTTTTTAGCATTCCATCTTAATTTATCCATTGCCTTTTTAACGGTACCGCTTTGCATTAATTTTCTCAGTGGCTGCTCTAACAATTACCGTATATATTCTTACCTTTTCACAGTGTATTTAATATTTCATGTAAAATGTGGAACCCTGGCAACCCTTCCCTCCACTGTCCTTTGTTTTGGCTGTCATATGTGTTACATTATAAACCCCACAAGACAGTGTTATAACTTTTGTTTTAAATCAACACTGTCTGATATTGTGGCTTTTGAGCACTTGAAATGTGCTTATTCTGCATTGAAATGTGCTGCAGGTATACAGTGCATGCTGAATTTAGAAGACTTGGTATGGGAAAAAATATAAAACTAGTTAATAATTTTTATATTGATTACATATAGAAATTATAATTTGCGTATATTGTATACATTTTGCATATATATATTAAAATTAATCTCAAGATTTTTTTAATGTGGCTACTAGAAAATGTTTTACTTACATGGTTCCCATTATATTTCTATAAGGCAATGCTGCTTTAAATAGTCATATGAATTTTAAAGATATTAAGAGAAAAAACCTATTTATTTTTCATATTTTTACCATTTCCAGTGTTCTTCATTCATTCCTAAACATCTGAGTTCCCTACTAATTTAATTTCTCTTCAGACTGAATAACTTTCTTCAGCATTTCTTGTAGAGCAGGTGCAATGGCAACAAATTCTTTTAGTTTTCCTTTTTCTATGAATGTCTTTATTTCACCTTTGTTCTTTTTTTTTTTTTAAACTGTGCATCAAAGTACACTTTTTTAAACATTTATTATTTATTTATTTATTTTTGGCTGCGTTGGGTCTTCATTGCTGTGTGCGGGCTTTCTCTAGTTGCAGTGAGCGGGGGCTACTCTTCGTTGCAATGCACGGGCCTCTCATTGCGGTGGCTTCTCTTTTTGCAGAGCACGGGCTCTAGGCACACAGGCTTCAGTAGCTGTGGCTCGCAGGCTCTAGAGCGCAGGCTCAGTAGTTGTGAGGCACAGGCTTAGTTGCTCCGCGGCATGTGGGATCCTCCCGGACCAGGGCTCCAACCCGTGTCCCCTGCATTGGCAGGTGGATTCTTAACCACTGTGCCACCAGGGAAGCCCTTACCTTCATTCTTAAAGAATATTTTCCTAGGTAAAGAATTCAGATTGATCTTTCATTCCTCCCTCCCTCCCGTTAAAGATGTCTTTCCACTATCTGTGACCTCTAAAGATAAGAAATGCATACTCATTCTAATCACCTTCCCCTATAATGATAAGTTGTTTTTCTCTGGATGCAGTCAAGACTCTTTATCTGTGGGTTTCAGTAGTGTGGCTATGATGTTCTCTTTGAACTTATCTTGTTTTGGAGTCATTAGACTTATTAAATCTGTAAGTCTATGTCTTTTACCACATTTGGGAGATTTTCAGCCATTATTTTTTCAAATTTTTTTTCAGCTCCATTCTCTCTATCTTATTTTTCTGGGACTTCATTTTTCCATATGTTAGAGCTTTTTAAATTTTCCCTCAGGTCCCTGAGGCTCATTTTTTTCCAGTATTCTCTCTATTCTTTAGATGGTTTCTATTAATGTATCTTCAAGTTAGCCCTCTTCTTCCTCTGTCATCTACATTCTACTACTGAGCATTTTTTAAATTTCAACTATTTTTTTCAGTTTTAATTTTTTTTCTTTCTCTCCTGAGATTGCCTATCTTTCATTTATTATGAGCATACTTTACCTGACTGGGAATGGTTATGATAGCTGCTTTAAAGTTCTTGTCTGCTAATTCCACCATTTCCTGACTCTTCATATGTTGAGTAATTTTGGATTGTGTCCTAGACATTGTGATGTTATATTGTGGAGACTCTGGATTTTGTTATATTGCTCTGCAGAGTGTTGATGTTTCTGATGTAACAGGTATTAACTCAGAGTCCAAGTAAAAAGTACTCAAAAAGTTATATTTCACTCAAGGGTTCTAACCTTGGCCTCAAGCCTGTGCAATTATACAAGACCTTTCTCCTTATTATTGCCAGGATGCAAGTCTGCATTTATCTTTTGAGAAACTCCACCCTTTAAACATAAATGTTAGTCTCACCCCAAAGCTATCATTTACTCTAAGGAATGCGTATTTCCCATGTCTTCTCTTTAGACTAAAGCAGTCCATAATGGCATTTACTTTCCAGAACCCTGTTAGGATAGGCACAGGCAGCGCCACCTTTCTTGTCCCTTCATGATCTCTCCATCAAGAGAAGTCAGGCCTATTTATTCTTACAACTTCCCAGTGTATATCTGCCTGGTACTGCTGTCTCACAGTCCCCAGTCACCTAACCACATACTGTACTATCCCTACACCTACTTACTTCAAGGATCAAATGTTAATTTTAAAAGATCATGCAATATCAACTCATAACAAGGAAGAAATGCATTTTTCTTACCAGTCCCATAATTAACAAGACTTCTTTTCAAATAGGTGTTAGCACTTCTCCTTATTATCTGAACAATGTACCTTTCACTCAGTCCCTGCCCTATATCAGCATTGCATGCCCTTGGCCTGTTCATATTGAGAAACCATCCCATTGCTAAGCTGCATACCAGTTAATGGCTACTCCCTTAGCTACAAGTAGGCCTGGAGAAAATGGGAAAAAATTATAATGGTCCAATTAATTAAATTCTTAGACGACATTCCCTATTCCCTGGAAGGAGAGGAAGGGTACTGGCGGTTTTGTTCCTCCAGTTACTCATCTATCATATGTGAAATGTATAAGATAGGCGTTGGGATACTTTTCTCCTCAAAGAATAATTAAAACTGCATTTCCCTATCTATAATACTGATAAAACCACAGCATAAAATATGAGCAGTGCTCCGCCTTGCCAGGTTACTGAATATCTATGAGTTTGGAATATTGGGCACAGAGAGGAGCAAAGAGTCATGAAGAATTTAGGAGCTTCAGATAGGAATCTTCTGGCAGTGCCTGTGTAAGAGGCCAAGGGCTTCTTCCGAGGAAGAGCCGTGCATTTTTCATTTCCATCGCAATGTGTTTGCTTAAGGAAACAGCACCTTTGACAGACAATTTACTAATTCAGTTTATAATTTTTAATTGTTTTGGCTTTGGGGGATCAAAATATGTCACAGTTTTGTTTTTTTTTAAACCGGAATTTTTTCAAGCTTAGAGATCAAAACCTACAAAATGTTGTGGTGTTATTATTGTGTAACTCTCAAAATCTAAATCTAATATGAATACAATTTTTAATGGAAGTTAGGGAAAAGGAAAACATTTAAAATGTAGAGGGAGTCATCAAATATAGAGGGAGTAAGTGTTGAATACATACTAAATGCCAGCTATTGTTCTAAACACTTAACCTGTATTAGCTCAGTTTAGCTTCACAACAATCCTAAATGGTAGACAGTTCCCATTACACCCCTGTTTTAAAGTTGAGGAAACTGAGGCACAGAGAGGCTCAGCAACTTGTCAGGGTCACACACTGGAAATAGGGAACCTTGGGATTCCAGAGCCCGATGCCCTTTAACCATTATATTATTATATTGCCTCTCTCAAATATCACGGATATGGTCTTGTGTTACGTTCTTATCTGCTCCCCACACTATACTGAACCGCAGTAAATTTTCACAAACGAAATTCAAATTGCATACTGAATGGAGGAAATAAAAGGCCCTCCAGTGTTGTAAAGCAGGGGTTCCCAACCCCCGGGCCACAGACTGGTAGCAGTCTGTGGCCTGTTAGGAACCGGTCTGCACAGCAGGAGGCGAGCGGCAGGCGAGCGAAGCTTCGTCTGCCGCTCCCCATCGCTCCCCAATGTCACATTACCACGAACCATCCCCCCCTCCCTCAGTCCGTGGAAAAATTGTCTTCCATGAAACCGGTCCCTGGTGCCAAAAAAGTTGGCGACCGCTGTTGTAAAGGCTTGAAACAGAGCACATGCTGTTCTATTCAAACGGCATTTATTTATTTTTAAAGAGCAATAATTTTAATTTATTTTTTATTTTTTAAGGGTTTTTTTTTAATAAATTTATTTATTTATTTATTTATTATTTTTTGGCTGCTTTGGGTCTTTGTTGCTGCGCGCGGGCTTTCTCTAGTTGCCGCGAGCGGGGGCTACTCTTCGTTGTGGTGCGCGGGCTTCTCATTTCGGTGGCTTCTCTTGTTGCAGAGCATGGGCTGTAGGCACACCGGCTTCAGTAGCTGTAGCTTGCAGGCTCTAGAGTGCAGGCTCAGTAGTTGTGGTGCACGGGCTTAGTTGCTCCGCGGCATGTGGGATCTTCCCAGACCAGGGATCAAACCCATGTCCCCTGCATTGACAGGCAGATTCTTAACCACTGCGCCACCAGGGAAGTCCCAAGAGCAATAATTTTTAAATGTTCAAAAACATTCCCGTCATCCTCGCAATAGGCTCTTGGGTGAGAGTCACTATATTTTATATATGTTTGTAAATGCAGGAAACGTTAAGCCACTTGTTCCAGGCCTCTTATCAGCCCCGAAGCAGAAATGTGTATAAGACCCAGAAAACTGAGCACTAGGTTAGTGGGATTACTTATCTCTGATTTCTTAATCCTTCAATTCAGATAATTCTCTGAGTAGATGGTCTGGGTGATTACAAAGTGAAGAGTAAGTCCTTCAGACAAAACTGGCCCGAATTCCAGCATGTCATACCCTGTGCCCTCACAGGGGACTTTGCAGAAGAGGGTAAGGGCCTCCATTGTTGCCCCAGCTGCACCTGGGAAGCAAACCATCCTAGCCCTTTTTAAAACAATGCTGGGTCCTTTCATAACCAGCACTGGGTCGTTCTTACATAGCTGCTCCCTCTGCATGCTGAAATATTAATCAGTTCTGCAACTCAACCGCACGTGTTCCCATGATGGATTGTTCCTTTTCTCTCCATAGGTATAATAACTTGGCATTTAGCTCCTCAGCCTCACAATAAAACTTGTCAAACTTCAAAAGGCCATGACTTAGCATTTATTTCAGTTTCCATGAGCAGAACATCACAGATCACCAGTGAGCCTATTTTTCTTTATCATTGGTGCCTTTTTTTTGTCCCTTGGTATGTTGGGCCGGAATAGAAAATAGTTTTGACCTGAAGAATTTTCTATACTCCCTTTGAATTGGGTGAACTGAACTATCAAGCAATTCTGTCTCGTTCAATCATTGTTTCCCCATTGCCTGACAAATAGATGGTTCTCATTTAGTATTTGTTGAATTGATTTAAACTGAATCACTGCAGTGTCCATCTGGATCAAGGAAAATGCAGCACTTAAGCCAACACGTGGCTGTTCTTGACGTTTTCTCCAGTCATCTCCATCACCTGAGGAGCTCCTTGCACCATAGCTCAGAAAATAGCATAGTGCATTACACAGTAGCTCAGAAAATATTTCTTAAACAACAGTTCCTATTTATTGGATTCCTTACCGTTTTGTGAAAGCTTTACTTGAATTCTCATTCATTCAGTCTTTCAACAATTATTTGTTAAGGCACTGTAAGAGGTTCTGGAGATACACAGTGATTCAAGGAAGTTACAGCCTTGTGAGGAAATCTGGCACTACATAGACGATAGCATTAAAATGAGGTAAGTGCAATCAGGGTGTGTAGGAAGACCACTTGAGCTGGCCTCGTGTATTCTAGAAAGGCTTCTTGGAAAACGTGAGGTTTGACTAAGACCTAAGGAATGAGTAGGAGTTAGCCAGGTGAAGGGTATGGAAAAGAGCACCACAAGCAGAGAGAACATAATGTTGCAGTCAAGAGAGAACGTGCTCTTTTCAGTGAAGTGCATGTTGTTCCATATGGACGTTGAGATGGGAGGCTGCAGAGGTGAGCCAGGGCCCTTGTATAATGGGTTAAGAGGTGGTGTTCATGTCCTCTTGCAGCAGAACAACTACTACAAACTTAGCAGCCTAAACAGCACATGTGTATTGTGGCACAGCTTCTAAAGTCCAGGCACAGCTTAGCTATGTTCTCTGCTTTAAGGCCTCACGAGGCTGCAGTCCAGATATCTGCTGGGGCTGTGGTCTAATCAGAGGCTCATCTGGGGAAAACTCCCTTGTGTTGTTGGCAGTTCCCTTGAGGCTGAAGGACTGAGGTTTCAGTTTCTTGCTGGCAGCTTCTCTCAGTTCCCAGAGGCCACCTGCAGTTCCTTGCCCTGTGGGCTCTTCCAACATGGGTGCTTGCGGTGGCAGTTGACTTCTTCAAGGCCAGTAGGGAGAGTCTCTCTAGTGTGCCTGCCAGCAAAACAGAGTCAGAGAGAGAGAGTCCTATGGGATTCCATATGAGGGGAGTCACATCCCATCACCTTTCCCATATTCTGTTGGTTAGAAGCAAGCCACAGGTCCCACCCACATTCCAGGGGAGAGGACTGCACAAAGGTGGGAATAGCAGGAGGTGAAGATCACTGTGGAGCAGTCACCTTAACTTCTGTAGTCACAGAAGTTTACAGTTTATTATGGGGACTCTGGGGAGTCACTGAAAGGTTTTAAGTACAACAGCTAAGAAGCTGTTGCAGCCAAACATGTGGGAGTGGAGGGTGGCCTGTATAAAGGTCATGGCCATGTGGGTTATAGAGACTTTTAAGCAGGTTTAATCAACAAAACTTGATGGTGATGGGATATGAGAGGTGAAGGACAGGGGAAGCCAAGGATTAAATGATGCACAAGTTTCTGGCTTGGTCATTGGTTGGGGGAAGCAGGAGCCAACTGGAGTAGAGTAGAGTGGATGATTCGAGTGGGGCTCAGCTCTGGTTCTCACCTCCCTGAGCTCCAGCTGCTCTGTGGCCTCAGACTGTCTCTCTTTGCAAGGGAGTCCCGGTAAGGTAGTGTTAATGGAGCACAGCGGAATTCCCACCATCAGCAAAACAACCTAAAACACTTGGTCTTGCCAATGGAATCAGCAGGACTCTGAACATCGTAAAGGAACTAAATAGTCGTGTTCCCCTGAAATGGCCGTCTTAGTTTGTAAGCTTTTTGCTTAAATGACTGATGTATGCCAGGAATGCGTGACACAGTGATGTTGTTGTCATGGTGATGCCTGTGTGTCTTTATTCTCAGCGGGCTGTCTCGGTTTGTTGGACTCTTTCAATCACCAGCTATCCTTACTGCTGCAGCAAACAGGCAAGGGAGTGTTCCCCTCAATTATTGTTGGGATTCTGGTGCATCTTGTTTTCACAGGGGTGAGGGAACCTCACCATTTCTAGAGGGAAATTGCTCTGAGAACAATTTAAAAACAAGAATTTGAACTAAGATAGTAATTGGCACCTAATGCATTTCAAAGCGCACTTAATTCTCTACCAGGGTGTGAAAGGTGTGAAAAGTCAGCTTATCGAAAGAAATATATACCACGTTCAAATAACTTCTTACACATCAGAATTTTTAATATTTGAGCTAATTTTAAGATGAGGAGTTCTTTCCTGCATTTTTTTTTTCCCTCTGAAAAATTCTCCGAAACCAGAGTGACTCAAGCAGAGCCTGGAAAATATTGGAGAATCACATGATGGCTAAAAATAAGCACATCATCTCCAGCAGGAACAGTAACCAGGGCAGAAGTAACTCGGTTCTTGAATGCTCACACCGGCTGGACATGCCCGGCGGAGTCAGGCCCACTCGCCCATCTCAGTGGCCACTGGTCAGGGAAGCCTCCGGCACTGGGGCTCTGGGCCCTGGCTGTCGGCGTTGCTCCCTGGCATATTTTCCCAGGGCAGAGCCGGTTAGCACACTGTGTGATGACCCCGAGCTGGGAGTAGGCTGGGAGGGACACCGGCTGACTCATAGCTCTTGTCACCGCCTCCTCTTCCTTCAGCCGTCCCCTTGGAACCAACAGCAGAAGCTATTGATCCCAGAATGTCTCTTAGTTGCTATTGATGTTGCACAACTTAAGTTGTGATAAATGGCTGGATATTTGGTGCCTGTGCTATAGGGTGTATCATAGGGTTTTCTCAACTGCAGCATCGTAAATGCTTTCCCCAAACCAGAACTCATCTTGAGCACTCACTGCTCATCCCCAGGGGAATGACTGCAGTAGCCTCCCAGCTGGCAGAGGGGGCCTCCCAAAACCCAAGTCAGATCATGTCACTCCGCTCAGGACCCTGCCATGGCTGCCCTTTTCCGTCATAATGAAAGCCGGCCTCCAGCAGTAGCCCGTGAGGTCCTTGGTGACCTGCACCCTCCAGTATCTCTCAGACCTCCCCTCCTCCCGTAGCGCCCAGCCTCCCTCTGCTCCAGCATCCAGACTGGCTGCCGAGCAGGCGAGGCCATGCCTTGGCACTGGCGCTGGGCCTTTCCTCTGCCTGGAATATTCTGCTCCTGGCTGTCCGCAAGGCCAGCTTCACCTCTCTCAGGTCTTTGCTCAGATCTCACTTTCCCAACGAGGCCTTGAAGAAGTCAGGGTGACTCCTGCAAATGGCATGTCCCTTGCAGGGATCCTGGAAGTTGCAACTATGGAGCTGTTACAACACACGTCGTCTTCTGTGAGGAGGGAGGCTGTGAGCTGGGGTGAGCCCCACGTGCGCCCCGTGTGGATCTCGCCTCCTTGCATCCCTGCTGGGCTGCTGCACGACTGTCACCAAGGGGACTTGGGCTTTTTGCCCCCTGTCCTTCTGGGTGGACCCTTCTGAGTGAGGGGTTGAGACTGGAGGGGATCACGATGGGTGCTCAGGCCTTCCCTGAAGCTCCTGTTTAAAACCGCCACTCACCGAGCCCTACCCGGCACTCCTTACCCCTTCCCTGCTCTGCCTCTCTCTCCATGGCATTTACTTTCTAGTTTATTATGTCACTTATTACTTTATTATTGTTATCGTTTATTATCTAATTCCCCTGTTAGAATGTAAATTCCACAAGGACCAGCGTCTTTTGTTTCATTCAGTGTTCTATCCCAAGTGCCTGTAGCTTGCCAGGTACACAGTAGGGGTGCAGTAGATACTTGCGGCAGCAATGAGTGAATTGGGGAAATTTCAGAAGGCGCACAGAGACTTGGGTTACCGTCCACCAATTCTCAAGACAGAGAGTGCGGAATGGGGGAACCAATGCCTGGGAGCCCACTGGTGGGTTATGGGTGAACCAGTTTTTATAAAGATTTTCTTCAAATAAAATGAGTCTCATTTCCTTATTATTTCAGCAGTTTAGTTTTTATTTTGCTAGTGTCTAGAAATGGGAAACCCATGTGCTTTCTCGTCATCAGTTGAATCAGGCCTCGTTTGCTGAGTAATAGTGATCGGGTACACTTACTGTGTGCCAGGCTCTTGTGTAGGAACTTTCCACGTATTAACTCAGGTACTCTTCCCAGCTCGGGGAAGGAGGCACTGCTACTGACTCTGTAGAACATAAAGAAATCCAGGTGGCGGCAAAAGTCACGCCACCGAGCAAGCAGCAGAGCCAGGATTACTACGAAGGCTGCAGGCTGCAGGGCACCCCCGCTCTTAACCACTGCCTCCCTCGGGGAAGACGAAGGACACCCGGTATCATACCAGGTCTTCATTCCTACAGGATTGATGTGGTTCAGGCTCGGCTGTGTGGAGCCCCTCCCCAAGCTGCTCAGAAGTGGAGCTGCCCACTTTTATAAGCTGACACCAAAGTGGCAAAAAGGAAGAGCCCAATTTTGCCTGTGGCTGCTCTGGTGGGACAGAAGCCGTAAGGGCTCTGAACTACTAATTTGAGAGTAAAATAGCCACCCTCTTAATGATCTCATGAATCAGGGCATCCCAGAAGCCCTGTTAAAGTTCCATTTGGACAGAACGCTGGCCTCTGAGGTGGGTTTGTTTTCTTTTTGGTTTTTTTTTTCTTTTGCTCTCAGGGCAGAGCAGACTACAGAATCTACAAAGTGAAGGTATGGAGGCATTTTCAAAGGAAAGTGTGAGATCTTGAATTTGCGATGGTCAGGGTTGTGTGGGAGCTGTTAGTCATTCCGCAGTGTGACAGCTCTGGTGTCAGTTTAGTCACTTAGGAAACCCTCTTCCTGTGGGAATTGTCTCTTCTCATCAGTCCAACCCCATACCCTCTCCCCCAGCAGTGGCCTAATTTACTTATTTATTTTAACCTGGTTCATTATCTCAGTTAAACAATAAAACCTGTTTGCCAAGGTAAAGGGGATAAGGAAATGATGTCAGGTCCATCCACAAATGATTAACCAATGTAGATACAAGGTATCTTCTGTCATGTTTCAGTTGTTCTGTGGAGTTTAGGTTTGCTTTTATTGATATATAATTGACATATAACCTTATATTAGTTTCACAGTTTGCAAGGCAGAAATAGAGACACAGATGTAGAGAACAAACGTATGGACACCAAGGGGGGAAAGCAGGGTAGGGGGTGGTGGTGGGATGAATTGGGAGATTGGGATTGCCGTATATACACTAATATGTATAAAGTAGATAACTAATAAGAACCTGTTGTATAAAAAATAAATTAATTTAATTTTAAAAAACAGAAAAAAATTATTAGTTTCAGGTGTACAACGATTCAATGTTTATATATATTGCAAAATGATCATCACAACAAATGTAGTTAACAACCATCACTACACAGAGTTACAAGTTATTTTCTTCTTGTGATGAGAACTTTTAAGCTCTATTCTCTTAGCAACTTTCAAATATGCAATACAGTCTTATTAACTATATTATTACTATAACTGTGTAATGCCATGCTGTACATTACATCCCAGGACTTATTTATTTTATAACTGGAAGCTTTACCTTTTGATCCCCTTCACCCATTTCATCCCTCCCACTCCCTGCCATGGGCTTGTTAATTCAGTGGCGGGGGGCTGGGGGGATGCTCTCAAAGTAGGAAAGAAGCTGGGGACGACCAGAAGCGTGGTTGCTTCCTGAGTGTGTGTGTTCTTAATGTCTCTGTGGTTCTTGTCAACAGTATTAATGTCATATTTTTAGCTCCTCTGTTTATGATTTTGGCAGAAAGAATACGGCAGATTATGTGAGAAGAATTTCTAAATTCCATCAGAGCCCTGGCTGCGAAAGATAAAGCCAAGTATAAAAAAGGATAAAGTGCTTTTACTTGCTTCATCGTTATGAATTCATTGGGCCTCATAGGCCCAAAATGTTGGCACATTTTCCATAAACATTAAGCAAGCTACTAATTATTGACATTAGACACAGCAGTGCTCTGGCTTCACTAAGGCAGTGAATCAGGCCACTCTTTGTATTTTACAACTATGGTTTAAAATGTTTTAGCATCATATTTATACCCCAACTCCTGAAGGCATTAAGACAACTGCTCGAAGACTAGCATTGTAAATCATGTCCATATCCAATGGGTAAAGTCAGAGAACCATAGGGACTTGTACAGAATTTATGTCTACTTTCCTCCGCTTCTGAAACTCCTCCTTTATTTTGAAGGGGAAATTAGGGGAGAGAGAGAAAAGCTTGAGAGAAAAATGATTCTTGTGAAACAGGACTACCACTAATTATATTTTCAGGACATCATCAAATGCAGCTTGACAAAAAAATTGAAATGTTTGATAGCTACAAGAAAAAAAAAATCTATTATCTGTATTATTGCCAAAGTAGCTGTACTCCCTTTAAAAGCTATTATGTAAATGTTTTTCGTGTAAGCATCACTGAGCAGAGAGGCATGGGAAGGCCCAGGAGTGAAATCACCAGTGGACTTGGAGGCATTTAGGGAAGCATGAAGGCAGCTTTTGAGGATTAAAGCCAGGATTAGACACTATAGAGGACATTATTGGGTCACTTAACAAAAATGGAATACGAATGTTAGTTTACATAAAAGTATTATATCAGTGTTAAATTTACTGACATTGATAGCAGTACAGCTTTCTGATAACATCCTTATTATAGCAGCCCGGGGAAGTGAAAAAAGAATATCTGTCACCCCAGAAGCTGGGTACTCCTTAGGGTATGGTGTTTTGAAAGAAGGTAGCAAGGCTTGTAAAACAAATAAACAAAAACCTAGTTTTTAACTGACTAATGAGTGTGATATAATATAGGATCTTGTCTATCATTATTTATTCTAAAAAGTTAAACCATGAAATCATTAAACACAATGAACAAAAGGTTGCATTTTCATCTTTATAAATTTTAGTATTTTAGCCTTGATCACGTGATAGCCGTGAGCGGTCAATTACATCCATATCAAATTGCAGCCTGTGAGGATTTAAAGAGCTCAGTTTACATTCTTTTGAAAATGAGCTTTGTGTGGTTTTTAAAAACCTTTAACCTCTGAAGATACTAAGATCTCCCTATGTCCTTCCTGGTCTTTCATTTCTTTGCATTTATTCGTTAGAAGGTAGAAATGTACAGTTAACTTGGTGCTGACCTCTTGTATTCTCATTCATCAGACATGCATTTTCCTCGATTATCAGTTTCTTTCCAAACAACTTAATCAGAATTTCAAAACCCCTCTCATTTTAAATTTCAAATTCTAATTACTTAATTGATCTATTAAATTTTTCAAATTTGTTTTCCCTTCTTTGTCCATACTCTGGGGGCAGATGCTTTTCTTCTGTCCCCCCCCCACCCCGTGTAGGGAGCATAGGGGGTAGAGCGTAGACCAAACCACCTCTTCTCCACTGTCCCCTCCCTGCCCTGCAGCAGGGGGATGCCAGGTCTGACTCTCATTGCCTTCATCTTTCTCATCTCAGAGACCCACAGCCTGCATGCACGTGTGCCAGTTTGAAGAACCTGGGGCTCTGCACCCCAACTGACCTTTACAGGATCCGTGAAACACAGATGCCACTTTAATGCCGAGACCCTGTGAACCACAGTAAAGTTGGACTCTGTCGGTAGCAAGGGATGTGTTTCTTCAGGAAAAAGCTGGAACTGGGACAGCGTCAGTAACTGCAGCAGCTCTGGCCTCTCTGCCATGAGCCACCCGGCATCTCCCGTGACCCCATTTCCCTCCCAGCCAGCTTCCTCTGCGTATTTTTAGGCTTTCTTTCCCTGATAACTTGGTCTTACATGGGGCCTTGGCTTGCCATGATCTCTTCTACTTTAACTTCATATCAAACATTTCAGGTTTTTCCAAGCTGCATTTGATGATGTCCTGATAATATAATTAGTGATAACCTCGTTTTACAAGCAATCAACTTCTATTCCTTCCATGCTTTTCTTTGAAAATTTACACGAGACTGGTTGAGGCAGAGTATAAGAACAGGAGTGTGTCTGGTGGACCTCGCTCAGCTCCTGCAACCAGCCACGTCATAGTTGCTGACCTGCTTAAGGAGGCCTGCCCAGGCTGGGTGGGTGGGTCACTTGCTCTCTAGGGAAGCCCCTTCCCCAGAGCTGTTCTTTTCAGAAGAGACGTGGACGGCAACGTTGCAGAGACTTGGATAGGACAGCCCAGCACAAACCATCTTGCCTCTCCCTGCTCAGAGTTAATCGTTTACTGACTGAATTTACCCACACGAACTACTGTCTTGACTCCATCTGTAAAGGGCCTAAGTAATAATGGAAGGTGAACTTGAAACCAAGTAAGAGATCTCTTTCTGGGAGGCTGGTGGGTTTTGTTTGGTTTCCTTCAGGTGTTGCTGGCTCCTGCTGTCAGTGACTTTGAGGTTGGCATCAGCTCGTCGAGCTTCCCCTGGGATCTTTACCCTGGAGAGATGCCTGTCCTAGGCGTTCTTTCATGAGTTATAAAAACTTATTATTGAGTGTCTCCTCTGGATCAGGCATTGTGATTGGCCTTGGGAACATAAAACAGTAAACTAAACAGACGCAACTCCTACCTCGTGGAGATTAAGTCTAATGGGAGAAGTAGGCATTAAATAAGTCACTGTAGCATTACAGTTGATGGGTGTTGTGTGAAGGGTGTTTGAGCAACCACATTTAAGCTGAGACTCGAAGGCTGTTAGACATAGTCACTCAAAGGAGGGGAGGAAGAATTTCAGGCAGAGGGAACACAGCCCGATCACAATCCGTGGTCATGTCTAGAACATTGCCTTGTTCCTGAAAATGTTGAGTGTGGCCGTGCCTGGGCTTTTTTTTTTTTTTTTTTTTTTAATAAATTTATTTATTTATTTATTTATTATGGCTGTGTTGGGTCTTCGTTTCTGTGCGAGGGCTTTCTCTAGTTGCGGCGAGCGGGGGCCACTCTTCATCGCGGTGCGCGGGCCTTTCACTGTCGTGGCCTCTCTTGTTGCGGGGCACAGGCTCCAGACGCGCAGGGTCAGTAATTGTGGCTCACAGGCCTAGTTGCTCCGCGGCATGCGGGATCTTCCCAGACCAGGGCTCGAACCCGTGTCCCCTGCGTTGGCAGGCAGATTCTTAACTACTGCGCCACCAGGGAAGCCCTTTTTTTTTAAAAATGTACATTCATTTGCTTTATTTTTTAGATTCCACATGTAAGTGATAACATAGAGTATTTGTCTTTCTGTCTGTGGGCATTCTTAAATGACCCACTCCCACGAGGTCATGAGCTCCTGTAGAGCAGGGACTTCCAGTACAGGCCTCATGGTAGGCACTTAATAAATATGTATTTAGTAAATAAGAGGGGTTGGTCATAGACAGTCTTTGAGCCACTTTCTGTTAGGCTTTTTTTTTTGTATTAAAATATGACATATTGCTCATGAAAAGGTCTGAAGTAACTTGATTTTTCAAAGGCTGCTTCCCCAGCGAGGCTGGCTGGTGGCCACCCTTGGAGAAGGCTGTTTGTCAGGTCAGCACGTCCTCGCCCTGCCTTTCCTGCTGTTTTCCACGCTGTGTTCCTTACCCTGTTGGCTTAGCCTGGAGTTAGAGAAGCTGGCCAATGGGACACGGAAGCCATGTCCAGGAGTGTGTTTTCTGGGCTTCTACAGAGATGAAGCCTCCTCACAGCTGTTGAGCAAAACAAAGCATCCGCTCTCTAGACAACTTGGGAAGTTCTGCATGGGTGAGGTTTCCAGGTCACTGAAGGTTTGAATACTCAAACTTTTTAAGTCATTCCCAATTTAAGCATTCTCAGTTTTACATATATTAGGCATTTCCCTGTATTTTTAGAAGAATTCTTTTTTTCTTTATAACAGGCATGTATTTTAAACGGTATGTTACTGTCAGTGCTTCTATTTTTTTTTTTTAATTTTTTTAATTAATTTATTTATTTATGGCTGTGTTGGGTCTTCGTTTCTGTGCGAGGGCTTTCTCTAGTTGCGGCGAGCGGGGGCCACCCTTCATCGTGGTGCGCGGACCTCTCACTATCGCGGCCTCTCTTGTTGCGGAGCACAGGCTCCAGACGCGCAGGCCCAGTAGTTGTGGCACACGGGCTTAGTTGCTCCACGGCATGTGGGATCTTCCCAGACCAGGGCTCGAACCCACGTCCCCTGCATTGGCAGGCAGACTCTCAACCACTGCGCCACCAGGGAAGCCCCTGTCTGTGCTTCTAGAGGGTGTGTATAACTTTGCATCTCTCATGACTCTGAAGACATACAGATAGGAATTTTATAGTCTTCCTGCTTGCTACTTTGTAATTAGGAGATTGGTTGAAACTTACAACTGCTGTCAGGGTGCTTGCCTTTTTCTAATCTCTTAGTACCAGTAAACTGTAAAATTGGAAACCATATAACCAGGTTTTATTTACTTGTTCGTGTATTTAAACATTTGTTCCTTCACCAAATATATGTTCCGCCAAGTATTGTGCTAAGCACTGAGGTTGCAAAGCTGAGTATGATGAGTTCCTTGCCCTCCGAGAACCAGAGGAGCAGAGTGGGGGGGACTGTGGTGGAGAATTGGGCCAGTGGGAGCACCTACACCAGACTGAGCTGTTCTGAGTAAGAGGGAATGGCTGGGCCCCAGTAATGACCCTGAACTTCTAAACCCATGGAGTGTATAAACTTCACTGCATATATCTTGTGCCATCTGTTTTGGCTGCAGAGGCCATTTCCTGTGTCTGTCAAGTTCTAGATAGTGAGAGCCTGTCATGAGCTGAGCTTCAGGTAGATGAGGTCTTACCTGACATTAATGGTCCTATTTTTTTCTTTTGCCAATTTCTATCATTATTAGTGATGCTACTGAATAACTTGGTTAAGGTCCCAATCCTCAGGCTTCCCCGTTGTAAAGGCATATCTTTCACCCTTCATAAGCAACTTATAGGGTAACACCTTGACACATGTAAACATCCCGTCCTCCAAAAACTTCTCAATGTTTTAGAGTCAATTGATGAAACTTTCCTGAATCAGTTATGTGTATTGCAAAACTGTGATTTTTCTAGCATTTCTTTAGCATTTACTGGCTGTCAGTGTTCTGTGGAGATCTGTAGATCCTCCCTCTCCCCTACCCTCATTATGGACTAGATTTTTTTTTTAACATCTTTATTGGAGTATAATTGCTTTATAATGATGTTTTAGTTTCTGCTTTATAACAAAGTGAATCAGTTATACATATACATATGTTCCCATATCTCTTCCCTCTTGCGTCTCCCTTCCTCCCACCCTCCCTATCCCACCCCTCTAAGTGGTCACAAAGCACCAAGCTGATCTCCCTGTGCTATGCGGCTGCTTCCCACTAGCTATCTATTTTACGTTTTGTAGTGTATATATGATGGACTAGATTTTTATTTATTCAGTGCATTGTAATACATTACAGCCATCACTCTTTTTGGTATGCAAATGGTCCAAATCTGGCCAGTTGGGAGCCCCTTCGGGCTGGCCCCTGTATCCCTGACATTCATTAATCCTTGAGCACATCCTTGCTTTTTGACATGAGATGTCCCAGGCCCACCTTGTCCTTTCCCTGCCCCACCCCTGGAATCAGCCGTATCTCAAGGATCCCTTTTATTGCAGAATAACATTTAGAAACCAGGACTTGGGCACCAGGAGTGCCTGTTGCTACAGAGATATCATGGCTCCTAGAATTTTTTAATGGCTAAAACTAGGAAATACATTAAAAGAGGAAAAAATAGACATGTGCACTGATATTTCTCCTAAAGTGTTACTCTCTTGTAAGGTCTGTGTTAGAAATTCAATTATGGTGATGCTCTGAGCTTATCAAAGAACGTTTCCTCTTTTAAAAAAAAAAAAACAAAACTTAAAATCCCTTTGTATCTGTTGTTCTCATCTCTCCGGAGGGGGAAGGGACAACTGCATTAATCTCATGTCACTTGAGGAAAACAACCGGTGCTCAGAAAGGTTAAGTAAGTTGCCCAGGATGATTCTGTCGTTTTATCAAGTACACTCTTTCCAAGCGTATCTGTGCTACTTCTGTGCTGGCAAGAGATCGCTGGCAGTGTCTCTTCTGTGTTTTAGTAAATTCCTTTTATATCACACTTTTGCTACATACCTAAAAAGCATTTCTGATGTTGCCAATATTCATAATTTATTCTGGTTCCTTTCAGGTGCGGCTAAATCAAGTCCAGCATCTAAACCAGGATCCACACCTTCTCGTCCCTCATCAGCCAAAAGGGCTTCGTCCAGCAGCTCAGCATCCAAATCTGATAAAGATTTAGAAACACAGGTCATACAGCTTAATGAACAGGTAACTTGGCATCCCCAGCTCTGTCTCTGGGAGCAGTGACAGGTGTCAGGAGATGAGATGAGCAAACCCCTATGGGCCTGGGATGGGGGAGGGAAGCGGCAGAAATCAGTGGCTTCAAGCAAGTAAGAATGAAAGGAACTATTGGGGCAGATAATCAGTGGCTCATTGTGAATAAAAGATGTTAAGTCACAAATCTCAAAGCTATACATTGAGACAGAGGGACAGATGACCTGGCTTTAGGTAAATGCAGGCATGCAGGCCAACCTCCCCCTCCCCTACACCTCAGTGCCTGTTAGGAGCTCCAGGCTAGACCATGGCCACTTCTAGCCAGTCTAGATTGTGTTAAAGTCATCGGGGGTTAGTCTCCTTCCTTCCTTTCTTTCAGCAACTATCTGTTAAGCCTGTTCGATGTGACAGACACTATACTTGATGCTGATAATATAATGGCAGCAAGATAGAGAGCGTCCCTTCCCTCATAGACCTTACAGATAGCAGCCACACACCACTGGCCATTACACAAGCAAAAGCCAAACGCCGAACACTTCCCGCAAGAGTGAAAGTACACAGGAGCACTGAACCCAGGAATAGGGGATCAGAAAGTCCACAGTTAAATAGAACTTTCTTTTTTATCTGTTATCCCTAGGATTGCAGTAAATCTAGGCCTACTGCCTTCGAAATTTTCAATATAAAAGCTTAGGTACGCTTTCTAACTAACAATAGCTCATTTTGCCCAAGAGTCTACATAGTTTAAAAGTAATAAAACAATTGGTAGCGTAGGGCCCAGTGCAGAAACCACCCACCCTCGCCCTGAGTTAGGAGGAGAGTCTTTTATCCCGGCCACTCCCACCCCTGGGAGAAGAGCCTTTATCCCAGGTGCCCAGGCTGTTCCCAGCCACTCACTGGGCATGGGCAGATCCCAGTGATTAATCTGATTCTTGATGAGCCAGCAAGAGTCTGGAAACAGTTTTTGAGATGGTTGTATATTTGCAAACAAGAATCTAGTTAAAAAGCAGTTGCTTAACTAGGGTGTTTCTTTACAATTCTGAACACTTTAATGAAAAAGGTAAAACCTTAAGTCATCCGGTGCGTAGGACTTTGATTTAGACACTGTGGAATGTTCTAATTACCTGCTGATTCTCAGTTTGAGCCTTATACAATTTCCAGCAATGAGTTCTTCTAGAATAAAAGGCAGTTAGGACAGCCCTAATTAGCCTTGGGCCACATGCCTGAGGCCCTAAGCAAAGTAGACCTGAAGAGAGTCAGGTGTGGGTCTGTAATACTTTAGATTTATAACCCTTTTCTCCTTAGGAATTCAAATTCTTTTGATATCTTTTGATATCTTTATTATCTCATGTTTCTTCATCTACCCCTACCACACCCAGTTTCCCAAATCGCCAACCCAAAGTAGAAACACACTGGAACCTCGAGATCCTGCCTGCCCGTCTCTCGCTTACGGCCTTCTCCAACCAGCCCCACTTTCTCTCCTTGGGGCTGGCTCTGGGCTCCCCGTAGCTCTCCAATCACACACAGAGCCCCAAGGGCCCCAGCCCTCTACGATGCTTCAGCTAAACTGTTGTCCCATCCAAAATGCCACTCTAGAGAAGACACAGAGAAGCACATTCCAGTGGCCTTCCTCCTCCTGGTTGTAATTCCTTCATTACTTCCAAAGGCCTCACTCCCGGGCTGTCCCCCCATGCATTCACATGGAGGAGGAGTGTCCCCATACCTCCATCTGTACCCCAGAGGGAAGGTCGGACACTTCCTACATCGTGAGTCTTCACTCACCAGCTGTTTACTGAGCGCCTCCTTCAGCTGTATTTCCAAGGCTATGTTAGCGCTCCCTGCATTTTCCGTCCCCGAAGCCTACAGGGTGCTCCCCGAAGCCGGTGGGGAGCCACACAGGCATCACTGTGTTGGAATTGAGGACACGAAGACGAGGAAGGGCCAAGTAAAAATGCCCGGACCGAAGAGTGAATTACAGTGGTGATAAACAAAGTGACCAGTGCCGTAAGCTTTAAGAATTCTCATTCACTTGGCCTCATGCCTTGATTTGGGCAGTCTCCCATGACATGCTATGAAAGCACCACTGTGCTAGAGAATTGTTCAATGATAGAAATGAACCAAAAGACACAGGGGAGGAAAAGACATGACTGAAATAATCAGGGGCTGTTTCTGGAGAGTAGGTGAGCAGACAGGCGGTGGGATGGGGTCCCTGCTTGTGCTCGGGGACCACGGGGGCTGAAGAGTGGGGCCTGGTTAGCCCGCACAGACACTGTCTGTGGCTCGGACTGGAAGGCTGGGAGGATCTATAGTGTGTGGACACCTGAGCGGTGGAGAATTGGGAGAAGAGAACTTCCCCTTGACTTTTCTCAGGGGTCCATCCCCAGCCTCCCCTCCATTCTTTAGGCTCCTGCTCTGACACGTGAGGGAGCAAGGAGGCGTCGGAGTGGGACTGTGAAAATGGCGTCCCATTTGCCAACTGATCTTTCATCAAGTAATTTAGCTCCTGTTGGTTTTTACCAGGGAAAGTTTAGAGCTGTGCACCTGTTAACCTCATGCATCTGGAATAGCAGCACAGGCCAACCTGGGCTGGGTGTTTCTACAAAGCCTCAGCTCTTGGTTCACTGTACAGACCACAGCACTTGAGAGGCTGACAAGCCTGGTTTCCGTAGGTCAGAGGCATCCAGAGACCCTTCTTGCCCGATACGGGGAAGGGGAGCTGGCAGACAGAAGAAACCTAAACTACCACAGATTCGCTGGTGGCACCAGTGCAGGCTTGAGATGGATCTGTGGTCGAGTCTGGGTGGGGTGGGGGGAGGTTCTAGAATAAACAGTTTTCTTTCTTCTGGAATTCAGGCAACTGGGTTGCCTTCAGTTTTTACAAATGTCCAAGCCATAGAATTATCAGAAATAAGAGTTGAAAGTTAGTGACTGAGGGAATTCCCTGGCAGTCCAGTGGTTAAAGATTCCATGCTTCCACTGCAGGGGGGCACAGGTTCAATCCCTCGTCAGGGAACTAAGATCCTGCAAGCCGCAAGGCGTGGCCAAAAAAAAAAAAAAGTTAGCAACTGATCCTCCTTTGCTTTGTAACCAGCTACATGAGGGCATCAGTGAGGTTAACTCTGAGGAAGAACCATATCCTTGAGTCTTACTGGATGGATACAAGTTTGCCAGGTGCACAAGGAGATGGACACTGCATGTGCTGAGTATCTGTTTGAATGAATCAGTAACTCCAGACAGATAAATAGCATGTACAAAGGCCCGGAGTTACTAGAAACAGAGAGGTTTTCCACTCCAAATGTAATCTTTGGAAATCTGTGAAGGGGGATTTTTCATATACTGAAAGAGAGATTTCACCTGAGGAGAACCATGAGAGACCTAATTCACCTCCTGAAGATATTCTCTGCATAAATATAAATGCTCAAAGCGTTCAGAAAACTTGAGGGATTCTCCGAGAGCAGGAAGGGGGTGATGGCTTGGGCCTGTGTGGAGCTGCTCAGCCTGCAGCCTGGAATTTGAGACCAGATCTGCCTACACTGCCTGTGGTGTTTCTTCAGCCCAGGTGACGGCTCTGCCAGCCTCAACCCTTGCCCTCTTCCCTTCACCAGCGCCATCTCCGTAACCACCGTGAGAAGCTGCAAGGCCCTTGAACCCTCATCAAGGGAGAAAAAAGGGAATGAGGGCTGTTCTGCTGAGGGACTGGAGCTTCCACATCTTCCCGCCTTTCATGTGATGAACTCGAAGCCAGGACTAGAGGAATTAAGACAGATCCGCTCAGCCTGCTTTTAGTCTCTCCCAGTTTTCCTTGTGCAGCCACGCCCCAGTCCCTCAGTAGGAGCATTGGTCTAGTTTGGCCCAGGAACATGTAGGAAGGGCTCCAAGGTCGAGGGTGGCTCTCAAGTGACGTGAAGAAAGGAGGTTCCGCAAAGCACGTCTGAAGGGACCACAGTGCCAGCCCCTCCCTCCCCTCCCCTCCCTCCTCCTGCTCTCGCCTCTCCCCTCCCTGTAGAGGATGAACGAGTTGGGGGAAAGATGTGCCCCAGCCCAGGTCAGTTACCAGGAGAGGAAGGCTGACTCGGAGCCCGGGTGGAACTGTCTCGGGCAGAAGGATCCCTGGGCCTCTGGGTATAAACGGTCGGTTGACAGGAGTGACAAGTGTGCTGTTGAAGCTGGGCATTCGGGCCCAGGCTCAAGCTCCGGCAGCAGCCCCTCATCTCTCCCCGGACCTGCACGTCAGTTATTTTTGCACATCTGTCTTTTCACGTTTCGCATCTTTATACGCAGGCACAGGTGGTCATTTATTTCTTATGCTGTATTTTGAGGGTTCTCTTTTCCACCTTCCCTCCCTCACAGGTACATTCGTTAAAACTTGCCCTTGAAGGCGTGGAAAAGGAAAGGGATTTCTACTTCGGAAAGTTGAGAGAGATTGAGCTCCTCTGCCAGGAACACGGGCAAGAAAATGACGACCTCGTGCAGCGACTCATGGAAGTCCTCTACGCTTCGGAAGAACACGTGAGTGTGAGCAGAGCCCTGACGCTTGTGTTCCAGAGTGCAGTGATGCCGTGCCTTCAGATACTGCCCTGGGACCTTAGTGAGACTTGCAGCTCAGCCAGCGCATATGATGTTCCCAGAGGAATAAACACGACCCTCATGATCCATTGGCCCATGCCTAAGGGACCTGCATTCATCAATCTGGGAAGAGACGCGCGGATGGGTTGTCAGTTGTTGGGGGGAGGGGACAGGGGGACTTCGACTGAGAAAAATGGGCTTACACAGCCAAATCTCAAGTGGTTTTCAGCTCTCTGAGCAAATGAGCAGTAAGAATGTGTGCAAAGATTCTTCTTTCTTCGTGACAGATCAGAATGCGGTTAAAGGAAAAATTAATCTAGATGCTTTTCCCATCCCCAGAAGTCCCACAACTGTTTTTTCCTTCATAGCTAGCTGGTTGTCTCGGTTACACTTTGCCAGTACAGAGCAGCATTGTGTGACAGCCCTTTGTGGAAAAATACTTCTGGAAGGCCTCCTCTGTGGAGGCCCTGCCCACCAGGGTTGCTCCCCACGAGTGGAAGTGCCGAGGGGGGACCCAGGATGTGGCTCCGTCCGCGCATGGAAAGCAGACGTGAGAAGCAGCGGAGGAACATGAGTCTCAGGAAGCGAGGAGGGGAAGGGGCAGGATAAACGGCAGAGCCCAAGGCAGGTCACCCCAAGTCCGCCCAGACAGGCAGGGAGAGGCCCTGGCAGCTGCGGTGGGAGCCCCGTGGGGCTTCACTTTCATGAGGGCGGCGCGGTGAAAGGCAGGAGAGCGCCGGCCGGGGTTGCGGGCGTCCTTCTGCCAGGTTGGGGCTGAGGAAGTGTTTGGGTATGTGTGATTAGGAGGCCTGCAGGTGCCCTGGGGGCTCTGTGGTCGAGTCGTGTGTGTGTTGGTATTTCCACAGAACATAGGAAGCCACCAGCAAGTGTATCTTATTTCAGCCAAATACCAGGCAGATGTTTACTCCATGTAAGATTAAAATCCTAGCTCTGAAATTTTCCTAAACTGTAAGAAACTGTCTGCAGTTTGGGGACTCTCCATCACTTTTTTTGTTTCCCCCAGATAGGTATATATTCTTAAACCTCTTGGTTAGCTCAGACTATAGATCTTGAAGCCCTGGGAATCCACCTGCTCAGGTCCCAGAGATAGCGACGGCTTTACAAAATATCATTCTCAATATTTTCAGATCTGACGGAAGAAACCAAAGGTTGGTTCGTAGTGTGTGCATCTGCACCACCCAAAGTGGCATTTTCATGACGTTCTGTATGTAGCGAGTGCTTTGTCATCTGTCAAGCGCTAGACGAATTATGGGTATTCTCTTCACAAGCTTGTTTGAGGCTGAATTCGCTGAGGTCTGTGCAGCACCGTGAGCCCGAGTGAACCGTGCCGCTGCCCGTCTGGGACGGTGCCCACTCACGGGAGCAAGGCGGCTTGCGGGATGGAATCTTCCTGCTGATTCTTACCTTCTAGCCTTCTGATTCCAACCTCGAGCCAGATCTTGTGCCAAAGGAGGAGTCCTTGTGAGGGAGCGCCGTCAGGTGAACTCCAAATTAAGGGTTGGCAGGGCCACTGAATTCCTAGCTAATGGCAGGTAGGGCTGGCCTTAGGCAAGAGCTCTTGCCTCCTGAGAGTTCAGGGGTGTCTTCCTGGATGACTACACTCAGCTTCTGTTAGACCATTTATATCTCCACCACCCCCAGCGCACACACCAGCACCAGCTTACCGCAGCCTGGATTCAGAGAGCCATTCTTGCAGTGTATGGGCAGTTAACGCACACACCCCTCAAAGAGGTAATACTTCAAAGCATCATCAGTCATTAAGACTAATGGGTTTAGCAGGTCCTTTCCTCAGACTCTTGGGATGGGAGATGAGGGGGAAGGCCAAGGGCTTTACATGTATCAGCTCCTTTAATTCTCTGGAGAATCCTATTAGGTAGACATGGGTGTTAGCCCATTTATATATGAGAGAAACTAAGGCAGCTGAGAGGTTAAATAACGTTCCCGAGTGAATAAGCAGCATAATTTGCATTTGAACTCGAGTCCTGAGTTCGTGCCCTCCCTTCTCCAAGCCTGAGCCACCTTTTAAATGGGGAACATGATAGTAGTAATAGCTAACCTTGAGCATTTAGCATGTGCTAGATATTACGTTTATGTTCTATATATATATTTCTCACCACATCCTTATGTGGTGTACTATTACTTATCTCTGCTTTACAGATAAAATTACTTGCTCAATGACCCATCTTTAATAAGCTCCATCACTACCCAGTTTTCTCTAACTCAGAGCCCAGAATCTTAAGGACTATGTTCCCTGCTTCTCAGTATATTGGGTGCCGTGGGGAAGGGGAAAAGTAAAGGTGGTACCTCTTGGGGGAAACTGCAGGACAGACTTTGTCTAATTGACAGTATTGAGTTGCATGTGTTCTGTATGTGAAGAAGGGAGTAGTCAAATTCCTACCTGGATTTTCTCCAAATAATTCCCTTCATCTTGTTTTGTTGTTTTGACACCTTCAAAAGTATTGTCTTGGCATCTTTCTCTGGGCAGTCTGTTTAATTCAGCATCCGCCAAGAACCTCCATTTTCTTCTGGCGGGTAGCATCACTAAACCCACCTTTGTTGTTCTGACTGGCACTGTGCTGATGTCATCAAATAGAGAGAAACGCGGTAGGGAGAAGAGAGGGACAGTGGCATCACTGTTGAGTGTAAGCTAAGGAGTATCCAAAGTCCAGGAAGAGATTTAGAGGCAGTAACCAGGCTACTGGAAGCTGGAAGAGAAAATAGACTTAACACAGACTTACACGTATGGGTTACCAGTGCAGAATCTTCAAACGCAGTTGCTGCCTTAATTCTTCTCATTCCAGGACAACTTCTAATGCAACTCTGTGTCTGGACAGCTCCAAAAGAAACACATCACGCTATGCTCAGTTTTCTATAGAGAATAAGCTGGAATATGCCAAGTGTCCTTGTTTAGAATGTGACAAGACCCATTTTTTTAAACTTCGGTTTCTATAGAGAGAGAAGGCGAAGACTGTCTGCCACGTGCCTGGACACTGCACGGTATTTTCCATGCGGCACACGCGCACACGTGACACTTCTTACAGAGGCGGATGGCGAGAGGCTCAGGAGCGGCTGGCCTGCTCTGCTCTCTGCTTCCCTTCCTGGAGGTTCATGGAACCGTCCTAGACACCTTAGAGCCGCAAGCGTTTGCCTCCCTCCCTGAGCGTAGCGAGTCCTGATTCTGTGGTAGCCTCCCAGCTTATCCAGGTTCTACCACTGAGGCAGTGAGCCTTTAAAAAGCTTCCACCCTTGCCTAGGAAAGGCATCACTTGGGAAAAAATGTGCTCAGAGGTTGCTGGGCCACTGCACCCACCCCGCAAGCTCTCGGAGCCTCCTTTTTCCCTCGCTGTGCTTGACCCTGACACTGTCCTGTTTTCAGGCCATTCACACACTTCAGTGCTAGGTGGACGTGCAGCCATGGGGGGCATGATGTCTGGGAAAAAATGCCAGTACTTTATTCATGATGCCGCTGGTCGGACTTCTGTGCACATCTGAGAGGCAGAGATTTCTGGTTGCCTCCCTCCTGGAGATGAGAGGGGTGCTGAGGAGTCGGAGGCTGCAGTGAGTGCCTGCTTTCAGTTCACCACAGATGGACCCGACATTGACACTTCAGGTGGAGGCATTCGCTGGAGAGGCCTCCTCCTTCAGTCTTTATTTAGTGATGTCTGGTCTTTGATTCTCGTGATCAAGCAATCCTAGGATAACATGTTTGGAAGATGTAGAAATCCAGATGAGAGTTTTGAGTGTGGAAGTAAACAGAGGCAGTTCAGTTTGCAGTCACAGAAACCTAATGGAAGTTTCCAGAGCAGATGGCCAGCTGGCTGTCCAGTGCCTCTCATTATGATTCTCGTTATCTTTACTACCTAACTAGGGGCCACAGGTGTCTGGGCTTACGTCGTTGGTTAGCTGCTGCCCTGTGGGTCTGTCGACTGAGGGTCACCTGCTAATACAGACACTTATTTCCTGAGGTCCTGTCACGGAAGCCGCTGTCAAATGACCTAAAGATACTCCCCTGCTCAGCCCACATCTTTTGAATTCAGCCTGCGTTTCTGTCACTGGACGCAGCATTGGGTTTATAGAAAACAGACACAGCCCCTGCCTTAGAAGAGCTCACAGCGCCGTTGAGAGAGACAGACAGGGACACCACTAACTGGAATTTGTCAGGTTGTGATAAGTGCAGTAATAGAGACACAAATAAACTGGTGTGGGGAGCACATAAAGGCAGCCTGGAGGGACAGGCAAGGACTTCACAGAGAAGATGACATTTGTGTTGGACGTGGAAAGATGATTAGGAATGTCAGCAGTTACAGAGTTAAGACGGGGGAGTATTTTTTCAGCAGAGGAAACGGCAGGAACAGAGCAGAGAGGAAAGAACAGCCGGACGCGCTGGTGTGAGTGGTGGCAGGTGAACCTGTTGTGCGCCGCCTCCTACATCTGGGAAGGTGGGAGCCATGCCCCCTCCCCCCGCAGCCCAGCTTCTTGACGGCCCTCCCCCTCCTCCCCGCCTTTGTCCCCGCTGTCCTCCCACAGTAGCCGAGAGCATTCTTCAGTACTGTCTTCCTGCTTTGCTTCTCCTTCTAATGATTATTATAAGAATAAGGAACTCCAAAGCGTCACTCACAGCTGTGAGTGGCTTGATATGCAATTAGATTTAATTAAGTAGGTGGCGCCCCAGTGCTTTAGTCGCATGTTTGGCCTAGGTTTCGCCTGGCCTCCTCCTCACCTGTGCGTTTAAGTTCTTCAGTCTTGCGTGGGGCATAAGAGAAAGATCATTTTGGTGTGTGAGAGCCTCCCCAGCACTGTGGGCTGGGAGCCCCCAGTGGTGATGTGCAACAGCTGCCTCAGAGTTACAGGTGCATCCTGCCAGACTTTCAGAGCACATTAATTTGAACCCCAAGCATTAGCAATCCATTGGTAACCCAGGACGTTTGTTCTTTATAGCCGCGGTACCCAATAAGAGTGCTCTGGGGTCTGCAGTTTCTGCAGATGAGATGCATGACCTCACAGCGGTGTGCCGTGAATGAGGGAGCTGCCCTTGGCCAGCTGGAGACAAGGGCACCGCACCCACCCCCTGGCTCATCAAGTATGGAAAGGAGGCCCGAGGGGGAGCCTTATCTAGTGGGTTTCTTGTCCCGCAGCTGGTTTGACAGGCCCACGGTTACTTGAATCCAAATCTTCCGACTTTCAGTCCTGAATTAAATCCATTATCCCACAGTTAACTCGCAGTCCATGATGTGAGCAAATAAGATTTTCTCTAAAATGTCAAACAGATGCTCATTTCTGAGATCTTCCCATCAGCAGCCTGACACTCACAAAAACAATTATGTAAGAAAAGTGCACTCCAGACCAGCTGAAGTCTGGGCAGTATGATATGGAAGGCACCCCACTGGCATTAGAAAGTTAGGATGATGAATACAACAACATCTCTACCCCTTAAGGGACTCGGAGGCTCAGAGCCTGGCTGAAGAGGCAGCCGTGGAGCCAGCCAGTGGGGACACACGAGCACACGCCCATACACACACAGGGCTGCAGCGTGCGACCTGATGGAAGCATGAATCAAGGATGTAAGGCTCAGAGGAGTGATCCGTTCTGGGGTGAAGGCAGTGAGAAGGGCGTGGGGAGGAGCGTGCGGCAGAGCAGACACCCCGGAGTTCCTGGCCCACCGTTCCTAGTCAGTTCCCATGAGCGTGAGTTTCCTTCTTTGCCCCTGGACTAGAGGCAGGCCGGTGGCTTTTCCTCGCTTGTTCTGTCCCAGCAAGAGGTGCTCTCCTGCTCCCGGGAGGGCACCTCTGTCCCTGAGGCACTAACTGCGCCAAGAGGACCACCCTCACGTGTGCCGAGCGGTGGGCAAAGAGGCTTGTGGAGGACGCTGCGGGGCCGGCCCAGGGACGAGCTGGCAGAGCCTAGAGCAAAGGGGGGCTTGGGGCTCTGAGGTCAAAGGACATCGTGGTGAAGGAATTAAGGAGCGAGGTGTCCCGAAGGACAGCAGGATGTGGGCAGAGAGACTAGGATTTGGGCCTTCACATTTCAGAGGTGGAGCGGTTTGAGGTATGATGACGGGGTGTGGTCATGGGGCGAGCTGATATTTATTAAATTAAATAATGTGCTTCTTGACACCAAGCCAGTAAGGGACGGTGCTAGATTTGAGCCCAAGTCTTCAATACGATGTCATTTTCTACTCTTGTCATAGAAAAGACTATTTTTTTTTAAATTATTTTTACTTCTAGAACATATTCCAATGAGTTACCAAGAAAAAAGAATCACAGCTCACACTTATATTATGTGCCAAACACTGTTCTAGGCACTTCACCTATTCTAACTCAGAGTTCTCTGTTGAATTCAGTGGCTCCATTGAGTCATTGATCTATGACACTCATTGAAAACTCTGTTAAATGGGCACTTTTGTCCTATCCCCCACTTGTACAGATGAGAAAACCGAGGCACAGAACAGTTAAGTCACCCAGCTTGTAAATAATGGATCTGGGAGATGAACTCCAGGTCCATGCTTATAACCTTGACATTATGCTGCCTCTCAGAAGATAAGTGGCACGTGACCTTGGCTGATAGTCTGGGTCATCTGTTCTTGCACGCTCTCTGATGTCTTCCTCCTGACACACATGCATTGAGTTGTACAGTAAGCAAGGTCTGACACAGATAGGGCATGAGGCCCTATCCTGACTTCAGTAACCTCAGGATCCAATGGATGAGGCCACAAGGTTCAAGACAAACAAGATTACAAGTCAAAAGTTTTAAGGCCAAGGAAGAAGCAAAATGCTGCAGGAGGAGGGAGAGAATCCTGGCTCAGGGATCTGGAGAAATGATCCTGCTGTATTTGAGTTGGATCTTGACGGGTGTGTCCTTGGCTAAAGGGAATACGGACCAGACAGGAAGGGGGTGTGCAAAGTGCAAGCAAACACAAGCACGTCTGTACATCCCAGCGTACGCTCCCGACTGCATCGCAAAAGCATTGTGCATTCTGGAGGGAGCAGTCGGCCCTATTGATTAGCTACACTCCCTCTGCTTGGGCAGTAAAGAGCTAATTATTCTTTGTAAGATTAAAAAAAAAAAAAAAGAATTGGCAGATATAGCTGACCAGGGTTGATGTTCCCTGGAGTTAGTGTTGGTGATGTGCTTCCCTGGGTTATACGCAAGTGAGTAAATAGGTCATTTGAAGCCAAGCAGAGGAACACCTCAACCATCAGAAAGTAAGCAAAAAAAGTCCTCACGTACCCAGAATAGATGTCCCGAAGTCCCCGAGCACAAGCTCCTGAGCTCCCCTGTTGGAGATGCCGTCTGGCTGGGGGCAACCCAGAACCATAGTTATTGTTCTTTCCTGACCTAACCGCTCTCACGAGCTGCTTCTCTGCATCAGATGAGTGACAGATTATAACAAGGAGTCTGCTTCAAGCAGACATGCTACCAGGTGAGGAGGAGGACAGCAGGGCAGGAAACAGGAAGCCATCGGACACACTGCAGGGGCCTGGGGCCCTGTGCTGTGTCACAGCAGGCTCACTCGTGGTTGTCATGACGCTCTTGAGTCCTTACATCTGGTTTACTGTCGTACAGAGGGTGGGAAAGTATGTCGTATGTTCTGTGATGACGTCCTTCCAAAATGGTCGGAAGGAAAATGTGGTGCCTAAAGCCTGCTGGCCGCGCTCCAGAATGGGCCGCTCCTTGATGGGGCGGGAAGGTGAAGGCACCCCTGTGTGTGCCTTGGCTCCTGGGAGCGGGGAGGCACTTGCGTGGCAAAAGCCGTGGCGATGCCGTGCTGTGCAGCGATGGTGGGGCTGGGGACGCCGCAGGGCTGCCGGCAGTGAACCGCTTCAGCTGAAACCTCTCCCCCTGCCCCACAGGAGGGCCACCCGGAGGAGCCGGAAGCAGAGGAACAAGTCCACGAACAGCAGCCCCAGCAGCAGGAAGAGTACTGAACCATCTCAGCAGCTCTCCACACTTCCGTTTTGGTGGGAACTTTTCTTCTGGAGAATTGGAACACATGTGGCCTCAAGCTCATCAGAAACCAGTTGTTCCCAGCCTGCTGTTCCATCACTGCGCCGGCACCCATGCGAGCCACCGCGCTCGGTTCCCATTTCCTTCGCCAAGACACACTAGCTGCGGCCGTGGGCAGCCTCCCCAAGACATCACGGGGTCACATACCTTCAACTTCACCACTTGGCTGCTTGAGATTGGTTCTGCTCTTTGCATTTCTTTCCAGAACAACTGTCCCCACCCCCACCCCACCCCCTTTTTATCCTGGTGTGAAACAATGGTAATTTGATATATGGTATTTATATTGGCATTTCTCAACCCAGTGTCACTAGATGTCACACACATTTGTGGTGCTTTGATGTTTGCAAGTCTAACCTCTGAACATAAATTTGGTCAAATAATAAATTGGAACAAAGGGAAAGAGATACTTGATATGAAAGCCATATGACAGTGACTTATTTCACGGGGAAAAACACCGAGTCAGTTTCTCCCTCTACTCACAAACGAAAGGGAAAAAAAAAAAAAGGAATCAAAACTAGGACTTCAGGGCCCAGCAGTGTTCAGACATCAGCATGTTAGACAACCACACAGTATGTTGTTAGTTTTGAAAGACATTCACTCAAGGAAAACACCATCTCGACTTGGCCCTCTAACTGCTTGCCCTTTCCCTCGCCTCCCCCGACCCAGATTCTCATGCTGTTTTCTTTCTCAGGGTCCTCTTTGGTGGGGAGCCACTCTCCCCAAAAGCTGTCATCAGTTGTCTGCAGTCAGAGGGGGTCTGCATGGGTACAGGTCCTCCTGCCTCCTCGTGTGGGTTTCAGCCCAAATCCTCTCATCCACACTAGGGGATTCCTACTAAAGAATGACTTCAGGGTGTGCAGCCCCGGGCGGCAGGGTCCTGCATCATGCTGCACACTTGCTGGAAGGCTGGGAGTGAAGACTTTATGAATAGGAGCGTAAGCCCAAGGGAGAATCCTGGTTCTGAAGTCTGGTGTTGACACTGGAATGACGGCACAGGAAAATCTGACTCCCAATGCCTTCTGGAATAAAGAATTCCCCCTCTTCAATACTATGGCCCTCCTTGTCATTGACCTTCGCTAAATTGTGGCAATTCGTAAACAGAGGAAACATTAATGAATTAAAAGCATTCCTTATTTTTTTTAACTAATATTTGCACATTTTCTTAGTATCTTTCCAAATCTTTGCCTCTTCCCCACCCCACCCTTTGACAGATGGTTTCCCTTCCTGGATCATTCATTTCACTCGGTTTCTAACTTTAGATTTTCTTTCACTTGTTATTTGACTTAGCAGGTGCAACAAAAACAGCAAACAAGTGTGCCCACCCCACTTTCCTCTTAATTGAAAAGCTTAAAATAAATTTCTGAATTATGTATCATAAAGCTTTGACATTTCTTTATTAACTGATGAAATACTAATTCTAAATTCTAGCATTGAAGCTTTCCACCAAAAGAAGTCTTCTCAAAATAAATCTTTTGTGGCAGAGTGGTATTTATTGAGTAACATGTGAAAAAGATTGCTTGTATTTTTGAGGTTATTACAGGACACTGTGCAGAACTGGACAGATGTTTCATGGGGTTTGGTTTCCCTTTCTTCTCTCTCCTGCTTGCTCTGCGCTACAGCGGCAGCTCGTTTCTCTCAGGCTGGAATACGGCCTGGCTCTCGGCGGTGACATCCTCCCACACCTGGTCGCAGGGAGTGGTCGTGCTATACGCAGCATCGTGCTTAACAGTGTGTCGTCCCCACCCCCCCCCAAGGCTGTTGCACTCACTGAGTTTCCTTCTTTCTAAATAGCTCTTGTAAAGAGGCACAATAAATAATTCTATGCAGGTGATCCTTCAGTGGTTCCTGGGCAGTTCTTTGCTTGCCTTGGACATGTCAGTAATACCCAGTGCCAGGTGGGTCAGGAACCACACTCCCATCATGTGGATGCACATGATTACTGGGTAACGTGCATAAGCCTCACCAGTGACACTCAGCCACTCTGTTCCTCCCCAAATCCCCAACTTTCTCAGCTATAAACATACTGGCCAGATAGCTGGCAGAGACAACTTTCGCCAGTCATCCTACTTCCTTCTCCTTCCCGGAGTCTTGGGGCAGACTATTCATTTATTTAGAGAAGAGCTATATACTTCTCTTTCTGTCAACATCTGAAACGTCTTCCATTGCCCTGCATCGCATGGGACATCACTGATGCTTTGGGGAATCTTGGACAGCTAAGCATCCCAGTCCTCTTCGGCTGCACCCCAGCTTCTGTGCAGACCACCTCTCATTTCCCAGGACTGCTCCTTTCTCCCTGATGGCTTTACCCCATCATTCTCTCATCTCGGCAGCCAGCGCGTGCTTTCCTCCCTCTATGGACCCCGTCACGCGTCGTCATGCTGGGCCGAGAAGCAGCCCCTGGTGTGTGCCCTGCTTCTCCCTCTCAGAAGCCAGACTTCGGTCTTGGAGTCCCCTTCACACCCGCCGCAGCTGGTTATAGTACTTCCACTGCTCATATCAGGTAGGAAGTGATTGAAGCAGGGGGTAAAGAGAAAAGAGCAGAAAAGCAGAAAAAGAAAAGACAAAGACACACCCTGTTGACCCGAGAGAAGTAAACTCCAGAAGGGAACCAAGAACTCCTCCCTTCCCTGGTGAGTATTTCCATTATTCCGTTAAGGTTTAATATGCATTCAAATTACTTTTACTAAATAGTACACCATAAAGCTTTTGTTATATATTAAATGTAAACTGAAAGGAATGTAAACATATGTATTGTTAATTATAAATATAGATAAGTAATGACATAATAGATGAAAAAGTCTTATTCAGATGTATCACATTCATTTTACATTACCCACCTACTGTCGCATGGTAGAATAGTTTTTTGTCTCTGAATATGTGAATAACTTGACTTGCATTTATCTTTTTACATATTTAATAAAAAAAAAAGGTATATGTTAAAATTGGCCTGGATCTATAGAGTCTTAAATTTTTATGCTAAAGGTTTCCTTTTGAGTGAGCATGGTTATACGAATAGGCTATTTATGTAAAGTCACACATAGAGCCCACATTTTATTATGATTTACATGGTGGGGGGCCTTGTTTTTATTGACAGCAAATGTTTTAACAGGAATTACAGGTTAGTATTAGATATCCAATGTAGCAGCTGTATTACCTTTTTAAAACTCTACCAAAAAAATTTTCTTACCGAAAAGAAGGATACACCATTCATTCCCTTAGGAAACATTCCACTTGCAAGCAAACAAAGGCCTCGCTCCTGCAGGTTCACCTCCTCCATCTGGACAACACAAAGGCTGGGCAAAAGCAGGCAGATGTTTTGAAGTAAAGCTTTGTGGCAAAACGACCTGTGATTGGCAAAAGCTCTTTGATTAAGTGTATTCTCCTCTGTCCCCGCCCACCAGTTTGCTGACTTTAACTAACAGTGATGATTTATAGACATAAATGGAACACCAACCTTACAGGAATAACTGAAAAAATGTATTTGAACTGGCCCACTGCCCTCCTGGAGACCCTGTAGAACAGGTGATGACAGTCCGTTGGAAGACTTTGCCCAGGAGCCTCCAGGTTACTGAGGTTCAGCTGACACCCTTTTACCCTGAAGGATGCCAGCCTTACTGAACCTGCTTTCAAGCACCACCTAGAGCCCAGTTTTGTTTCTATACTGTCCTTTGGCAACTGTTTTCCATTCATTTGCCTTTAGGCCCTTTTCTTTTAAAAGCAGAGAAGCAGGAAAATAACAAAGCTACCATCACTGCTCTCCACCTACGCATTACTCCACAGGGTACTTCTGTGATGGAAGTCTGAGCCGTTACCTGGGTTGGGAAAGCTCATGCTCAAAGCACACATGTGTTTCCATTTAATTCACCAACCCTAGGGTTTTAAACACTAGATCTTAGACGTTTGTACACAAATAGTCAAGAATACATGTGATTCATTTTACTTAAAAGGCACACTGGTGGACTCTAAACACATCACAAACAGTTCAAAAGTGGTGAGATAACATGTTTGCGCCATTTTATTAAATCTGAGATCATCGATAAAAATTTGAGGTGTTCCTACTGGTATTATGGGTAGGCCCATGAGTCCAGAGGGAGGGGAAAAAAGTTAATATACTTCCACTAAGTTCGAGTTACAAGATGCCAGTTCTCTAAAATTAAACACAAACTTCATTTCTCTGACCTTTCTTATGCTTCCTCTTAATGGCTAGAACACAGCCACCGTGACCGTTTAGGCTGCTATTATGAGTAAATATTCACTGACCCAACTTCTCAGCACTAACACAGAGTCGCCAAACAGCACCACGTGTGAGAACAGAGCATCTCCCTGGATGTCTAACAGCTCCTGTTTTGCTGAACTGGGAACTCATAAGAGACACTCTCCATTCATTAGAAGAGCTCGGGCTTTACTGCCTAAGAGAAGGCAAAGCGTAAAATCCATTGAATCCTTGACCCTCAGATAGCACCAGGACTTCAGGTCACAAGACTGCCCAAGGGCAGACCCTTCCCCCAGGCTGTGACCTGGACCCCATAGTGTATCAGTAGGGCTTACACAGAAGGTGCATTTGCTAAGGCCTTGCCTCCTCCTGTTGGGTTTAGGATTGGAACAAAAAACTGGAACGCCCAGCTGGAGCTAATTTGTTGAATGCCTTTTTCTCTCTTTCCACTGACCTAAAATGTTGAACCTTTTGCCAGGTTTTAATTAAACAGTTTTCTTTTTATATTTTGTACCTATTTTATCAAGACAGGGTGTAAATTGTTTTTAAAGAGCAAGAGCACATTAATGTACCTTTGAATTCATGCTGTTCATTAGAAACTAGCCCAGTACCTAAATGCATCCTCTTTCAGAAAATAAAGTTAAGTACACATTTCTTTCTGTGTAGCAAGAGCCCCTCATATTTTACACTATGGTATTCCTTTCAGTCTTGAAGGTTACCTGTATATTATAACTTAAAAAAAAAAATTTTTTTAAGATATGTTTATCTTATTCACTAAAATGTTTTGGTCAAATCTGACCATTTAAATGAGGCTCTAGAAATTACAGAAGTAATGAAAAGTTCCCATAAATGTATTCAGAATTTTAGTCTAATTCAAATTCACAGCTTACTACTAGGACACTCTCTTCCAATCTGATACATTTATGGTGCAGGTGAAATGTGGCCTCCTGCCAATGGAACAGTTTTTTACCAGCATGAAAGTTATGTCAGAGAAAGAAAATGTCTCATAAGCTAAGCTGTCTCAAAGACAGGTTCAGGGACCTTCCTGTCCTGTAGACATAGACACTGCCCAGTCACCTGAGCTTAAAACAAAAAACCATGAGGCAGAGATAGCTTCAAGATGGCGGAGGAGTAAGACATGGAGATCAACTTCCTCCCCACAAATACATCAAAAATACATCTACATATGGAACAGCTCCTACAGAACACCTACTGAAAGCTGTCAGAAGACCTCAGACTTCCCAAAAAGCAAGAAACTCCCCACATACCTGGGTAGGGCAAAAGAAAAAAGAAAAAACAGAGACAAAAGAATAGGGACGGGACCTGCACCTCTGAGAGGGAGCTGTGAAGGAGGAAAAGCTTCCACACACTAGGAAGCCCCTTCACTGGCGGAGACGGCAGGTGGGCGGGGGGGGGCGGGAGGCTTCGGAGCCACGGAGGAGAGCACAGCGACAGGGGTGCAGAGGGCATAGCGGAGAGGTTCCCGCACAGAGGATCGGTGCAGACCAGCTCTCACCAGCCCAAGAGGCTTGTCTGCTCACCCGCCGGCCAGGACGGGTGGGGGCTGGGAGCTGAGGCTCCGGCTTCGGAGGGCGGATCCCAAGGAGAGGACTGGGGTTGGCTGCGTGAACACAGCCTGAAGGGGGTTAGTGCGCCACAGCTAGCCAGGAGGGAGTCTGGGAAAAAGTCTGGACCTGCCTAAGAGGCAAGAGACCATTGTTGCAGGGTGCACAAGGAGAGGGGATCCAGAGCACTGCCTAAACGAGCTCCAGAGATGGGCGCTAGCCATGGCTATCAGGGCAGACACCAGAGACGGGCATGAGACGCTAAGGCTGCTGTTGCAGCCACAAAGAAGCCTGTGTGCAAGCACAGGTCACTATCCACACCGCCCCTCCTGGGAGCCTGCGCAGCCCACCACTGCCAGGGTCCCGTGATCCAGGGACAACTTCCCCGGGAGAACACACGGCATGCCTCAGGCTGTTGCAACGTCACGCCGGCCTCTGCCGCTGCAGGCTCGCCCCGCATTCCGTACCCCTCCCTCCCCCCAGCCTGAGTGAGCCAGAGCCCCCTAATCAGCTGCTCCTTTAACCCCGTCCTGTCTGGGTGGGTAACAGACGCCCTCAGGCGACCTACACGCAGAGGCAGGGCCAAATCCAAAGCTGAACCCCAGGAGCTGTGTGAACAAAGAAGAGAAAGGGAAATTTCTCCCAGCAGCCTCAGGAGCAGCAGATTAAATCTCCACAATCAACTTGATGTACCCTGCATCTGTGGAATACCTGAATAGACAACGAATCATCCCAAAATTGAGGCGGAGGACTTTGGGATCAACTGTAGATTTGGGGTTTGCTTTCTGCACCTAATTTGTTTCTGGTTTTATGTTTATCTTAGTTTAGTATTTAGAGCTTATTATCATTGGTAGATTTGTTTATTGATTAGGTGGCTCTCTTCCTTTTTATTATATATATTTTTTTTCTCCTTTTGAGGGTATGTATGTGTATGCTTCTTTGTGTGGTTTTGTCTGTATAGCTTTGCTTTTACCATTTATCGTAGGGTTCTGTCTTTTTTTTTTTTTTAATATAGTTTTTAGTGCTTGTTGACATTGGTGGATTTGTCTTTTGCTTTGGTTGCTCTTTTTTTTTTTTACTACTTTTTTATTTTTAATAATATATTTTTTAATAACTTTATTTTATTTTTTCTTTCTTTCTTTTTTTTTCTCCCTTTTCTACTGAGCTGGTGGCTGACAGTCTTGGTGCTCCCGCCGGGTGTCAGGCCTGAGCCTCTGAGGTGGGAGAGCCGAGTTTAGGACATTGGTCCACCAGAGACCTCCTGGCCCCACGTAATATCAAACGGCGAAAGCTCTCTCAGAGATCTCCATCTGAACACTAAGACCCAGCTCCACTCAACAACCAACAAACTACACTGCTAGACACCCTATGCCAAATAACTAGCAACACAGGAACGCAACCCCACCCATTAGCAGAGAGGCTGCCTCTCTGCTAATTATAAAATCATAATAAGGTTACAGACACCCCAACACACCACCAGATGTCGTCCTGCCCACCAGAAAGACAAGATCCAGCCTCATCCACCAGAACACAGGCACCAGTCCCCTCCGCCAGGAAGCCTACACAACCCACTGAACCAACCTTACCCACTGGGGGCAGACACCAAAAAACGGGAACTACGAACCTGCAGCCTGCAGAAAGGAGACTGCAAACACGGTAAGTTAAGCAAAATGAGAAGACAGAGAAATACAAAGCAGATGAAAGACCAATGTAAAAACCCACTAGACCAAACAAATGAAGAGGAAATAGGCAGTATACCTGAAACAGAATTCAGAGTAATGATAGTGAAGATGATCCAAAATCTTGGAAACAGAATGGAGAAACTACAAGAAACATTTAACAAGGACCTAGAACTACAGAGCAAACAAACAATGATGAACAATACAATAAATGAAATTTAAAATTCTCTAGAAGGAAACAATAGCAGAATAACTGAGGCAGAAGGACGAATAAGTGACCTGGAAGGTAAAATAGTGGAAATAACTACTGCAGAGCAGAACAAAGAAAAAATGAAAAAAATTGAGGACAGTCTCAGAGACCTCTGGGAAAACATTAAACACACCAACATTCGAATTCTAGGGGTCCCAGAAGAACAAGAGAAAAAGAAAGGGACTGAGAAAATATTTGAAGAGATTATAGTTGAAAACTTCCCTAATATGGGAAAGGAAAGAGTCAATCAAGTCCAGGAAGCACAGAGAGTCCCATACAGGATAAATCCAAGGAGAAACCCGCCAAAACACATATTAATCAAATTATCAAAAATTAAATACAAAGTGTAGAGATGTGGATGGACCTAGAGACTGTCATACAGAGTGAAGTAAGTCAGAAAGAGAAAAACAAATATCGTATATTAATGCATATATGTGGAATCTAGAAAAATTGTACAGATGAACCGGTTTGCAAGGCAGAAATAGAGACACAGATGTAGAGAACAAACGTATAGACACCAAGGGGGGAAAGGGGGGCGGTCGGATGAATTGGGAGATTGGGATTGATGTATATACGCCAATATGTATAAAATAGATAACTAATAAAAACCTGCCATTTAAAAAATAAAAAAAATTAAAAAAATTAAATACAAAGAAAGAATATTAAAAGCAGCAAGGGAAAAGCAACAAATAACATACAAGGGAATTCCCATAAGGTTAAGAGCTGATCTTTCAGCAGAAACTCTGCAAGCCAGAAGGGAATGGCAGGACATGTTTAAAGTGATGAAAGAGAAAAACCTACAACCAAGATTACCCTACCCAGCAAGGATCTCATTCACATTTGACAGAGAAATTAAAACCTTTACAGACAAGCAAAAGCTAAGAGAACTCAGCACCACCAAACCAGCTTTACAACAAATGCTAAAGGAACTTCTCTAGGCAGGAAACAGAAGGAAAAGACCTACAATAACAAACCCAAAACAATTAAGAAAATGGTAATAGGAACATACATATTGATAACTACCTTAAATGTAAATGGATTAAATGCTCCAACCAAAAGACACAGACTGGCTGAATGGACACAAAAACAAGACCCATATATATGCTGTCTACAAGAGACCCACTTCAGACCTAGGGACACATACAGACTGAAAGTGAGGGGATGGATAAAGATATTCCATGCAAATGGAAATCAAAAGAAAGCTGGAGTAGCAATTCTCATATCAGACAAAATAGACTTTAAAATAAAGACTATTACAAGAGACAAAGAAGGACACTACATAATGATCAAGGGATCAATCCAAGAAGAATATATAACAATTGTAAATATTTATGCACCCAACATAGGAACACCTCAATACTTAAGGCAAACGCTAACAGCCATAAAAGGGGAAATCAACAGTAACACAATCATAGTAGGGGACTTTATCACCCCACTTTCACCAATGGACACATCATCCAAAATGAAAATAAATAAGGAAACACAAGCTTTAAATGATACATTAAACAAGATGGACTTAATTGATATTTAGAGGACATTCCATCCAAAAACAACAGAATACACATTCTTCTCAAGTGCTCATGGAACATTCTCCAGGATAGATCATATCTTGGGTCACAAATCAAGCCTTGGTAAATTTAAGAAAATTGAAATTGTATCAAGTACCTTTTCTGACCACAACTCTATGAGACTAGACATCAATTACAGGAAAACATCTGTGAAAAATACAAACACATGAAGGCTAAACAATACACTACTAAATTACCAAGAGATCACTGAAGAAATCAGAGGAAATGCAAAAATACCTAGAAACAAATGACAATGAAAACACGATGACCCAAAACCTATGGGATGCAGCAAAAGCAGTTTTAAGAGGGAAGTTTATAGCAATACAATCCTACCTCAACAAACAAGAAACATCTCAAAGAAACAACCTAACCTTACACCTAAAGCGATTAGAGAAAGAAGAACAAAAAAACCCCAAAGTTAGCAGAAGGAAAGAAATCATAAAGATCAGATCAGAAATAAATGAAAAAGAAATGAAGAAAACAATAGCTAAGGTCAATAAAACTAAAAGCTGGTTCTTTGAGAAGATAAACAAAATTGATAAACCACTAGCCAGACTCATCAAGGAAAAAAGGGAGAAGACTCAAATCAACAGAATTAGAAATGAAAAAGGAGAAGTAACAACTGACACTGCAGAAATACCATGGATCATGAGAGATTACTACAAGCAACAATATGCCAATAAAATGGAGAACCTGGAAGAAATGGACACATTCTTAGAAAAGCACAACCTTCTGAGACTGAACCAGGAAGAAATAGAAAATATAAACAGACCAATCACAAGCACTGAAATTGAAACTGTGATTTAAAATCCTCCAACAAACAAAAGCCCAGGACCAGATGGCTTCACAGGCGAATTCTATCAAACATTTAGAGAAGAGCTAACACCTATCCTTCTCAAACTCTTCCAAAATATAGCAGAGGGAGAGACACTCCCAAACTCATTCTACGAGTCCACCATCACCCTGATACCTAAACCAGACAAAGATGTCACAAAGAAAGACAACTACAGGCCAATATCTCTGATGAACATAGATGCAAAAATCCTCAGCAAAATACTAGCAAACAGAATCCAACAGCACATTAAAAGGATCATACACCATGATCAAGTGGGGTTTATCCCAGGAATGCAAGGATTCTTCAATATATGCAAATCAGTCCATGTGATAAACCATATCAACAAATTGAAGGAGAAAAACCATATGATCATCTCAATAGATGCGGAAAAAGCTTTTCACAAAATTCAACCATTTATGATAAAAACTCTCCAGAAAGTAGGCATAGAGGGAACTTACCACAACATAATAAAGGCCATATATGACAAACCCAGAGCCAACATCATTCTCAATGGTGAAAAACTGAAACCATTTCCACTAAGATCAGGAACAAGAAAAGGTTGCTGACTCTCACCACTATTATTCAACATAGTTTTGGAAGTTTTAGCCACAGCAATCAGAGAAGAAAAAGAAATAAAAGGAATCCAAATTGGAAAAGAAGAAGTAAAACTGTCACTGTTTGCAGATGACATGATACTATACATAGAGAATCCTAAAGATGCTACCAGAAAACTACTAGAGTTAATCAATGAATTTGGTAAAGTAGCAGGATATAAAATTAATGCACAGAAATCTCTTGCATTCCTATACACTAATGATGAAAAATCTGAAAGAGAAATTAAGGAAACACTTCCATTTACCATTGCAACAAAAAGAATAAAATACCTAGGAATAAACCTACCTAAGGAGACAAAAGACCTGTATGCAGAAAACTATAAGATACTGATGAAAGAAATTAAAGATGATACAAACACATGGAGAGATATACCATGTTCTTGGACTGGAGGAATCAACATTATGAAAATGACTGTACTACCCAAAGCAAACTACAGATTCAATGCAATCCCTATCAAATTACCAATGGCATTTTTCACAGAACTAGAACAAAAAATTTCACAATTTGTATGGAAACACAAAAGACCCCGAAGAGCAAAAGCAATCTTGAGAAAGAAAAACAGAGCTGGAGGAATCAGGCTCCCTGACTTCAGACTATACTACAAAGCTACAGTAATCAAGAGAGTATGGTACTGGCACAAAAACAAAGATTGATCAATGGAACAGGATAGAAAGCCCAGAGATAAACCCACGCACATATGGTCACCTTATTTTTGATAAAGGAGGCAAGAATATAAAATGGAGAAAAGACAGCCTCTTCAACAAGTGGTGCTCGGAAAACTGGACAGCTACATGTAAAAGAATGAAATTAGAACACTCCCTAACACATACCCAAAAATAAACTCAAAATGGATTAAACACTTAAATGTAAGGCCAGACACTATAAAACTCTTAGAGGATAACATAGGCAGAACACTCTATGACATAAATCACAGCAAGATCCTTTTTGACCCACCTCCTACAGTAATAGAAATAAAAACAAAAATAAACAAATGGGACCTAATGAAACTTAAAAGCTTTTGCACAGCAAAGGAAACCATAAACAAGATGAAAAGACAACCCTCAGAATGGGAGAAAGTATTTGCAAATGAAGTAACTGACAAAGGATTAATCTCCAAAATTTACAAGCAACTCATGCAGCTCAATACCAAAAAAACAAACAACCCAATCCAAAAATGGGCAGAAGACCTAAAGAGACATTTCTCCAAAGAAGATATACAGATTGCCAACAAACACATGAAAGGATGCTTAGTATCACTAATCATTAGAGAAATGCAAATCAAAACTACAATGAGGTATCACCTCACACCGGTCAGAATGGCCATCATCAAAAAATCTACAAACAATAAAAGCTGGAGAGGGTGTGGAGAAGAGGGAACCCTCTTGTACTGTTGGTGGGAATGTAAACTGATACAGCCACTATGGAGAACAGTATGGAGGTTCCTTAAGAAACTAAAAATAGAACTACCATATGACCCAGGGATCCCACTGCTCAGGGGGATTTCTCAGGCATATACCCTGAGAAAACCATAATTCAAAAAGAGTCATGTACCACAATATTCACTGCAGCTCTATTTACAATAGCCAGGACATGGAAGCAACCTAAGTGTCCATCGACAGATGAATGGATAAAGAAGATGTGGCACATATATACAATGGAATATTACTCAGCCATAAAAAGAAACAAAATTGAGTTATTTGTAGTGAGGTGGATGGACCTAGAGACTGTCATATAGAGTGAAGTAAGTCAGAAAGAGAAAAATACCGTATGCTAACACATATATATGGAATCCAAAAAAAAAAAAAAAAAGGTTCTGATAAACCTAGGGGCAGGACAGGAATAAAGACGCAGACGTAGAGAACAGACTTGAGGACACGGGGAGGGGGAAGGGTAAGCTGGGACGACGTGTGAGAGTGGCATGGACATATATAAACTACCAAATGTAAAATAGATAGCTAGTGGGAAGCAGCCGCATAGCACACGAAGATCAGCTTGGTGCTTTGTGTCCACCTAGTGGGGTGGGATAGGGAGGGTCAGAGGGAGACGGAAGAGGGAGGCAATATGGGGATATATGTATATGTATAGCTGATTCACTTTGTTATACAGCAGAAACTAACACCATTGTAAAGCAATTATACTCCAATAAAGATGTTAAAAGAAAAAAGAAAGAAAATGTAAGCAGAACACGTATCACATCTGCCACATAGTAAGTGCTCAATAAATGTAATCTGCATATGTTAAAAAAAAAAACAACAACCATGAGGGCCTTTGGTCATTTGGCCCATTAACATTGCTCCTTGGGAGAAACCATGCCCTGGAATCCAGAACAGGAAGTGGCTGCTGCTTCACAGAAAGGGTGTTTATTCCTGGTCACATTTTTTAAATGGAAAGGTGTATATGTTCAAAGGCTCACTCAACTGTCTCCTCAAGAGAAATAGAGGGAGAAAGAAATTACCTAACACAGCCTCTCTTTAAATGTAAAACACATATCCAAGAAAGCTGCTAATTCTACCTCAGAAATACCCATAAGAAATTTTTAAGCTAAAAAGAAGGCAGGGGTAAAGGAAAAGTGTTTTTGTTTTCTCCTCCAATTTAATTGTTTTCAAAAGCTGAGCACCAACCATGGGCAAAACGCAGCAGTCACCAGTGACTTTTTACTACTAAAATATCATGTCACTGTCCCTCAGATACTCTAAAGAGGCACTCTGAATCCATACCTGCCTCAGTCCATAAAAAGTAAACTGAAGCAGTTCACATATTCTTTAAAGCAGTATATTACACATAAGTGAGGACATCAGAGAGAACGAGGGAACAATGAAGCCAGCAGTATGTCAGTGGCCTCACACATGCCCTAAAGGTCTTCTAGACTTTTCTAGGACCAAGGGGGAAAAATTATCTCTGACCTTCCTACTTGCCAACACAGAGAGGAAGTAATCATCACTCCAAAGTGTCCATAAGCTGAAAACAAATCAGTTGCTTAGGAGTACACATACTTAGGCCTAAGAGACATTTCTCCATGGCTCCTCCTCCTAAGAAATTAACGATGCAGGGAACCTGACCTTCACAGCATCTCCCAGCAAATACAGTAACGGTCTAACTGGCCTGTCCCTATTAGTCATCAGGACTATCCCTGATGACATAATGCCAAGACTCAGTTCAGTAAAGACTAGTCTACCAGGGACCAAAACTGTCTGTGCATGGAACTAGCCCCCGGAGTTTCGGCCTTCATCCCAGGATGAAGAGTATCCAGAGGAACAGCATGCGTGGTGGGGCTGCTACACGTTCAACTCCTTGCCGTGGAGGCTGAGGTGGACCCTGCAGGGCAGAGAGTGTGCCCTTCTGTGACCTGACCGGCACTGGAGGGCAGCTCTAGGACGGAAGGCTGTCCATCAAGACCCAGTCCCTTTCCTGACAGTCAGCAACCTTGGGTGTGGGGCAGCAGTTCATGCTGAAGGCTGAGGAGCCCGGCCGGGACACGCGCTGGAAGTGCAGGCCACCCCACCGCTCATGGAGAAGGCAGGAGGCCCTTGCGCAGGGTCACAGTTTTCCCCAGAGCATTGTAAGATCTGACTCGTGAGTTTCTGTTTTTTCTATTATTCTTGGCAATTTACCGATAAGGCAGTTTTCAGTGTAGATTACAAATATGAAACTACTGGCTGTTACTCCCATAACCCTCAAAATTATCCTAGAGATAGGAAACACCATCTGTCAGTGGACTAAGTCCAAACCTAAGTCTGCAGGGAAAGAAGGGATAATATTTTAATAAAAATCTTAACTGTATCTATAAAACCCCTTACGGGTTGCAAAATAGTTTCCCAAATAACCATGTGGAGGAAAAAGAGAATAGGCTTTGAAAATGCTCTGACCTGAAGTCAAATCCCAGCCACACCACTTCTAGCTGTGTGATTTTCAACAGACCACATACCATTTCTTAGTCTCCATTTCCTCTTCTGAATATGTAGAGAAAACCTACCTGGCAAACTTGTTTTGAAGAATAAATGAGGTTACATGTATAAAGTACCTTACACATAGTAGATAGTTAATAAATAGTAACTACCGTTACTAGTTTTGGCTTTGATAGTCCTGTGAGGGAGGTAATATAGATATTACACTACTACGACCCTGGTACTAGACATTTCACTACTGCCCACTGCTCCCATCACCCCTGCAGGAGCAGCCGTAGCAGCCGTATATTATACCACAGAATCCTGCCCCCTCTCCGCCACAGCTGATGGTCCAGAGTGGACGTCTAACCCAGGAGCAGTCAACCTATGGTTGCCAGTGACCACATGGCCTATGAGCCAGACCAATCTGGTGCTTAAAAATTCTGACTCCCGACAAATAACAATCAAAAACCCAAGTCCCTGAAGGGACAGTTCCCTGAGTGAGGCCTATCTTTCCTACCTTGGAGGCATTTGGAGAAAAGTCAAATGTGAAATAAAACTCTGCTTTTAGAGGCTGCTACCCTCTACCCATAGTCGGTGCTCAAAATATGTTGTTTGCATTGAAATGTCACTTTCATGGGTATTTAGATTTAATTTAATTTGTTTTTTCTCACTCATTTATATGCTCTGAGGTCACTTCCTGAGCAAATGAAATAAGGAAGAGTAAATACATACAGGTTCAAAGTGAATTTTCAACACAAGTTAAACAGTGATCTCTGTTTTCTCACTTCACTCTCTTCTACTAGTTTTCCAGCCAACGGGCATGTGTACCCAACCTGCTGCCACTCAGGGTATCCCCTCCCAGGGCAGTAGAGCAGGTGGAGGCCACAGGGCTGTCCCCTTTACATACAACACCCACCTTCCTAAACCCCCCTCTCAATAAGGATATGGAGGCTCACCTGCGTCCACCTCATTTCTGGCACCTCTTTTCACTCCTAAGAAGAAAAAAATGATCATATACTCATCCCACCCTCTGCAGTGGACATGATACAGTTTTTGACGCCGTGAACAGGACAAGTGTCAATTCCTCTAGGCTTTCCAGAAGCCTTGTAACTGCGGAGAGGACCATGGGACCAGGAGAAAGAGCCAGTGAAAGGGCTCTGATGTGATGATCACTCTGCACTATCAAAGTAACAAACAAGCACACGTCCAGGTAACCAGCGAGGCAGCTATGGCTAAAGGAAGCGCACTAAAAGTCGCCATTATCTATAAAAGTTTCCTATTCTTTCTGTGCTGCTCTCTCCCCAAAACTTCCTTTCCCTGAAACTGCCTTCCTTATACTGAGAAAGCCTGGGCTATTTCCAAAAGACTATTTATGGGAAATACTTCGGATACATTTTAGTGATTTTTTAGAATTTATTATTTATTTATTTATTTTTGGCTGTGTTGGGTCTTCATTGCTGTACGCAGGCTTTCTCTAGTTGCGTCAAGTGGGGGCTACTCTTCGTCACAGTGCACGGGCTTCTCGTTGCAGTGGCTTTCTTGTTGCGGAGCACAGGCTCTAGGCGTGTGGGCTTCAGTAGTTGCAGCACATGCACTCAGTAGTTGTGGTGCGCAGGCTCAGTAGTTGTGGCTCGTGGGCTCTACAGCGCAGGCTCAATAGTTGTGGTGCACGGGCTTAGCTGCTCCATGGCATGTGGGATCTTCCTGGACCAGGGATTGAACCTGTGTCCCCTGCATTGGCGGGTGGACTCAACCACTGCACCACCAGGGAAGTCCCTTGGATACATTTTAAAAACAGCTCAGAGATAATTTTAAGAACATACCTCACTGGACTGGCTCTTGGCTTTCAACATAGAAATCACACTGTCCACCTTTCTCCATATTCCCAACTTCTGAATGTCCAGGGGGAAAACCTAGCCTTACCACATTCATCAGGATCTTAGCTCCCAACTGCCTAGTGAGACCCACCAGCACATTCTGCTTTAGCCACCTCTGATGACAACCATGGCAAAGGTGGTGACCCTGCAGGCGGTCCGTTCCCTGACACCCCAACATGCGCTCAGTGATTCATCTACCAGCACAGTGTACGAGGACCCATCTTTGAAGCCTGGCAAGTTTTTTGGCCATTTACTAAAAGTTACTCAGTTTGCTTATCTAGAACAGGGAGAATAATGGTAGCCCTGTTGTATGGCCACAGCCTAGCACATCATAGGTGCTCAACAAATAACAGTTACGTACGTGAGCATTCAGCACAGTGTATAATCACCTATGTATATTTATCAGTGTAATTATTTGGTTAATTTCTAACCTTGTCATCGCTACTAAATTCCATGCACCACAGCCACATAGACTGTATCTGTATGGCTCAACATTCCAGCCCTAGCATCTAGCCCCCTGAGCTGATACATAGGAGGTGCACAGTATGCTTATTGGTGAGTGGAAACTGCCTCTACAGAGGGTTGTTATGAATAGTTAATAAAATACTGCATGCCAATGAGGTACCACCTCACACCAGTCAGAATGGCTATCATTAAAAAGTCTACAAATAACAAATGCTGGGGAAGGTATGGAGAAAAGGGAACCCTCCTACACTGTTGGTGGGAATATAAGTTGTTGCAGCCACTATGGAAAACAGTATGGAGGTTCCTCAAAAACTAATAATAGAGTTGCCATATGATCCAGCAATCCCACTCCTGGGCATATATCTGGACTAAACTATAATTCAAAAAGATACATGTACCCCTGTGTTCATAGCAGCACTATTCACAATAACCAAGACATGGAAACAACCTAAATGTCCATCGACAGATGAATGGATAAAGAAGATGTGGTATACATATACAGTGGAATATTACTCAGCCATAAAAAAGAATGAAATAATGCCATTTGCAGTAACATGGATGGACCTAGAGATTATCATATTAAGTGAAGTAAGTCAGAAAGAGAAAGACAAATACCATATGATATTACTTATATGTGGAATCTAAAATATGACACAAATGAACATATCTACAAAACAGAAACAGACTCACAGACATAAAGAACAGACTTGTGGTTGCCAAGGGGGAAGGGGTGTGGGGGAGGGATGGATTGGGAGTTTGGGGTTAGCAGATGCAAACTGTTCTATACAGAATGGATAAACAATAAGGTCCTACTGTATAGCACAGGGAACTATATTCAGTATTTTGTGATAAGCCATAATGGAAAAGAATATAAAAAAGAATGTATATATATATGTATAATTGAATCACTTTGCTGTACAGCAGAAATTAATACAACATTGTAAATAAACGATACTTCAATCAATCAATCAATCAGTAAAATAATGCATGCAAAGAGCTTAGCATTGTGCCTGGCACATAATCAGTACAGGTATACCTTGTTTTATTGTGCTTCAATTTATTGCACTTTGCAGATAATTGCATTTTACAGTTGAAGGTGTGTGGCAACCCTATCAGATAACTGTTAGCATTTTTTAGCAATAAAATATTTTTAATTAAAGTATGTACATTTTTTAGACATAATGCTATTGCACACTTAATAGACTACAGTGTAGTGTAAACATAACTTTTATATGCCCTGGGAAACCAAAAAAATTTGTGTGACTCACCTTATTGCTATATCTACTTTATTGCAGTGGTCTAGAAGCAAACCCAAAATATCTCTGAGGTATGCCTGTACTCAGTACGTTGTTGCCTGCTACAATTAGTAGTGTAGTAATAGTAGTAATAGCAGTTGTGGTGGTGGTGGTATTATTTCTCTCAATCCATGCCTGAATTGTGGTGTGAAAAGGAGATACTCTCTCTGTTCTCCAGAGGGGCAGGCAGCCATCCAGAGACAGTACCTGCGCTACTGCTTTTTTCAGATCCCCATCACCACCATTTTCGTTTCTAGCTTTAAATTCCTGCCTCCTCTCTCCACAATCTACCCACCATGATATACTCTTCTGGCTTATGTTCAGTCTCTAGAAGAATAAAAGTTTCCACAGTTAGCTGATAGATGGTAAGCTTTCTGCTCAACACTAAACACTGGAAACCGTTGGAGCTACATGTTCCAAATGGTTTCTTTTGACCAAAAGGGGACTGGAGATCATTGTTCATCTAGCAGTGTCTTAAAAGAGAGAATGACCTTGCTTGGTGTCACCACAGGTTTCTCTCGAAGGAGTTAGGTCTTCTCTCTTAACACATTATATTGTGATTACTGGTGTTTAAGCCTCTGTTCATACCAAGGTATGAATTCAGGGATGGGACCATTGTGTCTATAAATTTAATATCCCAGCATCGAGCAGTTTGAGCACAGAGCAAAACTCAGTGAATGATTGATTACCAAATAAAGAAGGGGAAAGGCGCCGTGATAGAGTTTAGAGTTATTTCTTAAATCTCCATTTTGCTCTCCATTAACACAAATAACAAAAATTTAGCTTTATATTAAAGAAAATTACAATCCAGGTGGTCAGAAGAACTAGAGAGATAAGAACACAGAATTGGAGAAAACAATGAAGCATGGCCTCTTGGTCATGAGCATGGAAATTTAACATCATGATTTTTAAAAAGCTACCACTTCATCATATGATGTATTTTCAAGCTTTAGAGATTGAATTCCTCAATATATATTAGATTCTGATTACATGATTATGTTTGACTTTGAACTTTTCTTATATAAACCTCAAAACAAAAATGGAAAGGTCATGAAAAGAACAAGAAAATGCTGAGTCAGAAAAAGACTTAGCAACCTTCTAGGCCAGTGATTCTCAGAATATGGTCCTGAGACCCTTGGAGATCTCCAAGACCATTTCAGGGAGTCCTTGAAATCAAATCATTTCCATGATGATATTAAGATGTTATCTGCCTTTCTCACTCCCATCCTTTAACCAGTCAGTGTACAGCGGATCTTTCCCAGGGTTACAGGATGTATGACATCACAGCAATAGCAGGTTTAACAGTCCAACTGTCTTCTACTAAGCCAGACCTTAAGAAAACTTGCAAAAAAAATGTAAAATAATATCACTTTTCTCACTGTTTTTGTTTTGAAAAAATAGTTATTTTTTGTAAAAATATTCTTTGTTCATATATAATAAGTTTATTATTGGTTTTTAAAAAGAATTAGTATTTTTAACTTCCCAGTTTTAGTTTCTAAAATGATAAATATCAATAACTATAACCCATATAAATAAAAGTTCTTTGGAGTCTTCAATATTTCTTGAGTCTAAATAGGGTCTGAGACCCTTAAGTGTGAAAACCACTGCTCTAAACCCATGGTTTTCAACCAGGGATTTGCATTTGAATCAGGAAATCAGGTCCTGGCTTTTCTATGTTGTAACTGATAAAGAGGCAAAGAAGCACTCTAAGCTCCATGGCCTCACGTGTAACATTAGAAGGTGACAGTAAAAATAGAGGCCGGGATCGGAAAAGTACTGTGAAGTAATTATTGGGTTGGCCAAAAAGTTCGTTCGGGTTTTCCGTAGCAGCATACGGAAAAGTCCGAACGAACTTTTTGGCCAACCCAATAGTAGCGACCATTCATATGAAACTGGATATAGAAAACGCAAAACAGTAAGAGTCAAAGATTTAAAGGTTTTTAGGCTAGGCAACTGGCAGGAAACTAGTGCCTCTGGTAGTTGAGAATAGCCAGGTTGGAACTGGGAGAGAAGCTATGAACCCACTGTTAGATGGCAGGTCCTGAAAGTGGAGATGTCCTGCAATGTCTCAATCACTCTTTGGAGACAGAGAACTGCAGTGGAGGTGAGCGGTCCGAACCAGGGATATGGATTTGAGGGTTAGTTAGCCCTCTCTCATGACAGGTGGCATCCAGAGGGTGAATAAGCCCACCCAGGAAGTGAATGTGGAATCTGGAGCTGTTCAAGGCAGAACCTGGGATGAGGGGCTCCTTTTTGCAGCAGGAACTAAAGAAGAGCCTAGGAGATGTTGTGAAAGGCCCAGCCAGATAACCAGAGCAATGCAGGAGCCTGCACGGTATCCATGACATAGCCACTGGATGGGTGGGAAGATGGAAAGACAAAAAAAGAGGGAAAAAATAAAAACCAGAGGAGACAGCTTTAAGGAGGATTGACTGGTCAACAATATCAAAGCCACAGAAAAGATACAATGGTAAATTCTGAGAAGCTATGGATTTGACAAGAATCGGATCATTGCCAGCTTCAAACAAAACTTTTTAATAGAAAAATTTTAGTGGAGTCAAAACAATACATGAAAACTGCATGGGAAAAAAATCTAAAAGCATACAGAAGGAAATAAAAAGGATGGGAGAAAGAAAAGGGAACAAAATCCAACAAAGACTCTTGGTATTTAAGCCAGGACCACCTGTGTACAGCCATGATAGAAATGACCAATGGCTTCAGAGCCGCTGAAGGTGCTAAAAGCAAAGGGAAGAATGGTGGGTACCAGGACTCACAGACTTTCATCGTCTTCAAACCACTCTGTTCATGGGACTATTTCTTATTACATCAAAAGAGAATCCTAAGAAATCCTATACATCAGAGGTCAAAAGACATTAAGAGTAATGAGGTGAAGGTTAAAAGATCTATTCTGGTTATTTAAAAGAAAATATTTAGATTTTAATAGATCTTCACTTGCTATGAGGTACAAATAATAAAAATCAAAATATCAGATTCGTGTAGAAAACAGGAATTGCTATGACAACCACAAGTTGGCCTCCACAGAAAATATAAATAGGAATCAGAATGAGAAAATTATAGAGAAATGTGACTGATTTGGAAACCATTTGAACTAGTACTATTCTTTAATGTTTTGCTCATTTGGCTCTGATACGAGAACATGAAAACATTCCTCCACTTCAATAGCTCCTTTGTATTTCAGATTAAAATGAGCAGACCATCAATTAACGAAATGAAACTGGAAACCAAGACCATCTAATGACTTACTCCACTAAAATGTCCCTGTCCCCTTCACTGTTAACTTCTAATATTTATAGGCCCATACCAAAATTCAAGAGTAGACATGCATTAAATGCATTATATTGCAGGCCAAATAGTAAAAGCAGATAACAGGGAATGAGGACTCAATAAATCTTTAGCTGCCAGAATGTAAAGCTTCAAACCAGTTGTAAAGGACCAAAATTTCCAGCCTCTTCTCCAGCATTTTCCATTAACCATGAAAATTCCTGAGACCTGCTATGAGGTTTGCTACTTTTTTGACTGGTGAGGGAAGGTGGAGTAGGGAAGGGTCAGATTTCCCCAGCTTCTTTGGGGAAAACCCAGTCACCTTCCAGAGTTCACTCTTCCAAAACCAGAAGAGTCAGATCTGTAAGCCCAGGGATCCCAAGGATTCAAAGTTAGGGTATCCAGTGATCTGATCTTCTGCACAGTGCATTTGCCTTAAGACACGTTCACTGCCAAGTGAGTAAGCTGGTTATACATAGCTCTCCAATTAGCTAGGTTGTCAGACCCTGACCCAGGCCCTTGTGTTCTGCCTCCTGCCTGCCCTGTATCCTCACTTTCTTGGTCTAGCAGCCTCAGATACCTTGCTATACAGCTTCATGCCCAGTCTTCCTCTCTCTGCTCTGCTTTGCTCCTTCACCTAGTCTGGCACCCGACTCGAGCTTTGGTCTAGATGCTGTTGTTCAATCTCCTAAGGCTCTGTGCTCTGCAGCCCAAGGGCCAGGCCAGCCCTGCCCTTCCTCTGAACCCATCTCCAGCTCTAGGAGCCCCAGTCTTTGCAACTCCAAGCCACTTGCCTATCAAGTGGAATGGTTTGGACACAGATCAGTTTTATCTACAGACATTCTCCAACAGCACTGAGCTTCCCACTATGTCACCCAAGTTCAACATCTTCCCAAAGAGAAGGAAAGAATTCACTGATTCAGTGTGTCTGACAAAAACCATCACATACATGAGCGTCCTTCTGATGCTGCTACTGAACTATATGACTTCTCATCCCCTGTATTAACCAGACGAATTAAAATCTGTCATTCATACCATGACAAATTAATTGTAAATTAGAATAGCAATGTCACATGATTCAGAGTATATTTTGCTAGATCCCCCATAAGTCATCTTACACAACAATTTGTGACCATCAGCAGGTATGAATGTCAAAACACATAAGTCGTGTGATTTAAATTCAAGTTCCTTGCATCCAAGAACTTTAGTTTTGAGAATCTTCTATATATAAATCCATATAAACTCCAAGTCTTGATGTGGGATCATCAAATATGGGAAGGGCATCCTGAAATAACTTTTGCCATCCCCAGCACCTGAAGGCCTGAAGCTAGCTCTCTTTTCAAAAGATAGGCCGTTACTAAATGTGCAATGTATATACTGGCTGGCTTGGTCAGAGCAAGCTTGGCTCAAGAACTCACACTTCCACTTTGGAAGAGCCTTTGCCAGGGAAACAACACTAGCAAGGCCTTGAGATTCTACAGACACACTGGAGAATGCAGCACCAGACGTGAATATATAAGAAGTCTGGGGTTTCCCTGGTGGCAAAGTAGTTAAGAATCCACCTGCCAATGCAGGGGACACGGGTTCGAGCCCTGGTCCAGGAAGATCCCACATGCTGTGGCGCAACTAAGCCCATGCGCCACAACTACTGAGCCTGCACTCTAGAGCCCGCAAGCCACAGCTACTGAGCCGGCGTGCCACAACTACTGAAGCCCACATGCCTAGAACCTGTGCTCTGCAACAAGAGAAGCCACCACAGTGAGAAGCCTGTGCACCGCAACTGAAGACTAGCCCCCTGCTCGCCACAACTAGAGAAAGCCCGTGCGCAGCAACGAAGAGCCAACAGAGCCATAAATAAATAAATAAACAAACAAACAAACAAACTCTTTAAAAAAAAAAAGAAGTCTGGGCTGCCTGGTCATATGTCACATAGAGCAAGGCTGCCCTTGGAGTAAGGAAGGAAAACAAGGCAGGAAACACCAAAAGAAGCAAAGCTTCATAAAAACCATCTTTCTTTGGCCCTTTCTTCAGATATGCCCTTTAAAGAAAAACAAACAAATACTGACTAGAAGACTTTATGGTCATCACAAAAACTCTCAGAATTCTAATATGCATTCATCTTTGCCACACAGAAGTATTTGAGCTAAATACTATCTTTCAAGAACATCAAGATCCTTGTTGTTGAGCACACCCTGGTTTCCCTTCCACCTTTGATCTCCAATCAATCAACCACTGAACAAGGGACAAGCCAATAACACAGATGAAAAAGCATGTGTTGCCTCTCAACTACTTTGTTGCGCCTTGTTCCCGCTAATGCCCCAGGCCCAACTGGGAATAATGGTCCCTCTTATGAAAGATGTCTCTCTGGACACAGGACGTGCATCAAGCAGAATTTCATGAAGCCCAGGGTCTTTTTCCAAAGAATCGAAGAAGTTGGAAACTATGCAACACAGCTGATGAGTTTCACAGCGGAGTTTCGAACCCAGAACAATCTGAGCCAACAGCTCCGTACTCTTTCCTCTAGTACCTTCTAGTTCACCTTTCTAGGTTTAAACTTACATGTAAATATTATGCAACGTCTATGAAAAGCAAGGAACACACGGCAGGATCGGGAGGACGGAACAAATGAGGATTTGTTATAATTCCACAATGGTAAGGTGTACCATAGTGATAACAATAGAAATATTTTACTGTCTTATTAGAAAATAATATAGTTCTTGACCAGATATACCAAATTGCATTCTGCCACAGTAGTGGTACTGCTGACATGATCATTAGTTTTATTATTATAGTCTTATATATTTATAAATATATATTACTTTAGAAGTATCAGCTAACATAGGTTGTTTGGGGGTTTTGTTTTGTTTTTTTAAATCAGATGCCCAGCATTTCTAATGAGCACATGATAGAAAATTTAAATTTCAAAGAAAATGTCAATGCCAAAACAAAAAGTGATTTTAAATGTTCCTCCCACAGAATGCTGATTCTCCATACCATGGCCAGTGTACACGTGTAATTATTAGCTGGTTCACTGGCACCCAATGGACCAGATGTAAGCATGACTCCAAACTGTTCATTTACTAACCAAGCTCTCCAGATACTGTCAATCCTGAAAGGATTGAATCAAACGCACTGATCAAAGCAGCTGGGAGTGAGAAGGGGATGTGGAAGCCACCTAGACCAACCGCTCCTTCAGTCATGAGTCTCCTTCTAAGACCCCTGCCATGAAGTCACCTGGCTGCATGCCAGGGTCATGTCTGTCCCTGGCTACACCAACCGAGAGCTCACTATGTCCCAGGAGAGGCCAGCATGCCATCTTTGGAGAGCTCTAACTGTTTCATGATTAGTTGCAACCATCAGAGTAAACAAACCAGTGACTGGTCTGTGGACAGGGATACGTGCTTATTTTCCCCCATAACACAAGTCAACAAGAAAGTCTCTAATGAAATAAATCCAAAGAGGGGTACAAACATAATTGTGACACATGTTTAGACTAGTTGAAGCAGATCAGGTCACTGGGTCACTGAAGAAATCATTCCGAAACCATATAAATGAGCTCACATTACACGTCTACACTATGAAGTATTTTTTCCCCCTTAAATACATTTGCCACCAACCTGAAAAATAAATTCAGATTGTTGGATCAGTACTGATAGATAAATGTAGCACTTTGCCCAAAGGAGCTGGGTGTCATTGTCTGTATCACAGTCACTGGACAAGTTGGGCCCTTCTCTGCCCAACTGACCTACAGAAGGTTTACGCCACAGGAAGCTGGGATGGTGACCTCAAAGTTGCTGAAATATTCAGACAGTCTGTGCAGTTCTCTGGAATAGCACAATTTGGGAGAACTAGCTTTGTAGATAGAAAATACAGGCATTGTCATCATCAAAAAATCTACAAACAAGAAATGCTGGAGAGGGTGTGGAGAAAAGGGAACCCTCTTGCACTGTTGGTGGGAATGTAAATTGATACAGCCACTATGGAGAACAGTATGGAGGTTCCTTAAAAAACTAAAAATAGAATTACCATATGACCCAGCATTCCCACTACTGGGCATATACCCTGAGAAAACCATAATTCAAATAGAGTCATGTACCACCATGTTCACTGCAGCTCTATTTACAATAGCCAGGACATGGAAGCAACCTAAGTGTCCATCGACAGATGAACAGATAAAGAAGATGTAGCATGTATATACAATGGAATATTACTCAGCCATAAGAAGAAACGAAATTGAGTTATTTGTAGTGAGGTAGATGGACCTAGAGACTGTCATACAGAGTGAAGTAAGTCAGAAAGAGAAAAACAAATACCGTATGCTAACACATATATACGGAATCTAAAAAAAAAAAAAAAAATGGTTCTGAAGAACCTAGGGAAAGGATAGGAATAAAGACACAAATGTAGAGAATGGACTTGAGGACATGGGGAGGGGGAAGGGTAAGGTGGGATGAAGTGAGAGAGTGGCATGGACATATATGAACTACCAAATGTAAAATAGATAGCTAGTGGGAAGCAGCCGCATAGCACAGGGAGAACAGCTCCGTGCTCTGTGACCTCCTAGAGGGGTGGGATAGGGAGGGTGGGAGGGAGACACAAGAGGGAAGGGATATGGGGATATATGTATACGTATAGTTGATTCACTTTGTTATACAGCAGAAACTAACACAACACTGTAAAGCAATTATACTCCAATAAAGATGTTAAAAAAAAAAAAAAGAAAGAAAGAAAATATAGGCATTGTCAAGCTAGATTGTAGACTGTTCAAAAGGGACATCTCACTACATTACAGACTGCCCAGGTAATGAAGTGACACTCACTCTAATCAGAAAAGAGCATTTTGGAGGGCCATTTTTTCCGTTCTTAAACTAACACTTTTTAAATCTTTAACATTTTTCTTTGTTTCTCATTGTCTTTCATAGACGGGAGATTTTTTTCCTCAAATAGTGAAGCAGTTTAAGGCTTTGTAATCTAAGTAAATAACCTAAATATATCTTCTCTCCATGTACATTCTCAAGATTACAGCTTGGATTCTCTGAGTTTAATGAGGACTAGAGTTAGACTGTTTCCCATTAGAAAGAGAAAGGAGTAAGGCAGAAATTCAATAAGTGTTCAAGTAAAATACAGCCATCCTCACATCTGTATTATATTAGAGGAGACACAAGACAAAACATTGACTCTTGAGGTTAAATCTAAATTTCCTGCTTCAGTTCTGAAAGAGTTTGAGAGTTTAGATCAAAAAGGCAACAGAGAAATAAGACCAAAAAATGTCTAAAAACAAGTTTCAAAGGCTATAAAATGCCAACACTTAGTTACTTATTTGAAGCATCAATTTAGTCAGCAATTACCCTAGAGCCACAAACAAAAATTAGTGAAAATTCTACTACATGCTCTTTTTCCAAGTTCGGGATGACCCACCTGGGATCTGTGTGTCATAGGAGGTGCCAAATCACCACCTCTGATTCTTCAACTCTCTTGTGTGATATTGTTGAATTTCCATGTCTTCCTCTCTAGTATACTGTTACATCACACTTGAATTTCCGAAGATATTATTTCAGTCTCCTTTGGAATCTACTGGTCTTTAATTTCAAACTTTAATTTCATCCTGCAAAAAAGAAAACCCTAAGTCTCGGGTCAAAGATCAACAAGCAAGACAAATTATCTCAACAAAAACAAAAGAGCATGAGACCAGAAACAGGATTCAGGGAACTCTTTCCTTAAGTCTGGCTTTTGAGCCTGCAACCTCTATCGTTTATCAAGCTTGTGAGTAAAACTACGTTTGAAGAAAGTAATACTGACCTATTAACTTTGGTGGCTCTGTGGAAGCTTCTTTAAAACGCCACTGATCAGAAATACATACACAGACACACACACACAGTAGATGAAGAATTTGTTATTTTGAACAACTCAGAATGAAACAGCCTCTCCTATTGAATTCCATGGTAGAGTGAGATGCATATCTCTAAACCTTGCACATTACAAAATTTTCCTCAACCATGAAGATTCTGATTGAATCAAAGGACTGGGATTAGAAGGAGATATTTACCATGAAGTCATTTTAGACAAATCTTTTATCAAGTTATGCCTTAGTTTCAGCATCTAAAAAATCTAGGTTCTATGCTTGGTCTTCAAGTCCTTTTACCAATTTATCCCTTGTCCTGTCTCAACAGATTATTAACCCTCAGCTAGTCAAACAAATCCTATTGCTGTTCTTTCTACCTCACTGGTTATTCCTTCTCAGTCTCTTTTTCTGCTTTCTCCTTTTAACGTTGGAAGGTCCCAGGGCTCAGTCCTTGGATGTCTTTTCTATCATCACTCACTCACAACCTTGGAGAGTTCATCCCGTCTTCATATTCCAGAGACTCTCAAATTTATATTTTCAGCTCCAACCTCTCTGCTGAATTCCAGACTTATATACACAACTGCCTGTTTAATATCTCCATTTGGATGTCTAATAGACATCTCAAACTTCTGTGTCCCAAATGGAAGTCCCAGTTTCTCCCTACCCCATCCCACAAACATCCTGCCCCTACAAGGCATCCTGTTCTCAGCTAATGACAACTCCATCCTTCCAGTTGCTCAAGACAAGTTACAGTGTCACACTTGACTCTCACTCTCCACATTCAATCTGTCAGAAAATCCTATTGGCTGTAAGAAAGCCCTCAAGAAAACCGTATATCCAGGATCCAGTCTGTTTCCTTAACACTTTCATAGCTACTACCCTGGTCCAGGCTCCATTATTTCTTACCTGGGTTACCTAATGGCCTCCAAAATTCCCTCTCTGCTTCTAACCTTGCCTCTTAGATAGCCAAGGAGATCCTCTTTAAACATCAGTCATATCATTTCATTCCTCCGCATCAACTCAGTAACGACTACCCAGACTACCTGTTTCACGCAGATAAAAACAAAAGTCCTCACAATGGACTGGTCTCCTTCTTCTCCCCCTTGATCAACCTGCTCTGATCACAAAGGCCATCTGGCTGTTCCTTAAACATCTCAGGCACGTTCCTCCCTTAGGTCCTTTGCACTGGTGCTTCTCTCTTTCTAGAATGTTCCTCCCTCAGAGAGCCATAGGGTTCCCTCACCTTCTACAAGTCTTTGCTCAACAGTTTCCTTCTTAGTGAGGTCCGCTCTGAATGCCTGCTTAAAACTGCAGCCACCCTCCTCCCCAGCTCCCAATCCTCTTTCCCCTACCGTACATTTTTTTTTTCTCTAAAGTACTTATCACCTTCTAATATTTACTTACTTGTTTATTTTGTTTCTTCCCACAACACACACATACACAACAAGAGTATAAGCTCCATGAGGGCAGTGATTTTTATACTTTGTTCACTGAGATATTCCAAGGGCCTAGAATATAGACATACAGGGCGAATATTAATTGACTAAAGTCCACCAGGTCACCAACTTGCCCATTCTATTCTCTGAAGTTTTATCTGTGTCATGGTTCCCTTTTTAGATTGACTTTCCCCAACCTCTCTAGCAATATAAATTCCTCTTTTCCTCACTTCAAGCTCCAATTTAAATCCTCCTCCTCTTTAATCTTTTCTACATTAGCTCTGCCCTATTGACCATGGATTTTTATGTACTTAGTCAACCAAAAAATTTCCATTAGCATCTTTGTTTGCCAACTCTGTAAATTTTAAGTCATACATGCATACAACTAAACTCTCAGTTCTTTATCTTACAAGAAATTCTGTAAGAACTATAGCCCCTGGAATTTGTGATGTTTCATGCCTTTAAGAGATGCATCTGATGGAGAGAGAGAGATTATCAGAGAGTCCCTTAGTCACGGGGTAAATACTGAAAAGTTCACAAGCTTTCTTTGGTGAGAAACCCAAGCCCATCATTATGGGGTGAATCATGTCCCCCAGGAAAGAGATGTCAAAGTCCTCACCCCTAGTACCTCAGAATGTGACCTTTTCTAGATTACCTTTCCAGAGGTAATCAAATTAAAACAAGGGCATTAGGGGTGGGCCCTAATCCAATGTGAATGGTGTCCTTATAAAAAGGGGAAATCTGGACACAGAAACAGACATACACAGAGGGAAAATGTTGTGAAGACACACAGGAAAAGCACCATGTGAGGAGAGAGGACTGGAGTGATGATCTGTGAGCCAAGGGACGCCTGAGGCTACCAGAAGTTAAGAGACAGTCCTGGAACAAACCCTTCCCTAGCGCCTTCAGAGGGAACACGATCCTGACAACACTTTGATTTTTGTCCTCCAGAACTCTGAGGCAATACATTTCTGTTATTTTTTTTTTTAAAGCTCCCCATTTAATTTATTTTTATTTATTTATTTTTGGCTGTGTTGGGTCTTCGTTTCTGTGCGAGGGCTTTCTCTAGTTGTGGTAAGCGGGGGCCACTCTTCATCGCGGTGCGCGGACCTCTCACTATCGCGGCCTCTCTTGTTGCGGAGCACAGGCTCCAGACGTGCAGGCTCAGTAGTTGTGGCTCACGGGCCTAGTTGCTCCGCGGCATGTGGGATCTTCCCAGACCAGGGCTCGAACCCGTGTCCCCTGCATTGGCAGGCAGATTCTCAACCACTGCGCCACCAGGGAAGCCCCATTTCTGTTATTTTAAGCCACCCAGTTTATGGTACGTTGTTATGATAGCCCTAGGAAACCAATGCACCCATTATCTGGATGCAGTACATTGAGCTGAGATTTGGTTAGATATCCACATTTTCAAATTATTCAGGTTGCAACAATGTGCCCTGAAACTGAGGTTTTTTAACTGATTGTCTTGATTCCAGAGCAACTTTGTAATTATTACTTTACAATCATTCCACTGATAAGATACTCAATTGGGGATAAGGGAATCATCTTTCTACTCTAGAATCAAAAAGATCCTCTCTTTTGAGTACAAGGGAGGATCACACAATGGCCTTATAATTTCTACAGGCAAGCTGGCCTACAAAGCTGAAAGTCAGAAAACATTCTGCACTATTAATTGGCAATTATATGTTTGAATTGGATCTACACAGGGAGAAAAACAGTTTAGAAAACCATTAAAATTATGTGACTAAATTTAATCCATTGGTTCAGATTTTAGAGAAATGTCTGGTTTGAGTTACATGGACCAGCTATCTAGCTTTCTGGTTCAATATACAATTAACCTTTCAGCTTTGGCATCAGGTTCCAAACCATATTCTAAAAGGGAAAAAAAATAAGAGCCACTGTTTGAAAGTTTATACTTCAGGAATAAACTCGGCTTAATTCCCTTGGAGGCCGAGAGACTCAGGTTATTGGACCTTTCCTAGGTGTGAGGGTGAGAACAGAGGCCACTGTCACATGAGCCTGAAAAACTTTGAACTGTTTTCCCCATACTGCACCTTCAGACCAGATGCCATCTGCCCAGCCTCATTTCTTCCTTGAACTAAATCAAGAACTCGGTTTTTCAATTGCTGCAATGCTCACAGGTCTAGAAAGACAAGAGTTAAAAGTTTAAACATTCCTGTCAGTTACTGGATATTTTCCAGTAAAGGAAGAATCAGAATTAGCAAATCAAACCCTAGTGATTTACTTATACTGCATATTACAATATAATCCTAGCATCTATTGAGCTGTTTTACCAAAGTGCCAGCCGTTTTCTATACATTATCTCTAATCACCACAAAACTATGCAAGGAAGATGTTATCTCCATTTTCCTAAGGGGAAGATGTTCAAAGGAGCTAAGTGGCAGAATTAGGGTTTAAACCCAGGTCCTTCTGGCTGCAAACTCAGCCACTGAACAAGCAGCATTAAGAAGAGCCAGTTCCCACCACTTCCCAGAACTTTAATTCCATTGTCTTTAATTTTCAGAATAACCCTGGTAGACAGGAATTGCTGTGATCCCCTTGTCACACCTGAGTGGAATGACACTCAGGAACGTTACATGACTTGCCTATAGCTGGATAAAAAAACAAACTTCCCTGTATTGAGTACTGTCCTAAGCTATTGGGTTTTTCCATAAAACCCAAATGAACTTTTTGGCCAAACCAATATTTATAACCATTATAAACCACCCTAAAAAGCAGAGGGGTATTATCATCACTTTCCATGTGAGGAAGGTGAGGTTCGGACAGGTCACTTGACTTTTCATGTCACAAAGCTATCAAGTGGCAGAGCCAGGATTCAAAGCCAGGTCTGAGGATTCCAAACCCGTGCTCCTGCCACTGTGCCAGGCCGCCTTTCCCAGGGCCTTTTAGTAATTAAGTCAGTGTCACTGAAACTCTAGGCTACCTTTCAAGGGCTTATTATAACAAGGAGAGCACTTGGAATAAAAGTAAAACCACTTGACAACGTAGTACAGGAAGAAAAACCTATGATCTGGGGTTACAATAGCCAAGTTGGCCCGGTCAGTGCACAGAGCAGCAAGCATTCTCTACGTTCCAAGTAATGACACTGTTAATTTGATTTCTATAAATGGAAATAAAGAAATTTACATAAATGAAAACACCAGCAGGAGGAGGGAAGCAGGTATACATTGCCAGAAATGAGCTAGGTATTAAATGAGAAAGGGCAAAATAGGGAATTTCTGTGTGTTTTATTCATTTTACTTCATTTTTAAAGGCTCCTCCCTGCCTATCCTCTTCCCACTGCATTCAGTGACAGTATTCCCCTGCCTCTAACCAAAATGTTGCTTTGGCAGGAAATGAGGAGGAGGAGACTCCGTTTGAATGCAGGCTATTATCCTGTGATTAACCCTTCTCCCTTGGATCAGAACCCGGGGTCCTTTTGCCCAAAAGGCAAACAAAAGAATAAGTTTACAAAACCCAAATCCTATCCCTTCTATGACATATTAGAGCGTTACACAATGCTTCCACATAGATTCCCTCATTTGATCTTCACATCAGCCCTGGGAGGCAGACAAAGTCTACATCATAATCCTCATTTTACTGACAATAAAGATAAATTCAATTAAGTGACTTGTTCAAGATCATACAATCAGTAAAACTCAGGCTGGAAGCCAGGTATTCTGTTACTGAACCTCAGGTTCTTTCCACAGCGGCATCATGTTCTAAACTATTTGAGAAATAACCTGTTTTACTGTATAATGCTGAATATCTCTACAGCTGCTATTGCAGTTACCACATCATCATAATTTTTTTATTACTGTTTGATAGACTTTATTTTTTTACGAGCAGTTTTAGGTTCACAGCAAAACTGAGCAGAAAGTACAGAGATTTCCCATATACCCTCTGTCCCCACACATGCATAGCCTCACCCATTATCAACATCCCTCACCAGAGTAACACATTTGTTACAATTCATCATCATTTTTTAACCATAAAGAATCTTCAAATGATCATTCTTAGCATGTTCTTACTAGATAAAAATTAAGAAAGCATCCAGATCATGTAGTTACTTTTAATGGGGCACATGCTATGCACTGGAGAATATACTAGGTATTTGCACATTTAACTCTCACAACTCTAAGGAAGCTGTTGTTCTTTTTATTTTTATATCTCATGAAACTGAGGCTCAGAGAGGCTAAATGACTTGCCCACACTTACAAAGGAGGAGGTAGGTAGGATTCAAAGTACTCCAAAGTCTATGATATTTCTGAGGCACCAGGCATCAGGGGAAAGACTTCATAAACCACCTTACCCTCCAGTTAAGGCAAGATGACTCCTAGAATAATCGTAAGTCTACCAGCTTCCTTAGGAACCTACCCCAGCCTAGCAATCACCCAGTTGGTCAGTTTGTTCATTACCTAAACCCAGGAAAGAAGAGCAAAACAAGGTGCTACCGAATCAGTGAATGACCGAAATGTAACTGGAAAGCTGTGTTAGCATTAATATGCAGATTCATATTAATATGCAGACTCATTAATATGCAAACTCATATTAAGTTTGAGTCTCACCTTCTCCCATGCAGGCAATAATGAATGATCTCTTTACTCTCAGAGGATCAAGAACCCTTTGTTCAAGGCTTCCACCGCCTACATGTGAACCTCAACCTCCAGCCCATGGCTAAAGTAATTTCCTTTGTCTCATGAGATGACAGTCATAAGACTGAGTACATAAAAGAAGGAGAAGGAGAAGGGGAAAGAGGAGGAGGAAGAGGAGGAGGAAAAAGGCAGTTCCCAGTATCTGGGGAACCAATGCTACCTAGAGCTCCTACTCACCTCCACTATGTACACTTATCACCAGCCTCTCTGCCTCATCCCCCAGTAAACGTATGAAAGACCACGAAGAATGGGCTTCCCAGTCCCTTTATTTCTATCTAAACCCTCCCTAAAACACCACCCATAGTTTCAACCTGGCCTGAATGAACAAGGAAACTGGGTAACATTTCTAACAGGGCTTTACTCTTATAGTCTTTTTGTGTGTGTGTGTGCTATACAGTAGGTCCTTGTTGGTTGTCTATTTTAAATATAGCAGTGTATACATATCAATCCCAAACTCCCAATCTATCCCTTCCCCCCAGTAACCATAAATTCATTCCCTAGGTTCTGTGAATCTGTTTCTGTGTTGTAAATAAGTTCATTTGTATCATTTTTTTTCAGATTCTGCATATAAGCGATACTGTATGATATTTGTCTTTCTCTGTCTGACTTACTTCACTTAGTATGATAATCTCCAGGTCCATCCATGTTGCTGCAAATGGCAGTATTTCATTCTTTTTAATGGCTGAGTAATATTCCATTGTATATATGTACCACATCTTCTTTATATTTTCATCTGCCAATGGACATTTAGGTTGCTTCCATGTCTTGGGTTATTGTAAACAGTGCTGCAATGAACCTTGGGGTGCATGCATACTTTCGAACCAAGTTTTTCTCCAGATATATGCCCAGGAGTAGGATTGCTGGATCATATGGTAGCTCTATTTTTAGTTTTTTAAGGAACCTCCACACTGTTCTCCATAGTGACTGTACCAATTTACAACCTCATCAACAGCGTAGGAGGGTTCCCTTTTTTCCACACCCTCTCCAGCATTTAATGTTTGTAGATTTTTTGATGATGACCATTCTGACTGGTGTGAGGTAATACCTCATTGTAGTTTTGATTTGCATTTCTCTAATAATTAGCAATGTTGAACATCTTTTCATGTGCCTTGGCCATCTGTATATCTTCTTTGGAGAAATGTCTATTTAGGGCCTCTGCCCATTTTTTGATTGGGTTGTTTTTTGTTTTTTATGAGTTTTTTAAATTAATTAATTAATTTTTTGGCTGCACTGGGTCTTCGTTGCTGCACGTGCAGGCTTTCTCTAGTTGCAGCGAGCGTGGGCTACTCTTTGCTGTGGTGCACTGGCTTCTCACTGCAGTGGCTTCTCTTGTTGCGGAGCACGGGCTCTAGGTGCGCAGGCTTCAGTAGCTGTGGCTTGCGGGCTCTAGAGTGCAGGCTCACTAGTTGTGGTGCGTGGGCTTAGTTGCTCCACAGCATGTGGGATCTTCCCCGACCAGGGATCGAACCCATGTCCCCTGCATTGGCAGGCAGATTCTCAACCACTGCGCCACCAGGGAAGTCCAGGTTGTTTGTTTTATGGTATTGAGCCACATGAGCCATTGGTAAATTTTGGAGACTAATCCTTTGTCAGTTGCATCATTTGCAAATATTTTCTCCCACTCTGTGGGTTGTCTTTTCATTTTATTTATGGTTTCCTTTGCTGTGTAAAAGCTTTTGAGTTTAATTAGATCCCATTTGTCTACTTTCGTTTTTATTTGCATACTTTTACAGTCTTGAAATAATTACTACTACAATACTATCCTACTACAACATTTTCCTACTAATAATATTGAGGCAATGAATAACAATGGTAATAATAACTGATTGAGTTCCTATTATAGTCCAGGTTCTTTATATATTTAATCCTCTCCCAAATCTTATGATAAAAGGTCCATAATTCACACCCACAATTCTAAAATTTAAAAGTTCTGAAAACCCAAATGTATTTTCCTAAGTATACAGGAAACTCTATTTGTGGCAAAACCTAATGTGAACCAAAACTGGGTTTTTTACAGTCTTTATTTATCCACTTGGTGTGAACGTCCATACATTTTGCTGCAAAATGAGTTAATGTGTTGGATTTGAGGGCACAGCCCCAGGCTCTACTGGGATGTAACATACTATGTATTATAGAATACATATGCACCTTTTTCTTTCTAAAATCTAAAAATACCTGAATTCTAAAACATACCTAGACACAAGAATTTCAGATCTCTCCACTTTTCTGATGAGAAGCAGAGAGTCACAAAGAATACAATTTTACTACTTACTTCCTTTAGGTCATCAGAGCCCTTTTACTAATTTAATAGTCAATGTTCAATTTTTTTAATTCAGAAAAGGATAGCTATTACGTCTGCACATAATCTAATAGTCATACGTAAATGGATCATTCCAATGTACACCCCCATCCAAACTGTGTTAAGAGCTACTGGCTTGTGGCTGACCTGAGAGAGCTGAGCTTGCATTTATCATCTCCTGTTACCCTGTCCAATCTCTAGCGAGGAATATTCAGTAACATCTCTAAGAACAATGACTTAACTATATTCCATGCACTGTTCTAAGTGCTATACATAACACATTTAATCCTCACAACAACACATTGAGAATGGGCACTATTATTCCCACTTTATAAATGACTCTGAGGCAGAGAGAGGTGAAGTATATTGTCCAGTTAGTAAAAGTGGCAAAGCTAGGATCTGACTCTCAGCAGAAATCAAACAGACAAAAATCCTTTTTTTCACAGCACTTGTTGGGAGGGGGAGGGACAGAAAGTAAATAAATAACCAAACTATACAGTATATCAGAAAGTTGATAAGTCCCATGAAGAGGAAGAAAATCTGAGCTTTTAATTACAACACTCTATCTCTTAGTGAAAGTAATGTCAGGTCTGGTGTCTGAAGGGTGAAAGAGAAGATAAGTTTTAGGCTAAGTAAACTGAACACTGAACTCTACTATCAAAGTAAAGCCTGTAAATGAATTTCTTTTTTTTTTAAGAATACATAAGAACTTCCACTTCCAAGCATCATGGAGTAACAAGGATTAGATTTACCCTTCTACCTGAAAGGTTAAAAAATAAAAGCAAAAATCAGACAAAATATATGAAACAATGGTTTTCAAGATACTGGATATCACACAGTGGTGGACAGCGATTCCTGAGAAACAGGAAACAAACGAGGTGAGCCCTATGATTTACCTAGCTTACTGACTGGAGGGAAATTCCAAGTGGAAACCCATTTGTGGGATGTCCCAGAAGATTTTGGCCAGTTTAATAAGGCAAGAAAAGGAATAAAAGGCATCTGGCTTAAAAAGCAAAAAGTAAAACTGTCTTCATTTGCATATGACATAATTTTCTATGTAGAAAATCCTAAGGAATACTTTTTAAAGCTACAAGAATTAATAGGTGAATTTAACAACATTGCAGGATACAAGCAATGTACAAAATCAATTGTATTTCTATGTACCTATAGACTAGTGATGCGTAATTGGAAATTGAAATAAAATATCATTTACAATAGCACCAAAAATATGAAAGAAAGATGTATATAAACATCTTTTACACAATGATAAAAGATATATACATTGAAAGATATATACACTGAAACTATAAAACATTGCTGGAAAAAATTAAAGAACACTTAAATGATTGGAAATCTGCTCATTGTTTATGGGTCAAAAGACTCAGTACTATTCAGAAGGCAGCTCTCCCCAAATTGATCTATAGATTCAGCATAATTCCTATCAAAATCCCAGCTGACGTTTTGCGGACGAGGACAAGATGATTATAAAATTCATATGGAACTGCAAAGGATCTAGAATAACAATAGAAAAAGTGTTTTTAAAGAATAAAGTTAAAGGACTAACACTACTTGATTCCAAAAGGTGTTATAAAGCTACAGTAATAAAGATGGTGTGGTATTGTCATGAATATAAACAGATACATCAATGGAAATGCCTAAAGAGCTTATAAAAAAGACCCAAACATACATGGCCAACTGACTTTCAACAAAGATGTGAAAGCAATTCAGTGGAGAAAGGATCTTTTCAACAGATGGTGCTAGAATATGCATAAAAAGTGAACTTAGATCAATACTTCACGCCATATACAAAGATTAATTTTAAATGTATCACAGACCTAAATGTAAAACCTAAAACGGTAAAACTTTAAAAACAAAACATATATTAAAATCTTTATGACCTTGGGTTAGGCAAAGATTTCTTAGCTACAACATCAAAAGCATGATTCATAAGAAAACAAATTGATAAACTGGACTTCATGAAAACAAAAACCTGTTAAGAGATGAAAAGACAGTCCTCAGACTGGGAGAAAATACCTGCAAAGCACTTATCTTATAAAAGATTTGTATCCAGAATATATAAAGAATTTTCAAAATTCCACAATGAGAGCACAAACAATCCAACAAACATGTAGACAAAAGATGTGAACAGATATCATCAAAGAAGATATACAAGTGGCAAGTAAGTACATGATAGGATGCTCAACATCATTAGTAATTAGGGAAATACAAATTAAAATAGCAAAGAGACACCACTACACACCTATTAGAATGGCTAAAATTACGAAGATTCACAGGAACAAGTGTTGGTGATGGTAAACTGAGCAACTTTAAACTCTCATACACTGCTGGTGAGAATGTAGAATGGTATACCCAGTTTGAAAAACAATTTGTTAATATCTTAAAAAGTAAAATATACACCTGCCATATGATCCAGCCATTCCACCCAAAGCTTTGTACACAAATGTTCATAGTTCTATTTGTAATAACCAAAAACTGGAAACAACCCAGATGCCCACTCACAGGTGAATGGTTGAACAAATTGTAATATATCCATACGATGGAATATTCCTGAGAAATAAAAAGAATGAAGTAATGATACACGTAACACAAGGAGGAATCTTAAAATAATTATGCTGAATAAAAAAAAGACATATATATATATAAAAAATATGATTCCATTTATATGAAACGCTAGAAAACTAATCTACAGGGACAGAAAGCAGATCAATGTGGTTGCCTCAGATCTCTCAGGAGGGAGAGATTGCAAAGGGTCATAAGGAAACTTTTGGGAGGTGATGGATATGTTCATTATCTTGATTGTAAGGATGATTTCACCAGTGTGTACATAGGTCAAGATGTATCAATACTATCTGCACATACTTTAAACATGTACAGTATTGAATGTCAATTATACCTCAATAAAGCTGTTTTTTTAAAAAAATAATAACACATAAGAAACTAGAGACTGGCCTCCTTCTGCTCGAACCTAATGAAATGGTATCACTTGTACAGATAGGCATAACTAACTGCAAATAGACAAGTCAGTCCCATACAAAAGCTGAGAAGGATTTAGTTCTTCAAAAGGATGTTATAAATGTGTGTGATTCACAGATGATCAAACAATTCTAGTACGAGAAGGAACAGTTTTGCTATTTTTCTTTGCCTTCTTTATGCAAAATCAAGGTTTCAGATATCTTACAAACAACTTTTAACATGACCAGTAATTTTGTTTATTATTTGTTCTGATGATCTACTGCTATATCAAAAACCACTGCAAAAGCTAGTGTCTTGTATACAGTTTGGTCAGAACTCAACAGGAACAGCTCACTTCTGTTTCACTCAGAGCCATCTCAGATGGCACAAAGGCTGAGAGCTGCAAGCATCTGAAGGCTCGTTGATCACAAGTCCAGGGGTTGAAGTTAGCTGTCAGCTGGGACCTTAGCTGGACTAGAGCCACAGCACAAAGCCTCTCTGTGTGGCCTGGGCTTCCTCACAACATGGCATCTGGGTCCCACACACCAACATCCCAACAGAGAGCCAGCTATAAGCCATGTCACCTCTTCTAACCTAGCCTTTTAAGTCACTCACTGTCATTCCGCCACATTCTATTCTCTAAAATCAAATGACAAAGGGAAGTCCATATTCAAAGAGGGGGGATTAGATTCCACCTTTTGATAGGAGGAATGTCAAAGAATTTGCAGATGTGTTTTAAAACCACCGTACTGTATTTATTGAAAATGCAGATTCCTCATCATCCTTTCAAATACGTGGCCAGAAGCTTTCATGGAAGCAGCACTGTGCTAGGACGCAAGGACACTGGATTCAAATTCTGATACAGATTTGAGACTCTTACATGGGTTAATTTTTCATGTTAAGAACGAGGACTAGGAACTAGTGTACAGATGAGGTCAGAGTGAGATGAGAGGGCACAGAGGGAAGGGACGCAGGCTGCTCAGTTCAGGTCTTTAGTAGAGAAAGGCAGTGGAGGCACCAGGCAAAACACAGTGTCTAGACTCCCAAAAGAATGCTTAGAGCCACTGATGGGTCAGTCCTGTAAAAGCAGAGTGAAGAATAGTGGCGGGCAGCCACCAACAGGGAAATCTTACAGCAGGTACACGTGGCTCTGAGGCCAGGATTGGGTTTTAGTACCCCTATTCCTTGGCAGAACTGTGCTTCCTCTAGACAGAAAACAACCTTCTATTATTATACCAAATCATACAGTATCATCATTGCATGCTTATCTGACCAGCTGTCCTGCTAGACTAATATGCTCCATAAAGGCAGGAACCATGTTTAATTCATTTTTGAATCTCAGCACCTTGCATGGTTCCTTTGGTGCCCGATACTTTGCAAGTGCTCAGGAATAAACGGAACTGAACTATCAAGGTCAAAGCAGGGAACTAGTCTTAAGGGAGTAAGAGTCTAAGACTGGGTATCAGGACAGGATTTAGAATCTGGGAAAATAAAGGCCCAGTTGTTAAATTGTGTGGTGGTCGAGGTCCTAGGCAGATGATAGGTGCTGAGGTTCTGCGTATGACTGGCCACAAGGCTGACCTGCCTGAGCTCTTAAACAAGGGTTCCTTAATTTCCCCCAAAGATTAATCCTAAAGCGTGGGTGTAAGATCATAGGAAGGGAACAAGGGCAGGGACAGAGAGATCTGTGGCTGGCCCACATAAAAGAGTGCACCAGGCAGTCTGTGAGACCCCTTTCTTCTTCTAAGTCATTCTGCACAGAAGGGAGCTGTGCCTATGAGCACGATGCGTTCTGGACAACCTGCCAGGAATCCCCCACTGCACCACGTGGTTTCTCCAGGCCAGACTTCTCTGCTGTGAGCTCATCTATCCGACTGCCCCAGATTCCCAAAGGCATCAGACAGAGCTCATCACCACGCCCAAACTACCAAGTTCCTCCTGCATCCCCTGACTGCACAAGACAGAACCACTGCCACCCAGCTTGCCATGCCAGAACCAGGCCTTGTCCTGGACACCTTGCCTCAGTCATCCCCAACTTCCAGTTATGTCCTATTGATTCTAACTCTTTATTATTACTCAACACTGTCTCCTCGAAATGCAAATCAAAACTGCAATGAGGTACTACCTCACACCGGTCAGAATGGCCATCACCAAAAAGTCTACAAATAATAAATGCTGGACAGAGTGTGGATAAAAGGGAACCCTCCTACACTGTTGGTGGGAATGTAAATTGGTGCAGCCACTATGGAGAACAGTATGGAGGTTCCTTTAAAAACTGAAAACAGAGTTGCCATATAATCCAGCAATCCCACTCCTGGGCATATATCCCGAAAAGACAAAAATTCTAATTCAAAAAGATACATGCATCGCAATGTTCATAGCAGCACTATTTACAATAGCCAAGACATGGAAGCAACCTATATGTTCATCAACAGATTAATGCATAAAGAAGATGTGGTATATGTGTGTGTGTGTGTGTGTGTGTGTGTGTGTATATATATATATATATACACATACATACATACAATGGACTATTACTCAGCCATAAAGAATGAAATAATGCCATTTGCAGCAACATGGACGGACCTAGAAATTATCATTCTAAGTGAAGTAAGTCAGACAAAGACAAATATTATATGATATCACTTATACATGGAATCTAAAAAAATGATACAAATGAACTTATTTATAAAACAGAAATAGATGCACAGACATAGAAAACAAACTTATGGTTACCAAAGGGGGAGGAGAGGAGGGATAAATTGGGAATTTGGTATTAACAGATACACACTACTATACATAAAATAGATAACCAACAAGGACTTACTGTATAGCACAGGGAATTATATTCAGTACCTTGTAGTAATCTATAATGAAAAAGAATCTGAAAAAGAATATATATATATATTAATATATAAACTGAATCACTTTGCTGTATACCTGAATCACTGTAAATCAACTATACTTCAATTTTTTTAAAAAGAGGAAAAAAATCAGAACAAAACTGTCTCCTCTTCCAAGAAACCCTCCCTAACCCTAAAAAGTTGAAATGCCTTAAGTAACTTCAGATCCTGAACTGTCTTGCTACACTACCTAGATGGCCCAGGTAACGTGGTTGTTCAACAAATGTTTGTTGAATAAATGAATGAACATATTAAATAAAGCCACAGCCATTGTAAACCGTGCCCCCACCCAGCACTTCCTAACCCCCTCCCCTCCTTTGTTTTTTCCCCTCCATAGCACTTATTCCCTCTAACATGCTATAAATTTACTTATTTCTTTTACTTATTATCTCCTCGTCTCCACGTCCCTCTGAATGTAACCTCCATGACAAAGGGGTTTTTGATCGTTGGTTCATCCCTGAATCCCAAGTGCATAGAATAGCACCTGGCATTCAGTAAGCACTTAATAAACACAAACTAATGACAAGCTTCCACTGCTTAGCTGGTTTCGGACAGCCTTGGCATTTTCTAGGCAGTGATCCTCCTAGGTTCCCTGGCAATCATGCCTCCCTGACGTGCCACCCTCACCCCACCTGGGACACTCTTTCCTCATCTGCCTGGACAACAGCTTATTTTAGGGCAGCTGCTGCTGCAGCAGAACCAGCTACCGAAGAAAACACTTCCCATCCCAACATCTGGAAAATTCACTTAGAAAGCCTTTCAACCCTCATGTGCCAGGAAAAGTAACTCTTTCACTTTTTACAAAGTAGCCAAGTGACTATAAAATATTAGTTTTCAAAATGCATTTAATGAGGAACTAGTTGGTACTTAAAAATTCAAATACCTGGTTCGGAGTCAAGATGGCATACTAGGAGGACGTGAAATTCGCGTCTCCTCACAACTAGGGCACCTACCAGGCACCGGTGGGGGACCACGGACACCTAAGGGGATGGGAGGAACCCCCAGTGACCAGGTAGGACATGGGGCGTGGGGTGGAGTGAAGGGGGAGGAGAAGTGGAGGCGGGACGGGACTGGTGCCCCTGAGGGGCGGCTGGGGGAGGGGAAGGGACCCCACGCCCAAAGGGGGAAATTGGGAAACCACTGGGAGGGCAGAGGATCAAAAGAGAGTGTGGCCAGGTTTCCCCTGCCTACTTGGGCCCCCAGGAACCTGCTGAGATCCCGGGCCTGATCCTCTGCCCACCTAGGCCCCCTCCAGCCAGGCGGGTCCTGAGGGAGTGGGAGGGAGGGAAGGGGGAACAAAAGTAAAGGCCAGACCTCCGGGACCAGCACCCCAGAGGGGTGGCTGGGGGAGGGGAGGAGTTCCTACACCCAGTGGGACCCACCCACGGTTAGGGGTCCATCGTGGATGGGGGAAACCCTGGGGGAGACAGTGGGGGAGGGGCATGAAGGAAGGGAAGGGAACAGGGCCAGTGCTTTCCCTGTCCACTTAGGCACCAGGAAGCCTAATCCTCTGCCCTCGGAGCTTCCCTCCTGCCATGCAGGGCCCAAGCCCCGCCCTACACCCCCACCCAGGGCCGCACCTCTACACTCGGAGACCCCCTCTGAGACCACCTCCAATGCACTGGGCCTAAACCCCACCCACACACCCCTACTCAGGGCCCTACCTCCAAACTCCAGCACTCCACACTCCAGAGGTCCTCCTTTCCACATGCTGCCTCTCCCCTTCTGAGCAGGTACTAAACAGAGGCCCTGCCCCATGCTTGAACCTCGCCCTGCCTAGGCCCCTCCCCACACTCAAACGTCACCCCCCCCAACTGCCTAGGTCCCACCTCACCCAAAACCCTACCCCTGCCTAAGTTCCACACCCACCTAAACTCCGCCCCCATAGCCAAGGCTTTTTTTTTTTTCTTTTTTCCCCTTTTAGATTGGGGTTCTGTTTTACCTTGTTGATTCATTGTTGTTGATTCTTTTATATTCTTATTTTTCCTAAAAAATCTCTTATTTTTCTAATTTTATTTTATTCTTTATACTTTGTTATTGTTCTCTTGTTTTCGCTTGTTCCCCCCTCTTTTTCTTTCTTTTTTCTGTTGTGCTTTTATTTTACCTTGTTGCAGTTGTTTCAATTATAGTTTTATTTTTCCTAATATATTTTTTCTTTCTAATTTTATTTTGTTTTTTATTCTTTCATATTGTACTGCTCCTTTTTTTTTTTCTTTCTTCCTTTTTTTTTTTTCCACTGCGCCATGAAGCTAGAGGGATTTTGGTGCCCAGCCCGGAGGTCGGGCCCAAGCTCCTAGGGTGGAGGCTCTGACTCCAAACAGCTGGACTAACAGAGAACCTCAGACCCCAGGGAATATCAATTGGAGTGAGGCCTCCCGGAGGTCTTCACCTCAGCACCAAGACCCAGCTCTATCCAACAGCCTGCAAAGTCCAGTGCTGGACATCTCAGGCCAAACAACCAGTAAGACAGGAATACAGAACCACCCATCAAAAAAAAAAAAATGAAATGACAAAAAAATATGTTACAGACAAAGGAGCAAGGTAAAAACCTACAAGACCAAATAAATGAAGAAGAAATAGGCAAACTACCTAAAAAAGAATTCAGAGTAATGATAGTAAAGATGGTCCAAAATCTCGGAAACAGAATGGAGAAAATACAAGAAACATGTAACAAGGTCCTAGAAGAACTCAAGAGCAAACAAACAGTGATGAACAACACAATTACTGAAATTTAAAATACCCTAGAAGGAATCAGTAACTGAATAACTGAGGCAGAAGAATGGATAAGTGAGCTGGAAGATAAAATGGTGGAAGTAACTGCCAGGGAGCAGAATAAAGAAAAAATGAAAGGAATTGAGGACAGTCTCAAACACCTCTGGGACAACATTAAATGCACCAACATTCGAATTATAGGGGTGTCAGAAGAAGAAGAGAAAAAGAAAGGGTCTGAGAAAATATTTGAAGAGATTATAGTTGAAAACATCCCTAACATGGGAAAGGAAATAGTCAATCAAGTCCAGGAAGCACAGAGAGTACCACACAGGATAAATCCAAAGAGAAACATGCCGAGACACATATAAATCAAACTCTCAAAATTAAATACAAAGAAAAAATATTAAAAGCAGCAGGGAAAAGCAACAAATAACATACAAGGGAATCCCCATAAGGGTAACAGCTGATCTTTCAGCAGAAACTCTGCAAGCCAGAAGGGAGTGTCAGGACATATTTAAAGTGATGAAAGGGGAAAATCTACAACCAAGATTACTCTAACCAGCAAGGATCTCAATCAGAATGAAGGGGAAATTAAAACCTTTACAGATAAGCAAAAATTAAGAGAATTCAGCACCACCAAACCAGCTTTACAACAAATGCTAAAGGAACTTCTCTAGGCAGGAAACACAAGAGAAGGAAAAGACCTACAAAAACAAACCCAAAACAATTAAGAAAATGATAATAGGAACATACATATCACTAATTACCTTATATGTAAACAGACTAAATACTCCAACCAAAAGACACAGACTGGCTGAATGGATAAAGAAACAAGACCCGTACACATGCTGTCTACAAGGGACCCACTTCAGACCTAGGGACACATACACACTGAAAGTGAGGGGATGGAAAAAGATATTCCACGCAAATGGAAATCAAAAGAAAGCTGGAGTAGCAATTCTCATATCAGACAAAATAGACTTTAAAATAAAGACTATTATAAGAGACAAAGAAGGACACTACATAATGATCAAGGGATCAATCCAAGAAGAATATATAACAATTGTAAATATTTACTCACCCAACGTAGCAGCACCTCAATACATAGGCAAATGCTAACAGCCATAAAATGGGAAATCGACAGTAACACAATCATAGTAGGGGACTTTATCACCCCACTTTCACCAATGGACACATCATCAAAAGTGAAAATAAACATGGAAACACAAGCTTTAAACACATTAAACAAGATGGATTTCATTCATATTTATAGGACATTCAATCCAAAAACAACACAATACACTTTCTTCTCAAGTGCTCATGGAACATTCTCCAGGATAGATCATATCTTGGGTCACAAATCAAGCCTTGGTAAATTTAAGAAAATTGAAATTGTATCAAGTACCTTTTCTGACCACAACCCTATGAGGCTAGATATCAATTACAGGGAAAAAAACTGTAAAAAATACAAACACATAGAGGCTAAAAAATACACTACTAAATTACCAAGAGATCACTGAAGAAATCAAAGAGGAAATCAAAAAATACCTAGAAACAAATGACAATGAAAACACGATGACCCAAAACCTATGGGATGCAGCGAAAGCAGTTCTAAGAGGGAAGTTTATAGCAATACAATCCTACCTCAACAAACAAGAAACATCTCAAAGAAACAACCTAACCTTAAAACTAAAGCAATTAGAGAAAGAAGAACAAAAAAACCTAAAGTTAGCAGAAGGAAAGAAATCATAAAGATCAGATCAGAAATAAATGAAAAAGAAATGAAGGAAGGGGGCTTCCCTGGTGGCGCAGTGGTTGAGAATCTGCCTGCCAATGCAGGGGACACGGGTTCGAGCCCTGGTCCAGGAAGATCCCACATGCCGCAGAGCAACTAGGCCCGTGAGCCACAACTACTGAGCCTGCGCGTCTGGAGCCTGTGCTCCGCAACAAGAGAGGCCGTGACAGTGAGAGGCCCGTGCACCGCGATGAAGAGTGGCCCCCGCTCGCCGCAACTAGAGAAAGCCCTCGCACAGAAATGAAGACCCAACACAGCCATAAATAAATAAATAAATAAATAATTAAAAAAAAAAAAAAGAAATGAAGGAAACAATAGCTAAGATCAATAAAACTAAAAGCTGGTTCTTTGAGAAAATAAACAAAATTGATAAACGACTAGCCAGACTCATCAAGAAGAAAAGGGAGAAGACTCAAATCAACAGAATTAGAAATGAAAAAGGAGAAGTAACAATTGACACTGCAGAAATACAAAGGATCATGAGAGATTACTACAGGCAACTATATGCCAGTAAAATGGACAACCTGGAAGAAATGGACACATTCTTAGAAAAGCACAACCTTCTGAGACTGAACCAGGAAGAAATAGAAAATATGAACAGACCAATCACAAGTAATGAAATTGAAACTGTGATTTTAAATCTTCCAACAAACAAAAGCCCAGGACCAGATGGCTTCACAGGCGAATTCTATCAAACATTTAGAGAAGAGCTAACACCTATCCCTCTCAAACTCTTCCAAAATATAGCAGAGGGAGGGACACTCCCAAACTCATTCTATGAGGCCTCCATCACCCTGATACCAAAACCAGACAAAGATGTCACAAAAAAAAGAAAACTACAGGCCAATATCTCTGATGAACATAGATGCAAAAATCCTCAACAAAATACTAGCAAACAGAATCCAACAGCACATTAAAAGGATCATACACCATGATCAAGTGGGGTTTATCCCAGGAATGCAAGGATTCTTCAATATATGCAAATCAATCCATATGATAAACCATATTTACAAATTGAAGGAGAAAAACCATATGATCAACTCAATAGATGCAGAAAAAGCTGTGACAAAATTCAACACCCATTTATGATAGAAACTCTACAGAAAGTAGGCATAGAGGGAACCTACCTCAGCAAAATAAAGGCCATATATGACAAACCCACAGCCAACATCATTCTCAATGTTGCAAAATTGAAACCATTTCCTCTAAGATCAGGAACAAAACAAGGTTGCCCACTCTAACCACTATTATTCAACATAGTTTTGGAAGTTTTAGCCACAGCAATCAGAGAAGAAAAAGAAATAAAAGGAATCCAAATTGGAAGAGAAGAAGTAAAACTGTCACTGTTTGCAGATGGCATGATACTATACATAGAGAATCCTAAAGATGCCACCAGAAAACTACTAGAGTTAATCAATGAATTTGGTAAAGTAGCAGTATATAAAATTAATGCACAGAAATCTCTCACATTCCTATACACTAATGATGAAAAATCTGAAAGAGAAATTAAGGAAACACTCCCATTTACCACTGCAACAAAAAGAATAAAATACCTAGGAATAAACCTACCTAAGGAGACAAAAGACCTGTATGCAGAAAACTATAAGACACTGATGAAAGAAATTAAAGATGATACGAACAGATGGAGAGATATACCATGTTCTTGGATTAGAAGAATCCACATTGTGAAAATGACTATACTACCCAAAGCAATTTACAGATTCAATGCAATCCCTATCAAACTACCAATGGCATTTTTCAGAGAACTAGAACAAAAAATTTCACAATTGTATGGAAACACAAAGACCCTGAAGAGCCAAAGCAATCTTGAGAAAGAAAAACGGAGCTGGAGGAATCAGACTCCCGGACTTCAGACTATACTACAAAGCTACAGTAATCAAGACAGAATGATACTGGCACAAAAACAGAAAAATAGATCAATGGAACAGGATAGAAAGCCCAGAGATAAACCCACGCACATATGGTCATCTTATCTTTGATAAAGGAGGCAAGAATATACAATGGAGAAAAGACAGCCTCTTCAATAAGTGGTGCTGGGAAGACTGGACAGCTACATGTAACAGAATGAAATTAGAACATTCCCTAACACTGTATACAAAAATAAACTCAAAATGGATTAAAGACCTAAATGTAAGGCCAGACACTATAAAACTCTTAGAGGAAAACATAGGCAGAACACTCTATGACATAAATCACAACAAGATCCTTTTTGACCCACTTCCTAGAGAAATGGAAATAAAAACAAAAATAAACAAATGGGACCTAATGAAACTTAGAAGCTTTTGCACAGCAAAGGAAACCATAAACAAGACAAAAAGACAACCCTCAGAATGGGAGATAATATTTGCAAATGAAGCAACTGACAAAGGATTAATCGCCAAAATTTACAAGCAGCTCAATATCAAAAAAACAAACAACCCAATCCAAAAGTGGGCAGAAGACCTAAATAGACATTTCTTCAAAGAAGATATACAGATTGCCAACAAACACATGAAAGGATGCTTAGTATCACTAATCATTAGAGAAATGCAAATCGAAACTACAATGAGGTATCCCCTCACACCAGTCAGAATGGCCATCATCAAAAAAGCTACAAACAATAAATGCTGGAGAGGGTGTGGAGAAAAGGGAACCCTCTTGCACTGTTGGTGGGAATGTAAATTGATTCAGCCACTATGGAGAACAGTATGGAGGTTCCTTTAAAAACTAAAAATAGAACTACCATACGACCCAGCAATCCCACTACTGGGCATATACCCTGAGAAAACCATAATTCAAAAAGAGTCATGCACCACAATGTTCATTGCAGCTCTGTTTACAATAGCCAGGACATGGAAGCAACCTAAGTGTCCATCAACAGATGAATGGATAAAGAAGATGTGGCACATATATACAATGGAATATTACTCAGCCATAAAAATAAACAATATTGAGTTATTTGTAGTGAGGTAGATGGACCTAGAGACTGTCATACAGAGTGAAGTAAGTCAGAAAGAGAAAAACAAATACCGTATGCTAACACATATATATGGAATCTAAAAAAAAAAAAAAAGGTTCTGAAGAACCTAGGGGCAGGACAGGAATAAAGATGCAGACATAGAGAATGGACTTGAGGACACGGGGAGGGGGAAGGGTAAGCTGGGACAAGTGAGACAGTGGCATTGACATATATACACTACCAAATGTAAAATAAATAGCTAGTGGGAAGCAGCCGCGTAGCACAGGGAGGTCAGCTTGGTGCTTTGTGACCACCTAGAGGGGTGGGATAGGGAAGGTGGGAGGGAGACACAAGAGGGAGGAGATATGGGGATATATGTATATGTATAGCCGATTCACTTTGTTATACAGCAGAAACTAACACACCATTGTAAAGCAATTATACTCTAATAAAGGTGTTAAAAAAAAAAGGAGGGTGGGAGGGAAATGAAGAGGGAGGGGATATGGGGATATACGTATGCATATAGCTGATTGACTTTGTTATACAGCAGAAACTAACACAACACTGTAAAGCAATTATACTCCAATAAAGATGTTAAAGAAAAAAATTCAAATACTTGTGAAATTTTAACACTTAGAAAAACTTAGACTCAGGAAATACTAAATTTGGGATGATTTTTCTAAGTCAGTGGTAGAGAAAATCATCTTTATTTTTCCAGTAACAAAATCAAGGTTAGGGCCTACCTAGAATTAGCAAAATTATGTTGTCTTTTTTTTTTTTTCAATTCATATGAAGTTTTTAAAAGGCCACTAAAGTGATTTATTCATGATTGTCTACATAACAACTTGTCTACATGCCTTAAAATATGGCAGACCCTTTAGATATGTCATGCTGTTTAATTCTAACGACTCTGGGATAGAAATATAATTAGACACATTTCAGAGTAGAAGAAATTGCAAATCAGAGCAACTACGTAATTGCTGTAACGTTTTATTTCTTAACAAAAAAGGAAGGGATCTGAAATTAATATGGCAAAATGATAAGATCTGACAAAGTTACAATGGTGGCTAAACATGGTATTGTATATACATCTTTCTGAGCTTCAGATACTTCATAATTAAAAAAATCAATAATGATGGTAATAATTTGCCCATGTTACAGTGCTGATTAAGGGCAGAACCAAAATTTAAATTCACATCTGTTTGACTCAAAAGTCCATGTTTTTTCTCACAATATTGTGCTGCCTTGCCTCTCCAAAATAGAAGCTATGACATTTGCTTGAACTAGCACATAACCAAGTTGGAAGACCTGCAAAGTAGATGTAACTCATCAGTACGTAGTTATTATTAGCAGAAATAATGATACAAGTGTGGCAAGTATGTTGGATGCATACACTACTTTTTTCCAATGTCTCTGAGATGGTTCAGTAATCCTAGACCAGGAGATTGTGAAAATTATCCCCTTTTCTCAAATGGCACCTTAGGATAGAGCCCACACACGCTTAGAACCAGCCTCTCTTTCTTATAGTCCAAAACATAATTAAAAATAAAGAGCATTATTATGGACAAAGAAAGAAAAATGAGTAAACCAAAGACAGTAGGTGGGTAGGGGATAACTGTGAGTGAGTTCTGGAGGAGGAATGGGAAAGAATCCTGAGACTCAAAGAATAAGAAGAGAGAGTGGGAGAGGAAGGATTATATATAAAGGAGGCATAAGAAGAACTAGGAGATAAGGTGAAATCTGGAGATGGAGAAAGACAAGAGTTAGAGAAAGTAAAAGGAATATAGAACAAGAAAAAAATAAAAATTAGAGAAAAGAGTGGGACAAAAAAGTTGGGGGGTAAAATGAATGACATAAAGGAGAAGGCAGATGCAGATTTCCAATCATTTCATAAATTAGTTCCATGTCCTGCCATGTGGGTTTTCCCCTCCCTTTCCTGACATTAACAGGATCAGCAACTTTGAGTGCTACATTTTGCAATAGGAGGGTAATAAATTGAAAGCATCAGTGAGCAAACAGACCCTCACAATGAAAATTAAGCACTGAGGAATGCAAATTAAATCCCGACATGACATAATGCTTAGAAATGTGGCACGTGGCACTGAAACATGATGTTGTTCTGGAAGCATTGTCAGTTCTGCAGCGAGCCTCCAGACTGCAGGCTGCTGCTACAGATTTTATTTCTTCCCCCCTTAGTCCACCAGTGTACATTGGAATCTGACTCCATCTTTACTACTGAACAAGCAGGAGGAATCTTCATGCTCCCAACCACACCCACACCTGCCAACACCTTTATCCAGCAGGTTGAAGGGCTGAGTGGCAAGCAGCAGTGACACACGCCAGGCAAAAGGCACACTCTTCCGAAAGTTTTCTCTCTCGCTCTCCCTTTCAGGGAATTTTAAAAATCACATTCAGAATGCATAAAAATGTTAGAGCCTTTAAAAACCTGTAGCCGTCATCAATTTTTCTTCCATATTCATTAGGTTTGTTTTTATAGGTAAATATTTCTTTCTAAAAAGGTAGTGGTTAAAATCCATAAAGCTGTAAAGGGAGACTTAGTAAAAGTATTAGCTTATATTGCCCAATTAAGCACTTGTTCTTCAAGCGGGGATTAGTTTTGGTTTTGGTTTTGGTTTTCTTTGAAGGCACTTTGTAGCCATTTCATCTGTTTATAAAGAAGTTTTAGGTTAATTCCAGTTAGGTTAATTCAATAAGTGCCTACTTATATCAATAAGTTAATTCAACAAGTGCCTACTTATATCAAGGTACTATGGTCTAATCCACACAAACTTAAAAAATTAAACTGTCAACCATATGCTAGATGATATATTAAAGCTCACCTTTATGTATAGGCAGTTCCTAAGGAAAAGTGACGTGAACAGATCAACAAGCACAACTCACCCATTCATTTCAACCTCCTGCCAGGGAGCACCACCTACGCCCCACCATGGCGCTGGGAACTGCCCTAAGCTATACAATCACTGGAGCCCTTGATCTCCCCTCCCATCCTCTCTCCTCCCCTCTGCTGCCCCATCAGCCCTGCAGCCTCCCTCGGCAGGTGCCCCTCAGCTCCAGAACCGACCCAGCCTCCAGCCTGCACAGCAGATGCCATTCCCTGCTCGGGACACCTGGTTTGCAAGCAAGCCCTGGGCTGCACTCCTGCCAGAATGTCTACGGAGGAGCAGACACTGGCCTCAGACTCCGAAGGGCTGGGCTTGAGTCCGAAGTCCTCCACTTCCTAATTGTGTGTCGACAGATACTTTATTTCACCTCTTTCAGCTTCCATGTCTTTACCCTTAGAATGGGAAGACCATCTGCTCTACCATCTTCATAGGATTGTTGTGAAGATTTTGTGAGCCTACTATGTGGGAAAGCATTTTCTAAGTGCTATAGTGATATATACTTATTCAGAAGTAAACTATTTAGAGATATAAGCTGGTAAATAGTGATCTAATTTTATAAATTACAGGACACTGGAAAGGTCACAGCCTGAAAGTCAGACATGGATCCAGTCCTGGCTCTGCTGGATAACCCCAAACAAGTCACTTACCTTCTCCCATCCTTTGTATGAGTTAATGTTTTTACTCAACTTGAAGATCTCTGAAGACCCTTCAGGTACTAATAATCTGCGAGTCTAGAGCAGCATTGCTCAATTGCACATGTGTTAAATAAGCTTTCAGGAACCAGCCTGGGAACGGAACAGTAAAACATTGCTTATATGGAAAAATGAGTTCTGAGCGATGACAACTGGCTTACAAGTGAACTTTTGGAACAAAATCAATTTGCAATTTGGAGACTGTATGAATCACTACTATAGATTTCCACTACAAAAAAAAACTTTGGTGAAGTTAGGAAATATCTCCCATGCTCTTCTGGAGTTGATTTTCCACAACATTTCAGCTTTGACGCTGGATGAGATCTGGGATGTACTTGAGTTTTTAGTTAACCAAACCACCACCATTTCTAAGGACAATGGCTGATTTCCCTTTTGGCACATGATGTGTGTGTATGTATGTGTGCATGCGTGTGTGTGTGTGTGTGTGTGTGTGTGTTTGAGGAGTGAGGGAAGGGGACTGACATGGATTTTACTTAAAATCTGATATTTTATGAAATTATTATACATCATGAAAAGTATTTTGAATTCTTAGAAAAAGAAACATGCAATATTGACATACATTTTCATTTTTAACCTTTATTTTCCTCCTTGTATCATTCTGACATTAACTGTTTCAAGTGAAAAAGGAAAGGGCAGTGTATCCCTTAAGCAGTTCTAACAAAGGCAATGGGATAACTAGTACTCTCTGAAATTAAAAAATAAAATGAAATGAAATGAAAAGACTTTCTTCTTAACTGACCTTCCTAAAGCACGGAAGTCTTGGACACATATTAATCCTTGGGTCCCGAGTGCAGCATGTTATAGTAACTTTTTGAGGCTATGAGGGAGTATGAAGAGATCATGGGATATTGTTGCCATAGGAGTTTGGGGTTATGTAATAAGAACTTTACTTGACAACCTGTGAATGGAGGACACCTCAGTTGGAGGCCCAGAACCCTGAATTTTCACTGGCTCATCTCACACGGTTTCAATATATGGTTGTTATGATAAAAATAACCACAATCCAAGGAATCATAATTATGAAGACATGTTCCTCTAAGAAATTCTGTCACACATCTTCCTTCTCTGATGAATTAAGCTGTACTCACTGTCAAGAAGGTAATGTTTTCCCATTCAATGAAATGTCATGTGCTATTCACTTTGTGTTTTATTATGAGATGCACAGATACCTTTTCTAAAGACAAATTTAAAACATCACATTTTTAAACAAAAACAAAATGAATTGCATACAGGTAGGCTCCAGAAAAAATTCACACAGTTTTTCAGAAACTATTCCAAGGATCATGGCAGTTAACACGTTTAGTGATTGTCCTTTTCCCCACGATGGTGATATTTTGTGTCTGATGGACTTTCCAAACTTAGTACCAGACGATAGACATTAACATTATCACACTCTGACAACATTATGTATTCGTGTAAAAAGAAAAATTAAAAACAAAAAAAAGGGGTTAAGGGGGTTGAGAGGTACAAATTTCCAGTTATAAAATAAACCAGTCCTGGAGATGTAATATAGAGCATGGTGACTATAGTTAATACCATACTGCTTATTTGAAAGTTGCTAAGAGAATAGATCTTAAAAGTCATCATCACAAGAAAAAAAACTTTTTGTAACTAAAATATCAGGTCATTTCAACAATAAATCTGTTGCCCTGGCTTGAGAGGAAATAAAAATCAGTGTGAGACACTTCTTCCCCTCTGCAAGGGATCAAAACAGCCCCGAAGGGATCCTTGTCTTAGTCAATAGATCCTTGAAATCAAACCCAGGGTAGTCGTGCATTAAAAACATGATCTTTGGAGGATGATGATGATGATACAGTGATGACAACGGAAATAGCTGGCATTTATTGTTCATTTCTACAAGTGAAGCATCACACAAAGCGCATGATCTAAATTAGCTCATTTAAACCTTACAGTGACTCTGGGATAGTATTATCAACCCCATTTCACATATGGAAAATAAGCTTATGATGACTGAATAACTTGCCCAAAGTTACCCAGCTAAGAACTAGCAAGGCCTCAACCCAAATTCAGATGGGTGTGTGTGCTGAACCTCTTCGTTTGCCCCTCCAGATCTACCTTCCACCTTAATCTCCGCACCAATTTGATAAATTGTGCCAATTTTATACCCAGGTGGTTGACCTCTGTGAATTGCATCAATGGGCTTCCTTGCCTTCTGGATGGCAGTTGTTTAGCCCATAGGAGCCGAGGCAGGAGGTCAGAGGGAGGAAGGAGACTAAGGCTGGGCTGCTTATTCCCTGGGCTTCCTGCCTGTGGAGTCACCTCAAGTTTCTATGTCCCTCAAGTGATATCACTGCTCTTCTCAAGATGTGGCTCTCTAGATGGTTCTCTCCTGCAAGATTCCAGGAACCAAATGCCCCCACTCCTTCATCCCTTCAAGCCAGAGCTGGTAACAGCTATATTGCTACTAGCTCTGGGTACACACTATCCAATGTGATTTCTATCCTTGTAAATTGTCCCTGAATTATATCCTCCATAGATTAACCTAATTTGAATGTATAGTTTTATTCCTATTGGGACCCTATTACAGTCCGACTCCAGAAATCATGTTCTCAACCACCATGTTAAACTACCTCCTAAATTATTGGAGAATCTCAGGTTTTCACTCTCCAGGATAAATGTAAATGGGCTCCAGTGTTACCTTAGAATAGTTCTGACCTCTGTGGGGCCTCCTGGAATCCAAGTCTGTTAAATAGTTTTCTTACACCTTCCCTTTACTACTTTATTCCCTTCTATGTCATATTACATGTTATATTATGGTATGGAATTATCAGTTTAAATACTTCTGAAATTAATCATTTCCAATGAAATTTGATCTCTCAAAAAATTACATGCTTTTTCTTTCTAGGTCTCAACTGTCTAGGCTTTAGTCTTTCTTTTATGAGAATCTAAGCAGTAAAGACTACTATGAATATTTCTGCTCAAGTTCTTTAGAATGTTGAAAGGCAAAAATGGTGAGAAGAAAAAATACCTAGGAATAGGGCTTATTTCTGTAGCCCTATTCCTAGAGTACCATTTCCCAACCAATACTGTGGAATGCTCTGACACGTCATAATGATGGTCCTGGGGTTTCATGAGACCCAAGAGCCAATTTTTGACTAGGCATATTAGTGTGCAGGTAATTATTGATATAGTCTCCAAGACAGAGAGTAGAAAAGAGACTGTACGTATGCCTCTGTGTGTGTGTGTGTGTGTGTGTGTGTGTGTGTGTGTCTTACATACACAAGCAGTCCCAAAAGAGGCCCTGGTCCCTGTGTCAACGCAGGAAGTACTGTCACTACGCTCAGGGGACTGTAATGTGACTCTAACATTGCTGCTTGGAATGCAATTCCCCTTGAAACTGATCCTACAGAATCACAATGTTACAGCTAGAAGAGACCTCAGAGATAAAAAAGGAAGCGGTCCAACCTCTTCATTTTTCAGATGAGTGAATACATCAGGGCAAGAAGTGACCTCCGTGGATTTCCAGTCTAAAAGTCTGATACCATTAATCAAACTCTCGGAGTCCTGGGGGGCTTTCTGTTGTTCCTCCATGTACTGTCCCCTGTGTCCATTTAGTTCTCAAAACCACCAAGAGATTGACAGATGACACAACATCTCAAAGTGTTTACTTATTAAGCCTAATACATTATAAGCAGTTTTACATATTATTATATATTTTACAAGATTTTTAATGACTGTATAGCCTTTTGGCTTTTGGATGTACCATAATTTAATTCATCAATCCCCTGTGTTTTATTCACCTCCACTTCACCCCACTGGTGAGGGAGGGATTCCTGCCCTAGGGTGACAGGGGTGGCCAGATGCATGACACCTGACACTGGACAGATGAGACCGACAGCAGTTTATTGCTCCCATATACTCACGTCCCAGGGAAGACACTGCACAACACATGGAGCCGCCTGGGGGCTACCCTCGGGAACAGAGTGAATAAGCAGGGTCTGTGAGAGGCAGGCTCCGTTGAAACAAGAGGGTGAGGTGACCCCTAGTTCCTGCAGGAGGGTGCCATTGGCTTGTCTGAATAATTCTGCAGACTGGCAGGGAACTGAAGCCCACTACTCAGGGATAAGCAGCACTGTGCCTGGCCCCCCCAATAAGGAGAGGTTTGGGCCAGTGTATCTTATCCGAGGGAGCAGAATTGGGCAGGGTGGGTGGGATTTGCAGTTAAGCCATTCAAGCCTCTCCACACACCCAGTTTCAGATGTCAAGGCAGCATATAATCTTTTTATTTATTTTTTTAACTTTTTATTTTATATTGGAGTATAAGTTGATTAACAATGTTGTGTTAGTTTCAGGTGTACAGCAAAGTGATTCAGTTATACATATACATGTATCTATTCTTTTTCAAATTCTTTTCCTATTTAGGTTGTTACATAATATTGAGAAGAGTCCCCTGTGGTATACAGTAGGCCCTTGTTGGTTATCTATTTTAAATATAGCAGAAGGCAGCACATAATCTTGAAACTTAACTCTAGGTCTTACACCACACCCTGTTGTTTCAATTCCCAATATTTCGTTCTCATAAGCATAGCTACATTGGGCACCTTTGAACATCTATCATTTTACCTATCTCTGATCGTATCCTTAGGATAAATTCCTCAATGCTGAAATTCAATGGGAAAAAACAATAAAACAAGCACTATTCTATACGTATGTATGGTGGGGGGGGGGTACTCCATCCCCTATCTGTCAAATAATATTCATATTCTATGCAGAATGTTGTTTTGCTTTTATCTATTTTAACTGGATGCTTTATTATTATAAAACCTATAAGTTCTTATAAATACATTCAAGCAATACAAAATGGTATATAATGAAAAATAAAACCCTCCCTCCCCTACTCCCAAGCCCCACTAGGAGGACTTTCCCCCAAAAAAACTGTAAAATGTTTATGAATATACAAGCATACCATAGTATACCTTTTAAAATTTTTTGAATCCAATAAATGGGAGGATAATATACCTTCCACTGAAACTGCAGAGTACTTCATTAGATGGATGCTGCATTGGTTTGCCAGGGCTGCCCAATAAAATACAAGAGACTGGGTGGCTTAAAACAACAGAAATTTACTTTCTCACAGTTCTGGCGGCTAGAAGTCCAAGATCAAGGTGCCAATAGGTTTGTTTTCTCCTGAGGCTTCTCTCCTTGCCTTTCAGACAGCTACCTTCTCATTGTGTCTTCACATGGCCTTTCCTCTCTGTGTGTGCCCCCTGGTCTCTTTCTCTTCTTATAAGGACACCAGTCATATTGAATTAAGGCCCCACCCTTATGACCTCATTTCAACTTAATCACCTCTTTAAAGGCCCTATTTCCAAATATAGTCACATTCTAAGATATTGGGGGTTAGGACTTCAACATATGAATTTGGGGGGAACACAATTCAGTCCATAACAAATGCACTATAAATTCTGTTGTTTTCAGCTTTTTACCATTATAACAGTGCTGCAATGAATATCGTTGTACATGTATCTTTGAACATGTATGAGTATATCTGTAGAATAAACTCCTAGAAGCAGAACTGCTGAGTCAAAGGAATATATTTTCGTACCTATTGCCAAACTGCCCTCCAAAAAGGTTTGTCAAATTTAAACTTCCACCGACAGTGTATGTGAGTCGTCATTTCCCCTCATACCCAACACATGGCATATTATCAAACTTTGCCAATCTGTAAGTAAAAAGTGATATCTTAGTTTGGTCTGCTTCTTTTAATTATCAGTGAGGTTTTATACAGTATGCATTTTTCATAAGATGACTACCATCCTTTTTTCATACATATTATTATATTTACAGTGATTAAATGCTTATATTAAATATATTATGTTTAAAAATCAAAATTGCTAAAATGTCTTTATTCGAATCTATAGTCAGGTAATTAGAACATTGGTTCCACTATATCTAATTTAAAGAAGTATGGCCACACAAGCTTTGTACTGAATCTGTACTAAATAAGTACTTGCTGAACAAAACTGATCACTGGTGGCCTTTGCTGTCAGCAAAGGTAATAAAACCATCCCCTTTAAAAAAATTTAAAAAGCGCCTAATTATCAGTGCATTGCTGAGTGGTTGTGTATCTCTTCAATAACTTTGAATTAATTTGAACACATTTTCCTCTACCAATTCTTTTCCAGTTGACATGTAGGCATGACTGAGCCTGGTGTTTTCAAACTGGGTTGAAAGAAAAAAGGTTGTTTTTAATTTTAAAGTTACCTGAAAAGTTTGGTAAATAAATCAAATCTAATTTTTAACCTAGTACCAGTACAGACTTAACTTTTCTTGTATCCTGCTATGCTTTTGGAGCCTCTGGAAGACACGGCACCAGGGCAGCCTCAAGACAGGAGTTCCTTTTACAATGAGCAGGCAGCGTAAGCAAGGCCAGGTACAAGTGAATAGGCAAGATGCTGAGAAAAGATGAGTATGCTTGCTATGGAACATAAAATTTTAAAAAGAAAAATCACCTGCAGGGTTTTGGTATGAGTGTATTTACGGGGAGGGGGCTCCACAGTGAGGGAGGAAATCATTTTCATACTGAATAGAACTATCCAGGTTTCCCAAGTGCCTCCTAATAGCTAATAGCAGCAGGAATATTTACGAACAGATACACTACTCAATTCTGTTTGCCACATGTAAATCTAAAAGTGCACATTAAGTTTGCCGTGTTTCAGGATTTCATCATGTTTTTGGCAAGAGTATGTACACATAAGGAGACCTTTTGTTTAACCACATAACTCTGATCTTGTTTATGAGCTCTAAAATTAAATTATCTCACATAAATACTCAGAAGGTAATTGTCATATTAGTCTCAATGGTCCACAGTACCACCACAAAAGATCCAGTCACAATTCATTCTGTGACATGGGCGGCCTGTCGGCTTGGTATAATATGCTGCTTCGTGGGAGTTTCATGACCTACAGACTCTCACGCATTTGGAAAGGGGAAGAGTGGCTGGAAGCACTTTTGCTGGATCTGTGGCAAAAGCATTTACTATTGAATAAAGGAAATACACTAATGTAAAAGAATGAAGACCATAGTTCAGAGCCTGCAAACTTTCACTGTGAAGGGCCAAATAGTAAATATTTTAGATTTTGCAGGCCATTAGGTCTCTGTGACAACTACTAAACTCTGCTGTTGTATCACGAAAACAGCCATAGACAATACATAAATGAGTAGGTGTAGCAGTGTTCCAATAAAGTTTTATTTACAAAAAAAGAGAGAGGCAAGCCAGATTTGGCCTATGGGTGATAATTTACCACCTCCTGCTCTAGACTATATTGATCTTCCCCTTCTCTGGTAGTTTCCTTTCTAAACATGCACAGTTACTATGTCCCAGGCCCTATTCGGCTTTTTAAAAATTAATTTATTCAATCCTCGAAACAACTCTGCTGTTATCATCTTCCCATTTTACAGATGAGAAAACTAAGGCACAGAGAGGATGAATAACTTTCCCAGAGTTGTACAACCAGTAAATGGCAGAACTAGAACTTGAAACCAGATAATCTGACCACAGAGACCACAGCTTGCCACCCACTCTTGTGAGCTTTTAACTGTGCTAAGAGCTCTCAAAAATTCATCCGCCCTTTCAGGGACTCCTGAAGCTCTCCAAGTCTGGCTGGTACCCAGAGCAGATTATTTTTGCCACTAATCATCCAAGTGGATCCCAGGTTCATTATAGTTCTACGTGAGACTTCTAACAAGGGAAACACAGGGAGACGCTGAGGGTCCCAAATCTATCCTGGCATTTGGATGTTCTCAGACACCTTATTAAGGTTTCTAGATCTTTATCCAGCATCTTTTCCCAATTTGCTATAAGCCTAGAAGTTACTGTGTCCCCTAAGGGATAACTTGGGACAATACTGTACTACCAAAATATGCTGTTTAAAAAACGAGAAAATACTAGAAAATTATCATATTTCATGTAAAATTAATGACTATAGACATAAAAATTTAGCCCAAAGTCCTCTTATAACACAAAATTATGGGTCATCTGGATGAAAAGTGATGATGTTTGTCACTCACTATAAGCAACGGGATACTACTATGAGGTTTGGAATTTATCCCTTTAAATCTGAATAAAGTAGACAAATCCTGGCTATTGGTGTTACAATAGTACCAAGGACGGGAGGTCAATTTTAACTTGCTGCTTGCTGAACAGTCTTCATGATTTGATTGTCCCTCACCATCCCATCATAGTATCTAGATATCCTTTCAATCAAAACGTATCACTTCTGATAGGTTTAAAAACTCATAACTAAAGAAGAAAGTAAACTGAACATCCCTTTCGGAACATGGAAACTTCCCGTGATTGCCAAAAAGAACTTGAAATGCCTTAAGATTGAGATTATACATTCAGTCAAATCAGCAAATATAAATTAATAGTTTTGTGTAAGGATTTAGAACGTAAGTAGAATGAGAAAAGAGGTTTTCTCTGAAACAGCCTCTGGGAAAGGGAAGTGGGTGTTTTCACGTCCCATTCATAAAAGCCAAGGACAAGTCCATAAACTTCTCTACGGCCTTTACTGCAGAGAAAAAAAAAAAAAATCCCGTTTCTATTTGTTAAAAGTCTTCAGATTTCATACTCTGGGAGAACAGAGAATGTTTAGCTCTGAAACGGCACAAAAATCTTATGCAGGATATATTTTGTAAGTTTTAAAAAAAGATATTTTATCACATAAATGTGCCTTGTCATTCATTAGAAAACACCACTGTAGTATTGTGATCAGGTTCCCTAATGAGTTCTGAAGTTTTCATTGAACAGGAAAGATATGAAAGGGCAGGGGAGAAAAAAACACGTGAAGCCTACTATGTACCAAGCTCCATGCTAGGAAATTTAATATAAATTATTACATTAAGGAAATAGCTAATTTAAAATGTTAGTTTCCATCTTCAAGTTTTGAAGATTGCTGATTGTCATTAAAAATATTTTCTCTCATTTCAATTTCTGTTGGGAAATTTTTAATTTTATTGTGAAAGTGCTTTTCTTTTATATTGTACTAACACCTTCTTTTAAAAGCAGGCTGAGGAAGGCTGACCTGGGAAGGAGTCTCTCTCCTGCTTGAGGTGAAGGATTGTGCCTGCCCATCTTCTGACGGTTGTTAAGGACAACGGGACCTCTGGAGCATTTTTAGTTATCAAGGCCTTCCTTTCCATCTCCCACCCCCACCCCCAATTACAAACTAATATATTTTTCAATATGAGGACTTGTGTGTGTTCGCGACTATAATAAATGAGGCATGGCTTTGCAAGCAGCTGGAATATCCCCTCAAGAAGTCATTTACGTAATTAAACACTGAAGCTCTGAACATGGTACCTATGGTGTGTGACCCACTCTTGCATCTGAGGTAACTTCAAAGCAGCATCACGTTCTTCCAGCAACTGCTCATTCAGATCACTCCTAAATCCTCACGCCTCCACGCAGCCTTCCCACGGTAACCTGGATATTTGCTTCATCTACAACAAACTCTCTGCCTTCTCTCACACTTCCTGCCTCAATTTTGCTGAAAAGTCACTTTCCTTGACTTAAACGAATTTACTCTTTTTGTTATGTTTCCTGTGTCCTGGACATGGGCTAGATTCACTTAGCTGCTTTAAGTTTTGAAATAAAGGCTATGGGACTCTGACCATAATCATTTACTGAATCCCTATGAACCCTTATCATACTGTTTGCTCTATTTGGATAATTTATATTTTTCTTTGCTCAGATAATTCAGTTTCCCTCATATAATCCCCAAAACAACCCACTGAAGTATATATTACTATCCCCATTTTACAGATGTGGAAGTTGAGCCTCAGAAGTTAAGTTAGAAATGGCTAGGACAGTGATAATGATTCAAACCCACTCACTGACTTCCAAAACTTACTGCTTTTAAACATTAGGCAATATTGCCCATAAACTTCTCTTTATCTGGAGTGGTTAACATAAAACCATACATAATTACATCCTCAGAAAGTATCTTCAACTATATCTTTATAACTTTTTTAAAATCACTTTTGTAAGGCTAAATTTAGATGAGCTAATTCTTAACTATTTTCATTACGAGTACCATAGAGAATTTGACAATGCTGTTGGACCCTCTGCCCAGAAAAAAAAACACATATCACACATACAACAGTCTAGATGGCTGCCAACTTTAGAGATGTCTCCACTGACAGATTAGAACCCTTCTCAGTCACAGGTTAATGTTGCCAGGTCATCTCTCTGCAGATATTACCAGCAAGCCCTCCCATTCTTTCATTTTATTTTCTACCGAGTGTGAAATGTACCGTTTCCATTACTACATTCTGGCCATGACATAGGGAAATGACTCACAATGGACTTTCCACACTGTTGAACCCCCACATCTTCAACAATGATGCTAAGTTTGGTGTGACCTTTCTACCCCGTCAGCCTCACAGATGTGGTGTTGTTTTGCTACTTGCCAGTACATTTTCCCTCCTGCTGAAATAGTCTTGACTTGTATATCAGAACACATAATAATAAGGCACAATCCATTTTCCTAGCACAGAATCATTCAGAGAAAGGGGTTTGACCACAAGGCATAGGAAAAAGACTAAGGAGAAGCTAGTTATAAGAGGCAGTCTAGAATTCCACGGAGGTTAAGACCCCAAGCTTTGGAGTAAGGTGGCTAAGTAAGACAGCTATAGGCTCAAGTCTGTGTTCTGTCACTCACTTCCTGTATGACCTTGAACAATTTATTTAACCTCTCTGACTTCCTTAATCTATGAAATTGGAATAATACTACACATCCCTCGTGGTCCAAGCTAATGTTAAGATTAGATGTTGAGATCAGATGAGAAACATACAAGAGTTTGGCACATAGGAAGCACTGGGTAATGGGTGGTATTATTATGTTATTCTTAGTACTTTTCAATGGACTGGTTATCTGGCATGATTATGAAAAACTATATTCTAGTCAGTAGGTAGTTTTCATATATATATTTATCATTGTTAAAAGTAATATGTAGTATTAAACCATGGACTTTTTGCCTGTACCCAAAAGGAAACCCAATCAATTGGATTACTGATTTTTAAGGAATTAGAACATAATAAAAATGCTTAAAGAGGAAATCATATGAATTCCCTATTTTTAATCATTTGGGAGGATCCTCTGGGCTCAGGGTTACACTAATAAACATTAATCATCGTTATTATATAATAGATATGCAGAAATACTGAATAAGAGAGGTTTCCAGATGTTAAAATATCAATTATTCCTTTACTATAGCACAATATTCTGTGACACATCCTTTTATTTAGAAGTCATCAAGGGGAGTTCCCTGGCAGTCCAGTGGTTCAGACTCCGAGATTCCACTGCAGGGGGCATGGGTTTGAGCCCTGGTTGGGGAAATAAGGTCCCGCATGCCGCGTGGAGCAGTTAAAAAAAAAAAAAAGAAGTCATCAAGAAGATTTATTTTTAAGAGATATTGAGAATGTAGTATGTATTTATTGAATTGAAGTCCAAACTGAAAATCATACATGCCAGAGTTTTATATATTCTCTTATTATGTCTCACAACTTCCTAGCATGACAAGATTATATGCCTACTTTATATTTGAAGCAATTGTGTGTTAGAAAGCTTAATTTGCCAATGTACACATCTAGTAACTTGTGTGAAAGTAACTAGTAATTAGTACGTTAGCATTCCAACCTTGGCCTAACTTCAAACCCATGTTGTTTTTAACATACTCTGCTGCCTGCCAAATTTTACAAGGGAAAAGACATAATTTTCAAACCAGTCAGGAACTCTGCTTATAAAATGTCTTACTCTCTCCATTATCAATCTGATAACCTCCTAGAAGAAAAAATGGCAAAGTTTACAGAATAAATATACAGAATATGCTGTCTCTTGAATAGAGAGATTTTAAATTAAAAAAATAGAAGGTAAAAAATGCAATAGAATTCTGATCTGAGACAACAATTAAATTCAAAAATACAACACCCTTTTCCCAGCTTATTATGTGGGTTCAAATGAATGAGCTGCCATCCCAAACTAATTAGAACACCGGTTGTAAGCATAACTTGGCAATCTGATTACTTACTAATTTGAACGAAGCATCAGCAAAGGGCACATGAAAACTGTATGCATAAATCAAGAGAATTTCTCCAATTTTAATGAATCATATCTTTTAGGAGATAAGCTACAGTTAAAGGTTAGTTTATGTGCCAATTAAGGAAGCTATAATCATAAACAATTTGCCTGTGCCTGGAATAAAATTTAATCAATCTAGGATCATTTCCTTTTCATCTGTGCAAAAAAAAAAAGAGTAATTTATTTATGTAATTATTACCAAGAATTTGGAAAAAAAAAAAAGTACTGGAATGCAAGAACTAGGGTAGAAATTTAGCACCAACTGGAAATCTAACATGGACTAATAAGTCAGGCACTTCCATAGGTGCTGCTAATAAGAAATAAGTACCAGCTTAGCCCTTGAAATGTCACCTATATAGCCAGGCAGGCCAATGATAGATATTTATGAGTTTGCTAAGTCTTGCAGAACACAGAGAATGAAGAAACTCAGAAGATTTAATTGATTTTATCACCACAATACCCCAGGCTTTTCAAAATAGTACCAGATCCTTTTGTTGTAGAAGTTATCTGCCTTAATTTTTCTATTAGGACCAAATAGTTATCAAGAGTCAGAAGGGTAGGTATGAAAGGAAGTACAATATCTAAAGGTAAAATGATGCAAGCTAAGGCTCAATTAGAAAAGCCAAAAAAAGCATCCAGGTGCCTTATTTCATTCATAAGAAATGTGCCAGAAATCATTAACAGAAATGAACCATTTGGGAAATCTTAGCCAAAGCCAGAGATTTCTCTAGAATTCAGCCTTCTCTCTTGAGTGTAGCTATATCGTGCAACCCAATAATGAGGTTCAGAAACCATATTTTTCATCATTTTATAATGTACAGACATACTCAATGTTTAAATGACTGCATTAATAGAAGCCAAATCATAACACTCTTGCCTCTGAACACAACAGGGACAATGAAGACTTGTGATATGAACAAGTCTGCTGAAATTTAAGTAGTGCCAGAATTCAACAGCATAAGAAGAGGTGATTAAAGCTTATGAAACCTCCCTCTCATGGCTGCTTAGGCATTCATTTTTCCTTAATCTTCCTTTTTAAGTTACAAAAGCACTAAAGAATGTTTAGAAAATGAAGAAAAATCACCACGCACATCCCTGCCACCTTAAAACTATTATCATTTGCATTATCCCTGTCTAGTCTTGTTTTTTGATGTATATAAAATCCTTTCTTTTACACCAAAAGGAATATATTGTATGCACCTTGATTTTCTTTTTTCACCTAAAATATTTCTTGGAGATGCATTCATATTGGTATTTAAAGCTGCCTCACTCTTCTTAATGGCTGCATGTTATTTCAGTGTATGATGTAGCATAATTTATTTACCCAGTCCCTATAAAATACCAAATCACTTGTTTGTAATTTTTTGTTATTACAAACAACGCCACAACAAACATTCTGGCACTCATATCTTTATGCAAATATGAGAGTATATTGGTGGGATAAATTCCTCGAAGTGGAACTTCTTTAGTTGATGTTTTATGTATTATAGTTAAAGTCATAGTGTCCATTCAATTTTACAGTCTGGAGATTTCACATTGGATTTTATACACAATAAACATTTTCCATGTTGCTATATAGCCTCCAAGATTAAAGTTTTTGGTGGTTCATGGCTTCTTATTAAGGGGATACACTCAACCTTCCCTCTATTGTTAGGCAGTTCAACATTTCTAATAACTTGCTTCAATAAATAATGTAATGCTGTTTTTCACGCACTGTATGAGGACCCTGAGCCCCCACTCTGGTCCTCCTCTCCACTCCTCTTAGCACAAAGCATCCCCACTCTAGAATATTCTCCAGGTCCCCATGACCCTGGAATTCCTTGCCTAAATGGCATGATATATGCTACAACATGGATGGACCTTGAAAACACTATGCTTAGTGAAATAAACATTCAACTGTTTGGGAATCATAAACAATTTCCCAAACTGGTTATCATCTTCAGAAAGTTCAACTTTTAATGTAGTTCAGATCTGACTTTAAGCGTCCGGGTTTTCCATCTTGCCTACAAAGCTCCCCTCCTTCACTCCAATATTCCACCCCACCACATTACAGAAATATTCCCCTATAGCTTTATTTGCTACATTTAAATACTGAGTTCATCTGGTATTCGTATAAACGTAGCAAAAGGATGCATACCAAACTGTTAGCACCAGTTATCTAAACTTTGCCTTTATACAAGATAACTAGATCCTTTGTGATATATATGTATTACTTAATAAACTTAATAAACAACAAAGAATACTGTCTAGCTCTAAAAAACAGTAAATGTAAACATTACCATTTTCACTGCCAAGCTGAGAAAAGGAATAAAATAAAACAATTCATTTGGGAGTATTCAAAGGTACTCAGCAAAAGTAAAATATCAACCCAGATTCTAAATAACCAGTTTTTGTAAACTTTAGAGTAACAACAATTTTTTAAAATTTTCCCTCAAATGGTTTAACCAAATGGAAGAATAAATAAACCCATATTCCATTCAGGATAAAATGAAACTGTGGTTCACCTAAAGATCAAGCTTCGGCTAATTAGTAAAAGGGGCCAGACCAGAAGATGACAACCAGCCCAAGGAAAGAAAGAAGCACATGATTAAGAGAGCAGATGGTCACTTGCAATTTATTGTTTGATTTGGATTGATGGCCCAGTGAGGGAAGGCCTTTAGCTTAAGCTCTTCCCTTGAGAGCCCTGAATGGCTAGACTCCAGTGATTTGTTCAAGTTGGAGCCCTTCTCCTCCCAGAAGTGCTTCCATAATTCATAAAAAGTCTAATGTGTATATCAAACAAGCACAGACCAGGGGTCCATACTCCTTCAAGATGGCATGCTAACTAACTCCTTCTGGCCTCAGGCAGGCAGAGTGGAAGAGGAAAAGCACCTTTTTATCTTCCAAAGATCCTGTTTAAAAAGCAAAAAACATTGACAGGAACCTTACCTTACTTAAATCATTTTGTATATATACCTTAAGCTAATGGTAGCAAAGATCTGCCGACAGCCCTGTGAAAGTACAATCAGGCCGCAGGATAGGTAGAAATGGGTGAACTCAGGAAAGAGAAACAGCGTACTGATTTAAGAAGGAGCCAAAAGCATGCTTCCATGTATTTCTCAACTTTGTTTAGAATGCGCACATCCTGTACCACGCATGATCAGCTCTAAAAGGCCTTCCCTAATGTGAACTGTCCAACCAATTAAAAAGTATCTGTTTATTAAGCTGCAAGTGGCTATTGCATAAACAGAAAGCGATCCCAAACAAAACCACAGATAGTTCTGACAAGATATTAGTAGAACATATACATCTTTAAGTATTTTCTTTTTCATGTAAACATCTATTTTAAAAAAGGTAAAGAAACAGATTTGGATGGGGGAGGGGGGATTATGGCTAAGTCCAGCTTTGAGTTTTTCAGCTCAAAAAATATTTAAATAAATAAAAACTGGTAGTTCTTAAAGTCAGTCTGAGGTTACTGCCATTATCTCTTGGGTTTTGTTCTTATGTTATCTTTTTCTAACTAAAGAGAGAGAGAGAGAGAGAGAAATAAATCTGTATTAATCCCTTTATAAGCCAGCTTTCCAATTACTTTTTCTCCCAGATTCAGTATCCTTTTCATTACCAGAAAGTTACCTTGCATTAAAGTGAAGATTTACAAATTAAAACTCAAATCTTTTTTTTCCTAAATAACTCCACAAACATGTTAAACAGGAAAAGGAAGTTGGAGTTAGGAATTGGGAGGCTATAAGAATTTTTCCTTTCTAAAGGATTGGATGTGACTGCCAACAATTCCATGGTTTTAGATGCTTTCAAAAGGAAGAATGTGATAATAGCTCCTGGGTGGAATAATTTTGGCTGGACTTGATTAAATCTAAGCTTAAAACTTATAGAGAACAGCTTGGACTGCATTTATTTTTTTTAAGAAACAGCTATGCATTTCATCTTACTGTGGCCTTGCCAAATTCAGGGCCTTTTGGGAGTCTGGCACCAGATTAGACACTAACAAAGCGAGCTAAATGCCCTAGGTGATATGAGTTACTTAACTCCAATCAACACTAATGAGTGTGTGTCTCACTAAAACCCTGCACGCGTAATTTTGGAAAGGAGTCCTTTCCTTTCTCAAAGAGCTATTCCATTAAGCTCCCAGAAAGTAATCAATCTAAAACAGACTGAGTGACAAACACTGGACATATTCAGCTCGCTTTGTTATTTGTACTCTAATGTCTTTTTCTGTTGGTAAATAAATTATTTTACACTTCTTAGAAATGCATCTAGAGTTTGCATCCAATATCTTAAGCTTTGTTCTTGACATCATTTTCTGGTGGCTTCAGGACATAGGATTTTTTAAAATTTTTATTGGAGTATAGTTGCTTTACAATATTGTATTCGTTTCTACTGTACAGCAAAGTGAATCAGCTATACTCATACATATATCCCCTCTTTTTTGGATTTCCTTCCCATTTAGGTCACCACAGAGCACTGAGTAGAGTTCCCTGAGCTATACAGTAGGTTCTCATTAGTTATCTGTTTTATACATAGTATCAATAGTGTATATATGTCAATCCCAATCTCCCAATTCATCCCACCACCACCACCCCTCCCGCTTTCCCCCCTTGGTATCCATACGTTTGTTCACTATGTCTGTGTCTCTATTTCTGCTCTGTAAATAAGATTGTCTAAACCAATTTTTTCAGATTCCACATATATGTGTTAATATACGATATTTGTTTTTCTCTTTCTGACTTACTTCACTCTGTATGACAGTCTCTAGATCCATCCATGTCTCTACAAATGACCCAATTTCATTCCTTTTTATGGCTGAGTAATATTCCATTATATATACAGGACATATGATTTTAGTACCACTGACAATAATTCTAGAATATTTGAAAAAATCAACTACATGTTGGATAACTCCTGGAGTCTCCATTTTACAAATATGAATACAAACAACACTAAATATTAAAAACTGCCCAATGGGTTTCTGGTTCCAAGACAAGATGGCATAAATGTACCTCTCCCTAATCTTCCTGCTAAGCACTGCTAAAATCCTGGGACATTATATATAAAACACACATAAGAAGACTCTGAATATTTTTGCAGCAGTGAAAGAAAAAAACTCCATATCCATGAAAATATCCTTCAAGAATGAAGGGAAAATCAGACATTCTCAGATGAAAGAAAAGTAAGAGAATTTGTTGCCAGCAGGCTGCCCTAAAGAATGGCTAAAAGAAGTTCTTAAATCAGAAAGGAATGATAAAAGAAGGAAACTTGGAACATCAGGAAGGAAGAAAGAACAAAAAGAGTAAAAATTTAGGTAAATACAATAGACATTCCTTCACCTCTTGAGTTTTCTAAATTGTGTTTAATGGTTGAAGCAAAAAAATTATAGCATTATTTGATGTGGTTCTAAATGTAAGTAGAGGAAATATCAATATTTAAGACAAATTACATTATAAATGGTGGAGGTAAGGTTTGTATACTTTATTTGAAATGGCAAAGGCCAACACCAGTAGACTGTGATAAGTTGTGTATACGTAATACAATGCCTAGAGCAACCACTCAGAAAGCTATACAAAGACATACACTCAAAACACTATAGATGAATTAAGACGGAATTCCAAAGAATGTTTTAGCAACCCACAGGAAAGCAAAATGGAGAAACAGAGTGAACAAACAGAAAATGAGAAATAAAATGGAATACTTAAGCTATAAGATATCAATAATTACATTAAATGAAAATAGTCTAAGTTCCCCACTTGGCAGAGTGGATAAAAACCATGACCCAGATATATGCTGTCTACAGCAAACTGCATACAACAACTTGGATGGCACTCAAGGTCATGATGCTGGGTGAAAAAAGTCCTCAGAAGGTCACATACTATATTTTTCCACTTATATAACATTCTCAAAATGACAAAATTAAAAATTTGGAGAACAGATTAGCAGTTACCAGAGTTAGGGTTGGGGTGGGCATGACTATAAAGGGATAGCATGAGGGAAATCTTTGCAGTAAAGGTATAGTTCTGTATCTTAATTGCAGTGGCGGTTACACAAATCTACACATGTTATAGAATGGCATAGAACTATACACACATATTGCACCAATAACAGTTTTCTAGTATTAATATTGTATAATGGTTACATAAGATGTAATCCTTTTATAGGCATACTTCAGAGATATTGCAGGTTCAGTTCCAGATCACCACAATAAAGCAAATATTGCAACAAAGAGAGTCATGAATTGTTTAGTTTCCCAGAGCATATAAAAGTTATGTTTGGGGGGGAAAGATAAATTGGGAGATTGGGATTGGCATATACACACTACTATAAATAAAATAGATAACTAATAAGAACCTACTGTATAGCACAGGGAACTCTACTCAATACTCTGTAATGACTTATATGGGAACAGAATCTAAAAAAGAGTGGATATATGATTATGTATAACTGATTCACTTTGTTGTACAGCAGAAACTAACACAACATTGTAAATCAACTGTACTCCAATACAAAATTTTTTTAAAAGTTATGTTTACACCATACTGTTGTCTCTCAAGTGTGCAACAGCATTATTTTTTTAAAAGGTACACCTTAATTTAAAAATACTTTATTGTTTACAGAAACAGAAATATGGATCAATGGAACAGAAGAGAGAGCCCAGAAACAAACTCTCATACCTACAGTCAATTAATCTTCAACAAAGGAGGCAAGAATATACAATGAAGAAAAGACAGTCTCTTCAGTAAGTGGTGTTGAGAAAGCTGGACAGCCACATGTAAATCAATGAAGTTAGAACACACTCTCATACCATACACAAAAATAAACTCAAAATGGCTTAAAGACTTAAATATAAGACATGACACCATAAAACTCCTGAAGAGAACATAGGCAAAACATTCTCTGACATAAATCGTACCAATGTTTTTTTACATCAGTCTCCCAAGGCAATAGAAAGAAAAGCAAAAATAAACAAATGGGACCTAATCAAACTTACAAGCTTTTGCACAGCAAAGGAAACCATAAACAAAACAAAAAGACAATCTACAGACTGGGAGAAAATATTTGCAAGCGATGTTACTGACAAGGGCTTAATTTCCGAAATATACAAACAGCTCATACAACTCAATAACAAAAAAACAACCCAATCAAAAAAAAAAGGGCAGAGAACCTAAACAGACATTTCTCCAAAGAAGACAGATGGCCAAAAAGCACATGAAAAGATGCTCAACTATGCTAATTATTAGAGAAATGCAAATCAAAACTACAATGAGGTACCACCTCACACCAGTCAGAATGGCCATCATTAAAAAGTCTACAAATAACAAATGCTGGAGAGGGTGTGGAGAAAAGGGAACTCTCCTACCCTGTTGGTAGGAATGTAAATTGGTGCAGCCCCTATGGAGAGCAGTATGGAGGTTCCTTAAAAAACTAAGAATAGAGTCTCCATATGATCCAGCAATCCCACTCCTGGGCATATATCCAGAGAAAACTAAAATTTGAAAAGATACATTCACCCCAAAATTCACTGCATCACTGTTTACAATAGCCAAGACATGGAAGCAACCTAAATGGCCATCAACAGATAAATGGATAAAGAAGATGTGGTATATATGCACAATGGAATACTACTCATCCATAAAAAAGAATGGAATAATGCCATTTGCAGCAACATGGATGGACCTAGAAATTATCATACTAAGTGAAGTAAGTTTGACAGAGAAAGACAAATACCATATGATATCACTTATATGTGGAATCTAAAACATGACACAAATGAACTTATTTACAAAACAGAAACAGACTCACAGACACAGAAAACAAACTTATGGTTACCAAAGGGGAAAGGGGTTGGGATAGGGATAAATTAGGAGTTTGGGATTAGCAGATACAAACTACTATATATAAAATAGATAAACAACAAGGTCCTACTGTATAGCACAGGGAACTATATTCAACATCCTGTAATAAACTGTACTAGAAAAGAATATGAAAAAGAATATGTGTGTGTGTGTATATATATATATATATATATATATGTATGTATGACTAAATCACTTTTCTGTACACCAGAAACTAGCAAAACATTGTAAGTCAACTATAGTTCAATTTAAAAAATACTTTATTGCTTAAAAATGCTAACCATCATCTGAGCTTTCAACGAGTTGTAATTTTTTTGCCATAGTAACATCAAAGATCACTGATCACAGATCACCATAACAAATATAATAATAATGGAAAAGTTTGAAGTATTGCAAGAATTACCAAAATGTGACACAGAGACACCAAGTGAACAAATGCTGTTGGGAGAATGGCACTGATAGACTTGCTCAATGCAGCGCTGCCACAAACCTTCAGTTTGTAAAAAACATATCTGTAAAACATAATAAACTGAAGTATGCCTGTATCTAGTTTCCCCAGTGGTTATGTTACATCTTATGTAATCACTGGGGAAAACTGAGTAGAGGGTACACAGGACCTCTCTGTACTATTCTGCAGCTTCCTGTGAATCTGTAGTTAATCTCAAAAACAAAACAAAACAAAGAAAAAACTCTGCCTAAGTTCAAATCCAGGCTCCACCACCCCCTGTGTGAACTTGAGCTTATTTAACCAATCTGTGCCTTGGTTTTGTCATCCTTAAACAAAATGACGTTATCTACCATGTCATGGCAAGAAATAACTGAAATAATACATTATAAGAAAAGCAGTTCTATGAGTACTAAGTGATTATTCACATATTTCTGACTTTCCTTTGTTGTAGAGCTGGGCAAGATCAAGTCCTCTTTTCATCTTTGATTACTTACATGATCTACTTCATGTCCAAATCATACAGCTATTATCAGGGAACCTATATGACTAATAAAATGTTTTAAGCATCTCTCCAACACATCTAAGAAAACGTTGGCCTGCAGGATGAAAACAAGAGAACTAGACACTGAGCATATCAAGGATAGGCATGGGCAGTTCTACTCTCTGACTTTATTCACACCCTACCTTGAGAATCAAAATATGCTTCCCAAAGCACAGGATGTTTACTATCCATATAATTTATTGAACAAAAGCAAACAAAAATCATACTGCTTAATTAATCAAAAGCCAATTAGAAAACCTGACACATATATAGCCAGACAAACCCAGAGGAACAAAATAGGAAGCCAAGAAGTAAATCAAATACATTTGGGAGTTAAGTATATGAAAAGGGTGTTATCTGAAATTGGTCAGGGAAAGTTGGAATATTCAATAAACTGTGTTGTAACAATTGGACAGCCACCTGGAAGTAAAGGTTAGACCCACACTTTACATCAGGATAAATTCTAAATGGATCAAAGACTTAGGTGTGAAAATAAAGCAATGAAAGTACTAGAAGAAAATAGAAACATCTTTCTAACCTTGCGGTAAGGCAGGCTTTTCTTACCATGATACAAAACAAAGAAGCCATAGAAGAAACAATTAACAAAACTGACTATATAAAATCAAAAAGTTCTGCATGACAAAAACAAAACCAAAAAATCTCAAAAAAAAAAAAAAAAAAAAAAAAGAAGGAAAGAAAAGCAAAAAAGCAAAGAATAAATGAGGAAAGATATTCACAGAAAACAATAAGATCAATAATCCTCTTTAAAAACATATCTGGTTATTCCTGTAGCACTGTTTATAACAGCAAAAAATTGGAAACAACCTAAATGTCCATCAGCAATAACCTGATTAAGTTATAGTTTAGTAAATTTTACATGCTAGAATATTATGCAGTTGTGAAAAAATGGAGAAGTTCTTTAGTTAGATACTACAGAAAGATATCTATTATTAAAACTATTATTCGTTTTTTTAAAAAAGTAAAGTGAAAACAGAATATATGGTATGCTTCCTTTTGAGTAAAAGGGATAATTTAAGAAAATATAAATATATATATATTGCTTATATGCAAAAAGAAACTCTGTAATGATATATAATAAACCACTTATATTGGCTATCCAGGGGGTAGGCAGGTAGGTGGTAACTGAGTAGATAAGAAAAATTTTTCATTTTATACTTTTTGTTACTTTTTTGAATCATTCAAAAATTTATCTGTTCAAAACATTAGATTAAAAACAACTTTTAAGCAGATTAGGAAAAGATTATTTTATTCATTTTAACCTCCATTAAAAGGTATCCCAAGCAATTTGAATAGACTGAAAATATTCTGATAAACACCTAATCAGAGACTGGGAGGTCTTAAGATGCTACCAAGAGCCTCTGAGTCAAAATGCTGAAAGATGATTTCCCACTCAACAGTCTAAGAAATTAGTTTAAATTTACTTCAAAAGAGGAAGAATCATAAAAGTATTTTAGCAAATTTTAAAGGCATTAACAACTGAATTTTATGAAATTCTGAGGTCTAGAAATGCCACACTATTTTAAAGAGAAAAAATATATTTTTTAAAGACAACAATGAAGGTGGACAATTGGCAGGGGTGGGGGAAGCAGCTTTTGCAGTAGGAAGATGACTAGTAGGAAACACCAAAGAGCTACAGTTTACTACAGCAGCAACCTAAAGTTTGAGAGAAATATTCCAACAGCTTATTATCTGTGTACATGTGTACTGTGTGTGTTTACCTATTTATTCATTTGTTTATTTATGTACTAGTTTATTTTAGTCATTCATTCATTCATCCCAGACTGATAACTTTCATGTTTTTTTTAAAAATTTTTTTTTATTGAAGTAGAGTTGATTTACAAAGTTGTGGCAATCTCTGCTGTACAGCACAGTGACTCAGTGATACACATATAGACATTCTTCTTTATACTCTTTTCCATTAGGGTTTATCACAGGATACTGAGTATAGTTCCCTGTGCTATACAGTAGGACCTTGTTGTTTATCCATCCTTTATAGAATAGTTTACATCTGCTAATCCCACACTTTCAGTCCTTCCCTCTCCCACCCCCTCCCCCTTGGCAACCACAAGTCTGTTCTCTATGTCTGTGAGTCTGTTTCTGTTTTGTAGATAGGTTCATTTGTGCCACATTTTAGATTCCACATATAAGTGATATCATATGGTATTTGTCTTTCTCTTTCTGACTTACTTCACTTAGTATGATAATTTCTAGTTGCATCCATGTTGCTGCAAATGGCATTATTTTGTTCATTTTTATGGTTGAATAGTATTCCATTGTATATATGTACCACTTCTTCTTTATCCATTCCTCTGTCGACGGACATTTAGGTTGCTTCCATATCTTGGCTACTGTGAATAGTGCTGCTATGAACATATGGGTGCATGTATCTTTTTGAATTAGTTTTGTCTGGGTATATGCCCACGAGTGGGATTGCTGGATCAAATGGTAATTCTATTTTTAGTTTTCTGAGGAACCTCCACACTGTATTCCTTGTCCTTTCATTTTAAACAAAATAAATTTAAAAGCTGAAGGGAATTATATTCTTAAAGCTTTCAGACCTACAGAGCTAAAAATCTATTTAAAGAAGCAATTTTTTACAGAATATAAGCCTAAATTATAAAATGGGAGGGCAGCATGATTACCACATTGGTAAGTGATCATAAAAAAGTAAAAGTGATCATTCCTAAGACACTAAATATTAAACCCAGAGAGACTATAAATATACACACTTTCATAGCTTCTAGTCATTTCTAAGCTTTAGTTATTAAATGATTTACATCTTAACTATGGAAAGAGTACACAATTTTTCCAAATTTAAGTATTTTACCTTGAGAGAAGAAAAAGGAAAATTTACAATGAATAATATACACTTTGGATGGAAACCTGACAATATAAAACTGGGGCTTAAGTTTTTGTTAGGGGAGACATAAATTTAAGTCTGTATTTGTCAGCTGCAAACTGGTGTGCCTATTAAAGACTATTTACATTAATCTGCTTTGCCTTTTATTTTCCATAATCCAAGATGGGGTTGAGAGTTCCTCCCGCATGCTCCCAAAGTACTCTATGTATAATGCACCTTACTGTGTTCTCGAATTCTGTTGATGTCTCCATGACACCCTCTAGACAGGTTTCCAGAAGGCAGGACCCTTTGTCTTCTATTCACTGTAGTAGTCACAGAACCTAGTAGAGTGTTTGGCTTGATGATGATTAATAGACATTGTTGATTTGATTAGATATCAAAAAATTTAGGTGTAGCACATATTTACTCTATTGATATTTTTGTTACCAAGACGCAAGTCCGTGTGCCCAACGACGCACAGTGAGGCCAGACAATACCAAAACGCCGGAGTCTGGAGCAGAGAAAGCTTTATCAGTTGGTGGCTCCCTCAGGGCCAGGGGAGCCGACATCCTTTATGGCCCTGCGATAAACCTTTCTCTGTTCCAAACTCCGGCGTTTTGGTATTGTCTGGCCTCACTGTGCGTCGGGCACACGGACTTGCGTTTCGGTAACGCCACCAGTGCCCAGGCCTGGCTGAAGAGGCAGATCTCAGTCGGTCACCCGCCAGCTCACCTGCCAGCCTGAGGCTGGGTGAGCTGGAGGGCCCTGGGGAGAAGGCCGGGATCTGCCTCTTACCTCACTCTCCACCTGACGACCACCACTCCTCCAACGGTTGGCTCAATGCCCCTCTAAAGGTTGCCCACTGACAGTTACTCACTTGGGGGCGGGGCCCACTTCAGCGCCAACCAACGGCTGAACGGGCTCTCCAACAGTCGCCCATTGACAGTTGCCCGCTTGGGGGAGGGGTCCACTGAGGCACCGACCAATGGTTGAATGGGGTCCTCTGTGGCAGCGACCAATGGCTGCGCAGGACCTCCAAGGCCGTTCTAACCTTACCACATTAACAGTCTCCCGATAACCACTGCCTGGTATCGGGGTGGGGTGGGTGTAATGGCGGGCAGCAATGGCCGAGTGCTAAAGGCTGCGCACTGCAGCGCTCTATTACATTTTTACAGAGCCACCTTTTTCATTTAGGCCAAAGTTATTTGATTTTTATGTATGCCATCACTTTTAAAAAGACATGACAAACTTATAAGACTGATTAAGCATAAGAGAAATTGATCTTTAAGAGTTTCACTATAAAATTCTCCAAGGCTAATTTTCTTTCTGTTTATATAACTCAAAATTAGCTGTAATAGAGTTTACTCTTTTACAGCGTCCTTGTATAACTCTGTGGAAAGTATTTCAGATTATTTGGTCCCTTTGGCTGTTATATGATTTTTATTTATAATTCAAATATTTGGTGAATCCTCTAGATGTTGAAAAACCAAATTACTATGTTCAGAAAGTGTTAAATGTTAGTGGGAATGAGGAATTACACTGCAGGCTCCACTGTGATCCTACAAAAGCTGCCCTGCTTTATCTGGCCAAGAGGTGGCAGCATGCTCCAGGAAAACGTCGCGAAAATCCTGTGGCTGTTTCTCCTGAGTATTTAGAACCACTGAAGAATTGCTGGACTGTGGGACACAGAGTAAACAAAAATTTAGCTATTCTACTGGTTCCAACCAAACTGAATGTCCAAAGTAGTAGAGGTCATTGGATGGTTTCAACCATTTTACAGCTAGATCCAGTGTCACCACTGTTGCTAATTATCACCTGCTTGTTAATTCACAACAGGTGTAACACAACGCAAACTACCAAGGTTCCTGCCAAGCCAGAGAAGAGAGAGGTAAAGAACAAGGGGAGCTTGGGAATAAGAGAAACTGAAGAATGCTTTGAGTAGTCTGGAACACCTCTCATATGCACATTTGATGACCTTTCAGTCTAATAAACATGATTAATATGTGATATACTTTTACAGTTTATAATACTAACCCTTTATATATAACTATATTATTAACATAGATACTAACAATAATACGATCAAATAACTACAAGAACTAGTGAGGGTTTTAAGGTCGATTAATTTACTCATTCTTTGTACAAGTATACGATTCGGTAAAAACAGAAGAATTTATCCCATGGCATAGGTACTTCTGTTTGACTGACATTCAACATTTTCATATATTTTATTATACCTGTAGGATGTGATCCTTTTATAGAATAATAAAATTATGGTGAAATATTGGGCCAGTTAGATATTAAAGATAAACAATTACTTGTTTGAGTTTGTTTGGTTTGGTTAGATTCAGTCATTAGTTGACTTTATTTCATTCTGCCATGTCATCATGCTTAACTATATAAACTGTTAATTAATAGTGTCCTTGCTTTTAAAGATTTAAGAGATCCTTGCATGCTCTATATTTAAAGAGTTCCTAGTTGCCATGCAGTTTCCTAGGAGACTGAGAAATCTGTTGCTATTTAAACACAAAACTAAACCGACTAGACTTGTTTAACTGCAAAATTGACTTGAGACCTGTTTAAAATTATATAAGGGAGTAGCCACTAAGCTTAGAAATGTGTGGTGTGCATCAGGGTAGACCTTGAATTTCAAATGAAACTTGGAGACTTCGTAGCACATCATCTTCCTGTGCACAGTCTCCGCTAGGACTCACCATGGGCTGTATGGCAGCACAGCACTGGAAGAAGTACAGTCACGCAACATCACTTCAGGGCTACCATGGAGCTGACTGAGTTGATGGTGCAGGACCAACTGTTAAATCTTTCTGCACCCTAATTGCATGCAAGCAGTCTAGACATCTACTAAATGTTTGTCAAAGTGTTGATGACAGTGATGATGATGTTAGTTTGGTTTGCTAAGAAATCAAACAAAGGAAATTTACCAGGTAAAGAACGAAATGGTAATAAAAACTACATTTTAAAGGACCGTTCCTAAAAATAAGGACTTCAGGTTTTAAAAAGAAGTTAACAGTATGCTCAAAGTGCTTTGCTAGATCCTAGGAATACTAACATATACACGAGGAGCAACTCATAACAGAGCCCTTCCTAGGGTGCTGAGGAAGGTTTCAGAGGGAAAACAATATATAAAGCAGCCTTGAAGGATGCTTAGGATTTCATCCAAAAGCAAAAAGGTTATTAAAGACAATAGTCAGGGCAAAGGCAAAATGTTGAACAGAGCAGGATGAGAGAAATGATGCCTCAGCTTTGATGCCCTAGTATACAAGGGACAATAGCTGTGGGTCAGAAGGAGGAAGATGCTGAATGGCGTGGTAATGGTGTGCACCTTATATTCTGAGGACACAGCGAGGCAGCAAAGATTTATAAATAGGATGATTACATCATCAGATTCATGTTAAGACTCTGGCAGCAATCTGCAAGATGCACCGGAGTAAGAGGGCAGGTGTGAGTCAAGGAGATCAATTAAGAAGCTATTACTAGAAAGATAATAAAGGCTTGAATTAAAACAGTAAAAAGGAAAAGAAGACAAATCTGAGCTACTTCAGAGATGATTCAATACTGATCTCAGGTGGCCTTGGCCTGCAGCAGCTTGAAGCAGAATTTCGGTTCCCGGCCAGAGACTGAAGTCAGGCCACGGCAGTGAGAGTGCTGAATCCTAGCCACGAGACCAGGGGTCGGTGACAAGGCCCTGGCCTTTCGGCTTTGCAAAAATGAATTCCCACAAAGACACGGAAAGTAGTGAAACAAGCAAAGTGTTTACTAGGAGGAAAAAGAGTACTTGTGGATAGACACATGGGCGGGCTCAGAGGGAGTTGCACCCTCGTGGTAGTTTGAATCACTTTTATGGGGCATTTCTTCTGGGTTTTCTTTGACCAATCATCTTCCTTTGCCTGGTTTTGAGTCCGTATTTGGTATATCTCCGGGTCCTCCCATGTGCATGCGTGCGTGTGTGCGTGCATCTCTTAGCCAAGATGGATTCTAGCAAAGAGGCCTATGGGTAGGTTGGCATCACTTACTATGGGGTGGTGCCCCCTCCCTTACTGACCTCCAAGGAGCCTTTCTGCGCCTGTGTAGTCAGGAAGGTCTCCTTGACTTGGAGAATGAGGAATATGTGGTCTTTTATCTCTTATCTGGGCAGGGCTCAGCTTCTCCTCCCTCCTGCTATTTTGGAGTATCTGTCACAGAGGACAAACTCTGGCTGCTCTGCCTGGGGCCCATCTATCTCCTGCCTCAATACAACCAAAGTTTTTAAATGACCAATTTTTCCCAGTCCCTTCCACTGGCCCTAAAATTTCTACTTAGTCATGATGTGCGAGGTTAAAAAAGCAAGTTAAAAAGTAATTATTCTAATAATTCCATAATATAACAATTAATTATTAATAAGTTTAAAAATAAAGGAAGGTAGTCAAGTCGGATTTGGCTGTGTGAATGTTGAAGAATTGGTAAACTGTCCAGGATAGATGTCCTCACAGGTTGGAAATTAAGATTTGGGGCTTGGTAGATATAGTAAGAAAGACATATTTGGTCTTCATCCCCAGTTCCTCGCACAGAACTCCTAAACCCCCTGGAATTTCCTGAGTGGTGGGGTGAATTTTCAGCCTCACCCAGCGACCTCCAGGGAGAGGAGAGGGACTAGGGATTCAGTTAATCGTCAGTGGTCGAAGATTTAATCAATCATGCCTTTGTAATGGAACCTCCATAAAAACCCTAAATGATGGGTTCAGAAAGCTACCAGTAGGGTGGCACAATCCAAACTCTATGGGAACAGAAGCTCCCACACCTTGAGACCCTTCCTGACCTCACCCTATATACATCTTCATCTGGCTGTTCATTTGTATCCTTTATAATAAATCAGTAATAGTAAGTCAAGTATTTCCCTGAGTTCTGTGAGCTGTTATAGCAAATTATCAAACCTGTGCAGGAGGGACTGTGGGAACCTCCAATTTATAGCCAAGTCAGAGAGAAGTGTGGGTAAGCTGGGAACCCACTACTTAAAATTGTTATCTCAAGTGGGGGGCATTATTATGGGACTCAACCTTTAATCTGTGGGGTTTGTGCTGACTGGGTAGTTAGTGTCAGAACTGAATTAAACTGTAGGACACCCAGTTTGTGTCCACAGAGAACTGGAGAATTGCTGGCTAAGGAAAACCCACACATTTGGTGTCAGAAGTGTCATGAACAGAGAAATGGTTTTCCTTTAGTAAACAAGTCAGGAATGAAAATACAAATTGGGGGATCATTTATGTATGAGTAGAAGAGTGAAATCACTCCCCCAACAGAGGGAATATATATGGAGAGTGTTGAAGATGAGCTCAGCAGAAGCCTGAAGGAAGGAAGTAGGTGGTAAAGAGGAGCTAGCTAGGCAAAGTGCGGCTGGAGTAGTAGAGAAAAATAGTGCCCTAGAAACTAAAAAAAAAAAAAAAAAAAAGGATAGGCTGTCAACAGTGACAAAGTGCTTGAGTTCAGGAAGGATAAGGATTGAGAAGAGGTCACTGGATTTGGCAATTACAAGGTCACTATCTTCTAAGGTTCAACTTCACTGGAATGGTAAGAGGAAACTGGATTAATAAATAAGAAGAGAGTATATTGAAAAATTTTAAAGCTATCACTTACTTTTACATTGAAGTACGATTTTGGGGAATTATGGAAGTGTGGAGATAAGGATACATACTTCCTTTTTTTTTCTATTCTAAATTCTTTTTTTTTTTTTTTAATTATTGTTTATTTATTTATTTATTTATGGTTGTGTTGGGTCTTCGTTTCTATGTGAGGGCTTTCTCCAGTTGTGGCAAGCAGGGGCCACTCTTCATCGCGGTGCGCGGGCCTCTCACTATCGCGGCCTCTCTTGTTGTGGAGCACAGGCTCCAGACGCGCAGGCTCAGTAGTTGTGGCTCACGGGCCTAGTTGCTCCGCGGCATGTGGGATCTTCCCAGACCAGGGCTCGAACCTGTGTCCCCTGCATCGGCAGGCAGATTCTCAACCACTGCGCCACCAGGGAAGCCCTCTATTCTAAATTATTTTACTCAATATGAAAGTGTTATTACCTGCAGCAGTATAATCTCAGTCACAAAAAGATGATATAAAATAATGAATTTTTTAAAGCAATACAAATCCAGAAAAAGTAAGCAAACTGGATTGTACCTCCTGAAAAATGTTTTTAAAATAAAAGTATATTTTGGCATTTGGGAGGCCTAGAGGTAATATTGGGTAGTATATATATTAGTCATTTCCCACCATGTTACCTAACAAGATTAAAAGAAATGAACTTCTCATTAGATGTTGCCAAATAGAAACCCAATGAAGATTCAATAAGTTCACTGTTCTATTAAAAATTCAATTAAAACCTCAATCTCCTTCTAGTAACAATTAATACAACAACAAAAGAATATAGGCAAATAATACAAGCTCAAGACAACCAAATTAGATTTTTTAACAGGTCCAGCTTACCACAAATAATAGTTATAATGAAATGACGTGCCTTTTAACACCTAAGTCCTACAGCTTTAAAAAAAAAAAAAAAAAAGCCTCCCCTCCACACTTTAATGTTTCCAACCCACAAAACCATTAGAAAATATTTCATTCAGCTTCTTTAGTAGAGTTGTTCTTTTCATTACTCATAATCCATTCATTTAGAAAGGCATTGCCTTTCCCCGCCCCACCCCCCAATCTTAGAATGTATCTTTCTTTGTTGAATCACCCCTAAGGCAGAACAGAATCCTGGTGGAAGACCTTTCTGAAGTGGCTGGCAGGATTAAGAGCTAGGATGAGATCTGTCATTGTGGTTAACCCACAAAGGGAAAAAAAAAAAAAGTAAACAACAATAAGGGCCTGTCTGTAGCTTTATCTCTGTTCTAGGCATGGTAAATGAAAGAATGTACCTCATGAGCAACCTCAACGGCTTTCTTTGACATTGAGGCAAAGAGAAACAACTCAGTAAATAAGGCCTTTGTTTACTGTCTTGGGTGCTACAAATAAGCATTGTCTTGTTCTGTTAATACATCTATTATGTCTCTAAAAAAATACAAAGCTAACAAAGCTAAGTTGGTGAAATAACAGTAACAGTAATAGAATTTAATTGTGTAATAATTATTCTTGATGTTCTGTATTAATGATTTGGCATCTTGGAGTCATGGAGCCATGCTAATGATGCAAGGTTTTTTACAAACACCTCCACCATCAGGCATTCGGAAATCTGTCACAAACCCTCCAATCAAGCATCAACTGTGTGTTTTGCTTCCCACTCAGTAGGGGACATCCCCACCTAGCTCTTCTCAGCACTGTAACAAAGGTTTAGTCCCAGTTCTCTCTACTTCTCCCTGTAAGTGACGCCATATGGCCCCATGTGGCATGTGGTGCCTACCATCCTCTGGGTAACTGTGAGTAATAAACTCTTCTTTCAAAGGTTGTTGTCTGCATGTCTCTCAAAACCTGATTAAAATAAATCTTAGGTTAAAATAAAGAGTCTAAGTATATTATTCAAAATTTTCCTTTCTGAATATTCTACATCTTTGAATCCTTCAATTACTATCACTAGTTTTGGTATTGTTAAAAGGTAAACTAAGGATCATTAAAATTTTGAAGAGTGTATATGAGCAAACATCAAAGCAAATCAGGCAGCACCAAACTGAAAATGGCTAGGAGCACTCCACCGCAGGAGCTAAAGCAAAGGCTTTATAGAGCAGACGTGGAAGCGAAGCAAGGAAATTGCTTGACATTAGCTTAAGTGATGGCCTCATTTGAGAAAGCCTAGTTGGCTGTTCGTGATTAGTTGTTACGTTTCAGTTTCTTAGCCTTGAGGTATTTACAGGAATCAACTCTGGCTTAGGTTTTTGTTTGCTTATACAGGCTGCCAAGGTATTAGAGCCGCCTCGGTCAAACGACCTCCCTGTTGAATTACTTTAACAGAACCAATGCTCTCTCTTGTGTATTTGTTTGCTAGTCATACTGGGGAGACGACAACAGAAAAACAAAACCCCTGCCCTCATGAAGTTTATACTCTAGGTGTTATAGTTGTAAGTGAAGTGAGGAAGCTTATCTTTTATTTCATTTGAATCCCTCACTTTTCTTACATATACTAATATTCAATAATATTTGCTGAATGAAAGAATGATCCATTTTCCTTTAAGCATCAGAAGGCGTTTTCTTTATCTTTACAACTGAATAGTGGTTTACAGTTAAGTTTATCTCACTTGATGAAGACCATGAAGTGTAGCACTGCTAAATGATATTTACATAATTCAAGAGTTGGACTTTACTGAATGAATAGCTTTACTCACCAATCACCAGTTTATGAATGAGTAAGTGGGTCCTCACCAGACACTGAATCTACTGATGCCTTGATCATAGCTTCCCAACCTCCAGAACTGTAAGAAATAAATTTATGTTGTTTATAAGCCACTGAGTCTATGGTATTTTTGTTACAGCAAAATGGGCTAAGACACTATGTAAGTGGAAATTGTCGACTAAGGCTCTTAAAAGTAATCAGTTGCTATCCCACTAGGAATTTAAACCAAGTCCTAGAAATTTGCTATAAATCTCTAGTCTACATCTCTTGCAACTAAGTAACTGGTTTATATTTTAAATATCTGTACCATCTTGTAAGGAATGATAGGAATTTGAATTTTTTTCCTAGTGTCTCACTTTCTTACCCATATAGGCCTATTACCTATAATAAGATTACCTTACCTACTGAAGTAGATGCCACTGTTGCACACTCATTATTCATCTATCTATCCCCTTTTTCTGTCTTTTTAACATAACCCTAATTTTGTTCACCTTCCCCAAACTGTCTGTGTCTTTCAGGAGAGGCTGGGATATGAATCTCAATTGGCCGAGCCTATCTTGGAGGCCTCACCCCTTTGTTAGTGATAAGCATGAACAGGTGAAGCAATTTTAACTAATCAGATATGAGGGAAAATCTGCTGGGGGGAAAGGTTTTCCTTAGTCTTAAAAAGAGACCGAATATAAGGATGTCCCCCTTTTCTTGCCTCTGGGTATTATCTGTAATCTGTAACTGAGACCATTTTAGGACCATAAGGAAAACCAGACTGGAGAACAAGCCAACACACTTAAAGATGGAGGAGCAAAAAGAGGGAAGGGACCTGGGTCCTTGACAATATTGTCAATTCATTGAATTAACCAACCCTGGCGATGGCCTGACCTCCACGCACCTAGCTATGTTAGGTAATAAAAAGGCTTAAACATTAAGGACATACAGTAAGGTTTTCTACCACTGCAATTGAGAGCATTTCTTCTCTCTCTCAATAGCTCCGCTCCTAAATAGTAGGCTTCTCAATATAACAAGGTGTGGTAGATTGAATGCAATGATAACTGCTTAAATTTCCTCCTATGTTCAAGCTGCTCTTCCTATTAAAAGGTAGTCTATTTCAAGACGCTTCCCATGAGACTAGTCCTGCCAGCAGAATACAGAAGAAGTATTATGCATATATAAATATAATGCCAGTTCCAGACCTAGGTCTTAAGAGATCAAGCATCTTCCCTTCCTCCTTCACTGTTGGAAACCAGGATGACGTAAGAAAGCCTAGGCTAACTCCCGAATGATGGGCCACTACATGGAGAGAAACTTTATGGAGAAGAATCAAGTAACTCCAGCCAAAAGGCAGCACCAAGACCACAGCAATGTGAGTGACACCATCTTGGACCTTCCAGTCCCAATTAGGCCAAGAGGACTGACACATAAAGCATCTCTGCTAAGCCCTGTTTGAATTCCTGACCACAGAATTGTGAGCAATAAAACACCTGCTGTTTTTAGTCACTAAGTATTGGAGTGCTTTGTTAGGCAGCAACAGCTGAAACACAAGGTTGTATTATTTGTTCTCTTGCTTTGTAAAATTACCATAGTCTGTGCACAACGATTAAGAATTATTTAGTGAGCCACTCTGAATGCTAGTGAATATTTTTTTCCAAATATGTGTTTTAATTGTCTTAGCTCACGAAGGAGAATGTGTTTCTATGCATGTATCACCTTGTACTAACATTTACAAAATAATTAAATACTAATAAGAGGGGAAATATTTATAACAAATGAGAGTCGATATCCTCAGCTAGTAAAAACCTCTCTCAAATACAAAAGAAAAATAGTAACACCTCAATTTTAAAAATGGGAAAAGCCATTTCCATGAAGAACCATAAATGGTCAATAAACATGTGAGGAAAATACTTTAACTCAAGCTCACTAATTTAAAAGAAATGCAAGTTAAAATAACATGAGGCATCATTTTTTAATCTACTCAATAGCCAAAGAAAAATTTAAACCCTAAAACTTAAGCCAGCTAAGTTCCAGTGAAAAATGGAAAAATCCTGCATTAGAGGCGCAATGTCTGGGACCGCAGACTGTCCTTGAACTACGGCGACTTCGGCGTCTCTGGTCACACGTTGCCTGACTTTGGGCAGAGTCTAGCGCTGTAAAATGGGCATAAACAGCTATCGCACAGAGCAGTTGGAAGGCTCAAACGATACGCAGAGGGAAAAGGAATATAAGTGGTTGTTACTTTTTGTTCAGCCCGTTCATCCACGGGTTTACTTCTGTCGGCAGTACTGGAAATGCACAGGAATTACAGGAAAATCCAAATTACTTTCTGGGAAACTGGAGGTAAGATGACTCGGGAACGACAAGACACAAAGTCAGGAGGAAGAAAGCCAGGGTAGGAGGTGGCCGAGGCGTGCAGCAGTGCCCTAGGGGAGGGCGACGTCCCCCTAAGATCCCCGCCTCTAGAGCATCCTCGCCCTGCCGTCGACGCTCCGCGGGGCCCGCAGCCACCCCAGGAAGGCGGTGGGAGGGCTGGAGCCACGTGCTGATTGGCTGACTGTGAGCACGGGGTGGGGCGGATGGAGGTTCGGGAGGGCGCGCGAGCGGAAGGCCGCTAGCGCGCACTTCCGGTCTTTGTGGCTCGCAGCTGCAGGTCAGCGGCTCGCGCCCTGGCGGCTTCTGAGCTTCGCGGTGAGGGACACGGGGCTTGAGACGGAGCGGGGCCGGGGAGGGCGCGCGGCCGGGGCGGCGGGCGCTGGGTGAGGAGACCCGCTCCTCGGCCTGCCCATCCCCGGGTCTTGGCACCTTGTCCGGGCGGCGTCTCCGAACGTCCTGGGGACGCAGAGGAGACCAGCACTCAAGCCCCTGCTTTCCAGCGGAAAGGGCAGTTAGTCCCCCACCGCCGTGATTTCGCTGATGCTGCGATTTAACCGGGATATAAAAATAGGCTAGTGCGGCAGGGCTGGTTAATAAACCACAGATTTGTAGGCTAAATATTCTGTTCTCTAAAGTTAACTGTAGTGTTACTGTTCCGATGTACTGATCTGTCTTGCTAATTCAAGGGTACACCCTTCTATCAATATTCTCCCATCCAAAGATCAGATCATGATCGGTCTATATATTACAAAATTAAAAACAATTATTTGTTGCCATATTTCACTTTTTAAAATGTTTACTCCCCTATCTTCTAAGCTTTTTGAGAGTGGAGATTAACGTTTTTGCTTTTGTCTCTCTATAATATGACAGTTGCGCACATGGTAAGCATTTAACAAATACTTCTTGGTTAATTCCTAGGTAGACTCATTTATTCACGAGCAAAAACCTTTGTATCTTAATACCTGGCTCGGGACAGAGCCCATAATAAGTGCCTCAATGTTTGTTGAAGAAGCGCATTAAATACTAAATTTAATCGAATGGCAAACGTCCAACAATGTTTTTATTTAAATCAACTCATGTTTAATATGGATTTTTAAAAATGTTTTATTACTACCTAAATGAAAAGCACCATTATGTGCCATAGGTTAAAGGTAACTAAAAATAAATGTTTAAAAATCAGCATATCAAATCCTAGCTAGATACTGTTACCCATGGAAGTCTGAGGCCTATAGTTTATTTAAAAGGGAATTCTGTAAGTAACATCTTCAGAAGATGTTAAAGACAGACTATTCTCCTTGATGCAAACAGGATTGAAAGAGAATTGAAAAGGAAATTTCTCAATATGTGAGTCATGTTAATATTGCATTCTTTTGCCTCTAAAATAATTTCTTACAGCATAAATGTGGTAGGAATTCTACAAAATGAGAGACGTTGAATGAGGTGAGTGATTTTTAGTTTTGTCATTTGATTATTACTTAGTTACAGTCTCAAACCTGATCCCTTTCCATATATTACTTCGATGACTGATCTTTATCATTGTAAGTTCTTAGAGCGATGACTGATCTTTATTATTGTAAGCTCTTAGAGGTTTTTTTCATTGCTGTAAGTTAACAGTGCTTTTATATCCTTCAGGAAAGAAGAGATTACTCAAAAGAAACTCTGAAGTAGAGGACCCAGTTGTAGTGAGCTTTTTGCTAAGCTGTTTCACCCCAGAATGGCTATGGAATCCAGAGCAGTTTCAAACCCGGTACCTCAGAATTCTCAGGAACAAGAGCTAATACTAGTGAAAGTAGAAGAAAGCCTTTCTTGGGGTCAGAAACTTAAGCAGAATAGGAGTACCCGATCCTGCCAGGAACTGTTTCGCCAGCAGTTCAGAAAGTTTTCCTACCAGGAGACACCTGGGCCCCGGGAGGCTCTGGGCCGACTCCAGGAGCTTTGCTGTCAGTGGCTGAGGCCAGAGTTGCACACGAAGGAGCAGATCCTGGAGCTGCTGGTGCTGGAGCAGTTCCTGAGCATCCTGCCTGAGGAGCTGCAGATCTGGGTTCAGCAACACAGTCCAAAAAGTGGCGAGGAAGCTGTGACTCTGTTGGAGGATTTGGAGAGGGAATTTGATGATCCAGGGCAGCAGGTGAGAACAGGGAGATGTGATATGTTTTGGGAAAAGGAATGTACTTCTTGGAGCATGTGGCGGCATCATAAGAATGGGGTGAGAATTTGTCTCTACTGAACCATAACCCTGAAGTGACTACCAGGGCCATACCTGTTTCTGTCCTTAAACAGTTCTTTTGTTCCTATCCATCATCCCTGGAGATGTCTTCGGTGACCTCTTGGAGATTTTTACTAAGCATTTTCCCTAGGGATTTTCTCACAAAGAAATTTTCTCACAAATTTTACTGATTTCAGGTCCCAGCTAGTCCACAGGGACCAGCAGTGCCATGGATGGATTTGACACGTCTTGGAGCATCCCAGGAGTTAACAAACATCGAACTCCAGGCTTTAAAGAGACAGCTGAAACCCTGGGAACCTTGCCTTTCCCCCAGAAGCGGTAAGAAATAGAAACTCATGTGGGAACTGTTATCAGGCCTCTGGTCTTGAGGGCAGAGAATTAACGATATTTTACAGCATGCCCCATGTGAGCCTCACGTTTATTATTCTAGAGTGGAGGTGCTCACTCTTGAGCACCTTTGTATTCAGCAATCCTGATGAATTGCAGTCAGCCCTCCTTGTGTCAGTTTCCCCATCATTTATCCACTTATTCCTTCATTTCATGACTTAATAGGGTGCTAATACACATCTATATTGTGGTAGGCACTGGGTCTCTATCCTGAAAGAATTTTCAAGCCTAGATGGGGTGGTGGACAAGCAAAAAGGCAATTATAATACAGTATAGGGTAGTAAATTACAGAATAATTAATGTACTATGGGGGCACATATAAAGGCACCCACCTAACTCAACCTTAGAGGTCCAAGGAGTACTTCCTGGAGGGAGAGACATCTAAGCTAGGACTTGAACTCTGAGTAGAAGAAAGCCAGGTAAATAGGTGGGAGGAGGAGATTCCCGAGCTAAAGGGAAAAACTGTTTCTCTGCTCACAACATTTCTGACACTGCATATGTGGGGTTTTCCCTCCCATTAAGCAATTCTGACACTAACTACCCAGAACCAGTGCAGACCCCACAGGTTAAGGTTTCAGTCCCAAGAGACTGCCTCCCACATCAGATGCCAGTCGCATGTAATGAGTCCCCAGATTATCCACACTTCTGTCCGATTTGGCTGCAAATTGGTGGTTCCACAACCCCCTCCTCAGGTTTCATAATTTGCTATAATGGCTCACAGAACTCAGGGAAACACCTTACTTACCATTACCAGTTCATCGTAAAGGATAGAAATGAACAGCCAGATGAAGAGGTCCATAGCGCAAGGTCCAGAAGGGTCCTGAGCACAGGAGCTTCTGTCTCTCTGGAGTTTGGGGTTCACCACTCTCCTTGGTGCATTCACCATCCCTGAAGCTCTCTGAACCCCTTTGTTTAAGGTTTTTATGGAGGTTTTGTTAGGTAGGCATGATTAATTAAATCATTGGCCATTGGTGATTGATTAATTCAATCTCCAGCCCCTCTCCCTGGAGGTCAGAGGATGGGTCTGAAAGTTCTAACCCTCTAATCAACCAGCCCCCCCTGCCCTCCAAGAGTCAACTCATTAGCATAACCTCCGGCACCTTCTCATCTCTACCACAGAGGACATTTTCAGGGTTTTTATAAGCTCTGTGCCAGGAACTGGGGATAAGGCCAAATCTATATTTCCCACATTACAGTATCACACGAGCAAAGTCCACAAAATCCTGAAGGTGAGAGAATACAATCCATTCCGGAAATTGCAGGTAATTCAATTTAACTTGAAGAGAAAACTCCTAAGGGAGAGCTGGTTAAAGGGAAACTAGAGAGGAAACTGGGACGCAGGTTGTGAAAACGTGTCTGTCATCCTCATTCGTTTGTACAGTGCAGTGGGGAACAGTTGAAGGGTTTTAGACGAGTGAGTGACATGATCAAATTTGTGTTTTAGGACTCAGTTGCAGAGCAGGAATGGATTTGAGGAAGGCAAGAGTAGGGTCTGGTTAGAGACAGTTGTAATCCAAGTGGCCACAGTGAATAAATCAAGATGCATTGTGGTGAGAGGTGGGAAAGATCACGGCTGACTCCTGTTCTTCAGCATTCAACTTGAATTGCAGTAGCTGGTCATTGTTAAACGTGGAGCATGTGGGAGAGGAGTTGAGGGTGATACTCAGGTTTCGGTCTTGAACAACTTGGTTAATGGCGGTGCTATTCATATAAGTGGGAAAACATAAGGGAAAAAAATACATATGATGATGTGTTTAGTTTGGGACATTTTGGTGCTTGTCAAATATTTACAAGTAATATGGCCAATTAGCATTGGATACGAGAGTCTAGAGCTTCATAGAACTGGGATAGAACTGGGGATCTGGGGAGATATTAGCTTATAACATAAGTAGTGATTGAAGCTTAGGACATAGAGAGTTGGTGGAGTGAGGATATATGAGAGCTCAGAACAGAACCCTGAGGAACTCGTGTTCGAGTGATTGACCTTGAATCTAAGAAGGAACAGCCACAGAAATCAGGCTAGTGTATTTGGAAGAGAATGGCTCTGGAAGGAAGATGTGGTCCCAGTGTCCGTGCTACAGAGAGGCCAACTAAGTAAGATCCAGAAAGAAGCCACTGGATTTAGCAGCTATGAAGTTGATTTTGATGAGAGTAGTTTGGGGGGTGGGAGGTGCACAGGTATGGCAGAAACCAGATTACAGAATGGGAACGCGTACAGACAACCGTTTGAAGAAGCTTTATTCTCATTGGGAGTGAGGTTGCATGAGGGAGATGTGTAGGCAAGGAGCTTGATTTAAAAAGATGAGAGAGACTTGAATTTATTTAAATGCTGACGAACAGGAGTCAGCAGAGAAAGAGATTGAAAACAATAGGAAAGGAATAGTGGGTAACTGATCAACTGAAGTCTCAGAGGAAGCAGGAAAGGATAAATTTCAAACTGTAGATGTAGGCCTTAGTATTAGAAAGGAGGCGGGACCCTATTTTGACCAGTTAAAGAAAAAATACATGCAGATGGCTTTATCTTTGTAAGTAGAAGCATCTATTTTCTCTCATATAGAAAGGGAGTATTGAAAGTGGAGAAATAAAAAGTTGTTTTTTTTCTGTTATCATTTCAGATTGTGAGAACAATGGATCATCAACAAAGAAGGACATTTCAGGAGAGAAATCGCAAAGACTTCCCCAGGAGCCTTCATTTGGAGGAATTAGTGAACATGAAAGCAGTTCAGAGTGGCAGCATGGAAGTTCTACAGGGGAGAAATTAAGAAGATCCCCTTCCCAAGGGGGCAGTTTTAGTCAAGTAATCTTCACACACAAATCTCTAGGAAACAAAGACCATCCTGAGCCCCAGAGAAGCTTGATTCTAAATACAAACTCTATAACGTATCAGAAAGTTCCTACAGAAGAGAGACCTTACAGGTGTGACGTATGCGGGCACAGCTTCAAACAGCATTCTGCTCTAACACAACATCAGAGAATCCATACTGGAGAAAAGCCATACAGATGTAGCCAGTGTGGGAAGGCCTTTAGTTTGAGGTCCTATCTTATTATTCATCAGAGAATTCATAGTGGTGAGAAAGCATATGAATGTAGTGAATGTGGGAAGGCCTTCAACCAGAGCTCAGCCCTCATTAGACATCGGAAAATCCATACTGGTGAGAAAGCTTGTAAATGTAATGAATGTGGCAAAGCATTCAGTCAAAGTTCCTATCTCATTATCCATCAAAGAATTCACACTGGTGAGAAACCCTACGAGTGTAATGAGTGTGGGAAAACCTTTAGCCAAAGCTCAAAGCTTATTAGACACCAGCGAATTCATACAGGAGAAAGACCTTATGAATGTAATGAGTGTGGAAAAGCTTTCAGGCAGAGCTCAGAGCTGATAACCCATCAGAGAATACATAGTGGAGAGAAACCCTATGAATGTAGTGAGTGTGGAAAAGCCTTCAGTCTGAGCTCAAACCTCATCAGACACCAGAGAATTCACAGTGGAGAGGAACCTTATCAGTGTAATGAATGCGGCAAAACCTTCAAAAGGAGCTCAGCCCTTGTTCAGCATCAGAGAATCCACTCCGGGGATGAGGCTTACATATGTAGTGAATGTGGGAAGGCTTTCAGGCACAGATCAGTCCTCAGGCGCCATCAGAGAGTCCACACTGTAAAGTGACTTATGAATACAATGAATACTGTAAATACTTCAGTCAGGCTTCTATCTTTGTTAGTCAAAAGGGTTTAATTTACTTTGGAGTAAGACGCCATGGAGGTGGTTGTACAGTACTAGGTCTCAAATCAACCTGACTTTATACAGCACTTGCCAGTGCTCATGCACATTGTCCCCTGAAAGCTTTTCCTGTGACTAATTAGAAGAGCAGACAGAAGAATCATTGCTTCCACCTGTCTCTTACCAGTAAGAATACTCAGGAACTGTGAAAGATGGGACTATAACATTGAAACATCATTTTCCATGAGAATGTCACGAAGAGGGCACAGCAACTCTGTCACTGCATCTAATTGTCAGTGGGCCAGATTTGGAGGATGGTGTGGAGAGTATGAGGGACATTTTGTCTCAGGAATGCAAAAATTTTACTGACCAGTTAAGAACAGTGGCAGGGCAGCAAGATATGGGGAAGCAGTTTCATCGATGACTTATTGAGCCCAGGGCAGACCAGAAGTGAGATAGTGAAAAGAAAATACAAATTAAGTTATCCAACAGTTATTTTTTGAGTGGCTGCTTTGTGCCAGGCGCTAGGGATACAGTAGAAAATAAGACCATATCTTCAGTTTCACGGACAACACAAACATGCAGTGACACTGTGGTACGATCAGTGCTGTATGATGTTAAGGAGTACCTGACTCAACCTTGGATCAGGGAAGGCTTCTGAGAAAAATTATCTGAAGGATGAGTGGCCAGGAAGGTAGGCCAGCCAGGAAGAAAGTCTGGCACATCTGAGGAAAGGAAAAGGCCACTTTGCCTGGAGTATTCCTTTTGAGTTCCTTTTGAAGTGGATTCCTGTCTGTAGGAAAATCATGCATGTGGCCAGAATCTCTATTTACTACAGTGCCTATAGTGAAACATGAGCTAGTGGAGAAATTTGTTAATAGACAAAACCTGGAGTCCTTGGAGCATGGGATGGTGAGGAGCTTTGTCTTGGTTTGTATGACCCCAGGGTAAGGGTTAAAATGTAGTTTCCTTGTCCAACCTGGAGGCTAGGCCTTCCATGTGGGTGAGGGCAGGGGGCCAGAAAGAGCCTAGTCTAGAAGTTAAGAGTCTTAGAGTTCCAAATCTCTCCCTCGCAGACATAAGGGCTCCTTTGGTTCTTAAAGACGTGACCAGCGCTTCTGTCGGCTTCCTCCTAACTCCCCAGGCTCCGGGTCGGAAGCCGCTACGGCTGCCGTATCATTTGTCTCTGGGTCTGTAGTCCCACAGTTCCTAGTGCGCACCCCTAGGCTCAGGCGCTAAAGACTTCCTCCATTGCTGGGTCTGTTACTCTCCAGGCGCCTCACATGTGTTCAGTTTTGTCATATCAGCAGTATTTCACAGTCTTGTGAATTTTGTTAAAGACCACGCGAAAGGGAAATAACAGAAACGGTCCATCCAGAGAGACTGCCCTCTTCTGAGGGACCCAGCAGGAAAAGGATCCCTAGACGGGTGCTTCTCAGTGCAATGCAGAAAGGTGTGTAGGTTAGTCAGCAACAGAAAGACATGTTATTTAAAATACCTAATAGGTCAGAGTTATAACACACCTTACCAAAAATTCAAACCTTTGGGAATCTCGAGTCCTGTACATAGGTAGAGTTTTCATGAGGATAAATAGAGAAGTAATGCTTCTATTGTGGCATGAGCATGTACTAACCAGTAAGAATGGCAGGAGGACTAGATGTCCATGCTTGGAGAGAGAATGTGAGAAAAGAAAGGGCTAGGTTAAATAACAAAATAGCATGGTAAAGCTATTCAACTCATATTCCTCTTCTACAGAGTAAGATCCAATCAAACTAAAAAGGGCAGAACAAATGTTAGGAATTGATACAACATATATTACAAAAGGCAAATATTCTTTATATAGAGGGTTCTTACACGTATTGGTAAGAAACATAATAGGTACTTGCAAAGGGCTTTGTGTATATGTATTACTTCTCAGACAGCCCATATTTTGCAGATGAAGAAATGAAGGCTTGAGGTCATGGCTTACTCAAGGTCATGTAGCTACAAAGTGGTGAGGTCAGACTTTAAACCCAGGCAGTAGGAATCCAGAACGCGTCTGGGGAGCCACTTCTCTGTACTATCTCCCCATGAAAAAGTCCCAATAGAAAAAAGTAGTACATAAATAGGCAAATCACAAAAGAATAAATGCCAATGGACAGTAAATATTAGCCTTGCTAGAATTAAAAATGTATATTAAAGCAAGAGTTGAGATGGCACTTTTGCTCCCTCATGAAACTAACAAAGATTCAGGGAAATTGGGACTCTAATGCTGCTGGTGAGATGTGAATAGATGCTGTCTGTGGCAATCAATACCAGAAGCCTTAAACATTGCCTTTTGACTTTAAAATTCTACCTGGAAATGTATGCTTCAGAAACCATCATGAATGTATACAAAGTCTTAAAAGCTGTTAAAAGTGATGTTGATTAATACTAAATAAGAAAGCGTTCATATCTTAAGTAAAAATATAGGACGATATGTACAATATGATTTGTGTAAAAATATATTTATGCATTAAAAATATTGGAAATATATATAATCTCAATGTGCTATACTGGTTATATCTGAGTAATAAGATTATAGGAGATTTAATTTTTTCTTGTGTTTGTGTCTTCCAATTTTTTCTACAATAAATATCTAAAATTTCTAAAGTTAGAGAAAAAAAGGTTTAAAAGGGAGTGGAAGCCCGGGATAGCTGAGAAATTATCAAGAAAAGCATGTGCTTTCTATGGCATCTTTGTGCCTTCCAAGTCCTAGGCAGTTAGCTAACTCGTTAACTGATGTGTGACTTCCTAACTGGTAAATGACAATGGCAGATGTACTCATCTCACTAGTGTACAAAAAGAAAGTCTGCAAATTATAAATCTCTGTGAAAATATAAGTTATTTGCATGAAGGTGATTATAGTTGAGAAAAGCAATAGCCTTGAAGTGAAGACTTCTGTTCTCGTTAGTGCTTCTCCGTGAATTCTGCAGCCATAAGCAAGTCACCTGACAACTCTGGACCCTCAGTTTAAGAGAGCTGAAGTAGGTGATCTCTTACAGTTAAAGCTTCAACAGTCTATATGAAACAGAAGGGGCACCAAGTAGGTGGATGTCAAAGGTAATTGTTTTTTCCTTCACCAGAGTTGCCTGAGGAAAAGTAATCCATCCCTTTCCTTTCTGCTCAGAATCCTCATTTCTCTTGGTGTAGAGGCAGTCAACTGTTTACCTTAAATGGGTCCTGCGCAGATTCATGGATTTAAAAAGATGTGGAATTTAGGCAAAGTGCTTAATACCAGTTTCCTACCTCTCCACTCCTCCCTCCTCACTTCCACAGGCTGCAGTTAACACTGTCCAGATGAGAGGATTAGAAATTTAAACAAGTCTGACCTTGGTCTCTCCAAGCCCCCCAGTGAACAACTTTGCTTCTTTTGCCCCGTAAAGTGAATCCTCAGAGCAAGGAGGATTGCCGATCATTTCCATGCAGAAGGAACTGACCTGAAGAGCATTTCTGCAAAGTCAAGAGGAAGGGTGAGCAGGGTAGGCAGACCTACCCTCTGCTCTCTGATGGCCCAAAACCAGATGTTGCTGCTCAGTAACTTTATCGTTCACAGCTGTCTTGTCGGCAGGCACAAATGATGATAGATCTAAAGGGTCGTGGGGTGTTCCTGCACATGTGTGTCTATTAAGGACCTGCTGAGAGGGGTGGGGAAAGCTGTGGCATTCTCCAAGGCTCTTGCTCCCAAGGTGGGGAAGCCTCCTGATTCTTGTGGACGATGCGTCTGTTTGTAGAGGCTACTTGCTCTCATTCCCATGTTCTTTCAACCACAGTGCAGCTCCAGATGTCCCCTCAATTTTGTGACTTCACCTGGTGAACTGCAGCCCCAGGGACTAGGTATCGTTTCCAGACATGTTTTGGCCCAGGAATCAAAGCTAAGACCACCAATTCCCTGCCTTCTTCCCACAACTACTTCCCCCATTCTCCCAGCACATCTCCACTCGTGTTACGGTGCTCCCTATTACTGAATGATTAATTTCAAAGCAAAACTTAAAACTCAAATTTTATTACAAGACATCTTGCATTACATTCTAATACTAAATAGTTAAAGCATAAACAATGAGGTCCTACTGTATAGCACAGGGAACTATATTCAATATCCTGAGATAAATCATAATGGAAAAGAATATTAAAAAAGAATGTATATATATATGTATAACTGAATCACTTTGCTGTACAGCAGAAATTAACACCACATTGTAAATCAACTATACTTCAAAAAAATTTTAAAATAAACAGTTGAAGTATATAATCAAAAGTATAAGTGTTAAAATCAGTTACTAAAAATGATTTACCAAACAAGATTTTCACCAAAAAAAAGTACACATATATTAGGGTTGGGGGGTAAAAAAAAAATCTACTAGAAGTACTCCAAAATGTTAACAAAGTTTCTATGGATGGTGGGATCGTGGGTGATTTATACTTTCTCATTTTCTGTACTATCAACGTTTACAATTAATTCACAATCAGTGAAAAAAATATTAAATGGTATTAAAAATATGAAATCATTTGATTGTCACCCATAGGAAAAGGCAACTCTATCCATTTGAAGGATCTTTTTAGATTTCTGATTGGCCTCACTAATAATCCTACAACCTCTGGACACAAAAGCTGTCCCCCTAATTTCACCTCTCCTATTACCCACAACAGCTTTGATTATCACGTCTTTTTCAGAAGTGACAGTATCAGGAAGAGAAATCAGGACATCTTAGAAGAGGACTCAAACTTTCTCTTAAGTATTAACTGCCCTCAGCAATTGTGAGTTAATTAAAACTGCCAAAATAAAAATTGGAGAAGTAGAGTTTTGAGGAATATTCAACAAATATTCATTGCCCTCAAGTAGCTTAGTATCTGTGAGTCTGGTGATGAGCGGAGGGAACAGGAAATGAGGAAGGCAGACCTCCCATTCCCGTGTTCCTGTCAGCTTCCCATTTCCTGGGCGCCAGGGTCATGGGACACAAACACTCCAGTCCCCACTGTCCCTCTACCCTCCAATATGTATTCTTTCCTTGGTGTACAAACATGCGTTTTTCCATACAATGCAGCAAAGTCTCCCATCACACTAATTCTCCTCAGTACTTCAAGAGAACTGGGATAGGCCACCCAACTCAGTGACTAAATAGGAAGAGAGGAACAAACACCTGTCCTGGCTTCTGAACCAGGGGCCGCAAGAAAAAATTTCTGCCAGAGAGAAGAGTTCAGAGGAAGGGATGTCTCCAGATCCTCTGTTCATGCCACTGCACGTGCTATAACCTCTGCCTGTAACATTCTTCTCTTCCTTCTTGCCTTGGTCTGGCTAACTTCTACCCACCTTTTATGTCTCAGCTGAGATTTCATCACATCCAGGAAGCCTTTAGTGACTCATGGACCAGGCTAGGTACTCCCCTGCCATACATGCATTTCAACAGAACCATATATATATCATATATATATATCATATATATATCATATATCCCAATATCACATATATATCATATATATATATATATCCCATTATTCACCCCCAAAGTGAATTCCTAGTATTGCATAATTGTACAACTCTTACCCAAAGAGTTAAACTCTGGTGTGAGTTCTCTGATGCTGCATAAGGCCTGATCTATGCCTAAATGTTTTCTTACATTCACTACATTCATAAGGCTTTTCTCCAGTGTGGATTCTCTGGTGCTGGGTGAGGGCTGAGCTCTGATTGAAGGATTTTCCACATTCATTACATTCATAAGGTTTCTCTCCAGTGTGAATTCTTTGATGTTCAATAAGGATAGAGCTTCTACCAAAAGCCTTACCACATTCAATACATTCATAGCCTTTGTCTCCAGTGTGAATTTTCTTATGCTGAATAAGGGCTGAGCTCCGGCTGAAAGCTCTCCCACATTCACCACATTCATAAGGTTTCTCTCCAGTGTGAATTCTCCGATGCCTGATGAGCTCTGAGCTGCCCCTGAAAGCTTTTCCACATTCACAACATTCGTAGGGTTTTTCACCACTATGAATTCTCTGATGTCTAACAAGGTCTGAGCTCAGACTAAAGGCTTTGCCACATTCTTTACATGCATAAGGTCTCTCTCCAGTATGAGTTCTCTGATGTCTAATCAGCTTTGAGCTCTGACAAAAGGCTTTCCCGCAGTCGAAGCACTCATAGAGCTTTCCCCCAGTGTGAATTCTCGGTTGTATTATAACATTTGAGTTCAGACTGAGACTTCCTTCACCTTCATTACATTCCAGGACACTCTCTTCTGTGGAGATTTCCTTGTTGAAGCTTGCCAGGCTAAAATGTCTTTCCTGGGAAGGGAGCTGACTCATTTTGTCCCCTGAAGCACTTCCTTTTGGCTTCTCAAAATTGTCCAGACCTCCCAAAGCTTCTTCAACTACCTGTCCTGAAGGAGTTTCCCCAGGGAGTCGTCTTGAGGATATCATGGCTGCTGATGCCACACATTCAATAATTTCTTGCTTTGCTGTCAACAATTTGTCAGCCACCAGCTTGCCATCTAAAAATGTGAATAGAAAATGCAAGTGTCATTTGCTCCCTATGTTGGAAGAAAAGAAATTATTGTAGCAGAAACAGAAAATAAACCAAATGAAATAGGTATTTACTTATTAGAAGGAAAATTCTTAAAAACTAGCTTCCCAACCTAGAATTTAGAAAAGTGGCCTGGGGTAGTGAGAGGTGGCACCCTCAGAGAGTAATATAGACTAGAATGAGAGTCAGCATTGGAAAGGAGGGATGGTGAACAGGGCAAGACTTTAGTTAAAGGAGATAGTGATAAACAGGAGTAGCAGTGAAAGACCAGGAAGCTGGGAGACAATCTTGGGTTAGAGGAGAAGATGTGCTTTTAGGTAATGAGGGAAAGGAAAAGAGGAGATAGAGAGTAATTAGAATAAAGACAGATGTCTAAGAGTCTTGAATCAGCAGTGCTTCTACAAAAATAGGAGAGCAGGAGATACAATTAGGAAATGCTTTAGGGGTTAGAATTGGACAGAGGTAGGTGGTGCAAAGGTAAATTGCAGATTCTGGCAGGTTCTAAGTTGATCAAATGATTATAAGCAAATAGAATAAGACATGCAGAGCATAAGAAAAGGAATATTGTGAGTTCCTGACTCATTCTGAGGCCAGGTGGGAGTCTTCTATGTTCACTTTTTTATGTATAAATGGTCAAAGATGGTGCATGGAAACAAGAGGCAGATGTGACTGCCTGGTGCCAAACCTTCAGCTCTCACACGACACGCCCCTCTCATTTCTAGATTTCTAGTAACCCAGAACAGGAGACTACTGGATGATGGTTGAGGTAACTTCAATTATTTTGAGTGGGGAAAATCTGAAGAACTGTTAAGTTACTTTCGTCCCCCCCAAAGTCCTCTAAACTTATATGCATTTTACAGATCAGGAAACGAAGGCTCAGAGAGGCTATGTCACTGATGTAAGGCCACAGAATTAATAACTGGTAGTGTGAGGATTCAAACAAAGATGCTTAACATCAAGGCTTGCACTTTCCCCCTATGTCATCTGCTTTCCCTACTGGAAGGAAGTAGGGCTGTAGTTGCACTAAGAAAAAAATTAATTTAAAAACCATTTTTATTTAGCTTCAGAAAAGTCATGTTTTTCTATGAAAACAAATACTTCTTTTTGATATTCTTGGAGTTCATCACACTTTAAACACAACAATAAAGTCTCACAATGATTACCTGACCAAAGCAGAGGGCTATCCAGCTTCCCTTTTCCTCACTCCTTACCAGAAATCACAGATGGACAACACTGCCTCTTAGATTAGGACAGAACACTAAAATTCACACTGTTCTTGGATCTTATATAGAAATTTAAATTACTCAAGGCTATGCTCGTTCAAAAAGGGAAAATTTATGAATAAAAGCATAATATATAAAAAAAAAAAGGCAGAAGAATAATAAGCACCAACTTGGTTAAAGTCAGAGACCTGACAACCTAATGAGAAATCTTGTGAAAGTAGTAAATAGGTCAAATTATAAAGAGTATAAATTATAAAGTGGCAATAAAATTGTGTAGGGACAAATTTAGGGCTGTGAAAATTAGAAAAGCCATGTAATTTATAGGATTTAAAATACTTCTTCAAATTCTATAATCACATGAAGACAAATTATGAGACCAGAGAAAAATCTTGACCTTAGATGTATCGATCAGAAAAACATTAAGACTCTTATTCTTTCAACTATATATGTTTATTATATTTAAAAAATTAGGATAAACAGTTAACTAGAGTAATTCTTGGAAATGACAGAGATTAAAAGTAGAATAAGAGATGATTACTTGAATATTTAGAAATATCGGTACAAAAATAATCCAAATAATCTAATTGATATCTTCCAAGAATGAATGATAATTTACAATCAACCCCAAGGTCCAGATGCTGGAGGGCAGAGTACAGATTATAGGAGGCTCTTTGGAAGAGAAATAAGCCACACGTTCCTCTGTAGAAGAGCTCTTCTATATAACATCCCCTCACCCCATCCCACTACTTCCCTACCTTTTCAGTGACCTGTATGGTCTAAAATCATCTTAACTCGGGACTTGGCCTTTAATCGCACATGGACAAATATGATTCAGCCTTAATACTATATAGATGAGGCTCCACTACCCACGCAGATCCCCTTCACCAACAGGGTGCCTCCTTCCCCCAGCTGCTGTGAGTGTTGGCTCCTAACGACCCATAGCTGCCCTCTTCTCTGGAGCGTTGCCCTGGCTGATGAAAGCCACCTGGCCTAGGAAATTACTTCCACCCTCACTGCCCCCCAACCCCGCCTCAAGAAGGAACAACTCAGCAGTACAATTATGCTCCAGAGGGTCCTCCCAAAGCCCCACCTCATGGATTAAGCCAAGGCTAGGTTTTACCCGAGACCATATCATTGCTTGATCTTTTCCCTTCCTAACCCTACCTCTCTCACTCCATCACAGAGTTCTCCTGAGGAGCATGCCCTCAGTAAACCACCTGCACTCAAATCTCCATCTCAGGCTCTTCTTCTAGCAAAACATACTGCTAGGCTAGTGAAGAAGCTAAGGAAAATTATATATTGTATTATATATTATATAACCAAGAGTGTAAGGTTGTAAAAATGACATGGCAACTCTTACAATCCTATTAAGGTGGATTCCTCCAATGATTTAATCCTTATTGACCTAGGTAAAAGATGTGAAATGATCCACATTAATTCTTCAGAGGTGGAGCTAAGACCCTCAAGACTAAAAAGAGATCAGCATAATGAGATTTATCGGAAACCCAGTCAAGGCCATTCAAGACCATATACTTAGGAATCAGGCATAAACGGAGGATGAGGACATTTTGCTAAGGCCAAGGAAGGCTGGAAGATGGAATCACTGTGGCCATAAGTTGATTGAGTCAACAACATAATACCACTGTGAAGGGGCAAACAAATAAAAATATATAGAGTGCAACAAATAAGAGTTGGGGGTGTGTGTGAATCTACCTTGTAAATTGACCAGATCTTCATTAGAGTACTTTATTTTTTTATCCCTGTACTTCAAATGAATGTGGAGAAACTGAAGCACATCCAGAGGAATGAGCTGTGATGACTGGAGAGATGGAACACAGATGGAATCAGAGGCAGTGAGATGCTTAGTTAAAACAAAGTCAAAGGGCAGTGTACTCATTACCTTCAGTAACAGGTGTGTTTTATGAGGATTCTGCTAAACAAATAAAATAAAATGGAATTAAATTAAAGCTGGAAATATTCATATGGACACAGAGAAGAAGTTTAATACCGTTTTAGTTTGCTGGTCTGCCTGCCATAACAAAATACCATACACTGGATGGCTTAAACAACAGAAATTTATTTTCTCACAATTCTGGAGGCTGGAAGTCCAAGATCAAGGTGTTGGCAGGTTTGGTTTCATTTGAGGCCTATCTCTCCTTGGCTTGCAGTGGCTCCTTCCCACTGTGTCCTTATATGGTTGTCCCTCGATTTGTGTTATGTCCCAATCTCCTCTTCTTACAAGGACACCGTCATATTGGATTAGGGCTCACCCTAACAATTCCATGTTAACTTATTTACTTCTTTAAAGGCCCTATCTCAAATACAGTCATATTCTGGGGTACTGGGGGGTAGAGCTTCAACATAGAAATTGGGGGGGACATAATTCAGCCCACAACAAATATCAGTATGAAAAGCCCAATAACAACTTAAAAAATTACAGCACAGGGGCTTCCCTGGTGGCGCAGTGGTTGAGAATCCGCCTGCCAATGCAGGGGACACGGGTTCAAGCCCTGGTCTGGGAAGATCCCACATGCCGCGGAGCAACTAAGCCCGTGTGCCACAACTACTAAGCCTGCATGTCTGGAGCCTGTGCTCCGCAACAAGAGAGGCCGCGATAGTGAGAGGCCCACGCACCGCGATGAAGAGTGGCCCCCGCTCGCCACAACTAGAGAAAGCCCTCGCACAGAAACGAAGACCCAACACAGCCAAAAATAAATAAATAAATAAAAGCGAAATTCTTTAAAAAAAAAAAAAAAATTACAGCACAGTCTCTGTTCCTCAAGACCTTAAAAGAAGGAAATAGAAGTAATCTACCCTGATTTAGATATTTACCTACTTCACGGCAGGGGACTTGAGGAGATGATTTTTTAAATCCACTTGAATGTAGTTTTTGCTTGATGCAGAAGATATTTAAGTGGGCTTACTTGGCTAATGATGTGTGTGTGGGGGGGGGTGGCTGGGAGGGAATTTCCCAGGAGGTCTCAGTGTACAGATGCATGGATACCTTTGGTGAATGCCAAGGTCCAAGATCTAGCCCTTGACCTTGTGGCCTCATAAACCTAACTTTATCATCATACAATGAATAGATTTACCTCTTGGGGTTAACTCTCATTAGCCAAGCTCATGAAACTGAGCAATAAAACCATAACAAAAATTAATGAGTAATGTAACTGTCACACAGACCAGACTAGACTAATGTACGTTTTTATTATAGCTAAGCTTCATAGGAATTTAATAAGATTGCTTGGTAAAGATGAAATCAGAAGGGTAGTTGGGTGTAACAAACTTGTTAATGAGAACAAGTTACTAAGCCTGATGTACATGCTGCCCATAGGGATGATTTTGCCAATAACATAATCAAAGCCCTTTTGGTCAGCTTCAAATCCACCCTTCAGTGCCCTGCCTGTGCTACACTTCTCCCTGGCCAGCTGACAACGATGTGAGCTTTAACAGTAGGGGCTGAACAGACCCTGGAGGAGGAAGGGGCTTTTCTTCCTGGTGTTGGTGTGCTCTCTTTTTCCCTGCAACGTGTGGGGCATCCAGCAGTGCCAATCAGTTTCAGCGGCACCACCCCTGAGGGTGGCTTTGCAGCAAGTTCTGTGTCATGGCACCTCCCCATGGCGGGGGGGCTCCTGGCACCCTAGAGGGTAGCTTCTCAGTGAGTTCTACCCCCTAGAACACACACTTTCCCCCCACCCATGAATGGCTTTCCTTCGTACCCCAAAGAGCAGTTTCCCAGCAAATCTGCCAGAAAGCACTCAGGGAACATCTCCATCCAGTGGGCCATAGCTGTGTCCTCTCCAACAAGATCTGGATCTCAGTTCTGCCAGGGGAGGGGGAAGATGCAGCACCCTCTTGCAGATTTGTTCCTTTCTTGGGCGCTCTGCCTCAACCCTAGAGACTCCCTATATGTGTTATTTCTGTATACTTTATGGGGGTTTTAAAAACTAATTAGTAAGTAATCCTCTGTCATAGTTAATAATTCTTAACATTAAATTTTCCCTTTTCAAGTTACTATGTGGTTTCTCTTATTGATACATTATTCATCTCCATCTTAGGGACTGCCTTGCCAGTAGGACCATAATATTAAAAAACCAGAATACTGCTCTTTGAATATTATGGATATTATTAGAGAATTTTATTAGAGACCTTAATTCTTAACCCCAAATTAGAAATTATATTGGCATTTCAGATTCTAGGCAGAGCCAATGGAAGAATATTTCTAGGCAAGGGGGCTTTTTCACAGTACTTAACGACAGTCATGAGAAGCAGTTATTAAGAAAATGACCCATGCCACAGATTTAAGCCCTCACCTCCGCCCTCAACCCCAAATGGACTGGGGCTCCTCACCTCTCTCACAGAAACCCTGGGGCTCCTGAATCTCATTCTTGCCCTGGTTCTCCAAGGGCTGGAGCTGGATACTCAGTGACTTCAGTGCTCCCATAGATGTCATTTCCTTCCAGATCATTCCTTGGCCATGAGCTGTGTCCTAGGAGTAATCAAGTACCAACACTATGATTCTGAGGACATACAAGAGGAAAACCCATAGAATAACAGGGCAGGGCAGCCAGAGTCAGAAACTCATTCAGATGATTAGATAGAAAGCAAGACTAAAAGCTCTAGTGACTTGATCCCAGTGCACAAATAATAACCCAAAGGACAAAAATTTTATAATTCTCGGGTAGCCCAGTCAAGGCCACTCAGAATGGCTTCCTCATTAACTTACAATCAGTAAAACAAGCAAACAAAACACCTACTTACCTGTTGCCTTGGCTCGTCAAGCTCCTTCTCCAACTCCTCCAGCATCATCACGGCTTGCTCTCCACTCTCTGGTCGGTTCTCCCGAAGCCAGGTCTGCAGCTCCTCTGGCAGGATGGCCAGGAACTGCTCCAGCACCAGCAGCTCCAGGATCTGCTCCTTGCTGTGCACCTCTGGCCTCAGCCACTGACAGCAAAGCTCGCGGAGCCGGCTCAGAGCCTCCCGGGGCCCCGCGGAGTCAGAGTAACCAAACTGCCTGAACCGCTGGCGGAAGGCCTCCTGACTATAGGCATTTCCCTGAAGGCCAAAGTCCTGCCCCCAAACATAATTTTCTTCTTCGACCTTCACAATTATGAGTCCTTCCTGCTCTTTTGGAGCATGGTAGACCAAGGCTGCAGACTTTCCTGCCATTCTGGGCAGAGATAGCCTGAAGAGGCTGCCTAGTTGAAGTGGGGAGGGGACGGACGTCTGTGTCTGAGAGATTCTTTCTGAATTCCAATTCTTCAAAGAGCTCCTGAGGTGGACAATGCTAATATCACACAGGGAAAAAAATGTGTTTAGAATATAAATTCAGGTGTTTGAAAACCAGTTGCTACTGAGTGTAGCGCTGTAAAGAAAACTGACTAAAAGGGAGCTTCCAGGTAAACAATACATTTATAGATGATTCAGGATTTTTCTCAGGATGTAAAACAGAAAAGTTAAAGTATCACTGAAATAAATTCAACTTTTGGTAACAATGTTAGAGACAACATTAGGGATAATAAATAATGCTTATACATCATGGAAATCAGGAAAAACACTACAGTATATTATCACCTCTCAGAATAATAACCACCATTTTACTGAGCACCTACTAGATGCCAAGCACTAGCTAGATACTTAACATAAATTTAATATAATTTCCCTAATAATTCTATAAGGATAATCATAATTATGCCCATTTTCCAAATGAGGCTACTGAGAATCACAAGGGGACCAAAGACACACAGCCAGTAAGCAGCAGAACTGCTCTCTGCAACCAGAGGATTTATTAGCTCTTTCTATGAAGCCATAGGTTCTCCCCAAAGAAGGGAATTTGCACTTAATAAACCTACTATGGGCCAGGCACTTTACAAATACAATTTTATTGAGGCTTGTAAATAACACTAGTAGGTATGTATTATCATCCCCACTTTACAGACGAGGAAACTGAGGTTCTTGAAAGTTAAGTAATTTGCCCAAGGTCCCAAACTGGTATACGGCAAAGTCAAGACATGAATCTAGAGTAGCCCAACTCTAAAGCACTTGTTTTTTTAAATTACAGAATGGGTTAATGCCCAGGACAACCTTGGTTGATACTATAAATTAAGAATGAGGGTGGGGCTTCCCTGGTGGCGCAGTGGTTGAGAATCCACCTGCCAATGCAGGGGACACGGGTTCAAGCCCTGGTCTGGGAAGATCCCACATGCCATGGAGCAACTGGGCCCGTGAGCCACAACTACTGAGCCTGCGCGTCTGGAGCCTGTGCTCCGCAACAAGAGAGGCTGCAATAGTGAGAGGCCCGCGCACCGCGATGAAGAGTGGCCCCCGCTTGTCACAACTAGGGAAAGCCCTCGCACAGAAACGAAGACCCAACACAGCCAAAAATAAATAAATAAAAATAAATTAAAAAAAAAAAAAAAGAATGAGGGTGAAGGACTTCCCTGGTGGCACAGTGGTTAAGAATCTGCCTGCCAATGCAGGAGACAGGTTCAAGCCCTGGTCCAGGAAGATCCCACATGCCGCGGAGCAACTAAGCCCGTGTGCCACAACTACTGAGTCTGCACCCTAGAGCCCATGTGCCACAACTACTGAAGCCCGTGCGCCTAGAGCCCATGCTCTGCAACAAGAGAAGCCACTGCAATGAGAAGCCCGCACACTGTAATGAAGAGTAGCCCCCGCTCGCCGCAACTAGAGAAAGCCCACGCACAGCAATGAAGACCCACCGCAGCCAAAAATAAATAAATAAATAAATAATTTTTTTAAAAAATCTGTTTTCTACAAAAAATAAAAATAAAAAACTAAGAGTGAAAATGTTAGGAAAAGGTCATGGAGAATGGCCAGGGTGAATGTACAAAAAAAGGAAGAATTTTTCTTTTTTTTTTTTTTAATGTTTTTAGTTCTTTATTTACTTTTTTAAATTTTTATTTATTTACTTTATTTATTTTTGGCTGTGTTGGGTCTTCGTAGCTGCGCACGGACTTTCTCTAGTTGCGGCGAGCGGGGGCTACTCTTCATTGCAGTGCGCAGGCTTCTCATTGCGGTGGCTTCTCTCGTTGCGGAGCATGGGCTCTAGGTGTGCAGGCTTCAGTAGTTGTGGCACATGGGCTTAGTTGCTTCACGTGCATGTGGGATCTTCCCGTACCAGGGATCGAACCTGTGTCCGCTGCATTGGCAGGCGGATTCTTAACCACTGTGCCACCAGGGAAGCCTGGAAGAATTTTTCTTGACTTTAAGTCACAAGGTTCTGAGACAGCACAGAGGAAACAGGAATGGATTCCTTCATCCATTATCTCAACAATACTTGAGCTATGTGCTAGGCAGTGTACTGAACAGGACTCTCAGGATTCAGAGGTCTGTCTTCAAGGACTCCTAGTTTAATAAGGGAAAGTGACAGGGAAACAGGCAAACACAGTGCAATACATCCAAGGATGGAGGGAAGCAGACAAGGTAGCCCGGAAAGATGACTAAGACCAGGAAGAACTGCCTGCCTGGGGGAACCATCTCAGCAGAGTCTGGTATGAGTGAGCTGGGTGGAGCTGTAGAGGGAGGTCATTCAGGCAAGGAGCAGTGGGTATGAGAGAATGTAGCCCATTGAGGAAACTGCAGGTGATTCAGAAAGGCCAGACTCATGGCTATGGCTCAGAAACAGCCATGAGCATGGTCCTCAGACTTGCTGAATCAGAATCTCCATGGGTGGGGCTTCAATAAGTGCCACAAATGCTTCTGATGTGCAGCCAGGGTAAAAATCCTGGGCCAGAGCCTCGGCAGAGTTGAGGAATAGTGAGAGAGGAGGGACCTAAACACAGAGAAACTTGGGGGCATTTTTCTTCTTAATTTTGTGGTATTTGGAAAATACTAAATACATTTCTTTAGTTCTTATTATGACAACTGACATTTAAGAAATCCCATGATGATGCATTGTCAGATCTGGGCATCAGTATAAATACTATGCCTCAGCAACTTGTCCTCCATTGGGTGGCTGAAGAATTATCGCTGTTCCTTCTCCATCTCCTTCACAAGTCCATCCTCCTTTACATCAGAGTTCCACAGGTCAGCCCTAAGTCCACCACTGTTCTCATTCTCTCCCAGGCAATCTCATCCTTACCTTCGGTTACCATCAATCTCTAGTCTGGACCTCTCATCTGAGCTCCAGCCCTATTTATCCATTGTGACTCACATCCATCATAATTCTTTTTTTTAAAAAAATAAGTTTATTTATTTATTTATTGGCTGCGTTGGGTCTCTGTTGCTGCGTGTGGGCTTTCTCTAGTTGTGGTGAGTGGAGGCTACTCTTCATTGCTGTGCACGGGCTTCTCATTGTGGTGGCTTCTCTTGTTGCGAAGCATGGGCTCTAGGCGTGCGGGCTTCAGCAGTTCTGGCTCGCGGGCTCTAGAGCACAGGCTCAGTAGTTGTGGCACATGGGCATACCTGCTCCGCGGCATGTGGGATCTTCCTGGACCAGGGCTCGAACCCATGTCCCCTGCATTGGCAGATGGATTCTTAACCACTGTGCCACCACGGAAGCCCCATCATAACTCTTCTTGAATTTCTCAAAAGGACCTCAAACTCAGCACATCCAAGATCAATTGATGATTCCTCCCACCCCAACCTGTTCCTCTCCCAGTGATTCCCCTCTCGGAAGTAGGAACAACCATACGGCTGCACTGCCAGAAACCTGGAAGCATTCCTAACACTTCCTTCCTGTATTTAATGCAAATTAAGTCCTATTGATTTTACTTCCTATTTAAAGAATCTGCCCTTTCCCATCTCTGCCACCACCTTCTTCATTCCAGCAACTATCCTTCCTGTCACACTGTACAATAACCCACAGTCTGTTTATAGTGTAACCACAGTGACTTCTTCAAATTGCAAATCTGATCCTGTTCCTCTGACTAGTTTTAAAAAAGCAAAAACAAAAACAATAGATAACCAACAAGGACCTACTGTATAGCAGAGGGAACTCTGCTCAATATTCTGTAATAACCTAAATGGGAAAAGAATTTGAAAAAGAATAGACACAGGGGAGGAGGAACCAAGATGGCGGAGTAGAAGGACGTGCTCTCACTCCCTCTTGCGAGAACACCAGAATCACAACTAGCTGCTGGACAATCATTGACAGGAAGACACTGGAACTCACCAAAAAAGATACCCCACATCCAAAGACAAAGGAGAAGCCACAATGAGATGGTAGGAGGGGCACAATCACAGTAAAATCAAATCCCATAACTGGTGGGTGGATGACTCACAGACTGGAGAACACTTATACCACAGAAGTCCACCCACTGAGCCCCACGTCAGGCTTACCAACCTGGGGGTCCGGAAGTGGGAGGAGGAATTCCTTGAGAATCAGACTTTGAAGCCTAGGGGGAATCGATTGCAGGACTTCGACAGGACTGGGGGAAACAGAGGCTCCACTCTTGGAGGGCACACACAAAGTAATGTGTGCATCGGGACCCAGGGGAAGGAGCAGTGACCCTGGGGGAGACAGAACCAGACCTACCTGCTAGTGTTGGAAGGTCTCCTGCAGAGGAGGGGGGGGGCTCTGTTTCACCATGGGGACAAGGACACTGGCAGCAGAAGTTCTGGGAAGTACTCCTTGGCGTGAGCCCTCCCAGAGACTGTCATTAGCCCCACCAAAGAGCCCAAGTAGGCTCCAGTGTTGGGTTGCCTCAGGCCAAGCAACCAACAGGGAGGGAACCCAGCCCCACCCATCAACAGTCAAGTGGATTAAAGTTTTACTGAGCTCTGCCCACCAGAGCAACAATCAGCTCTACCCACCTCCAGTCCCTCCCATCAAGCCTCTTAGATAGCCTCATCCACCAGAGGGCAGACAGCAGAAGCAAGAAGAACTATAATCCTGCAGCCTGTGGAACAAAAACCACATTCAGATAGACAAGATGAAAGGGCAGAGGGCTATATACCAGATGAAGGAACAAGATAAAACCAAAGAAAAACAACTAAATGAAGTGGAGATAGGCAACCTTCCAGAAAAAGAATTCAGAATAATGATAGTGAAGATGATCCAGGACCTCGGAAAAAGCATGGAGGCAAAGATCGAGAACATGCAAGAAATGTTTAACAAAGACCTAGACAAATTAAAGAACAAACAAACAGAGATGAACAATACAATCACTGAAATGAAAACTACACTAGAAGGAATCAATAGCAGAATAACTGAGGCAGAAGAACGTATAAGTGACCTGGAAGACAGAATGGTGGAATTCACTGCTGTGGAACAGACTAAAGAGAAAAGAATGAAAAGAAATGAAGATAGCCTAAGAGACCTCTGGGGCAATATTAAACGCAACAACATTCGCATTATAGGGGTTCCAGAAGGAGGAGAGAGAGAGAAAGGACCCGAGAAAATAATTGAAGAGATTATAGTCGAAAACTTCCCTAACATGGGAAAGGAAACAGCCACCCAAGTCCAGGAAGTGCAGTGAGTCCCATACAGGATAAACCCAAGGAGAAACATGCCAAGACACATAGTAATCAAATTGGCAAAAATTAAAGACAAAGAAAAATTATTGAAAGCAGCAAGGGAAAAACGACAAATAACATACAAGGGAACTCCCATAAGGTTAACAGCTGATTTCTCAGCAGAAACTCTACAAGCCAGAAGAGAGTGGCACGATATACTTAAAGTGATGAAAGGGAAGAACCTACAACCAAGATTACTCTACCCGGCAAGGATCTCATTCAGATTCGATGGAGAAATCAAAAGCTTTACAGACAAGCAAAAGCTAAGGGAATTCAGCACCACCAAACCAGCTCTACAACAAACGCTAAAGGAACTTCTCTAAGTGGGAAACACAAGAGAAGAAAAGGACCTACAAAAACAAACCGAAAACAATTAAGAAAATGGTCATAGGAACATACATATCGATAATTACCTTAAACACAAATGGGTTAAATGCTCCAACCAAAAGACACAGGCTTGCTGAATGGATACAAAAACAAGACCCATATATGTGCTGTCTACAAGAGACTCACTTCAGACCTAGGGACACATACAGACTGAAAGTGAGGGGATGGAAAAAGATATTCCATGCAAATGGAAATCAAAAGAAAGCTGGAGTAGCTATACTCATATCAGATAAAATAGACTTTAAAATAAAGAATGTTACAAGAGACAAGGAAGGACACTACATAATGATCAAGGGGTCAATCCAAGAAGAAGGTATAACAATTATAAATATATATGCATCCAACATAGGAGCACCTCAATACAAAAGGCAAGGCTAACAGCTATAAAAGAGGAAACCGACAGTAACACAATAATAGTGGGAGACTTTAATACCTCACTTACACCAAAGGACAGATCATCCAAAACGAAAATAAATAAGGAAACAGAAGCTTTAAATGACACAATAGACCAGATAGATTTAATTGATATTTATAGGACTTTCCATCCAACAACAGCAGATTACACTTTCTCTCAAGTGCGCACGGAACATTCTCCAGGATAGATCACATCTTGGGTCACAAATCAAGCCTCAGTAAATTTAAGAAAATTGAAATCATATCAAGCATCTTTTCTGACCACAATGCTATGAGATTAGAAATGAATTACAGGGAAAAAAACGTAAAAAAGACAAACACATGGAGGCTAAACAGTACGTTACTAAATAACCAAGAGATCACTGAAGAAATCAAAGAGGAAATCAAAAAATACCTAGAGGCAAATGACAATGAAAACACGACGATCCAAAATCTATGGGATGCAGCAAAAGCAGCTCTAAGAGGGAAGTTTATAGCTATACAAGCCTACCTCAAGAAACAAGAAAAATCTCAAGTAAACAATCTAACCTTACACCTAAAGGAACTAGAGAAAGAAGAACAAACAAAACCCAAAGTTAGCAAAAGGAAAAAAATCATAAAGATCAGAGCAGAAACAAATGAAATAGAAACAAAGAAAACAATAGCAAACATCAATAAAACTAAAAGCTGGTTCTTTGAGAAGATAAACAAAATTGATAAACCATTAGCCAGACTCATCAAGAAGAAGAGGGAGAGGACTCAAATCAATAAAACTAGAAATGAAAGAGGAGAAGTTACAACAGACACTGCAGAAATACAAAGCTTCCTAAGAGACTACTACAAGCAACTCTATGCCAATAAAATGGACCACCTGGAAGAAATGGACAAATTCTTAGAAAGGTATAAGCTTCCAAGACTGAACCAGGAAGAAACAGAAAATATGAACAGACCAATCACAATTAATGAAATTGAAACTGTGATTAAAAATCTTCCAACAAACAAAAGTCCAGGACCAGATGGCTTCACAGGTGAATTCTATCAAACATTTAGAGAAGAGCTAACACCCATCCTTCTCAAACTCTTCCAAAAAATTGCAGAGGAAGGAACACTCCCAAACTCGTTCTATGAGGCCACCATCACCCTGATACCAGAACCAGACAAAGATACTACAAAAAAAGAAAATTACAGACCAATATCATTGATGAATATAGATGCAAAAATCCTCAACAAAATACTAGCAAACAGAATCCAACAACACATTAAAAGGATCATACACCACGATCAAGTGGGATTTATCCCAAGGATGCAAGGACTCTTCAATATACGCAAATCAATCAATGTGATACACCATATTAACAAATTGAAGAATATAAACCATATGATCATCTCAATAGATGCAGAAAAAGCTTTTGACAAAATTCAACACCCATTTATGATAAAAACTCTCCAGAAAGTGGGCATAGAGGGAACCTACCTCAACATAATAAAGGCCATATACGACAAACCCACAGCAAACATCATTCTCAATGGTGAAAAACTGAAAGCATTTCCTCTAAGATCAGGAACGAGACAAGGATGTCCACTCTCACCACTATTATTCAACAAAGTTTTGGAAGTCCTAGCCACGGCAATCAGAGAAGAAAAAGAAATAAAAGGAATACAAATTGGAAAAGAAGAAGTAAATCTGTCACTGTTTGCAGAGGACATGATACTATACATAGAGAATCCTAAAGATGCCACCAGAAAACTACTAGAGCTAATCAATGAATTTGGTAAAGTTGCAGGATACAAAATTATTGCACAGAAATCTCTTGCATTCCTATACACTAATGATGCAAAATCTGAAAGAGAAATTAAGGAAATACTCCCACTTACCATTGCAACAAAAAGAATAAAATACCTAGGAATAAACCTACCTAGGGAGACAAAAGACCTGTATGCAGAAAACTATAAGACACTGATGAAAGAAATTAAAGATGATATCAACAGATGGAGAGATATACCATGTTCTTGGATTGGAAGAATCAATATTGTGAAAATGACTATGCTACCCAAAGCAATCTACAGATGCAATGCAATCCCTATCAAATTACCAATGGCATTTTTTCTATAACTAGAACAAAAAATCTTAAAATTTGTATGGAGACACAAAAGACCCCGAATAGCCAAAGCAGTCTTGAGGGAAAAAAACGGAGCTGGAGGAATCAGACTCCCTGACTTCAGACTATACTACAAAGCTACAGTAATCAAGACAATATGGTACTGGCACAAAAACAGAAACATAGATCAATGGAACAAGATAGAAAGCCCAGAGATAAACCCACGCACCTATGGTCAACTAATCTATGGCAAAGGAGGCAAGGATATACAATGGAGAAAAGACAGTCTCTTCAATAAGTGGTGCTTGGAAAACTGGACAGCTACATGTAAAAGAATGAAATTAGAACACTCCCTAACACCATACACAAAAATAAACTCAAAATGGATTAGAGATCTAAATGTAAGACTGGACACTATAAAACTCTTAGAGGAAAACATAGGAAGAACACTCTTTGACATAAATCACAGCAAGATCTTTTTTGATCCACCTCCTAGAGTAATGGAAATAAAAACAAAAATAAACAAATGGGACCTAATGAAACTTCAAAGCTTTTGCACAGCAAAGGAAACCATAAACAAGACGAAAAGACAACCCTCAGAATGGGAGAAAATATTTGCAAACGAATCAACGGACAAAGGATTAATCTCTAAAATATATAAACAGCTCATGCAGCTCAATGTTAAAGAAACAAACAACCCAATCCAAAAATGGGCAGAAGACCTAAGTAGACATTTCTCCAAAGAAGACATACAGATGGCCAAGAAGCACATGAAAAGCTGCTCAACATCACTAATTATTAGAGAAATGCAAATCAAAACTACAGTGAGGTATCACCTCACACCAGTTAGAATGGGCAACATCAGAAAATGTACAAACAAGAAATGCTGGAGAGGGTGTGGAGAAAAGGGAACCCTCTTGCACTGTTGGTGGGAATGTAAATTGATACAGCCACTATGGAGAACAATATGGAGGTTCCTTAAAAAACTAAAAATAGAATTACCATATGACCCAGCAATCCCACTACTGGGCATATATCCAGAGAAAACCATAATTCAAAAAGACACATGCACCCCAATGTTCATTGCAGCACTATTTACAATAGCCAGGTCATGGAAGAAACCTAAATTCCCATCGACAGACGAGTGGATAAATAAGATGTGGTACATATGTACAATGGAAAATTACTCAGCCATAAAAAGGAACGAAATTGAGTCATCTGTTGAGATGTGGATGGATCTAGAGGCTGTCATACAGAGTGAAGTAAGTCAGAAAGAGAAAAACAAATATCGTATATTAACGCATGTATGTGGAACCTAGAAAAATGGTACAGATGAACTGGTCTGCAGGGCAGAAGTTGAGACACAGATGTAGAGAACAAACGTATGGACACCAAAGGGGGAAAACCACGGTGGGGTGGGGATGGTGGTGTGCTGAATTGGGCGATTGGGATTGACATGTATACACTGATGTGTATAAAATTGATGACTAACAAGAACCTGCAGTATAAACAAACAAAAAAACAACTAATACTAAACTTTCTTTGGGTTATTTGTATGGAAATATGTTAATATAAATGTTTCAGACATTACATGAAATTTCTAAAAATCTTGTATGTTCTGGTATAATGTTATAAGTCATAATTCCAGTTATTACTTTAAAATGTATATCTCAGAAATAACTAAATTTCCTTGTCAATTGCATTATTACGAACTTTCATCAAGTCTTTAACCGTGGTCATTTTCAAGTCTTTTGTCATTTACAGGCAGTTCTGGGTGTACTCTGATGCTTTCGCAAAAATGTTCCCATAAAAGGGTTTCATCTTCAAGGAATTCATGGAAAAGACTCTGACAAGTATAGGTTTCTGGTAACTGACTACACTGCTGAACTGAATGAATAAGCATTTTCAGAACTCTAATGGAAAACTGATGAATTCATAAAAGTGCTAACAAAAGATCAAGATGAAAAAAAAATAATTACTTGGGACTGAGTGAACTGATGAGGATGATTATAATTTTTGTGACTTTCTGTTTGAATAAAAAAAAAAATCCCACAAGGACTCGGAGGCAAAATTATACAAATCAATTTTCACTGCAAAGTAAAGGAGCTGTTACAGTGGAGGATTACTGGACTGAATGTCAATATTATGACACAATATGAGTGTGTTTCATGTTTGGTAATTGCAATCATTGTTGCTTTTGTTGTGGTCATCCATTTACAATGCTTGGTGTCAGTTTATTTATCTCTTGTAAAAATAAAATACAGTGTGTGTGTGTGAAAAAAAAATCTGATAGACAAAACAAAGAATAGATACAGGTATATGTATAACTGAATCACTTTGCTGTACACCTGAAATTAACAAAACATTGTTAATCAACTATACTCCGGTATAAAATAAAAATTAAAAAAGACAAACAAAACAAAACAAAATCCTTTAGCCAAGGTGAGGCTTTCTTTGACTGAAGTCACCTCACTTTACAGATGCCTGGGCCGCATCCCAGCCTGAGCCAGAAACTTGTGGGTGGGGTTTTAGATCTGTAAAACATTCCGCAAGTGATTCTGATGTGTAGGCAGGCTTGAGAACCCTGGGCCAGTCAAGGAGTCATGAGAGACACCATGAAAGAGAATTGCATTCCTTTCCCTCAGAGCACCTCTCTCATTTTGTCAGTATATATACTTCAGTAGGACTATTGGGGTAATACATATCTTCTCCATGATTAGATTGTAAGCTACATCAACATTTTTGCTCACCACTGTATTACCATCACCCAATCCAATGTGTGGTATACACCCAATCCAATGTGTGGCATAAGTTGAGTGCTTTGGACCAGAAGTGTGGATTTAAGTGTCAGTTGTTTATGGAGTTGTCTAGGGAACCCAGTGTGTGGGGGGGGGTGGCTGGAAGCACCTCTGGGAGATAAGATCCTGGTTCCAGTTAGCTCTTAGTCCAAGCAACCCAAGAACCTCCACGGCACCTTTGGACAATCCTGCTTACTGCAGTATAATGTATCTGCACTGTCTGCTTACTTAAACACTAATTGAGCTTTTATTATAGTCAAGTGCTGTCTACCTGTTTTAAGTGTCTTCATTCATTTCACCTTCATAGCACTCTGCGCTCTACAGTTTTACAGAAGAGAAACAGAGAAGTTATGTAATTTGTCTCAGGTCACATGGCTAGTAAGTGACGTAGTCTGGACTGTTTTGAAACCATATGGTCTGACTCCAGAGTCCATACTCTTGGATGTGTGTTCTGCTGAACTGCCCTTTCACATCTGCCTTCCCCCACCAAACCAAGAGCACTTTTAAGGACAGCCTGTGGTTTTCGCACATTTCTCTAACAATATTTATTGAGTGCCTACTTTGTGCAGGCACTGTGCCAGGCACTGAGCAAAGAGTTATAAACAAGACAGTGCCCTTGCATTAGAGAACTTAAAAATAGTAAGGAGAAGCAAATGTCAAACAAAAATCGCACGGAATTACCTGATTTAATCGTGATAAGAACTACAAAAGAGAGAGCAGAAAGTGCTCTGAAAGTGTCTGGTAAAAAAATCTAACCTAGACTGGGAAGTCAATAAGGACGGCTGAGAGCGGACTCAAAAGCGATTTCTGGGCGCGTGAAGTGGGAGGAGATATTCCATCAGTGCCCCTCCGACTCCTCTGCTAGCGGCCTGGCACACAGGAGGCGCCCCGTAAGTGCTTGTGGAGTCAGTCGACGCAAGGGCGGGTGGATGAACCGGCAAACGGACAAATGCATGAAAGATGGACGGACGGACTGATGGGCTGATGGACAGATGGGCGGGCGGACTGTAGCATCGAGGGGCGGCCACCTGGTGCAGCCGCAGGCTCTGCCCGGGGCCGAGGAAGGCCGAGGCCGGACAAGGGCGGTTTGGGAAACATCCAGGCCCGTGCTGCCGGACCACCACACTCACCCTTCGCTCCGCGGGCTGCGGGGACCGACCCCAGGCGGGGAGCAGAACGGCCTCTGGCCGCGCGAGCCGGAAGTGGGGGGCGGCGCGCCCCTCTAGGCCGCCCGGAGGACTGCAGCTCTGTGGCGGGCGCGCGGCAGGGTTCGGAGGACCGGTGCGGGGTCCGGGAGAAGGAGCGCGTCTCTGGGTGAGACCTGGTGGGGAGAGCCCCAGGTCGAAAACGGTTGACAGGCGACTGAAAGAGGAAAAAAGAAATAGAGATAGAGGTTAGTATAGCATCAAGGAGATAAAAATAGAACCCATCATCTGTAAATTTGGGGAAGAGGACCAGATCACATTCACACACCACAAACACGTTGACTGTCTGCAATGACAGTTCTAGAAGTTACGGGGATGACTGTAGGGGAAGAGCCTCTACCCTGGCATGGCGAGGGGACAAGGCGGAGATCAACCCTCCCGTCGACTGCAAGGTCGTGGGGACTGGGGCCGAGCCGAAGAAGGTCTGTAATTTCCCGTAGAATGCGCTACTCAAGCTGAGCCTTGCCGACCGAGTAAAATGGAGATTTGGAGGAGCGCAGGTTTCCCAGGTAGGGAGCGGCAGGAGCGAGAGCCCAGCGGTGGGACGTACAGGGCACGCTGGGGAGTTAGCCCAGCATCTTGGTTGGCCGGAACCTAGGCTAAGGGATGGGTTGGGGTCAAGTTTGGAGAGTTTCAAATGCCAGGCTAAGGAATTAGGAACGGATTTAGGAACGGTGCAGGCTATTTATATGTGAGATGGCCAGAACTGTACTTCAGGGCAGTATCTGACAGTACTTTGTAGAGAGGATTAAAGGGCAAAAGAGATAAGAGAAAGAGGACAGGCGGTTAGAAATGTGAACTTAGCAAGATTTGCTAGTATCTGAAAATATGATTGAAGATGGGGAAAGGGAATGACGTTACCAAGGGAGATCTTATGGAAAATAAACAGGGAATTATGAAATACTAGTACCTGGGGATGGGAAGAGGAAGAGTTGGTAAAGAAGAGGAGCTTCTCAGAGAAGTTTGGCCCAGCTGGTTCAAACATCATAAAAGGCAGGAGAGCATCTCAGGAGAGGGAACAGGTGACTAGGAGTTGTGCCAGAGAGCTGGAGATGATGAGAACTAAGGTGATGCTGGAATTAAGGCAAAGGGCAGAAGAAGGGTCAGAGAGAGATGTTACCTGAGGAATGTCCTTGCCAGGGGTTAAGAAGTGTATGGTAAGGCCCTGAGAATAGATAATAATTCCTTTTAAGAAATGTGATAATGCAGGAAGGAAAAAGAGAGGACACTGGTTGGTCTAGGCAACAGGATTGAAAGGTGTTTATTTGTTTTCTGAGGAGGGTAGAGACCTAATTATATTTGTAGAAAAAAGGTAAAGTGTGAGTGGGGAGAAAAATTCAAGATAAAAGAAAAGAGGAATAGCTGACAGGGAGAGAATAAGACTGGATAGGTCTCAGAAAACAAGATGAAGCATTATAATAAAAAATGGTGCATTTGGTCTATGTTGTCATGCTTTGAATGCAGACCAGCCAAGTAGTATCAGTTAGTAATGCTGATTTTACCAGTAAATATGTGCATGTACCGTTTGTTGAATTGTCACAAACTGAACACACTCATGTTAGTAGCACTCAGATAAAGAAACAGAATATTATCAGTCCTCAGAAAACCCCCTTGTGCTCTCCTCAAGCTGCTACCCTCCTCTAGTCCTGAAAGATAGACTACACTGAACCTTGAATACGATAGGTTGGCCTTGCCTATTTTTGTATTTTGTATAAATGGAACTCAATATGCACTCTCTTAAGTCAGACTTCAACATTGCTTGTGAAATTTGTTCATATTGTTTTGTACATGTACACTGTACATTTTCACTTCTAATAATATTATATTGTGTGATTATGCCAACACTCAAACATTTTATTACTGGTGAACATTATTGAGAGTGAAGTATTTAAGTCTCTAAGTACATTAATTTATTTTTGAATATTAAACCAACCTTGTATTACTAAGATAAATTCCACTTGATTATGGTGTATAATTTTTTAATATATTAAGGAATTTAATTTACTATTATTTGACTGAGAATATTTGTGTCCATATTGTTAGAGGTATTGGTCTGTAGTTTTCTTTTCCTGTGATATCTTTGTCTGGCTTTGGTATCAGAGTAATTACTGGCCCCATTTATTTTCTGGGAGAGATTGTGAAGGATTGGTATTATTCTTAAACTGTTTGATAGAATTCACTAGTGAAGTCATTTGAGCCTGTGCTTTTGTGCTTTACTTTGTTAGAAAAATTTTTATCACTAACTCAATTTCTTTACTTTTCATATATTTATTCACAGTTTCTATTTCTTTTCCAGTCAGTTTTAGTAATTTGTATATTTCTAGTAATTTGCCCATTTCACTTATGTTGTGTAATGTGTTGGCATAATGTTGTTTATAATAATCCCTTTAAATCTCTATAGGGTTGGTAGTGATGTCCCCTCTTTTCTGCTTTTGTTAATCTCTCTTTTTTCTTTGGTCAGTCTAGTAAAGGCTTGTCAATTTTTGTTGGTATTTTCAAAGAACCAAATTTTGGTTTGATTTATTAAAATTGTTTTTCTGCTTTTTATTTCATTAATTACTACTCAAATCATTATTACTTCCTTCCTTCTGCTTTTTTTGGTTGTTGTTAAGTTTGCTCTTCATTTTTAAGTTTCTTAAGGTGGAAACTTAGGTTACTGATAAGAGATCTTCTTTTCTAATATAGACATTTAAAAGCTAAAAAATTTCCTCTAAGCACTGCTGTAGCTGTGCTGTGAAAATTTCATTCTCATTCAGCGTAAAACATTTTCTAACTTCCCTTGTGATTTCTTCTTTGAACCACAGGTTATTTAGATATGGGTTGTTTAATTTCTAAATATTTTGGAGTTCCCAAATTATTCTGTGGCTTGATATGCCCTCTGGGTCAGTGGAAACACTATCAACCCCAGTCTCTGGGCCACATAGGTCCCATTGGCCCCTGAGCCACTCTCAGCTGAGGTGGCCTTGGTGTCTCAGCCCTCAGTAGTGGACCCACCCTCTGGGTACTCCATTTCCTGGATGTAGAATCCCAAAAGTCTGACAGCTTTCCTTTATTTTGTCCTGTCTCTGTCAGGAATTTCCCTGGTTGTCCAGTGCTTAAGACCCTGTGCTTCCACTGCAGCGGGCATGGGTTCAATCCCTGGTCAGGGAGCTAGAATCCTGCATGCCCTGCAGCACAGCCAAAAAAAAAAAAAAAAAAATTCGGTCCAAGATGGCAGTGTTGTTTCTGGTGCTATAACATTCTCAAGAGCCATGTTGGTCTTCTGTGGATATCAAGGGGATGCACACAATTGGATACAAGGGTCCTCCACAGATCCTTCCTATGGATAACCCCATTTCTATTCCTGGTTTCTGTTGAGATGGTTGATTGGATCCATGAATCACACATCTAACCTCTTCACCAAAAGGTTGTCCAGCTACACTCATGGCCTTGTCTCCAGAGCATGCTATCTGTGTAGGCTGAGGATTTTCCAAATCATCAAGTACTGATTCCTTTTTGCTTAACAGTTCCTTCCTCAATTTATCTCTTCCTCTCACATTTTACTATAATCAGCAAGGAAAAAGCATCAAGCCACACTTTACACATTTTGCTTGGAAATATCCTCAGTTAATTACCCAAGGTCGTCACAAGTTCTGTTTTCTGTCCAACAGCAGAATATGATTAAGCCAAGTTTCTGCTACTTTCTAACATCTATCACCTTTCTCCAGTTTCCAGTAATGTTTTCTTCATTTCTGCCTAAGACCTTTTTTGGCCACGCCACGTGGCTTGTGGGATCTTAGTTCCCAGACCAGGGATTGAACCTGGGCCCCGGCTGTGAAAGTGCGGAGTTCTAACTACTAGATTGCCAGGGAATTCCCCCCACCAGAAGTTGTTGGTTGTTTTTTTTTTAATTTTTATTGGAGTATAGTTGCTTCACAATGTTGTAATAGCTTCTACTGCACAGCAAAATGAATCAGCCATACATACACATATATCCCCTCCCTTTTGGATTTCCCTCCCATTTAGGTCACCACAGTGCATTAAGTAGAGTTCCCTGTGCTATACAGTATGTCCTCATTAGTTCTCTATTTTATACATAGTATCAATAGTGTATATGTGTCAGTCCCAATCTCCCAGTTCCTCCCATCCCCCCTTCCCCCTTGGTATCCATACATTTGTTCTCTACGTCTGTGTCTCTGGTTCTGCTTTGCAAATAAGGTCATCTATACTATTTTTCTAGATTCCACGTATATGCAGTAATATACGATATTTGTTTTTCTCTTTGTGACTTCAGTCTGTATAGAAGTATTTTTTTTAATGCTCATTATTTCTAGCAAAATTCTGTTCATGACAATATATGTATTCTCTAAGATGACAGAGGATTCCTCTACTGTCCTTTTCACTTCCTTCTGAGACCCTGCCAAAGTCACCTTTAATGTCCATATTTCTACTAACAATCTCTTCAAGGCAACCTAGACTTTTTGTATCATGAGCCTCAAAACTCTTCTAAGTTCTAGCCATTACCCAATTCTAAAGCCACATCTACATTTTTAGGTATTTGTTAAGGCAGCACCCCATTTCTGGTACCACAAACAGAGTGGTTTAATACAACAAAAATTGATTCTGTCACAGTCTGGAGCTTAGAAATCCAAAATCAAAGGTGCTGGCAAGGGCCATGCTCCTCTGAAGGCTCTGGGGAAGGACTGGTTCCATGCCTGTCTCCTAACTTCAGGTGCTTGCTGCCGTCCTTGGCATTCTTTCCCTGATGGATGCATCACTTCAGTCTCTGCCTCCACATTCACATAGCATCCTCCTCTCTCTGTGAGTCCCCTCTGTGTCTGAATTCATCTCTTCGTATATGGATACCAATCATTGGATTAGGGCCCACCTTAAACCAGTATGACCTCATCTTTACTTGATTACATCTGCAAAGACCCTATTTTCAAACAAAGTCACATTCGCAGGTACCAGAGGTTAGGAGTTGAACATATCTTTTGGGGGGGGAGGACACAATTCAACACAACAGTGTGGTAAGTAAACACTAAGAGTTGTTTAAACCACTGTGACTTGGTTTTGAAGTTGAAGACTTCAAATTTTTGCCAATGACCTCATTTGATTGAAGACAAAAGAAATAATTTGATCTGAATTCAACACTAAAGGTCTTGGAGAATTCTAGTGTTTCAGATACAAGCCTACCCATCTCTGCAAAGTGAACCTAAGGAACTCTGATTATATTGGCCATTATTTCCCCTTCTGAATCTGAGTTTTCAGCACTTGTTCTGTTTTTGAAAAGTCAAAGTCAGTTCGACATGCACATTAACATTTCAAAGGTGTTGTGTTGTAATTCAGGTGTCTTATTCAAAACAAACAGCAGCAGCCTACTCATTAATACGTACTTGATCAAAAGGAAAGTTAATTTTTTTTAATTTGGCTCCAAAATTTGGATTTATGTCCCTTTTTTACCTAAACCTAGAGATTGAGTTTTAAGTTGAAGCTCATTCTTTGTGAAGATTGCTTATATAGTCTAAGTATCGAAGAAAATTAATTTCCAATGCAATGTAATACATGGTAAGCAAAAGTTCTCATGTAGGTCTTCATGTTCAACTTTCTGAGGAAGAGGTCCATAGTTTTCATCATATTCTCAAAGGAATTATATTATCTCAAAGATTAAGAACCACTACTCTACAAACCATGCCTAAATCAGATATATGTTAGTTTGGCCTAGTTTCTCCCAAGAGGAAATGGAATAGGAAATAGAAATCAGGTAGAATATTGGGGGGGGGGGTAACATATCAGTTTCATTCTTGAGGCTCTGATATCATTTTCATGCCTGTATTACCACCCCTGATCTCTCTGGAACCCTCTGAATGTCTTTTACCTTACGAGATGAACCTCTTCAGTGTCAGCTGGAGTGGACCACTGTTGGGTCTAGGTTTGTTTTGGCCAATCCATCGAACTGTTGAACTCCAAGCTGGCTTCTCAGACTCACTCACAGAATGTAACATCTCTGGTAAGACTCCACAAAGCAACAAATCTAGCATAATCTGAAAGAACAGTTTGGTTTTCTTGGTTAAACACCCAGAAAATTTATGTTCACTTCATCACTTCTGGGTAAAAGATTAACAAAACCCTTACATTTGTACGTGAGAATTAACCTTTGGTTGACTTTCCCATTCTCTTTTACTGGAAACCTATTACAAGTATGTCAACTATGGCATTCTCATACACTGTTGGTGGGAATGCACAATGATTCAGCCACTCTGAAAAGCAGTGTAGCAGTTTCTTAAAATGTTAAACATACACTTAACCAGGAAAGAGAAAAAAGCATATGTCCATATAAAGACTTGTACACGAATGTTCATAGCACCTTTATTCGTAATAGCGAAAAAACTATAAATAAACCAAATGCCCATCAACTGGTGAATGGATAAACAAATTGTGGTGTGTACATCCAATGGAATATTATTCAGAAACAAAAGGGAGAAGGAGTGGACTATTGATACACACAGCAAGATAGATAAATCACAAAATAATAATGCTCAGAAAGAAGTTTGAGTGCAAAACAGAGTGCATTCTGTTTGATCCCATTTAAATAACTCTCTAGAAAATGCTAATTAATCTATAGTAACAGAAAGCAGAACAGTGGTTGGGGGCTGTGGTAGGAAAGGGAGGGATTATCAAGGGAAGGAGGAAACTTTTGGGGATGTGGTCACAATTTTCATTGTGGTGATGGTTTCACAGTTGTATACATATGACAAAATTTACCAAACTGTATAATTTAAATATTTGCTGATTATTGTATGCCTGTTATACCTCAGTAAAGCTATTTTTTAAAAAGCATCTGTACTCCCTACTTGGGAGGGCTGGACCCAAACAAGTTCCTTACATTTTATCAGGGTCTCATTCACACATCCCTGACATTTCATAAATCAGAACAGGGTCTTAGGCTGTAACAGAAAACTCTCTTCCTCTACCTCAATCATTACTTCAGCCAGCCACCATTTTCTCAAACCTATACCTTTTCCTCCGACATCTTAACCCAAGTCACATGTCTCACCGGTCTCAATACTTCTATTATTTCTTATTTCTATATCTCCCCCCCTGCCCCCGCCCTTATTTCCCAAGATATTTCCAAGGAAACAGCAATATCCTTTCCTACCCTGATGCCCTCCCCCACCCCCCTTCAGGTACTTCTCACCCTGATCCTTTAGCCACAGTGAGGATTGTATTGGCAAGCAAACATTTTAGGAGACCCCATGGCCTTTCTTGATAGCAAAGTAGGTGAAAATCCAGCTTCGCAGCAATTTAGGGATTAATTCCTGAGCATTATTTATTTTTAAGGCAGTGGTTCTCAAAGTGTGGTCCCAGGACCAGCAGCATCAGGATCGCCTGAGAACCTGGGCTCCCATGACAGACTTACTGATTCTAAACTGGCGTGGGGCCCAGCAATCAGTATTTTAATAGAGGCATGCCACTGTGCTGGGGGGAAAACCAGAGAGGACAGGAAGAAAGTTAGAATGGAAGCACACCAGCGAATCTGATTGACAGGTTTGGGGTTGGGTGGGTGGGGGAACGGATTAAAAAAAAGAGAGAGAGATAATTAAGGAAGAACTCATTACGTAGTCAGAAAACCTACCCTGCCCCAGGGAGCTTTCTAGAAAGATGTTTTCTGACATTCACGTCAAGAATTGGCAGATAGGAGGACTTCCCTGGTGGCGCGGTGGTTAAGAATCCTCCTGCCAATGCAGTGGGACACGGGTTCGATCCGTGGTCTGGGAAGATCCCACATGCCGCGGAGCAACTAAGCCCGTGCACCACAACTACTGAGCCTGTGCTCTAGAGCCCGCGAACCACAACTACTGAGCCCGTGAGCCACAACTACTGAAGCCCTCATGCCTAGAGCCCGTGCTCCGCAACAAGAGAAGCCACCGCAATGAGAAGCCTGCGCACCGCAAGGAAGAGTAGCCCCGCCTCTCCCGCGACAAAGCCAGCGCGCAGCAACCAAGACCCAACGCAGCCAAAAAAAAATAAAGAAATTTTTAAAAATCCGAAGTGATTAAGTTATGTGTGTGTATAAATATACACACACATATATATTAAAAAAAAAAAAAAAAACAAGGAATTGGCACACAGGGCCAGCCAGACCCCTCGCTACGGCTCCGCTGGGGCCAGATCCGCAGCTGTTCAGGGGTTAAATCTCGGCAACTCCCTGCCCCTACCTCACCTCGCCGCCCCCCGCCCCGCGCGTGCGCACGTGCGAGGCCACGCGCCATAGAGCTGAGCAATCCTCCCAGATTCCTAGAGCGGTCGGCGATGGCCGGTTTACATCTTGTGAGGCTTGACGGTGACCTGGAGAATACATCGAGGTATGCGTGATGTCGGCTCACGGAAGGCGGGGGAACTCGGGTGATCTGCCCTCCCCAGCGGCCTTGCAGCGCCACCGCTGAGTCTTGAGTCCGTGGGGAGTCGAGCCTGCTGACGTGGCCCCCAGGCGCGGCTCCTGGGCATTGCGAGCTGGTCGGTTCTCGGCCTGGTGTGCTTTTGGTACGCGGTCAGCCCTTGACTAGCCTTGGGTTCAGCTGAATGAACACCAGAAACTTTGGGGGCGGGTGGAATCCAGAGCTTGGATGCATTCACACGAATCAGCGGACGAATGTGTGAGTGTGAGAAGAACGGAAGGAGAGAGAGACAGATCATGATAATGGATCAGTAGTGTCATTTCGGTGTAGGAGGGGCAGCGAATAACATAGAGCTAAACGCTAGGGCAAAATTCTGAAATTCCCTCCCCTGCCTTATCTTTACAGTTATATCCTGATTTTGATAGCATTAACCCCCGGATTATCTTTGAAGATCTCTAGATTTGGAATAGAGAATGTATGTCCAAGAGGGGTGATGCCTGACTCCTGAATGATAGGGAAAGAAGCGTAGTAAATTTGAAAGAAAAGCACTTGAAAGTTAAATGAGATTTTGTTTTCTCTTTAACTTCTTTTACATCTAGAGGATGTTTCTGGTGGTCTAGTCTCAGAAATTATATCTCCAGCCTCCACAATGATTCCCTTCCAAGTCCAGTGGTGCCCAGTTGCCTGCAGGTCTCAGACTCCTATGTGGACAAGAAAAGCTTAGTGAGGAGATGGTAAATCTCCAGTTGCTCCCTGAGGTGTCAAGTGTCCAGTGGCAGTCCATGGAGATCCAATTCAATTATGAAGCTCAAGAACACTACCTTCTGTCAGGTGAGAAGCAGTGTGTATCTTTCTTAGTGGTTTGGGTGGGTTGGGGGGTGGCGCCGTGTTACCTTGCTATGTTAGTGTCTTCAAGTGCTATTGGTATTCCTCGTGTCTTCAAGTGCTATTGGTATTCCTCATTGCCTACCCCCCACTGTATTAGGCAGTACCATTTCTCTTGTGCTCCAAGCCCATGGCTTTATTGTACATTCTGGCAATCAAATTCTCTTGGTTTTCCTTCCTCTCCTTAAGTCCCCAGTGTCATCCATTTTTCCCATTATAATCACCTTATTACCAATCTGTCAGTGTTTGGTATTTGCCCTTTAAAATCTTTTCAAGTCCTCATGTACTGTCGGGGCATAGTTAAAAGTTTTGGAGTCTGACACCTGGATTCAAATACTAGCTTTGTCATTTACTAGCTTCAGTAAGTTACTTACATTTTTTAAAAATAATCCTGTTTCCTCACTTTATAGGTGTATAATAACTCATACCTTGGAAGTTATTTTGAGGGTTGTGTCTATCTATTACTCCATAATAAAGGACCCCAAAACTTAGTGACCTAAAACACTAAGACATTTTTCAACCATGTTATTTTCTTATGGTTCTGTAGGTCATCATCGGCTTGGGCTGGGTTCAGCTGGGCAGTTTTCTTCTGGAATCACTCATGCTCAACTAGGGCCAGGGTCTATGTTGGTATCAGTCATAACATGTCCAGCTGTTGGTGCTGGCTATAGCTTGGGTCACGTATCTCTGGCAGGCTAGCCTAGACTTTTTCACAGGGCAGCTAGTTTTTAAAATCAGAGAGAGGGATGCATAAGCACTTTTCTAACCTATGTTTGCATTACATTTGTTATTTCATTGACCAAAGCAAGTCACATGACCAATTCCAGAGTCATTGTGGGAGAAAACTACACAAGGATATAGATATTAGGAGATAGGATCATTGGGGTCCATTACTACTATAACAGATACCACAAGCACTAGATAAGATTCCATATATACGGCTCTGAGCACATACCTGGCTGGTAGTAAATTCTTTACGAATGGTAGTCACTGTAGTTTTTAGTAAGATAATCTTGGTGCTGACTTTGTTCAGATGTTCTGCAGGCTCTCATTTCCGCATCATATTTTGCTGCTTTTTGATTTTGGTCTTCCCATTACTGCTGTTTTGCCTATGAAATTAACCTTCTGTTGTCCTTTTCTTTTACTCTAAATCTTTTGTCTGTCTTTAGTTTTGGAGTATCTTTTATTTTATTTAGTTTCTCTCTCCTGTATTTAGAATTTGTTTTTCCTTAAGAGTCTATTCTAAGGCATCTAGCTCTCTTCTTTCCTGAGAATCACTGAGAATCACTGCCTCCTCCTTGTTGTTTAACATAAATTGACATACATACTATATGTGTTTGTGTCTCTTAAGAGTGTGTATAAAATAACTTTTTTTTATGATAAAGCAATATAATTATATTAAAGTGCATTTATAAAATATAGAAAGGCACAAAATAGAAATTTTAATAACCTACAACTCCACCATTTAGAGATAGTCACTGGATACATTAATACATCAATACATTAATGTATCCTTCAAATCATTTAATTAACTGTTCAACAAATATTTATTGTTGGTAAATGTTTATTAGTTCATAAGATCATAGCTTATTAATGATTATTAACCATTAATATAATATTATTAGTTACTGAGGGTTTACTTTGTGCCAGCCACTGTTCTAAGTTCTGGGGTTGTAGCAGTGAACTAATCAGAGAAGCCTTTGCCCTCAAGGACTTTACATTCTAGTAGGGGAAACAGGAAATATATAAATATACAGTATAGTATCAGATAGTGATAATGGTTATAGAGGATGTATCAGTCAGGATTCTGGCAGGAAACAGATGGCTCATTCAAATTGGGTAATTCAAAGTTTCATAAAGAGGATGGGAAGGATTACAGAATCAACAAGGGATGGAGAACAGCGTACACAAAGCCTAAGCTGATAGTCATAACTATCCTCTTCCATCACCCACTCCGTATTGCCCTTACCTTCTGCCAGAATCTCAGTGGCACAGAGTTCTTTATCTAGTCAAATAAAATAAACCTTTTCTAGATGACCTGAGTGCTTGATGATCCTGCCTCTTTCAGGTTACTTCCGTGAACCATTGACTGGGCCTATTAGACATGAGAGAACTACGAGGCACCCCCACTGAGTCCTCTGAGTTCCAGTGGCAGCAACCATTTCCCCACTGGTGATTGGTATCAGTCATTCTGGCCAGTAGAGTGACCCCATCTCCGCCTGCTGGTTTGGCAGTTTGAGGAGCCCAAAATGCTGAAGCAGGAAGCAGTCTCAACTTCAAATTTAACAAAATTATGACTTTGTCCCATGGTAGAGGTATTTTTCCTTTGAGAATCGGAACCCTGAACCCACCAAGCCCAAGATTATAGGGATAGGAAGCAAAAATAATATAAGTGGATTATGAGGTATATAGTAAGAAGAGATATTATTACTTTCTCTACCACCCTTCGTTCCTATACCCATGTATTATGGCCATGGGGAAGACAACACTGTTTATCGCCCTTTAGCTTAATGCATATATTGCATCCTGTATGACAGCACCCCAAACTTATCAAGATGTTGTTGTCTAGCTTGTCCTGTAACTGAGCCTACATTTAATCATTCCACCATTATCACAATCCACTTACTTCTGGATGATGGGACATGCGGTAAGACCCATGAATTATATGTGTATGAGCTCATTGCTTAACTTCCTTCCCTGTAAAATGACTCCTTTGGAGGTAATATTATAGAGAATACCATGATAATAAATACGGCATTCTCTTAAGTCAATGCAAATTTGTATCTAGACTATGTACTTAGTCCTTTGAAGTTGCTGCCCTTTCCATAATAAAAGGGGTCAGATGTAATGAATCTGTCCCCAAGTGGCTAGCTGGTTCCTCTCTAGGGAATGGTACCTTATTAGGGCCTTAGTGGTTGGCTACTTGGGCACATAGCAATGATTATAGGCATATCAACCTTGATAAGTGGAGGTCCATATTGTTGAGCCCATATATAGCCTCCATCCCTGCTGCCATGACCTCTTTGTACATGAGTCCATTGGGCAAACATTGGTAAAAAGGCTGATTGACATTCATAATATGAATCACCGTGCCCATCCTTCTGATTGAGAGGCTTCTCCACAGTGGATGCCCTTTGGTGAGAATTCACATGGGCCACAAACATATTCATTCTTTGGTTCATCCTCATACCTTTCCTCCAGAATTCTCATTTCTTGTCTTCCAATCTTGTTCTTTCCAGGTACCTAACTAATCAAGTAACCCATTAGTCACTATCCATGGATCAGTATATACATGTATCTTAGGCTATATTGCCTTCCATGGAAAGTAGACAACCAGGTGTATACCTGAAATTCTGCCCACTGGAAGGATTTGCCTTTACCAGCATGTTTAAGGCCACCCCTGAGTGGGGGTGTAAGTGAAAGGTACTCACTTTCAGCTGGTGCCCACACACTGGGCAGGCCCATCTACAAACCAGTTCTGTACATTTTCCTCCTCTGTTAACTGGTAATAGGGAATTCCCATAGGGCCATGAATATAGGTTGAGGGGGAGAGGTAGTGGAGCAGTAGGAACAAGTCCTATGGGAATCTGAGTCACTCGCACATGGAATATACTTGTCTTCCAGATATGCTTTTATAATGGAATACTGGCTTGTATGTTCAATTTTATGAATTGATGGGTCAAATAACAACTAATACATAGTGGTCAGTTTGCAATAGTTATTTGGTGCCCTGTGGTCAAGCATTAAGTTTCTATTAGTGCCCAAAAGCAAGCCAGGATCTGCTTTTCACTTAGAAAATTGTTGGCAGAAGACAGTATGACCTTACTCCACTGTGGTTCTCTTATAGAGGCTTGCAAGAGGCTTCATACAGCAACCATGACTGCTGCAGACACTTCCAATACCATTGGTTATCTTGGTTAATAAGGGTCATGTGACAGGACAGCTTGCATTGCAACATGGTCCTACTGCAGAACGTTTTTTTACTCTAAGCCTCACTCAAAAGTAGCAACCTTAAAAAAAAAAAAAAAAAAAAGTAGCAACCTTGCAAGTTACTCAAATTGATCATTTCAGCACATTTACTATGGTATCTGTTGCCTCAAAAATGCAGGGCCCACCAAGCATTGTGCCTTTCTGAGGTGGTAACAGTTGGTTAGAGAGATAACCGAAGGGAAAGAATAAGCCATGTAACCATCTGAGAGAAGAGTCTTCCAGGTGGAAGGAATAGCAAAAGTCAGAGGCCCATAGATATAGCAGGAACAGAGTAAGCCTGGGGTAGACAGGTGATAGGGGTGGTTTAGAATGAAATGAGGGTAGAGAGAAAGAAAGGGACCAGATCATATGGAAACTTCTAAGTCACGGTAAGGACTTAGAATTTATTCCCAGTGAAATGGGAAACCATTGGAACTCTTTACACAGGATAACATGTAAAGATCACTCTGACTGTTGTATGGAGAGCAGGAGAAAGGTAAGTTAGCAGGAAGAAAGCAAATGATTTAAGAGAGTAGTCAACTATGTCAAAAAAATCAAGAATAAGATTGAAAATTGACCACTGGATTTGTCAAGATAGAGCATATTAGGGACTTTAATAAGTGCAGGTTTGATGGAGTTACAGAGATAAAAGCCTGATTGCATTGGGTTAAAAAGAGAATAGACTTGATGTTGGTTAGAAAATAGAGCAATGTGAACTATATACACCTGATGGAAGTGTGAAGTGGCTTAACCACTTTGGAAAAGTCTAGTTGAAGACCTAACAGTTCTGATCCTAAATTTATATAACCTAGAGAAACATTTGGATATGTGTATCAAGACAGACGTACCAGCATATTCATATCAGCATTGTTTGAAATAGCAAAATGTTCTTATGCATTGAAGAAGAATGGATAAATCACTTGTGGTATATGTCACACTATAATAGTGAACATGAATGGACTACAGCTACACACATGACTGTGGATGAATCTTCCAAACATAATGTTGAGTAAAAAAAACAAGTCACAGAATACGTATGGTATGATTCCATAAATGTATAAAGTTCAAAAACATGCTGTATTTGCCTGCTAGGGCTATAACAAAACCACAGACTGGGTGGCTTAAACAACACAAATTTATTTACTCAGTTCTGTGCATTAATTTTAGTCATCTATGCTTTGCTTTCTTCTAGAAGTCTTATAGTTTTAGCTTTTATATTTAGGTTTATATTACATTTCTAGTTAATTTTTGTGTATAGCATAAGGAAAGAGTCAGTTAATTTTTGTTATTATGATATCCAGTTGTAACACTTTTTTTGAAAAGAGACTACCCTTTCACCATTGAATTATATGGGCAACTTTGTTGAAGGTCAGTTGTACATACATGTTTGGATCTATTTATAGACTCTGTTCTATTCCATTAATGGATATGTCTATCCTATGCCAGTACCTCGCTGCCTTGATTCCTGTAGCTTTGTAGTAAAGCTTGAAATCAGGGAATATAAGCTCGCTTATTTTGTTCTTCTTTTTCAAAATTGTTTTGACCCTTCTCTGCCTTTCTACACAAAGTTTAGAATCGGTTTGTCAGTTTCTACGAAAAGGCCTGCTGAGATTTTGATTGGGGTTGCATTGAATCCATAGATCAATTTGGGGAGAATTTCATCACTTTAACAATATTAAATCTTCCTATATGTAAATGATGGCATATATTTCTATTTATTAGATCTTTAATTTCTCTCAGCAACATTTTATAGTTTTCATTATGCAGATATTACACATATTTTGTTGAATTTGTTTCTAAGTATTTCATTTTTTTGGTGCAGTTGAAAAAAATTGTTTTTAATTTTAGGTTCTAATTGTTCATTGCTAGTATTCAGAAATACAATCAGGTTTTGTGTATTGCACTAATAAAATCATTTACAAATTCTAATAACTTTTTAAAGACACTTTCGGATTTTCTGTATACGTGACTGCATAGTCTATAAGGCAGTTTGACTTGTTGTATGTCTCATTTATTTTTCATGTCATATTGCATTGTCTATGAATATTGAATAGAAGTTGTACAATATTGAATACAAGTAGTAAGAGAGGGCATCCTTGTTTTCCTCCTTTGTTCCTAGGAGAAAAGCATTTAATGCTTAACCATTAAGTATGATGTTAGCTGTTGGTCTTTCTTTGCTTTTTATTGAAGTAGTTAATTTACATGTAACATAGTTGATGTTTGGATTTAAATGTACCATCTTATTTTTTGTTATTTTCCCATATTTTGTTTCTTTTTTGTTTTTCTTTTTTCTCCCTTTGTGCCTAATTTAATTATGTTACCAAGTTTTTTGTTTTTCCGTTTTTTTCTCTATTAGCTTATTGTTTATACACCCTTTTATTGTTATTTAATTGTCACCTAATAGCAGCCTTTCTCAAATGTGATTCTGTGAGAGAATTAAGCCAAAATGCTCTAAGGCATCCACTGTAACTTACATATTAATGTTTCTCCTGTACATCTATTGATTTACTTGGTATCTACCATCTTTGGGAGAATTAAGAAAATAGGCAAATTATTTTCTTTTTATTTTCTTGTGGAACCCTAGTTGAAAAAGGCTGCCTTAGAAGTTACAACATACACATTTGATTTATTACAGTTTATCTTAATTTACTATTTCTAGGATAACCCAAAGACCTTGTAATATTTTAGTTCTATTTATCTCCCTCCTCTTGTGCTATTTTTGCCATGTATTTTAACTCTACATATATATTGTAAAATCCATGAGACATTCATATTGCTTATATCATTCAGTATATACACATTTAGATTTACCGCAATACTTTACTTTTTCCATTACCCTTTGCCTTTGGCAAAGAGGATAAGCCTCCACTTGGAGGCTTGGGATTTTGGACTTTAGCCCTTGAAATTAATCTTTGTCATGTTTTCAGCTCTCTAGATCATTTGCAGTCTGAGAATGGTGTGCCTTTTATAGTAAACACCACTTAATAATGGAATGATAGTCTCAAGAATTTCAATGGAGCTCCCATGTTCTCTACCATTACAGCCCTCTGGTATTGTTGAGCAGAGGAATAATCTCCTCAAAATCAACTCAAAAGAGATTTCTGATCCTACCTCCCTAACCTTTTTACTGGTCCACATACCTTAGTAAGGAAGTTTGGTCACTGAATATGGCTGTTCCCAAAAGGATCATGTTTTCTAGGCCAATTCCTTCTAATAATCAGGGCAAAAGAGGTGGAGGACTATGTAGACCTATTTTTGAAAATGCAGGCTTCTTTTCTAACCATTCCTGGGCTTGATGCTTCTTTCTTTCCCCTAATGACAACATGTGACCAGCCTGGTTGGTATACACTCACAGTGACAGCCTGGCTGCCACTGCCTCCTCCTCCTCTCCCTCCCTTTCACCTCCTCCCCCACTCCTTCACCCACGTATTCATTCATACTGACTACTTTATATACGTCAGTAAGTTGTTTATGTATTAGCTCTAATATAGTCAAACTTTCCTTATCACTGTAATTAGGTTTCAGTATTCCCAGTTCTCCTGTGACAGACATATACAGAATATATCTGATAAGCCACTTCAATAAACGATTATCCATTACTTGTTGATTCTTCTTTATTTCCCTCTCAGAAGATAATTTTTAGTATTTTCATAGGAAAATACTAATCTATTTCACCTGAAACTTTCTTACAGTATGGAGAACACATTACATTTATATTTTATTGTTCTAGATGGTGAAACTAAGGCCAAGGTTGGAGAGCTGGCTTCCAAGGAGGAAATTACAGCAAAAATTGAACCATTGACTGAAGAGTCTCGTAACCCCAGAGATGATGTTCTCCAGGATCATGAATGCAGAGAATTCTGTGGATTTGGGGATAAATTCAATGAAAAGGATCAGAACCTCTTCAAAAGAAGACAACATAACTGTGATGAATGTGGGCAAAACTTTGCTTGTAGTACAGGCCTTATTAGGCATCGAAGAACCCATTGGGAGAAACCCTATGAATGTGATAAGTGTGGAAAGGCCTTTAATGTGAGCTCAGCCCTGGTTCTGCATCAGAGAATTCATACTGGGGAGAAACCCTATCCTTGTAATTGGTGTATTAAAAGTTTCCGTCGGAGCTCAGACCTTATTAAACATCAAAGAGTCCACACTGGTGAAAAACCTTACAAATGTGATGAATGTGGGAAAGCCTTCAGTCAGAGCTCTGATCTTATTATACATCAGAGAATACATACAGGAGAAAAACCCTATCAGTGCAGTCATTGTAGTAAAAGTTTTAGCCAGCGCTCAGACCTAGTTAAACATCAAAGAATACATACTGGAGAGAAGCCTTATACATGTAACCAGTGTAACAAACATTTTAGTCAGAGTTCTGATGTTATAAAACATCAAAGAATCCACACTGGTGAGAAACCATATAAATGTGATGTGTGTGGAAAAGCCTTCAGTCAGAGCTCCGATCTTATTCTACATCAGAGAATCCACACTGGAGAGAAACCATATCCATGTAATCAGTGTAGCAAAAGTTTCAGTCAGAACTCAGACCTTATTAAACATCGAAGGATCCACACTGGAGAGAAACCCTATAAATGTAATGAATGTGGGAAAGCTTTTAATCAGAGCTCAGTCCTTATTCTGCATCAGAGAATTCACACTGGAGAGAAACCCTATCCATGTAATCAGTGTAGCAAAACCTTCAGTAGACTTTCAGATCTTGTTAATCATCAACGAATTCACACTGGAGAGAAGCCTTACCCATGTAACCAGTGCAGTAAAATGTTTAGTCGAAGATCAGACCTTATTAAACATCATAGAATTCATACAGGCGAGAAACCCTATGAATGTGATGAGTGTGGGAAAACCTTTAGTCAAAGCTCAAACCTTATTCTGCATCAGAGAATCCACACTGGAGAGAAACCCTATCCATGTAACGATTGTACTAAAAGTTTTAGTCGTCGTTCAGACCTTGTGAAACATCAGAGAATACACACTGGAGAGAAACCGTATGCATGTAATCAGTGCAATAAAAGTTTTAGTCAAAGCTCAGACCTCACTAAACATCAGAGAGTACACTCTGGGGAAAAACCCTATCATTGTGATTGTTGTGAGAAAGCCTTCAGTCAGAGTTCCGACCTTATTCTTCATCAGAGAATTCACACTGGAGAAAAACCATATCTATGCACACAGTGCAGCAAAAGTTTCAGTCAGAACTCCGACCTTATCAAGCACCAGAGGATCCACACTGGGGAAAAACCATATAAATGTAATGAATGTGGGAAGGCTTTCAGTCAGTGCTCAGCTCTTGTCCTACATCAGAGGATCCACACTGGGGAGAAACCATATCCATGCGATCAGTGTGGCAAAAGCTTTAATCGGCGCTCTGATCTCATTAACCATCAAAGAATCCACACTAATGAGAATCCATATAAATGTGATGTGTCTGGGAAAGCCTTTAGCACATGTACTGATCTTACTGAACACCAGAGAATCCACATTGGAGAGAAACCCCACAGGTGTGTTCAATGTAGCAGAAGTTTTAGCCAACTCTCTGATCTTATTAATCATGAGAAAGTCCATTCTGGGGAAGACACTCTAAATGTGTTGAATATGGGAAAACCTTTAGTGTATACACCAACTTTATTCAGTACCAGAGACACTCAGCCAGAAAAAAATCTTATGAATGCTATGGATGATTATGAAAAAGGTTTTAATCAATGCTCAACTTTTGTGCTACATTAAAAAAAGACACACACACACTAGAGAGAAAGCATATTAATTCAATTTTTATAATGAAAGTTTAACTCAGAGCTCAGACATTACTAAAGAAAATTTCTGAGGATGAATCCTGTGAGTTGTTGGAAAACCTTCAATGTGAAAAAATTTTTACTGAATGTCAGAAACAATGGAAAAAATTTCTATCTGCTGTAATGTAAGGAAAGCTCTAGTCTTTTATTCAAACACTACACAAGAGGAAAGTTTTATCATTATAAGAAATGTCTAACCATATTAATGCAGAACCTTATCAGATACTGTAAAAATCAGTGTGGTGTTGTGTGCAATCAGAACTCAGAAGGAAATGTATTAGTGTTATAATCTCAAACCTTTAGTGAGCCCAGCTCACCTATTGCATATCAGAGAAGTTATTTTAGAGACTGTAGGGAAAACTTAAACCCTTCCCATATCTTAATTGGCATTCACTCTGATAATCCGCATACCACTTACCTCCTGACAGCTGGAGAATCCTATCTTATGCAAACATTAGTTATTAAATTCCCACTGTGTGAACATGCTATGCTATGCTGGTATTAAACTTACTAACTGCGTAACTCTAGTGCCCCATTTTCTGAAATATCCTTTTTTTTGGGAGGGGGCCAAGTTTTGGTCTTCCTAGTGAGCATGAGTTTTCAAGTTCCTGTGGTGTTCACAGCAAACATGAATTTATTTTGCTCTTAATAATGTAGCCCATCCATAAACTTCAGTGGTTTGAAATTACTTCTTCAACACTACCATTGAATTACAGTTTCTAAATATGTGAAACAATTTTTTAAAAAATAATTCCATATGTTAAAGTGTGAATATTTCTCTACTACTATGTTTATCCTGTCTGTCATCTATAGATGGAACAAAAATGTTAGCTAAAGTAACACCCACATGACTATATTGCATATTCTGTCTAAAAATAAAAAGACCTATTGATCTTTTTTTTAATGGCAACATTCATCAGACTTTGTTTGTTGATTTCTGACATATATATTGATAATACGCCATGTGTACACAATGTTTTCAACTGAAAAACAGAAACACTTTTTAAAAATAAGAAAAATTGTCTTTGTGGTATTAACCATTTGTTAAAATCCTGCTACTGTCATTTACTTTGACTATCCCCCATAATTATCCAATTAATATTTTAATGTAACATACATTGTTAAATTATTATGTGCAAGGCATTTTTTTAGGTTTTGTAGTATACACAAAGAATATACTGTCCCCAAAAAGCATGTGTTGTACAGTGATAAAGGCTGATGTATACAGAACATATATGGCTCAATATAATCATAAAAGTTAGGCAAGATGCTTATAAGAGCTCACAGGAGGTAGGGTTCAATTCTGATTGGAAAGAAAAGGAAAAGCTTTGTGGAGCTCCTGAGATTTGAGTTTTGAAGGATGGGAGTAGAGGCATAAAGGCAGAGAAGGAATAATCAACAAAGGCACAGAAGCAAGAAAATATAAGAAGTGACATAGAGTATGGTGCTTAGTCATTAATTCAATAAATATTCAGTGTCAGGGACTGTACCAAGTGCTGCTGAAGAAAAAATGATTCCTGCCCTCATGCTCAAGTGTTTAGGAAAATAATGACTGAAGCATGTACTTAAAAGAGTAAGAATAACGTGGAAATTAAAATGAAGTAGGAGAAAAGACAGTTAAGAAATGTGATGCTAGGGCTTCCCTCGTGGCGCAGTGGTTAAGAATCCGCCTGCCAATGCAGGGGACACAGGTTCGAGCCCTGGTTCGGGAAGGTCCCACATGCTGTGAAGCAACTAACCTGCACTCTAGAGCCCTCAAGCCACAACTACTGAGCCTGCGTGTCACAACTACTGAAGCCCGTGCACCTAGAGCCTGTGCTCCACAACGAGAAGCCACTGCAATGAGAAGCCCGTACATCACAGCGAAGAGTAGCCCCCGCTTGCCACAACTAGAGAAAGTCCACACATATTAACGAGGACCCAACGCAGCCAAAAATAAAAATAAATAAATTTTTTTAAAAATTAAAAGAAAAAGAAATGTGATGCTAAACAAGCAGACACTTCAGCTTTCTGGGGTTTAGTGTCATCTGTAAAACAGAAAAGTACTAGGTATGGTTGGAATAGATTTCATATTTCTGCATTTTATTCTCAAGGTAATGGGAAGCCATTAAGATCTTTGAACCAGGGAATGGCATGATCATCTTCCTGCTTTCAGAAGAGTCTAAAATTAAAAGGAGGAGCAGAAAGGAAAACTATTTGGGAAGTCTGGAAGTAAAATCACAAGATCCAGAAGTAGAGGAGCTAAAATGCATAGACATGATGATAGGTTGAGAAGTGAGTAGGGAAAAAAAAGCGTACAATCAATTATCATCTGTTCTTTAGGGAATTTTAAAAGTGAAGAAGAAAAAATAAGATGATCAAATTTATATCTGAAGGTTAGCCATCTTTCCTGAGAATAAACGTTAAGAGCCAACTGCTTACTACACGTTACTATCTAGTGTCCTACAAGTAAACTCAAATTCATGAAGTTGACACACACCCATGATATCTTCCTCCTGAATCCCCTACTAAACACCTTGCCATCCAGATAAAATAACTGGTTGCTATCCTACACTCCTCACTCTCCCCCAGTTTTCTAAATCTACTTGCTCACTAGGTCATTTCTGAGTTACAAAAATAACACTGCCTACTGTAAAAATTTAAACAGTAGTGAAGTATACAGAGTAAAAAGGGAAGAGAAACACAGAGAATTGGACCTGACATTTTATGCCAGTTGATTTCCCCCAGGCATTTGCTGATTCTCAAACTAGCAGGGCAAAAGGCCAAGAAATCTAACCAAAGGACACTGGAAGGTCAAGTGGAACTCAGCAAACTCACTGTGATAGTGGATAAAAATTGGGAATACAGGACATGCCAAGTAGGAAGTGTTCTTATAAACACCCCACAATTTCAAGGTAAACATTAAAAGGCTATATATACCCTCAGAATAAGAATGAAATATGTGTGGACCAAGTCTAAAGAAAGTCTGAAATGCAATCTCAAGTCAGGTCAGCCTTTTAGTGAATTAAGTTATCTACTCCTAATCTAGCTGCCAATGAGAAGAGAAAAAAGGGTGAATCCTGTCTGGAGAATGACAACCTCATCCAGAGGCTATAACTAACTTTTCATGCACAATGTCCAGTGTTCAAATCAAAAACTACCAGAATCATTAGAGTCATAGACATTAATATAAATTCACACACCCATGCAGATGGATAGACCAGAAACAGTTACAGAATGTGTGTATACATGGGTTAGTAAATATATATATATATGTGTGTGTGTGTGATATATATATATATATATATATATATATATATATATATATATATATATATGTGTATATATATCACACACACACACATATACATACATATATAACATAGCTCTGTTCTCTGAGAGGACCCAGGGCAATGATACTCCAGTATCAATAGGCATACCTAGCTCATGGTTTGTAGATAGCATTCTACAAATAAAAGGAACCAGTGCTCCTTTGAGAAATGGCTGATTCTAGGGCTAGGGCAGGGAAAATACAAGATGAGCCAGGAGCATGTTATAGCACCAGAAAGTAAGCAAGAACTCAAGAAACAAAACACTGGGAGCAGGTCAAAGGAACATAGGAGCCAACCTGAAAGTGTTCCCAAGGCCAAATAAATATACATGGGTCCATACTGATATAAATAAATATGGCAGAAGAGACAAATCTTCCTTATGGAAGAATTCCAAATAATATATGTAGATTTTCCCCCCTCAGGATGTGGAGTTTAATCCCCACCTCCCACTCCTAGAAGAGGCTGGACCTGTTGACTTGCTTCCAAGGAATAGAGTATGGGAAGGGAAAAATAGTAACCACAGTGGAGAAACCTGGCAAAAACTACTTTAACCTAAGGTTTCTTAACCTCAGTACTATTGACATTTGGGGCCAGATAATTCTTTGTTGGGGGTGGGGGCTATTTTTTCCACTTATAGGATTTTACGTATCATTCCTGGCCTTTCTCCACTAAATACCAGTAGCAATCCTCCCCCTGCCCCACCAGTTACAACAACCAAAAATAGACATTGCTAAATGTCCCCTGAGGGCAAAAATTACACCTGCCAGAGAAGCACTGCCTAAAGTTTAACAGCACCAGTGATGTGTGGATATCATGAACCACTTGGTATGATGTAATAAGAAGGTCACTTCAGCTCTGTATATTCTTTCCAAAAACGTATAATCTCAAAATAACTAAAGTCAGAAATGAAAGAGGGCACATTACTGTGAATATTATAGAAATAAAAAGGATCATAAGAGAGCACTAGGAACAGTTGTACACCAACAAATTGGATAAACTGGACAAATTCCTAGAATCATGCAACCTACCAAGTGAATCATCAAAAAATAGGAAACCTGAATAGAACTATAGCTAGTAAGCAGATTCCCAACGAAGAAAAGCCCAGGACCAGATGGCTCACTGGTGAATTCTACCAAACATTTAAAGAAGAAACACCAATCCTTCTCAAACTCCTTCAAAAAATTAAAGAGGAGGGAATGCTTTCAAACTCATTTTATGAGGCCAGAATTAACCTGACACCAAAGCCAGACAAAGACACTACAAGAAAAGAAATCTACAGACCAATATCTCCTATAAATATTGATGCAAAAACCCTCAACAAAATATTACCAAACAGAATTCAACAACATATTAACAGGATTATACACCATGACCAAGTGGGATTTATTTCTGAAATGCAAGGATGGGTCAATCAATGTAATACATCATATTAACAGAGTAAAGGATAAAAACCACATGATCATCCCAATTGATGCAGAAAAAAAATTTTTTTTGACAAAATTCAACACCTTTTCATGATTAAAAAATAAAAAACACACTCAACAGTCCAGGAATAGTACTTCAACATAATAAAGGAAAGTACCTCAACATAATAAAGTCCATATATATAAAACTCACAGTTAACGTCTACTCAGAGGTGAAATACTGAAAACTTTTCCTCACAAGAATGCCTGCTTTTGCCACTTTAACGTAGTACTGGAATTCCTAGCCAGAGCAACTGGCAAGAAAAATAAATAAAAGGCCTTGAAATTGGAAAACAGGAAGTAAAATTATCTCTCTTTGTAGATAACATGATCTTATATGCAGAAAGTCCTTAAAATTACACACACACACACAACTTGTTAGAACTAATAAATCAATTCAGCAAAGTTGTAGGATACAAAGTCAACATGCAAAAATCAGTTATGTTTTAATACACTAACAATAAACAACCTGAAAAATAAATTAAGAAAGCAATTCCATTTAAAATAGCATCAAAAATAATAAAATACTTAAGAATAAATTTAACCAAGGAAACAAAAGACTTGTACACTAAAAACTACGAAACATTTTGAAAGAAATTAGACACCAATAAGTGAAAAGATATCCCATGTTTAATACTACCCAAAGAAATCTACAGATTCAGTGAAATCCCTATCAAAACCCCCACAATTTTTTTCAGAAACAGAAAAATCCATCCTAAAACTGATACAGAATATCAAGGGACCCTCAATAGTCAAAACAATCTTGAGAAAGAACAAAGTTGGAAATCTCACACTTCCTGATTTCAAAACTTACAAAGCTACAGTAATAGAAACAGTGTGATACTTGCATAAAGACAAATGTGTAAACCAATGGAATAAGATAGAGAGCCCAGAAATAAACCCACTCATAGATGGTCAAATGATTTTCAATAAGGGTGTCAAGACCATTCAATGGGTAAAAGACAGTTTTCTCAGTAAATGGTATCGGGAAAACTGGATATCAACATATAAAAGAATGAAGGTTGACCATTGCCTTACATCATATACAAAAATTAACTCAAAGTGGATCAAAGGGGACTTCCCTGGTGGTCCAGTTGTTAAGACTCTGCACTTGCACTGCAGGGAGCACGGGTTTGATCACTGGTCAGGGAACTAAGATCCCACATACTGCACAGCATGGCGAAAAAAAAAAAAAAGAGGATCAAAGACCTAAACATAAGAGCTAAAACTACAAAACTCTTAGAAGAAAACATTAAGAAAGTCTTCATGCAATTGGATTTGTCAGTGATTTCTTGGATATGACAACATGAGCATAGGAAACAAAAGAAAAAATAGATAAATTGGACTTCATTAAAATTAAAAACTTTTGTGCATCAAAGGACACTATTAACAGAATGAAAATGCAATCAATGGAATGGGAGAAAATATTTGAAAATCGTATATCAGATAAGGGATTAATATCCAGAATATATAAAGAACCTCTACAACTCAACAACAACAAAAACTAACCAGATTTTTTAATTGGTCAAATGGCTTGAATAGACATTTCTCCAAAGATGGTATACAGATAGTCAAAAAGCACATAAAAAGATGTTCAACATCACTGATCATTAGGATAGCCATTATTTAAGAAAGAAAGGAAGGAGGGATGGAAGGAAGTAAGGAAATAATATTGTTGGTGAGGAAGTGGAGAAGTTGGAACACTTGCACAATGCTGATGGGAATGTAAAATGTTGCAGCCACTGTAGGAAACAGTATGGTGGTTCCTCAAAAAAGTAAACATTGAATTACAATATGATCCAGCAATTCCACTTCTGGGTATATACCCAAAATAATTGAAAGAAGGGACTCAAATATTTGTACACTGATGTTCATAGCAGCATTATTCACAATAGTCACAAGCTGAAAACAACCTAAATGTCCATTGACAGATAAATGGATAAACAAAATGTGGTGTATACATACAATAGAATATTACTCAGCATTATAGAGAAAAGAAATGTTGATATACACTACATCCTGGAGGAACACTGAAGACATCATGCTAAGTGAGATAAGCCAGGTACAGGACAAATATCTTATGATCCCACTTACATGAAGTACCTAGCAGATTGGATGCACTGAAATGGGAGTTAGTGAAAGCTACATAAGTAGAAAACATGAAGGCTGAAACATGGAGGGAAAAAAATTATAGAAGATACAGAAGAGAGCATAGGAATCATATCTGATATGGAAAAAAAGGCCTAACATACACATAATCTGAGTCTCAAAATGAAATAAGAGATGATGGGACAAAGGCTATATTTAAAGAAAGAGTGGTCAAGAATTTTCCAACCCTCATGACTAATCAAGTCATACATTAAAGGAGCACCACAGACACCAAAAACTACAAAGAAAAGTATACCTGGGGACATCATAGTACCAAACAAGAGCACAGAAAAAGAGAAAAATCGAAAAAAGGGGAAAAAACATTATATTCAAATAAGCAACAAATAGACTGAGGTTTAACTTCTCAACATAAAGCCAGAAGATAATGAAATATCTTGGAAGTATAACTTTCAAAAGTAAAGACAATGTGAAGACATTTCCAGACAAACAAAAATGAGAGAATTCATTGCTCACATACTCAAACAAAAAAATACTAAAAAGAGTTCTTCAGACACAAGGAAAAAACAGTTTAGGAAGAAATGAAGAGCCATGGAAAGTGCAAATCTGAAGGTAAATCTAAATGAATATTAACTGTAAGAAAAGATAATAATGCCTAAAGTTAGGAACTAAATACATTCTCAGAGAGATGGTAGAAGTACTAATTTATATTAGGTTTTAATAAACCAAGGGTGCATGCTGTAATCGCTAGAGTAAAAGAGGAATATAACTAACAAATTAACAAAAAGTAAAATGGAGTAATAAAAATTGTTGATTAATCTCAAAGAAGGCAAGGGAAAAAGAATATAAATAGGCAAGACAAATAGATAACAAATAGGATCATGATAGATGTAAGCCCAAATACACCAGTAATTATATTACATGCAAGTGGACACAAGACAAAGATTCTTGACTAGAATTTTTTAAATTAATCATGTAGTACTTACTTGAGATACAACTACCAGAATCCAGGAAATTTAAAATACAAGTATGGAAAAAAGATACTGTGTTCAAACACTAACCAAAAGAAAGGTGCTAATAGCTGTACCAATAGCAAACAAGAAGTAGACTTTAAAGCAAAAGTCTTACTAGAGATAAAATGGGGCATTTCTATTGATGAGTCAATTTACCAAGAAAATAGAAATATTCTAAAAGTGTATACACCTAATAATTTTGCTTCAAAGTATATAAAACTAAAATTGACAAAACTAAAATGAGAAAGAGATAAATCTACAATCCTAGTCGGAGACTTTTCCACAACTCTCTTAGTAAAAGAGGACAAGCAGAAAAAATGTCTAAGAATATAGTATATGTGGACAATATGATTAACAAAATGACCTAATGGACATATTAGATAACAGTACAACCAACAATGACAGAAACCTTGATTCTTTTTAGGTGCACAGAGAACATTTTCCAAAACTGAGCATATGCAGGTTTGTATATTCAGCAAGCATACGCAGCAAGCCTCAACAAATTTCATCAGATTGAAATCATTTAGAGTAGGGCTGTGCAATAGAATTTTCTGTGTCCTATCTGCATTGTTCAATACAATAGACACCATGGTCAACACAGTAGTCACTAACCATGCGTGGCTACTGAACACTTAAATGTGTGACTGATGAACTACATTTTATTCATTCTAATTAATTTATATAGCCACATCTGGTTAGTGACTACATATTGGACAGCACAGACTTAGCATATGTTTTCACATAACAATGAAATTAGCTAGAAATCAATAACACACACATTTTTAAAAATTCCCAAATGTTTGGAAATTAAGAAAAACAATTTAAATTACCCATGGGTAAAGGAAGAAAGCACAATAGAAATTAGAATATATTTTTATCTGGATAATAGTGATATTATTAGGGGAAAAAAGGCTAAAATTCAATGATTTGAGTATCCATCACAAGAAGTTAGAAAAAGAATAGCAAGTAAATCTAAAGAAAGTAGGATGAGGTCCATAAGGGTTGTTCTGGTTTCTCATCATAACTTAAAGAGAAATATTCACAATGTCCAGAGCCCTTGATGTCCTGCAAATGAAGGAAGAGGAGGTCCTCAAATTCCTTACAAAAGGAACCCACTTAGGGTGACACCAGCCTTGACTTCCAAATGGAACAGTGCCTCTACAAAAGGAAAAGTGATGGCATCTACCTCATAAATCTGCAGAGAATCTGGGAGAAGGTTCTTCTGGCAGCTTGTGCCATTGATGCCACTGAAAACTCAACTGATGTCAGTGTCGTAACCTCCAGAAGTACTGGCCGGCAAGCTGTGCTGAAATTTGCTGCTGCCGCTGGAGCCACTCCTACTGCTGACTGTGTCACTCCTGGAAGCTTTACTCACCAGATCCAGGCAGCCTTCCAGGAGCAGAGACTTCTGGTGGTTACTGACCCCAGGGCTGCCCACCAGCCTCTCACACAGGTGTCTTATGTTAACCTGCCCACCATTGCTCTGTGTAACACAGACTCAACTCTGTGCTCTGCGGGCATTGCCATTCCCTACAGCAACAAGGGAGCTCACTCAGGGGGTCCGAGGTGGTGGGTGCTGACCCTGGAAGTTCTGCGCATGCGTGGCACTGTCACCCGTGGACACCCACAGGAGGTCATGCCTGGTCTCTACTTCCACACACACCTGGAAGAGACTGAAAAGGAAGAGCAGGCCACTGCTGAAAAGGCTGTGACCAAGGAGGAATTTCGGTGCGAATGGACAGCTCTAGCTCCTGAGTTTACTGCTACTCAACCTGAGATCCCAGACTGGTCTACAGGTGTGTAGGTGCCCTGTGTGCCTATTCAGCAGTTCCCACCTGAAGACTGATCTGCAGCTCCCACTGCTCAGGACACTGAATGGGGAGGGACGACCACTGATTGGCTTTTTTTTTTTTTTTTAATTTTATTTATTTATTTATTTATTTATGGCTGTGTTGGGTCTTCGTTTCTGTGCGAGGGCTTTCTCTAGTTGCGGCGAGCGGGGGCCACTCTTCATCGCAGTGCGCGGGCCTCTCACTATCACAGCCTCTCTTGTGGAGCACAGGCTGCAGATGCGCAGGCTCAGTAGTTGTGGCTCACGGGCCCAGTTGCTCCACAGCATGTGGGATCTTCCCAGACCAGGGCTCGAACCCATGTCCTCTGCATTGGCAGGCAGATTCTCAACCACTGCGCCACTAGGGAAGCCCTGATTGGCTTTAAGCTGTTCTCCCATAGACCTTAAAGAGAAAATGGAAATGAAGTTGATGAAAAATTAACAGTTTCTTTAAAAAAAGAAAATAGAAGGAAGGAAATAGTAGAGCATGAATTAATGAAATAGAAAGCACACATTTTAAAAAAGAAAAGCCAAAAGCTCATTTTTGGGAAATAAAATTGACAATCCCCCAGCAAAACTGATCAAGAAACAGAAGTCCTGTTTGTCAATGTAAGGAATGCAAAAGTGGCCATCAGCACAGATCTACAGCAACTACAGGTGTAATATAAAGGATATGATTCATAATTTTACCTAAAAAATTATAAAATTTACCCAAAATTAACACAATAATAAATATAAAATCTGGGACTTCCCCAGTGGCACAGTGGTTAAGAATCCGCCTGCCAATGCAGGGGACACGGGTTCGATCCCTGGTCGGGGAAGATCCCACATGCCGCGGAGCAACTAAGCCCGTGCGCCACAACTACTGAGCCTGCGCTCTAGAGCACGAGAGCCACAACTACTGAAGCCCACGCTCCTATAGCCCATGTTCCACAACAAGAGAAGCCACCTCAATGAGAAGCCCGTGCACCGCAACGAAGAGCAGCCCCCCGCTCACCGCAACTAGAGAAAGCCAGTGCGCAGCAACAAAAACCCAACACAGCCAAAAACTTAATTAATTAATTAATTTAATTTAAATAAATAAATAAAATGTCCAGCTCAATGGCTTTAAGAAAGAAAAGAAATATAAAATCTAAATAGCTCTGTGTCTATTAAGGAAATTATTGGGAATTCCCTGGTGGTCCAGTGGTTAGGATGCGGCACTTTCACTGCTGGGGTGGCCAAAAAGAAAAAAAAAGGAAATTATCTGCAACTTAAATTTTTCCCATCAAGAAGAGTCCAAGCCAGATATCTCAGCAGGGAATACTTCCAGACATTAAAGGAAGAAATAAAGCACTCTTACACAATCTCTTCAAGGTAAAAGAAAAAGACAATACACTACCCAACTAGTTTTATGCAAGCTGTGGATTATGTTCCTTACAGAAGAAGATTTCCTTCCTGGAACTAGACCAGAAGGCATGGCTTTCCCAAGGATTTTGGCACACGCATTTCTCCGCATCTCCCTAGGATGCCTTTCAGGCCTTTGATCACTCCAGCTGTCAGGGAGCTGCATCCGAGCCTCCAGGGCGTATTAAAAGGAATCTTTTTCCAACAGTTGGGATCCAGTGGAAGGCAGACTGAATCTAACTGTCTACAATATCATACAATGCATATTTATCACTTACACTACACTTCTCCAGACAGGGTGTTTGTTATTTGTTTATAAATGTGGTTCTGTTTAAATGCTTTCATTAAATTTTAGTCTGCTTACTCAATGATATAGCTAATTACATGGGGCCAGTGGAATTCCCAGACTGTCAGTTGGTCAAGCGGGCCCTATAGAAAACTCCAGAAGAATGGGAATATTCCTTTCCTGTAAGCTATGCTTTAGGGAAAAAGTATTCTTCTAAATCAGGGGTCTACAAACTACTGCAGGAAGGCCAGCCAGCCACTGTTTTAATGGAACACAGCCTCACTCATTTGTTTGTGAGTTATCTAAGGCTGCTTTCTGCTATAAAGGCAAAGTTGCATAGTTGCAGCAGAAACTGTATGGCCCTCAAAGCTGAAAATATTTACTATCTGGCCCTTTACAGAAAAAGTTTGCTGACCCCTGATCTAAATGGGAATTTTTTTAACTTTTATTGATTTTTTTTTCTTTTTGCTGATTATAAATGTGCTGCTAGCTTGCTGTTAAAAAAAAAAAAAAAAAGATACTATGTAAAAGAATAAAGATAAAAGTCATTTATCTCCAGAAACCTACTTAGCAAACTTAGTATTTTGATGAGTGCCATTCTACATATATATTTGTGTACTTTTGTCCAAAAATGATATTGATGATGGCAAGTGAAAATTTTCCCATTGTTGTATCATAAACATTTTTTAAAATAAATTTATTTATTTATTTGTTTTATTTTTGCCCGTGTTGGGTCTTCGTTGCTGTGTGTGGGCTTTCTCTAGTTGTGGTGAGCGGGGGCTACTCTTTGTTGCTGTGCGCGGGCTTCTCATTGCGGTGGCTTCTCTTGTTGCACAGCATGGGCTCTAGGCGCGTGGGCTTCAGTAGTTGTGGCTCACAGGCTTAGTTGCTCCATGGCATGTGGGATCTTCCCGGACCAGGGCTCGAACCCAATGTCCCCTGCATTGGCAGGCAGATTCTTAACCATGTGCCACCAGGGAAGCCGTATCATAAACATTTTACACATCCATAAACATAGCTCTTCATCTTCATTTTAAATATGGCTGTAGGGGATATTTATAACTGCTTTCTCAATATTCCCTTCTCCCTCTCCCTGCCCCAAGCTTTCTCAATAACAGCACCTTACCTGATTTTCCTTTAGTAATTCACTCTCTCCCTTTCGGGGCCATTAAGTTTTCTTTAACTTTGAATTTTGAGATAATTTCAAACTTATAGAAAAATTGCAAGAATAGAACAAAGAATTCCTATATATGCTTCACCCAGATTCCCCAAGTATTATTTTATCACATTTGCTTTATAATTCTCTATCTACTTATGCTATATACCCAGATATATCTATGTCTATATATATAGATATGTAAAGTTTTCCCTGAATTGTTTAAGAGTAAGTTGCAGACACAGTGCCCCTTTGACATTCAAACAGAGCGAGAAGGAAGAGGATTTTGAGCAGAGAAGTGACACAGTCTGACTTACATGATCTGGATGCTGTGGGGAGAACTGAGTGAGGCAGAGTAAGCAGGAAATCAGGGAGGCTATGGCCTGACCAACTGGGAGGACAAAATTGCCACTTTCTAAGATGAAGAAGACTACAAGAAGAACATGTGTGGGGAGAAATTAAAAATTTGATTGGGGCATGTTGGGTTTAAGATGCCTAATTAGTCACTGTACCAAGCCCAGTTTATAAGCCTCCTCCTATTTGCAGGGCCAGACTTTCTCCTCTGTGATACTGATGACCCTCTAAGAAGACTGCCTGCACCAACCTTTGAGGTTGCAGGCCCACCAGGCTGCAGGTAGAGGGAGCAACTGACTCCCCCTGGATCTCTGGCCTGCCACTCCTCCTGTGCTATTGCGTTGTCTTGGAACCTGACTGCTGGAGAGGCTGAATGGTGCACCTGGAAGTGTGGAATTGATGTTCTGTGGTGAAAACTGACCAGAGGGCGAGCGAGGGGAGCCTGCAGAAAATTCTTCTCCCTCCTCCTACCCCATGGTGAGGTGAGATGACATAGTTCATGCCATTTGCCCTCTGAAGATAGTGAGACTAAGCAAACAGCTGTGCCTACGCTGTAGACACTCAGTAACACCCACCTGTATTTGTTCTCTCTTTTTCCCTGCTTCACCACCCATTTACCTTCAGTCATCCTGTTCCGGGATTGCATCACCCCAATAAAGTATTAACAATAAGGTTTAATTTTATGCTGTTTTCTTAGGAACCCAGAATAAAGCAGGTATCAAAGTGGAGATGTCTGGTAGGCAAAGGGATATATGAGCCTGTAGTTCAGAGAAGAGATCTAGGCTGAAATATAGATTTTGGAGTCCTAGGTAATAAAGATCTAAGACCAGATGAGATTACCTAGGAAGTGAACATAGGTAGAAAAAAGAAGAGATTTGAACACTGAGCCCTCAGGCACTCCAACATACTGAAGTCCAGAGAGGTGAGGAAATACCGGCATCGAGACTGAAAAGAAATGTCGCACGAGGTAGAGAAAAACCAAGCATGTTGTTTCTTGAAGCCAAATGAAAATACATCAATTATGCAAAATACTGCTGATGGCTCAAGCAATATAAGCAATAAATGAATATTGAAATCAGCAATATGGAGGTTAGCAAACTTGATTAGCACTCTTGTTTTGTTTTGTTTTGTTTGGCCACACCATGCAGCTTGCGTGCGAGATCTCAGTTCCCTAACCAGGGACTGAACCTGGGCCACGGCAGTGAAAGCACCGAGTCCTAACCACTGGACTGCCAGGGAATTCCCATTGATTAGCACTCTTTATGTGGAGAAGAATTTGTGTAACATACAGTAATGTCACACCTCTCATTCCTGTTATAATTTGTATCTTCAACTTTTTTTTTTTCCTGATCAGTCTGGCTAGAAGTTTATCAATTTTATTAATCTTTTTTAAAAGTTAGCTTTTGGTTTAAATAGAGTATAGAAATTGATTTTTCTCTCGTTTTTCGGTTTTCTATTTTGTTGATTTCCAATCTAATCTTTATTTCTTTTCTTCTCTTTACTTTGGGTTTAATTTATTCTTTTTCTGGTTTCTTAAGGTGGAAGCTGAAGTAATTGAGACTTTTTTTTTTCTAGTATAAGTATTTCATTACTAAAAATTTACCAATAAGATCTGCGTCCCAGAGATTATTTTTTTCAAATATTTCTCTATTCCTCCTCCCTCCCCTCACCTTCAGGAACTCTAATTACTCTTACACATATTAGGCTGCTTGAAGTTGTACTACAGCTCTGTTCAATTTTTTAGTGTTTTATTTGCCCGTTTTTCATTTTGGATGGTTTCTTTTGTTATGTCTTATCTACCATGATTTTTTTATTCTTTTCTTCTATTATGTTTAATCCACAGTTAATCCCATCTGTGCGTTTTTTAAAAATCTCAGACACTGTAGTTTTTATCTCTAAAAGCTTAATTTGGTTGCTTTTTTATAGCTTTCATGTTGCTACTGAGCATGTTCAATACTTCCACTAGCTTCTTGATCATATGGAATAGTTTAACAATTGTCTTAATGAGCTTGTCTAATTCTTTGTCATTTCTGGGTCAATTTGATTGAGTGGTTTTTCTTATTATGGGTTGTATTTTCCTGCTTCTTTGCATGACTTATGAGTTATCCAATTTTTGATTGGATGCCAGTCATTTTGTATTGTATGTTGTTGGGTACTGAATATTTTTAATATATATATTCTTGAGCTTTGTTCTGGGATGTGTTTAAATTACTTGGGCAGTTTTATCCTCTTAGGTCTTGTTATTAAGTATCTTTCAGGCAGTGTTTAGTCTAGGGTTCATTTTTTTCTCCTATGCAGGCAAGACTACTATTCGAACCCAGAGTTTCTCAACCTCCGCACTATTGATATTTAAGGCTGGATAATTCATTGTAGGATGTTTAGCAGCATCTCTGGCCTCTACCCGGTAGATGCCAGTAGAGCCCATCTCCTCTGGTTATGAAAACCAAAAATGTCTCCAGATACTACCAGTTGTCTCCTGGCGGGGGTGGGGCAGGGCATAAAACTGCCATCGTTTGAGAGCCATTGCTCTGACGTCCTGTGACTTAGGAGGTTTTCTGCCCTCGCCGATGGTACTACTACTGGCACTTTGTGAGTTCCAGTGATTTTTTCCCCCTAATCCTTCTGGATGATTCTTTCCCCCACCTCAGGTAGTTTCTTTACACAGGTGTTCATCAGCACTCAACTGAATACTTGTGAGGGACCCTCTGCAGATCTCCAGCATTTAGGTCTCTCCTCTTTGGTACTCTGCCCTGCCAATCTAGTCACTTGGCCTCTCAGGGCCCCTTGCTCCATCATCTCAACTTAGGGAGACGGTCAAGCTCTGCTTGAGTTCTCCCTCCCTGTGCTGTAGCCTAGAAACCCTCTCCAGGCAGTATACTGAGGGAACCCAAGTTTGCTTCATGTTTCCCATTTCAGGGATCACGTCTCTCCCATCCTTTGCTTCTGTTTGATATATTTTGTCTGGTATTGTACTTGTTCAGGCAGGTTAGTCATCTTGGTCTGAAGGCTATGTGAGTGACTTTTTTTTTTTTTTAATTTTTAAATTTAATTTAGTTTAGATTTATTTATTTATTTATGGCTGTGTTGGGTCTTCGTTTCTGTGCGAGGGCTTTCTCTAATTGCGGCAAGTGGGGGCCACTCTTCATCGCGGTGCGCGGGCCTCTTACTATCGCGGCCTCTCTTGTTGCGGAGCACAAGCTCCAGACGCGCAGGCTCAGTAATTGTGGCTCACGGGCCCAGTTGCTCCGCGGCATGTGGGATCTTCCCAGACCAGGGCTCGAACCCGTGTCCCCTGCATTGGCAGGCAGATTCTCAACCACTGCGCCACCAGGGAAGCCCGTGAGTGACTTTTAAAAAGTATATTTGCATGCTAATTAAAAAATTCAGGAGAGAAAAATTTGATAATGCAAGAGGTGAGGATTATTGGGGTATGCCTTTGAGTAGGTGTGAGAGGGTGGCTTAGATCCAATGAAGATGCTAGCCTCAGGCAGAAGCACAGTTGATCCAAAGTTAAGAGGAAAGAGGCACTAAGATTAACAAACCAAGATATGGACATTTTGTTTACTGTTTTCTAGATTTTTCTTTCTGTTTTAAACATGGTATAACAGGTATAGATGGGGATAGGTAAATAGAGAATAATATAGGCATAGAGAGAACATAAAAATGTTAATGGGCTGTTACTATGTGGACTCATGGGTGACTTTTGGGGTGATTTCTACTTCTAAACTTTTCCTATATTAGTTTATATATTAATAGTATATTATAGAATTATATATATTTTTAAAGAATTCAAAGAAACGAGATAGGGGCTTCCCTGGTGGCACAGTGGTTGAGAGTCTGCCTGCTAATGCAGGGGACACGGGTTCGAGCCCTGGTCTGGGAGGATCCCACATGCCGCGGAGCAACTAGGCCCGTGAGCCACGACTACTGAGCCTGCGCGTCTGGAGCCTGTGCTCCGCAACAAGAGAGGCCACGATAGTGAGAGGCCCGCGCACCGCGATGAAGAGCGGCCCCCGCTTGCCGCAACTAGAGAAAGCCCACGCACAGAAACGAAGACCCAACACAGCCAAACAAACAAAAACAAAAAAAAAAGAGAAACAAGATAGCTGGACACTGCTTTGTTCTATTCTCAGCACCTACTCATTACACTCCTTTGCCCAAAACCTCTAATAGTTTCCCATCTCATTCGAAGTAAAAGTCATAGTCCTCACCAATGGCTAACCCGGTCTTCCATGATCTGGCCCTACCCTCCACCCTTAACTCATTTCTCTGGCTTCATCCACTACTTTCCCCCTTTTCATTCTGCTCCAGCCACACCGGCCTCCTTGCTGTCTCGAACAAATCAGGCATTGCTCCTACATCAAGTTCTTCACACTTGCTGTTCCCATGCCTAGAACATCTTTCCTCCAGAGTCTCGTGGACTTCCTTATACTCATTCATATCTTTCCTCAAATTTCACTATCAGTGAAATCTTCCCTGGATAACCTATCTAAATTGCAATACTTTTCCTCCTTGATGTTTTGTGATCCTTTCTTTCCCAATATATTTTCTCCTTACCATTCATCATGTCGAACAATATGCTTTCCTTTTTTTCCACTGCCATAAGTAGTTTCCAAAATCAATAGATGTAAAACCCCGAACACTCTTGGACCTGAGCAACTTCAAATCCAGAGGCCTGAAAATTTTAAGAGGACTCCAGAGAACCTTGCTGGGGGGAGGCAGGGGAGTGGAGGCCATGGGGAGGAAGTCCAAGGGTCACATACAGGGGATGCTTCAGGGAAACACCCCAAGAGCAATGGTTGGAGGTGGGTACAGCATAGACTCAGTAGTGTAATCCCGTCTTGAGTCCCAAGTTAATGAATCTGTAGGAAGGACGGAAGAGAAATGCCAAAGACCTGATTGTGTGAAGTTTTTCATCTATAGACACTGTCAACACCAATGTTCAGTTATTGTTGGAATTTAAAGTATATGTGTGTGGTGTAGAGAGTAGAGTAACAAATGGCAGAGGTTGACAGAGGCCAAATCATGGAACGCCATGCTAATTTTATTAACCTATGTAGTGCATTAAGTCTAGAATTTAAAATTACAAAGGTTTTCTAAAAATTGATAAGAAAATACAAATAACCTATATTAATCAGGACAGAAATCCAATTTAATTACCTTAAACAAGAAAGGGACTTTATTGGCTCACAAAACGTTAAAGTCCAGAGGTAGGGCAGGCTTTAGGCACAGCTGGATCTAGGGCCTCCAGAAAATTGACATCAGAACTTAGTTCTCATTCCTTTCTGCTAGCCTCTGAGTTTCCCCTCAGACTCTTTCCACATGGTACAAATTTTCAGGCTTACACAGTCCTTAGTTCGTGAGATCTCTGTCGAGCGTTCTTTCCAAGAGTTCCAGCAGAAGTTCTGTTGAGGGCTTTCTTTAGCCTGGCTTGAGTTACATGCCCATTCTTTAATCACTGTGGCTAAGGAGCTGTGGGACTCAGGAGGGCCAGGCCTGGTTATGTACTCACCTAAGCCACAGGGAATGGGTTCCCCACAATAAATAAGGATTCTGTTATCACAAGATGGGGAAAGAGATGCTGAACAAAAACAACATATATCCACACATAACCCAACAGAAAAGCAGGTAAAGGATACAAACAATCCATGATAAAACTATAAATGGCCAATAAATATATGTAAATAACCTCAACCTCACCATTAACCAGGGAAATGCAAAATGATCCTTTTTTTTTTTGCCCATCAGATAAAAATTATCAAGTGTAGGTAAGGCTATATGGGGAAATGAGCACTTTCTATACAGTTGGTGAAAATAGAAAGTTATGAGGGCCTTTGGGAAGGCTAAGGTGGGTCTACCAGAGCACACCCTTGGTCCCAACAATCTACCTTATACTCCATTCTAAAGACATATTCACACACATGCACAAAGAGATATGAAAGAGATCTTTACTTCGGCAATGTAATAGCAAAAGAAAAAAATAAGGGAATAGTTAAATAATGGTATTTTCATAGTATTGAATACTATTCAACCATTAAAGAAATTTAAAGACCTCAGGATCTGTTTGAGACAAAAAAAAAAGCAAGCTGCAGAATACATATATATGATCCTATTTATGTAAAAACAGCATTTATATGTGTATGTATATTCACATGAAAATTACAGAAAGGAGACCAGAAGAATGTATACTAAACTGTGGGCAGTGGAATGTGATAGGAAACGCTGCAGAAAAGGGTCTCTCTTCAGTCTTGTGTAAAAGTTAAGTACACTGAGATGGTAGTCATTTATACTTCCATAATTTAAAAAAAATGGGGAAACGCAATTCACAATAGGAAATGAAAATGGCCAATAAACATATGAAAAGATGTTCCTTCTTATTAACAAAGAAAAGAAAGATAAATTTTTGCCTATCAGAGTGGCAAAAATATTGAAGGATTCAGGGTTGGTGGGAGTGTAGGCAAAGAGGCACTCTGACTACTGATGAAGTTGTAAAGTGGTACAATCTTTTTGATGGTATTTCTCAAAATGTTAAATGTGCATGTTTTCTGACGCAGTAATTCCACTTCTAGCTATTTATCCCACAGAAATACCCACACAGGCAGCAAAATATATACGGATGTTAACTCTACCTTTACCTATAATAAAGAATCAGAAATAACCAAATTACCTACCAATAGGGGTTGGCTAAATAAGTTACAGTGTATTGATGCAATGGATTAGTATGTAGCCATAAAAAAACAATGTCTACATCAAAGTGGGAGGGAGAGGAGGCAAGTTTCAGTGCAGTTCATGTAAAATAGGGATATGTACCTACCACACTCATATGATCGCTGTGAGGATTAAGAGTTAATCCATGGTAAAGCACTTCCAACAGTGCCTGTATACAGTGACGTGTCAGCTATTAACACGTTTTTGCTTAATTATGTATATGTCTAAGCCTGGAAGAACAGCAAACCAAATAATTACTTCTGTGTTAAGACCATGAAAAGGAATGCCCTATTTCATTTTACATTTCTGTACTGTAGAAAACTCAAACGAGCATGTTTTAATAGCTTTTACATTTGTTAACCATATGATAAAAGCATAAAGTTTATCAATCAAGGTTTAATAGCCATCATTCATTGCACTGTGAAAAAATATACATCCCTGGAATTCACAGAACTAGATTTGAGTTTTAGCTCTAATTGCCCACATGCAAGTCTCACAATCTCTAAATCTTGCTTTCCTAGTCTACAAATCTAAGTGAGATAGGTAAAGTGTCTAATCCAATGTCTGGCATGTAGATTACTTCAGTACACAGAACTCTCCCTTGAACTTACACAAATGTATTAGACATATTGCTGAATGATCAAGTGCCAACTGGGTGTGAATGTGGGGAGTTCAACCTCCAAGAAAACCAAAAGATAATTTAGCAGTAATGAGCAAATAAGTGCTCAGTGGCTACTGGACAGGCATCAGCAGTCTGCATGCCGTTAACAATGACTGCTCATTTGATAACCCAACAGATGCCACTGCTTGGCAACTGCCAGATCACCACTTCATCAGAGGCTGGGCACCCCCCCTAGAATCGCCAATATGATTATCTGTGTTAACGTAAATGAATGTCTGGATGAAATCATAAATCACCAAATAGTTATTTAAAATCAATTTGTCTAGCGGGAACTTAGACTAACCAGAGATGGCAAGTACACAGGCCATCACTTCCTTTTCATGTGTATTGTCACACAGTTTTTTTGGGTCCAACCCATTTTCCCCCCAGAGCCTTGCCTTAGTTTCAGAATCCTTTCTAAACAACGTACAGGTATCGGAGATGGCAAGACAACCTCATATTTGCCAACTCAAATACTTTCTCTAAGCTCTCACATTATACCAAACATCTTTGGCATTTATGAAAAATGTACCACAGGGAAGCTTCTTTGTACATAGGAAAAATAAGATCTAAAAAAAACCATGAAATTCTAGCCACCAAGAGGTTATTCCCTTCTTACCTACTCTGATAAAAGAATTCTGTCATCCCAGCAGTATTCCAAATATGCCACCTCAAAACCTACTTGGAAAGAAGCCAGTTATAAATAAATAAATCAATCAACCCAAGACCGTTTTATCTTAGAGTGGAGGAATTTATAGCTTTATTGGACATTGACTTGTTTCCTCTCAGCCACAAAGAGAAGACCCAAACAAAAGTCCCTACATATTCTTGTATAACTTAAAATACATTATATCATTACTACATATTTATACTTCAATAAATCTTAATCTATAAAGCACATTTCTTATAATTGTTATCAGAAAATCTATAAACAAGCTCCATTCTGCCTCACTTCTCCACCAGCTGGCCTCGCATTAGTATGCTTTTTAACAGGCTCATGCAAATCTCACCTTCCATTTTTTAATTTGATCCAAGTACCAGATGTAACCAAAACCTCTGGAACTATGAAATATTTTTATTCACATGGGTCATTTTCCACACAATTATGCCCACTATAAAAAAGCCTTTTCTCATATCTATATTTTAACTTTCAGAGTTTTCCACTAAACAGAACCACAGTACTTGGGATTCTCAGACAAGGAGTATATGATCCTACTACTACAATGTGTATTATTTTTATACATTAAAAAAATGTGTTAAGACTTAAAATGAAAAAAAAAAAAAATAGTTCCACCAACTCTGACAGTTAATAAACTAGTTGTTATAACCTAGTTCTTTTTTTTTTTTAAATAGAACCCATTCAACTTAACATGTAAGTATAACCTCAATGCTACTAGAGATTGATTAGCTTTTTTTTTTTTTTAATAAAAGACCCACAAACCTCCAAACTGTGATAGTTATCTCAGACTCACCTCTGAAGATTGCTGAAGAGCTGGCTAGCTCTTTGAGCTGAGTCTTCCTTTACCCAAATACAACACCCTGGTAAGACAACTATGGCTCTAGGAGTCTCAGAGGTGGGGGAAGAGGCTAACTCACATGCAACAGCTTTGTACCAACCCCCAATGATTTACAGTGGAAGAAATACCTACCTAATTATGGCAGGGTTACAGTACCTAGCACAGTGCCTTGTCGGTAGAAAATTTAATAAATGCGTGGCTGCTTTGTTAGCCTGGTGTTCAATTCTTTTGTATCAAAAGAATAAAATCGCAAACCTGATACTTGTTGCCCACCTGTCAGGGATTTTTCTGTCCTTAACAAAAATGAAGGAAAAATAATAACGACTTAGATCTTCAAGTCTTTTGTTTTCTAAAAGCCAAGACAGACCATCACTCTTGTTTACATTTGCCCTTCAACACTGCCATTCACTACAAATCTTTCCCTAGTGTTATAATTTCTACCTTCATAGTTTTACAACTGTTTATTGTTTAGACTGTCCACTTTCTAATGATACATGAGAGGACATTATTTTCATTAGTGGGATGCTTCCCAATTACAGGTAAGATGAGCTATTTTTGAGTTTTCCTGCAGGCAGGAAACTAACTACACCTAGATAAAATCTTGATATACTTCAATTCTTGGATCAAAGTATTTGTCAATCTTCCCCAATCTAGGTGTCCCATTCACTTTTTGATGTTTCATCACCATCACTTCTTATCTGAGTTTTAAGGCTCATTTCACTTTGAGGTTTTTGGTCATCCTTTATCTTCTATTTTCTGAATGCATATTCAAATTAGGTAAAAGAAAACTGGTAAATTTCGAAAAATGGTTTCAGTTTTCAGATTTTACAATTCCTACATTGCTTTTCAATGTAGAAAGGAATGTATCCTTGTAAAGAACATTTCAATGATCAACACAAATAACATATCTGTCTAAGAAGGAAAGTTTTAACAGAGGGACAAAGAATCAGGTAGTTCATCATTCGGAAAAATAATAAGAATATAAACATCACATGGAAGATTTAGGCATTAACACCTGAATTAAGTTTAAAATTTCAGTTTCTAGGCAGGTATGACACCATTTCTTTCAAGATAAGATAATAATAGTGGGTGAAGATTTTCTACATTTCCCAGTGGATTTTCTAAGTCTATAGGAAAACTATTATGTATCATCTCATGTTAATTTTGTCTTCATTTCAGAAGAAAAAGACCTGAGTGCTGATTTTTTTTTTTTTTTCATTTCTTAAACTTTCACAACATTGAGAAGTTTCTCTGCATTGTGTCTTCGCTGATGTCTAAAAAGATTTGAGCTTTGACTATAGGATTTCCCACACTGAACGCATTCATAAGGTTTCTCCCCAGTATGGATTCTCTGATGATTAATAAGCCCAGAATTCTGGCTAAAAGCTTTTCCACATTCGAGACATTTGTAAGGTTTTTCTCCAGTATGGACTCTCTGGTGTTGCACAAGGATGGAACTCCTGCTGAATGCTTTCCCACACTCAACACATCCATAGGGTTTCTCCCCACTGTGGATTCTTTGATGAAGAATAAGGGCTGAGCCCTGACTGAAGTGTTTTCCACATTCATCGCATATATGTTGTTTCTTTCGGGAGGGATTTCTCTTTCTTTCAAACCTGCCCTTGGGGAAACAGGTTTCTCCATATTTAAAAATTTGAGGAACACCTATATTGAGAGTGCCAGGAACTTCATGAGATTCTACTGCTGAAGGAATCTCCTGCTTTGGAGCTAGCGCTCCATTTTCAGTCCTAGCATCATCATCTGAAATAAACAGAAAATGTAAATATCACTCATTTCCTATTCTGAGAGGAAAGAAACATGAAGAAAAATTTTTTTAAAAAATGAACTAAAAGTAAATAGCTTGCATACGTCTATAAACAGCACTATGAAAACTGGTGATAAGGTTACCTACTCTCAAAAAAGAAAAAAAATGAAACGACTGATTATGAGGTTAATGAAGTGAGAGCATGGGAACATATGAGAAATTAAAAGGTTGTATCCTAATAAAAGTGGTAACATAAGGGAGTGGGTTATACAATAGTAGTCAAAAACCAAAGGGCAGAAAAATGGCAGATTTTTTTAGAGAGTCTAAGTTTGTTAGAGACAGTCAAAGTGATACAGCTAGGTCTGGAGAAAAATAAAATAAAATTGGCCATTAGAAATCATTTTAATATTCTTTTGCTTTGAAAAAGGGAGAAATTATATCAAAATACAATGTGTAAATAACCACCAATCTGTCAGAAAGTGACTATTTCTAAAATGAGCAGGACAAGGCAGGTCACAACCAAGATCAGACTAAAAGGAGAATATAGGAGTCCTGACAAGAAGCTGAAGGTAAGCTGAGAGTATCCTGTGTTAACTTGGGACATGACACTTACAAATTCAATGCACCTTTAATAACTGAAAGTTTTCCTTTAAAAGCAGCCTCATGTATTTGGTATTTGTCATGGTATTTAGATGAGTTGTTACTTCCAGGCCTCAGTTAGATGTGTTCAGTGAAAGAACGGCCCAAATTACCAACATGAGGTACCATCACCCACCTGTAGGCAGGCAGTGATTATGAGCGAGTCTCCTTTAAGACCTTCCTGAAACTTCAAGGCTTAAAGAATAAACACAGTTACTAAAGGGTGAACAGCACTGCTCAAAAAAGTTGTAAACAGTGAGCAAGTCTGTATCAAATGATTAAGAAAGGGACAGTCAGAAAAGAAGGCTGACAAAGAGACGCTGAAGAGTTAGAGGGGATCAGTGAGGTCTGGAGACTTGAAGAACAGAGAAGTGAGTGTGAAGGTGACAAATGGCACACAAAGAATTGAGCTCCCAAGTGTGGTAGAGACCGGACTGCTAAAATGAGGCTACTTAAAAAGAGGCGAGAATTATCCTAAAGTTCAGGCAGGGGAGAAGTTCCCAGGAAGATGCCACCTCCAACAACCAAAGACAGTGGTTCTCAAACTTTAAAAGAATGCCCCATAATTCAGAGGGGAAGCCTGCTCAGAGCTCATTACACTAGCATTACCTCTAACTACCTCAAGGAATGATTCCCAAAGCAGTCTCGAACAAAATTTCATTTTAATTCATATAAATATGAAAAAGAAAGGTAGCGGTTTTAGGAATATACGGGGTTGTATCAAAATAAGTAAGTATGTGGCTTTAACTGCCAAGATACTGGGAAAGAATAGCCTTAGTGAATTATGAGCTTTCTACGTAATTTTTCTGTACTTATATTTATCATAGCTAGTGGCCATATTTTTGCATAAATACTTAGAAAAGGTGAAAAAAAGAATTTTCTCTAAATACCATTTCTACAAAAGAAGCTTCTTAGGAAACAAAAATGACTTTAGGTAGGATGTTTGAAGAAAAAAAACACACAAAAAATGCTAAAAATTCAGAAAACGCTTCAGTAATAAACTATAAACAAAAAAACTAGATTTGAAGAGGTATCAGGTAAGCTTATTGTACCAGGAAGAGTAGGCAGGAGACTAAAAGGATGTGAAACAGATGGCAAATAAGCAATACTGCATGCGAAACAGAGGGACCTGGTCTACAGGTGGGTGCTGGCTCAGAGTAAGGCAAATGCCAGCCTGAAATGGATAGGCCTTAAAAGAAAGAAGTAAAAGAGAAGAAAAGGCTGATGATGTTAATGTCGAGGAATAAAAGACCTGAGGTTAGCAAACCAACTGTTATTAGAAAAGAATTGAAATCCTACAGTGTGTCTATGTCTAAGCAATCAAGTTAAGGTGATTACCACCCCCTCCCTCACAGTAAAAACAAGCAAAGAGTTCCGGACAAAAGGCCCACACCCTCTTTCACCCTCCTGCCCACATGGGGTCCTCACCACAGTGCCTTAGGGAATGGAGCTCCCAGGATGCCCACTTGAGCTGGTTTTCCACGGCATCAAGCTCAGAACTTGGTAATCCCTGAGCTTCTTCTTGAGATACCATCTCCTCTACTAACACTTCCCGTTTTCGTCGTCGAAGAGAAACCTGGAAATGATAGGGTTTGGTTCAGTTGAGAACGAACGTGATGAGAATCAAAACTAAATGCACACAAAAGAAACCATACAGAACATATGCTGCAGAGGCCTAGATGGCAAAGAAGCATAGATAATGGCCGGGGGGGGGGGGGGTGCGGGGGAGCGACACAGAAACATAATTTTAACTTAGTTGAGTGGAATTAATTCAGCAGCTGCGCCTACTGCCATGCCAATGCTCCTGACCCACGAACGTGACACATCAGGCTTACCGGCTGTCCAGGGTCATCCAGTTCACTCTCTAAATCCTCCAGCACCGTCACTGCCTCCTCTCCATTCTCTGGATGATGCTCTCGAACCCAAGTCTGTAGCTCCTTGGGTAGGATGGCAACAAACTGCTCCAGTACTACCAGCTCCAAGATTTGTTCTTTTGTGTGTGTCTCTGGCCTGAGCCATAGACGGCAAAGTTCCCGAAGCTGGCTCACAGCTTCACGGGGCCCAGGTGAATCCTGGTATCCAAACTGCCTGAATCGCTGCCGGAAAACCTCTGGGTCAGGGAGATGGTTCCAGGGGATACTTGACCCCTCTTCGCCATCAGGATCCTCCTCCAACTTCACTCTCAGAATTTTTTCCTCTTCATCTGGAGTTGGGATGATAAGTATTGAATCCTCTTCCACTGACTGTGCAGACATCCTGATTTATAATACTTCAAGAAAAGACAATCAAGGTAGGATATAGGCCTCAGGGAAATACCCTGTTTTCTTCACAGGCACTCCTGAGGCACAAGAAATGAAAAATATATAAATGACCAAATATTCTAAGAATTTGGACACATACTGATTAAAGGAAATAAAAATGTATTCTTTTACTAGGTTAAAAATTCCAATCAATAACCTAAACCAGAAGTTGGCAAACTACAGCTCATGGCCAAATTAGCCTGGTGCCCATTTTTGTACAATGCTTGTACTAAGAAGAGTTTTCACATTTTGACATGGTTGAAAGAAATCAAAAGAACACTCCATGACGTGTGAAAATGATATGAAATTGTCTCCATAAGTTTTATTTATTTGTTCACGCTACAATAGCAGAATTGAGTAGTTGCAATAGACACTATAGGGCATGAAAAACCTAGCATTTACTCTGGCCCTTTACAGAAAAAGTTTGCCTATCTATGACCTACAAAACCTATTTCAACAATCAAAAGAATCCAAGTAAGCACCAGACCACTTCAGTGTTATTTAAATGCATCTGACCCTTGAACACATTATTTGCAATTCATAACTGGTGTTCCCTGACACACTTAGGTCACCTCAAAAGCAGGGACTGCTTTTTCATTATCTGCTTAAAAAATTTCTTTTGACAAATGTGTTTTAAGGGCTAAGAAATATTTTCAAAATGTTTAAGAACTCCCTGGAGTTATAATATACGTGAAAAAAACATTCACTTGCTCAGTAACAGATACATAATGTCGATCAAAATTAACCACTATGTGTTATAAAACTTAAGTATTAATCAGTCACCCACCGCACCGTAAGTACCTTTACATTTGTAATGACAGGCATTAATCACAGTAAAATTCTTCGAAGAAAAGGCACTCTCATAACACCGTAACTTCGTGCAGTGGTGCAGACTCTTGTCCTTACACTGGGTGACTCACAGGCTCCCTGGCTTCTACCTTCAGGGAAACCTTGTGCTATTTCTGATCCTTTCCTTAGTATTTGCACAGTCATGCCCATGCCATTGTTTACAATACCCATTAGGAATGAGCCATGCAGCTACTATTGAGTACCTATTCAGGACCCGGAATGTGAAAGCCAGTAATTTCCAAAAAACTTCCCGTAACCCCGTGAGACTAGGAATCGGAAAAGATCTTATTAGGTAATATACATACAGGTGTAATTAAATACTCTGGAGTGTGGCGGCCTTACAAACACGTAGGTTTGGCCTACAGATTCGTTTGTTCCTATTCCAAGACCCTACCTTATCGACGGCTCAAACAGTCTACAAAAAATAAATTTCTCTTCCTTTTACGTTCTCATACAGCACCCTGCCCGTGGGACGTGGGGAGGTGCAGGGAGAGCAGGCTCGCGGTCCCGACGGTGCGTGGGCGGGGAGCCCCGTTCCAAGTGACCTCCCCACTCACTCCTGCAGAGTGCCGCTGCGAACCCCGCCCCCACCCCAGCGATTCCAGCCCTTCTTCCCCGCACTCGCGGCGGCGGCTTTCGTTAGACCAAGAGCCACCCTGCCACAACAGCGTCGAAGCCACGGTACTTCCGCCCGCGGCCGGCTGAACTACAACTCCCGGCAGGCCCCGCGCGAGGTCCGCCCACTCCCACCTCCGCCCGAAAAGAATCCCAGAACTCTCCGCGAGATGCCAGGGCCTCGAAATAGAACAAAACCGGCCGATGGGGGAGGGGAAGGCAAGGGTCGCGGAAGACACAAGGGGTGGAGGAGTCTTCGAAGGTGCTGAAAGCCCAATCTGGCTTTCCGTCTACCCCTCGCCGTCCCCCAACTGCCGGGCACGGAGATCGCGGCCTGCCCCCCCGCGCCTCCCGGGAAGCCGAGAAAGGTCCCCGCCAGGCTTCTCCGCTGACTCTTGCCAAAGCGGTCCGCAGCCCGTAGCCCAGAGTCCCCCTCACGCCCTTCCCCCCACCCTCGCGCAAACCTCGGGCTCGGGAACCGCAGCCGCTTCGCTGTGCACGGCGGACGCACAAACGCCACTCACAAGCGGTTTCCCAGCAGCCCCCGGCGCGGACTGCTTCCGGTCTGCGGGCCCCAGGAGGCGGGGGGAGGCAAAGCACCGCGTTACCATGGAGATGCGCTCCGGGCCGGGGGAAGGGCTGTCCGACGACAATGACTGCTTTGAGGCTACGCTTGGCCTGGCGCCTCTTTCCTCCGGATAGCCCAGCCTTCTGTGTTCCGCTTAAAAGACAAGGAAAAGAAAGAATTCTGCCACTAAGATAGTCTTACGGTTTCATAAGCCTTTTCACATGCATTATCTCATGTGATCCTCACAGTAATCCTCTGACAGAAGTAACAAAAGCTAATGTTTATGAATGCTAACTAAATCGTACCAGGCACTGTCACCATGCTTTACACGTATTGTAATTTAATTTTCACAACAACTCTAAGATGGTAAGAACTTTTATTATCCCCATTTCACAGCTGAGATAATCGCGGCACAAGTAAATAGCTTGCCGAGAGCTCATAACTAGTAAGTGGGAAGCAAGATTTAAAACCAAGGCATCACTCTAACCTTTGCCTCCCACTTGCTATGCTATAGAGCTTTAGTATGACCAATTTATGTGTCAGGTAAACAAAATGAGACTCTTAACCAAGAGCTTTGGCAATGATCGCACATTGAATTTGCAGAATGCGTGGTCACCTTCTGACTTCAGGCTTGACATTTTATACTACAAAACAGCTGCCAAAGTGATCGTTTAAAAACATAAATCAGATCATTTCATCCCCTATTTAAAGGCCTTCAGTGGATCCCTACTGCCTTAATTATGACATAAAAACTCCTGACATTTGTCTCTAAGGCCCCCTGTAATCTGTTCCTTGCCCCCAATCCCATCTCCACCCCACCCCACTCCCCAGCTCTTAGGCTCATTGTGGCCCAGGATCCTCAGCCTCCCTGACCACCTTTCCTCCCAGAAGCCTCCCCACTCTCAAGCACCGGGTAGAAGTGAGCCCACTTATTCATTTCTCTGTTTTTTGTTTTGTTTTGTTTTTCTCCATAAGTCCCCTAAGGGCAGGGACCTTGCCTGTCTTGTTCACCACAGTATCCCCACCTAGTAGTCCCAGGATGCTGACTGCCTGGTACATAGAGAACTCAATAAATATTTATTGAATAAATGAATGAAGCGTGGGCTGCTCAGATTGCTGCCTTTGCTAGGTCACATGTCAGGCCTCAGAAACCACACAAAAGAGCCCTGTTGTTTAAGGTCTGTGTTAGAAGTGCAGGTCCAGCCTTCCAGAAGCATTCCAAGATCCTCAGTCTTCAGCTTTCTGCCTCTTTCAGGAAAGTGCCCTTTGCAAAGAGCCCTCAAGTCTCTGCTGGATTCGTGAATGAGAGAGCAAGTGAGTGAGAAGCTGATGGTATAGCACTGCTCTACTCTCTGACTAGAGCTTTGCCTCCCCAGAACCCCTGCGACTTCTGATGCCTCTTCTCTCTTTCTTCATTTAGGAGGTTTCCGAAATCCAGACTTTTTTCTCTCCTGCTTGCCTACTGTCACCAACCTACTTGGCTGCTCTTCCCAACCTTTCTCTCTTCTGTGATTCTAAAAGCTAGCTCAAGGCATTTTTGGTTTTTGTTTTGCTTTAAGAGTTCTTTTTTTTTACACCTAATTAATGTTGGAAAACTAAAAAGATACACATCAAACAGAAATACTTGGGGAGATTAAAAATGTTGCAAAATTTTACAAAACGCTTTAGCTGGGATTCGTACTATCATTCCTAATTCTGAGAGAATAAATGGAAACCACGATGAAGTTTTCCTCTCTAATTTACTCGTTTGAGGGCAGGGACTACCAACCCCGGTTTTGAAACACCATCCTTCTGAGCCCCACTATGTGAGCTCTTTCCTGAATGGTGGCCCCTGTTGCTATCTTAAAGATCTAGTCAAGATAGAGCATCATGGACTTCCCTGATGGCGCAGTTGTTAAGAATCCGCCTGCCAATGCAGGGGACACGGGTTCAAGCCCTGGTCTGGGAAAATCCCACATGCCACAGAGCAACTGAGCCCGTGCACCACGACTACTGAGCCTGTGCTCTAGAGCCCTAGAGCCACAACTACTGAAGCCCGCGCGCCTAGAGCCCGTGCTCCACAAGAGAAGCCACCACTCTCCACAACTAGAGAAAAGACCATGCGCAGCAATGAAGACCCAGTGCAGCCAAAAATAAATAAATTTATTTAAAACAAAAAAGATAGAGCATCATGATCCTCTGGGCAACCTGATTTTGATTTTGGGGGGCCAACACTGTGTAGGGAATAGCTCCGTGCCAGTGCCTGACGACCTTGCACATATGTACAGAGGCCACAGAAACGAGGCTTGTGCTGCAGCTGATCTGAGTCTTGGCAGAACACCTTGCGATCCTCCTGGAACATGAGAGGCTCAGGAGGAGCTGCTATAGGCCATTTGCCACTCAGCTCCCTGTCCTTCCAGGAGGCTGTCAGGGAAGTTTCTCCAGGCTTCCCAGGTTGTGATGAGGCTTTCTGCCTCACCAGCCTAGAGTACAGCTGCAGATTATATAAAGGTTTAGATATGCAGTGTGGCATTAGCCCCTCAGCAACAAGGGGTCCCACATCTCAGGTTGCAGTCACCCAACTCCTTTTGTTTTGGTGTCATCCTTTTGGTGTGTGAGACAAAAGCTCATGAGGAGCTGACACCTTTGGCTACTCTTGCTTTGTCTCTGTAAGTAATAATCTGTCTAAATCTAAAAACGGCTTGTTGTTTCTTTACCAGCCAAATCTTTTAACCTTGCCTTGAAAGCATCTCATCCATTAATTAATGGTAAAAATTAAAAGCAAACAAACAAACAAAAACAGACAGATGCTACCTGGCTGAGTTCCAGAGACCTAGAAATAATTAAAATGAAGTCATGATTCCCTCTTTTAACATTACCATCTTGTTCAGGAGATAGACATAGAAAACAAGTATTTACAAGACAATGTAGAAGTACTACAGTAAAAGGGCTTAAGAATACCAGCAGGAAAAAAAAAAAAAAAAGAATACCAGCAGGGGCACCTAAATGAATTAGTATGCTGAAGGGGAACGGAGGCACCCTGAGATGAAGGAAGTGAAGTAAGAAAAGTTTTCACACTGAACAAAAACACAGACCTTCAGATTTGGTGTTATCATATTTCATCCAAAAATTATCTTTTCTAGGATTTTCTCTAACAATTATTTTGGAGCTCTCATACCTTCTCCTCAGCTCAAAAGTATCTCCCTCTGGGCACTTAAAATACACTGGTTAAATATTCCATTTTAGCTAATAAAGGCACTGCACCGGGAATCTTTTCATTGCAAGTGACTAAAAAGGTAACTGTGGCAGGCATTGTTAGCTTCCTACGTAAAGCACTCCCCCTTACTTCTAATACACCCCTCATTTTTTTGATTTTGGGGGCCAACACTGTGCCCAGCCCATAGGTAATAAGTTGTGATTGAGCTAAACCATCCATGACTTCTCTGTTTCTCTTTGCCATGTATTCACTTTGCCTCCCTAACGGCTAGGAATGGCCAAATGATTCTGTTCTGGTCAATGAGATGTAAGGGGCAGTAGTTTGTGTATGTCAAGAAATTTATCTAACTCATGTAAGTTGTCAGATGTGTTAGCATAAAGCTGTTCATAATATTTCCTTAATATCCTGTCTACAGGATCAGTAGCGATGTCCCATTTTTCGTTCCTGAAATTGGTACTCTTGTTTCTTTTTCTTTATCAGTTTTTCTTGAAGTTTATCAATTTTATTAATCTTTCAAAGTAACAACTTTTGGGTTCGTTTATTTGCTCTATTACTTTTGTTTTCTATTTCATGGAGTTCTGCTCCTTTTAAAAGAAATTAATATACGGTAAAATTAGTTCTGTTTTAGCAGATAGCTCTAGGAGTTTTAAAACATGTACAGATCGTAAAACTACCACCAAAATCATGATACAGGATAGTTCTATCATTCCACAAAACTCCCTCAAGATGTACTCACAACTTTCCTACTCCCTAACCCATGGCAACCACTGATTTATAATCCATCAATGACTTTTACACAATGTAATACAAATGGAATCATAAAGTATTTAACGTTTTACATAACTTCCATTAAACATACTACCTTTGAGATTCATCTATGTTGTTGCATGTCTCAATAGTGCATTTCATTTTATTGCTGAATAGTATTTTACTGTAGGTATCAGTTTGTTTATCCATTCATCCATGGAAGGACTTTTGGGTTGATTCCAGATTTGGGCGATTTTGAATAGAGCTACTATAAGTATTAATGGACATGCTTTTGTGTGACCATAAGTTTTTATCTCTCTAGAGTAAATATCTAGAAGTGGAATTGCTGGATCACATAGTATTATGGACTGAATATTTGTGCCCGCCTCCCAAACTCACACGTTGAAACCCTAACCCGCAGTGTGATGGTATTTGAAGATGGGCCCTTTGGGAGGTAATTAGGTTAGATATGGTCATGAGAGTGGGGCCTCCGTGATGGGATTAGTTCCCTTATAAAAAGAGACGTAGAGAGCTTGCTTCCTCTCTCTCTCCACCTTGTGAAGACAAGGCAAGAAGATGGCCATCTGCAAGACAGGAAGAGAGCCCTCACCTGGGAACCAAATCAGCTGGCACCTTGACCTTGGATTTCCCAACCTCCAGAACTGTAAGAACTAAATTCCTGTTATTTAAGTCACCCAGTTTATAGTGTTTTGTTATAGCAGCTGGAGCTGACTAATATATATGATTTTTGCTTTTTTTAGTTTGAATAAATTGAATTTTAAAAAGTGAAAAAAAGAAATATTGAGCCAAAATCAATGTTTGGTACATAGAGTATGAATCTGGAAAAGCACTATTAAAAATTATATCTATCTCTATATTATTTTAATAGTGTGTTTCACAGAGAAAAATGTTTAATTTCGATGAACTCCAGTTTATCCATTTTTAAATTTTATGGCTAGTCCTTTTGGTGTCATAGGTAAGAATTCCTAACACCAGGACCTGAAGATTCTCTCATGTTTTCTTCTAAAAGTTTTATATTTTTACATTTAATATTAGATGTATGATTTATATTACATTAATTTTTATATAAGGTATGAATTATAGGTTGAGAGTTTGTGTATATGTGTGTTTCCATATAGATGTCCAATTGTTCTATTTGATAAAAAGTTTGTTTTGTTTTTATTGCATTGCATTTCCATCTGTTTTTTTTTTTTTTAATTTATTTTTGGTTGCATTGGGTTTTCGTTGCTGTGTGCGGGCTTTCACTAGTTGCGGCGAGCAGGGGCTACTCTTCGTTGTGGTGCGCAGGCTTCTCATTGTGGTGGCTTCTCTCGTTGTGGAGCACGGGCTCTAGGCGTGCAGGCTTCAGTAGTTGTGGCATGCGGGCTCAGTAGTTGTGGCTCGAGGGCTCTAGAAGGCAGGCTCAGTAGTTGTGGCGCATGGGCTCAGTTGCTCCATGGCATGTGGAATCTTCCCGGACCAGGGCTTGAACCCGTGTCCCCTGCATTGGCAGTGGATTCTTAATCACTGCACCACCAGGGAAGCCCTCCATCTTTATAAAAAAAATCAGTTAGCCATATTTGTGTGGATCTTTTTCTGAACTCTCTAATATGTTACTTTGATCTCTGTGTCTATCTCAATACCACATCTTTGATTACTATAGCTTTATAATAATTGTTTAAAATCTGGTAGTGTGAGTCCTCCAACTTTGTTTTTCTTTTCAAAATTATTTTAGGTATATATAGTTCATTTAGCATTCCATAAAACTTTTAGAATTAGCTTGCCTATATCTACACAAAATATCCTACTGAATTCTGTCAGAATTGCATTAAATCTATTGATCAATTTTATGGACAACTGGCATGTTAATCATATTGAGTCCACCAATCCATGGATACACATTATATCTCTCCATTTAAATTTTCTTTGATTTTATTCATCAGCATTTTGTATATTTCAGTGTGTAGATCCTGCCCATGTTTTATTCAATTTATTTCTGAGCATTAACTGATTTTTGGAGCTATTTAAAATGATATTTTAAAGTATCCAGTTGCTCACAGCTGGATTTATAAATATAATTGATTTTTGTTTATTGACTTGTATCCTACAACCTTGATAAATTCCTGTATTAGTCAAGGTTCTCCAGAGAAACAGAACCAATAGGATATATATCCATATATCTGTATCTATCTATCTAAGTAAGATATGTTCTAGAAGTTGGCTTACAGTTATGAAGGCTAAGAAGTCCCGCAATCTTCTATCTGTAAGCTGGGGAATCAGGAAAGTTGGAGAAGTAATTCGTTCTGGCTGATGTCTGAGAGGCAGGAAAAAATGGATGTCTCAGTTCAAGCAGAGAGCAAATATGCCCATCCTTTGCCTTTTCAGGTCCTCAAGAGATTGGAGGATGCCCACCCATATTGGTGAAGGTGAACTTTTTTTTTTTTTTAATTGAAGTGTAGTTGACTTACAATGTGTTAATTTCTGTTGTACAGCAAAGTGATTCAATTACATAGGTACATTCTTTTTCATATTCTTTTCCATTATGGTTTATCACAGGATATTGAATATTTCCCTGTGCTATACAGGAGGACCTTGTTGTTTATCCATTCTATATTTAACAGTTTGCCTCTGCTAATCCCAAACTCCCAATACAAGGGTGAACTTCTTTACTTAATCTACTGATTCAAATGCTAATCTCTTCTGGAAATACCTTCACAGGAACACCCAGAAATAAGGTTTTACCAGGTATCTGGGCATCCCTTAGCTGAATCAAGTTGACACATAAAATTAGCCATCATAACTCCATCATTAGTATTTTGAAGATTTTTTATAGAGTCAGTGAAATTTTCTATGGAGATAATCATGTTATCTGTGAATAGGGAAAATTTATTTAATTTCCAATCTGTATTATTTTGATTTCTTTTTCTTTGCCTTATTGTACTGGCTAGGACTTCCAATTCAATATTGAGTAGGAGAGGAAAGAGTAGATATCTCTTAGGGGAAAAAGTATTCAGTCTTTCACAATTAAGTATGATCTTAACTCTAGAGGTTTCTGTTTGTTTGTTTTGGTTTTTTTGCTTTATGTAAGACTTTATTGGGAGCAGTTTTAGGTTTACAACAAAATTGAGAAGAAGATATCCCCTGCCCCTACACATGCATAGCCTCTCTCGTTATCAACATCACTCACCAGAATGGTATATATATATATATATATATATATATATATATATATTTTTTTTTTTTTTTTTAAACCAAGGATGAACCTACATTAACACATCATAATCTCCCAAAGTCCATAGTCTACTTTAGGGTTCACGCTTGGTGTTGTACATTCTATGGGTTTGGACAAATGTATAATGACATATATCCATCATTATAATGTCATAAAGAGTATTTTCATTGCCCTGAAATCCTCTGTGCTCCAGCTATTCATCTCTCTACTCTCCCCCACCCCTGGCAACTTTTCACTGTCTCCATAGTTTTGCCTTTTCCAGAATGTCATACAGTTGGAACCATACTGTATATAGTCTTTTCAGGTTGGCTTCTTTCACTTAGTAATATGCATTTAACATTTCTCCACGCCTTTTCATGTCTTGATAGCTCATCTCTTTTTTAGCACTGATTAGTATTCCATTGTCTGGATATACTGCAATTATCTTTTCAAATTAATGTTTTCGTTTTTTTGGATACATACCCACGACTGGAATTGCTGGGTCATGTGGTAGTTCTATTTTTAGTGTTTTGAGAAATCTCCATACTGTTTTCCACAGTGGCTGCACCAATTTACCCTCCCATCAATAGTGTACAAGGGTTCCCTTTTATCCACCTCCTGGCCAACATTTGTTATTTGTGTTCTTTTTGATGATAACCATTCTGACAGGTGCGAGGTGATATCTCATTGTGGTTTTAATTTGCATTTCCCTGATGATTAACGATATTGAGCATTTTTTCATGTGCCTGTTGGCCATCTGAATGTCCTCTTTGGAAAAATGTCTGTTCAGGTCTTCTGCCCATTTTTAAAATGGGTTGTTTGTTTTTTTGATGTTGAGTTGTATGAGTTGTTTATGTATTTTGGATATTTACCCCTTATCGGTCATATCATTTGCCAGAGAGTATGTTTAGTTCTGTAAGAAACTACCGAACTCTCTTCCAACGTATCTGTACAATTTTGCATTCCCACCACCAGTGAGCGAGAGTTCCTGTTGCTCCATAGCCTCATCAGCATTTGGTGTTGTTGGTGTTCCAGGTTTTGGCCATTCTAATAGGTTTGTAGTGAACTCTAGCTTTTTAATAGATGCCCTTTATTAGTTTGAGGAAGTTCCTATTTTTTCTTATCAGTGAGTGGTGAATTTTGTCAAACAAACACTGTTTCTGCATTAATTGATATGACCATGTGGTGTTTTCTCTTTGAAACTACTAATCTGTTGTGTTTCTTTGATTTTGAATACTGAGTCAACCTTATAGTCCTGGGATAAACCCCACTTGGTCCAGGTGTTTTATTCTTTTTACACATTGCTGGATTCAGTTTGATATTTTGTTGAGGAATTTTGTGCCTCTGTTCCTTAAGGATTTTGGATTGTAGTTTTCTTTTTTTGTACTGTCTGGTTTTTTTCTGTTTTTCAATCTTTTATTCTCTGGGTTGTTTAAATTGGATGATTTCTACTGATCTATAGCTATTTCCTCTGTCATCTACATTCTTCCATTAAGCTCATCAAGTGACTATTTTATTTTGGTTGTATTTTTCAGCACTAAAATTTCTGTTTGGGTCTTCTTTATACCTTCTATTTCTTTGCTGATGTTTCCTGTCTTTCCATTCATTCACCCTTACTTCCTAAGCAGGGTTATAATATCTGATTAAAGTCTTTTTCTGATAACTCTAAAATCTATGTCATCTAGGCCTTGATATAATTTGATTTTCTTTCTGTTAGCAAATTGAGATAGTCTGGTTCTTCCTATGCTTAGTAATTTTGCATTGTAACTGCACATTTTGAATATTATGTTATCAGATTCTGGGTATCATTTAAACCCTAAGTTGAAGGTTGACTTGTTTGTTTGTTTTAGCAAGGAGCTGCCCTTGTTAGGGTCAGGTTACAAGGTCTGATCTGCATTGTTTGGGCTTTCCAAAGTCAGTTCAGTTTCCAAACATTTCTAGTCCTATGTATATGCCACTCAGTGGCCAGTCTGGATTCTGGGCGGTAGTCTGCCCTGTAGCTCAGTTCTCAATGCCTGTGCTCTGATGTTTAGGGTCAGATCCATGCATGCATAGTGTAGAGGTGAGCAGAGGAGTTCATACACTACTTGTGGGGATCACTCTTGATCTCTCTAGTCTCTGCAACAAATGCAACACTTTCTCACTCCTTGAGGCCTCCCTTACTAATCTTCCAGCTAGAAAGCTGGGGTTTTATTTTCCCTGCTCTGATATTTACTTCTCTCAACTACATCTGCATCCTGGTCAAAGGAGTGATAGGACACTGAGAGAATAAAAGTAATGGGGATTGGCACCATGCTCTTGGGACCAAAGCTCCTCTGATCAGAGCGAAGGGTTCCCCTCTCTCTTAGTTTAAGGTGCCTTCCCTGTGACCCCTGCCATTGCTGTGCTGCTGCTGCTGCCACTGCCACTGCCATAGGGAGAGGAGTTGAATGAAAAAAAAAAAAGATGCGGGATTTCCCCTATTCTCTGGACCCTTAGAAGCCCCTTTCCCATCCCTGGGGCCAGACACAGAACACTTCTCTTGGAGTTCTTCTCTGTGTGCACTTCAGGGTTTCAGGTTCCCTTTGAGTCCAGGCCAGGTGATACCAAAATGGAAAAAGGGTAAATTCAGTGGAACTTGAAATTCTAGTCTTCTTCCCCAGTCTGCTTGCTGTTATTTACATTGAGGAGTCCTCAGGGAGCTGTTCCATGCTTTCTGTCCAGGATTCTATGGGAATCTCTCTTTAGAGAGAGACAGGTTGGAGTGTACTGACTCCATCTTGCCTAGAACCAGAGCCTCTGTTTTTATTTTGATGATTTTCCCCCTTTGGCTTACTTTAGTTTTAAATTGCTCTTTTGTTTTTTCCCTGACTCCTTCTTTTTTTTTTTTTCTTTAATTAATTTATTTTTGGCTGCGTTGGGTCTTTGGTGCTGTGCGCAGGCTCTCTCTAGTTGCGGTGAGTGGGGGCCACTCTTCATTGTGGTGCGCGGGCTTCTCGTTGCAGCTGCCTCTCTTGTTGTGGAGCACGGGCTCCAGGCGTGAGGGCCTCAGTAGTTGTAGTTCGCGGGCTATAGAGCACAGGCTCAGCAGTTGTGGCGCACGGGCCTAGTTGCCTCTCAGCATGTGGGATATTCCTGGATCAGGGATCGAACCTGTGTCCCCTGCATTGACAGTTGGACTCCTAACCACTGCGTCACCAGGGAAGTCCCATTGCCTGGCTTCTTAAGGTAGATAATCAGATCACTGATTTTAAGTCTTTTGTCTCTCCTAATATAAGTATTTAAAGGAATGGTACCTCAGGAAAAAAAAAAACTTGTTACCTCAGGGCTTCAGTCCTGCTTATCTGTAGTACTCTTGGCTCCTTCCTCCACAGGGGTCCGCTTCATCTTCCAGCTGTTGCAGCACTGCCTGCTGTCATAACCAGTCACAACAACATCTGGAGATAGAAAAGCATCATCTCTCTTCATGTCTCTTTTTTTTTTTTGACCGCGCTGTGCAGCATGTGGGATCTTAGTTCTCCGACCAGGATTAAACCCTCGCCCCCTGCAGTGGAAGTGCAGAGCCTTAACCCACTGGACTGCCAGGGAAGTCCCCATGTCTCTTTTTTAGAAGAAAGCAAACTTTTCCAGAAGCCATGCAGCAGGCTTCCCCTAATGTCTCATTGGTCCAAATTGAGTGATATGCCTGTTCCTAAATAAAAATTACTTGCAAGTGGAATAGGATTATCATAATTGGCTTAGACTAATCATTTGGGGTTGAATGAATATTAAAAAAAATCAAACTGTAAAACCACCTAGGTGACAAGACTGCTAATAGCCAATGAATCAAAAGTAAAATTTAATGGACTAACTCAGTTCTGATGCAGCCTCACTGACATGTCCAGCTGGAGATATTCTACCTAGAACCCTGACAACTCCTTCTTCAATAGACTGGAGCCAGCAAAGCTGCATAGAAAAAGACTGCAGATGTCTACCCGGCTGAATCATTAGCTCTGACAGTAGAGTTCCTTAGTTTAGCTGCCACTCAATGTCATTGTAGTCTTTAAATAAAAATAATCCTTCATTTGAAGACAAACCAGTTAATCTGAGCTAAATTCAAACTCAAGTATGATTAAGAGAGCCAGATAATAAGATATATCCATTAGCTTAAAATTTCAGGAATCAATAAAGTAATTAACTTAGCATATAGCTTTATATAAGGAAATACATTGAATCCAAGATGGAAATTATAACTAATTTTAATATTATTTACTAGCCATCCAGGATTTGTAGCCCATATAGTCCATTCAAATCTTCTTTTAGGGCTGCTGGGATGGTCTCATCATTGCCTGTCCTAAGTGTTAGTGGCAAAGAGAAAATTATTTGTTAGTCCCTTCACCAAACACTTGTCTGGATTTTATCTTCCAGATCTTCTGCTTTTCAGCATTCCATAGGGTTTCTTCTTATTATTATTCCTTTTTTTTTTTACTAGAATATAAATGTTATTAGGACAGGATTATAGAAAAGTGATTTCCTTCTTGTTTCTTCCAATGCTCTTGTGGTAAAATATACATAAAGTTTACCATTTTAACCATTTTTAAGTGTACAAATCAGTGGCATTAAGTACATTTATAATGTTGTACAGCCATCACAATTATCCATTTCCAGAACTTTTTTATCACCCCAAACAGAAACTCTGTACCCATTAAACAACTCCTCATTCCTCTCTCCCCCCGGCCCTGGTAACCACTATCCTACTTTGTCTCTATGAATCTGCCTATTCTAGATACCTCGTGTAAGTAGAATCATACAATATTCATCCTTTTTTGTCTGGCTTATTTCACTTAGCATGTTTTCAAGGTTCATTCATGTTGTAGCATGTACAAGTTTCCTCTGCTATCCCATAGCAGGGAGTTTCTATGAAACCTTTCGGAAGCCGAAATGGTGTAAAGCAAAGGATCGATTACTTTACGACACATCTTGCTAACAGATACGTGAAATAAATCAAGATAAAGCACATATGCTCACAGGCACAGTTCAAAGCTATGGCAGCTTGATGCTGAAATGCTTGGTGTAGTTCCAGGGAAGGAGCTTGGCTGTGCCAGTCTTGCTGTTTGGGGAGCATGCTGTCTCTATTACGGAGGGTTAAATAGGTACTAATGTAGGTCTTTCATAAAAGTGAAGTGATGGAAAGCAAACTTTCAAAAAGCAGAGGATACCTGTACCTGTTTTCACAAACTGAAATAAATCTGAGGAGGATTTTCACTTTTAAGGAAAAAGGCAAAAAGCGGTGATAGCATTCAGCATTTGTTTTGGCGGCAAGTTGTTATAGAGGCAGCAAGCAGCCCAAGCACCTAGAGTGGCACCGCCAAGCTCCTTCCTGGAGGAGCTCAACACCTCAGCATGAAACTGCCATAGCTTAGAACTGTGTCTACGGTAATTGCTTCTTTGCTTTACACCATTTCGGCTTATGAAAAGTTTCATAGGAACACTCTACTTTCAGCTAGTGGAGAAAAACCTGTACTAATGTAGGTCTTTTGTGAAAGCAAAGTGGTGTAAAGTGAACTTTTGAAAAGCGGGGGATACCTGTATCAGAATTTCATTGCTTTTTAAGGTTAAATGATATTCCAGTTGTATGTGTATACCATATTTTTGCTTATCCATTGATTTATTGATGAACACTTGGGTTGCTTCCCCCTTTTGGCTGTTGTAAATAATGCTGCTATGAACATGAGTGTACAAGTACTGGTTTGAGTCCATGCTTTCAATTCTTTGGGGTATATACCAGGAGTGGAATTGCCATACCATGTGGTAATTCTATGTTTAGCTTTTTGAGGAACCACCAAACTGTTTTCCACAGTGGCTGTACCATTTTACATTCCCATCAGCAGTGCACAAGGGTTCCAGGGTTCCTCCACATCCTTGCCAACACTTGTTATTTTTTGTATTTTTAATCAGCCATCATGATGGGTGTGAGGTGGTATCTCACTGAGGTTTTGATTTGCATTTCCCAAATGATTAGTGATGTTGAACATCTTTTCCTGTACTTACTGGCCATTTATATATCTTCTTTGGAGAAATGTCTATTCATGTCTTTTGCCCATTTTTGAAATGGGTTGTTTGAGTTTTGTTTTTGTTTTTCCTGTTGAATTGTAGGCATTCTTTACATATTCTGGATAATAACCCTTTATCACATATAAGATTTGCAAATATTTTCATTTCACAAATATTTGAGTGCCTATTATGGGCATGTACTGTGCCTGATGCTTGAGAAACACGTGAATGAGGCAGCTCATGCTCTGAAGAAACATAGCATAGTGAGGTCAATACAGGAGTAGATATAGTATCCATTTAGTGGATAAAAAACTATCACATTGAAAAGTGGAGCTTATTTATTTATTTATTTATTTTAATTTATTTATTTAATTTTGGCCGTGTTGGGTCTTCGTTTCTGTACGAGGGCTTTCTCTAGTTGTGGCAAGCGGGGGCCACTCTTCATCGCGGTGCGCGGGCCTCTCACTATCGCGGGCTCTCTTGTTGCAGAGCACAGGCTCCAGACGCGCAGGCTCAGTAGTTGTGGCTCACGGGCCTAGTAGCTCCGCGGCACGTGGGATCTTCCCAGACCAGTGCTCGAACCCGTGTCCCCTGCATTGGCAGGCAGATTCTCAACCACTGCGCCACCAGGGAAGCCCGGAGCTTATTTTTTATAACTGATGTTTTTGCTTCTTGAATTCCCACCCCATTGAGTGGGGAGTGGTGGTGATGAAAGAGTTGAATTAAATTATTCGGTCCATTTTAAGTTCAACTCCTTATCATGGTTATTTCTCCCTCTGCCCTTCTCTGCTATCTGGATGTCTGGGAAGAGAGCTTACATTCCCTGTGGTGAGGTGGTGCTGTGGATTGGGTCTCAGGTGGCCTTGCTATCCTCCTGATCCTCTCTGGTTTCTATTCTGGGCAGCTAGTCTGCTGTGGTGCTTGCTCACCAAACCTGCAGCAGCAAGTGATCTGTTCTTCTGGTGAGGCAGGAGGCCAGTTATCCCTTCCTTCATGATTTGCCTCCACCTTGGTTCTAGCCACCCCTCTAAGGTGTAGCTGAGACTCACAGTTCTGGCTACAAGTTCCACAAAGTTACTTTGTCCAGTGATCCCAACTCTCCAGGTGGTTCAATCAGCTACTTTCCAAGGTCCCCATCGGGCAGGGGGAACGGCTACATATCTTCTAAGTCACATGGTAGCTGGTAGACTCTTTACTAACTCTGTATTGCCATTTTTACAATAGTCCAGTGTTGGAGCACGGGAAGACTGTTCAGCAATTGTTTTCCCAATGCACTCAGTGACAAGTAAGCCCAGCTTTCTCCCCTTTCAAGTTCTCTCCCAACCCCCTCCAGCATTTCTGCAGAGGTGAAATGTCACCTGTGTCTGACCTTCTTTTTGTCTCACCATTCCCAGGATCAGGAGGGCTTTTATTTATTTTTTTTCTTTTACTATTTCGTGATTTCTTTCTTCTCAAAGTATCATTCCTCCTCTTCCTTGGGCCATATTTGCAGTTTGATATTTTATTTTATCTTTTAAAAATTATTGGAGTATAGTTGATTTACAATGCTGTTAGTTTCAGCTGTACAGCAAAGTGAATCAGTTATACATATACATATATCTACTCTTTTTTAGATTCTTTTTCCGTATAGGTCATTACAGAGTCCTGAGTAGAGTTCCCTGTGCTATACAGTAAGTCCTTATTAGTTATCTATTTTATATATAGTAGTGTGTATATGTCAGTCCCAATCTCCCAATTTATCCCTCCCCTGACACTTCCCCCCTGGTAACCATAAGTTCTACATCTGTTACTCTATTTCTGTTATGTAAATAAGTTCAACTGTACCATTTTTTTTTTAGATTCCACATATAAACAGCATCATATATTTGCCTTTCTCTGTCTGACTTACTTCACTCAGTATGACAATCTCCAGGTCCATCCATATTGCTGCAAATGGCATTATTTTGTTCTTTTTTATGGCCGATTGTAGTTTGATATTTTAAAAATATCGTATTTCATGTGATAAATGTAATGCCAGGGTGAGAACAAATTGCTATGGAATCAATAGAAAGGTGTGGAGGTGGTCCCAACCTACTCTTAGGATGTTAACAGTAGGCTTCCTGGAAGAAGTGGCATTTAAGCTAAAACCTGAAGAATACACAGGAGTTAGATAAAGTGCAGAAGCTGGAAGAGAGTTTAAAAGGAACACATACAAAGGCCCAGAGGCAGGAGAAGGACTTCTAATTCAGAATGTCTTTGGCATAGAGTATTACAGAGGCAGTAACAAAAGAGAAAGCTGAAATGGTAAGCTGTGGTCACATCATGAAGAGCCTCAAAAACCTTGTTTAGGAGTTCTGGCTTTATATTAAAAGCAATGGGGGGAAATCCCTGGCAGTCCAGTGGTTAGGACTCCATGCTTTCACTGCTGAGGGCCCAGGTTCAATCCCTGGTCGGGGAACTAAGATCCCACAGGCCACGTGGCTTGGCCAAAGGGGGGGAAAAAAGGCAATGGGTGGCTTGTGTTTTAAGCAAGGAGGGTACATAATCAAATTTATGCTTTAGAAAGATCACTGTGGTTGAAAGAGATGGATGCATATGAAGGAGGCAAAACTCAGGGCCATTTTGCTCCCCCCGACTCAGGGATTAGCCACCATCTTGAATTTTTAAGAATATGCTAGAAAAGTCACATCAGCATATTTGAATGTTGAAGAGATGTATCCTGAAGGAAGGCAAAAGGATGAATAAAAAAGAGAGAGAATAACTGATGGCAGCCAACATCCTTCAGAGGTGGGAAGGAATGCTGAGGGACCAGAGAAGAGAGACCCCTCTTTCATTCTGAAAGGAAGGGGAGAGGAAATGATGGGTGAGATGTAGATAAGTTGACAAACTTGGTAGAGTTCTCATCTTTTTTTTTTTTTTTTTTGATAATGAAGGAGGCAAAATCATAGCCATCTGCTCATGAAAAGGAAAGTGGCCAAGGAGTATGGCAAACACTGTCGGCTGACTCAGTGTGGTTCCCAATCCCCATCTGCCCTGCTGCTTTCCCTCTAGGAGTTGAAAACACTTGCTTTACTAGACACACCTCCAACAAGGAAACATAAGCAGAATTTTGCTGGGGTTTCTTGGAAAGCTTTCCCTTTTCCTAGTAGAGGACATGGCCATGGCTGGAGTCCCTCTTCCTCTCTGACTTGACCCCAGATGCCATTCCCAGAGCTGGGACAGCTCTCTTGCATATCTGAGAAAATAAGTATGAAGGAAAGGCCCAAAGAAGTGCACAAGACAGCAGCCAGACAAGTCATTGTTCAGCTGCTGATTGACAGACAGCAGCAACTCGCCTCCAGATTTCTGGTTGCAAAGTCTAATTTGTCTAAGCCACCAAAGGTGGATTTTGTATTCAGAAGCATTCCTGATACAGGAAGTTTCAAGGACAGTGACAAACATCTGACCTGGTCTCTGAAGAGAATGGGAGAGAAAAAGAGGGAACATAGGACTATAGATAATAATAAAGGCTCAGATGAAGTGAAATTCATTTAAAAAACACCAATTCATTTTCGAGTATTTACTGTGGAAATTAATCAGTTTGATGGGGTGCTAATATGCTAATTTTATCAAGGTTACACCAAGTCATATTAATTCTCCAGTTAGATAAACTAGCACCTTCTACTTATTAGGAGACCTATGTAAGTGCAAGATAACTTAGAGTACTCAGTGACACCCTTTAAAGATTTGTTATTCTAAGATGATATGATTCACATCACTGTCTGGTGGAGAAGTTCAGATTATTCACACTGAAGACAATGTAATCTTGCAAACTTTATGGCAGAAGCAAGTGAAGAAAGATGCTTGCCTCAGAATATTTGATTTAGATTCTGTCATTTTATTCACATAGTATCCAAAAAACTCTTTCCATGATTAAGCAGTAATTCACAATACATGTATCTTTTGAGGCATTTGCTGCTTTAATAGATGGCTTGTTCCTCTCTTTAATTACAAAAAGAATGAGACCCAAATAAAAAGACTCCTACATTTTTAATAAATGAAAATGTACAAAACTCAATACTTATTCATATTTACTAGAGCTACAGAGTATAATCACTATCAGAAAATTCTAAAATTAAAATTTGTATTCTCCTCTCCCCTTACTAATCTAATATTTATCAATATTCTAACTAAGCAGAGCACGTAATCCCACATTTGTCTCAGGAGTTACTCCAAGCACTAGATATGACTGGATTTTCTGATAATGAGATGTTCACACTTCATGAGGAACAAAGAAGTTCACCATGAGGCCTATCTTCCCTTCTCCTTCTAAGGACTTTCATTTCTCATGGTTGCCTCCATATTGGGTAACGGTGGCACCATGGGAGACACGACAATCCATGTATTCTTGTAATACATACAGAGTTTTATCAAGAATCCCTGGAAAGGGGGACATTATGTTATATTGTCAGAATATTTTAAAAAAATACCAGTCATTTACTTTTTAAACAAGAGAATCTGATTGAATTAAATGTGGGTTAAACTCAATGGACTCTTTAAATCGAACTTTAGTGATTCTCTCATTTGTACAATAGTATCAAAATCCAAGGTCTTAACATCATGATAAATTGCCTAGAAACTCATTTACTAAGAATGCATAAGACCCTGAAAAGGTTGTCCTGTGATGCCTGAAACATGTTCACAGCTGATTTATGCCAGAACAGAGGCCATGAAGAACTCTGAAGGATAGTCATCAGCTGTTAAGGGTTTCCATTTGCAGGTAAGTACGCTTCTCCATTATGTGCTGCACTTACCAGGTAACATCAGTCTTGTTTGGACAGTCTTTTCTTCATCTTCCTTATTTCTTTATGTTAAGGTGATCATCAACTTTATATAAGCACCCACAGATAACTGTTCATTATTAGAACACTCATCATATTTAGGCCACTTCCTGAAGACATGTAGAACAAATCTTAATGCTTTCACTGAGATATTTCCAATATAAATTGTAAAGGAGATAATTCTTTTTTCCTACACAGGAAATTACTTAGTATCATCAGCAGTATATATAGATGATATTATACATCAACTATACCTCAATTTTAAAAATTGAAACAAAACAGTATGTAGGTTCTCAGGTTTTCGTTAAGAGATGAGTAAAGTCCCTTTACTCATCTGCTTCCTAACAATGACCCTGGACATTTCAGCTTAGGTCTTGAGGTACATATTCTTTTGGGTCTCCTCAATCCTATTCTCATATTTTGAATCTGGTAACAGAAAATAAAACAGGAAATTTTATTTTATTATTATTATTTTTGGCCATGCCACGTGACTTGGAGGATATTAGTTCCCTGATCAGGGATTGAACCCAGGCCTGAAGCAGTGAAAGCGTGGAGTCCTAACCACTGGACTGCCAGAGAATTCCCAGGAAATTTTTTTAAAAAACTGATTTAATCTTTGGCCTAATAACTCCAATGTGCAAGTAATGAAATGGAGAATACCCACTTATATACTAACTCACACATTCCTTCTCAACAGGGAAAATGTACTTGTCTAAAAAGGAACATACTAGTTCATTATTTGTGTTAATAATGGAAACAGTAGAACATGTCTGAGAGTATCTTTTCAAGAGTTGCACTAGGGATGGAAATCCAATTTAAGCTTTAGAATCTCAATCATCTGAACTGACACTGTACTGAAAAGCAGAAAAGCAAACAATGCTGACAGAAAATATTCTACATTCTCTCCTGTGGCTTTTACAACCTTTGAAAGGAAATTGGTGCCCACTGAAACTACCGATTTATACTAAAGGAGTATTGGTGCCTTGTGTCTGCTCCCCTGTTGAAAAAGTTCTCAGTAAATGCTTTGACTCCCTCACAGCACTGATGGGACTTTTTCTCCAGCATGTTTTTTCCTATGTCTGAAAAGATTCGAGCTCTGACTAAAGGCTTTCCCACATTCATGACATTTGAAGGGTTTCTCCCCAGTGTGGATTCTTCGATGTTGAATCAGGATTGCACTTCGGCTGAAAGCCTTTGCACACACGTCACATGTATAAGGTTTCTCTCCACTGTGGATCCTCTGATGTAGATTAAGGGCTGAGCTCTGACTAAAGACTTTCCCACATTCATCACACTTGTGTTGTTTTTTTCGAGGACGGTTTCCCTGCCTTCTTTCAAACTTTCTATCTTGTTCACAGGTTCCTCTAAATGTGAAACTCTGGGAAGCATTCATCTGAAGAGTGTTAGAAACTTTGTAATGCAGTTCTTTGCCTGAAGAAGTCTTTCGCTTTGAAGCTGATTTCACATTTATAGTTCCGGTGTCTCTATCTGAAATAATACATGGAAAAGCAAATGTAACCAGTTCTCTGTTCAGAAGGAAGGAAAACGAAATAGAATGATCCAAATGAAATATATATAGACTATTTTTTAGCTGGCATGTTTGAAATATAGCATCACAATGTGGAGGATGGAGAGGGTAAGGCAGAAAACACTGAGAAGATCAAAAGGTGAAAGAGAAGGTTTATATACTGATGAGGCGGGCAACTATAAAGACGAAAAGCTCTGTGCGAAAGGTAGAATGGTGAGTAGAGGTAAAAAGATACATTAGAAACTGAGGAAAGTCTGGAAGAAAAGAAAGGGCCTAAAAGATGAGGAATTATTGGAGAAGCAGAGGAGCAACTGAAGGAGAGGAATTAAATGTGGTAGTGGGTAGCAATAAGCAAGATGTAGTACAAGAGTATCAATAAACAAAAGTTATAAAAATAAATGAATCAGTCTTTAGACTGTGACCTTGGGGTCCCTCAAAAGGGCCTCACGGACTGCCTGACGGCAGAAGAGGTGGGCTGAGACTGCTTGTTCCTGCTTTAGTCAGAGTAGCTGTGTTTTCATCTGTTTAATATATTGCAACTCCGCATAAAATTTCATTGAGAAGAGGGTCATGCTGCTTAAAAAAAGGTTTGAAAATCCAGATGGAGATGATGTCAAGGATTCAAACATCTGAACAATATTATAAGAATCTTTGAGAAGGAAATAAGGACAAAATACTGAGAATGTGCATTGGCAGGATATATAATGCTGGAAGTTCCCACAGGAACAGGAGGCAGGAGGGGAGATTGGAGACCTCTTACAGAAAGCAGCCTAGATGTGTGTGATGGGTGGGCTGAGAGGCCACCTTCCCACCCCCCCACCATGAACTGAACCCTGCCCCTCACCATTTTGTCTTAAGGTGTGAAGCTCCTTCGATGCCCACTGCAGTTGTTTTTTTGTGGGCTTAAGCTGGCTACGTGGTGTCTCCTGAGTGATTTCACAAGTTGGTAGCTTCTTTGCAAGCATGTCCTCATTTCGTCCAAGAAAGACCTAGAAACAGTTTGGTACTAACTGAGGCTGAAGAAGGGAATCAGGTTGGGACTTGAAGATAAAATAACAGAGAAGAAACTATCCTGGGACACAGGAAAAGGGAGGAAAAAGGCAGAGGCGCGTTCTGTTTTCTGGCACAGCCGGGAGTCCACTCACCACACTCTACATTTAGTTGTGCTGAGTGGGAGTACAATTTGGGAGCTCTCACCCCAGTGATGTGCCAGAGCTCCTGACTCAGCCTTGTCCCTCATCCCCACAGCCCCGTCTCACCTGTTCAGCCGCCCTGTCATGCTCTTTCTCCAGCTCCTCCAGCATCACCACGGCTTCCTCTCCACTCTCTGGTCGGTTCTCTTGAAACCAAGCCTGCAGCTCCTCAGGCAACATGGCCAGGAACTGCTCCAGCACCAGCAGCTCCAGGATCTGCTCCTTGCTGTGCACCTCTGGCCTCAGCCACTGACAGCAAAGCTCGCGGAGCCGGCTCAGAGCCTCCCGGGGCCCAGGTGACTCCTGGTAGTCAAACTGCCTGAACCGCTGGCGGTAGGTCTCTGAGCTGTAGTAGCTGCTCCAGTGGCGGCTGGAGACCATATTACAGGCCTGCCCTCCCTCTTCCACCTTCATTACCAGAATGCAGTCAGGGTCTTCTGAAGTTTGTGTAAGGAGTTTTGATGTCTCTCTCAATTTTGCAGACATTTGGACTGGGAATAGCTCAGAACTGCTAGGCTTTAATCTTCAAGAAGGTGAAACTCTCCTTATGGACACTCCTAAATATGATTAAAGAGACAAGTGGAAACAAGACAAAGACAAATGCTTCTTAGAACGATACAACTAAGATTAGAAACATAAGACTGTACAGAAAGTGCTGCCCTTAATCTTAACATAAACCATGCTTTCAAAGAACACTTCCTTCTTTAAGAGAATCAAAGAGCTCAGAGGCATTAATTTATATACATGAGTAATTCGCAATTTATTCTGAAAATCATGCACATGAGGCTGACTAAATATCACAATAAGAGATCAGCCAGGGTTGCAGAGGAGCTCCTGGAGAACAGAAATAAGGGAAGGCTGAGGAAAGTTATGACTCTGGGTCAGCCTCGAAGAGCCAGTTAATTTTTTCTAGACTGCCACAAGGAGCTCTAAGGAATAGTCTCACGAGAGAAGTACTTTTGCATAGATTTTTTTTTTCAATGCTTACTAATTTTTAAAACAATATTACTTTGGCATTAAAGGGACCATTCAAAAGAAAAAAGCATATTCCTCCATCTTAATGTATTTCCATTTTTTCATGTACATGTCCACTGCTCATCTGTGACATCCATATTATTTACTTAATTATCTCTTTATTGTAGAATATTTAGGCTGTTTCTAATTTTTACTATTATAAACAATGCTGGGAAGCACATTTTCAGAAAATATACTATTTTCCTCCTTTCATATTATTTCCTTCAAAGATGTCCCAAGGACTTGACTTACTGGGGTCAAAGGAAAAGGGACAAATATCTTGCTATGTATTATCAAACAGATTATAGAAAACGCTGTATCAAATCACAGTGTCACCAGCAACATAGTGATGTATGGGGGCAACAATTCTCCAAGTATCACTAGCTTGTTAGCAGGATGGGGGTGGGAAGACACTTTCCTTAGTAGCATTTTAGTATATGTATCATTAGTAACTGATAACTAATTTAAACTGTTATATGTGCCCCTATTTTTCCTCTTTACCATTTTTTTCCCCACTTCACCGAGAACTCTTCTAGGCACTGAAGATATGGCGGTGACCCGAACAAAGCCTGCGGCTGCATAAAGCTTATATTCTAGCCCGGGAAAGACAAGGTTACCAAATAAATGACACAACTTTATACAGTGCTCCACAGCTGAAACGCAGAGAATTTACTATGTGCTAAGCACTCGTCTAGGGATCTTAATAAATATAAACTCATTTAAATCCCCACAAAATCCCTGTAAGGTTCTTTTCATCCCCATGTTGAGGAACCCGCCAGGGCAAGCTCAGGTAACGAGACCAAAGGCAAAGGTGCAGAGCTGGGGTCTGAGTTCAGGCCATCCACATTTTCTACGGTGCTGCGCGGTCCAGAGCCGGTGGCCGGGGTCCCAGCGCAAAGAAGGAGCAGCAGACCCATATGATCCTGAGGCGGAACCGAATCTGGGATCGAGACCGGAGCGACAGGTGGGGTTTGAGGCCACGTGTCTGGAGCCGTCTAGGGGAGTTACACAGAGGGCCCCTAAGCTAAAGCATCCTCTGGAAGTCGCAGGAGTGGCCACCGGGACGCACTTTGCGTCTCCCGCACCAGGAGCGGAGTCTGTGCCGGGTCCACAATTGCTCTCAGTTCCACCCAAGAGACCAAACCCCCAACACCGCGCGAGGGTCCGTAACGAACCCGGTCCCTGGAGGGGAGGGTTTCGCCCAGAGTCCCAGATCCGGGAGTCTTTCCCGAGGGGACCGACTCTCCCTTGGAAATACCTCCTCTGCTGAGCCTGCTCCCGATGGTCCCGGGACACCTTCCTCCACCACACGGCGCCGCTCCCGGACGGAAACCCGACTCCGCGAGACCACACGAGGAGAATGGGCGCGGGGGGAGGGTGCGCGGGAGGTCAGGTAAGCGCGCGGAGGGTGATGGGAGGAGGTCGGCTTGGGGGGCGGGGGTCAGGCGCCACGGGGTACCCGGACAAGGAAAGGGGGTGCACGCACGCGCTGTGAGAGGCCAGGAGGTGCGGGGACGAGGTGGAGGCCGCGGAGAAACGCCGGGGGCGTGAGGAAGAGGTAGCCGGGGTGGGGGCGGGGAGGGGTATGAAGAGGGGGTGCGCGGGCGCGTGTTGGGAGTGGTGGTGGGGCTACCGTGAGGTGGCCCCAGGCCCGCGGCCATCCCTTCCCCATCCCCCCGGGTGACGGTCGCTTCTCCCGGAGGCCTAGCAGAGCGAAGAGACCTCAACTCTCACCTCCGGCCTAGGAAGGACGACCCCGCGTTTTGGGGGAGAAGCCGGGGAAGCGCCCAACGGGCCGCTGCTTCCGGTCCTCGCGGCGGGGAGGGGGCGGGGCTCAGGATGCCTGGGCGGTTGCCATGGAGACGAGCCGAGGCCCGCGCCTCAGGCTTCCAGAGAGGTAGCTCTTGGACTGCGGGGAAGAGCGAAATACCGACGGATGGGAATCCAGCTGCTCGGGATCCCCGTTCAAAGAAACCAGCAGTATTTTTTCTCAGAGTACTTTTACTTACATTATTTCGTTTACTCTTTCGATAACCCAGTACGTTTATCCCCATTTTACAGGGAATAAACCCAAAGTTTCTGTGACTTGGCCAAGGTCACGGAGGAGACTCCCGGGCTTTCTACCGCTACGCACAACTTTCTGTAATACCGTCTGCGCTCCTGAGGCTGGCTACGCTCCGAGTATCGTCCTAAGAAATGGGTTTGACCCTCCCATCCTCACCCCATGTTTTCACAGGAGAACCTAATGGCCCTTGAAAAGGTGTGAACCCGCGCACGCACATATTTTGGCACCAATATATACATATATATGTCCTCTGATAATCTTGAGTAAATTTAAAAATAAATTTGAGGCTAAATGAGCTACAAGGCCACAGCCCCACATATTGTCTCCCTCCTCCACCCACTTTCCCTAGGGACTCTTGGAGATATACTTGTAGAGGGAAGTAGGGAATCAGGGAGAGGACAGCAATGCTTGAAAATTAATAAACGACAATAAGAAGAAAAAAACCCTTTTGGTATGAGCAAACAAACAACAAAGAAAGGTATATTAGTAATGGAGTCTGAAGTGATGAGAGAAAAGGCTGGTTTACTCAGTCTATGCCAGACCTAGGGGATTAGTGGAGAAACTTGCATCTTAATTAACCTACAATGATATTAAATTTGAAGAATTTATTTTTTTAAGAAAGTCTTGCTTCTACAGCGGTATTTCATGGGATAAAATTTTTTGCTGAGTTAATTGCTAACACAAATAGCAAGACAACCCAAAAGTGTACAAGGGAATGTATTTATGGTGATGATGGGTAGGTTAAATGACTCAAGGCAACGAGGAATCTGAAACAGATCCTCAAGGGCAATCTTGGCAGTGGTGTGAAGTCATAGAAGGTGGTTTAAGGAGAAAATGGACAGCAGTCAAAAGCTGCAAGGAGAATAAGGAACTGTGAAAAGCCATGTGATTTGGCAGGAAGTCAGAGGTGAGTTCATCAGTTAGGATTCTACCAAATAGCTGGACCCAAGAACCTAAAGTTTCTTTTAAAAAAGGGAGGCTTCCCTGGTGGTGCAGTGGTTAAGGATCCGCCTGCCAATGCAGGGGACATGGGTTCAAGCCCTGGACCAGGAAGATCCCACGTGCTGCGGAGCAACTAAGCCCACGAGCCACAACTACTGAGCCTGTGTGCCACAACTACTGAAGCCCGCACTCCTAGAGCTCTGCAACAAGAGAAACCACCACAGTGAGAAGCCCACGCACCGCAATGAAGAGTAGCGCCTGCTCGCCGCAACTAGAGAAAGTGCGCGTGCAGCAACGAAGACCCAACGCAGCCAAAAAAAAAGAAAAGAAAAAAAAAGGGAGCAAATGTAAACGATTGCTTGTAATAAATAGTTCACAGTAAGCTTGATAAAGGGCAGGTTTTTGTTTGTTTTTATTTTTTTAATGTTTGGGTGGAAAGAAATTAACAGGAACAAACTAGTAGAGCAAGCATCTAGCTGTATACCAGATGCATGGTAAACACTGGGAATTCAGATGTGAGGACAGATTCTTTTTTTAAAAAAAATATATTTATTTATTTGGCTGCGTCGGGTCTTAGTTGCAAGCATGCGGGATCTTCGTTGCGGCATGCAGGCTTCTCTCTAGTTGTGGCTCGCAGGCTCCAGAGCATGCGGGCTCAGTAGTTGTGGTGCTCCAGGTTAGTTGCCCCGCGGCATGTAGGATCTTAGTTCCCTGACCAGGGATCGAACCCGCGTCCCCTGCATTGGAAGGTGGATTCTTAACCACTGGACCACCAGGGAAGTCCTGAGATACAGATTCTTGCTCTTTAGGAACTGATAGACTAATTAAGGAGAAGAGTATATAAACTGACTCTTCCAAACAAAGTGGCAGATGTTCTGATGGAGCTACCTACAGGATGCTACAAAAGCACAAAGAAAGGGAGGTGCTGGGGAGAGCTGAGTGTTGATACATTTCAGACTGAGGGACCAGCGCAGAGAGTTTAGATTTGTTGGATTGAAGGATGTCAAAACATGAGTGGCTGCGGATGAGGGTGAAGAAGTAAGCAGGGGTCTAGTTTTGAAAGATTTGGCAGGCCAAGTAAAAGGCTGTGAACTAAAATTTTAAGCAGGGTCTTGAGCGAGTGGCTCAAGCATATCTGCAATTCAGATAGAATTCTGATGGCAATGTGAAAGATGGGTTTGAGTGGAGACCAAACTGAAGATAGGGTGACCAGCTCTGAAGCTACTGCAAGGTTCCAGGCTGCAACTGATGGAGGTCTGAACTAGTGCACAGGGGGGAGAGGATGGAGGCAGATTCAGGAAATATTTGGGAGGCTGGTGTTTGTTGGATGGTAGGCTGACCATTGGGTGGATAGTGCGTGATTAAAGTTTAAAAAAAACAGTATGAGTAGGTTTGACAGTGGCTTATGTGGACTTTTGAGGGGAGTTTTCGGTAGCCTGAATCTGAGGCTGAATGAGATGCTTTAATCAATACCATACAATCACACAACACAAAATTGGACACTTTGTGAGATTATGTGAAAGTAAATATCAAATGTGCTCTATATCTGAATGCTTCTCCTGTATATTAAACTCCTTGTAAATTTCTTCTTTTTTTTTTTTTTTCCCCTGCGTGGCGCAGCTTGCAGGATCTTAGTTCCCTAACCAGGGATTGAACCCACACCCTTGGCGTGGTTCAGTGAAAGCTTGGAGTCCTAACCACTGGACTGCCAGGGAATTCCCTCCCTGTAAATTTTATAAGCTACTTATAAACACAGTGAAGGAAGAGGGCAATCACTTTATTTATTTATTTATTTTTAATTTTTGAATTTTATTTTATTTATTTTTTTATACAGCAGGTCCTTATTAGTCATCAGTTTTATACACATCAGTGTATACATGTCAATCCCAATTGCCCAGTTCATCACACCACCACCCTCCACTGCTTTCCCCCGTTGGTGTCCATACGTTTGTTCTCTACATCTGTGTCTCAATTTCTGCCCTGCAAACTGGTTCATCTGTACCATTTTTCTAGGTTCCACATATATGCGTTAATATACAATATTTGTTTTTCTCTTTCTGACTTACTTCACTCTGTATGACAGTCTCTAGATGCATCCACGTCTCTACAAATGATCCAATTTCATTCCTTTTTATGGCTGAGTAATATTCCATTGTATATATATATCACAACTTCTTTATCCATTCGTCTGTCGATGGGCATTTAGGTTGCTTCCATGACCTGGCTATTGTAAATAGTGCTGCAATGAACATTGGGGTGCATGTGTCTTTTTGAATTATGGTTTTCTCTGGGTATATGCCCAATAGTGGGATTGCTGGATCATATGGTAATTCAATTTTTAGTTTTTTAAGGAACCTCCGTACCGTTCTCCATAGTGGCTGTATCAATTTACATTCCCACCAACAGTGCAAGAGGGTTCCCTTTTCTCCACACCCTCTCCAGCACTTCTTGTTTGTAGATTTTCTGATGATGCCTATTCTAACTTGTGTGAGGTGATACCTCATTGTAGTTTTGATTTGCATTTCTCTAATAATTAGTGATGTTGAGCAGCTTTTCATGTGCTTCTTGGCCATCTGTATACCTTCTTTGGAGAAATGTCTATTTAGGTCTTCTGCCCATTTTTGGATTGGGTTGTTTGTTTCTTTAATATTGAGCTGCATGAGCTGTTTATATATTTTGGAGATTAATCCTTTGTCCGTTGATTCGCTTGCAAATATTTTCTCCCATTCTGAGGGTTGTCTTTTCATCTTGTTTATGGTTTCCTTTGCTGTGCAAAAGCTTTGAAGTTTCATTAGGTCCCATTTGTTTATTTTTGTTTTTATTTCCATTACTCTAGGAGGTGGATCAAAAAAGATCTTGCTGTGATTTATGTCAAAGAGTGTTCTTCCTATGTTTTCCTCTAAGAGTTTTATAGTGTCCAGTCTTGGATCTCTAATCCATTTTGAGTTTATTTTTGTGTATGGTGTTAGGGAGTGTTCTAATTTCATTCTTTTACATGTAGCTGTCCAGTTTTCCAAGCACCACTTATTGAAGAGACTGTCTTTTCTCCATTGTATATCCTTGCCTCCTTTGCCATAGATTAGTTGACCATAGGTGCGTGGGTTTATCTCTGGGCTTTCTATCTTGTTCCATTGATCTATGTTTCTGTTTTTGTGCCAGTACCATATTGTCTTGATTACTGTAGCTTTGTAGTATAGTCTGAAGTCAGGGAGTCTGATTCCTCCAGCTCCATTTTTTTCCCTCAAGACTGCTTTGGCTATTCGGGGTCTTTTGTGTCTCCATACAAATTTTAAGATTTTTTGTTCTAGTTTTAGAAAAAATGCCATTGGTAATTTGATAGGGATTGCATTGAATCTGTATATTGCTTTGGGTAGTATAGTCATTTTCACAATATTGATTCTTCCAATCCAAGAACATGGTATATCTCTCCATCTGTTGATATCATCTTTAATTTCTTTCATCAGTGTCTTATAGTTTTCTGCATACAGGTCTTTTGTCTCCCTAGGTAGGTTTATTCCTAGGTATTTTATTCTTTCTTTTGCAATGGTAAATGGGAGTGTTTCCTTAATTTCTCTTTCAGATTTTTCATCATTAATGTATAGGAATGCAAGAGATTTCTGTGCATTAATTTTGTATCCTGCAACTTTACCAAATTCATTGATTAGCTCTAGTAGTTTTCTGGTGGCATCTTTAGGATTCTCTATGTATAGTATCATGTCCTCTGCAAACAGTGACAGTTTTACTTCTTCTTTTCCAATTTGTATTTCTTTTTCTTCTCTGATTGCCATAATGACATTATAGAGATAGTCACTCCTCAACTTTGTATTCACCTTCATCACGACATTCCTTCATCCCAGCATATTTGCTTTCCACCTAGTTAAAGGCTTTTAGTGGCGTGGCTCTGTTTCCATCTGTGCATATAACCATTTTTTTCCTTGCCCAGGGTGTGTGAGGCAGATGTGTTAGAGACAAGCTGCCGTATTTCTATAAGGATAATAGGTTAGAAAGTCAAGAAATTTAGCTTTAGAAATAAAAAGCAATTTGCCTGCAATGGAACTATGGTTTCCAGAGAGTGGTGGATAGAGTGTGTGTAGCAAGTCCAAGTGTGGATGCACATTGAATGGCTATGAGAGTTTGGATGTGTCCCTTTGTGGAAGATACAAATGAAGTACCAAGTTAGGAAAACAACTAAGGAGGCATCCCAAACTGAGTTCATGTTCTTCCCCTTATACCCTCAACTGGCCCCGCTCCCCCATTTCCTTGCTTTGATAGTGAAAACTACTGTTAACTCCATGTTCCAGGCAAAAATCTTAGAATTCATCTTGGACTTTTCCCTCTCCCTCATTCTACTACACCCAGTGGGTCCAGAAGTCAGCAGAGGGACCTGGTTCATTCCCTGACTCTGCCACAAGCTAGCTGTGGGCAAGTTCCTGCAATTCTCTACTCCTCATTTCCTCATTTATAAAATAGGGATCATAGTAGTCATCTCATTGGCTGAAAATTAAATAAGATAATGTACGTAGGTAAAGTTCCACAGGTGATTCCAGTGGACAGCTGTATCAGTTTCCTGGGGCTTCTGTAACAAAGTACCACAGAATTGGTGCCTTAAAACAACAGAAATTTATTCCCTCACAGTTCTGGAGGCCAGACATCCAAAATCAATTTCACCGGGCTGAAATCAAGGTGTCAGCAGGGCAGCACTGCCTCTGGAAGCTCTAGGGGAAAATCCATTTCTTCCCTCTTCCAGCTTCTGGTGGCTGCCAGCATTACTTGGCATGTGGCTGCATCACTTCAATGTTCAAGGCCAGTATCTTCAAGTCTCCCTCTTCCTCTCTCTTGTAAGGTTAGATGTGATTGCATTTAGGGTCTACCTACCCAAAAAATCAAGGATAATTTCCCTATCTCAAGATTCTTAATTTAATCACCCCTGCAAAGACACCTTTTCCAAATGAGGTAACATTTACAGGTTCCAGGAATTAGGATCTGATATCTTTGGGGACCATTTTTTGGGGGTCTACCACAACAGACAAGGTTGAGAATCTCTATATTAGGTAGATAAGGAACTGCCTCAAAAGGAAAGCTTTGGAAAAACAAGCAGTTAAGAGGAGAGTTCTAACCCATGGTCTATGGGCTCTCTATCTGTGTGCCTGATGTGGTAACCCCTAAATACATGTGGCTAGTTAAGTTTAAATTTAAACTAATTAAAATTAAATAAAATTAGAACTCCAATTCCTTGGTCACATTTGCCAGTTTCAAATGCTTGTAGCCTCATGTGGCCCATGGGCTACCATATTGGACAGCACAAATACAGAACATTTCCACAATCGCAGAAAGCTTTAATGGACATCATCTCTCACCCCTGAAATATGTTTCTAGATGCATATGTTCACTTGTCTGGGGACAGGGTCTAACAGAAGACACAAGTTACCAACACTGACAAAGACCAGCCTGTTGATGTGTTTTATTGGCTCACTGTTTTAAAATCGAATCGGTTCCTAACATGGACATTTTGATTCAATACATTTAAAAAAAAATCACACTACTTCTTTTGAAAAACTGAAAAATCTAGGAATACTGATCCCGCATTCCCTCAGAGCAAACATTTCCTGGACAAAGTATCTGCTACCTGCTTTAGACAGATCATGCTTTCCCCAGTTGCCAATGTCCCCACCTGCCCCCTGCCATTTCTATCACTAGTCTAGCCTCTACAGGTTAGTGGAGTTTGAGACTTCTGATCTTCATCTTCTGATTCTCAAAGATGTCCAAGATTATCGCTTCTCAAACTTGAATGTATCAATACATACAGATCACTTGGGGATCTTGCTGAAATGCAGATTCTGATTCAGTAAGTTTGAGGTGGGACCCGAATTTCTGCATTTCTAATACATTCCCAGGTGATGGTAATGTTTGAATAGCAAGGCTCTGATGGAATCTAGAATCTATTTTCTATCAATAGAATAACTTAGTGGAGAGCCAAATTCAAGCTGCCAGAGACATGTTCTGAATATTGGAGAAGGCACAGCACTAGTAGCAGTACTGAACAATTGGTAAATGAGGCTTCTTCCCCCATCTTTAAAATGGCTTCTTTGGTATTTAATAGTGAATTTGTACCAGTTGAAATCCAGTTTAATTATTCACAGATATGGGTGGAGATGTTTTTAATTGCCCACTCAGCAACTGTTTTTGAGGTAAAGGCTGCCAATATACTTAACATAAATCATTTTACCAAAACATCTGAAGAGGGGATTCCCTGGCGGTCCAGTGGTTAGGACTCAGCGCTTTCACTGCTGAGGGCCTGGGTTGGATCGCTGGTTGGGGAAACTAAGATCCCTCAAGCCTCAAGGCGCGGCCAAAAAAAAAAAAAAATCTGAAGATGATCAAACAACCTGAAAATGATGCACATCTCCCCAGTGTGGATTCTTTGATGATCAATTAGAGGGATAGGACTTGTCCCCAGTGTGTATGCTCTGAGGCTGAATAAAGGTTGAGCTTTGAGTAAAGGTTTTTCAAGAAAATGTCCCAGGACTGAAAGACAAGAATTCACAGATCAAAAGGGCCAGCCCTTTGTGTACTCAACACATGGGATGAAGACCTATATCATTATGGAATTTCTCAAAATTTGGGAGAGATTTAAGATCCTAAAAGCTTCCAGAATCTAACAGGCCACAAACTAAAAATTGAAAAACAAGATGGTATTAGACTTCTCAGTCTAGAAGGTGATAAACAGTGCCATCAAAATCTTGAGAAAAATTATTTCCAATTAAAATCCTGTTGGGAAGTTCCCTGGTGGTCCAGTGGTCAGGACTTAGCGCTTTCACTGCTGTGGCCAGGTTCAGTCCCTAGTCGGGGAACTAAGATCCCGCAAGTCATGCGGCATGGCCAGAAAAATAAATTAATTAATTAAAAAATTAAAAAATAAAACCCTGCTGGATCATTATGCAAAGCGAGAAAAAGGACATTTTCAGGCATGCTAAGTATTAAAAAAAAGTTACCTTCCATGCAGCCTTTTTCAGGAGACTATTGGATGTCTACCAAAAAGAGAGTAAACCAAGTAAGAAGATATGAATAGAGGATTCAACACAGGAGATAATTAAGGAAATTCCCAAGAGGGTGATGAAAGGAGGTCCCAGGTGGCAGTCGGAGTTAAGCAGCAGAGGGATGGAGAGCTCAAGGAACATGACTTCAAGGGGAAAAACAATGGTGCAGTGGAGTACTGGGTGTGTTTGTTTTGTTATGTTCCAGGGTTGAGAGGAGATTTATACTCTGGCTGAAAGTCAGTGGAAAAATTAGTGGTAGATGGATAGAAGACTAAATAAAGGGGGAAAACAGTGTTATCATTTATCATTAGATCCAGGTAAACAAAATGGTATATAAGAAATTTAATTATAGTATATCAGAAGGCTTAGCTATGGATAATATTTATATAGTCATAATAATGTAAACACTGAATTCTTATCTAACCAAAATAGGTTAGAAGTATATTGGGAGGATTGAGGTTGTGGGGAGGAGAATCCTGTGTGATGAAGGTGCCTGTGGATTTATAAGAGAGCTAAGTCCTTATCTTCCATAATATGAGCTTAGTCAATGATAGTTAAAGTGAAATATCAAGAAGAAATAGCTGTATTAACAAGTTATTTTTAAAGTGTAAGTAAATCCCCGTAGAAACAGCTATAAGAGTTGAAGGTAGATGCAGTCCTGGGGAGCAGGGGTTGGGGGAGGGACTGCCCTTGTCCATTCTAGGTCTTGTAGACCAATTTGACTTTTCAATTATATGTATTATGACATCAGTTATAGAGAATAAACTATCATTGCACCTCCCATCCCCTTTAAGCCTTCTGTATTGAGGCTTCCACCCTCACCCCCTTACTAGTCTTCCCTGTTGCCAAATCTAATTCACTTGTTTTAGTTCTCATCTTCTCAGAATTTCACATTATTGACTACGGTACTTCTTCCACTTTGAACTCTTTGTCCTTCATTTTCACTACTCCTCTGTCTTCAGGTTCTCTTCCTTCTTCTGAACACTCTTTACAGTGGTTCCTCTTGCTCTGCAATCCCACATATTGAGTGTTCCCCATTGTTCTGCCTTTGGTTCCTGCACTTTTCATGTTGTAGGCTCTCTGTGGGCCAGCTCATCTATTTCCACCTGTAAGCCTTCACCAACCATCTCTAAACTAATCAGTTCCAATTTACATCTTGAGCCTGATCTTTTCCTTGAGCCTCCTCCCCACAGAGCTGAGTGCTGATCAAACATGACCACTTGTTAAGTCAGACAGAGAGAGAGAAATACTGTGTGATATCCCTTATATGTGTAATCTAAAAAGAAATGATACCAATGAACTTATTTACAAAACAGAAACAGACTCACAGACTTAGAGAATGAACTTATGGTTACAGGGGGGAAGGAGGAGGGCCAGGGATAGTTAGGGAGTTTGGGATTGACATGTACACACTGCTATATTTTAAATGGACAACCAACAAGGACCTGCTGTAGAGCACAGGGAACTCTGTTCAATGTTATGTGGCAGCCTGGATGGGAGGGAGTTTGGGGGAGAATGGATACATGTATATGTATGGCTGAGTCCCATTGCTGTGCACCTGAAACTATCACAACATTGTTAATTGGCTATACGCCAATATAAAATAAAGAGTTAAAAAAAAAACAAAAAACAAAAAAAAAGCATTACCACTTGTTTGTTTTACAGACACCTTAAACTAAACATGAGCTACTCCTCACTTCTCCCACACTCACCTGTTTTTCCTCCTTGTCTCTTGAACTAGCACCACCATCCACTCATTCCCCCCAGTAGAGGTCTGGAATCTTCCAGATATGTCTATTTCACTCATGTACATGTCAGGCAGTGTCTGTGTCCCATTCATCCTTGGGCTCTCTGTGTCCTTTATTCCCTTTATGGTGGCTGGCACATTGATCTCTACTTAATTCATGCTCCATAAATGCAGGAATAAAAAAGAAGAGGATCATATTGATAAAAGGGTCAGTTTCCCACTAGCAATGGGATGATGGGAGTGGACTGGAAACGATATGAAATTTGATGTATACTGGTAGTGGGAGTCTAGGGTAAGGTCTGAGGTGATGAAGGACGAAGTCAAAATGTTAAATCTGAAATTTAGCGAAGAGTGTTCAGATGGATTTAAAGGCATAGTTACCAGAGAAGACAGATAATCCACGAGGAGGAGAGTGCAGTGGGTCAGAGAGCTGCTGCAGGTACATATATTGCAATAAAAGCATAATGGCTTCATGACAGTTTAATGTGAAGAGATGAAGATAATACATTTCATACAGTACTGAACATCCATGTCTGGGAAGACAGTAAAACCCAATGAGAGGGAGACAAAAGGTAGAGTTTCACAGTCTGCTGTAACCTTGGGTGTTTAGCACACTGTCTATGTGGAGTCTTGCTTCTTGCCTCTCTCCCAAAGCATGGGGCTCCAGATGTTCATTTATGAGTTGGTTCTCTACAAACTGCAACTAAACATTTGGTGCTGTATTAGTTTCTTAGAGCTGCCATAACAAATTACCACAAACGGTGCCTTCAGACAACAAGAATTTATCTCGTGGTTCTGGAGGCTAGAAGTCTGAAATCAAGGTGTTGGCGGGGCCATACTGCCTCTGAAGGGCCTTTGCCTCTTCCTAATTTCTGATGCTTGCTGGCAATCCTGCATCACTCCGATCTCTGCCTCTGTCATCATATGGCCTTCTTCCTTCTGTGTCTAAGTGTGGCTTCTTGTCTCATCTCCTTTTAAAGGATTCATTGGATTTAGGGCCCACCCTAATCCAGTATGACCTCATCTTAACTAATTACATCTGCAAAAAATGTCCATTTCTAAATAACGTCACAGGGGCTTCCCTGGTGGCGCAGTGGTTGAGAATCTGCCTGCCAATGCAGGGGACACGGGTTTGAGCCCTGGTCTGGGAAGATCCCACATGCCACGGAGCAACTGGGCCCGTGAGCCGCAATTACTGAGCCTGCGCGTCTGGAGCTTGTGCTCCGCAACAAGAGAGGCCGCGACAGTGAGAGGCCCGCGCACCGCGATGAAGAGTGGCCCCCGCTTGCCGCAACTGGAGAAAGCCCTCGCACAGAAACGAAGACCCAACACAGCCATAAATAAATAAAGTAATTAATTAATTAAAAAAATAAATAAATAACGTCACATTCTGAGCTTTCAGGTGGACATGAATTTTGGGAGGACACTATTCAACCCAGTTCAGTGTGCCTTTGCCTTTTAGCAGTTTATTGCAATTCACCGTTCTTTGCCTGCTCTGTAAACCTGAAATTGGCCTCCTAAATATTTTCCCTTTACCCACAAACATGATGTTACGATTTGTCAGTAGGGGGCGCTGGAGAAACGTTGTGGGAGGAAGGGGTTTCCCTTCCCCGTTCTGGTGTGCTGGCTCAGCTTGTGGCTCTCCAGGATCCAGCAGCAGCTCTCCCTGCAGCAGTTTTCTCCTGCACCCTCTCAGGCAGTTTCGTAGCACACTGCCTCTAGTGAGATACTCCCTTGCCTCTAGAGGGAAGACTTCCAGCAAGATCCACTACCATGGCACAACAGTGACTCCTTTCTATCCAGTGAGCCATGACTGCACTGCAGAGGAGGCTCCTAATCAAGTAAACAAAATGACAGACTTGGTATATGTAAGTCAGTCCCTTACCCCAGTCACCCCAGTGCTTGCTCCACGGGCCATAAACAAAGTGGCCACAGTGGCAGGGATGGAGGCTATGCGTGGGCTAAAAACACGGACTTTACCTACCCAAGACTGACCTGACAAGCATTACTGCTGAGTGTCTAACCTGTCAACAGCAGAGGCCAAAGCTAAACCTCAAATGGCACCACTCCCCATGGGGACCAACCAGCCACCTGGGGCAGATTGATTACATTGGACCTCTTTCATCATAGAGGAAGCAGAGGTTCATCCTCACTGGAATATTCATGACTCTGAACATGGATTTGCCTCCCCTGAACATAACACTTCAGCCCCACCATCTGTGTACTTATGGAATGCTTTATCCATCATCTTGGTATTCTGCGCAGCACTGCTTCTCATCAAAGAGCTCATTTCACAGCAAAGGAAATAGAACAATCGGCTTATGCCCATGGAATCAACTGGTCCTACCACATACCCCATCACCTGGAGCCGTTGGCCTAATTGAAAGTTGGAATGGACGATTCAGTTGTGGTGCCAGTTGGGAGACAACCCCCCAGAACAATGGGATTCTGTCTTACAGGGTAGAGTATAGGCTTTGAATCAGTGACTGTTATATGATGTTCTCTCTCCTGTAGCCAGAACACATGGATCTGGGCATCAAGGGGAGAAAGTGGGAGTGGCTCCTTTCACTCTTAAACTCACTAAGAAGAAATGTTCTTCCTTCCCCAGAAACTTTGAGCAATGCTGGCTTGGAAGTCATAGTCCCCAGGGGAGGAATGTTTCCACCAGCAGACACAATGGTTCAATTGAATTGGAAAGTGAGAATGCCTCCTGGACATTTTGGACCTCTTATACTATTCACCAACTGGCCAGCAAAAAAGGGTGGGGGTTACTCTAAATGAGGTACTTGAACTTGGGCTGCTGCTACACAATGCAGGCAAGGAGGACTATGTCTGAAACCCAGGGAGTTATCTGGGAGTGCTTCTTAGTACTTCCATGCCTAATAGCGAAAGTTATTGGAAAACTACAGAAACCAGGAAAGGCAGGACTGAAGACTCAAACCCTCTTGGGAGTGAAGGTTTGGGTCACTCTGGTAGGGAATGAACTCCAACCAGCTGAATTTCTGGCTGAGGATGGGGAAAATGTGATGTGGACTGGGCAGTGGAAGAAGGAAGAGATGGGTACCATTGACAGCCTCATAACAAAACACAGAAATAATGGCAGTAGTAGCTTCGTATATATTCTCATTACGTATATGTGTGTTTATTGAATATACTAAACATTTTCTTCTTCTATCTCCTTTCTATTTTTATGTTACATACATGTAGTTGAAAATTAACTTTACAATTTATTCTTTAGGTGACAGAATATTCAGTGGGACTCCACCTGAACTTGAGGAGTGATTAATATAACCATTGATGGATATGGTGCCTGTTGGAACTGTGTGCCTCTACATTTTGAAGAAGAGGTGAGAACTTTACTTTTAATACAGAAAGTTGTATTTTGTTACGGGAAAAATTAGAGGTGTTTTATTGATGTACAGACGTTCAAAGCTGTGTAGAAGGCTGCACATGGAAGCTGAAGAGCCAGAGGGCTCTCTCTCCTCACTTGTATTGCTGTGACACAGCTCCAGCTCTTCTTTGAACCTTTAAGTGTCTCTTCTTGTCCTCTCCAATTTGAGACACAGCTTGTATCACCATGAAGTTTCTTCCAATTTCCCTATTCTGTAGTGATTTTTTTCTTTTCATGACCCTGAAGAACTTGACTATATCGCACATTTAGCATCTAGTTGTACTCTGAATATAATCTTCCTCTCCTTATTTGGTGCATTACACTGCTCCTCCACCAGCCCCAGTCCATTTGATCCTAAGCTCTTTTAGGGCAACGTCTCATTCCTTTTTTGCATCATCCACCAAAAATACACACATGAATACACACGCAATGAATATCTCTTAATTAACTGCCCTTGCTTGCCGCACTGATTGTCTGCTTCTTGCTCCAAATTTACTGTTTCAGCTAATACAGTGTTTCCCAACCTAATCTGACTAGAGATCGCCTTTGACATTAATATGTCAAACTTACTCAAAATTACTTGGAAATTTTTAAAAATTCATCAAGTTTTGCTTGATATAGAGCAGGGATTTATGTAAAATATTTTATTCTGGGTTAGTACATTGTATCATAATATGACTTTCCCCCACTACTTAAAAATAATTATATAAGAATTAAAATGACATACTGTAGTTCCAAAAAAATTAAAAAATAAAATTACTATACGATACAGCAATTCCACTTCTGGGTATATACCCCAAAGAATTGAAAACAGAGTCTTAAAAAGATATTTGTACATCCATGTTTATAGCAGCCTTATTCACAGAAGATGGAAGCCAACAAGTGTCCATCAACAGATGAATAGATAAGCAAAATGTGGCATAAACATACAATGAAATGTTAGTCAGCCTTAAAAAGGAAGGGAATTCTGACACATGCTACAACATGGATGAATCTTTTTTTTTTTAAATTAATTTATTTAATTTATTTATTTTTGGCTGCGTTGGGTCTTCGCCGCTGTGCGCGGACTCTCTCCAGTTGTGGCGAGCGGGGGCTACTCTTTGTTGAGGTGCACAGGCTTCTCATTGCAGTGGCCTCTCCCGTTGCGGAGCACAGGCTCTAGGCGCACAGGCTTCAGTAGCTGTGGCACGCGGGCTTCAGTAGTTGTGGCTCGCGGCTCCAGAGCACAGGCTCAGTAGTTGTGGCGCACGGGCCCAGCTGCTCCACGGTATATGGGATCCTCCTGGACCAGGGCTTGAACCTGTGTCCCCTGCACTGGCAGGCGGACCCCCAACCACTGCGCCACCAGGGAAGCCCAACATGGATGAATCTTGAGGATATAATGCTAAGTGAAATAAGCCAGTCGCAAAAAGACAGCTACTGTGTGATTCCACTTATATGAGTGTAATCAATAGAGTAGTCAAGCTCATAGAGACAGAAAGTAGAATGGTGGTTTCCAGGGGCTGGGGGAAGGGGTATGGGGAGTAGTTGTTTGATACAAAGTTTCAGTTTTACAATATGGAAAGAGTTCTGGAGATGGGTTGCATAGTAACATGAGTATACTTAACACTACTGAACAGTACACTTAAAAATGGTTAAGATAGTAAATTTTGTTGTGTATCTTTTACAGCAATTTAAAAAATCTAACAGAGTCCATAAAATAAAATTTATAGATGAGATTGTTTAGGAACCAATGGAAAAATTATTGAGAGAAATTAAAGACTGAAATAAATGGAGTGACATCTGTGTTCATGGATTAGAAGACCTGACATTGTAAAAATGACAGTTCTTTCTAAAATGATCTGTAGATTTCATGCAATCCCAATAAAAATTTCAACACTTTTTCTGTAAATTAAAAAACTGAGGTAGTCTTTGTCCGCGCCATGGAGCCTGGCCTGATACGGCGTTTAGCCCCGCGCCTGGGCATCGCCGAGCCGGAGGTGCTGAGGAAAGCAGAGGAATACTTGCGACTGTCCCATGTGAAGTGTACTGGCCTGTCTGCACGAACCACAGAAACCAGCAATGCAGTCATGTGCCTGGACCTTGCAGCTTCCTGCATGAAGTGCCCCTTGGACAGGGCTTTTAAAAAAAAACAAAAAAAACTGATACAAACATTTATATGGAAATGCAAAGACTTAAGAAGAGCCAAGACACTCTTCTTTTTTTCAATTGAAGTATAGTTGATGTACAATACTATATAAGTCACAGGTGTACAATATAGTGATTCATAATTTTTAAAGGTTATATTCCTTTTATAGTTTTTATAAAATATTGACAATTTTCCCCATGTTGTACAATATATCCTTGTAGCCTGTTTGATACTTAATAGTTTGTACTTCTTAATCCCTAACCCCTATATTGCCCCTCTCCCCTTCCCTCTCCCATCTGGTAACCACTAGTTTATTCTCTATATCTGTGAGTCTGTTTCTTTCTTGTTATATCCACTAGTTTGTTGTATTTTTTAGATTCCACATATAAATATCATACAGTATTTGTCTTTCTCTGTCTGACTTATTTAACTTAGCATAATATCCTCCAAGTCCATCCATGTTGTTGCAAATGTCAAATTTTCATTCTTGTTTATGGCTGAATAGTATTCCATTGTATATGTATATACCACATCTTCTTTATCCATTCAATTGTTGATGGACACTTAGGTTGCTTCTGTATCTTGGCAGTTGTAAATAATGCTGCTATGAACATCGGGATGCATGCATCTTTTCGAATTAGTGGGGTTTTTTTTTTTTCAGATATATACCCAGGAGTGGAATTGCTGGGTCACAGGGTACTTCTATTTTTAGTTTTTTGAGAAACCTCCATACTATTTTCCACAGTGGCTGCACCAATTTACATTCCCACCAACGGTGTGTACGAGGGTTCCGTTTTCTCCACATCCTGCTCAACATATGTTATTTGTGTTCTTTTTGATGATAGTCATTCTGATAGGTATGAGGTGATATCTCATTGTGGTTTTGATTTGCATTTCCTTGATGATTAGCAATGTTGAGCATCTTTTTATGTGCCTGTTGGCCATCTGAATGTCCTTTTTGGAAAAATGTCTGTTCAGGTCTTGTGCCCATTTTTTAATTGGGTTGTTTGGTTTTTTGAAGTTGAGTTGTATGAAGAAGAGCCAAGACACTCTTAAAGGAGAAGAATGAGGTGGTGGGACTTGCTCTGTTGGCTATAAAGATATATTAAAACTCTGCAGTAGCTAAAAAATGTGTTATTAATGTAAGAATAAACATACCAATGGAAGAGATTAAAGGTACCAGGAATAGATTCACACATACATGGTTAGTTGATGAGTGACACAAGTAGCACTGCAGAATAGTGGGTGAAAGGTGGTCTTTTCAATAAATGATGTTGGATCAATTAATTATCTATGTAGAAAAAGTAAAGTAAAATTTTATCCCTACCTCACACCATACACAAAAATAATTTCCAAGTCAATTTTAGGCCTAAATGTGCAAAGCAAAACAATAAAGATTTTGGAATATAACGTAGGAAAACATCTTCAAGGTATTGGGATGAGAGAGATTTTAAAAATAGGACATTAAAAGCACTAACCAAAAAAGGAAAAAATGACAGATTTGTCTTATTAAAATTCAGAACTTCTATTCATCAAAAGATTGAAAAGGCAAGCAAGTGTGGGACCTCAGGATTTTAGCTGTGCACCAAATGAGGGGGTAAATAACTAGTCTCATTTTAAGTGGTAGCACTGAAGATAGCTCCAGTCATTTTTATTTTTAAAAAATTTAAATTAAAGGATATACTGTATAGCATAGGTTATACCCATTATACCCATTATCTTGTGATAACCTATAATGGAATATAATCTGCAAAAATACTGAATCACTATGCTGTACACCTGAAACTAACACGATATTATAAATCAAGTATACTTCAATAAAAAATTTAAATTTTTAATGTATTTTAAACTTTTTATTAAAATATGGTTAATGTATCATATTATGTTAGTTTTAGGTTTACTACATAGTGATTTGACTTTTGTATACATTATGAAATGGTTACCACAATATATCTAGTAACCATCTGTCTCCATACAAAGCTATTACAATATTATTGACCATATTCCTTACGCTGTATATTATATCCCATAGCTTATTTATTTTATAACTGGAGGTTTGTGCCTCTTAATCCCCTTCACCTATTTCCCCCCAACATCTTACTCAGTTCCAGTAATTTTTAATAGTATTTTTGAAGGTTCCAGATTTGTTTAACAATACTGAGAGGACCTTACAGCTTCATCAGAGAGTTTGGACATTAATTTTGACAATACCTAGAAGACTAAGCAAATAAAAAAATGAAGCAATGTAATGATCTTCCAGGAGGAAAAACATACAAGGATATTACCAGGAGGAAAATATAATTATATAATACTTTCTGGTTCATCTGTGAATAATACTTACAAAATCATAAATCATAATATGGTAAAGATGATTTATTAATATCCTATTATTACTATATTTAGAATAGTTATATATAAATACAGACTAATATTAAATTAAAATTAAATATTGAAAGATATATTTGTAGTTAAATATATTTTAATTTATTAATATTGTATTACCAGTATTATTAGAGGAGGAGGAGGAGGTGGGGGTAGGGAAAGAACTAAATCCGCATCTTCCAAGGTAGTAATACTGTGTTCTTTGCCTTCTTCTCCACAAGAGGGCGCAAGGTGAATAAGATTTTCAAGTCCATTGTTTCAGCCAGGGCCTTCGGCTGTGACCAGGGACTACCACTTACCTCCATTTTGGTAGAGTTAACAAACTACTATTGTTAACATCTAAACAACTGTCTTTGAGGTCCGGGAACTGTTGAAGGGAAACCCAGATGAAGAAGTCATGATTTAAGCACTCACAATCTAGTGGGGTCCCGGGGGGAACAAAAATAATACATTTGGAGGGCATGCTAAGGGCCCAAGGAGTCCCACAGATAATGAGTTGGGGTGTTCCTTCCGAGAGGTTGGCATGGTTGGGGGTGATGCACTGGATGAGGCAGAGCGATGGAATAGACTGCACATGGAGAGATCAACTGTGGGAGCACTGAGGGCCCAGGGCTGCTGTGGGAATGCAGGAAATTCTTCACCAGCAGACTCGGGGCCATGATGAAAGAGGCGAAGGTTTCTTAACCAACACTCTGCCTGCAAACACTGGGCAGTTTCTGAGGTCTGTTCTCCCTTCTTTGTCCCTTGCAGTCTGCTCTGTTCCCTTAAGGGCCCATGACTTTCACACAGACACCACCCCTGCCTGCCCTGCCCCACCCCCATGACCTTCTTCAGGTGCGCTTCACCCTTTCCTCACAGAGGCCTTTCCTTATCCAGGGCCATTTCCTCTTATTCTTTCAGGCTTTCTCCACTTATCTGAGGGTTGCTCCCTGGTCTCTAGGCCTCTTCTCCTCTCCTGGACCTTCCTCCCCAACACCAGGATTGCTGTCCTTCTTCCCCCTGGTCTCACATCTGTCGCCCAGTCAGCTCCCTTTCTGGAGGGCTGGAAAGGGACTGACCCTCAGGACCCCTGGGGCTCCGGTGAATATGGCTGACGCTCTTTTCACACCTCTGCTTTTCCTTTTGTGGCCAGGTGTTCACGCTGTATCCTCGACATTTCAATCTGATATTTCCAAAGCAGTAGCACTGCTTATGGACTCTGAACTTGAAACATGAGAAAGTTCTGCACCGCCCTTTCAGATCTTAAACCTGGTTCCAAGTGAGCTTGTCTGTCGTGTGGTGTGATGGTGTGATGGAAATTACAGGGGTCACGATGCACAGGCCCGCCTCCTGGTGCTGACCTTCCCGGCCAGGGTACTTGGGCAAATGAAGGTACTCTGGGAGTCTCAGTTTCCTCACCTGTAAAATGAAGCCAATGAGAGCAATTACCTCATAGGATTGTCCTGAGAAGTAAATGAGGTAACAATAAATGAGGTAGTGTTTCCTAAGCATCTAGGAAATCCTTTACACTAAAAGGAAGTGCTAAAAAATGTAGCTATTATTATTATTTCTTCATCTGTGACACTCAGGTGGGATTGCCAAGGGCAGACTGAATGATCTCCAAGAGGCTCCTTCAAGCTCTTTCCTCTGAGTTTGTCAAATATGACTCGCCATACATGCTGCACGGGTTTTGCTTCCCTCCTCTGTCTCCTCATAGCTTCCTCATAGCTTCCCTCCTCTGTCTGTCTCCTCCGGTAACCCCCATGCCGCCCCAGCCCTAGGACACCTCAGTCAACAGCTCTTTGTGCTAAATTCCTCGCTGTTCGAAAGAGCGAGTGGTTTCAGTTCTGGTTGCAGTGGCTTCACCATCTGGGGAGTCAGCTCCAGGCAAGTGGCATCCACAGGACAAACCAGAGGAGTCATCACCATCTCTGCTCATAATCTGGTTTCTAGATATGAATATGGGTCAAAGGACACCGTATTGGTTGCCATGACAAACCACCTGGCGTATATAAATGTTTTCATTTCTATTCTGGAACAAAATCTCGCACAGCCTGCAATGGGACAGTGTTTCCGGGCCTGAGGGGAGGCTGAACCTTCACTGATGTGTCAAACTGGTCAGATTGTCCATTCCCCTTAAGACATTTCTGTTTCCTGGCATTTTGCTGTCTTCCTGCTTTAGAACAACAGCAGCCATGAGTAAACTCTTCACACATTGCACGTGCAATCAAGAGTGGCAGGATTGAGAAGCGGGGCTTGCGTCAGCCCAGTTCAGGCTGAATGACAGGTGCTGCTTTCCCAAGTGACAGAGGGAAGGCAGGAGTGTTTCGCAAGGACCAGGCTCAGGCCACTCAAATGAGAAAGCTGGCCTGGGGTCAACTTATATCCCAACCAAGGAGGCTGCCTGACGAGCAGAACCCCACAGCAGAGTACAGAGGCTCCATCAGACACCTAAAGGCTGAGGAAGGAGTCTTAAGTGACAGACCTGGAAAGAGATCCCCAGAGACTAGGTGTTCAAAAAAACCCACAAAAGTACTTCAGGGAGGAAAGTGCTTGCTTCATGGAGAGAGCTGATGCCAGAGCAACACAAAATTCCAAGTTGTACGAGGACTCCCTGCCCCACCTTCACCTCCACCCTGGGTGGGGTCAGAAACCACAGCAAAGGGTGGGGCAAAAGTCATAAACGAGGTTGGCAAGAAAACAGAAAAGTATCAGGACCTTTTCCCCTGCAGGTGTGATGGGAAACCCAGCCCAAACATGAAATTTAGTTTTATTATTATTATTATTATTATTATTATTATTATTATTATTATTATTATTATTATTATTATTATTATTATTATTATTATTGACACCATACTTTAATTAGTAGCCTTGCAGTGACTAGAGGATCTTTGGTTACTCATAAGTTACCAGAAAAATCTTCAGAGCTGCTGGAGCGCTTCTCCTCGGGGCAGGGGAGAACTAGCCCCACCTCAGGGGAAATGAGTGATGCTGTCTGAGCCCATCTCCATGAAGCCCGTTTGCTTCTTATAGAGGCCAGGCTGGCAATCCACGCCAGAGTTAGGAGTTCAATGGAGTGGCCATAAGGAGTGACAGTGGCTGTCGGCTTTATTCTAGTGCAGGATGCCAAGCCCCAAGACGAGCAGAGGGCTTTTCACATCTCCCAGAAGCAGGGGATCTCTGCTGAGCTGGATAGGATGGGGGGTAGAGGAGAAGGGAGGGTGTGAAATAGACTATTCAGAGGGAGTGGATGTGACTGTGACCGAGGAGTGCAGAGACCCTGGTTGGCGGGGCTGCTGCTCATTTGAGATTTGTGACATCTCTGTCCCTTTGATACCTGCTTCTTGGGTCCGATGGCTGGATGATTAAGGTTAACAAGCACTGGGGTTTCACCCCCGTGTAGAGAAAGGCTGCAAGAAGGGCATTAGACGGCAGGTGGTGACATGCTGGACCACAGGTAGTCTGGGCCGGATGAGGAAGAAAGGGAGACACTGGCACTGCAGACCGTGCCCTGTGGGTCCAGGTGTTGGAGCTGGGATCTGTAGAGAGCGGGGGCCACAGGAGCTGGAGGTGCCAGGACAGCAGGCTCCCCAGCAAGCTTCTGAAGTGGGGCATCTACTTGAGAAAATAAGATCTGGGCTTAGGCTGCGGGTGCTGAGGTGTAAGGAGAGGATGACTGTAGAGATGGTGAAGGACTGAGAAACCAGAGTGTGGTGGTTCATCCATTGTAGGGAATTGACAGGGGACAGGTAATGTTAGGGGAAACACTGACTGAAACCGCCCACCCTGGCCAGGCACCACAGTAACCATCTGCATGAGTTATTTTACAACAGGAGGCCCTGGTAAGGAACATGGAACTAACAAGCCACCACCAACCAGGAGAATTCCAGAAAGATCAAAAGGAGACGCCAGTCCATATGTCCTACCAACCTCCCAGAATCTTCCTCGCTGGAATCCATCTTGGCTGAGTGATGCGTGCGCCACCAGGAAGGACTCTGAGTCAGAATGATTGGCCAGAGACAACCCGGAAACTAACACCATTACCAGAAAACCAGAGACTGCGAGCCATGTGGCAGAGCAGCTCTCCTGGGTTCCCTTACCCTCCTGCTCTCCACCTGGGTGCCCCTTCCCAGTAAAGTCTCTTGCTTTGTCAGCACGTGTGTCTCCTCGGACAATTCATTTCCTAGTGTTAGACAAGAGCCCACTCTCAGGCCCTGGAAGTGGCCCCCCTTCCTGCAACAGTAAGAGGACCAGGTCAGTCAGTCAGGTGCTGCAGTTGCTGCAGAGTGAGGTGAGTGGAAGTTGGCCACAAGGAGAATCATGAGTGGTAAAGTCTTCAGGGCATGAGCTCAACTTCAAGGGAAGAGAAATGGATTAGAAATGGACTTGGATGTTTGGAATGACTGGAATGCTGCAGTGTGATATCCAGTTATTAAGCTCTGGTCCTTACACACACACACACACACACACACACACACACACACACACACAGCCTGAGCTGACCGGGGCCTAGATCAGTAGCTGGCAAATTGCTGGGGAGGAGGCCTGGCACACTCCCCTGGAGAGAAGCGTTGGGGAATAAGCCCCCAGGCCCATCAACAAAACAGGGAGGGAATGAAGGGAGGGGCAGAAAGAGTGGAGGGGTGGCAGACAGCAGGGGAAGAGGAGGGTGTGGTGTGCAGGTGCAAGCAGGACGAGACCTGAAGGGTGGTTGCAGGAGCTGGTGCGAGACGCTCAGGAAGGCAGGGGAGGGCAGGGGTGTGGTGTAGATGGTGGATGACAACTGGGTCAGGCGTGAGGAAATGGAAGGAGCAAATTCAGACAGTTCTTTCAAGAACTTTGGCTAAGAAAGGGCGGGGAGAGATGGGGCAATAACAGCAGGGAAGGTGTTTTTATGATGGGTGAGGTTTGAGCATGACAAAAAGCCTGCTTTTTGTTTAAATGCTCCTTGGTGGGAGCATGTTAAAGCCGATGTGATTATCTAGTCAGCCTGTAAGTAGGGACGCTCATGGAGGTCTGCCTCTGACAAGACCGTGATGGCAACTGATCACATGTATATTACAGCACCGTGGCTCTGACATGAAGTTCCACCTGGGGACAGTGTGGGTGGGACTGGACAGCATCTGGATTATTTAGATGCACTACAGGCTGATGGGGGAAAAAGTTCAAGGATGAGGAAAGAGGAGAAAGAAAACTCAGAAAAATCTGCGTGTAAATGGAAATTATTTTTAAAAATCTACCAACACCTGAAAGTTAACTATGTTGGATTTAAAAACGAGTATCAAACCTCCCCAGAGCTCTAAGACGCTTGCCTAGAGCCCACGGGGTCTATGGACATCCAAGCATTGGTGGGGGTGATGATCCCAATTTTAGGAGAGAGACCAGCTAAAGTCAGAGTGTATCTGATGACTAGGGACACCTTCAGCAGTGCATAAACCCATGCTGTTTGTTCCAGCTCCCAGGGAAAAAAGGGTGTGGAGACTGGCATTTGCAGGTTGCAGGCAAGGGAGGTTAACTTGGAAGAAATGGGCGTATTTTATAACAATACAAGCTACCAGGGAAGGACTTCAGGATGGTGAATGTCAGGATTGGTTAAAATGTGATTAAATGACATCATGCCTCAAAAGAACAAAAGTAAAATTGAATTAATTAATTAAAATTAAAATTGAGTAGAATGAATTTAACTGCTAAACCAAAGCACATAAATTATGTTTTTAAAAGGTAGCAGAATTCTGCTCCTGGCCAAGGTGGGGTAGCAGAGACTGTGTTTACCCTCCTACCTGAAACAACCAAAAAAAAAGAAAAAGAAAAAAGAAAAAAAATGGATGAAATATATGAAACAATGGTTTTCAAGAGCCTAGACATCAGGCAACAGAGTACAGTGATCTCTGAGATAAAGGAAACAAATGATTGCCCCAGCTTATTGCTTTGAGAATTTTCAGGTGACAGTACCGGGAAAGGGACTCAAGCATAGCAAGACCCAACTGCACGGTGCCTATAAGAAATCCATTTAATATAAGGACATAAATAGAGACAGAAAGCAAATTGGTAGTTGCCAGGGTTGGGGGGAGGGGAAATGAGAAGCAACTGCTTAATAGGTCCAGGGTTTTCTGTTGGGGTGATGAAAACATTTTGGAACTAAATAGAGGAAGTGATTGCACAACATTGTGAATGCACTAAATGCCACTGAATTGCACACATTAAAGTGGTTATTTTGATGTTATGTGAATTTTTTTTTTTTTGTAATTTATTTATTTATTTATGGCTGCATTGGATCTTCGTTGCTGCACATGGGCTTCCATAGTTGTGGCTCATGGGCTCTAGAGCGCAGGCTCAGTAGTTGTGGCACGTGGGCTTAGTTGCTCCGCGGCATGTGGGATCTTTCCCGACCAGGGCTCGAACCCATGTTCCCTGCATTGGCAGGCGGATTCTTAACCACTGCACCACCAGGGAAGTCCCTGTTATGTGAATTTCACCTGAAAAAACAAAACAAAACAAAAACAAAAGCAAAAAACCAACTAACCAGGCATACAAGAGAACAAAACAACCAGCAGAAACCAGAGACCCGCAGAAGATCTAGAGAATGAAGTTATAAAACTCAGACTGAAAATAATTATGCTTGCTGTGTTCATTAAGAGATGAAAGATGAAACTGAGTATTTTGACAGAGAAATATAAACTGTAAAAAAAAAAAAAAGAGAGAGTGTTTTGTTGTCCAGTATTCCAGGTTCATCTCTATGTGCAGGGTCTCTGATCTTGGACCTGACTGGTTCCCAGGAAAAAAATCACAAGTTAAACCATTGGAGGTCATACCCTTGTATGTATACTTTTATAAAGTTTTGGGAAATCCATTTTATTCCATAAAAGTGCCAAAGCTGTTAGAAAATAAATGAAAACAAATATAAAGGTTACAAAACATCAAGTATATTAGTGAAAGAAGTATGTGTAAAAGACATTGTAAATGTTCATTTGTGGGTGTTTTTCTACACGCTTTTAATCTGAGGCATTGTGGAGTTTAACTAGTTATCTTCATTCAACTCATTCGATAAACACTTACTGAGCATCTTCAAAAAAAAAAAAGAGAAATTCTAGAACTGTAGGTACAACAATCAAATTAGTTCAGTGAATGGGTTTAACAGTGGAATAGAGAGCTGAAGAGAGAAGTAATGAATTTTTAATGGCTTGGAAGACAATATCCAGAATACAGTATTGAGAAGTGAAGGTAAGAGGCAAAGAAGTTACAGAAAGGAGTCTCATAAGGAGGGGAGAGGACGAGGGGGACAGAGCAGTATTTGAAAACTTAATAGTTGAGAATTTTCAAAAATTGATGAAAGATATTAAACTATATATTTATAGCTGACTTCTAAACAGAAACAGTGGAATCTGGAAGACAATGGAATGATATCTTCAAAATGCTAAAAAAAAATATCTGCCAAAGGATGGTGTAGAAAACAAATGCTCTAGCAGTTCATAAATGGGACATTAACTTAGGACAAGAGAAAGATGACAGGATTACAGAAGATGGGTAAGGATTGAGCAGGCCACTAAAGAGGCATTGACAAGGGATGTTTCCTAGGCAGGTGGTCAGGAAATCTTAAGGTCTGTTGGTGGAACAAGGAGTCAGTCTGTTCGGGTGAAGTTGGGCAACAATTACTAGGGTTGGGATAGAAGTTGAGCCTGGAAATAGTCAGTAGGAGCAGGATGGTGAATGATCTCATCCTACAGGTGATGGGAAATACTGAAGGTGTTTTTATGGCATCCTTGCCTTGTTTCTTGGTAGAATACTGCTGCTAAAAGTCTTTCTCACAATTTCCTGGTATAGGTATAAATCATGCTGTCTCTCGCTACTTTACTATGAGTGAAATGAAATTTAGATAAGTGCCAGCTTCAGCCTGCACTATACTTTTACTCCCCTGAGAGGAAACATTAAATTACCATTTTAAAATAATCCAATTGCAATGAATCTTATTTCCCCTTTGATTTGTTCCTCTGGAGCCAGAGTGAGACAGTAAAGCAGGGAGGGAAGAGAAAATAAACAAGTTCCTTTTCAAAGTTGTTTCCACATGGCTGACCTTTTGAGTTATTTTCTCATTTTTTAAGCACCACATTCCTTTTAGTCCTAACTTTCCCTTTCTGTCTTCAGAAGGTCAGAGATACTCCTTATAAACCCATACTGTCTTAATCAGTCCACGTGAGCTGTTTTGCTTTAACTGTGTATTCCTCACCTCTGAGTGCCACTCCCCTTTGCCCCCCAACCCAGAGTCCAACTCTGATATGTTTGGTGTACATACTTGCATAATTCATTAATCTTTAAAAACTATGGTGTTCTTTTATGTATATTTTAATTACATCAATGGCACTTGCTTTTAGGATCCTATAATTTGACCTACTGGACTAAACTCTTAATTTTCTAGTCCATTCTCTTTCATTTGCATCTCTTGGAATTTTTTGTTTTTATCTATTTCCTTTAAGATTCCTCAAGGTGCTCGGCATGATAAATATCAGGAAAATGTAAATCAAAACCACAATGAGGGACTTCCTTGGTGGTCCGGCGGCTAAGACTCCGAGCTCCCAATGCAGGGGGCCCAGGTTCGATCCCTGGTCAGGGAACTAGATCCCACATGCCGCAACTAATCCCCGGGGTGGCCAAATAAATAAATAAATATTTTTAAAAAAACCACAATGAGATATCACCTCATGCCTAGAATGGCTATTGTCAAAAAGACAAGAGGTGACAAGAGGTAACAAGTGTAGAAGAAGGTGTGAAGAAAAGGGAACCCTGGTGCACTGTTAGTAAAAATGAAAATTGGTGCAGCCACTATGGAAAACAGTATGGAGTCTCCACATATGATCCAGCAATTCCACTTTTGGGTATATATCCAAAGGAATTGAAATAAAGATCTTGTAGAGATATCTGCTCTTCCATGTTCATTGCAGCATTATTCACAATAGCCAAGATACAGAAGCATCCTAAGTGTCCATCAATGGATGAACTGATATTTTTTCATCTGATTTTATTTTTATTCCCATATTGAACACGGAGATGGAAAAATAAAGTCTTATATTAAGCAGTGACCAAAAAATGTTACTATGGAATATTTTTCAGCTATAAGAAAGAAGAAAACCCTGCCATTTTGGCAATTTGTAAATTTATTTATTTTATTTATTTATTTTTGGCTGTGTTGGGTGTTCGTTGCTGGGCGTGGGCCCTCTCTAGTTGCGGCGAGCGGGGGCTAGTCTCCGCCGCGGTGCACGGACTTCTCACTGCAGTGGCCTCTCCCGTTGCGGAGCACAGGCTCCAGGCACGCGGGCCCCAGCAGTTGTGGCCCGCGGGCTCAGTAGCTGTGGCGCATGGGCCCAGCCGCTCCTCGGCATGTGGGATCCTCGCGGACCAGGGCCCGAACCCGTGTCCACCTCGTTGGCAGGCAGCCTCCCAACCACTGCGCCACCAAGGAAGCCCCATTTTGGCAATTTGGATGAACCTTGAATGCACTGTGCTAAGTGAAATAAATCAGACAGAGTAAGACAAATACTGGATGGTATCACTTATATGTGGAATCTAAAAAAAAATCAAACTCAGAGAAACAGAGTGCTTTTAATTACTCCTATTGCAGCATCCTACAAATTATATGTTATGCTTTCATTTTCATTCTCTTCAAAATACTTTCTAATTTTCTGTTTGACTTCTTTTTGATTCATGGGTCATTTAGGAGTGTGTTATTTAGTTTCTAAATATTTGGGGTTTTCCCGAGATCTTTCTCTAATTGATTTCTAATATAATTCCATTTCTTATAAGCAGCATATGGTTGGGCCTTGCTTTTTTATGCAAACTGACAATCTGAGCATTTCCATTTTATGTGATTATTGGTATGGTTATGTTTAAGTCTCTCATCTTGATATTTGTTTTCTATTTGTCCCATTCGTTCTTTGTTCCTTTTTCCTCTTATTCTGCCTTCTTTGGGATTGAATGAGGATTTTTTTTTTTTATGATTCCATCTTATCTCGTTTGTTGCCTTACTAAGTATAACTCTTTGTCATGTTACTTTAGTGCTTGCTTTAGGGTTTATAGTATACATTTTAATGTATCAGGTGATATTATACTAATTCATACATATTATAGGAACCTTACAACAATATACTGCCATATCTTTCCTCCAGCCTTTGTGCTATTGTTGTCATATATTTTACTTCTAAACTTCACAATATATGGTTATTATTTTTGCTTAAGCAGTCAATTATCTTATAATGTGATTTAAAGGATGAAAATGTTTTTTATATTTACCCATACAGTCACTGTTTCTGATGTTCTTCGTTCCTTTGAATAAATTCAGTTTCCATCTGGTATCTTTGTCCTTCTGCCTGAAGGACTTCTTTAAATATTTCTTTAGTACAGATCAGTGGTGATAGATTCTTTCAGCTTTTGTTTGTCTGAAAAAGGCTTTATTTTGCCTTCTTTTCTGAAAGGCGTTTTTGTTGAGTAAAGAATTTTAGGTGGACGGATTCCCCCCAATACTTTAAAGCGTTGCTGCATTGTCTTCTATCTTGATTTTTTTCCAATGGGAAATCTGCTGTTGTTCTTTGTCTCGATGTAATGTGTCTTCTTCCCGCTGCTAGCTATTTTTAAGATTTTCTCTTTATCATGGATTTTGAGAAATTTAATTATGATGTGCCTTGGTGTAACTTATTTTTTTGTGTGCTTGGGTTTTATTGAGTTTCTTAGTTCTGTAGGCCTATAATTTTCATCACTTTTAGAAAGTTTTTGGCCATTGTTTTTACAGATTTTTTTCCCTGCCAATCCTCTCTATCCCCTCGTCTTCAGAGACTCCAGTTGTGTGTATATTTGACCACTTGAAGTTATCCCACAGTTCACCGATGCTCTCGTCATTTATTTTGTCTTTTTTCTCTGTGTTTTGTATATATATATTGGATAGTTTCTACTGGTATATCTTCAAATTCATGAATCGTTTCTTCTCTAATATCTGAGTAGTTGCTTTAGGGTTTATATTGTATATCTTTAACTTATTACAATCTATCTTCAAGTGATATTATATCACTTCACATACAATACTTTACTTATGTTTCTCTCTTCCTAGCATTTATGTCATTCATTTTATACATCTGTTATAAACTCCACAATACAATGTTATTACTTTTGTTAAGCTGTCAATTGTTTTTTAAAGAAATTTAAATAATAAGAAAAAATCTTATATAATTACCCATGTAGTTACCATTTCTGGTGCCTTAATTCCTTTGTGTAGATCCAGATTTACCTCTGACATCATTTTTTCTTCTGCCTGAAGGATGTCCTTTAACATTTTTTTACAGTGCACGTCTGATGATGATGAATCCTTTCAGCTTTTGTATGTCTAAAAATATTTACATTTTGCCTTCAGTTTTTGAAAGATACTTTTTCATTGGGTGTAGAATTTAAGGTCAACAGTTTCTCCTTTCAGTACTTTAAAGATATCGCTCCATGTCGTCTTGCTTATGTTGTTTCCAGTGAGAATTCTGTGGTTCTTATCTCTGTCTCTATGTACATTAACATCCCCCCACCTCCTGCCCCAGCTACCTTTAAGATTTTCTCATCACTGTTTTTTATTTTTTCCTAATATTTTGTGACTTGGTGTAGTTTTCTTCTTCTTCTTCTTCTTCTTCTTCTTCTTCTTCTTCTTCTTCTTCTTCTTCTTCTTCTTCTTCTTCTTCTTCTTTTTTTTAAAGTTTGGGATTCATTGAGTCCCTTGGATCTTTGGATTTATAGTTTGCAAAACCTTAGAAAAAATTTCAGCCATGATTTAGTTAAATGCCTTTTTGACCTTCCATTCTCTTCTCTGCTGTGAAGACTCCATTAATATATATGTTAGGTTGCTTGAAATTGCCCCACCGTTCACTGAGGGTCTTTTTTTTATTCTTTTCTTCTGTCAAATCTAACCTGCCGTTAATACCATCCAGTGAATTTGTCATTTCCTACATCGTAATTTTTATTCTAGAAGCTTGATTTAGGTCTTTTAAAAAATATCAATATATCTCATACTTCTATTTAAGTTTTTGAATATATACAAACCATTTTAATTGTCTTAATCTCTTTGTCTGCTTATTCTAACAACTGTCTGTTCTGGATTGGTTTCAATTGATAGATTATTGTCCTTATTGTGAATTATAGTTTCCTGCTTCTTTTCATTACCTGGTGACCTTTGTTTCTGAGACATTGTGGATTTTACATTATTGGGTGCTGGATATATTATTTTTGTTGTTCTGTGAATTTTTTTTTAACATCTTTATTGGAGTATAACTGCTTTACAATGGTGTGTTAGTTTATACTTTATAACAAATTGAATCAGCTATACATATACATATATCCCCATATCTCCTCCGTCTTGCATCTCCCTCCCACCCTCCCTATCCCACCCCGCTAGGTGGTCACAAAGCACTGAGCTGATCTCCCTGTGCTTTGTGGCTGCTTCCCACTACCTATTTTACATTTGGTAGTACACATAAGTCCATGCCACTCTCTCACTTCGTCCCAGCTTACCCTTCCCCCTCCCCGTGTCCTCAAGTCCATTCTCAATGTCTGCGTCTTTATTCCTGCCCTGACCCTAAGTTCTTCATAACCATTTTTTTTTTTTTTTAGATTCCATATATGTGTGTTAGCATACAGTATTTGTTTTTCTCTTTCTGACTTACTTCACTCTGTATGACAGACTCTAGGTCCATCCACCTCACTACAAATAACTCAATTTCGTTTCTTTTTATGGCTGAGTAATATTCCATTGTATATATGTGCCACATCTTCTTTATCCGTCTGTGAACGTTCTTCATGTTTGTCTGGGATGCAGTTACGTTTCTTAGAAGAAGTCTGTTTTTTTAAATTCTTACTTTTACGATCTTGTGGGTCCAGAGTATTGCTTAGTTCAGGGCTAACTATTTCCCCTTACTGAGGCAAGGCCTTCCTGAGTGTTCCACTCAATGTCCTGTGAATTATGAGTTTTTCCAGTCCGGCTGGTGGGAATAGGCACTGTTCCCAGCTCGGTGCCAGTGCCAGGTGCTGTTCTCCAATCCTTTCAGATAGGTTTGTTCCCCTAGCTTTAGGTAGTTTTCTGAGTCCTGTGCTGGTCGTTTCTCTGCTGAATACCCAAGGGTGACCCTCTGCAGATCTCTGAGATTCCCTCTCTGTCCTAAGCACTTTAGCCACCTTGATTTCCCTGTGACTCTCAGCTCCCCAACTCAGGGAGACTGCTATTCGCTGCCTGCGTTCCCTCTCCCTGCACTGCAGCCTGGAAACTCTCTCAAGGCAGGAAGCTGGACAGCCACAGGACTCACCTCGTTTGTTTCTTGTCTTGCAGGTTAATGTTTCTTGTTACCTGATGTCCCATTGGAGTCTTTAAACCTGTTGTTTCATACATTGAGTCTTGGTTGGTTGGTTGGTTGGTTGGTTGGTTTGAGACAGGAGTATAGAATCTAGTCCCTGTTACTCCATCTTGAGTGGAAGCAAATATTCCTTCCTTTATTTTCTTAGTTTGAGATTTTAAATAGTCTCCATAAATATCTTGTACATTCTTGAATTATTTCTTTGATAGTTCTCTTCCCTCAGTTTTCTCTGTTCCTTCCTTCTGAAACATATTTTTCTGCTCTCTTCATTGTCTTTGTTTCCAAGTTTTATTTTTTTATCTGTTTATTTGATTTCCAGATTTCGTGTCAGGTGATTGTCAATTAAACTGTCAGGTGATTTCTGGTTTCTCATTCATATTTAAGAGGATATTCATTTAAAACAAAAGTGGAAACTCTTGCCTATTTACACAGTAGTAAATTTTATATTTACACCACAGTTAACTTCACCAAATTACGCACTCACCCTTATATCCCTTATTCCAAATTTCCTCTCTTTATTTATTTATTTTTTGCTAGAATTTTTCCTCCAAGATTGCTCTCAAGAAGGTTTTTTGTTTTTGTTTTTGTTTTTTTTCTGTCTAGTAAAACTCTGTAGACTTTGTGTGCCTGAGGATACCTTTATTTCATCCTCACATTTGAATAGTAATATAGGGAATTCCTTGGTGGTCAAGTGATTAGGACTCTGCCTTTTCATTGCCGTGGCCTGGGTTCAATCCCTGGTCAGAGAGCTAATAGCCCACAAACCGTGCAGCATGGCTGAAAAAAAAAGCTTCTGTAAAGTGAGTCTGTGTGTTTGGTTTTTTTTTAAATAAATAAATAGTAATATAGCTGGATATAAAATTCTAATTCAAAGCTTTTTTTCTGTAACACTTTCAAAATCAGCATTCCATGATCCCCTCATATCAGTAGTTGCTGTTGACAAGGTTGATGTCTGTCTGGTTCTGGGCTGTCCTTGGATTCTCTGTCTCACATGGAGTGCATCTTTTTTTCTTTTCCAAATATCCTTAATGAAACCAGGAGGCCAGATACCTCTCAAGAGAAGGGTGATGACTGCATGTAATTAAACCCTATCTGCAGCTGGGGCTGAAATTCCCACCATAAGATCTGTGAGGCCAGCCACTGACCACCCTGCATAATCGATTCTGCAACTAAGGGAAACAGCCAACCACAGACTCATGGAAAACTCAAAGTCCTCTATCAGTTTGCTCTCAGAGAACTTATTATCAAGTATAAATTCCCAGTGGCAAGGCCAATGGGGGGTGGGCATGGGGCCATGCCCACTCTGGGTTCCAGGTACATCTGGGATCTATTTAGTTGGAATGAAATGCCTGCCACTGTGTCCCTCTCCAAGGCTTCCACTCAAGACTGCTTGAAGGGATGCTTGGCTTGGGACAGGAGGAACGGGTCTCAGGAGTGAGGTAGTATGCTTGTACTGTTTATGGAACACAGTGATGCTGGCAGGAGTCTTTGGGAAAGAAGTGATGGAAGAACACCATGCTGGACAGCATACGTGTGTGTGTGTGTGGGTGTGTGGGTGTATACACAAACACATTCTTCAGATGAAAAGATATGTTTCAGTCAAGGTTTCCCTCTTTGAAGTAAACTTGATGAATTTTGCTCATTCTTATTCTTACCAAGCTCAGATAGGTACAATAAATAGGACCTACGGATTTCCATTCTTCATGAGGTCGCCCAGGAAATTCACCACCCTCTGCCATCCCCAGTACACTTACTTATGTATCCTGCTGGCCAAAGTTCATTCAAAATATGGAGCATACATATGGTTTTAGTTCAGTTTTCCCCATCTGTGGGGAAGCTCTCTGCTGGTTAAGGTATTGGGATTGATTGTCCTAATAGGCAAGGTGTTGTGTAAGGAAGGCTGTGGTAGGCAGGATAATGCCTCCCCTCTCAACCAAAGATGTTCATGCTCTAATCCCTGGAGCCTGTGAATATGTTACATTACGCGGCAAAAGGAACTTTGCAGGTGTGATTAAATATAGGTCTTGAGACAGTGATGTTATTCGCGATTATCTGGGTGGGCCCAACCTAATCACATGAGTCTTTAAAAACAGAGGTCCTTTCAACTGGATCAGAGAGATGAGAGGGAAGAAAAAGGAGAGATTCAATGTGTGAGAAGAACTCAACCTACCATTGCTGATGATGAAGATAGAAGAAGGGGCCCCCAGGTGGAGGAAAGTGGTGGTCTATAAGAGTTGACAACAACCCTCAGCTTACGGCCAGCAAGCAAACAGGGGCCTCAGGTCTACAACTGCAGAATTCTGCCAACAACCCAAATGAGCAGGAAGTGGATTCTTCCCTAGCACTTCCAAAACAGAATGCAACCTGCTGACTCCTTGATTTTTAGCCTAGGAAGATGATGCATATATCAGACTTCTGACTTCCAGAACCATAAGATAATGTATTTGTGTTGTTTTACACCATGAAGTTTGTGATAATTTGTTACAGCAGCAATACAAGGCTACCACAGAGCCTTACACAAATGTCAAAAAACAGTCAACAAATTCAGATGACTGTAAATCCTGTGGGAAGGTGACCTTGATGTACGCAACCTTGGGTATTACTATGTTCCCAGATACTGATCTCAGGGACATATGCCATTGATTATAAAATGCACCCTTACTTTATAGATACTAAAATGTGAAAAAAAAAAAAAGTGGTGCCAGGCAGTAACACTGCATCTGTTGTGTGCCTTAGGTTTAATATCGTCTTCTCTTTTTGCTCAGGAAGAAGGTCAAAATCAAGAGCCCAGAGCCATGGCCAGCCTCTCTAGCACAGGTGAAGCTAATAATAAAAGAGTCCCATGAATTAAACTGTAAGTGAAAACAATTGAACAACCCTCCAGCTTACTTAGAATAAAATATCTACCTATGAAGGTGGCCATTTTAAATTTTGTTCCATCTACATATTTTCAGCTTTATATTATGGAAATATTCAAACACGTACAAAAAATAGAGAGACTAACATAATGAGCGTCAATGTACCCATCATCCAGCTTCATCAACAACAATAATCTAGTTTCATCTCTTTCTTCACAGCTTGGTTTTTGCATGGGAGTATGTTAAAGCAAATCCCAGCCACCATGTAATTTCACCGCCAGAGGAGGATATTAAAGGAATTTTAAAAGAAACTATTCCTTTGGCATTATTACACCTAGCAAAATTAATAAGCACTTGAGGTGGACCATTAGGCATGAAGCTATAAGGTGGAATTAGAGGGGAAAGGCTAGGAGTAAAGTGTTCAAGTCTGTATTAGCTTCCTGTTGCTGCTGTAACAAATACTACAACTTTAATGTCTTAATACAAATTCATTACCTTGTCTTGAAGTTTTGGAGGTCAAAAGTCCAAAAATCAGTGTCTGTGGGCTACAGTAAAGGTGTTTGTAAGCCTTCATTCCTTTCTGGAGCTCTGGGGGAGAATCTGTTTCTCTGACTTATCCAGTTCCTAGAGGCTGCCCACTTTCCTTGGCTCATGGCCCCCTTTCCTCCATCTTCAAAGTCAGAAATGTTGCATGGCTCTGACCATTTTCTATTTGGTGGTTACATCTTCCTCTCTGTCTGTCTCTTCTGCTTCTCTCTTCTACTTTTAAGGACCTATAGATTACATTGGGCCCACCAGGATAATCCAGGGTAATCTCCCTATTTTAAGGTCAGCTGGCTGTTAACCTTAGTTTCATCTGCAAACCTAATTCTGCTTTGCCATCTAACCTAACATAGTCACAGGTTCCAGGGATTGGGATGTGGACGTCTTTAGGGGACCATTATTTGGCCTGCCACAAGCTCCCTCCTCAATCAGGTGTATGGTTGGGGACAGCGGCCAGGAGAAGCAAATAATAACAGTATCTGGAAAACCATGAGAGAAAAAATTCAAGTTCTACACAAGAAGCTTCAGGGAAAAGGCTTCCGGTATCCCTAATCATGAGGAAAAGAGATACAAAAGATGCAAGGAAAACTGAGAAACTCCTTTGCATGATTTGCCAGCCCTGGCTGTGTGTGTTTGCAGAAGAAGGGTGGTTGTAAGGTCCTTCCTTTCTCTGTCTACACAGGGATTTAGTTGTGATAGGAAAAGTCACTGTAGAACTTTTAAAAATGATAGGAATGTAAACCAATGATGATGATAAGCCTTTGGCCCGTTGGTGAGGTGGCTGCCACTTGCCGCCGATGTGCATTTGTCAGGAAGGCCCAGGGTCCCGGAGAGAAAACAGCGTCAGGATGAGAGGAGGGACCCCAGCATCCCCCTCTGGGAGTCAGCTTACAAACAGGCCACGTTGACTTGGGTGTGAATCACACTGGTCTGAACAAGAACACAAAACCCAAGAAAAAATATTGTTGAATGAGGTGATTTATGACTTCCTTTTATCTCTTCTTTCAAAACATTAAGAAATGTCAGGCTTAGTTTGTTCAGATTTATTACAGGTTGCATGGAAGAGGGAAAAACTAAAAAACAAAACAAGACCAAAAACTTGTTGTTTGGCTCACACCCATCTCTTGGGCATTGTTTCTAGGCATGAACTGCATTTTTGTAAACCGTGGTTTACCTGCAAACCTTCCTTGCAGGAATAGCTGACTGTCAGAAACTGCTGACACGTGCACACTCGCACAGTGATCTACACTGCTGCTTGCTGCTTATTGTTCATTTGTAAAACCTCTTGATTGTGAGGTTAATTTGGAAACCATCTCCAAATACGGTCACTTTGGTGTTTCTCACTCATATTTTCTGTTTTCTAAAATTGTATTATTAATATGGTGCAACTCTCTAGTTTTATTAAACTAGCAGCACTTTGTTCTTTGTATTGGTGTGTGTGTGTCTGTACACACCACACACTTTTACTTGTGCATGGGCATAAAGGAAACAACGAGCCAAACAAACAAACAAATACTGTTCTACTTCCACGCTGAAGTGACTTTTAAAGGCTTGTTGGGTAAGACATTTGAGTGCAGGGCAAGTTAGAGCAAGCAAAACGTTGGAGCAGACTTATAACCGTCATATCTGAATTTTAGTGTAAAACAAAGCTGTGGCTACCACCACGGTTGTGGAACGTGCTCCTTATATTTATTTGTTCAGCTTCAAAAGAAAGGCTAGTCCCGCCTTTGTCACACGCAGGCCATGTTCAACGAGCCACCAACCCTCCTTGGGGCCGGTGTCAGAGGACAGACACAGGGACCCCAGACACTCGCAGGCTCCTCTCTCAGGCATGTGGGAGGAGGGTCCCTCTTGGGGGCTGCGTGGGCACCTCAGCACTGCCCTCAGCACTTGTTACCCTCAGGACCGATCTTGCCAGGCTTCCCTTCCAACTCTGCCAAGGACGTCTTTGAGACAGAGGCTGATGGAAAGAAAGTGAGTGGGAAGCAGCTCAACTGAGCTTTCACTCCAGGAGTTCCACAGTGTTGGTTGTGCTGTTTGACTTTAGAAGGGGCCTGTCCTCCAGTTTCAAGCGCTGCTCAGTACTTGAGTACTCGTGGCTACTCCTGAATCTGGGACTCTAGGGAGGAGGGAGAGCCCCTTGCAGCCAGGAGAGGAACAAAAGGAAGCCCTGTGAGCCGCCTCTGCTGTCATTCATCACAAAAGGCTCCCTTCTGTCTCCTATTTTGCCTAAGGGGAAGGGTTGGCAAAATCTGAAAGATCTCTCTCTTTGCTTCAAAAGAAAAAATATAACAAGGGAGGGAGAGAGGGAAGAAGAGAGAGAAGGGATCAGTTCATCTTTTGTTGGGAAGAACTTTAGGTCTGTAACAACAACAAACACCAATTGTGGCGGGCGGCCTCAGCCCTGAAGAAGGCGATCCAGGCCACATTAGAATCCAGGGAATTTGAAATGGCGGCGTTTGTGGTGCCTTGCAGATTTCCACTGGCAATTTCTTTAAAGCCAAAGAATTATAATTAAGATAGAAATGGATCCAATTATATCTGCCTCCTGTCTGAAAGGATGTAGCTGGTAATGAGAATCACATGTCTAAGCTTCAGCTCCTATTTCCAAGCAAGTTGTCCCATGAGAGAAATTCCTTCTTTTCAGCAAAGCTCAGTAAACCACATTTCTCCCTCCTCTTTGGCTACTGTGGTTTTGCACTGATTTTTAAAAGTCCAAGCAATGGAGCTTCAGTCATAGTAAATGCTTCACTTCTCTCTCCTTTCTGCTCTCTATGAGACACGTCAGGGTGATAAGACATAGCGTTTTGTTTCAAAAATGGAGATCAGGAGAGTAGGAGCTCTTAGCCTTAACCAGCCAAGATGCACCCTCTCAGGAATGACAGACTAGGTAGCTCAGGCTGTTGCCACCTGGGATGTTGTCAGGCTGTGAGAAAGTGGCTTGGTTACGGAGGGGAGGGGAGGAGCTTACTAGGTGATGGGGAGGCCAGTCTTGGGGAGAATTTTACCCATGGGTGAGGGAGGCTCAGAAAACATGGTGGTCATCAGAGTGCCTTGAAAATGGCAGAGCCTGTACGGGGACAGAATGCCATGGTCGCCAGGAATATATAGATTACGTAACAGTGTTGTTCTTATCATTGTTACTACAGCGACTCATGACAGATTTGGTCTGTGTAGCTCGGATCCATTCAGGCACAGCAGGGTGTCCCAACACTCTTCTCCTAACTGGAAGCTCTAGAAGCAAGAACAGGGGCAGAGTCAGCTGTCCTGGTGCCCAGCTGTTATAGACATCCACGTACAAGTCTTTGGGTAGACATGTTTTCGTGTACTTAGTAATTATGTGAATATCTTCTCTGGTGAAATATCTATTAAAACCTTTTGCCCGTTTTTAATTTTTATGTATTTATTTTTAACATCTTTATTGGAGTATAATTGTTTTACAATGGTGTGTTAGTTTCTGCTTTATATTGCTCTTTTTTTTTTTTAATTTTTTAATTTTTGGCTGCGTTAGGTCTTCGTCGCTGCACGTGGGCTTTCTCTAGCTGTGGCAAGCGGGTCCGTTCTTCGTTGCAGTGCTCGGGCCTCTCACTGCGGTGGCTTCTCTTGCTGCGGAGCACAGGCTCCAGGTGCAGGGGCTTCAGTAGTTGTGGCTCGCGGGCTCTAGAGCGCAGTCTCAGCAGGTGCGGCACACGGGCTTAGCAGCTCCGCGGACTGTGGGATCTTCCCGGAGCAAGGCTCAAACCCGTGTCCCCGCATTTGCAGGCGGATTCTTAACCACTGCGCTACCAGGGAAGCCCTATTGCTCATTTTTTTATTGAGTTTTTTGACTTACTGAATTGTAAGAGTTCCTTATATATTCTAGATAAAAATCTTTTATTAGACATAGATTGAAAATACTTTCTCGGGCTTCCCTGGTGGCGCAGTGGTTGAGAATCTGCCTGCTAATGCAGAGGACACGGGTTCGAGCCCTGGTCTGGGAGGATCCCACATGCCGCGGAGCGGCTGGGCCCGTGAGCCACGATTACTGAGCCTGCGCGTCTGGAGCCTGTGCTCCGCAACAAGAGAGGCCGCGATAGTGAGAGGCCCGCGCACCGCGATGAAGAGTGGCCCCCGCTTGCCACAACTAGAGAAGGCCCTCGCACAGAAACGAAGACCCAACACAGCCTAAATAAATAAATAAATAAATAAATAAATAAATAAATAAATAAACCTTAAAAAAAAAAAAAAAGAAAATACTTTCTCATAGACTGTGGTTTGTCTTTTTTTCTGAATTGTACCTTTTGAAGAGCAAAAGTTTTAAATTTTCATGAAGTCCAATTTATTAATTATTTCTTTTTGTATCATACTGTGCTTTTTGTACAATAGCATCTAAGAACTCTTTACCTAACCCAAGGTCACAAAGATTTCATAGAACGTTTTCTTGTAGAAGTCTTATAGTTTTTGCTTTTACTTTAAGCTTGTAATTAATCTGGGGAGTTAATTTTTGTATGTGTCATGAAGTAAGAATCTAAGTTCATGTTCCTCCATATGGATATCCAGTTGTCTCAACAACATTTGTTGAAGACCACTGTTTCTCAACAGAACTGCTGTGGCACCTTTGTTGAAAATCAACTGACTATAAATATAAGGGTTAATTTCTGAACTCTGTGCTCTATTCCAATTATCTGTATGTCTATCTTTATGCCAATACCACATTTTCTTGATTACTGTGGCTTTGTAGTAAGTTTTGAAATCAGGTAGTGTGAGTCCTTCAAGTTTGTTCTCCTTTTAAAAAATTGTTTTGACCATTCTATGTCCTTTGCATTCTCACATACATTTTAGGATTCGCTTGTCAGTTGCTATAAGAAATTCTGCTGAGATTTAGATAATGATTCTGTTGGCCAGTTTGGGGAGAACTGCCATCTTAATAATGCTGTTCCTTTCAATCCATGAAGATGGAATATATCTCTATTTATCTCTTTAAATTGTCCTGTATTCTCTTTAAATTCTCTTTTTAGTTTACAAGTCTTGAGTTAAATTTACTCCTAAGTATTTTATTCTTTTGGATGCTATTGTGAATGGGATTTTCTTAACTGTGTTTTTGGACTTTTCATTGTGAGTTTGTAGGAAAAATTGATATATTGTATATCGATCTTTTACCCTGAGATTTTCTACATGCCGGGTTGTGCTGTCTGTGGATAATAACAGTTTTTCTTTTCCAATTTGCATATAATACATTTGGTTGATCTTTCTTGTTTCATTGTACTGGCTAGAACCTTCAGTATTATGCTGAATAGGTGAGAACAGATATCCTTTTGCTTTCAATCTATTTGTGTCTTTGAATTGAAAGCGTGTGTCTTGTAGACCAGCAGTCCCCAACCTTTTTAGCACCAGGGACCGTTTTGTGGAAGACAATTTTTCGACGGACTGGGGCTGGGGAGATGGTTTCGGGATGATTCAAGCACATTACCTTTATTGTGCACTTTATTTCTATTATTATTACATTGTAATATATAATGAAATAATTATACAACTCACCATAATGCAGAATCAGTGGGAGCCCTGAGCTTGTTTTCACTTGCCACTCACTGATAGGGTTTTGATATGAGTCTGCAAGCAGTTGATTTATTATGGTCTCTGTGCAGTCAAACCTCTCTGCTAATGATAATCTGTATTTGCAGCCACTCCCCAGCACTAGCATCACTGCCTCAGATCCACCTCAGATCATCAGGCATTAGATTCTCATAAGGAGCATGCAACCTAGATCCCTCGCATGCGCAGTTCACAGTAGGGTTCGCGCTCCTATGAGAATCTAATGCCGCTGATCTGACAGGAGGCGGAGCTCAGGCAGTAACGCGAGCGATGGGGAGCAACTGCAAATACAGATGAAGCTTCACTCACTCGCCCGCCCCTCACTTCCTGCTGTGCGGCCCGGTTCCTAACCTGCCACGGACCCGTACCGGTCCATGGCCCAGGGGTTGGGGAACTCTGTTGTAGACAACATATGGTTGGATTTCATTTTTTTATTCAGTCTAACTATCTCTGACTTTTGACTGGAATATTTATTTTTAATGTAATTATTAATATGGTTGGATTTATATGTGTTATTTTGCTATTTGTTCTCTATATGCCTCATGTCTTTATTCCTTCTTACTCCCTTCTTTTGTGTTAAACAAATAATTTTGTATAGTATTTTAATTCCTTGGTTGATTTTTTAAAGTATACTTTTGAGTTATTGTCTTAGTGTTTGCTCTAGGAAACACAATGTGCATTTTAACATATTACAACATATCTCATATTTTAATCTAGTAAAATATAGCAACTTTGTTTCAATATGGTTTCATTTTATTCCTATGTCACTTTTGTGCTGTTAGTGTCATGTATATTACTACAACTATATATGTTATAAATTCCAAAATACATTTGCTTTATATAATCTTACACCATTTAAAGAAATAATAGGAGAAAAATATATATTCATTAAGTCTTTTATAATTAACCACATTTTTACCATTTCTGGTCTCCATTTCTTCTTGTGGATACAAGTTACCAATTGAAGTAAGTTTCTTTCCTCCCAAAGGACTTTTAGTATTTTTTGTAAGGTATGTCTGTTAGCAGCACTTTATCTCAGTCTTTGCCTATCTAAGAATATCTTTATTTCACTTTCACTTTTGAAGGGTAGTTTTGCTGGATATGGAATTCTTGGCTAACAGTTTTTTCTTTCAGCACTTTGAATATGTCATTCCACTGCTTTCTGGCCTGCATTGTTTCCAATGAGATTTAGCCATTATTTGTATTATTGTTCCCTTACATATGATTAGTTTTTCTTTTGCTGTTTTCAAGAATTCCTCTTTGTTTTTTGCTTTGAAGAGTTTGATATGACTAAGTGAAGATCTCTTTGTGTTTTTCCTACTTGGGGTTCATTGGTATTTTGGGATCTATGAATTAACGCTTTCATCAAATTTGAGAGGTTTTCAGCCTTTATTTCTTCAATTTTTTTTTTTTTTCTGCTCTTTTTCTTTCTCCTCTTATTCCAGGACTCCCATTTTGCAGTTGGTATGCTTGATGTTGTCCCACAGGTCTCTGAGATTGTTCGCTTTTCTTCAGTCTTTTTTCTCTTTGTTTTTCAGATTGGATAACATTCTGTTGATCCGTCTTCAAATTCACTGGTTTCTTCTGATGTTTGAAATCTACTGCTGTCCCATATAATAAAGTTTTCATTTTGTTATTGTATTTTTCAACTCTAGAATTTCCATTTTGGCCCTTTTTTAAAAAAATTCTATTTTTTATTGATATTCCTACTTGTTGAGTCATTTTAATAATATTTTCCTGAAATTTCTAAAACATGGTTTCCTTTAGTTTTTTGAAATACTTCAAATAGCTTTGAAGTCTTTGTCTGTTAAATCCAACATCTGCGCCACTCAAAGACAGTTTCCATTGACATTCCCCCCCACCCCAAGTATGTCACACTTTCTTGTTATTTTGCATGACATGTAAATTTTTGTTGAATATTGGATATTATAGATAATATAACAAATCTAGATTCTGTTTTCCTTTTATATTCTGAAATTCGTAGCTGTTACTGATTTTTGTTTGTTTGTAACTTGCCTGGACTTGATCTGCAGAATCAGTCACCCCGAAGTATGCATCTGCTGATGATTCAGCTCAGTTTTGTTTTTTTTTTTTCAATTCTTATTTGTATTTTTTCTGTGGGGGCCTGGCTTCTTTGGGGTCATCTCTGTGTTTGCATAGCTTAAGTCACTCAGTGATTGGTCAGAAGTTGTGCTTAAACACCACCCTCTGCTGGTGGATCTGTGTTTGAATTGGGGGATGTATTCAAATTTGGCAGTTTTCAACTCTGCCCTAGCTGTTACTTTAACACCAGGCCCTCTCGGGTCTCCACTGTGCATGCGCACAGGCTCCCAGACAGCCAGGGTTATGTCAAATGCTTACCAAGATCTCAGTGGCTATCTCATTTCCAAGATCCCCCTATTCAATTTCTGGCCAGTCTTTTACTGCTCATCCCAACCAGGATTGCAACTTCTGGCTAGGAGATCTGCAGACTTTTCCCATTTGCTGCTGGCTGTGGGTTTCCACTCTTCACTCCAGATCAAGTGAAGGCCAGTCCTATCCTAGATGAACAGGCTGACTGGGCTGGGATGGAGGATGGAGTCAGTCCCAGGCAAGAACGCCACATATCCCCACTGTTTCTACCTGTATCCCCACAGTTTTTCATGATTACATGTTTCTCAATTTGTTGTTTGCCTGTGGTCAATTTCCAGAGCCCTGAAATGATTGTTTTTTTGCAACTATGTCCAGTTTTATGGTTGATTTTAGTGGGGAGGATTTGTTGATCTCTACTGCTTTATAGCTGCAAGTCCAGCCACATACAATGTATTTTTACAGAAATGCATTTTATTATTTTTAAGCATGTTATATTATCATTTTAGCTATAAATGAGTACTAATAAGTAAAGCTAAATTTAGAAAAACGGAATCATTTCTCAGCCTTTTGGCTAAGATCAGATGTAGACTTTGAGATTTTATGATCAGAAACAGAAAAACTCTTCAAAAGGCATTTTGAAATAATTCCTAAGTTTTCAAGTCTTGGATTAAAAATTCTATCTGAATAGCAAGAGTCTCATATTTTTACAGCAGGAAATTATTTCGAACTTTTAATTTAGCAACAAGCGTATGAATGAACTGGAGTCTAAATTGAAGAATTCCAAGTGTATTCCTGTCTTGGTTGAGGCATAATATAAATATTTTCCTGGTGTCTTGTGGGGGCGGGGCGGTCACGATTTACATACTTGCCACCCTCTTTTAAATGGATTCAGCTATAATGTCTATGGCATCAGGAGAACGTAGAAGTCTGCCTGTAGACCAGGATTGTGGCCATTTCAGGTGCTCAGCCAGACCACCTTCCCTGGGTTCTTTCCAGCTCTCCTCCTTTTCAGCCCATTCCTCTTGCCCCTGCTCTGGATGGGGACATGGGAAGAGGGGCTGCAGGATCTGGAGGACATCCAGCCCTGGTCTCAGAGGCCACATGGTCCCCAGGGGGGACTGAGACGTTCCAGGACCCTGGAAGCAGGGCAAAGAGTCATCCATGAGGAGGGCGAGGGGACCTCTGCTCAGGGCTGGATGGCTCCCTACTGCTTACCCAAGCTAGTCCAGGTCCTGGGTCTTCCATGACCTGGCCTGGCCTTGTCTACCCCACTGACTGCCCAGCTGGCCAGTGTGATGGCCATGGGGTGAGGGACAGGGAGAAGACCAGCCATTCAGGCCTGCACGACCATGACTGCACCACTAACAAAAATGCCCTAGCCTTAGGAGCATAAAAATTCTTTTTACTTGAAACCATGCAACAGAAGCACTCAGAGTAAAGCGTATTTTTAAGGGAATTAGTGGGAGTGATTCAGAGTCAGCAGATCCAGGGTGTGGACGTGAGCTCAGAACGGCATCTATGGTGCAAGATCTGCGACTCAGTTCCATGGCTGCCCAGTCCTTTCTAAGCTCTCTTCCTTCCCTGGCATAGCATTGCATTGTGGGTTAAATGTGTGCCCCCAAAAGTTATGTTAAAGTCCTAACTCCAAGTACCTCAGAATGTGACCTTATTTGGAAGTAGGGTCGTTGTGGAAGTAATTAGTTAGGATGAGGTCATTAAGGTGGGCCCTAGTCCAATATGACTCGAAGACGATGTGAAGACAGACACACAGGGAGAACACCATGTGAAGGCACAGGACACACAGACACACAGAGGGAAGACAGCCACGTGAAGATGGAGGCAGAGTGAAGCTACCATGAGCCAAGGAACACTGGGGGCTACGAGAATCTGGGAGAAGCAAGGGAGGATCCACCCCTAGAGACTTCAGAGAGAACAGGCCCATGCTGACAACTTGATTCCAGACTTCTAGCCTCCAGAACTGTGAGAGAAGAACGTTCTGTTGTTTTAAGCCACTCAGTTTGGGTACTTCGTTACAGCAGCCCTAGGAAACTGATAAACATGGTATGTGTACTTTGTCAAATTTGCTTCTCTCTGTCTTCACAGTTCCCACCTCTGTTCCCAGCCTGGGACACCAGCCCAGCTGCCAGGTCCTCTTCTGGGCCACATGGTCATGCCATGTGTGGGTCAGTGGCTTTGGGAAGCAGGCTCATTTTATAGACTTGGGTTTTTAAAAAGACTGTCTTTTTATCATTCCCACAATCTCTCACACTTACCAGTATCTGGTATGTTACAGAGGAGAGTATCTTTCATGCTCACTGTGAAATCACAGCTGTTTCTTGGGCACTATTGAGGCCAGGCCTAGCTGACAGCCTGTGTAAGAGGATGGCAGGAGTGTGAGGCTGGTATCTGGGATATAGAGTGCTGTCCTTGGGCGAGGCCAAGCAGGGACTGGGCCGAATGTTGTGATGCTGGGGCATGACTGCATCTCTGGACCCTGTCCCACCTCCCTGGTTCAGGGCCTTCACACAGGCGGCTCCCTCTGCTGGGGACTCTAACCGGGCTCCTAATCCTACTGTATGTCTCGACCTAAGTGTCACCTTCTTACCTAAGGGGGCACTATTGTCCCCCTCCCCATACACATCCTCCCACATTCTTTGCTTGCTTCATAACCTTCATTATGATTTGTCACTATTTTACTTATTCGTCTGCTCACTAGTTTTTTGCCATGGTGAGCATAAGAGCTATGCCAGCTTTATCCCCCACTGCACCCCTGGCACTGGGCACTGGTCCCCAGCACATATCAGGTGCTCAAAACCTCCTGTGGAATGCATTCCTACTTGGAAGGAATAGTGACATATACATGCAGACACCTGGACACCACCAAGGGCATTTTTGTTTTGACTGTTCTAAACCACTAGGCTCCAGACCTGCCTCCCGCGGACCCCGAGGCTCAATGAGTAAGTTGCAGCTTGAGGTTCCTGTCCTCAGGCAGCCCCTCATCTTTACCTTCATGACCCTTATCCTCAGCTGTGTGATGTGCTCTCTGTGGGTCCCCAGTGTAGACTGGGGTTTGGGGGACTAAGAAGCTCCTGCGCACATTACCAAAGATCTGTGTGCACACATGCCCAGGAGAGTCACAGACAGGGCCTGCCAGGGTTGGGGAGACACCAGGGGTCATCCGGGGTGCCTGCAGCAGCCCCCTCACCATCTCCTTGCTCCTGCCTGGGCCCCTACAGTCTGGCTCCACTCAGCAGCCAGAAAGGTATGTTACAAGGGAAGTTGGCCCGTATCACTCTGCTGCTCAGAACCATCTGTACCTCCCCTGACCGCCAAGAGCGAAAGCCCGGGACCTCACCGTGCCCAGCAGGCCCCAGCTCCCCCTCGGACTCACCTCCTGTGCCTTCCTCCACGCTCACCCTGTCCCTTGGTGCGCCCCCCCTTGAGCATGCCGCGGGCTCTTCTACAGTATGGCCTCTGCCGGCGACAGCGTCCACCCAGATAAATGCATCTCTCCAGTCAAGTCTCAGTTCAAATGTCAACTTCTCAGTGGGCCCACCTGGACCACCCTATTTTTTAAATTAAACTGTTTATTGTGAGACAACTGTAGATTCACACATAGGTACAAGAAATAATACAGAAAGATCTCCCGTGTCCTTTACACTGTTTACCTGCCATGGTGACATCTTACAAACCTACAACACAATAGCACAACCAGGACGCCGACATCGACACAGTCAAGATACAGAACATTTCCATCCCCACGAGGACCCTCCTACTGTCCCTTCCATAGCCACACACACTCCCCTCCGGTCCCATCCCCTCCAGATCCCCGGCAACCACTCATCTGTCACCATTTCTATAACTTTGTCATTTCAAGAATGTTCTTTAAATGGAATCATATAGCATGTAACCTTTCGGGATTGACTTTTTCACTCGGAATAATCCTCTGGAGACTCCTCCAGGTCGTTGGGGACATCAATGGGTTGTTCCTTTTCGTTGCTGAGTAGTAGTTCCACGGCGAGAAGGTGCCAGTTCATTTGATCATTCACCCAATGAAGGACAGCTGGTTTATTTCCAGTTTGGGACTATTACAAGAAGAGCTGCCATGGAAATTCATGTATAGGTTTTTGTGTGGACACAAGTTTTCATTTCTCTAAGAGAAATGCCTGAGTACAATTGCTAGGTTGCATACTAGTTGCATGTTTAATTTTTAAAGAAACTCTGGCTGTTCTATCCTGATCTATAAAGTCCCTCCCCACACCCTAAAACATCCAACACCTTTTATCCCTGCTTTACTTTTATCTTTTCCTCAGCAGTTCACTTTCTAATGTAGTATATAATGGGCTTATTCGTTTATTAGGTGTATTGCATTTGATCTGTCTTCCCCATCCCCCCCGAGTGTCGTGCTGGGCCAGGGCGGGCATAGGGAGCCCCTGTGTAGGCACAGGCCTGAAGTCAGCCCTCTGACCAGCACCCTGCACAGGGAAAAGCTTGCTGACATCTTGAGTGCGCAGAAACGCCAATGTGCCCACGAACCTCCTAATGTGGCTGTGATGGCGTGGCAGGCTGTGCACGAATTCCCCAGCTAAAGCAGTCCGCTAGGTTTACAAGCAAATCACACTGAGCTCAGAAAACAAATTAGTGCTATCCCGAAATAAAACTTACTGAGCAGGAAAGTTTGAACTCAGAAACTCTGCTGATTTATGACCTGACCGAGCAGAGCTGCGGTCCACACAGACCCTCACGCCCCCAGCAGTGCTTCTCGGCATCACCAGTTCCAGGGGAGGGAGTCTTTTTTGCAAATGAGCAGAAAGGATTCTAGTTAGAAACATTCAGAGAGCCCCAGAGGGAGGAGAAGCAAGACAGGACTGTACTTCATGCTGAAAAGTGAAAACCAAATAAACAAAGCTGCCTGTGATGGCAGCTGGCCAGCTCAGCTGTGTAAGTGAACAGCAAAAACATTCCTCTGCCCTGTGGAAGCCCCTGGAAGAAATCCAGAACCTTGTGTACTTAGCCTGACTGGGGGGTTGTTGTTATTATTATCATTACCATAAATTCATTTATTTCTTAATACATTGGTTTCTTTCATTTTGAACATTTGCTTGACATTTGTACTGATTAGGTGAATGCCGAAGAAATGATTAAATAATATTGTAAAATAATGCTTTGGCCTGACTCAAAGTGGAAATGTTTATAGTGTTCTCATTAACACCAGATGATGTCAGCCTGACTATTGTGCTGCTTTCTCAAAAACACACAGGGCTGAAAAAAACCTTCACAAACAATCCAAAATGAGTCAAGGCTCTCAAAGACTTTTTCTCCATAAATACCCTCCTGTGCGATTTGGCCTGTGAGGCTGTTGGGAGCGCCGTGGCTCTGAGTGTTGGGAACTCATATGTCTCGTCATCCGAAGTGTCACCTGGAGAGGTGACTCAGGTGTCACTGTGTATCAGTGCTGCCTGTGTCCCCTCTCAGCCTGGCTCTGTGGGATCTGACGTCTCTGTGCTTTGATCCTGTGACTTCTGCTCCCCACTTTTCTTCCTAACCCTTTGTTCTCCTCCACTTTATCCTTCCTCTTCTTCCCTTTCCTCCCCCCCCCCACCCTAGGCTCAACCAACTCAGTTAACCAACTAACTCAACTAGGCCTCAGCCCTGAAGCATCAGTGTCTATAATAGAAATACAGCTGCGGGTAAACTGCCATCCTCACCTGGGAACTGCAACTTCCCAGTTGCCCTGGGCAACTGGAAGGAGGTGTCGAGGCCCAGGGCATGGCTTGGGCCAGGGGGCAGTCCTCAGTGTTCCCCTCCAAGCAGACCAGTCTGCCTCTGCCCAAGCCCACTCCATGAAAGTTCCATCTGGCCGCCCTGGGCTTCCTCAGGGCCCCAGAGGGACCATGGGAACCACAGGAGACAATCACTGTGGTCTTCTAACAGTGTCCTGGGGTGAAGAGAGGGTTCTGAGGAAGGAGGCTTTATTGCAGGCTTCAACATGATCTCTAGGGAAGATTAGCAACTTGTGGGAGACAAGCAAAACCCATTGCCAGGGAGCCTTCAAAGGCTAAACTATAAATGCTCAGTGAGCACTGCAAGCCATGGATGGGAGAACAGGCAGGTGCCTGCCCAGTCCTGCAGCTCTAGGTCAAGGAACCACAGTAGGGACCATTGTCCTCAGAATCAGAGGCCCCAGAGCCTGGATCCCTGGACCAGGCCATACTGGCCAATCTCATGGTGGCTCCTGTATTAGTCTGCTCAGGCTGCCATAACAGAAGCCCATAGTCTGGATGGCTTAAAGAAAGGAAATTTATTTTCTCACAGTTCTGGAGGCCAGATGTCCAAGGTCAAAGTCCGACAGGGCCAGTTTCTGTGGGGGCCTCTCTTCTTGGCTTGCAGACAACCTCTTTCTTGCTGTGTCCTCCCATGGCCCTTCCTTGGTGCATGCACACAGAGAGCACTCTCTAGTGTGTCTTTGTAATGGGACATTAATCCTATGGGATCGGGGCCCCACCCTTCTGACCTCATGTAACCTTAATTACCTTCTGATAGGCCCCATATCTAAATACAGTCACATGGGGGGTTAGGGCTTCAACGTATGAATTTGGGGGGACACAATTCAGTCCATAGCAGCTCCCTAGGAACGGGTGTCCCACTTCCCTAACTGGAAGAAGGCCAGGATTCCCCAGCATCAGTTTGGTTCAGGTTTGCTCATGAAGGATGTCTACTGCTCTGGGTGGGGGCTGGGACCCTAAAGGGATCAGCGTGCCCTGAGTGCCCCTGTCCTGGCAGAAGCTCAGCTGACAATGGAGAACATTACGATATATGAGTTCCTTCCAAATTAAGCTAAAGTGCAAACGCAGGAGCTATGTGCTGGCCCTCAGTCTCGAGAGCTGTACAGGAGGAGGGGTAGGCCATGGTATATCACAGACAGCCCGCTGGCCTGCATGTGAGAAGCCAGGCATCCCCTCCCCACTTCCCTCACCTGTGCAGTGAGGATACATGGTGAATGCTGTGCACCCACAGGGCTGTGTGGTGTTTGCACGTGCTCACGTGGGTGGAGCCCTGAGAAGTGGAGAGGGGAGATCTCAGGAGGCAGAGGCAGGAGGAGACTGACCTCCTCACCTTTTCGTGGTGCCATGGGAAGCCGGCCCCTGGGTTGGCCGCCCCAGGTGCCATCTCCCTCTCTGGTACTATGCCTCCCTGGTATCTGTCTCTAAACCTAGACTCTGAGAGAGCCACCATGTGTCTTGTGACAAAAATTAGAGGCCTTCTGCCCTTGCTGCTGTTGAATGAAGAGCAAACCAGAATGTGGCCTGAAAGTGCAAGGCAGCTTGGTGAACCTCGCAGCTGTCATGGACCAGAGGGAGAGCCGCCTGCCTCAAAAAAGAGTGTGAAGTGTGCACACACGTGTTTGTGTGTGTGTGTGTGTGTGTGTGCACGCACCCACTGGAGATGAGGGTCATGGCCATGAGTCCTTCTAACAATTGGCTATGATTCTGAGGGGCTGGAAACATGGCCCAAGCTGAATCTATGATCCAGCATGTTGGGTCCTACTATCCCCAAAGCCTGTAGTCCTGGTCTAGAACAAGGCCCCTAATAGACTGGGGGAGCCACGTGGGGGTGACATGCACTGCAGCAGTGTCTGAGCAGCATGTCGCCAGAAACCAAGGCCCTCCATGGAAGTACACACACATAGGAGTGTGCATGTTAGGGTGGGGCAGAAGGAGGGTTTGCTTGGTGCTGTAACACTGATCTCCTCTCTCTCCTGTCCTCCTGGGAAGGGATAACCCAAGAAGAAGCTGAAACAGAGACTTGTGACCCTCACTCACGTGGGGTGGGGATGGCAGCCCGGCTTCTCTGCAGCCAGCTCTCCCAGCCATGGGAGTGGACCTCTGCTTCCACCCTTGGCAGGACAGGGGCAAGAGGACTCATGCTCTTGGAAAAGGTCACAATAAATATATATATTGTTTTATATTTTATTTTTGGCTGCATTGGGTCTTCGTTGCTGCGCCTGGGCTTTCTCTAGTTGCGGCGAGCAGGGGCTACTCTTTGTTGCGATATGTGGGCTTCTCAGTGCGGTGGCTTCTCTTGTTGCGGAGCACAGGCTCTAGGCGGGTGGGCTTCGGTAGTTGTGGCACGTGGGCTCAGTAGTTATGACTGGCGGGCTCTAGAGCGCGGGCTTCGGTATTTGTGGCACGTGGGCTCAGTAGTTATGACTGGCGGGCTCTAGAGCGCAGGCTCGGTAGTTGTGGCAAACAGGCTTAGTTGCTCTGCAGCTTGTGGGATCTTTGCGGACCAGGGATCGAACCCGTGACCCCTGCATTGGCAGGCGGGTTCTTAACCACTGCGCCACCAGGGAAGTCCCAGGTCACAATATTTTAAAAGAAGATAAAAATTACTTAGCTGGAGGCCACAAATAGGTGTCAAGATTCTCCCATATAGTGCTGGCAGCCCTAATTTATGTTATATGAGGTATAGCTAGGCCCTCAGTTACCTGAATTGGTCATGGAATATGCTGTTGTCAACGCGATAATATTTGGAAATGTCCATTTCACCCATGTAACAGGTTTCTATAGAACTTCTGGGCTGTGCTGGACCAGTACAGCACTAGAGATGCATCAGTAAGCAAACCAGACAGAGTCCTGTCCTGTGGAGCTTGCACTTAAGCAGGAGGAAATAGACCATGAGCCACTAACAGAGTAAATCAGTAAATTGCACTGTGTACCAGAGGTCAGATAGGTGTCACAGAAGAAAAAAAGAAAGAAAAAGAAAAAGAGGGATGGGCAGTAACAGGATGGGTGGAGCAGGTTAGAACTGTGGTCAGAGAAGGCCTCATGGGGGAAGTGACATTGAGAAAAGACAGAAGAGCAGGGTGGGCCAAGTAGATATGTGGGGTAAGAGCCTTCCAACCAGAAAGAAGAGCCAGTGCAAAGGCCCTGAGGTAGATAAGATAAGTGAGAGTTCATGGATAAAGTTTTCGCGGACCCATAGACAGAGTGGAGAGAGGTTGGATGCCCACGAGGGTCAGGGTCCTCCTCCATGTCATCTTCAGGAAGTCCCGTCACCTCCCGGTTCTCCGAGCCCCAGGTCTACGCCAGGCCATGAGGCCAGCACTTCATGAAGACAGGCTTTATCACACTGGGCATCCCACTTAGTCTCTGGAGTGGATTCCAGCGCCCTAATTTCAGTCCTGAGCACTCTGCTTCTCAGTGGCTCCTCCTGCCTCTGTCGCTGTGGTGCTCTTCCTTTGTGTCTGCTTTACCCTTCGCTCCCGTTGAGGGTCATGGTTCACACTCTTCCTCTAGTTACACCCTGCTTGGCTGCCTTCAACCCCACCCTAGGAAAGGTCTCCAGACTCAGTCCTAGAATCTTGCACTTCAGAACCTAGAAAACACACTCCCACCCCTGGGTTCTTCCTGGACCCAGAGTCAGGGTCAAGGCCATCCAGCCCTCACAGGGCATTAGATTAGATGATTCATTAGATCTTTTCATGGGCTAGTACTCCTCAATCCTAAGAGAAATCTCTGAAAGTGTAATGCACTCCTTACTGCCTTAGAAACTGATGTAGTAGACACATTTTATCCTTTCTGCAAAATGCAGTCATAATTACATTATATAGTGTAGAATCCTAACATTTCTGAATTGCTCTTTGGGAACATTTGTTGTCCTCTTCTACAGACAGGCAAAGGGGTTATAGGATTATATGTGTCCTGGTCCCAGGAGAGACCCTGACACATACCTGCTTGCAGAAGCCTATGCGTTCAGCTTGTTTTTTTGTTTTTGTTCTTGTCATTTGACTTGTTCTCACAAAAGTAGAGTGAAGACCTCAGTTCTCTGTCCCTCTGAACAGCGCTTTCTAGCAAAACTCATTACTGATTTAAAGAGGCTGTTTGCTCTCAACAAATTTTCTTCCCCATAGTAACTTTTCTTCACTGTTACCAAAACTCTCTGAAGTACACTTGAATTCACACCTTATATTGTCTTCTGGGCTTCCTGCCTACAGAGATTCTCCTTCCAATTACTCTCCTGTCGTGAAAGAGCAGAACATCCTGAATCTCTGTGTGTGTCCTCTATGGCACTGAGGAGCTATGACATACCAGGCCCTCAACAGACTTGCTGAACTAACTCTAAACCATTCCTGATGTTCCTGTCAGAATAGCCCAAATATTTCATCACTTCTAGGGGCCTGAACTCTCAGGCCCCACTGAAAAAAATGTTCAAGTCCCACAGCAAAGTTGTATAGAGTTACATACTTTGTGTGGGATTTGTACTGACACGTAGCTTTGCTGTAAAAGCAGATACCTGCAAAACCTCTGTGGCTTAAAAGGACAAAGTTTTACTTCTTGCTCGTACTCCAGGTATGCCGTGGTCAGCTGGGGGCTCTGCTTTGCTCTGTGTCACTCACTCAGGAATGCAGGCTGACAGGCTCCCCAGCTTGGAGCATTGCCGTTGTTGGGACAGAGTGTATTCGTTTCCTATTGCTGCTGTAACCAGTTACCACAAACTTAAGTGCCTGAAAACAATGCAAATTTATTGTCTTCCAGTTATGAAGGTCACAGTCTGAAATGGGTCTCATTGGGCTAAAATCAAGGTGCCGGCAGGACTGTTTTCCTTCCAGAGGCTCTCGGGGAGAATCTGTTTCCCTCCCTTTCCAGCTTCTGGAGGCTGCCTGTGCGCCTTCCTCCATCTTCACAGCCAGCAGTGGAGCATTTTCAATTCTCACTCTGTTACCTCTGCTCCATCGTCACATCTTCTTCCACTCTGCCTCTCCTGCCTCCCTCTTGTGAGGATCCTTGTGATTACACTGGGCGCACCTGGAGAAGCCGGGATAATCTCCTTATCTCAAGATCCTTAATCACATTTGCGAGATCCTGTCTGTCCTGTGAGGTAACATATTCACAGGTTCCAGGGATTAAGAGGACGTCTTTGGGGGGCCATTATTCAGCTTACCACACAGAGGGAAGTGATGGTGTCCAATCACACGCAGGCTTAAATATTCCGCCCAGAAACAGTCACACTTCACTTTTCATTGGTCAACTGGTCACTTTTCAGTCACATGGCCACACCTAACTTTTATGAAGCAGGAAGTACAATCTCTCATGTATCTAGAATGAAGGGAATAAGAATAAACACCCTGAATTCTTCTTCAGGATTAGGATGAAGGAGAATGCAAAAGGCCTTCACTACCATGGTAACAACAAAATAAATCTACATGAACGAATAATCATACTTTTCTATTTGGTGAATAGGTTGTAGATGCAAGGAAGCCCTGATTAACTGAATTTCAGGTCGGAATGAGCCCCCCATGGTTGAGCCAAAGGCCCCAGCTGAGGCAAACACCTAGTCTGGTATAGGTAGATAGAAGAGCAGGCCTGCTCTAGAGGAAGACAGTGTGGGCAGGAGGCAGCCAAGATTTACATGGTTGAACAAAAGAAAACAAATATAAACCCCCAGACCCAGGAAGCTGAGCAAGTCATAAGCAGAGTGAACATAAAGAAAATCACACCCAGTCACTTTGTAATCAAAATGCTGACAACAAAGTTAAAAAAAAAAATCTAAAAAGGAGCCAGAAGAAAAAAGACGTATTATATACATACAAAATTAAGCTGACCTCTCATCGGAAACAATAAGGCCTGACAATAGAACAAGATCTTTAAATGCTGAGAGAAAAAAAATGTCTGCAACTTAGAGTCTATAAACTACCAAAATATATTATAAAAATTAAGGCAAAATAAAGACATTTTTTGATAAACAAAAGCTGAGAGTCATCTCTAGCAAATTCACACTACAAGAAATGCTAAACAAGTGCCTTGAAGCTGATAGAAAATAACATCAGATTGAGTAAGTTAACAAGAGAGAAAACACACATTTCAAACATCAGGATTAAAAGGGGGTTATTGTTAGCAATTCTGCCGAGATAAAGGATTAATAAAGGTGAATAAAGGGTTTTTGAACAATTTTATGCTAAGAAATACTAAGTTAGATAAAAAGGACAAATTCCTTGAAAAACACACTTACTAAAACTGACACAGGAAGAAACAGAGAATCTGAAGATCCTCATGTTGATTTTAAAAATTGACTGTGCAATTAAAAACCTTTTGCAAAGATAGTTTCACTGGTAAATTCTATCCAACCTGCAAGGAAGAAATTATACCAACTATACACAAACTGTTTCAGAGAATAGAGGAGAAAATCATTTCCCAATTTTTAAAACTTTTGGCCAGCCCCAACCCTAAGACCAAAACCAGACAAAGACATTACAAGAAAAGAAAACCACAGACCAATATCCCTTTTGAACATAGACACAAACATCCTTAACAAAATGCTAGCAAACTGAACCTAACATTTTTTTTTTATGACCAAAAACTAGGATTTTTTTCCTCAGGAATGTAAGGTTGTTTTATTTAAAAATATTAATCAATATAATTCATCATATTATCAAAATAAGATGGAAAAATCATATGACCATCTCAGTAGATACAGGAAAAACAGTCTACAAAATTCAGCACCTATTCATAATAAAAACTCTCAGCATGCTAGGAGTAAAAGGAAACTTCCTCAACCTGACAGAGGTAATTAAAAAAAAAAAAAACCTATACCTAACATCATATATAATGATGAAATATTGGAATTTTCTCCTTAATATGGAGAGCAAGGCAACGCTGTCCACTCTCATCACTCCTCTTCAACATTGCACTGGAGCTCACTATTCACTGGGACAATAGGGCAAAAAAAAATAGGCATATAAATTGGAAAGAAAGAATTAAAACTGTCTAGAACTAATAAGTGAATTCAGCAAGGTCTCGGAATACAAGGTCAATATACAAATATAAATTGTATTTCTATACACTAGCAGCAAACATTTAAAAATTAAATTTAAAAAATACCATTTGACAAAATGGGTCAGATTGAGGGATGTTGGAATTATGTTTATGGCGTGTTGGAATCATGCATATGATGGTAGTAATGAATGATCTGAAAATAAAATGAAGAAAGCAATTCCATTACAGTAGCATAAGTAGCATAAAATAGAATAACATACTTAGGAATAAATTTAACCAAGGAGGCAAAAGACTTGCAGGCTGAAAACTACAAAACATTGTTGAAAGAAATTAAAGACCTAAATAAGTGGAAAGATGTCTCATTTTCATGTATCGGAAGACTTAATATTGTTAAGATGACAATACTTCCCAAAAGCAACATATAGGTTCAATGCAATTCCTATCAAAATCCCGATGGCATTTTTTTTACAGAAATAGAAACGCAGCCTTATATTCAGATGGAATCTTAAGGAATTCCAAATCACTAAAATAACCTTGAAAAGAACAAAGTTGCTGGACTCACACTTCCTGATTTCAAAACTTACTAAAAACCTATGGTAATCAAAATTGTTGTACTGGCAAGAGAACAGATATATACACCAATGAAATGGAGTAGAGAGCCCAGAAATAAACCCTTACATATATGGTCAGTTGATTTTCAACAAGGGTCAAGACACTTTAATGTGGAAAGGACAGGCTTTTTAACAATTAGTGATAGAAAAACTGTATATCCATATGCAAAGGAATGAAACTGGGCCTTTACCTTACACCATATACAAAAATTAACTCAAAATGGATTAAAGACCTAAACATAAGAGCCAAAACTATAAAACTCTTAGAAGAAAACATATAGGAAATGTTTCATGACATTGGATTTGGCAGTGATTTCTTGGATATGACACCAAAAGCACAGGCAACAACAACAACAAAAAATAGATAAATTGGACTTCATCGAAATTTTATAAGTTCTGTGCACCAAAGAACACTATCAAGAGAGTAAAAAGACCACCTACAGAATGGGAGAAAATATTTGCAATTCATATATCTAAGGGTCTAGCAACCAGAATATCTAAAGAACTTTATAACTCAACAACAAAAAGACAAGAACCTAATTTAAAAAATGGGCAGAGGACTTGAACAGACATTTTCCAACAAATACATACAAATGGCCAACGAAAAGATGCTCAACATCATTAGTCATTAGAGCAACGCAAACCAAAACCACAATGAGGTATCACTTCACACCCACTAGAATGGCTAAAAAAAAAAAAAAAAAAAAAAAGACCAGAAAATAAACAAGTGTTGGGGAGAATATGGAAATATTGGAACCCTCATACATTGCTGGTAGGAATATAAATGGTACAGCCACTGTGGAAAGCATTTTGATGGTACCTGAAAAAGTTAAACGTAGAATTACCAAATGATTCAGCAAGTCTACTCCTAGATATATACCCCAAAGAACTGAAGACTCTTCTAACAAAAACTTGTACATGAGTGTGCATAGCAGCACTATTCACACTAGCCATAAGGTGAAACAACCCAAATGTCCACCAACTGATGAATGGATAAATAAAATGTGGTTTATCCACACAATGGAATATATCAGCCATAAAAAGGATTGAAGTACTGATACATGCTACAACATGGATGAACCTCAAAAACATGCTAAGTGAAAGAAGCCAGATGCAAAAGATCACATATTACATGATTCCATTTATATACAATATCCAGAATAGGTAAATCTGTAGGGACAGAAAACAGGACAGTGGTTGCCAGGGGCTTGGGAGAGGTGGAAATGGAGACTGTTAATGGACACAGGTTTCTTCTGGGGGATGATGAAAATGCTCTAAAATTAGATAGTGGTGATGGTTGCACAACAACTGAATTGTACACATTAAAAAGGTTTTTACTCTATGTAAATTATACGTCAAAAAAATTCTATGCAACATAGGGTTATACACCAAAAAGTGAATACTGTCACTATACACCTATTAGAATGGCCAAAATCCGGAGCACTGACAACACCAAAAGCTGACAAGGATGAGGAGCAATAGGAACTCTCATTCATGGGGGAGAAGGCAGAATGGTACAGCCACTCTCAAAGACAGTTTGACAATTTCTTACAAAACTAAGCGTACTCTTACCATACGATCCAGAAATCACGCTCCTTGGTATTTACCCAAAGGAGTTGAAAACTTACGTCTACACAAAAACCTGCGTATGGATGACAATAGCAGCTCTGTCCATAATTGCCTAGACTTGGAAGCAACCAAGATGACCTTCAGTAGGTAAGAAGATAAATTGTGGCACATTCAGGCAATGGAATATTATTCAGGGCTAAGGTCACATGAGCTAGTAAGCCATAAAAAGACATGGAGGAAAATTAATTGCATATTAGTAAGTGAAAGAAGCGAGTCTGGAAAGGCTACCTCATGTGTATGAGTCCAACGGTATGACATTCTAGAAAAGACAGTAAAAAGACCAGTAGTTGCCAGGGGTTGGAGGCAGGGGAGAGATGAATAGGCAGAGCACAGAGGAGTTTTAGGGCATGAAGATACTCTGTATGATACCATAATGATGGATGCATGTCATAATACATTTATCTAAACCCTGACCTCATACTCAAAATAATTAATTCAAGATGAATAACAAACTTAAATAGGAACCAAAATGCTTTTAGCAGAGAGCAGGGGAGAATATCCTCATGACCTTGAGGTAGGCAAAGATTTCTTAGAACACACACAAAAAAACCCACTAACTGTACAAGAAATACAGTGATCAATAGAAGGGCAGCAAAATTAAAATTCAGTTCATCAAAAGATACCATTCAGAGAATGAAAAGACTGAACAGCACTGATGATGATCACAGCCTGATTAGTGGCAGAGGGCCTCAGCACTGTTGCTGGCCTCACACTCACCTGCTTCAAAGGCTTGGAGCTTTGCAAAGTCCTTATCAAGTCCTACCCATCTTTTCTCTCGCTTAGATTGATAGACTGACAGGTTGTGAAGGTTGCATTTGGCCCTGACCAATTCAAGAGCTTTTTTGTCTAACAACAAAGCCTACACCTCTACTAACATTTCTGCAAATACCAATCGGCCACGGTTTTCTCAACTTTCTTTTTGCTATTCAATTGGGGTAGCCAAGTGGCACGGAAGGCCTTAAGAGTCACATTTTTAACATCGTAATGAAATTGACAGTCCTGAAACTGCCTGCATATTACCTCGCCTGCTCAGAAGCATCTCTGTAAACTTTATACCGTGAATACTAAAGCACTTCGTATCTGTAGCACCTCGCAAAGCACATTTACATGAAATTTCACATAAGCTCCACAACACACAGGGATTATTACCTTCATTTTCAGATGAGCACATTAAGATTTCTGAGCATTCCTGTTAACCTGTCCTTTACCTATCTAGTAAGCAGAGGTGTGGAGTGCAAACCCAGATCCTCGGCCTCCAAATCCAGACTTCTCACCTCCTTGTCAGGCCTGGCCCTGGGACATGGTAGAAATAGTCTCAGTCGCTAACTGCTTCGTCAGCATGGGGGTGAATCTGTGTGCAAACAACATTTGGCAGAATTTACAGAATGGTGATGGAACCAACCAGACAATTTGCCTGTCTCAACATGAGCTTGTGCCCTGTGAGTAGCCAACGTGGAACCGCCGAAGGCTCTGGGCAACTGAAGGTTTTGTTTCATGAAAGTAAGCAGCGCTAGGACCTCCAAGTATGAGCAGACCAGTCAGATTTTGCTTAAACTGGGGATCCTTTGATCACCAGTTACCAGTGGAAGGGAAGTGAGCAAACTGCCTAAAGAGACCAACTCAGCAGGCTCTGGGTGTGGGCAGTGCTCAGAAACGAGCTTTAAGATGTTGAAGTCACTCAGTTTGCTCTGCAGCTTTTTGATTGGCTGATTGTATTGTGAGCCTTCTAATCGTTGATTCGTTTTGAAATGCCAAAGCTCTTGCTAACTAAATGAAACACGGGGAGGAGCACCTGACAGAGGACTGGGCATGTAGGGGACTCAGTGGAAGTTGTGCCAGCAGCCCCTGCCCTAACCCTTTTGGGCCAAGTTTTCTGTCCCAACCCACACAGAGTGGAAGGGTATGAAACCAGGGAGAAGCTGGCAAAGGGTGGAAAATGGGTGCCAGGACTGAGGTGTGAGGAAGCCCAAAAGACTAGAGAGCTGAATAGATGGCAGGTAAAACAAAACAGGGAGGTGTTCTGATTTTAGCGGTGGGGCAGGACTGCGTGACAGGGTTCATGGTGCATATTTCAGTTTTTCAAAGGCATTTGCCAGCCCGTTGATTTTCCATTCAGCCGAGTCTGCCATAACTTGATTCCATGATGGTGTCATGATGTGTTCTGTGCCACACATAGGCAAGCCAAGGCACTAGTATTCTGTTTGAGATATTTCTTCAGAGAACAAGAAAAGCTTCTCCCCAAATTTCCCCTGGATAACATCTCTCCCCTTCTCAAATCCTCCCATTCCCCATAAAACAACAACAGCACAAGAAATATATGAGGGATGAAGTCAGAGTAGCAAGCATTTATAACTTCACAAATGACTCCAAGAAAGAATGGACCAGACTTCACATACGCGCAATAAGATACGGAATCTTCTTGCTTGGGGTGTATGGCACCTCGCTATTACCGGAAATTACTGCTTCGTTATCACAATTCCTACAAGGTAGAATGTGGTGGAGTCAGCATTCTGAGTCATTTCCAAAAATGCTTTTATGGGAAGTTTGCAAATAATACTATTTCTTATGGGAGAAATAATTTTGGCAGCAATATCTTCTTTTCAATTCATACCATGTAACATATTACTTTCTGAATCAGAAATAAGTCAAACCAGAATTTTTAAAGGACATAGTAATAGTGGTTCTTAATTATTGTATCTAGAATATATAATAGATATTTAAAATAGCAGTAAAGAAGGCTAAAGTGGGTGAGTTTTCACTTGGTAACTAATGATACTTTATCATGCCTATAGTTTGAAAGGCAGCATTTAGGATCCACAAGTAAGATTTTCTTCAGTGATATGGGATTCAGCAGTTGCTGCTCTATTGGGGGTTGTAGAATGACTTTTCAAAAAAAGCCATTTTTTTTTTAAAGCAAACTTCTTCTTTTAGAACAGTTTTAGATTTACAGAAAAGGTGCAAAGATAGTACAGGGAGTTCCCACATAGCCCACACCCAGTTTCTCTGATAATTAACTTTTTATGTTACATTTATATACATTTGCTAGAATTAATGAACCAATATTGATACATTGTTATTAACTAAACTCCATACCTTATTTCAGATTTCCTTAGTTTTTGCTTGATGTCATTTTCTGCTGCAGGATCCCATTTAGGACATGACATTACATTTCATTGTTATGTCTCCTTAAGTTCCTCCTGATTATGATGATTTCTCAGACTTTCCTTGTTTTTGATGACCTTGACAGTTTCGAGGAGTACTGGTAAGTTATTTTGTGGAGTGTTGCTCAGGTGGGATTCGTCTGAGGTTTTTCTCATAATTAGAGTGGGCCTGTTGGGTTTTGGAAGGAAGACCACAGAGGTGAAGTGTAATTCTCATCACATCCTATCAAGGTACGTGCTAGCAACATGACTTACCACCAGGATGTTAATAGGATGATGTTTTACTTTACTGGGGAAGCAGGGAGCTCGCTGAAGGATGGGCCAGAACCCCAGCCCCCAAGCGTGTGTAGGAGAGGTTGTAGGGGGAGGGGCCTGAGCTCCAGACTCCATTACAGAAGGAAAAAAGCAGAGAAACCTGACGAAGCAGGGGCCTGTTCCTCTTGGGAAATCCCGGTGGTTTACACTGCCTAGTAATGAGATTGCTTCCAAATCGGGAAAGCGTGCCCTGTGCCTGGTCCCATCGGGGGCCTGGTGAGTGGATGCCCTTCGATGCCCGGGAAGGGTTTTGACAGTGCTACAAGGAAGCCCAGGGATCCTCTGTGTTTGCGGGGTGGGGAGGGTTATGGGGGTTCAGGTGAGAGTAATTTATGAACAAGGATATTTGCTTAACGGGCAGAGGCTATGTTTAAAATGTGAGCCCCTTGAGGGGAGCATCCTAAGTAAATTAAGGCACAGCATTATACAGATATGGCACAAAACCAGCTGGTAGGAGAAACATGCCTGAGGTTTGAATCCAAGTGTTAGAAGGCGCAGAGCATGGGGACATCCCAGGCTAGGCTGAAAAGGGTTCAGCACAGCTCAGGGCTGCAAGGCTGGAAGGCAGGAGCCAGCTGGGTCTGTGACGAAGCTGTCTGCACAGCGCACTGGACCTCAGCTGTGCTTCACTCCCTCTCTCCACCAGGCCTTGGTGATGGAGGGTTACATCTCTACTCTTTTCCCCTTGTTCGCATTCCAGGACTCTGCCTGGCATGGGGGCTGGAATTCTTTCAGGCCCTGGGTTTCTGCATGAGCTCCTATGTGGAAAGTCGCCGGGCTGCTCCAGGATGTCCTCTGCAGTGCCCCATCCTGTCCTCCTTATCACAGCTGCAGGCAGCCCGAGCCACATTCCTCCTGCCTGAGTCATTGCCCCGGGTCCCAGGCTGCCTTTCCTCCAGCTTGGCCTAGGGGCCAGCCTCTGTCCATCCCATCTTGTTGCGTGTCCCTTTATTCGTCAAGAATGCTACAGATTTATTTTTATTGCCTATATGGAATGGCAGTTATTAGCCAAAGAAAGTTTTCCATACGTAAGTTATTCCCTTTCCTTTTCAGCATCCTTCTCATCAAGATCTAGCCTGTCTCATCCCTACTGGGCCCTACTCCTAATCACAGCATTATCTGTATATTTTTTAACTTAGGTTTCCTTGACGGTTATAACACCATTTGATCAAAAGTCTAAGCTATGCTTTTAGGTTTAGTCCGTGCACTCCCATCCACCCACTGGTGGACTTCTGACCTCCTCCTTCTTGCTTGTTGATGTCTTATCCCCTAGAGCACCTTCCTAACCCTCCTGTGGCAGAAGGCTTCCATTCCCCACATGAATGGATGACTGAATGAAAGGGAACAAACACAATGTTGCCTAATGTCTAAACCAAGTGATTTTGAATTTGTTGAATTAACTGGAAAATTTGACACCAGGTGGATCTTATTTATCCTAGATAATTGGCAGGCCCCTGGAATCCTGTCATATTCAATTTCAAGTTTAAAATACCTCTAATACATAATTTGGGGCTAAATTTTGTGCTAATTACTAGATTCTAGATAAGCAACAAGACATTATGGTGGTTTTAGAAAATGTATGGAAGGAAAACTTAAAATTGAAAACATTCTCTTCATGGCCGTTGACATTTTTACCCAGAAATTACAGTGAGACTGCCTAGTATCCCCACAGCATAACTTAAGTCAGGGGGTATTTATTCTGAGCACAACCCTCTTACTTTTAAGAATTATTCTATAAACATTGAGTGCCCATTATGTATCACGCAAGATGATTAGTAATTTCTAGTCATTTTTCCCTAAAAGAGGAAATATTCCCTAGTGTACTCACTTCTACTCTCTCCATGGTTTAGTCATCAGATGTTTACCAAGCTCTACCATGTGCCAGATGCTCTCAGTGTCAGGCTCCCTGCCCTTAAAGGGCTCAGCCTGGTGACCATGCAAGGCATCTAGCATGGAGCCTGTGGACCACCAGAGCTAGCGGGGCTGTGTGTGTGTGACAGGGAAGCTTTCTGGAGGAGGTAACCGCTAAGCTGAGTGCTGAGGGATGAAGGAACTCTCCAAGCTGTAGCAGGCAAGGAACGAGCTTGCCACGTTGTGGGAAACGAAATGTTGTGTTGGACGCAACTTATTTGAAAGGAGACATTAAGCCAGAAATTTAAATGGGAATTAAGAAGCACTCTTCCATATCCAGGACACAGTTCTGCGGTAAAGCCAGGGTGCCAAGTCTCCATCCCTTCCTCAGGATCTGCTCCTCAAGAAGTGGTGAGGCTTGGTGAACGAGGATTCCAGAGAAGCCAGGGCACATCCTCCCAGACACCTTTCTCCTTCCCGGCAGCCTCATGACCAGCTTGGACCGTGCGTGACTCCTGTGCAGCCCTGGGCAGACAGCCCAATATCCCTGGGCCTCAGTCTCCTTCATGGTTAAAATTGGAGTAGTGATGCCCCCCAGTTAGGAGCTGTTTCTCTGGGTTCTTCTCCCAGCTCTTGTAAAATGCAGATACTGCTAGGCACCTAAATGAGTTCACGCTGGTCTCAGCATTGTGTATAGGTAACAGGAAGTGTTTGCCCATGGTGAGGGCGTGTGTAGATAGAATGGGGTTGGGCCCTTCCTTACAGAGGGACCTGCACATGGGGTGGGAGCGAGAGGAAGCAGTGCCTGGCTTAGAGCTCTGCTTCTGGCCCCGCCAGACCCCATTTACTCTGATTTAAAAGACAAGACAGAAGCTATAGTTTCTGAAATGATCCTGGGTCACAGACTCTTCAGAAATGGAAGGTACCTCACCACTCATCACTCCCACCCTCCCACCCTTGATTTAGTCCAGTCAATTTCTGTTCTTTTCCATTAGATCCAATGACTTAGATGGGAACAAAGCAGTAGTTTAAATAAATATCATATCTGGCAAAGCCATGAAGCATTTTCCGCCTAGCTGTTGGTTCTCACTCAATTACTTGTGAAGCATGTAAGTTGCGCAAGCCTCACTGCTGGGTGTGGTGATGCCAGTGAAAGGTAGTTTAGAAGAAATGTGTCCACCCAGTCTTCTCTAGAGAAAGTGTACTGGTCAGGGTTCTCCAGAGACACAGAACCAGTTGGATGTGTGTATACATGTAGAGAGAGAGAGATTTATTTCAGGGAATTGGCTCACGTGATAGTGGGGCTGGCAAGACGGCAGTGTGAAGGGCAGGCCAGCAGGCTGGAGATCCAGGGGAGAGCTGAGGCGGCAGCTTGAGTCCAAAGGCAGACCTGAAGGCAGGATTTTCTCTTCCAGGGCCCTCCATCTTTTCCTCTGAAGGCCTTCAACTGACTGGGTGAGTCCCACCCATATTATGGAGAGTAAAGTGCTTTACTCGAAGTTCACTGGTTTAAATGTTAATCTCATCTAAAAAATACTCTCACAGTGACTCCTAGACTGCTGTTTGACTACATATCTGGGCACGGTGGCCACCAGGTTGCACACAGAGTTAGCCGCCACGGACCAGTCCTGGCACGGTCAGTTCGGCGTTCTCATGGTTCATCCAGGCGGGGTCCCTGTGCTCCGTCTCGCCCTCCTCAGGTAGCTCCAGGCCAGCCCCCTGCCAGAGGAAGCAGGGGCTGAAAGGAGCGTCCACCCTCAAGGACGAGCCTGAGCTCTGCCTGCGGGAAATACTCCCAACCCAGAGCTCCCAAATTGAGCTTTTTGCTCTTTTAAAATTACTATGTGTTCTTTCCAAAAATTCCAAAATTTCAGAGTAAAAACTTCCCCTCCTTCATCACTCCTTCCCCAAATCCCCACCCTTCTCCAAAGGAGGCAACTGTTAACTCCTTGGCATGAATCATTTCACACCCCTTCTCACTGATTTCTTTTGTCACTACAAAAATGGGGTTTGTCTATGGTTTTGTGATTTTAAAAATTCACTTAGCAATATACCATACGTGCTTTTTCGTGTCTATATCTGACTTTTGTATAGTGGATGTTTTTTTCCCTATTCACTAAATTAGAGAAAAAAGATAATGAAGAAAAAAAGGTAAATAAAAAGGCTTCTTACAAAATAAAAGATGAACCTCACTGTAGACCTAGGACATCAGCTTTCTGAGAGAGCGCCCACGGTGTTCTCTGCGGAGGGCCCTGGCCAGGCAGTGTTACCGCGAGGGCTGCCTTTGCCCCCAGACCCACTGACGCCTTCCCTCCCTGGAGTTCTGCCTTGCCTTCCTCCTCTGCCCCTGTAGCCGTGTTTGCCTCTGAGGCTGAGCCACAGGTTGGCCCTCCGCCACTCCATAAGCAAAGAAATAGCGGCGTCGAATTTCAGAGAGAATGGTAATGAGTGGGCACACTTAGGTTATTGTTTCTTTAACAAAACCTTCCAGGCAGGCAAGCAAGGAGTTTGGGGGAATTGTGCTAGTGTGTGCTTTGGGGACACCTCACTTTCAAGGTCTGGTATTGAAAAGACCAGAAACTCTCTTATCTTTATCTCTAGTTAGCAGTTTCCTCCCCAGTTGTTATTAGGGGAGAAATCGGTCACCAAGGCCTCAGCTGGATCCCTGAAAAAAGCCCTTGCAGTATTCCACATTGCAAAAGCCCAGGACATTACTGGGAAGATCCGAGGCTCTGAGTCCCCCGGGCTGCTGGAGGTGACTCATCTTCCTGACCCCAGCAGAGGAGAGCGACGTGTTTGGTGCATACTGTGCGCCTGTCAGCACTCAGCATCCTGTTGGCCAGGAAAACGCTGCCCCTTCCCGGGAAAGCCTTTGTCTGCAGTTGGAACACAAGCACCAGTGGACAGAGGCCGCGGAGTCATGGAAGAAAACCAGGTTGAATCCAGGGGCTCCGTGTGTGTAGTGGGAAGAGAGATGCCCCCATTTTCCCACCGAATCCTGTCACCAGCACAAGTAGGCAACTTGGCCTACTTTTGTTCTTGAGGGTTTCCCGGCCCATTATTACAACAAACAGTGGCAGCAGACATGGTGGATACCAAGGAAGGCAGAAAGCAAGAATGGTCTGGAAGAGGTCCAGTGAGTGGTTTCTATCGCCCCCTCCCCAACCCCGCCGCGACTCCTCTCCTCCCCGGCCTCAGCCACGGATCACTTATTTACTTAGCTAGTTATTTACCCCTTCCCTTGCTCCATAAAAAAGTTGAGACAGCTTATAAAAATACACAGAATAAAGGATGGACTAAATGACCATGATAAGTAAGGAAGAAGACAAGGAAAATCGCTGATAGAGCAGCAATAAGATGAGCACACGGGAATGTCTGTCAGACGATGCTGTTCAGTTACTACAAGTGGGCTGCGAATTCGGACCTAAGAGTCCTAGAAGCCAAAGAAAAGAGACAGAATAATCAGGCAGAAGGTGCATATCGGCAAGTCAGAAAAAGATCCGCCTTTTTAATACAGAGACCAGGGAGAGGTGAGGGACCACGGTTCACAGTTTGCATGTGGGCCAGGGACTGAGTTAAATGCTCTTCTGACATTTTCTCATTTGATCCTGGCAATCATGTCAGGGGGATATTATTACGACACTCACTTTACAGATAAGGAAACTGAGAATTTGAGAGTAAGTTAGTAGTTTGCCCAAGACCAGAGAGTTAGTCAGTTGTAGAAATGAGATTCAAACCTAGGCTATCAGGCTCCACGTCTGGGTGCCAAACTAGGAGGCTTAACCCTGCAGGGCAGTGGGGGCCCCTCAGGGCTATTTCTGCAACAGATGCAACAGGGATTTCTGTAGGACTGTGTCTCCTCACTTCTTTCAATACAGTTCCTAAATCTAGGCACAGAAGCATAAATGTAGTTCAAATTCTGTGAAAGCAGTTCCTTCAACTAAAACAGTTTGTCCAGGTGCTTAGTTCTTTGAAGATCTAATTTTCTTCTCTGTATGGATGTATAAACATTGCAGATTCTATCAGGAAGTAGATCAACAGGTATTTTCTCAAACCACAGTCATTTTAATGCATCCCAAACCCACTCTAGTACATTTTATTTATTCCTCAGAAGGAACTAGAAGCTGATGTCTTTAGTCTCTCTACTCCCACGCCTACCCCTACATGGGAAATACTCTCACAGCCCTCCAGGACAACGGAACTCACAACGAAGACCTCTATTAACCAACGTCTTGAGGACAACTTCACCTGACGTGTTGTTCTTTTCTTCCAACCTATTCTTTGTGAAATGCTTTGGGAATTGGGTATTCCCTCTATTTAAGACCATGTACCATTCAGCAGCATTTCTCAAACCTTCAGCTTCCATAAGCCCCTTTATGTTCATGCAGACCACCAATTTTAGGTAAAAATTCATCACAATTTTTAGTAATAAAAACATCATATTCTAAAGAAAACCTTTTTATTATGAAGAAATTCAAACACCTATGAAAGTAGAATAGTGTAATGAACCTCTGTGTACCCATCACTCAGCTTCAACAGTTACTGGCCAATCTTGCTTCAGCACTACTCACACCGACTTCCTCTCTCCCATATTATCCTGAAGCACATCCCAGATAGCACATCATTCCATCCATAAATATTTCAGTATGTGTTTCTAAAAGATATGAATCCTTTCTTTTAACATGACAAGACCATTATCACAACTAAAAGTATTCATAAGAGTTCCTAAATATCATCAAATATCAAATTTCCAATTGTTTCAAAAATGTTTTAATTTCTTTTTGTTTGAATCAGGATCCAAATAAGGCTTGCACATTCCTACCAGATAGAACATTATTTTAAACATCACTAATCATTTCATGCATTTGCAAGAGGACATCATTTTCAGTCTCTTCCCAAGGTATCTGTCCTCTTTGTTCTGGTTTCTTTACTCTGTACTCCATCAGTTTCTTTCCTTACCTTTTGTTTTTGCTAAGTTAAGCATTCCCAACTCGCAGTTATAGGTTGCTGGAAACAGCATCAAGTATCTGGTATTGCTTTCTGATGGCCATGGATTCAGAAGTGAGACATTTCTCATTGAAAATACTTTTAGCCCAGTTACAAAACACATTCAAAATCCAGATGGATGCGTGCTTTAACTTGGGAGATGGGGACAAAATGGGTCCTTCTCATCCACACAGACTGCCCTCAGCTCTCGAAAGCATTTGTCCAACATTACAGGTAGTTAGTTCTAAACTGTTCCCAATAGTAGATTGCTTTCTTCCTATTAAAGACAAGTATCAGATATTGGGAAAGAGTCAAACTCCACTCAGAGCAGATTGGACCTCAGTTTGGTGTTATGAAAACAATCTGGTTTTTCAACTGTTTTCTCTTTTAAAGGACCGAGTTCATCCTTTGGATACTACAGGTCAGCGCCAGAAATGACAAGGTATCTCAGACAAATCACCAGTGAGTGGATGTGCCGTGATGGGCAAAGTCAAGTTCATCCAAAGTTGTGGAAAGGCCCTCTGACAGCAGAGGGGAAAGCAGAGGGGTGGGGGTCAGACTGTTGGAAAGAGCACTTAAGAGGACACTGAAAACATCCAGACAGGAAGTGAGGTCAGGCAGGAACAGAGCTGAAAGAAGAGAAGTATCAGTGTGAGAAAAATGGGGCTTGGGTTGGATTGAACATGAGGGATGAATATGGAGCAGGGAGGAATCTTCAGTGACATTTGTGTTTCTGACTCCAGTGCTGGGGAGCTGTGTAAAAAGGAATCCTAAATAGACACACACACCCCTGAACACACACACACACACACACACAGGAACCCCCTTCCAAACTGCCCATGAGTCTGGGTGTACAGAGCCAGCTGATCTGTGAATTAGAAAACATACCCCATCCCCCATGGGAAATATTCTCTTTGTAGCTGCAGCAAGGGTCTCAACACTGGCTGCACATCAGCATCATCTGGGGAGTTTAAAAAATACTATGCCCGGCAGCACACCCCCTGCCCGCTCCCAGCTCAGGCCAGTTGAATCCGAATCCCTGTGGATTTTGACACCTCCCTCTACACCCCTCTGTCTCCCTGCAGAGGTGATGCTAACATACAGCGGGGCTGAGAACCGCTGGACCAGGCATGCACAGCGAGGGCTGTTTCAGCACCAAATTACCTGCCTGTTCAGAACCTGTGGGAGGACTCCTTCTTGGAGCTGCTCACAGCTCGAAGCTTAGTTTGGCTCAGCCTGGATCCCTGTTGCTTGGGGTGAGAGAAGTGACCTGACCTTCAGAACTCAGCTCTCTGGCCAAAATAAGGGCTGGCAAGGAAGGCCTGGCAGGGGAACAGGAAAGAAGGGAGCCAGGTGTCCAGCACACGTGCTTCCCCTCTGCCTGCGGAAGGCGGCGGTCTCAACCTCCTGTGCGTCACAGGCACGCTGGGATACTTGTCAAATGCAGATGCCTGGGCCCCACTCCCTGCATTGATTAGAAGGCGTAGGGTGTGGCCCAGGAATCTGCATTTTAACAGGTCCCAGGTGACTCTGACGGGGGCTCTGGTGCACACCCACCCCCCTCAAACCCTGAGAGGCCTGCAGGGGTCTGTGGGACCCCCCGGTGGCCGTGTGCCAGGCAGGGATCCTTTTTCCTCCTGGACCTGGCCCAGGGGAGTCGGAAATCAGGACTGAGGTAGCGGCCAGCAAGCAGTGTTAGAAATGATTAGAATTTCCATTTCTAGAAATGGTTAGGATCTTGGGGCATGGTCCAAACGGGGGGTCTTCACGGAAGAGAAGTGCACCTGCCCCAAGTGTTCTTTGTGTCATAGAAGGTGGAAGCAAGGCAAGAAGGGCCCTCGACTCACTCGCTCCATGGGGGTTTCCTAGGCTGAGTGCAGGCAGGGGACGCAGGAGCGAAGTGGGAACCCAGGAAGCAGCCTCTGGTCTTGCAGAGAACTTCCGTGTCAGCAGTGGGTTTCAAAGTACGGTTCCTGGGGCCAGCAACATCAGAATCATTTGTTAGAAATGCAAATTCTCAGGCCCCACCCCCGATCTGTGGATCAGACCCCTGGGGGATGGGCGCCTGTCTGTGTGACAGCGGGGCCTCGGGTGGTTCTGTTAGCACTGAGGCCTGAGGACCCCGCGCCGCAGGCTCCAGGGCTTCAGAGCTCACGGGCTTAGAGAAGGTCCTCGCGCTCCTGGCCTCACCTCAGTCCCTTTCCGTGGGGGAGGGAGAAGCCACACCGCACCCCTCCCACTCTCCCCACCAGCTGCTGGGAAGGGGCTGAATGACACAGGGGCTGCCGCGCCCACCCGGAGGAAAGGAAAAGCCAGGTTCCCGGCAGCTGCCACCTGCCCAGCAGGCTGGCCCCCAGCTGACTCTCGGCTTTGTTTTTCCTTTCTCTATGCCCAGAGGGGTGCAGGAGGGGCTTTCCCTCAGAAAGCAAAGGCACCTGGGGGCCTAACCCACCCAAAGCACAGGCAGCTCTGGCCCGGAAGCCCCAGGGTCTGGTTCCACTGTCGCCCCCCAGAGACCTGTGGGAATGGGGCTCAGAGAAGCTTGGAGCACGTCTCCTTCTCCTGGCCCAGGAGCGCTTCCTCTTCTCAGAGGATGGGAAGCAGGCCCTGTTCTGGAGCAGGCAGCATCCTGTACCAGGACAGACATCCTGCTTGGAAGGGGTGACAATGGTCATACCCCACACCTCCAGAAAGGGGCTGGGGCTGCTGTTTTAAGTCAGCTCAGGCTGCTCTAAATGCCACAGACCACTCAGTGGCTTAACTAACAGACGTATCTCTCTCGGTTCTGGAGGCCGGGAAGGGAAGAGAGGCTGATTCAGAGGCCAAGGCCCAGAATGAGGACTGACCCAGTGTGACAGGGTGAGTTCCTCAGTTCTCGCTTCTCCAGCCCCAATTCTGGACCTCTTCCAAGCATTCTGATCAGCGACAAATTTGAGCATGCTCAGAGAGGGAGTCCCCGGGATCAGGACTAATTCAGCCTCATTGTCCGGACTCACTGTCGAGTCTTTAAACATGTTATAAGAGTCCATAGCTTTGAAGCAAAAGTTCGAGGACTTACTTGGGTTAAATTAAAAGCACAATTTTATATTTTCTTGTCAAACAACTTTACTTGGGGCAACAACTGAAGTATAATTTAATTCAACAGGAAATATCACACTTGGAGGGAAAACAAAAAAACCTCCTTAAATTAAAGCCAAACATTCTTTCCAAGGCCCAACGCTGACATTTCCAGATTGACAGAATGAGTTCGTTTCCATAAAACAAAACGTTGAGTCCAAAGTCTGCCTTTGAAACAGTTTTCCACTTCATGCTCCGTCTCTCCGGCCTCAGGGAACGATGCTCGTGGCCTTCCTCAGGGCCAGGTAGCCCGTTACCACGTCGGACGGCAGCCGCCGAATGTAGGAAAACTCTTCGATGGTGCTGAAGCGTAGCTTGCTCTGGGGGTCAGTGTAGCTGGCCTGGGTGAGAAACAGGCACAGAGAAGGGCAGAAAGTTGTTGTCGGAGTTGAGATGTAAGATCAAGATAAAAATTATTTTTCTGTTTTACTGAAAGTGAAAAATGTCTTCATCATGTCTGACTCTGTCACCAAGAATGCTAAATCGCTCACTTTGGCAAAGACACATTAATCTTCCCAGACTTGAGAAAGGCTTCAGGCTATGGCCAGGAGGAAGGGTGAATAACCACATCAGACACCGGGACTCTTCTGGTTGGTGCCTCAGGGCTACCAGCAACAGGGTCCAAACTGAATTTATGCTGATCATCCCTCCCTGATCCCTGCCTTCAGACTCCAGCTGCTTCAAACAAATGCTCCGGACCTGTCACCCAAGGTGGGGGGGGGGGCACCCCGTCCCCACGCCACCTACTCCCAGTGCGCTCCTCTCCTGCTCCCCCTCACCGCCCCCAGGTCACTTCCATGGCTCCCTGGGCTACCCTGCGGTGCCGGACTGGCCACCCACCCTCCTCCACTGGAAAGGGCTGCCATCCAACACCTGCAGCCAGGGGCCTCTTTACAACCTGCAGCTCCGATCGTGTCTTTCCTCATGAAACCTCTCAATGGCCCCAGTCCGCAGCACAGCTCCTCAGACCCTGCCTGGGCCCCTCCTCCCGAGCCCCTTCCTCAGCCACGGGTCCCCACCGTCCGGTTCCAACCACCCCGGCTCTAAGCGCCCCCCTCCCGTCCTGCCCATTTGCCCTTTCCTTGCCCAGTAACCACCTGCTCATCCCTCAGGACTCAGCCCCCGAAGTCGCATCATCACGGAAGCTTTATCTGCCCCCACAGGCAGTCAGGACCCTATCCTCACGTTCACCTCAGCACCCCTATCTCTGGTGGAATGCTTATCTCTGTTGCTCTTACGTTTATTATCTGTGTGACTCTTTGCCTGAAGTCTGGGCTGTGACCTAGACTTCATGACCCTGCCCGAGGCAAGAACCCTGTGGCTTGCTTATCACTGGATCCTGGCTGTACTGTCTCCTAGTGCGATGCAGAGCGCACAGTGGGCCTTCAGCTACCATGAATGAGGGATGAGTGAATGAACAAACAAATGAACGATGGGGAGAGTCACAGAAAAGAGAACTTGTTTCCCACTGATATATCAAAATTCTCTTTTGGTCTGTTCTCCCCATGTGCAGAGTGGAGAAAATATTCACTTACTATCTACCTCAAGGCACATGCCTCCTACAGATTTTGAAACAGAAAACATGAGGGTGAGTCATTTGGAGCTCCTTTAAAAAATTATAAAAGATGCCATTAACGTCTAGACAGATAACAGCCAATTACTCAGGGGTGGATTGTCTGCGCCAGTGCTGGTCGTCTCTGCGTGGACCCAGACGCGCCGTGATCTACGGAGGGAGGGAGGCTTGGTGAAGAAGCAACAAGCTGAAGGGAACTTAGTCATGGGTTTCTCATGCTCTAAAAAGTCTTCAGTTCCATCACTGGGGATCTCCCTAAGGTATTTGAGGTCTGTGTGTCAGGAAAATGAGATTATTCCTAAAAAGCTAAAATTAATTAAAGCTCTATATAAAACAAAACTTTGATCCTTTGGCTTAATCTAGATATTGCCTTTCTGTACCACATTTCCTTTCATGCCACTCGTATAAAGGAAGGCTTAACTAGAAAAACAGCAGCAGGTCCCTTCTGAGGGCTCCTGGCCATGAGGCAGTTAGATGTACTAACTGGCAGGGGAGCTGCCCTGCAGTTCCGAGCAGGGGTGCAGGCATGTGCGTCTGGCTTTGATCATCTCGCCTCCATGGATGAACCAGCCCTGGCCTGGTTCCATCTCTGTGGCTGCCTCACTCCCACCACCAAACTGTGCCGAGCCGGCCTGCCCAAGTTCAGGCCTCACTGCCAAGAAGGCTGCTGAACAAATAATGCGGAATACAGAGAACTGTTGCACCAACAAAGAGGTCAAACAAAGACTCGCACGGACCAGACCTGACCTAGTATTCTGAACAGAGGGAAGGAGGCTGGGTGACACCTCAGAGATGAACAAGTAAAGAACCGGACTCCTGCGGTCTGCCCTCCTCTGGGCTCCGTCCCTCCAGCCTGAATGAAGCAAAGGCCCCCTGCCCAGAGGGCAGGCAGCAAACGGCTTTAATGCCTCCCTTGTTACAGGGGGACAGGCAGTATATACTGCTCCCCCATCTCACCCAGAGCCGCAGTACTTTCCACAGCCTTGTAACAAGGGCTGAACACAGGTGTGACCCTGCACCCCTTCCAGCCAGGCCCCAGCACAGGGGAAATGGCCACTGGCTGGAACAGATGGGTCAGTGTAAACATGAGCCCGGCTTTATTTTTTAATTACGTAAGTTTAATTTATACAAGTAACAGGTGAACATATTCTCCTCCAAAAAAAAGAAAACATTGCAAATAAGACTAAAGTCTCCTTTTACTACCATCTACCATCCAGAAGTCCTTTGTCTTCCCCTGAGGAAAGTGCTGCTAGGCAGGCACCCTTCCAGACCTTGTTTATATATATACCCTCACACACACATACAAACACGCCAGAGAAGTGCCCAGTATTTTTTTGTGACTGTGTATTGAGTTTTACTGAAGTGGTACCATGCTACTTATCCTGCTTTGCACCACATCTTGGAAGTTTACCCCTGTTGTTACCTATACATCAAGCTCACAGAATAGTATGAACTCCCCAGCCCTAGCCCACTGGTTGAACTTTATGTTGTTTCCAATATTTTGCTCACACATTTTCTCATAAGCATTTCTGCATGAAGCTCCTTGTACACAATATTTCTCTAGGGAGCTGGCTGGAAGGCAAATTGCTAGGTCGTAGGCCTCTACCTTTTTGTCTCGATAGGTAGTGCCAATCGTTTTCCCGAGAATGTGTACCAATGTGACTCCCACCTCAAGACAGCCATGTAGGAGGATGTCCATTTCTCTATGTTGGTGACAAGGTATGTAACCAAATGTCTTCATTTCTTTCCTACCTGATGAGTCTTTTTCCTAATTATCATTGAGATTGAACATCTGCTCATTGGTCATCTGTATTTCCTCCTTGTAATTGTCTATTCATATTCTTTTAGCTGACTCTTCTATGGGATTGTCTTTCAATGATTTGGTAGAGTTCTTTGTTTATTCAGAATGTCTTAATTCTTACATATAGTGGGGCAAGAGGTTAGTTATGTATAACATGACAAGTCCTTTGCCAATGGCATAAAGGGGCCTGGAACAATGCTTCTCAAAATGATTTTCATGCCTCCTAACGTGTGAAAACCACTCCACTATTAAATGAGCTGCCTGATAGTGGTGAGGATAAAGCTACATTCTAAGGGGTCACCCTCCAAGTCTGGCCATAAACCACGGCTGCTACAAGCTCAGCACAAAATGGTACAGGGAGAAATTTCCACTTTGGGCCATAACAGAATAACTTGTGCCAGATGAGCCCTCCTTCCATAAACAACTATTAAAATGGGTCAAATAGATGAGGCAACTACTTTCAGGCAGTAGACAAGAGATAGCATAAGACTACAATATTTTTCTCAAATGGAAGTCCCCTCAGGGGACCTTCCGAAAAAGATACATGCCCATGAATGGACGCAAAACGAAGAACCCAACACACAACACACACACACACACACACACGTCACTTTATAGTGCTTCTACTCTCCCTATTTTTTAGGATCATTATATTTAAGGTCTATGTTAACAAGTCTGTAGTACTCTTTAGAGTGTGTGCTCTCTGGAGGAAAAGCTAAAACATATGACTAACTCAGAGAGGAAAACTAACATTATTTTCAAAAATATAATAAAAAATCTTTCCCAATCTAAAATGTATATCATTAATTTAGTGTGTTACAGAAGTTGGAGTTACACATTTTCATGTAAAGGTAAAGCATTTAAATGTTGTATATGAGCTTCAAAAAGTGAGGTGTCTCATTATTTCTACAGTTATGAGAAGAAGCCCATCTTCCAAATTTAATAATAATGAAAAAGGATGAAGAAGGCGAGCGGAAAGTTCCACACTTCATCCACATTCTGCAAACAAGGAAACGAGGTTCTCTGGGGTCGCTGAGGTTCAGGGACTTACCCAAGTCCCACTTGTCCAACTGCACTGCTGGTTTTCAAACTGTGTTCCCTAGAAGCACCATAGGGGTCCCTGGGGTGGGGAGTGGGGGGAAGGGCAGAGGACCAGATCCACACGGGGTCACAGTGGGCAGGTGGGCTCCAGGGGATTCTGTAAAAGATTTCATTTGGAAAAGGGATTCTGATGCTTAAAAATAAATTTGAAAACCACTATCTTTACCATAGTGCCTCTTTAAAGAAGTTTAAATTTTTTTTTTTAAAGTGTTGGGTTGGCCAAAAAATTTGTTCAGGTTTGTCCATAAGATCTTATGGAAAAACCCAAACGAACTTTTTGGCCAACCCAATACAATCATCTCTAAATTGCAGGAATTTTTTTTTAAACTTCAGCAATAAAAAAGAGAAATTGTTGTTTCTTTCATGTTCTCTCATATAGTTACCAAGCAGAGGAAGGGAAACTAACACTCAGGTCTCCTGCTTTCGGGAGCAACCCTCGCTCCAGGCTGCCCACATGGATGCCCCAGGTTGCAGCCGCTCTTAAATAACTGAGTGAATGCTTCCGCACAAACCCATTACCTGTTCAGAGTACACGGGCTCTGGCAGGACCAGTGTCAATATCCAACACTTTCTAAATAGACAGTACCGTGAAATCTCCTTTTCAGTTCAATGTTGTAAGACATAGAGATGTAATCATACTCACAAGAAGACCTGAAACATCAGAATACTTCTTAGCTGGTTTAAAGGATAGAGGAGCATCAATACTGAAGTCTGGGGAAAAAAAAAAGAAAAGAAAAGAACTAAACTGGCTTTAAAACATGCAGATCCTTTCCCTTTTTTTTTCTTTTTTTTTCCCCCTAAAATACTGCTTGATAATATTCCTGAACTTTTTACTTTGTGATTCAGCACCCAGAGAATTCTCTGGGGAAATAATGCAGGATGTCATAGACCAAGTGCAGGCTCCAGATCCAGCTCTGCCCTGTCCCCAGGGACCCTCCACTCCAGCAGAACCACCGGAAAGCTCATCTGCCCACAAGCTACTTTCACTGTCTCTGGTTACATGGACTGATGTGATGAGATGCCAAACAACCCACTAACTGGATCTGAGCATCCGGACACCGGAATGTCCACACCCAGGCAACTGACTAGTTCGCTTGTCACCCGTCTGAGTCACCCCCATGAAAGACGTGCAGTGGGGCAAGAGATGGAAGGAAGTTCGAACCTGTACTTTCCATGGAAGTTGAGCAGAACATATAACACAGATTTGGAAATACTGCAGCATACTACTGCTGCAGACTGAAATGTTAACAGTGACACTAAAAACCACACATCCATGACAACGCAAACACACAGATTCAACACAGAATACAGCTATGAGGAAATATACACATAATCTCCCTATATGGATGCCACTGTAAAATTCCCAAGCTAAAAATTGTTTCTACATGAATGCAAACACAATAATGTGGGTTTGTTATAAGAAAGTTCCTAGTCTGACATTATAAACACATCGGAGGTTCTAGACAGCTCACAGTTAGGATCGTTCAGTTGCCATGGCAATGCCCTTTCAGAAGCCAGAATCTGTTTCAGGTTCTTCCAGGTTCTATTCTTCTTGCCAGCCGCTGCGCCACCATGGCCAGAGTGCTCGAGGCGAAAGCATGGATTAGAAGAAACAGAAATCAGTGGAGATGATCATTTCAGTATCTGACATTTATGCATATTCATAACTGTAATAAACCCCTCATTCAATCAGCAGTCAGTGTACCCTAAGGCTTTTTTAAAAAGTATTACACCATACACTTTAATCTTACTTATAAAAAAACACGGCTTTTGGATTGTCAAAACATATGAGTTAGTTGGTAATGGAGTAGAAACAAAAGGTTAATTTTTTTTTTTATATGCACATAGAAAATCACATCCTTTATTGGGTCTAACTTTAGGGAATTCACTCATGAATTTCCCACTACTTTAAAATAAATTTACTACAAAGTTAGATTTAAACTCATGACCACATCTCCAGACTCCTTTCTGAGGGCCAGTCTCCACCTTGTAAATTAGTGGTGCTCCAGGAAAACCCAAGGAAGCCTCAATCATGGCACAGCAAGCCTTCTGGAAATTTTTTTTCTTTTTTGTCTTATGACGATGACAAAATAAAATGGAAGGAATACAAAAATCTGTTACAGGCACTGTTAACGCTGTATTTTCAAAGCTAATTAATGAAAAACAAACTTCAATGGTATAATCTGAATCATGTAATTTATCCTACCCCTCAAGCACTCCTCTTTTAGTTAATTATTTCAAGCCTCATCTAAATCTTATGGAGAAGGAAGGTGAGCAATCATCGGGGAAGTGACCCACTCTCAAAATGGTATCCTTTAATGAATTCCACAAAGGACACCAAAATCCTTGGGAATTGGCACACTGGGAGGTCAAAAGGAAGGGCCTTCTTCTCCTGCCCCTACCCCTCCTACAACAGCCCACGGTGGAGGAGGTGGTGACTTGGGCTGATGGAGACGGGGCACCAGTGCTGCCTGGGCTGCAGGCCCAGCGAGATCAGGGGCCGAGGTATAGTTGTTTGGTTTTTTATTTCTGAAACACCTTAGATGCTTACCACAAAGTTGGGATCCTTAAATGGCAAAGGTTTGGCAGCTTTTTCAAGAGGTCCTGTGCTAAAATCAGAGGGCACCATTTTATTCTCACTCACGCCTTCCATGCTGATACCCTTAAAACATAACAAGAATAGTATGAGGTCAGTGTCCTTTAGCTGAGCTTCCTAACTCAGCTCTCAACAAGACGTAAGATGACAGCACCGGACACGCGAGGGGAGACGGTGCACCCAGAGCCCCAGCGGGCGGCCTGCACCGGGGGAGAGCCTGGAAGCAGCACCCGCTGTGCAGAAGCCACAGCAGAGGCAGCGAGGACCCCAGCCGCCAGGCTTCCTGGCTCCCCTGAGTGCCAAGCACAGGTGTCTCACTACTACAAGGTGGGTGCTATTATCCCCAGTTTACACAGAAGAAAACTGAGGCTCAGGTATACGGGTTCAAGGCCACACAGGGATTACCTCTGGATTCAAACCCAGGTGGAGCCAATTCCAAAGGCCCCACCATCTCCGTGACACCACATGGCCCCTACTCCTGCCCATCTTGTCAAATTGTGTCCTGAAACATTAAGCCAAAAAAGGTCCAGCCCCTTTAAGGGTCTCATCGGCTGGAGAACCCAGGATGGAGCTGGTACGCGTCAGGGCACAACAGGATGTGGGCATTCTGAGCACGGAGGATAATGGGAGAGCAGGCTGGGGGCCACGGTCAGCTGGCTGCGGCAGAGAGTGCCCTGACAAGCAGGCTAATGCACTTTAAAACAAAAGACCTTTGAAGCCAAGAATCAGGAAGAAGAAACAAGCCAAAGGAAGGAATCACTTCTGATTTGTAATGCTACTTCCAATCTTCCCAGACCGCAATAAACTGTTTTTTAATTGATATATAATTTACATACAGTGAAATGTGCAGATCTTAAGTGTAGGTTTCATGAGTTTTGCCAAATGCTTCCACTTGTGTAATCCAGGTCCCTAACGAGGCAGAATATTTCCGTCATCTCAGAAAGTTCCCTCATGCCTCTTCCTAGTCAATACCTTCCAACCTCAGGCAGCCACTGTTCTGATTTCCACCACGTTACTTTGGCCTGTTCTAGAAATTTATATGAGTGGAATCCGACAGCATGTACTGTTTGCTGTGTTTGGCTTCTTTAGCTCAGCATGAAGTTTCTGAGGTTTGTCCATGTCGCTGCATAGACTGGTAGTCTGTTTCACAGAATTTGTATACCACTCAGCAGAGCGGTATTCCGCTGTGTGGATGTACCACAATGTTGTCTGTCCATTTTCTTGTTGATGAAATGTGGGTCATTTTCAGTCTTCAGCTATTATAAATAAAGCTGCTGTGAACATTCTGTACAAGTCTTTATGTGGACATGTGTCTTTACTTCTCCTGGGTAAATACCTACTAGTGGAATGGGTTATAGGGTGAATAAACTTTATGAGAAACTGACAGATCATTTCCCTAAATGGCTGCACTCTTTCACACTCCCAGCAGCAGTGTGTGAGAGTTCTGGGGGGTGGGGGGGACAGGGACCACCCGCCCTGCTGCAATAGTTCCCCGAACAGTTTCTTCTCACACGCCTTCCGAGACTCCTCTCCAGGGTCTCTCCTGTGGGCTCCCTCGCCTCTGCTCACAACCCCTCTTCTATCTGGACTGCCCCTCACCTTATCCTCCCCCCATTCACGGTCTTTCCTAACTTTTCTCCCCTCCAAGGCCTAGCTCAGATATCCGCTCTCTAAGAACTAAGACACCCCCAATTTCTCATCCTTTTCCCACCATCTGTAGCCACAGTTCTCTCTCTCTTTCTTTTCCTATCCTCCCCTCCCTCCACAGTCCTTCGCCTTCATCTGGCCCTTTCTCAGCTCTGGGGTTCAGGGCAGGGCCTCAGAAGCACACATCTTGCCCTCTCCGTTCTCTACAGCACACTCAGCGACACACTTCTAAATGTAAACTTGACGTAACTCCCCTATTTACAACTCATCAGTGCTTCCCACCGCCCTGGGAATTAGGCACAAAGTCTGGCCTCCTGGCCTCCTCTCCAGCCTCCCCTCTTGCTCCCCCTCCCTCCTGTATTTTGTATTTTCTGGTCCAGAATCCATGGAGTCATTTTCTGTAAGCATAAAGAGTTTCCATTTTTTCCATTTTTATTTATGCTCCACTAAAATTTCCATTGGGATTAGTCCATGTCAGCTTTACTTTTACAACAAAGATTAGATTTAGCATTTTGTACATAACCAACTTTTTATTGCCCTTGTGATTTTTCCTTCATGGTCATAGTATTTCTGCACATATACGTGTCCTGGGAGACCCAATTTGATGAGGAAGATTTGATTTTTCCCATCACATTTAATCAGTAACCAACGTTACCTTGAGTAGTTCTGGCCAGTTGTCAATGTTATTTAGTGTTGACCATTTGTAAGAGTAATATCATAAATTGGATACATGATTGATAGTTAGTATTTAAGTCTTGGTTAGTCACTGAAATAACAGCAGCTTTGTGAAACAGGCAGGGAACAACAGACCAGAAGAAGGAGAGACAAAGGAGAGAGGTAAGCAGATGAGGGAAGGGACAGATTCCAAGGGTGAGAAGGCACAGGGGGTCAGAACAACCTGCTTCACCATCTGGGCCAGTCTTCCGTGCCCTGCATCTAACCTGGTGCCTGGCACAGAGTAAGCCCCAAATAATCACTGACTGATTAACTGATTGGAGTTAAGGAATAAGACAACGCAGCATCACTCCATGCCAGCGTCAGTATTTGAGATGTGTATGCTCCGGAGCTCACTGTAAGGAACCGTCTCTGGATGGGATGCAGTGGCCAAACCCAAAGAAACACAGGAAGGATAATTCAGAAACGACTGGGCTTGGTTACCTATGGGGCACAAGGGAACAGGGTGGGAGGAAGGGGAGATGGGAAAGGACAAGAGAGGAGTAAACTTCTCCAAGTATAGTTATTTGTAAAGTTTTGACCTTTTGAACCATGTTAACGTTTCACATACAAACAAACAAATAAATAAAACCAACCAACAAGGATCGGGCAGCAGATAGAGAAAATGGAATACAAACAAAAACAAACCAACTTAACTGAGGTTTGAATGAATAACACAACCACACTGAAGGGGAGGAAGGGAGAAATAATGTTAGTGATGTGAACATAGTATTCTGACCATATAACCTAAGGTTAGAGGCAAAAAGAACCAGGAATAATTGGTAGGTTTGTTTCTCACAAGGGTACGGGTTAATAATTCTGAAACTACACACCTTCTAAGATGAGGCAAATAAGGAATGAGGGGCGGCTAGAATGAACCTTGTGCTATTGGATGGAAATCACAGGTTAGCAATAGGAATTCATGGTTTCTAACATATATACAGACAGATAAACACAGAAATGGATACCGAGGCATTAAGTGATCCAGGCTCAGTGTTTCCTGAAACTCATATCCAATGGCACTGGAAAGTCCAGATATCACCTACTGCTATGAAAACATAAAAAAACAGTAACAGAAGACTGGGAACTTCAGAAAGAAAAGGGGAACAATGGACTGAGTGAAAAAAAATGGGGTAAATATAATAGACTATCATTAGCCTCATGAGTTTCTTAAATTCTATATGATGTCAAAGCATGGGGGGCGCTTACACACACACACACCTACATTTTGTAGCTCTTCCATGGAGATGGCTGGGAACAATGAACAATAGGGACACCAGGTATAGATCCTGGTTTCTAAATATTGTTCTCCAAGAACTAGTAATCTTTGAAGAAATGGCTGATTCCAGGTCTGGGGCAGGAAAGTACAAGATAAGCCTTGTGGTGCCAGAAAGGAAGAAAATGCTTGTATCAGTTTGCTAGAGCTGCCTAACAAAATACCACGGACTGGGTGGTTTAAATAACAGAAACTTATTTTCTTACAGTTCTGGAGACTAGAAGTTCAAGATGAAGATGTCAGCAGGGTTGGGTTTTCCTGAGACCTGTCTCTCTCTCTCTCTTTTTTTAATTGTTTTTTAAAATTTTATTTTATTGAAGTATAGTTGATTTACAATGTTGTGTTAATTTCTGCAGTACAGCAAAGTGACTCAGTTATACATATATATATACATTCTTTTTCATACTCTTTCCACTACAGTTTATCACAGGATAGTGAGTATAGTTTTCTGTGCTATACAGTAGGACCTTGTTGTTTATCCATTCTATATATAATAGTTTGTACCTGCTAACCCCAACTCCCAACCCATCCCCCCCCCCCCACCCTGGCAACCAGAAGTCTGTTCTCTATGAGATCTATCTCTTTGGCTTGTGGATGGCCATCTTCTCACTGTGTCATCACATGGCATTTCCTCTGTATACACGCCATCCCCACTCCACCCCTTTCTTGTCTTTCCCTCTTCTTATAAGGACACCAATCATATTGAATTAGGGCTCCACCCTTATGACCTCATTTAACCTTAATTACCTCTTTAATGGCATTATTTCTAAATACAGTAACATTCTGAGGCATACTGGGGGTTAGGACTTTAACATATGAACCTTGAAGGGACACAGTTCAAGTCCATTAGAGCACTCGAAAAGTGATGGGGGTAAATTAAAGGACATAGCAGTCAGTTTGAAGAGGTTCCCACTGGCCACATCTGGACAATTTGCTCAACATCATGAGTCAGTAGGGAAATAGAAATCAAAACCACAATGAGATATCACTTCACACCCGCTAGTATGGCTACACTCAAGGACATAACAATGTGTTGGTGAGGATGTGGAGAAACTAGAACCCTCATACATTGCTTGTGAGAATGTAAAAGGGTGCAATCACTTTGAAAAACAGTCTGCTGGCACTATTTACAATAGCCAGGGCATGGAAGCAACCTAAGTGTCCATCGACAAATGAATGGATAAAGAAGATGTGGCACATATATACAATGGAATATTACTCAGCCATAAAAAGAAATGAAATTGGGTTATTTGTAGTGAGGTGGATGGACCTAGAGTCTGTCATACAGAGTGAAGTAAATCAGAAAGAGAAAAACAAATACCATATGCTAACACATATATATGGAATCTAAAAAAAATTGGTTCTGATGAACCTAGGGTCAGGACAGGAATAAAGACGCAGACGTAGAGAATGTACTTGAGGACACGGGGTGGGGGGGCAGGCGGGTAGCGGGTAAGCTGGGACGAAGTGAGAGAGTAGCACTGACATATATACACTACCAAATGTAAAATAGATAGCTAGTGGGAAGCAGCCGCATAGCACAGGGAGATCAGCTCGGTGCTTTGTGACTACCTAGAGGGGTGGGATAGGGAGGGTGGGAGGGAGATGCAAGAGGGAGGGGATATGGGGATATATGTATACATATAGCTGATTCACTTTGTTATAAAGCAGAAACTAACACAACATTGTAGAGCAAATATACTCCAATAAAGATGTAATAAAAAAAAAACAGTCTGCTGGGCCCTCAAAATGTTAAACATAGATTTATCATATGACCCAATAATTCAACTCCTAGGTATATACCCAAGAGAATTGAAAACATATGTCTATGCAAAAATCCATATATAAATAGTCATAGAAGCATTATTCATAATAGCTCAAAAGCATAAACAACCTAAATGTCCATCAACTAATGAATGCATAAACAAACTGTGGCTTATCCATACAATGGAGTATTATTCAATTGTAGGAAGGAATGAAGTACTGATACATGCTACAACATGGATAAACCTTGAATATATTATGCTAACTGAAAGAAGCCAGACACAAAAAGCCACATATTGTATGATTCCACTTATCTGAGGTACCTAAAGTAGTCAAATTCATAGAGATAGAAAGTAGATCAGTGGTTGTCAGGAGCTGGCAGGACAGGGGAATGGGGAGTGACTGGTAATGGGTAGGGGGTTGCTTTGGGCGGTCATGGAAATACTCGACAATAAGATAGTAGTGATGGTTGCACAACTCAGTAAATTTACTATAAACCACTGAACTGTACATTCTAAAAGTGTGAATTTTATGGTATACAAATCATATGTCAATAAAGCTGTTACAAATAAACAAACAAATACATTTATGAAAGACTGAATGAAGAAGGCTAGTAATGGATTGTAACCCAGAGAACAAAATGAGAATGGATGAATACAAACACTGACTGTAAGAATGCAAAGGAAATGGGAGAGAAGAGAAAGCTCTTGCTCACAGCAGGATTCTAACTAATAATTGTAGAAGGAAAGAAGGAATTAGAAAATCACCATTTGGCAACCACCACTATAATAACTGTTGCAGGCAGGAACCATCAACAGACACTAAAAGTGGTTGGCAAGTGTGAAGAGAAACAGGATATACACAGTCTCAAGACACTGATACTTTAATACAAACAGAAAAATAATAACTTCATAGTGGAGAAAACTGGCAGACACTAACTTCCTAAGTGCTCACAGACACATCATCCGCAGCGGGATGGATCGACACCAAGTTCCACGACATGAAGCGCCGAGAAGGGAACAGCATCCTTCTCTACTCCTGCCAAAAATGTATCACCCAAACCTAACCACGAGGAAATATCAGACAAGCCCGAACTGAGGAAGCGTCTATGAAACAATGAGCAGTGCTCTTCCGAAGTGTCATGGTCACGAAAGATAAAGACTGAAGAACTGTTCCACATGACAGGAGGCTAAAAAGACATGACAGCTTAGTGCAAAGCGTGAGCCTAGGCTGGACCCTGGACCAGACAAAGGACGAGAATAAGGTCTGTATATGAGGTATCAGTGTCGCTTCAACGTTCATTCCCTAAATTTGACCACTGTACTGCTGTTATATATGTATGAGAATGCCTTTGGTTTTAGGAAATCCACACTAAAATATTTAGAGGATTAAAAAAATACAGTGGCCATGTGAGACCCTTCCCCGCACACAGCCAGCTGCCAACCTAGCAGCGAATGAGCCACGGGCCCTGCGGAGGAAGCAATGGCTGGCATGCAGATGTAGAAGAGTGACAGGGGCCTGCTCTGTCAAGAGGCGGTGGCACAGTGCCGAAGGGGGAAGCCCAGGCCCACTGACTGGAAGGCCTGTGAGGTGAGCAGGCCACCTGCCAGCGTCAGGAGAAGGATAGGGGCTGTTTTCCCCAGGAATCCGACAATTCACAAGGGCGCAGCAAGACGCCAGCTAGGAGCAGGCCGGTGGGTGGGGACCGTCAGGAGGCTGGGCCTACAGGGCAGCCTAAGTTAAGGGAGAGAGAGAAAAACAACCCTACTAACTATGCAGTGAGCATCACGTCAGAGCAGAAAAGCCAAGCCAGCCAGGGCCAACTCAGGAAAAACAGGTGGAATGTGAAAGAGGTTTCCCGGGGCCAGATCCACTGGAAGTTTCAACTTCATTTGAGTTTTTCATAAAGAAAATGACTGCTTACATAATGTTGTTTCCATCTGGGAGACAATAAACAAACGGAACTGTTCAGAAGCAAAGAGGAGATACTAGAGGGAAATGAAGAACCAGGCCCCAAGGCCTCCTATGGTGATTCCAGAACCACCCATGGAACACGCCCGGGTTGCAGGCCACCGTCCTCAGCAGGGACCTCGGCTTTTTCTTGTGGGTCTGCGTTCCTCCCTCTCTGTGTCTGCTTCTTCCCTGACTCCTTAGTGGGGGGCTCAAAGGCGCCGGGTGCACAGTGAAATCCCGGCAGGGAACAAGGGCATCCTTTGAGGTCGGCTGTTTGCTCCCAGGCCCCAGGAGACCCAGGAGGACGCAGCAGAAACACCTCGCGGGACTTGGGCAGGGGTGCGGCCCCAGAGGCGGCGGAGGAAAGCAGGTGCCTTGCAGCCCACATGGGTTGGCACGTCTGGGAGCCCCCCCTGGGAGAGGACATGCCGGCGGACAGAGGACAGAGGACGGGAGGCAATGAGAAGAGAGGGTCGGGAGTCTGCATCAGCCGCTCCAGCAGGAAGAAGCGGGTGAGGGTGATGCGCTCAAGCGCTGACTTCCAGAACCGAACCCTCCTGTTTGTCTGGTCACCCCATCCTCATCTCCTCCCTCGTCAGCAGGCCGAACCCCCGCTGAGGAGTCACGCTGAGGATGGGACAGGAAAGGACGCCATCCTGACACCAACTAGGCCATGTCAATCTGGGGCCGGTTGCTGCCTCTGCAACAGTGAAGGCTTGCTTCCCTCTCTGACCAGATGTAAAACAACACCCGACTCTGGGCCCTGAGCGGGGTTTTCTGCTTTCCTTTCCTCTTTAAACCCACCCTCCATGGTACTGCGCCCTCGTTCTTCCCTTCCCCTGGGCTTCAGCCAAGCTGGACGCCCGGCTCTGTTAGTGATGGGATGAGAGGGAGAGACGTACCGTCAAGGGGACGATCAAGTCTGTGAGGCTGGGCTGCAATGAAGTACAATCTGAAATGATGTATAGTTTCCATGTTACTAAACCCTTATTAACACTAAGAGACTTTAGGAGCTGAACTGTCCCGCCCCAAGACACAAAAGCCCTGAGATCAGAGGAAAGGAATGACGCCCGGCCCTAAGGGCTGTCCTCTCTTTGCAGCACGAAAAGAGCTGATTAAGTCCCAAGGAAGAGGAACCCGGCCCGCCATCAAAGGACTGCTCCAGAGTCAGCAAGGCCTCAGCTCGCCCGACCAGAGCCCAAATGCACCACTTCGTGTCTCCTTGGCAGCCTGCAGGGCCCTGACTCAGACTGAAAGGGGGCCTTCTGTCTGTGGTTACACAGAAGGGAGACAAATGTCCTCTGTCTTATCATTCATGAATCCAATGCCCAGTTACATCTATCTAACAGTAGTCTAGATTCAAATACCTGACCCTAGTCTAAAACTGCAGGGTTACTGTAGGGTTACTTGCAACACCAAAAAAGTGAGATGCAACCTAACATTCAATCAAGTCAATTAAATAAGAGCACTTAATTCCTTGAGAAGACTATCAACATAGAGAAAGGGTCAAGAAACAGTGCTAAGTGGGACTTCCCTGGCGGTCCAGTGGTTAAGACTCTGCGCTTCCAGTGCAGGGGGCGCAGGTTCGATCCCTGGTCGTGGAACTAAGATCCCACATCCCATATGTTGTGTGGTGCAGCTAAAAGCAAACAAACAAAGAGAAAACAGTGCTAAGTGAAAAGCAGGGCATGCAATGTTACACACCACATATAGTTTATGAAAAACCATATCAACACGTAGGAAACACAAATTATAGTAATTGTGCAGGAAGAAGACTGGCTGACGTTTTGTGTCCACTTTAAAATAGAAAAAAGAAAACTAACATTATCATGACTTTTTTACAAGGTGGGGTAGAATGATTATTTTTTAGATGAATAAATCAAATCAGTCCAGTGTTCTCTGGATGCCTCCAACTACAGAAGATTCTACCATCACCTGCACTCTGCACTAACCTTCTAAAGAAGCAACTGCTGCCTCTCAACTTATTTAGATGCTTTGCTAACTGCTTCACCATCACAAATCAGCCTATTAGGTAACACTCAGTCTATAGGTCAATTAGGTTTCTCTGTAGATTTTATTAACTTGAATAGGCACTTGGAAAGTCTATAATGCCCTGTATTGAGCTAATAAAATCCCCTCCCAAAGCTTTTCTCTGCACCTTGGATTTGGTTACATTAGAGATCCAATTACATCTTCTAAGGTAGACAGTGGTAAGAGTGATATTAAGAGAGGCAGTCAAGAAAAAAAAATGTGGACTCTGGACGGTCTGTCTCGGTCCCAATACTGACCCTACGACTTGTTAGCTGTGTGACCATGGAAAAGTTACTTAACCTCTCTATGCTCCTGTCTTTTTACCTGTAGAATAACAATTCACAGAGAATTAAATGAGATAGTACTTAGAAAGTGCGTAGAACAACATTTGGTACACACTAAATGCCCAATAAATATTATTATTATTTATCATGACTTCTTTCACTTTAGCACAGCACAGTGTATCTGTTCTCCAACCCAAGTTAACACTAATCATTTTCAAAATATCATGACCAGAATGGGTGGGAGATGGCACTTTCCAGATTCTGATGTAATTAATCAATAACTACATTAGTTACACTGAAAATATAAATCCAAACACAGAATTGTAATTCTGTGACAATCTGTACAACTTAGCAAGCATAAACATCAATAATTTCTGCTGAACTAAAGATTCATCTTGATGGAATAATAAAACAATATTGTTTTAGTCCTATTAAACTATTTAATACCATTTTCTAGGGCTGACATAAAGGAGACGTCTATAAATGCTTTGCTCAGAATACTTTTAGATCAAAAATATTCCCTTCAACCCCTGAGGACTTCCAAGCAGAAAGCCCTTTAAATTTCATCTAGTCACTCAATTTTACTTTAGAAATAGCATGCACATTCTGGAAAGTAAAACCCACCTTAAGACTCCATTGAGTTATTTTCACCAATTTTAAAAAGCACTCTAATGTCTATGTAAATGTCCTTTGTAAATTTTTAAATCCCATGAAAGTTTTACAGACACTGCTTTTTTGTAAGATACAAAATAGCGGAAACTACTGAAATTTAGATACTGAAAGATCTCTAAAGTCCCTTTTAACTCAAGAACTACAATCATTTATATTAAAAAAAACCACTCATTTCTCACTGATGAAACCTTGAGCAATCTGATACACGTACACAGTGCCGACTCTGGAAGGCCTTCCCCATCCAAACCCACCACCCCTCAAAGGCCACCTCTAGTCCCTCTTCTCCCTCCCCACCTCTCCTTCTCTGATGACCATCACCTACGCTGAATCCTCATCTTCCTGTGTCCCACCACTAAGGCACCAATACCAGAGAAGACCTATAATCGGCTTTGGGACATGGTTAGAAATGACGAGATTTTCCTAATTGTTTCAGATATGTGATAGGTAGAATTCAGAGATGGCCCTTAAGATTCCCGGCCTCTGGTGTACACACACCTTCTCCCCATTTTTAAGCAAACGCACCACTAATGTACGTACCACTGTGAAGGGATCTGAGATATATTTAAGGGGTTTGCAATATATATCTTATATTTGACATATAATTAAGGTCTCAAGTCAGCTGATCTTAAACAAGAGACTATCCTGGTGGGCCTGCCCTAATCACACAAGCTCTCTAAAGCTGGTTCAGAGCCAGAGACAAGAGAAGTCAGAGACATTTGAGGTGTGAGAGAGATTAGACACAAAAGAGATTCTCCATAGCTGGCTTCACAGATAAAGAAGATGTGGTACATATATACAATGGAATATTACTCAGCCATAAAAAGGAATGAAATTGGGTCATCTGTAGAGACGTGGATGGACCCAGAGTCTGTCATACGGAGTGAAGTAAGTCAGAAAGAGAAAAACAAATATCATATATTAAGGCATATATGTGGGATCTAGAAAAAGGGCACAGAGGAGCCTATTTGTGGGGCAGGAATAGAGATGTGGATGTAGAGAATGGAAGTGTGGACAGGGGGTGGGGGTAAGGGGGGTGGGATGAACTGGGAGATTGGGATTGACATATATACACTACCATGTGTAAAATAGCTAGCGAGTGGGAACCTACTGTATAGCTCAGGGAGCTCAGCCGGGTGCTCTGTGGTGACCTAGATGGGTGGGAAGGGGGGAGGGTGGGAGGGAGGTCCAAGAGGGAGGGGATATATGTATACATATAGCTGATTCACTTCGTTGTACAGCAGACACTAACACAACATTGTAAAGCAATTATACTCCAATAATAATGAATAAATAAATAAATAAAGATGGAGGAGGCCACGTGGCTAGGAGTGTGGACAGTGACAAATCGACAGCAAGGAGACAGGGGCCGCAGCCCTACCACTGCGAAGAACTGAATTCTGCCAACGACCGGAATGAGCCTCAAAAAAAGATTTTCCCCCAGAGCATCCAGGCAACAAACTAGCCCGGCCAACTCTTTGGTTTCAGCTTGGTGACACCCTGTGCAGGGAACCAAACTAGTCTTGTTGTGCCAGGACTTCTGACCTACAGAACCAGGAACTAATAAATGGGTGTTATTTAAGCTACTAAATTTGTGGTCATTCGTTACGACAGCAGTAGAAAACTAATACAATATGTGTAGGTCATTCTCTCCTCCTGGAAGGATTTTGGGATGGCAGGGACAAGCTATAATCCCTTGAAATGTCTTAAGCATACTGCTGGAGACATAACAGAAATAAATTCTTGCTGACTGAGCTCAACTGAAACGGGACAGAAAGGCTGAGGAGGGGACACAGATAAGGGTCAATTCAGGAAGATTCCAGACAGCCCTCAGGGCAGCATTGCGCAAATGCCTGCATTTGCTGTGGACAAGGGAACTAGGATGGAATGCTATGTTAGAGCAGGAAAAAAAAAAACAAAAAACTAAGACTCCTTTCTGGAGATAGAAGCCAAGTTTTTTCCCTTCTTCATGAGATGCTGAGGGTGGGAGTCAGGTAACTGGCTATATACCTCATTAGTTAAATGCCAGCTGGGAAGAGGAGAACAAAGAAAAGAATTCACTATTCCAGGGAATGCCCTTCTCTTTCTAGCCTGAGGATTCGCTGAGGCTGATGAGATGGAGAAGACCCACAGGGAGTACCTAGGCAGCCCTTCCCCTCACTGAGAGCTCTAAGACCACCAGAGTTGTGATTTCCACCAAGCTGGGTTACTGGGAATTCCCAGCGTCCTGAAGTCATTCGTCCACTCTCTGAAGCCTGCTGTGGGAGAGCTGATGATCAATGCTACCTTTAGGGTCAAAACAGTCATTCCTCCCAATATGTACTGACTACATTCCTTGGTCTCAGCACAGCTGGATATCAACATGCACCGTGCACATACTGGGAGCAAGTACTTGCAATGCATATATCTGGCAAAGGACTCCAACCAATAATATATAAAGAACTCCTATACATTAACAATTTAAAAAACCCCCAAAAAACAACAACACAATGAGAAAAAAATCAGGCACTTCACAGAAGATATCGGAATGGTCAAAAGCAAATTAAATAGTGATGACATCATTAGTAATCTGAGACACAAAAATTAAAACAAAGAAGTACCATGACACAACCATCAGAATGGCTAAAATTAAAGACTTGATGCCAAGTATTGTTGAGGTTGTAGAGCAACTGGAACTCTCATACTCTGCTGCTCAGAATGCACAATAGTGCAACTACTTTGGGAAATACTGTTTAACAACTTCTAAATTCAATGTGTGTCTACCTTATGATCCAGCAATTCCACTACTACCCATTTACCCAAGAGAAATGAAAGCATGTATCTACCCAGATTTTTAGGAATGTTCAGAACGGCTTATGCATAAGAGCAAAAACTGTAAATAACTCAAATGTTCATCAGTTGTGGTATATTTACACAATATACTCTATGTACTGATACAGGTAATAACATGAATGAATGAATAACTCTCACAAACATTTTTTCACAGAGAAATCCAAACAGACACAAGAGAATATGCTCTGTATGATTCCACTTATATTCTGCTCAAAAACGCAAAGTCAATCTATGGGGAGAGATGTCAGAGTACTGGTTACCTCTGGCAGGGAGGGAAGAGAGTACTAACTGGAAAGGGTCACCAGGGAATATTCTGGGGCTCTTGGAAATGCTCTCTATCTTAATCTGGATGCTGGCCACATCGGTGGATACATATGTAAAGTCATTGATCAGTACTCTTAAGATTTGGGCATTTTACTGTATGCCAATCATACATCAATAAAGTATTTTAAAAGGAAAAAATGCACTACCAACTATCGACGAAGGAAGCCATAGATAGTTAATATCTCTAGAATGTCGTTCTGGGTTTAGGATGCCACGCCATGTGTTGGAGAGCACAAAATAACACAGTACATCTTTGCTTTCTCATTGCTTTAAGTAAAATGCAGCAGCCAAGAAAAACACTCATCAACCAAGCTACTCTTCTGCTGAAAATTCTTTGCTGGAATTGCGGAGCCCCGATCGCCCAGATGCTGTGAAGTCTGTGCCAGGCGCTGTGCTCCGAGCTTAGGGCCATGATCTTATTGAATCCTCATAACAACCGCATGAGGTAAGACCAAACGCACTTTGGGACAGGGAAACTGAGGGTCAAAAAAGCACTTTTCTGAGGATGAGGGAAATCATCTGTATCAATACATCTTTGTGTTCCTCCACACGGTTCATTAGGGCGCTCTGCACCTCACAGGCACTCGGTAAATGTCTGCAGAATGGACGAAGGTGAGAGAGGAGAACTTCTGGTTGACTGAAACTCACATAAAGAAAAGTCCCGAGCCTCGCTCTAATCGCGACCCCGACGGGAAGGGGCGTCTCTACTAGTAAGGCAATAACAACCTCCCCACCTCCCCAGTTCTCCTCATGGACAATGCAACGCGGGTCGTTCTTTAACCAAACTCCACGTATGCAAACTAAGGGGAAAAAATGTTTCATTTGCACCAGACACCTGCGTTTACCCAAGAGGTACGACTGCATGGCCCCGCCCACGCGAGGCGCCCCGCCTCCCAGTGCCCGGCCCCGCAGCCCGGCGCACGCGCTCTCCGCCCCGGCAACGCGCAGACTAGGGGTGTGACAGCGTACCTGCGCAAAGCCGGAGGCGGACACCTTTTTCTTCTTACTGGCGGTATAGCCCCCGGCGCTGCTGCCGTTGTGGAAAGGACTGGCCGGCCTCTTCTTGCTGTTCCGGGCTATCCCCGGAGTGGAAGTGGTGGCCACAATTGGAATTTGAGCCGCCATTCCTACCCCGAGTCTTCCTCCTACCCCCCTCCCCACTTCGGTCCCAGTGCAGGCCCTGCAACTTCCGGCCCGCCGTTACTTCCGTCTTAATGCTTTTGAAAACCCGGCCTGGACTCCCGACAGCTTTCGTTGACTTCTCTCGGCCAAATCTAAAAGGCGGAGCTCGGAGCTGTCTCTTCCTTCCGGGCGGGAGGGCGTCTGGCGGGCGGCGTGCTGCTGCTCACGCGCTCGGACCCGGGCACGTGCTTGGACGTCCCCAGGGATTGAGGATTAGAACATCCCGTGATCTTTTTAAAATAACTGGATTTTTTAAAAGCTAATCACCACGTTGTCTCTTCTCACGTTAAGTCAGAAGATTGATCGCTTTTGATGTCTCTAAGTGTAAAGGTAAGGTCATTCTCTGTGGACTAGACAGACCGCCAGACTGCCAGCATTCCCCTTAGTCGCGGCCTTGTCGCGCAGAAGTTTGTGTACCGTGGTGCCCAGATGGATTTGAAGGGTAGAGTGGTTCTTAACCTTGAAGGGGTCACGGACCTCTTTGAGCATCTCAGCTCCCCTTTCTGCCCCCCCCCCCCAAATTATACAGGCACAGACAAAATCTTACATACAGAGTTAAGCAGTTCACAAATCTGCTAAAGCCTATTTATGAACTTCAGTGGAACACCCCTCCCTCTTGTTATTTGCCACATGATACTCTATACTTCTTCAAATCTTCATGACGTAAATTACATGGTTTATAATTGGTTGGTTCATTTCTTATTTGGTTTCTGCTAGAAAGTAAGCTCTAAAAGGGGAAGGCCTGTTATGTTTTGCTTACTTTTCTTTCCCAGGTTCATGAGTGCCTTGCAAGTCGTTGGTACATTATAAGTATTTTTTAAATGAAGTAATTAAAAAATGAAAACCCCTTGCAGTAATTGGTTGAAGCTTCTGTGTTCTGATAAAGGAAAGTAGTATTTATGAATCTGGATACTTGAAGGAAATAGGCTGCAGAATGACTTACAGGTGAGAGAAAGAGAATAGGAAACCAGTAATAATGTTACTGACATCTTTTCTCCTTTGGAGAAAGGAATACCTACCAGTGTTGAAATGTTCCCTCCTGTACTCCATTCTCCACCCCTATCTTCCCCTAAATCTAGTCTTCCTTATTCCTTATCTCAAAGACTGACATCTCCCACCAACTACTCACCTAGCCAGAAACTAGGTGTTGATCCTGGCTTCCTGGGTCCACTCTCTTCTCATTCCAGTCAGCTACCCACTCACTTCTCTTCCTATCCTGGTGAATCCATCACCCCTCATCTGGATCCTTGCAAGACACCTCTTGCAGCCTCTTGTTTGTTTTGTTTAGTTTCTTTTTTTTTACTTTAATTTTTATTTTATATTGGAGTATAGTTGATTTACAATATTGTGTCACAGCCTCTTGATGGAAGTTTGAGCCTCCATCTTTTCCTAATTCTCCCTGACCCCAGGCCATCCTTCACATTGGCTGCCAGAATGGGCTAACTAAATCACAAATCTAATCGTGCCACTTACTTTCTTACGTTCTTCAGGGCTCTTTTACCTTGGCATATAAGGTCCTTAATAACTGGGCTCTGACCCCTTTTCTTGCTCCATTCCCAACACTTAAGTCCCTGCAGCCAGGGACTAACTCTTGCCTAGAGTGTACATCATTCTCTTAACTCATCATAGTTTTTTTTCCATTATTTCCTCTCCTAGGAATGCTGCAGTTCAGATGCTACTTCCAATGAAAAGCTCCCTGCCACCTGATGCACCTTCCTTTCCCTCCCCTTCCCCTGCACCCACCCTGTGCATGCCTGTATGAGGGCATTGAACACAGGGTGTTCTGCTGGGCACCTTTCCATAATCCCTTAGTAAATTTTACTGAGTTCAAACACCAATCCCCTACTAGAGAGGAATCTGACAAGTGGGTGTCTCACCATCTGGCTTCCCAGCGGAAAATTCAGTCCAGATTTTGCCTAATCCCTTTCTTCCCGAACTCCTTCCCTTGGCATCTGGAACATCACCATTCTTTTATTTTCCTTTTTTCCTAACCACTGATCCTCTCTTTGACAGTTTTTTTCTTCTACCAAATGGTTTCTAATCATACTATAGTTTTTTCAAAATGTAGGTTATGCGGGACTTCCCTGGTGGCACAGAGGTTAAGACTCCGTGCTCCCAATGCAGGGGGCCCGGGTTCAATGCCTGGCCAGGGAACTAGATCCCACATGCATGCTGCAACTAAGAGTTTGCATGCCGCAACAAAGACCCAGCACAACCAAATAAATAAATATTAAAAAAAGAAATAATAATGAATAAAATTAAAAAAAAATATATATAGGTTATGTAGACACATCCTCCCCAGCAGATATACATTTTTTAAGTTTCCCAGGTGATTCTAATGATCAGCCAGGCTTGGAACCAGCTCTTCCTTCTCAGTCCTTACATATCGAGAGTTCCTTGTTGCTTGGTCAAAGGTCCTCTGCCCTCCTCAGTTTATACTTTCCCCAGACATTTCACCAACTCATGGGGCCTCAGGTACCATCTAAATGCAGATCAGGGACTTCCCTGGTGGCGCACTGGTTAAGAATACACCTGCCAATGCAGGGGACACAGGTTCAACCCCTGGTCCGGGAAGATCCCACATGCCATGGAGCAACTAAGCCCACACACCACAACTACTGAGCCCGTGCACTCTAGGGCCCACGTGCCGCAACTACTGAGCCCACCTGCTGCGACTTCTGAAGCCCACTTGCCAAGAGCCCATGCTCCGCAACAAAAGAAGCCACCGCAATGAGAAGCCTGCACACCACAACGAAGAGTAGCCCCCCCCCCCCCGCCACAACTAGAGAAAGCCTGTGCGCAGCAACGAAGACCCGAGGCAGCCAAAAATTAAAAAAAATATATATATATATAAATGCAGATCGCTTTCAGATTTGCATCTCTTATCTGGATTTTTCTCCAAAGATGCATAGCCAGATATAAAATTCCCTGCCTAGATGTAAATTCAGATGCTTATCACACTCAGCATCTCACACTCAGCTTGGCAAAAACAATTCATCCTCCTCCTTGCTCCTCCAAACACACCCCTTCAGCACTTCCTATCTCAGCAAATGCCACCATTATTCACCAGTTGTTCAAACTAGAAACCTGGGTGTCATCCTTGACTCCTCCCCTTCGGTCACCTCCTCACTATAACCCCACTCCAGCCACCGTCATCTCCCTTGAGGACTCCTACGTTGCCTTTTTATCTTTCTGGTTCACCTCTGGTCCCTCCAACCCACTTCCCACATACAATTCCATATGACCTCTTCAACAATACAGATGTGCAATGTTTCAATCGTGTCCTCTACTTGAAACCCTTCAGTGGCTTTCCATGTTCCCTAGAATGAAGTCCAACGTCCACAACATGGATTCACAGGCCTTCAGAGAGCTACCCACCTCTCCAACCTTGCCTCTCACCCAGCTCTCTGCACTCCAGTCCAGTGTTCACTTTTGTCAGTTCCACCAACCAGCTGTGTTCCCTCCTCCCTCAGGGCCTTTACCCATGTTGCTACCGCTTCTGCCTGGAAGCTGCTTTTCTCCCCAAACCACCCTCCTGGGGTCTCATTTATTTCCACCCACTTTTCCTACCTTGGCTGACATGCTATTATTTTAGCCTTCCCCATCCCTCTGGTTTGGTTAAAACTCCTGTTCCGTGCTCGCATCACTCTTAGTCATCTGCTATCAATTAAGCAGTTGTAGTATGCCCAGTCCCGAGGATAGAGACGAGGACAAACAGAACAGAATAGTCCCTGCTCTCAGGAAGCCCCCAGTCTAGCAGGGGAAGAGAGACAATAGATTTGTCTTTTCCGCTGGACAGAAACTCCCTGTGGGCAGTTGCCAGAGTCCTCAAGGATTGAGTGGCAGAGCAGCAACAGATGATTAGCAACGACGAGGGTGAGAGAAACGCGGGAGCACGTCCACTCAAGGAGGAGAAGCTTTGGGCTGGGGAGAAACGTGTTCCACATCCACCTTGGCGGCGCCATCACTGCACACCGGGGGCACAGGCAGGGACTCCACGTGCGCTGCCTCAGGTGTGGCTCACGTGCTTCCGTATCTATTGCTGGAGATAAATTAACAGCGTGGGTCCACTTACACAAGGATTATTTTCAATAAATACATACTACAGTACCATACAATCCTTGGCTGGTTGAATCTACAGATGTGGAACCGTGCATCTGGAGGGCTGACTGTAAAGTTATATGCAGATTTTCAGTTTTATGTGGGTGGGCCCCCAACCCCCATGTGGTTCAAGGGTCAACTCTAATGTGCTTGTTAAGCTACCCCATCTCACCTGAGATGTAAAGCATCTACTCAATTGTCTCATCAATTTCAGGAAAAGTAGTGGGTATTGGGATCATGCTATTGGATGGAAGACACGCTGCCCCCTTCTCTTGATAACTTGTGTGAAGTACGATGGGCGTTGCTCACTGTATGAACAGTGGATGCTCCAGTTGGTATGGGACTCCTTGATGATGCAAAGTAACATTGAAGCTGCAGTCGAGACCCTCAAAATCCCCAACCCACAGCCGCCACAAGAGGAGCCGAGCGTGCAGTGCCTGTTCCGTAGGGATGTGCAGGCCGAATTAGCCCCACTGCAACCAGAAGCTGATGGAGCCCCTCAGAGATGATCACAATCTTGTCTGGATTTGTTCTTTGGACATCACCTCTCAGGAACCTTCTCTGATCTCAGTTCCCACCTTTAAACCAAGTGCGATGTCCCCCAAGGAGGCGCTCCCAGCGGCCTGTTTCCTCCATCACAGGACACGTTATGTCATGCGGATTGTAGGCTCACTTGGACAGAGGCAGTTTCTTCATCCCTGTTTTCCCGAGCCTTGCAGACCCTAGTGATGGTTGCGGAGGGCCTTATTGTTTAAACGATCCTTGTCTAGGAGAGAACTCAGGCCAGAGAGGGGTGGGGAGGGGCCCTGGTTCACATAGTTGTTTGCTAATTTTTCACCTGACAGCTGCATGGAAATATTTAAAGGGGGGAAAGAGAGAAATTGAAAATAGGCCTGACGCTAACATTTGCAGAGTCCAGGGCAAGAATACAAATGGAGGCCTACTTACCACGTGTCTTGCTATTTAAAGCACAAATCAAGCTAATGAACTGTAAAATAAGATACCTTCTACCCTTCTACCTCAGCAAACATACCTTCACAACTCAGAAGACCAGAGCTCAATTTAGAATTCTCAGATTCTGTGGAGTTCTGCTGCGGACGTGGTGGCATGCAGACAGCCATGCCAGCGCCGGGCCCCCTCCCTTTCAGCCCTTGCTGCGCCGGGCATCATGAGGCTACACGTGTGCACATGTGTGGAAACCTGCCCATCTTCTCCCCGACCCTCACAAACAGCCGCCTCTCTACCATGCCTGGGCCTGGGGCTGTACACGTGGAACCCAGGGACGAGGCCCACAGAGGCCATCTGGGGCCATTTGGGCAGGAGGTCCTGGGGTCCCCGGTATCCAGAGCACGTTCAGGAAGGGGGGTGGCAAGAACCAGGGTGGACGTGTGTCCCTCCCTCCACTGGGAGCAGAAGGGCATGGCCAGGAGAGGGCCCTCTTGTGCAGGCCAGGGACTCGCCTGCTACTGCGGGCTGAGTCCTGAGAAGGCCTCGGTGAGGAGCATGAGTGAGGGGCAGGCCGCTGCTGCCCCTGCAGCTAGGGGGTCGGGGGAAAGACAGGCAAAGGTGGGTCCAGGTGGAGAGCCACATTCAGATGAGGTGGCAGGAAGTTAACGTGACTTCCATCCTTTAGCCAGGGTTTCTCTGGGAAGGGGAGGTGACATCTTCTGCTCGGTGGTGGGTGGGGGCCAGAGGCTTGGGGAAGGGTCATAGGAAAGTTTGGAAAAGGCAACGTTCAATAGTATCATGAGAAAGGACAGATAAGGAAACTTTCAGAAGAAACTGACCGCGCCACGGGCCTGCTGTGGCTGCCACGTACCCGTGGGCAGGCTGCACACAGCTGAACTCCAGATGCACCTTTTACATCGACGACAACGTGATGGCGACCCCTCGAATCGGGCACTGAGTCAGGCATTGCACCTCCCGCGCAGTCACACCTGGCGGCTCCAGGCTCACGCAATCTCCTCTCTGAATTTTGACCTCAACAGTTAATATTGCTTTGCAGAGTCTGAATGAGAGAAAATAGTTTTAAGGGCCCCTATGCTTACTGGAATTACTCCTTAAAGCCATGCCTATTCTATAAACACTAATTTAACATTACAAATGTGGCCCCCAAACGCTGACAAAGTTCTCCCCGAATAGTGGGGTACTTCCCTTTAATTCTGAGAGCCAGGATCATGCTCCCGGAATGGTGTTTTCCTCATCCTTGTTGCCCCTGTAAACCCCCTCTGAGCACTGGTCCTTCTCTTGTCTCTTGAGGCCCCACCCATTACTTAAAATGAATTATTATTTTAACATTTACTCTTTGTGCATATTATAGAGAAAGAAAACAATTGTAATTACTATAATTCTGCCATCTCTGAGGTTCCCTCCCTATTTTGCTCTCTGCAAACCTCAAATTTGCTAATCCCCAGGCTGTGACAACACCTCCCTTCTTGAACTGTCAGCCTGCTTCAATTTTTCCCCTGTATCATTGTTCCTAATTTTGCCGCTACGTTGTTGAGTTTTGTTTGCTTTCATTCACACGTGACATTTATTTTTCCGTCTGCTGTACTTGTACTTTGAGATAGTAGTGGAGACAGTCAGTCCAAAAGCTTTGGGGACAGTTGGTTGTGGAATAAAACAGTGATGACATGGAGACTCGGTGATGTTCATTTTCTAAGCCTGCAAAGAAATCCTCAAAAGACTCTGAGGAGCTGAGGCCTCCTCTCAGGGGCGTTTTGTTCCACGTCTTCACAAGACATTGCTGTTCCTGCCCCAAGGCAGGTGAACCAACCAGCCCAGGTCCCAGAGTGTGCCCAGCCCTGGGGACAGGGGCAGGGCCAGAAAAGCGCATGGCCGGCGGAGGGAGGGAAACCCATTCCAGGCAAAGGAATAGCATCGGCCACCTTCCTCATCGGTGGGCCACTGGGGAGGCCCAGAGGCCGGTAGGGCACAGAAGCCTCCACCCCAGCCTTGTCCAAAGAAGCCTGGCTTGCTGATGAGGCTTCCACCTGCCATTGTTTAGAAGAGCAAGAAATGGAATGTGTGATGGCGCTCACAATTTTTTAGAAAACTATACATTCTATAAAATCTCAAACTACTTATTATGCCCTATGACCGGTCTCGTTATCTTTTCTTTTTAACTCTTACTGGGGCACCCTTGAATGTTGAATGGATCCTGACCAAGTCCAGCTGCCCTGGCCTCCATCTCGCTTCTCTCAGGGCTCCTGGACGCCCTCACCCCACACCCCCAACTCTGCCATGGCTGCTCTGAGCCCATCCCTGGACCTGTGTGCAGAATGGCTCCTGGCCTCTTGCCTTAGCCCGTGTTCACCTCTGCAATTCTCTGATCCTGTTGTGGAGCAATTTCTGAAATGATCTATTTGGTTCTCCACCTACTACACTAAGGATCTGAACTTTTTGTAAGGATTGGGAATCGTCAGTATGAATTGAACATCTGAACATTTGTACTCTTCTCTAAGACAAGGAACTTCTCATGAATTGTAGCTGGTGTATAAGGCATTTTCCCTATACTAAATGGCCCTGACCAATATGCACTTGGAGTTCTTGCCTTCTGATTTTCATTTCTGCCATTAAAGTGTTGGCTTTAGACTTCTCTCCTAGCACATCCATGCACTTAGCAGATTTTCTGTTTTTGATATGCTGTGGACTAAAGTGGCAGATCCCCAAAGGTGTTAGAAGTATGTCTAAAATCATCACAGATGCCCGTGAGTGAGGCCTTGGTTGAGCATTCAGGGACCAGGGCCATGTGCTTCAATGTATGGACTTTGATTTAGTTTGGTGAATCAAAGACCTTTTTTCTTTTTTTTAATCTTATAAATTCTTTTGGCTTCATCTCTAAAATGGGTTAACCAATCTTGTTTACCTGGGTTTTCAGAGATTTTTAGAAAATAAACATTTTTATTAAAACATAACTCACATAAAATAGTACACAAATCATAAGTGTACAGTGAGATGAATTTTTACAGAGTAAACACCTGGTAATCCTTCAAGAAATAGAACATCATCAGTGCCTCTAAAGTCACCTGTTCTATGCCCATTGCCAATCCCCTGTACTCCCCACTACTCAAAGATTCATCTTCGAGTCATGTAGCCATGCTTCATTTTCATTGCTGTGTAGTTTTCCATTGTGAGAATACACTACAATGTATCCATTCCTCTGCTGGACATTTCAGTGGTTTCCAGGATTTTGGGGTTCTGTTGGATTACACTGCTATGAACATTGTACATATCTTTTGATGCACTCATGTACACATTTGTGTCATTAATCCCAAGAATGGAATTGCTGGATCATAGGCTATGGCTTAATAAATCCTGCCAATAGTTGTGGCAAGAGATTGTACCAATTTACCTTCCCACCAGCAGCAAATAAGAGTTCCAATTACTCCAAATGATCAAGGAACTTTTCATTGAACTTTATAATGAATTACTGTGTTTGCCAAATAAATGCCCCTAGTAGGAAGCAGTGGAGTGTGGCAGAAATCATGCTAAAGGGAAACCTCATGTGAAGCGTGAAATCGTTCTGGACCATGAAGTCCTCATTTCTGAAGCAGAGCTGATCTCTAAGACCGCTTTCATCTTTAACACTCTTGGCTCATTTTGTGATTCTCATAAGAAGTGCTTCATTCGTCATGTACTTTCTGGTGTCTCCCTGTGCCAGGCCCAGGACCAGCTCTGGGTGGACGCTAAACAACAGATGTATACACGTGGGCCATCGATGCCCGGCTTCAAGTGCAGAGGTTAAACTGGAGCAAGGACGCTGACCGCTGAAGGGTTTAGGAAAGGCGGGTGGCAAATGAGCAAGAGACATTTGCAAGAAGAGTTCTTGGGCCCAGAGTGGTGTTATTTTGTTCCAGGCAGCACGGCTGAGCTACCAGAACAAACGGTCCGAGTCCAAAATGAGCCAAGGACGAGGCAATGCTTGGGCCACTGTGGGCGAGCCACCTCATTGCTTGGCAACATGCACCAACCTCCTCTATGCCCGGGCAAGGCAGGTGGCTGCCATCACCTTGGTCAGCCTCCTGCCTTTGACGCTCCACTGCATCAAAGTCTGAGCTCGGTCTTTGGGTGGATGGAGCCTGCGGCTGTACTCAGGCCTGAGCTGCAAGAGAGACTTGGAGAAGGAGGACCTGGCATTTTCAGTTTCTGTAGAGGGAAGGGGCCCCCAAACTCAGGAAGGGGTTTGGATATTGGACCGCTAGAACTATCGTTACTGACGATAACTAGAGCTGAAGCAATTATCAGTTGTCATCCTTCCTGGGTTTTTTTGAAAAAGATCACAGCCAAAGAGGATTAAAACACTCCTTTTTTATTTATTTATTTATTTATTTATTTATTTATTTATTTATTTATTTATTTTTTAGAAATTCACGTTCTTATTTATTGATTGATTGATTGCTGTGTTGGGTCTTCGTCTCTGTGCGAGGGCTTTCTCCAGTTGTGGCAAGTGGGGACCACTCCTCATCGCGTTGCGCGGGCCTCTCACTATCGCGGCCTCTCTCGCTGCGGAGCACAGGCTCCAGACGCGCAGGCTCAGTAATTTGTGGCTCACGGGCCCAGTTGCTCCGCGGCATGCGGGATCCTCCCAGACCAGGGCTCGAACCCGTGTCCCCTGCATTGGCAGGCAGACTCTCAACCACTGCGCCACCAGGGAAGCCCTAAAACACTCTTTTATTCCTCATTGTTTTCTACAGTTAAAGCTCCCAGGATCCACACCTTAGATCCACGCCACAACTGTCACATGTTCAGAAGTGACACAGCTTCTCAAAACCATGCAAGGTATGCAGGAGGACTGGCCGAGCTGAGTGGTGGACGGATCAAGGCCCTGCAGCTCCCCGCTGTTGGAAGCAGCTGTCTCACAGGGCAAGTGTTTGTTCCCAGATCTGGAGCACAGTGGTTCATGATTCCTCAATTAAAGGTTTGTCTCCTTCACACAAAGACCTGATGGGGCGCTCATTCTAAGAGCGATGGAAATCTGCTTCCTCCCACCTGCCCAGATGCGCAGCTGCGCACTGACAAATGCACACGTGCCGTAAACACGCCAGTGTCACCCTCCTTAGCCCCCGGCCCTCCTGGCCACTCCCCTGTGGCTGGGCAGCCCGGCTGGGTTTTGTATCACTGAGTCCTCCTCACCCGACCAGTTATGGACGGTGAAACAGACACATCTATCCTTCCTCTCCGCATCCTCACCTTTGCCCTTCATGGTGCTTCCTCTGGCTAAGTTGCCTCATCCTCTCCTGAGGTCTCTTCCCCCGGCCCCTGCTACAGGGCAGGCAGGCAGTCAACTCAGTCTGAGAGGAGGGGACTCGGTGCAGAAGAACACGACCTAAAATATCTCATGGGCAGGAGCCCAGCCCTCGCCCTCCCCACGCTCCTGGTGAGTCACTTTAGGCACTGCCTTCGTCCTGGGGCTCTTTTAAAAAGCAGATGCTCCCAGAAGAGGTCAAGTGTTGAGTCACCACCCTTGGTGTCCCACTGTGGGTTATTTTCATCAGATCACTTTCCTCTGAATTAGGAGGAGCCTCTAGGGGTGGAGGGAGCTTCTGAAGGTCAGCAAAGGGGGCCGAGCAGTAAGGAGGAGACCTGCTAACAGGTCTGATCCAGGGCTCCGGAGTCCCCATCCCTTCCTTCCACTGGCCGCCATGCCCCAGCCCACCCCCACCTCCCAGGAGAAGAAGAGGCACAGCTCCAGCTGGCTGCCCCAGAGCCTGCTCCTGTCTGGGCCCACACCTCCAGCCCCAGCCCTTCCTACTCTACACTTTGCTCCTCAAATCCCAAACCCTCACACCTACCAGCCTGCATTCTTAGCAGATCACATAGTTCCCCTTGCTACTCAGCATGAATGTAGCAAAGCCAGATGCTGGAATGGCCCTTTGCATTTTACGCATATGCTTATTCCATTTAGTCTTCACAACAAATCTGCAGTGGGTGGCTATTATGCCCATCCCATCACTTAGGAACCTGAAGCTCTAAGAGAATTAAAAATAAAATGAAATAATATCCAAAGGCAGAGGGAGGGGAGGGAGGGGACGTTTTAAGGTCTCACAGCTACATAGTGGCCAAGCTGGTTTGAGTCAACAACTTATCAGATGTCTGGTTGTGTGCTGGAGGACATCAGAGGCATTCCTGGAGGACCCGGTCCCTCTTCCAGTGTCAGGTCTGAGCCACTCAAAGCTTTGATCCTTCTTTCTCGCTTATTGCACTGGCCAGAATCTCCAGTGCAATGTTGAAGAGAAGGGATGAGAACAGACGCCCTTGTCTTTTTCCTGATCACAGGGGGAAAGCGTTCATCTTTGATCATTAGGTTTGATGTTAGCTGTGGGGTTTTCATAGCTGCCATTTATCAGTTGAGGAAGTTGTCTTCCATTCCTAGTTCGCTGAGAGTTTTTAATCAGGAACAGAAGTAGGATTTTGTTAAATGCTTGTTCTGCATCTACTGAGGTCATCATATAGTTTTTCTTTTTAGTCTGTTAATATGAGGAATTAGATTGGGTACTTTTTGAGCGTTAAACCAATCTTGAATTCCTGGGTGAAATCCCACTTGGTTAGGATGTGTTATCCTTTTAGTATATCGTCGGATTTGATTTGCTAAAATTTTGTTAAGAATTTTTGCCTCTGTGTTAATAATTCGTCTGTAGTTTCTTTTCTTGTCATTTCTTTGTTTGGTTTTGGTATTAGGGTAACACTGGCCTCATAGATTGGGTTTAGAGGTATTCCCTCCTCTTCAATTTTCTAGAAGACTTTGTGTATTATTTATTCCATAAATGTTTTGTTGAGTTATCTGTGGCTGCTTTGATATTTTTTGGTTGTGATTTAAAAAAAAAAAAAAATCCAGAAAGTGTCAACATCAGGCAACCCCGATTGCTATTGTTGGCATCAGCATCCTCACCAGCAACAGACGGCGTCATTCTTGTTTATCATCCCCGACAGCTCCCAGGAGGAATGAAGCTGGCGTCTGGACGATGCTCTAGTGGTACTTTATGGGGCTGAAGTCACCAAGAGCTTCTTTCTCATTTGACCCAAACATTTCAGAAACCAATGGCTTCTGAGAATTAGTACTAACTCTTCCAGACCCTGACGTCTTTTGCACTATTCAGATTCTTTCCATCCTTCCAGGCTTAGCTGGCATCTCTTTTGACTTCCCTAAGAATCTGTCAACACCCCACCCGGGCCTGTCTCTGAATTCCTGTCACCCTGACAGCCAGAACTACCCAGTTAAGCTCTTTGTGAAATTCTGCCTTGTGTTATTTTCTTGTTGATTCTTCTATATGTTTCTCTCTAACTAGATTATAAGTTACGTGTCTTATATTGCCTCCAACACCTGATGGAAGGTTGACTGATTTAGGGCTAGTCATCCTAGCATATGGCATATGAATTTCTAACTTCACGATGTCTGCTCATTCAGCAGTGGTTCTGCTAGGAAACAAATACGAGGCAGAACATCTTTTCATAAACAACTTTGTCTCATAAATGACTGCATATGTTCTATGTCAGTTCTGCGTATCTCCTAAACATTACTCGGTTTTCCTATTGGCAAAATGGCGGGCCTGAGTTTTTTTTCTTAATGAAAACTCTAGAAGCATGGATGACAAGTTACTGTCTCAATATCGGAAGCATTTCTGCCTACATTTCATTGCACTCTCCCATGAGGTGGAAAGAGCAAGTCTCATGCTCATATTTTAAGAGGCCTGTCTTTCCAGCCCTGGCCCTGTCCTGCCTCCTCTGAACTTGGCCTCACCACTCACTCCCTGAGCCCCACACCCATGTGCTGTTCTGTGCCCCAGGCCTCACGCTGTGCACTTGGCCTGGAAATCCACCGGGGTCTAATTCAAATATATCCTCAAGGGAATACTATCCACTCCCACCCCCAAGCAGAATTAATTACTCAAGTGTAAATTTCTAAAAACCACCTTTTTATCTGCTTCATCACATTCTATTTTTTAAAATCTTTAGAACTCATTAATCAAATTCATTAATAAAATATGCCTTCATTTCAAAAATAAATAGTGAGGTTGATAGTCATTTCCATCATTGGAGAGTTTGTCAGTATTTCCAAGGGCAGTGAGCGTTGATTCTGATGGCCCAAACCCAAGCTATTAGCAATTGTTAAAATAAACACGTTTACTACCAAAACCCAGGAGGTCTCTAAGTGCCGTCTTGTCTCGCTGTTTTCCAGTCCTGCGTTTTTCTGATCCTTGTTTCTCCCTGGGTATAGTCTCAAGTGGCTCTTTGTATCTGCTTGTGGTTCTGCCTTGGCCCAGGGCTCCTGGCTATTTGTTTACTCTTCCCTTTTCTTGCCTTTCTTTGTTGCCTCCCTAATTCTTTTATTGTTGTCATAACTTGGGCTGGCTGGACATTAGGTCCCAGCAGGCCTTGGCAATCAGGAGTCAAAAATGACAGTGACTCTCAGAAACTCTCTTAGCCACAGAGCCCAGCCCTAGTGAGGGTGTTGGGATAGGCACCACATTTTCACTTCTTGCCTCAGAGAAATGCAGCACAACAACCTGTCTGCATAGTTATTCCCTTCCTACCTAATCCCTGGAGACCAGCTGTCAGCCTAAGACTGAGTAACACACAGCAGGTGCCTTGGACCCCTGGATCCTGAGTGTCAGAGCCACTTAGCTCACACCCCCCCCCCCAGGCCCAGTGGGTACCAGATCACAGTGTTGATTAACTGACATTATGTTCATGTGAATTTTATGTGATTATATTTTTGTTCCCATTAGATTGAAATTTAGTTTGAGTTAAAATAACACTTTTGCCTTAAAAGTCCCATGTTGCATTTTTGCAACTCTTCAGCTTACCAGCCACTCAGGTTATTTTTTAGTTTTTCTTTAAGTGTTAACCCCTTTATATGTTACATCCCAAATATGTGTATCTAAAATTGAAAAACACACCTTCCTCTGACAGATGATCTTCCAGGTCTCTCTTCTGCTCTTCTTCCTCCTGCTTTCTGCCCGGGCGGCTGACCCAGATCAAGGGCAGATCAAGGGCTCTCTAGCCCTCTGCTGCCCAGGTGGGTTTAGCCAACTGGGAACCAGAGCAGGAGATGGGTGGGGGAGAGGGACGTAGGGTATTTATTCCCCTAGCTCCCTCAGGGCAAGGTCACAAACTCTCAACTGGAGGACCCAGGTCCTCTCAAGGAAGACTTCTCTGTGAAGCTTTCTCCTTCTGTAGCAGCCCCCGGAGCTGCACTCTCCCTTCTGGTTTCCTGACACCCAACCGCGCCTTTCTAAATTCTTCCTTTATTGAATCCTTCATGAGTTTTCCTAACTCGTGTGCCATTGATTTCCTGCTGATAGATTTCAAAAAGTGTTTGAAATCCTCATTCAGAGGTAACGGCACGCTGACAACGTCAAACCACATTTGGGTGCAGACACCTAGACATCTCATAACAAAAGAGAGCAACTGACTCAAATGGGAGCCTCTGTGAGAAACCCTTTGATTTCACTCAAGGCAGTTGCATCTCAAATACAGCATTTCTTTAATGCAGCCGTCCTGTAATGACCATAAAACTCAGTGTTATATTACTGGAAATCCTGTGTTGGGACTGATTAATGGCTTTGATTGCAAAATTACTGGGAAATGAGTAAATACCATAAAAGTTGTTTCGAAACGTGTTTTAAATCACCCCTGGAATTTGGAATCATGGCAATCTTAAACTCTTCCCTGCTTCTCCGTGTAGGGAGAAGTCAGGTTGCGGTTTTATGCCACCAGTATAAGCAACTCCATTCCCCTCTGCTCAGCCGGTTGATGAAGTTTAGGGAAGGCCGGGGTTCAGCCTGAGAACCCAACCTGCAAGTCCCCAGGTGTTCTATGTCCTGAGGACCTCCCGCATGCCAGGCCCTGCGCCCAGCATGTCACGTGCAGCGTCCCATCCATCCTCAGCTCAGTCCTGTGATGGGGCTGCTGGTTGAGGGTAGGGGATAGTGGCCATTGGACCAGTTCATCCACATCACACTGAGGTGCTATTAAATAAGTAACTTTTAGATTAAGAAGCAGGACGGCCATGATTTAGGATGCGTCTGCTTGTGACCGAGGCGAGCGTGTTTCTGAGGATCATACCTTTTCCTCTTTCCAGCTGTGGACTCATCCAGGGCAGGGATGCTTTCTGACTTTTTTATTTTTATTTTTTGATGGTTCGCTTGTTTTTATCCTAAGTCCTTATCACAGGCAGGTGGTGGGTGCCTGGTTTTAATGAATGGATGAAAGACTGAATGGATCAACAAATCCACTCATTAAAAGCAATGACTGTGATTAATGGTGAAGATGACCACAAAAAATAGATGTTTGAAAGGATGGGTGAGGGGTGGCATGAGGAATAAGATAACCCGATAAATTGTTACCTTTTTTTTTAAAGCTGAGTTTTAAAAATTTATTTATTTATTTATTTTTTTGCCTGTGTTGGGTCTTCGCTTCTGTGCGAGGGCTTTCTCTAGTTGTGGCAAGCGGGGGCCACTCTTCATCGCGGGGCACGGGCCTCTCACCATCGCGGCCTCTCTTGTTGCGGAGCACAGGCTCCAGTCGCGCAGGCTCAGTAGTTGTGGCTCACGGGCCCAGTTGCTCCGCGGCATGTGGGATCCTCCCAGACCAGGGCTCAAACCCGTGTCCCCTGCATTGGCAGGCAGACTCTCAACCACTGCGCCACAAGGGAAGCCCTAAATTGTTACCTTCTATTTTCTTTCTCTCACTAACTCAAGTCTGCAAAGAAAAGTCATTTGATTTTTTTAGTGATAAATTAGTTGCTGACTCCTGGTCCCAGATCCTCCTGGCTGGTGGAGAACATGAGCTATCCATTTTGAATGTCCTTGTCCCATGTTACACAGCAGCAGGGTATGTGTGGTGGGGGAGAACCAGTTCTTGTCCTCTGTCCCCAAATGGCCTCTTCAGGACCTGGGTTCCTTTGCAGCATCTGTTCCGGGGTGCCTCGGGGAGTGGGCATCTGGGCCGTGGCAGCCTGTGGTCCTGTTTCCCAAGCGGGGTCACATGCTCTAGGCCTCCAGGATCCAGGCTGTGAGTGGACATGAGCCAGGCCCACTGGGCCAAGCTCTAAAGAGCACGGGGTTGACGACAAACTGGAGTGACATTCAAGTTGTTCACAGCACCATGCTAAACACGACATCTCTCTCTACAACTAAGTCTGGCTTGTGGCCTCCAGTTGCCAGCTTTTTCTCTGGAGGAAAGATTCAAGCCCTGCACAGACTAGTTCCCTCTGTAATTCTCCTAAGGACGTATTTAGGGCACAGCCTCATCTCCAGAGGATGCCAAGCATTTCAGCACAGCTCCCTCTGCCTTCAGGCCTCCACAGAGTGCCGTGCGTGCATCTCTCCTGCCTTCCCTTCCACACATTCACATCCTCAAGGGCATCGCCATAGAACCGCCTGGAGAGGTGAACTGGCCGTACGCCTTCAGCCCCACGTCCAGATGAAAGAGAAGGACAGACATTCAAATGGGAGAGTCTACTGAAAGAGAAGAATTGTCAGTGACCAGAGAGGGAAGTGGCCTTTGCTTGCTCTGGAGCAGACTGAGAGGTGGAGGAGGGAGAGTGAAGAGACGGCCCATTCTCCTTTCTCCCTGTGATGCTGGGATGTCGGCCCTGAGCAGAGAGATTAAGGATTAGATGGGGGAGAGGGGTTGGCATTTTAAACTAAGTGGCCTTAGATGTCTATCACCCTCCAAGTAAAAGTAAGCTTGAGATGTCAAGAAGTCAGGAATGGAAATTCAACTAAATATGTTTAAAGACAGAGAAAGAAGGTAAAGTAAAGCCATTTCCTGCTTATGTCCTAGCAGGTTCAGCTACTAAATAGATCAACTTCCTCCAGGCCCAGGAGACACTGTCTACCCTGGGGAAAAGCCTTCTCATTTTGTGTTTATTCTAGACGATCTGGGTCTGACCTGAGAACACAGACCTTTGGAAGACAGAGTTAGTCTGACTTAGAGGTTACTCTACTCGCCTGCCCACTGCATCCTTCCCAAAGGGAATGAGGACAGGGCCAGCCCCAGTTCAGACGAGAAGCTGGGAAGAGGGAAAATATAGGAAGCAAAAAATGTGTAGAGATTACTCTCAAAAAACCTTCGCCCAGACGCACCGGTCAAAAGCAAAATAATACTCAGAGATCAGGGAGGACAAGAGGGCTGCTTGAGCAAGGAGGCATCCTTGGCTTCCCGAAATCCTTAAGGGGCGGGGATCCGACAGCTCCTTCAGCTCCTGCACGCCCTCGGCCTGTGGACCAGCCAGGGAATCTCTCTCTCAGGGACCTCGGTTTTCCCCACTGTCAAAATAGACACCAAAAGCTGGTTCCAGTGACCTCACCAAGTGGCATGAAGTCAAATGCAATTTCATGGCCTTACATGAAGGAGGAACTCTGAAAACTGCACAATGCCACCCTGAACCCAAAATATCCCCTGTTGTCACCATTGCCAATTACTGAGGCCATAATGGAGACTGGTTACCTCTGTAATTCTCCGAAGGATGTATTTAGGTCATTCTTGCTTTGTAACTGTCTTTGGGATTTTGCGGTACAGTATTCTACTAATTTTAAATATGCATAGTCTCAGCTTACAAACAAGTTGTGTTCCAAAAGTAGATTTGCACGTTGGTTAGTTGGCTCTCAGAATTCAGTTTCACATGAAAACTGTGCTAAAACAAAATCTATGATTCATGTGCAGTCAAGCTAGTAGAAAACAATACTGTTACAATGCGGTAATGAAGCCAAATGGAAAAATATTATATTAAAATTGACCAAGTAAATGGTACACTGACTAGCTTAAATCCAGGTACTTTAAAATTCTCCACTAATGCTTGAATGCTGCTGTTTCCTGTACCCTGAAGCCTTGTGCTGGGCATAAAGCAGACAAGGAGGGGATGTGGAAAATTGTGATGGAATTCCTGGCAAGTCAGAGCAACCCACACGTTTCTCCTCTAGAACTTCCCGGAGCTAGGCTTCCTCCACCGTCTGTGTCCACCGACCACTTCCTGGCTCCACCCCACCCTTAACACGCCTCCCCATCTTCCTCTAGCAAGGATGAGAGCCACACACAAGGTGTTACGATTTAGGGGGGGAAGGGGTTGACATTTCTACTTTTAAATTTACTAAGTTACTTTAACTGCAAAAAAGGAAAGTAGCAGGTCCTCAGTTGCCAGGTTCTAACCCAGAGGAACAGAGCATTAAATCAAGCACGGAGCGACTCTACTGTGTTACTGCACAGGCCACACATTCATGACGCCGGCCCTGAACGTGGCATCCACCTGCTGGACAACCTTGACCCTCCCGGGTCATGTCCCATTTCCTGTCCAGATTTCCCAGGTGCCTTCGTTTAGCCTCCCTCCATTGTGTGGACCATGCCAAGGGCCCCTAAGAAAGGCACCTCTGGGTCCTGGCCTCAGAGACGCCCTCTGTCTCCAGGGCCCTACAACTATTTGGCTAAGCAGACAGTCTCTAAACCAGCACGCACTTTCCATCTCACACTGTGCCTGCACAAAACCTCCTCTATGACAAACTTTCAAAAATAGGAACACAGCGCCCGGGGACAAAGGCAACAGACGTGGCTGCAGGGGTCACACCGGGTTCTTCCTGTTTCAGCATCTGCTTGTTCACTGGTCTACACTTCAGCATGCTGGCTGCACCCAGGCCTTGCTTTAGGTTTTCAGCCAACATGAAGCCCCAGTGTGATGGGTAATTTTATATGTCAACTTGACTGGGCCACGGGATGCCCAGATATTTGGTCAAACATGATTCTGAGTGTGTCTGTAAGGGTGTATCTGGATGAGATTCACATTGGAATCCGCAGGCTAAGTGACGCAGAGGGCTCCCCCCAGTATGGGTGGGCATTGTCCAATCAGTCGAAGGCCGGAATAGAACAAAAAGGCTGACCCTCTCATGACTAAGGGAAAAAAACACACCCTGCCTGATTCCCTTGAGCTGGGACATCGGTCTCCTGCCTTTGGGCTCAAACTGAAACGTTGGCTCTTCTTGAGTATGGAAACTGCTTGCTTTGGGACTGGAGCTTCCACCACCAGCTCTCCTGGGTCTCCAGCTATTGACTGCAGACTGTGGGACTTAGCCTCCATAATCTCACAGCTAATTCCTTATAATAAATTTCTACTATCTGTCTATCTACCTACCTACCTATGTATCAATCTTAAAAAAGCCTTTGTTTTATATGTATTTATATTTGTACATACATATATATATATATATATATATATATATATATATATATATATATATATATATATATATATATATATATATCCTATTTGTTCTGTTTCTCTGGAGAACTGTAACTAATGCACCCCGTCTATCCAAAAAAAGTGCAGTTAGGATTGAAAGTGCCCATAACGCTGAACAGGATGTCAGTGCCCTTCAACCAACGGCCCCCAGGAACACACCTGTGGGTGACCAGCATCACACTGAGGGAGAACATACACTGTGGGGAACTGTGGAGCGTCTCTGTAAGAGGGTGTTAGCAAGAACCTATTATAGAATTTGGGCTCTGGGGGTGATCGGGAAGGATCCAAGAAAGCAATGGATTGCACAAAAAAGTAAGGACAGAAAGTGAGACAATTCTATGTTTATCTCAACAAATACCTTCTCTCTGGGGAGGGCTAACTAGAGCAGGGATAAAGCTATGCTTGGTAAAGATACCGTGGTCACTCATTTTAGCTGACGGGGGTGTTGTTTGGAAGTTTGTGGTGGCACGGTGACTTTGGTTTGCCCTTGCTTGGACAAAGGTAGGAAGTGGCCCTGTGTCGTCTCACTTTGTCATGGTCTCAGAGTGGCCTTTTCTGATGTTGGTGTTCTGTGAGATTATTTGTGTCCCCCTACCCCATGTTCTCAGTCACTTATGCTCCCACAGTTCTCCCCTCTCTTGCCCCAGCCTGCCCCTCCACCCAGAAGAGGTGCTTATCCAGAGCATAAGCTGAAAGCTTATCCAGAGAGGCAGATGGCTGGGTCTCCCCTATGCAGACAGAGGGTCTCTGGGACCTTCTGAGGGGAGTAGCCGCAATACACACAAGCTTTTCTCCTGCTTATTGTGACTCCCTTTCTAAAATCTTTCTACTCTGTATTATTACCAAAACCCAAGCACTGTGCTGAACACTTTACATACATTCACGAATTCGACCCTTAAAACAACCCTAGAAGGTAAGTATAGTATTGTCTTCATTTTGATGGTGGGGTAACCCAGGTACACATAGAGTAAAAAACAATAACAACAACAAAGCAAAACCTGACGACAAAGAACTACATTCCACCCACCACTAAAAAGTCCCTCTTGTGCTTGATTACATGGCATGATGTGCATCTATGCAGGATGACATAGACAAAATCAGAGAACTTCCTTTCCATCTGCACACTATTTCCAGAGTAAAGTATCATTTCGCCCTGGACCAAAACCCTGCACTGCTCCCTACTGCCTAAAGAATTAAGCCCAAATGCCTTACATCAAGACCCAGGCCAGATTTGAGACCCTGTCTCGACTATTCCGGTGTCCTTAGTTTCCCCTTTCCCCTAAGTGAGCTTCCTGCTATGCCCACAGCCATACATTCTCTGCCCCCTGAACATGTCAAACGCATTTCCACATCCATGCTACTCCCTCCAGCTGGAATATTCCCCGACCTCCATCCAATCTCAGTTCCATCTCTCCTTCCCAACTCAGATCTGTGTTCCTCTGTGCAGTTTACCTGGCAGGTATCCTGTGCTATTTTATATTCTTATTTATGTTTTTATGTATCACCCTTGTTGTCCCAATAAGACCTATGGTAGATAGTTTGCAGAACAACCACAATAGTTTCTCCCCTGCCTAGATGTGTGTCCTTTTGCAGCATGACTTGCCCTGGCCACTTCTACCTTCAAGAGGCAGAGTCTATGTCTTCACTCTTTTGAGTCTGAGTTTGAATGTAAATATGACTTGTTTTGGCCATTGGAACATTAGATAATCCTCACCACCATGTAAGGAGCCTGGGCTAGCCAGCAAAGGATTAGAAAACACAAGGAGCAGAGATGGATCTTCCCAGCTGATCAACCAAAACCAAGCTATCCTAGACCAACCAGCCTGCCAGATGTGTGAATGAGGCCATCCTAAATCATCCAGCCCCAGTTAAGCCATCCTGGACAGAAAAGCCATTCAAGCCAACCCAAGGAATTGTGAACAAACAATAGATGTTTGTTTTTACGTGCCAGTACATTTTGAGATGGTTTGTTATGCAGCAAAAGCTAACAAATACAACATTATAAACTCCATCAGGGGCTGCGCTATGACCCACCTTACCTGAATTCTTGGAATTCAGCCTTGCACATGACAGTCAGTCTTCAATAAATGTTTGTTTTTGATGATAACAGCTCGAATAAAGAATGTTGAGGAATTCCCTGGCAGTCCAGTGGTTAGGACTCCATGCTTTCACTGCCGAGGGCCCAGGTTCAATCCCTGATTGGGGAACTAAGATCCCACAAACTGCAAGGCATAGCCAAAAAAAAAAAGAGTTAAAAAAATAAAAAGAAGGTTGAGAGCTGGAGTTTGAAGGAGGCCAGGCATAGCCTTCAGAGAGGATGGAGATCTGGGGGTGCCTGGGAAAGCTGTTTCATGCTTAAAACCTGGACTGAGCCAACTGGGTGATATCAGAGTTCATGTTAACCTACCTTAACTCTGTGGAGTTTCTATCATGAAATTCCCTTTTCTCACAGGACAACTTAGCTGTGCACTAACGTGGCCATCACATGCTGGATTCAGCTGATGGAGTAGCAGGAAGGGGTTACCTTTGGGAAGAGAGATGCAGCCTCTGGAGGTGAGCTCTCACATTTTATCATTCCTTCCATTTATCAAGTGTTTACTGAACACCCACCATGTGCCTGGTGGTGGGCTGGGGACTAAGGAAATGAACAAGCCTGGTCCCACCAGGTCCTCAAGGGGCTCTAGTCTGAAGCGTCAGAACACGTCTGACCATCTCCTGGCTCAAGTTCAACAAGGAGAGAGGTGAGTTAGAGAGCTCCTGTTCTAGGGCTCATTTTCCTGAACAAATGGACCGTTTTACTATTTTACCTCTTCCACTTGTGGAAATTTATAGACAATTTTCCAAGTCTTTAAGTTTATATTTTCTTAACCAAATTGAACTTTTCTTAAGAAAACAAGTAAAAATTAATTGTCCTTAATGGTATAATCATCCAACTCCAGATGTAACGAAACTCTGTGCAGCTGAGCCCTGGGTGCCACATACTCAACATCAAGACCTCAGACCGCGGTGGAAGCATGAAAGGCAGTAATGCCTGGTGTCCTCCAAAGGTTCTGTGACACCCTGCCTGATGACCAGGGCCTGACCATGGCTCCTCAGTTGGGTTATAGTAATCACACACCCAATCATGGATTACTGGGTATTGAGTGCTTATTATTTAAGTGCTAACAGTTTTAAACACTCTATTCTTTTCATTTCTCTCAGCAACCCCGTGAGATAGGAACTAGTATGATGTCTTTTTTTGCAGATGAGAAAACCAAAGCACTAAGAAGTTAAGTAACTCACCCAAGGTCACACAGCTAATACGTAGCAGAGCTGGGGCTTGACCTCAGTGTTCTCGTTTTTATCTTTTGTAAAGTTTGCACCACTTTAGACCTGGCCTGTTAATAGCATTGTTGGGAGAGTCTTTGGACTTCTTTCCTTTCCTTTCCTCCCACTCTAGAACTTCAGTGTCCCTGCAGCCTGGCACTTATTTATAGGTGGTAACTTGCCTTCTGCTGTTTTTGCTCTTAGAGGATTGGAAGTGCTTCTTACACAGTACTTTACTTCCAGTTTGGTTTATCTTTGAGCTTTAGCTCAAAGCAAATAAGAGAGCCTGACCTGTTCCCTCCAGGCAGCTTCTGAATGAGAGCCTTACAGAACTGTCAGCCAGTGCTTAGCTGACACCAGCCCAGCTCCAGGCTGCAAGTGACTTGGGGAGGCTCTTCGAGGCTTGCGGGCGCTCCTGTCCCAGCGCTGAGCGACAGGCCTGCAGACATGGCTGGGTGAGTGCGGGAGTCACTGGGTCCGAGAGGCAGGAAACGACCTCACCTGCCAGGCCAGCACCAGTCTTTTCTACTTTCAGTTATAGACATTTTGTAAAAAGAAGAAGAGAAAACCCTGTAGAGATGGCTCCCTACCTGGATGTGGTCCCCGGCCCCTCCCTTCCTTTCCTCCTCTCTGTCCTGAGCCACTTCCCTCCCTCCCTCTCCTCTCAGCCCAGCCCTTCCCTTCCTCCTCCTCTCCCATCCCCCTTCGCACACAAGATCTCCTCTCCCTTTCCTAAAGTCCAGCCTATAGGAACTTCCTCCTAATTCAGATCCGGTTTTCCAGCGTTACCATGGCAACCCGTGGCTACCGAGGCTTTTCAGCAAAGTCACTTCTCCCCTACATTTTTCATAGAAATCTGCATTTTTCATAGAAATCTGCATTCTACATCTTGCTCCTCCCCACTTGCCGTGTTTGAGCAAAACTCTAGCCCCAGGCTCTCCAACATCTTTAAATGTTTTTAAACAGCCATATCTCTTTTATATCAACTATGTTGATGTATTTTGAATAATTTAAGATATAATGTCATCAACTTAGTTAATTCCGAATACATCAGTACAGTTTTCTCCATGGAGCCGTACCTGGCTTACTTATTGAGGGGTGGACAAGTTGAATTTGTATTTATGCTGGGGCGTTGACAGGAGCTGAATTGTGAATACTGAGTAGGGAAGTGGCTCAGGTGGGACTGTTGGTGCCCCACAGGGAAGGTGGAAGCAAACCAGAAACCTGCCCCAAGGCAATTGTCCTGCCCACAAGTGTCAGTGAGAGCTTGTGAAAATAGGCACAAAACACCCAGAACTCAGCATCCTCTCCAAGCCCTGAGCAAAAAATCCTAAATCTGGTGCAAAGGAAAGAATATGCCCTCTGAAATTAGGCAGAATTGAGTGTTATCCTCAATTCTGTTAATGAACTAGCTGTGCTTGGGCAGGTTCCTTACCCTCTCTGAATCTCAGTAGTATATCTTTCAAAGTTATTGGGAGAAATAAATGGGCTAATGCACGTAAAAGGGCCTAAAGTAGTTCTCGGCACACACTCGCTAAAGAGTAACTGCCATATTCCAGTTATTGTCATGAGCAAAGTTCTATGAGGCAGCACCGAGATTCAAGCTGAGCCCAAGAAGCAGATACCAAGGTTACCAAATAATCAGGCTGCACAGCTGGTAACCAAACCAGAAATCATGGTCTCAACACTCCGAAGTTCAGGATATAAGCAGGAATGAGACGCTAAGGCACCAAGTCTCATCAGACGCTGTTACAGGAGCAACATGCTAGCATCGTCAGGTGGAGACTGACCCAGCAAAGGAACCGTGCACTGGCTGCTCTCAGTGTCCTCTACCCTCTCCATGGCCTACTGGAGATGTGCTGGAATGTGTGTTAGGCAGGCCAAGAGCTGGGAGCAGGATAGTGTAGGGAGAGAAAGCCAGGTCCCTACTGGGGCCCAGAAAAGAAGGTTGAGCACACACAGATGGGGACTTGACCTGAGCTAGTTCAGCAGGACCCGTGAGTGTGGGGTTGGTTCCAAGCCTTGAACCTTCAACTTGAAAAATATGTCATGCAGAAGATTCTGAAATTGAGTGCATAACAGGATGGTAAATGAGACATTTCCTGGCATCCACAGCAGCAGGGGCCACATCAGCAGTGCTGTGCATACTAAGAGACTATACCTACAAAAGCAACCACTAGCTCAAGACCACTAGCTCTAGGATATATAAGAGAAGATCAAGTAAAACTACTGGGGGCCCCTTCTTTGGAAGTTGTTTCCCAGGCAGAGGTAGCAGGGAGTGGGGCAGAGAATTTGGCCCATGTCTGCTCGAAGGTGGTGGGCTGCTGTTTGAGAAAAATCTAAAGGTGAGACATTATAATTAAAGCTTCTCCTGAGGGTGGAGGAAGAAGAGAACCCAACTGCACTTTTCGTAACAAAGGAACACGGGTCTCACCACGGGTCAGCCATGAGCTCCCTGAAAGGGAGCCAACTGCATAGTCTTGAACAGGACTCTGCCCAGAGGCCCTCCCAGAGGAGTGAGATAACCCAACAGAGGGTCTGTGTGGGGCGGACTTAGGAGCCAGGAAGGAGTCTTAAGTAACCAGCTGGAAGAAGCATAGTCCAGGACAGAAAACTGTGGTTAGAGGTGTCCTGGAAAACCCACAGAAGAGATCTATGAGGGGGAAAATTAGCATCTGAACATGAGTCACACACAGAAGGCACCAAACCAGATGACAGTAGTACAGATCTAGTAAGAACTTTTCTCTTCCCCTTATGTTCCTCTCTCCTTGAGCCAACCACGGAGAAGCTAGAGGCAGGATGGGGCAATAGAGGGCAACAAGATGGGGAGATAAGGAAGAAAAAACTGGTCATCCACACCTACCCTCGGCCACTGCATGTTTCCTAGCCAAGTATGGTCCTAACCAGGAGAGGAGCTTAATCCAGGTGAAGGATACATATTTTTTTCTTTTCTCAGCTTTACTGAGGTATAATTGACAAAAATTGTATGCATTTAAGGGGTACAACGTGATGGTTTCATATAAATACACACTGTGAAGTGATCACCACAATCAAGCTAATTAGCATTACCTCACATAGTTACCATTTTTGGGTTTTGTTTTCTTTTCTTTTCATCCCCCTACCCCCACCCCCCATCCCTTCTGGCAATCACCTTTTGTTCTCTGTATCCATGAGCCTATTTCTGTTTTGTTACATTTGTTCATTTCTTTTGTTTTTTGGCTTCCATATGTAAATGAAGGCATACGGTCTTTCTCTTTCTTTGTCTGACTTACCTCACTTACCATAAGACCCTTTAGGTCCATCCATGTTGCCACAAAAGGCAAGATTTCATTCTTTTTTAGGGCTGAAAAGCTGTGTTATATTCTATTGTATATCTATCTCCTACCTATCTATCTATCTATCTATCTATCTATCTATCTATCTATCTATCTATCTATCTATCTAATCTTCTTTATCCATTCATTTATCGATGAACACTTAAGTTGCTTCCATATCTTGGCTAGTGCTGCAATGATCATATGAGTGCATGAATCTTTTAGAGTTAGTGTTTTTGTTTTCTTTGAAAAAATACCCAAAAGTGGAATTGCTGGATCATATGGTAGTTCTATTTTTAATTTTGGGGGGAAACGTCATACTGTTTTCCATAGTAGCCACACCAATTTACCCTCTCACCAACAGTACATGAGGGTCCCGTTTTCTCCATATTCTCACCATCTGTTGCCATTTGTGGTCTTTTTGATGATGGCCATTCCAATAGATGTGAGGTGATATCTCACTGTAGTTTTGGTTTGCATTTCCCTAATAATTAGTGATGTCGAGCATCTTCTCATGTGCCTGTTGGCCATCTGTATGTCTTCTCTGGGAAAATGTTTATTCAGGTCCTCTGCCCATTTTTTTTTTTTCCCATGGGCAAATCTGTTTTATCCAGAGTAACTGAAAAGCACCACCAGCAGCAGCTCCTAGCCACCCCATGGGTGGATCCTGCAGATGCTCTGCTGCGTAGAAGGCACGGGACCCAAGTGCAATTCCATTGACAGCAAGTTCTAGAACAGGTAAAACACACCTATGGCAGCCATAAAGTCAGCAGGTTTACACCTGGGAGTGGGGGTGGGGGGACGCGGTGGGAGTAGCTGGGAAAGGACACAAGGGGCTTCTGCAATGGGGGAGAACAGAGAAGGGGCTGAGAATGTTCTAGGTCTTGATCTGGACTCAGGTGCTGCGGAGGTGCACATGTGTAAAATTTCATGGACCAACACTGCTGTGCGTACTCAGGGTACGTATGCGCAACTCCAGTTTTTTGTTGTTGTTTCTTTTAAGGGAAACAATTGGATCTGGGAAGGTTGGCATCTTTTTAGCTAGGGAATGGTGGAGAATTCTCTCTTCTTGTCTGATAAAGTTGAGGAAGAAAACTGAAAGTCTTCTAGAGGTGATGTTTGGAGAGATGGGCGACTGAAATATAAGGGGTATTTCCCCGCCGGCAGCAGGATAAAAAGTTGCCATCTTCCACCATCCGGGTCCCAAAGCTCGGAGAGATTTCCAAAGATTGTTTAATTGATTTTTCTCCTATTTACATGCAGATCATAGTGTCTGGGGCCCAGGAATTCAGATACATGGCTTTGGGTCCAATCAGCGCCATGAAAAATCCTGTCTGAAACTCGCACAAAGCCAGACACACACGTCTTCAGAAACACGCTGTTTCCTTTTTGTCTGGGGCTCCAGGGAGCGGGTGCAACGAGCAGGGCCTCAGACACGCTCCCATCTGCAGAGTCCCAGGGATCCCGTCCCTCTGTTCTGCTGGACTGCAATCCAGCTGGCATTCACAGTGTGATCCCCAAAAGGGCCAAACCCCATCACCACCACCACCTTCCTGGGCTGCTCCATGGAGGGCTCAGGCTGCACCTCTGACCCACTCCTGTCTGGACTCCTCTGCCCATTTTTTAATCGAATTGTTTGTTTTTGATGTTGAGCTGTATGAGTTCTCAGTATATTTTGGATAATAACTCCTTATCAGATATATCATTTGCAAATATCTTCTCCCATTCAGTAAGCAACGTTTTCATTTTGCTGATAGTTTCCTTCCCTGTGCAAAAGCCTTTTAGTCTGATGTAGTCCCACTGGTGTATTTTTGTTTTTGTTTCCCTTGCCTAAGGAGACATATCCAACAAGATATTGCTAAGACCGTGGTTAAAGAGTGTTCTGCCTATGTTTTCTTCTAAGAGTTTTATGGTTTCAAGTCTTACATTTAGCCTTTAATCCATTTTGAGTTTCTTTTTGTATATGGAGTGAGAAAGTAGTCCAACTTGGTTCTTTTGCGTGCAGCTGTTCAGCTTTCCCAGCATCAATTATTGAAGAGATTGTCTTTTCCCCATCAATTATTCTTGCCTCCTTCATCATAGATTAATTGCCCATATAAGTGTAGGTTCATTTCTGGGCTCTCTATTCTGTTGCATTGATCTATGTGTCTGTTTTTTTGCTGGTACCATATTGTTTTTATGACTGTAGCTTCGTAGTATAATTTGAAATCAGGGAGCATCATACCTCCATCTTTGTTCTTCTTTCTCAAGGTATCTGAGCTATTTGGGCTCTTTCGTGTTTCTATACAGTTTTAGAATTATTTGTTCTAGTTCTGTGAAAAAAATGGCAGTGGTATTTTGATAGGGATTGCATTGAATCTGTAGATTGCTTTGGGTAGTATGGTCATTTTAACAATATTAATTCTTCTAATCCATGAACATGGTATATCTTTCCATTATGTCATCTTCAACTTCTTTCATCAACGTCTTATAGTTTTCCAAGTACAGATATTTTACCTCCTTGGTTATACTTATTCCTAGGTATTTTATTCTTTTTGATATAATTGTAAATGGGATTGTTTTCTTAATTTCTCTTTCTGAGAGTGTTCATTGCTAATGTATAGAGACACAAAAGATTTCTGTATATTAATTTTGTATCCTGCAACTTTACTGAATTTATAGTTTTTTGGTACTGTCTTTCAGTTTTTCCATACATAGTATCATGTCATCTACAAACACTGAAAGCTTTACTTCTTCCTTTCCAATCTTGATTCTTTATTTCTTTTTCTTGTCTGATTGCTGTGGCTAGGAATTCCAATATTGTGTTGAATAAAAGTGGCAAGAGTTGGCATCCTTGTTGTGCCCCTGATTTTTTTTTAAACATCTTTATTGGAGTATAATTGCTTTAAAATGCTGTGTTAGTTTCTGCTGTACAACAAAGTAACTCAACTATATGTATACATATATCCCCATATCCCTCCCTCTTATGCCTCCCTCCCATCCTCCCTATCCCACCCCTCTAAGTGGTCACAAAGCACCAAGCTGATCTCCCCGTGTAATGCAGCTGCCTCCCACTGGCTGTCTATTTTACATTTGGTAGAGTATATATGTCAGTGGTACTCTCTCACTTCTTCACAACTTACCCTTCCCCCTTCCCATGTCCTCAAGTCCATTCTCTATGTCTGCGTCTTTATTCCTGTCCTGCCCCTAGGTTCATCAGAACCATTTTTTTTTTTAGATTCCATATATATGTGTTAGCATACGGTATCTGTTTTTCTCTTTCTGATTTACTTCACTCTGTATGACAGACTCTAGGTCCATCCACCTCACTACAAATAACTCAATTTCATTTCTTTTTATGGCTGAGTAATATTCCATTGTATATATGTTGCACATCTTCTTTATCCATGCATCTCTTGATGGACACTTAGGTTGCTTCCATGTCCTGGCTATTGTAAATAATACTGCAGTGAACATTGTGATACATGACTCTTTTTGAATTATGGTTTTCTCAGGGTATATGCCCAGTAGTGGGATTGCTGGGTCATATGGTAGTTCTATTTTTAGTTTTTTAAGGAACCTCCATACTGTTCTCCATAGTGGCTCTATCAATGTACATTCCCACCAACAGTGCAAGAGGGCTCCCTTTTCTCCACACCCTCTCCAGCGTTTATTGTTTGTAGATTTTTTGATGCTGGCCACTCTGACCGGTGTGTGCTGATACCTCATTGTGGTTTTGATTTGCATTTCTCTAACGATTAGTGATGTTGACCATCCTTTAATGTGTTTGTTGGATATCTGTACATTTTCTTTGGAGAAATCTCTGTTAAGGTCTTCTGCCCATTCTTGGATTGGGTTGTTTGTTTTTTTGATATTGAGCTGCATGAGCTGCTTGTATATTTTGGAGATTAGTCCTTTGTCAGTTGCTTCGTTTGCCAATATTTTCTCCCATTCTGAGGGTTGTCTTTTCATCTTCTTTATGTTTTCCTTTGCTGTGCAAAACTTTTAAGTTTCATTGGGTCCCATTTGTTTATTTTTGGTTTTATTTCCGTTTCTCTATGAGGAGGGTCAAAAAGGATCTTGCTGTGGTTTATGTCATAGAGTGTTGTGCCTATGTTTTCCTCTAAGAGTTTTATAGTGTCTGGCCTTATATTTAGGTCTTGAATCCATTTTGAGTTTATTTTTGTGTATGGTGTTAGGAAGTGTTCTAATTTCATTCTTTTACATGTAGCTGTCCAGTTTTCCCAGCACCACTTATTGAAGAGACTGTCTTTTCTCCATTGTATATCCTTGCCTCCTTTGTCATAGATTAGTTGAGCATAGGTGAGTGGGTTTATCTCTGGGCTTTCTATCCTGTTCCATTGATCTATATTTCTGTTTTTGTGCCAGTACCATACTGTCTTGATTTTTGTAGCTTTGTACAGTAGTCTGAAGTCAGGGAGCCTGATTCGTCCAGCTCCATTTTTCTTTCTCAAGATTGTTTTCGCTATTTGGGGTCTTTTGTGTTTCCAGACACATTGTGAAATTTTTTGTTCTAGTTCTGTAAAAAATGCCATTGGTAGTTTGATAGGTTTTGCATTGAATCTGTGGATTGCTTTAGTTACTATAGTCATTTTCACAATGTTGATTCTTCCAATCCGAAAACATGGTATATCTCTCCATCTGTTTGCGTCGTCTTTAATTTCTTTCATCAGTGTCTTGTAGTTTTCTGCATACAAGTCTTTTGTCTACTTAAGTAGGTTTATTCCTAGGTATTTTATTCTTTTTGTTGCAATGGTAATTGGGAGTGTTTCCTTAATTTCTCTTTCAGATTTTTCATCATTAGTGTATAGGAATGCAAGAGATTTCTGTGCATTAACTTTGTATCCTGCTACTCTACCAAATTCATTGATTAGCTCTAGTAGTTTTCTGGTAGCATTGTTAGGATTCTCTATGTATAGTATCATATCATCTGCAAACAGTGACAGTTTTACTTCTTCTTTTCCCACTTGGATTCCTTTTATTTCCTTTTCTTCTCTGATTGCTTTGGCTAAAACTTCCAAACGTATGTTGAATAATAGTGGTGAGAGTGGGCAACCTTGTCTTGTTCCTGATCTTAGAGGAAATGGTTTCAGTTTTTCACCATTGAGAAAGATGTTGGCTGTGGGTTTGTCATATATGGCCTTTATTATGTTGAGGTAGGTTCCCTCTATGCCTACTTTCTGGAGAGTTTTTTTTTTATCATAAATGTGTGTTGAATTTTGTCAAAAGCTTTTTCTGCACCTACTGAGATTATCATATGGTTTTTATCCTTCAATTTGTTAATATGGTGTATCACATTGATTGATTTGTGCATATTGAAGAATCCTTGCATGCCTGGGATAAACCCCACTTGATCATGGTGTATGATCCTTTTAATGTGCTGGATGTGTTGGATTCTGTTTGCTAGTATTTTGTTGAGGATTTTTGCATCTATGTTCATCAGTGATATTGGCCTGTAATTTTCTTTTTTGTGTGACATCTTTGTCTGGTTTTGGTATCAGGGTGATGGTGGTCTCGTAGAATGAGTTTGAGAGTGTTCCTCCCTATGCTATATTTTGGAAGAGTTTGAGAAGGATAGGTGTTAGCTCTTCTCTAAATGTGTGATAAAATTTGCCTGTGAAGCCATCTCGTCCTGGGCTTTTGTTTGTTGGAAGATTTTTAATCACAGGTTCAATTTCAGTGCTTGTGATTGGTCTGTTTATATTTTCTGTTTCTTCCTGGTTCAATCTCAGAAGTTTGTGCTTTTCTAAGAATTTGTCCATTTCTTCAAGGATGTCCATTTTATTTTTTTTATTTTTTATTTTTTTAAGGATGTCCATTTCATTGGTATATAGTTGCTTGTAGTAACCTTTCATGATCCTTTGTATTTCTGCAGTGTCAGTTGTTACTTCTCCTTTTTCATTTCTAATTCTGTACTTTGAGTCTTCTCCCTTTTTTTCTTGATGAGTCTGGCTAATGGTTTGTCAATTTTGTTTATCTTCTCAAAGAACCAGCTTTTAGTTTTATTGATCTTTGTTACTGTTTCCTTCATTTCTTTTTCATTTATTTCCAATCTGATCTTTATGATTTCTTTCCTTCTGCTAACTTTGGAGGGTGTTTTTTGTTCCTCTGTCTCTAATTGTTTTAGGTGTAAGGTTAGGTTGTTTATTTGAGATGTTTCTTGTTTCTTGATGTAGGATTGTATTGCTATAAACTTCCCTCTTAGAACTGCTTTTGCTGCATCCCATAGGTTTTGGGTTGTCATGTTTTCATTGTCATTTATTCCTAGGTATTTTTTGATTTCCTCGTTGATTTCTTCAGTGCTCTCTTGGTTATTTAGTAGCATATTGTTTAGCCTCTAATGTGTTTCTATTTTTAACAGATTGTTTCCTGTAGTTGATACCTAGTCTCATAGCATTGTGGTCGGAAAAATTACTTGATATAATTTCAATTTTCTTAAATTTACTGAGGCTTGCTTTGTGACCCATGATATCATCGATCCTGGAGAATGTTCCATGAGCACTTGAGAAGAAAGTGTATTCTGTTGTTTTTGGATGGAATGTCCTATTAATATCAATTAAGTCCATCTTGTCTAATGTGTCATTTAAAGCTTGTGTTTCCTTATTTATTTTCATTGTGGATGATCTGTCCATTGGGGAAAGTGGGGTGTTAAAGTCCCCTACTATTACTGTGTTACTGTTGATTTCCCCTTTTATGGCTGTTACCACTTGCCTTATATATTTAGGTGCTCCTTTGTTGGGTGCATAAATACTTACAATTGTTACGTCTTCTTCTTGGATTGATCTCTTGATAATTATGTAGTGTTCTTCTTAGTCTCTTGTAATAGTCTTTATTTTAAAGTCTATTTTGTCTGATATGCGAATTGCTACTCCAGCTTTCTTTTGAGGTCCATTTGCATGGAATATCTTTTTCCATCCCCTCATTTTCAGTCTGTATGTGTCCCTACGTCTGAAGTCGGTCTCTTGTAGACAACATATATACAGGTCTTGTTTTTGTATCCATTCAGCCAGTCTGTGTCTTTTGGTTGGAGCATTTAATCCATTTACATTTAAGGTAGTTATCGATATGTATGTCCCTATTACCATTTTCTTAATTGTTTTGGGTTTGTTTTTGTGGGTCTCTTCCTTGTGTTTCCTGCCTAGAGAAGTTCCTTTAGCATTTGGTATAGAGCTGGTTTGGTGGTGCTGAATTCTCTTAACTTTTACTTGTCTGTAAAGGTTTTAATTTCTCTGTCAAATCTGAATGAGAGGGGCTTCCCTCATGGCGCAGTGGTTGAGAATCTGCCTGCCAATGCAGGAGACACGGGTTTGAGCCCTGGTGTGGAAAGATCCCACATGCCGTGGAGCACCTAGGCCCATGAGCCACAATTACTGAGCCTGCGCATCTGGAGCCTGTGCTCCACAACAAGAGAGGCCGCGATAATGAGAGGCCTGCGCACCGCGATGAAGAGTGACCCCCACTTGCCGCAACTAGAGAAAGCCCTCGCACAGAAATGAAGACCCAACACAGCCATAAATAAATAAATAAATAAATAAATAAACCCAAAAGTTAAAACAAAAAAAAATCTGAATGAGATCCTGACTGGGGAGAGTAATCTTGGTTGTAGGTTTTTCCCTTTCATCACTTTAAATATGTCCTGCCACTCCCTTCTGGCTTGCAGAGTTTCTGCTGAAAGAACAGCTGTTAACCTTATGGGGATTCCTCTGTATGCTATTTGTTGCTTTTCCCTTGCTGCTTTTAATATTTTTTCTTTGTATTTAATTTTTGATAGTTTGATTAATATGTGTCTTGGCGTGTTTTTCCTTGGATTTATCCTGTATGGGATTCTCTGTGCTTCCTGGACTTGATTGGCTCTTTCCTTTCCCATATTAGGGAAGTTTTCAACTATAATCTCTTCAAATATTTTCTCAGACCCTGTCTTTTTCTCTTCTTCTTCTGGGACCCCTATAATTCGAATGTTCGTGTGTTTAATATTTTCCCAGAGGTCTCTGAGACAGTTCTCAGTTCTTTTCATTCTTTTTTCTTTATTCTGCTCTGCAGCAGTTATTTCCACTATTTTATCTTCCAGGTCACTTATCTGTTCTTCTGCCTCAGTTATTCTTCTATTGTTTCCTTCTAGAGAATTTTTAACTTCATTTATTGTGTTGTTCATCACTGTTTGTTTGCTCCTTACTTCTTTAGCTCATTGTTAAATGTTTCTTGTATTTTTCCATTCTATTTCCAAGATTTTGGATCATTTTTACTATCATTATTCTGAATTCTTTTTCAGGTAGACTGCCTATTTCCTCTTCGTTTATTTGGTCTGGTGGGTTTTTACCTTGATCCTTCATCTGTTTCATATTTCTCTGTCTTCTCATTTAATTTAACTTCCTGTGTTTGGGGTCTCCTTTTCACAGCCTGCAGGTTTGTAGTTCCTGTGCTTTTTGGTGTCTGCCCCCAGTGGGTGAGGTTGGTTCAGTGGCTTGTGTAATCTTCCTGGTGGAGGGGAATGATGCCTGTGTTCTGGTGGGTGGGACTGGATCTTGACTTTCTGCTGGGCAGGACCACATCTGGCGGTGTGTTTTGAGGTGTCTGTGAACTTAGTATGATTTTAGGCAGCCTCTCTGCTAACGGATGGGTTTGTGTTCCTGTCTTGCTGGTTGTTTGGCATGGGGTGTCCAGCACTGGAGCTTGCTGGCCGTTGGATGGAGCTGGGTCTTAGTGTTGCAAGGGAAATCTCTTGGAGAGTTCTCGCCGATTGATATTATGTGGGGCCAGGAGTTCTCTGGTGGTCCAATGTCCTGGAATTGGCTCTCCCACCTCGGCGGCTCAGGCCTGACACCTGGCCAGAGCACCAAGAACCTGTCAGCCACAAAGCTCTGAAGAAAAGGAAGAAAAAAAATTAATAAAATAAAAAGAAAGAAGAGAGCAACCAAACCAATAAACAAATCCACCAATGATAATAAGGACTAAAAACTAGACTAAGATAAACATAGAAATCAGAAACAAATTGGTCGGGGCCCTAAACCAGATGGCGGAGTAGAAGGACGTGCTCTCACTCCCTCATGTGAGAACACCGGAATCACAACTAGCTGCTGGACAATCATTGACAGGAAGACACTGGAACTCACCAAAAAAGATACCCCACAACCAAAGACAAAGGAGAAGCCACAATGAGACAATAGGAGGGGCACAATCACAGTAAATCAAATCCCATAACTCCTGGCTGGGTGACTCACAGACTGGAGAACACTTATACCAGAGAACTCCACCCACTGGAGTGAAGGTTCTGAGCCCCACGTCAGGCTTCCCAACCTGGGGGTCCGGCAACAGGAGGAGGAATTCCTAGAGAATCAGACTTTGAAGACTAGTGGGATTTGATTGCAGGACTTTGACAGGACTCGGGAAACAGAGACTCCACTCTTGGAGGGCACACACAAAGTAGTGTGTGCATTGGGACCCAGGAGGAGGAGCAGAGACCCAAGGGGAGACTGAACCAGACCTACCTGCTAGTGTTGGAGGGTCTCCTGCGGAGGCGGGGGTGGCTGTGGCTCCCCGTGGGGATAAGGACACTAGCAGCAGAAGTTATGGGAAGTACTCCTTGGCATGAGCCCTCCCAGAGTCTGCCATTAGCCCAACCAAATAGCCCAGGTAAGCTCCAGTGTTCAGTTGCCTCAGGCCAAACAACCAACAGGAAGGGAACCCAGCCCCACCCATCAGCAGTCAAGTGGATTAAAGTTTTACTGAGCTCTGCCCACCAGGAAACAGTCAGCTCTACCCACCACCAGCCCCTCCCATCAGGAAACTTGCAGAAGCCTCTTAGATAGCCTCATCCACCAGAGGGCAGACAGCAGAAGCAAGAAGAACTACAATCCTGAAGACTGTGGAACAAAAACCACATTCACAGAAAGATAGACAAGATGAAAAGGCAGAGGGCTATGTACCAGATGAAAGAACAAGGTAAAACCCCAGAAAAACAACCAAATGAAGTGGGTATAGGTAACCTTCCAGAAAAAGAATTCAGAATAATGATAGTGAAGATGATCCAGGACCTCGGAAAAAAAATGGAGGCAAAGATCAAGAAGTTTCAAGAAATGTTTAACAAAGACCTGGAAGAATTAAAGAACAAACAGGGGCTTCCCTGGTGGTGCAGCGGTTGAGAATCTGCCTGCCAATGCAGGGGACACGGGTTCGAGCCCTGGTCTGGGAAGATCCCACATGCCGCGGAGCAACTAGGCCCATGAGCCACAACTACTGAGCCTGCGCATCTGGAGCCTGTGCTCCGCAACAAGAGAGGCCGCGATAGTGAGAGCCCCGCGCATCATGATGAAGAGTGGCCCCCGCTTGCCACAACTATAGAAAGCCCTTGCACAGAAACGAAGACCCAACACAGCCAAAAATAAAAATAAATAAATAAATTTTTTAAAATGCACATATTTAAAAAACAAACAAACAAACAAACAAACAGAGATGAACAATACAATAACTGAAATGAAAACTACACTAGAAGGAATCAATAGCAGAATAACTGAGGCAAAAGAACGGATAAGTGACCTGGAAGACAGAATGGTGGAATTCACTGCTGCAGAACAGAATAAAGAAAACAGAATGAAAAGAAATGAAGACAGCCTAAGAGACCTCTGGGACAACATTAAACGCAACAACATTCGCATTATAGGGGTCCCAGAAGGAGAAGAGAGAGAGAAAGGACCTGAGAAAATATTTGAAGAGATTATAGTCGGAAACTTCCCTAACATGGGAAAGGAAATAGTCACCCAAGTCCAGGAAGCTCAAAGAGTCCCATACATGATAAATCCAAGGAGAAACACACCGAGACACATAGTAATCAAATTGGCAAAAATGAAAGAAAAGAAAAATTATTGAAAGCATCAAGGGAAAAATGACAAATAACATACAAGGGACCTCCCATAAGGTTAACAGCTGATTTCTCAGCAGAAACTCTACAAGCCAGAAGAGAGTGGCACGATATACTTAAAGTGATGAAAGGGAAGAACCTACAACCAAGATTACTCTACCCGGCAAGGATCTCATTCAGATTCGATGGAGAATTCAATAGCTTTACAGACAAGCAAAAGTTAGAGAATTCAGTACCACCAAACCAGCTCTACTGCAAATGCTAAAGGAACTTCTCTAAGTGGGAAGCACAAGAGAAGAAAAGGACCTACAAAAACAAACCCAAAACAATTAAGAAAATGGTCACAGGAAAATACATATCGATAATTACCTTAAACGTGAATGGATTAAATGCTCCAACCAAAAGACACAGGCTTGCTGAATGGATACAAAAACAAGACCCATCTATATGCTGTCTACAAGAGACCCACTTCAGACCTAGAGACACATACAGACTGAAAGTGAGGGGATGGAAAGAGTTATTCCATGCAAATGGAAACCAAAAGAAAGCTGGAGTAGCAATACTCATATCAGATAAAATAGACTTTAAAATAAAGAATGTTACAAGAGACAAGGAAGGACACTACATAATGATCAAGGGATCAATCCAAGAAGAAGATATAACAATTATAAATATATATGCACCCAACATAGAAGCACCTCAATACATAAGGCAAGGCTAACAGCTATAAAAGAGGAAATCGACAGTAACACAATAATATTTGGGGACTTTAACACCTCACTTACACCAATGGACAGATCATCCAAAAAGAAAATAAATAAGGAAGCAGAAGCTTTAAATGACACAATAGACCAGATACATTTAATTGATATTTATAGGACATTCCATCCAAAAACAGCAGATTACACTTTCTTCTCAAGTGCACACGGATCTATTCTCCAGGATAGATCACATCTTGGGTCACAAATCAAGCCTCAGTAAATTTAAGAAAATTGAAATCATATCAAGCATCTTTTCTTACCACAATGCTATGAGATTAGAAATAAATTATAGGGAAAAAAATGTAAAAAAAAAAACACATGGAGTCTAAACAGTACGTTATAAATATCCAAGAGATCACTGAAGAAATCAAAGGGGAAATCAAAAAATACCTAGAGACAAATGACAATGAAAACACGATGATCCAAAACCTATGGGATGCAGCAAAAGCAGTTCTAAGAGGGAAGTTTATAGCTATACAAGCCTACCTCAAGAAACAAGAAAAAATCTCAAATAAACAATCTAACCTTACACCTAAAGGAACTAGAGAAAGAAGAACAAACAAAACCCAAAGTCAGCAGAAGGAAAGAAATCATAAAGATAGAGCAGAAATAAATGAAATAGAAACAAAGAAAACAATAGCAAAGATCAATAAAACTAAAAGCTGGTTCTTTGAGAAGATAAACAAAATTGATAAACCATTAGCCAGACTCATCAAGAAAAAGAGGGAGAGGACTCAAATCAATAAAATTAGAAATGAAAAAGGAGAAGTTACAACAGACACCGCAGAAATACAAAGCATCCTAAGAGACTACTACAAGCAACTCTATGCCAATAAAATGGACCACCTGGAAGAAATGGACAAATTCTTAGAAAGGTATAACCTTCCAAGACTGAACCAGGAAGAAACAGAAAATATGAACAGACCAATCACAATTAATGAAATTGAAACTGTGATTAAAAATCTTCCAACAAACAAAAGTCCAGGACCAGATGACTTCACAGGTGAATTCTATCAAACATTTAGAGAAGAGCTAACACCTATCCTTCTCAAACTCTTCCAAAAAATTGCAGAGGCAGGAACACCTGAGGAACTCATTCTATGAGACCACCATCACCCTGAAAGCAAAACCAGACAAAGATACTGCAAAAAAAGAAAATTACAGACCAATATCACCGATGAATATAGATGCAAAAATCCTCAACAAAATACTAGCAAACAGAATCCAACAACACATTAAAAGGATCATACACCATGATCAAGTGGGGTTTATCCCAGGCATGCAAGGATTCTTCAATATGTGCAAATCAATCAATGTGATACACGATATTAACAAATTGAAGGATAAAAACCATATGATAATCTCAATAGGTGCAGAAAAAGCTTTTGACAAAATTCAACACACATTTATGATAAAAACTCTCCAGAAAGTGGGCATAGAGGGAACCTACCTCAACATAATAAAGGCCATATACGACAAACCCACAGCAAGCATCATTCTCAATGGTGAAAAACTGAAAGCATTTCCTCTAAGATCAGGAAGGAGACAAGGATGTCCATTCTCACCACTATTATTCAACATAGTTTTGGAAGTCCTAGCCATGGCAATCAGAGAAGAAAAAGAAATAAAAGGAATCCAGGTGGGAAAAGAAGAAGTAAAACTGTCACTGTTTGCAGATGACATGATACTATACATAGAGAATCCTAAAGATGCCACCAGAAAACTACTGGAGCTAATCAATGAATTTGGTAAAGTTTCAAGATACAAAATTAATGCACAGAAATCTCTTGCATTCCTATACACTAATGATGAAAAATCTGAAAGAGAAATTAAGGAAACACTCCCATTTACCATTGCAACAAAAAGAATAAAATACCTAGGAATAAACCTACCTAGGGAGGCAAAAGACCTGTACGCAGAAAACTATAAGACACTGTGAAAGAAATTAAAGATGATACCAACAGATGGAGAGATATACCATGGTCTTGGATTGGAAGAATCAATATTGTGAAATTGACTATACTATCCAAAGCAATCTACAGATTCAATGCAATCCCTATCAAATTACCAATGGCATTTTGTATGGAACTAGAAAAAAAATCTTAAAATTTGGATGGAGAAACAAAAGACCCCGAATAGCCAAAGCAGTCTTGAGGGAAAAAAACGGAGCTGGAGGAATCAGACTCCCTGACTTCAGACTATACTACAGAGCTACAGTAATCAAGACAATATGGGACTGGCACAAAGACAGAAACATAGATCAATGGAACAAGATAGAAAGCCCAGAGATAAACCCACGCACCTATGGTCAACTAATCTATGACAAAGGAGGCAAGGATGTACAATGGAGAAAAGACAGTCTCCTCAATAAATGTTGCTGGGAAAACTGGACAGCTACATGTAAAAGAATGAAATTAGAACGCTCCCTAACACCATACACAAAAATAAACTCAAAATGGATTAGGGACCTAAATGTAAGACCAGACACTATAAACCTCTTAGAGGAAAACATAGGAAGAACACTCTTTGACATAAATCACAGCAAGATCTTTTTTGATCCACCTCCTAGAGTAATGGAAATAAAAACAAAAATAAACAAATGGGACCTAATGAAACTTCAAAGCTTTTGCACAGCAAAGGAAACCATAAGCAAGACAAAAAGACAACCCTCAGAATGGGAGAAAATATTTGCAAATGAATCAATGGACAAAGGATTAATCTCCAAAATATATAAACAGCCCATGCAGTTCAATATTAAGAAAACAAACAACCCAATTCAAAAATGGGCAGAAGATCTAAATAGACGTTTCTCCGAAGAAGACATACAGATGGCCAAGAAGCACATGAAAAGCTGCTCAACATCACTAAGTATTAGAGAAATGCAAATCAAAACTACAATCAGGTATCACCTCACACTGGTTAGAATGGGCATCATCAGAAAATCTACAAACAACAAATGCTGGAGAGGGTGTGGAGAAAAAGGAACCCTCTTGCACTGTTGGTGTGAATGTACATTGATAGAGCCACTATGGAGAACAGTATGGAGGTTCCTTAAAAAACTAAAAATAGAATTACCATATGATCCAGCAATCCCACTACTGGGCATATACCCAGAGAAAGCCATAATTCAAAAAGACACATGCACCCCAATGTTGATTGCAGCACTATTTACAATAGCCAGGTCATGGAAGCAACCTAAATGCCCATCGACAGACAAATGGATAAAGAAGATGTGGTATATATATACAATGGAATATTACTCAGCGATAAAAAAGAATGAAATTGGGTCATTTGTAGAGACGTGGATGGATCTAGAGACTGTCATACAGAGTGAAGTAAGTCAGAAAGGGAAAAAGAAATATCGTATATTAACGCATGTATGTGGAACCTAGAAAAATGGTACCAATTTGCAGGGCAGAAGTTGAGACACAGATGTAGAGAACAAACGTATGGACACCAAGGGGGAAAGCCGCAGGGGTTGGGGGTGGTGGTGTGATGAATTGGGCGATTGTGATGGTATACATTGATGTGTATAAAATTGATGACTAATAAGAAACTGCTGTATAAAAAAATAAAAAAAAATTTGAAATTAAAAAAAAAAAAAAAGAAATCAGTCACAGACAGCAATCCCCAAGTCTACAGTTGCTCCCAAAATCCACCACTGCAATTTTGCGAACATTCATTGTCTGTTCAGGTGTTCCACAGATTCAGTGTTCATCAAGTTGACTGTGGGGATTTAATCCGCTGCTCCTGAGGCTGCATGGAGGAATTTCCCTTTCTCTTCTTTGTTTGCACAGCTCCTGTGGTTCAGCTTTGGTTTTGGCCCTTCTTCTGGTGTAGGTCACCCTCAGGCGTCTGTTCCCAGCCCAGACAGGATGGGGTTAAAGCAGTGGCTGATTAGGGATCTCCTGCTCACTCAGGCTGGAGGGGAGGGAGGGGTACGGCAGTCATAATTGGAATGCAGGGCGAGTCTGCCACGGCTAGGGCCAGCGTGATTTGGCAACAGCCTGAGGTGCACGGTGTATTCTCCTGGGGAAGGTGTCCCTGGATCACAGGACCCTGGCAGTGGCGTGCTGCACAGGTTCCCGGTGGGGGTGTGGATAGTGACCTGTGCTTGCACACAGGATTCTTGGTGGCAGCAGCCGCAGCATTAACAGTTCATGCCCATCTCTGGGGTCTGAGCTGATAGCCGCAGCTCACACCCATCTCTGGAGCTTACTTAGGAAGTGCTCTGCCTTCTGTGGGCACACTGGGAAGGAATCCTCTCTCCTTGCGCACCCCAAAACAATGGTCTCTTGCCTCTTCGGCAGGTCCAGACTTTTTCCCGGACTCCCTCCCGGCTAGCCGTGGCGCACTAGCCCCCTTCAGAGTGTGTTCATGCAGCCAACCCCTGTCCTCTCCCTGGGGTCTGACCTCTGAAACCCAAGCTTCAGCTCCCAGTCCCCACCCGCCCCAGCAGGTGAGCAGACAAGTGTCTCAGGCTGGTGAGTGCTTGTTGTCACTGACCCTCTGTGCGGGAATCTCTCCCCTTTGCCCTCTGCACCCCTGTTGCTGTGCTCTCCTCCGTGGCTCCAAAGCTTCCCCCCACCCCGCCCATTCACCCGCCGTCTCCACCAGTGAAGGGTCTTCCTAGTGCGTGGAAACTTTTCCTCCTTCACAGCTCCCTCCCAGTGGTGCAGATCCTGTCCCTATTCTTTTGTCTCTGTTTTTTCTTTTTTCTTTTGCCCTACCCAGGTACTTGGGGAGTTTCTTGCCTTTTGGGAAGTCTGAGGTCTTCCGCCAGCATTCAGTAGGTGTTCTGTAGGAGTTGTTCCACACGTAGATGTATTTTTGATGTATTTCTGGGGAGGAAGGTTATCTCCACGTCTTACTCCTCTGCCATCTTGAAGGTTCCCCCCACCATGTTCCTGATTTTACAGAAAATGTTTTCAGCTTTTTGTTGTTGAGTATGGTGTTAACTGTGGGTTTGTCATATATGGCTCTGCATGTGTTGAGGCATGTTCCTTCGATACCCAGTTTGCTGAGAATTTTTACCATAAATGGATGTTGAATTTTGTCAAAAGCTTTTTTGCATCTATTGAGATGTTCATAAGATTATTATTTTTCAAATTGTTGATGTAGTGTAGCACGTTGATTGGTTTGCAAATATTGAACCATCCTTGAATTCCTGGAACGGGTCTCACTTGATCACATGTATGATTCTTTTAATGTGTTGTTGAATTTGGTTTGCTAATATTTCGTTGGGGATTTTTGCATCTGTGTTCATTGGGGATATTGGACTATGATTTTGTCTGGTTTTGGTGTCATGGTGATGCTGGTCCCATACAATGAGTTCAGAAGCATTCCTTCCTCTTCAGTTTTTTGAATAGTTTGAGAAGGATAGGAGTTAACTCTTTTTAAAATATTTGGTAGAATTCACCTGTGAAGCTGTCTGGTCCTGGTGTTTTGTTTGGGAGGTTTTATTATTATTATTACTGATTCAGTTTCATTACTGGTAATTTATCTGTTCATATTTCCTGTTTCTTCCTGATTCAGTCTTGGGAGATTATACATTTCTAGGAATTTATCAATTTATTCTAGGTTGTCTATTTTATTGGCTTATAATTGTTTGTAGTAATCTCTTACGATCCTTTGTATTTCTGTGGTCAGTTATAACTTCTCCTTTTCCATTTCTTTTTTTTTTTTTGGCCATGCCACGGGCTTGTGGGATCTTAGCTCCCCGACCAGGGATTGAATCCAGGCCCTCGGCAGTGAAAGTGCCAAGTCCCCTAACCACTGTACTGCCACGGAATTCCCTTTCATTTCTGATTTTATTTATTTGGGTCCTCCTTTTTTTTCCTTAATGAATCTGGCTAACAGTTTATCAATTTTGTTTGTTTTTACAAAGAACCAGCTCTTAATTTCATTGATCTTTTCTATCATTTTTTAGTCTCTATTTCACTTATTTATTCTCTTATCTTTATTATTTCTTTCCTTCTACTAACTTTGGGTTTTGTTTATTCTACTTTTTCTAGTTTCTTAAGGTGGAAGGTTAGGTTGTATATTTGAGGTTTTTCTTCTTTCCCGAGGTAGGCTTGCATCACTATAAACTTCACTTTTAGAACTATTTTTGCTGCATTCCATAGATTTTGGATTATTGTGTTTCCCTTCTTTGATTTCTTCAGTGACCCATTAGTTATGTAGTAGCATATTGTTTGTGTTCTTTGCAGTTTTTTTTCCTATAGCTGATTTCTAGTCTCATACTTGTGGTTGGAAAAGATGCTTGATATGATTTCAGTCTTCTTAAATTTATTGAGACTTCTTTTGTGCCCTAGCACGTGATCTATGCTGGAGAATGCTTCGTGTGCATTTGAAAAGAATATGTATTCTGCTACTTTGGGATGGAATATTCTTTATATATCTATTGAGTCCTTCTGGTTTACTGTTTCATATAAGGCCAGTGTTTCCTTATTGATTTTCTGTCTGGATGATTTGTCCATTGATATAAACATATTTCGATATTAGACTGGACTAGACTTTTTTTTAAAGTTTTTTTTGGCTGCATTGGATCTTTGTTACTGCACATGGGATTTCTCTAGCTGTGGTGAGCGGGGGCTACTCTTTGTGGCAGTGCATGAGCTTCTCATTGAGGTGGCTTCTCTTGTTGCGGAGCACGGGCTCTAGGCGCACAGACTTCAGTAGTTGTGGTGTGCGGGCTCAGTAGTTGTGGCTTGCAGGCTCTAGAGCACAGGCTCAGTAGTTGTGGCACATGGACTTAGTTGCTCCGCGGCATGTGGGATCTTCCTGGACCAGGGATGGAACCCATGTCCCCTGCACTGGCAGACGGATTCTTAACCACTGTGCCACCAGGGAAGTCCCTGGACTAGACTTTTTAATACTTAAATCTGACTGGAAAAAGTTATGGATCCATCCGAAATTTCATCTGAGAGTGGGAAAAAGGATGATTTGATAGAGTTTGCTAGAAGGTAGTTGGTATATGTGTGTGAGAGAGAAGCTACTGTATAAATTTAATCTATCCCCAGTCCAGCTCAAGTAATGAAAGATGCCTTTTTGATTTGTCTAAGTGTTGAACTGCATATAGTCCCAAGACTGACAGACCCAGAAGATGCTGACTTTGCTGGATTCTAGAACTTGGTCATGGGAGTATCATGCACATTTGGAAACATATACCTAGTTCACGGTTTCAGTCTCAAATACAGCATAAATATATCCTTAGAAGACAAAGGGGTAAGATTTGGTGTTTGGGGTCCTCTCACAGGATGCTTTTTTCCCCTTTTTTTAAAAAAAAACTTCTATTTTATATTGGAGTATAGTTGATTAACAGTGTTGTGATAGTTTCAGGTGTACAGCCAAGTGATTCAGTTACACATATACATGTATCTATTCTTTTTCAAATTCTTTTCCGATTTAGGTTGTTACATAATATTGAGCAGAATTCCCTGTGCTATACAGTAGGTCCTTGTTGGTTATCCATTTTAAATATAGGAGTATGTACATGTCAATCCCTAACTCCCTAACTATCCCTTCCCCCACCCTTTCACCCTCACAGGATGCTTCTGTTTCGAAGAACTTCTGCCTAGAGCCTACCTCTGGGGATCACCCCTAGGTCTCTTTCTTTACCCCCCTTATGGCTTTCCAATTACAACCCAGATAGCTTAGGATCCATGCAGAGAAGATCCTGAATCTAGAATACTCTAGGACTCCTCATATGTTCAGCCCTTGTTTCATGTTGAATTTCAGGAATTTTTGGAGATTTTGAAAGCCCCACTCTCACCTCTAAAGAGCAAGAACATGGGCTAAACTTGCCTTTGGTGGAGCAGAATATACAAATCTCCCAGGGCGAAAATATTGTCACAAATAAGAATTCTGAAGGTTATTAGAATCTCTTAAAGAAAGAATTCCCCAGGTGGATGTGTTTCAATTAATGGAAGGATCACAGCAGATTCAATCACTCTGTGAATAAATTACTATATATCAAAAGCCATTTTCCATTCTGATTTGGTTAAAATGACATAAGCACACTTTGCTCTGTTACTTCCACTGAATGCAGCTAAAAATGACAGAAAAAATATGTGGAGGAGCTATCAGGGACTTTGGAGGAAAAAAATCATAGTAGGAAAATAGCAGAAGAAAACCAAAACTCCAAATAAGATAGATTCATGGGTGGGTTTCCTGTATCTTTTCTTACTCCGATGTCCCTTTATCTGTAATCAAAAGCAATGAAACCCAGAATTGTGTACTAGGGGTGGCAAGAAAGAGCTCTAAGAGAAACTCTCTCTTTCTTGTTTGAGAAGGAACAAGGGGACCCATAAAAGCTCAGAGAGAATGGGGGGAATCCCCCATATTTTTAGTTATTTGCATCATCTACACCTAACCCTTCAGGCAACCCTATGATGGTGATAGTGACAGCAGTGGCACCTGAACAATGAACAGGCACCTAAAGCTCTGAGGGAAGGGAATTTGTCTTTTTGACCAAAGGGACTCTGGTTCCAACAGCATAGGAAGAATTTGCATTGATTTTCACTTCTATCTATCCTCCTACTACTTGGCTTTGGAGGTAGACAGAGTCAGAAATATGCCATAGAGTGGGGAAGCTCAAACTCCAGCTTTCCAACCAGAAGACCAGAAGAGGTCCCTGGGGGCCAGAAAATGTCACAGAGATCATGCTGAAGAGGAAACTTAAGAAAGCAGTGCCATAAAGTTGAATATGTACACGTTGGTTCATTCTTGAACCAATGAAAAAAAGAAAATTAGAGACCATCATTCACCATTAATACAGATATAACAATCTTCAACAAAATATTAGCAAATTGATTCCAGCAATAAATAAAGAGAATAATTCACAACTTTGTGGGGTTGTTTCCAAGACTGCAAGGATGGTTTAAATTTGAAAATCAATTAACATAATCTGCCATATTAACAGACCGAAGGAGAAAGACCACACACAATTATATCAGTTAATGCAGAAAATTTATTTGAAACTAGCTCAATATCCTTTTATGAAAAAAACCCTGAACAAAGTAAGAATAGAAGGCAAATTATTTAAACTGATAAAAGGCATCTATAAAAACAAATGAACAAAAAAACCCATAGCCAATATATTAACAATGGTGAAAGACTTGACTTGAACAACCCAATAAAAAATGAACAAAAGATTTGAACAGACACTTTACCAAAGAGGATGTAAGGATGAAAAATAAGCACATATAAAGATGTTTAACATCATTAACCATTAAGAAAATGCAAATTAAAACCACAATAAGAAACCACTGCACACTTATTTGGACATCTTTTTAAAAAAAGAAAGACAATACCAAGTGCTAGTGGTAATAAGGATTACCTGGAACTCTCATTCTTTGCTAGTGGGAATGCAAAATGGTAAACAGTTGGAAACAGTTTGGAAAACAGTTTGCAAGTTTCTTATAAAGTTAAACATACACTTACTGCATGATCAAGCAATCATATTTACCCCAAATAAATAAAAAATTGTGTTCACACAAACACCAGTACACTAATGTGTGTAGCAACTCTATTCATAGTTGCCAAAAATTAGAAATAACTCAAATATCCTCAACAAGTAAATGATAAAGACACTGTGGTGTCTGTATGTAATAGAATGCCATTTAGCAATAAAAAAGAATGATCACAAAGGTATTATGCTGACTGAAAAAAGTTGGTCTCAAAAATTTACATACCATATGATTTCATTTATACGACATTGGGAAAAGGCAACACTTATAGGGAAATGAATTGGTTTTCTATTGCTTCCTAACAAGTGTCCACAAACTTAGTGGCTTAAAACAATGCATAATTATTATGACCCCAGTTTCTGTGGGTCAGGAGTCAGAGCTCAGGTTAGCTGGGTCTTATACTCAGGGTCTCACAAGGCTGAAATCAATGGATCTTCAGGCTGTGTTCTTATGTGAAGGCTCAACTAGGGAAGCATTCACTTCCGAGCTCATTCAGGTTGTTGGCAGAATTCATTTTGCACCTCTGTGACTGAGGGCAGTGGCTTCTTACTGGCTGTTGGCTGGAGGCTATCCTCAGGTCCTGGGGTTTCCTGCCACATGGCCCTCCTCCCAGGCAGTCACGCTTGATAGTTTGCTTCTTTAAGGCCAGCCGAAGAGTGTCTCTTGCTCCAGTCTGCTAAGAGACTCTTGTATAACATAGTGTAATCATGGGAGTGACCTTTGCACATAACAATCTAACCAAGAAAGTGACCAAGATCCTGTCATCTTGGCCATTCTATTGGCTAGAAGTGAGTCACAGGTCATGTCCACACCCAAGATCAGGGAGATGATATAGGGTATAACTCCGGGGCTGAAGGTCATGGAGACCTTTTTAGAATTAAGTCAACTACAGGAAGAGAAAAGTGGTTGCAAGAAGTGAGGGGTAGGGAAATGGTTTGGCTACAAATGAGCAACAGAGCAAGTTTTCAGGTGTAATGAGCTGTTTATATCCTGGTTATTTTGGTAATTACATGAATCTACAGATGTGTTAAAACTCAGAACTCTACACACACATGTCAATTTTACTGAATATAAATTTAAATATAGAAGGATGAAAATCTTTTTTTCAAAACGACATTTTCCCATTTGTTCCCATTTTAAAATGTTATCGAAATTAATTTCCCTCTTTTCTCATTATGGGGATGCAGTTTTAACACCATTTCTCATCTCCTTCCATATGGAGCATGCCACTGGACCAGTGCCTCACAACCCAGGATTTAGTGTTGTTTGTCCTATAGTCAGGGGATCTCACAGCACAGGTAAAGCTGCACATCCTGAGCAGTAGAGAAATTTATTTTCATGAAACATTCAAGGATCCCTTCTCACTATTTTATTTGGGTGTCATATCTCCGGGCGAGGGGGGGAGGTTGCAGGGGCCATGATCACAGCAAGGGACTAAAGGCTGCTGTTTGAAAACAGAAGGTTTAAGTAGAATTGGTGCCCCGATTTTTCAGTTCCATGTTACTATCCACATGCCATTCTACTGTTTGAAACCTATCGATGACCTTTCAACCCCCTTGAAAAGAAAACTAAACTCCTCCCCTGGTTTCCAAAGCCCTGCATCTACTGAGCCCCTCCCTCTGCTTCCATCTCCATTCTCCCCTCTTCCCTTCATTCAGTGGGCTTTTGCTTCACTGGGTCTTCTTTCTGTCCCTCTCAGCCTCTTCTCTGGTAATCTTTTTTTAAATCGATTTATAACATACACACAGAACAAGCATATACCATAAGTGTATAGCTTGATGAATTCTCACAAAGTAAACACAGACATATAACCAGCACCGCCCCCCAAAAACAAAAAACCCAGAACCTCAGAATCTCCCTTCATCCTCCTTCCATTTACTTTTCCCAAGGGTGGAGCTATCCTAAAGCTAACCCATCTGGTTTTCTGTTTATTCCTTGCACATTTAAAATTCTTTCTTAATTCAGGACTTTGGCACATGATGTTCTCCCTGCCTGGATCATTCACAGGTCCACCTTCAGACTCATCTACTCTTCACATACCTGCTTCTCTTAATCTCCTCTTAAAAGTCACCTCCTCCAGTGGGCTTCCCTTGACATCTCCAGATAAAGAGACCCTCCTCCACCCTCACTCTGTCACCTCTCAGCCTATTCATTCCCTTCTTAGAATTTATCATGAGCCAAATTCATCTTATTTATCTATTATGTTTATTTTCTCTCTCAGAGGTAAGTTCACTCTAAAATATTAAGGGAAAAAAAGACCAATAACCTTGTAGAAAAGATTGGCCTGAGATATGAAGACAGTTCACAGAAAGAAAAATGCTTTTCAGTGCTTAACGTCTTTAAATATTTGAAAAGATGTTCAGTCTTACATAACAGAATTACCAATTAAAAACATGACAACTTTTCTCCCTGTCAGATTTCTTTCTGTCAAAAAATCCAAATAATGGAAAAGATACTCTGTTGACGAGGCAATGAAAGAACTGACACATTCATACATTGCTGGCTGGAATGGAAAGAAAGGTGTAACCCCCATGCAAGGGGTTGGGAGTTTGGAATATCTAGCAAAAGTACATATACAATTACCCTTTGAGAGAGCAATACCTCTTCTAAGAATCTTTCACACAGATATAGTGACAAAAATATGAAATATATGCATAAAGCTAGTAACTATGGCTCTTTGTAATAAATAAAACAGCCCAATTTTCTATCAAGTGAGCTAGAATGAATAAAATATTATACATCCATGCAGTGAAACACTGTGGAGCTATAAAAAGGGATGAGGAGGATCTTTATAAAATGTTCTAGAGTGATCACCAGGATATATTGTTAAGTGAACAAAACAGTGTTTGTGTGTGTGTATGTGTGTGCATGTTCCAAAGTCAAAACCATAAGACAAGACACCTTCAAGCAAGTCTAATTTCCATCGCTGTCTCTCTATGTCCTGTTTTCTCCCTTGACAATAACTAATAATTTCAACAGATTTTAATCTATTCTTTTCTTTAAAAATGGTAAGGATATATATGTGTATGCATATACACCTGCTTGTAATTTGCTACGCACACACATTGAGTTTCCTATTACTGCTGTAATAAATTGCCACAAATTTAGTGGCTTAAAACTAGATACATTTATTCTGAGTCTAGAGGCAGGAATTCTGAAAGGAGACTTGTGGGGCTCAAACCAAGGTGCTGGCAGGGCTGGTTCCTTCTGGAGGCTCTGAGGGGAAAATCCATTTCCTTGCCTTTTTCAGCTTTTAGTGGCTGCTGTATTCCTTGGCTTGTGACCCCTTCCTCCATCTTCAAAGTGCATCATTTCAATCTCTGCTTTCATCAGCAGATCACCTTCTTTTCTGCGTGTATCAAATTTCTCTGTCTGTCTGTTATAAGGATACTTGTGATTATATTTAGGGCCCACCCAGATGATAATTCAGAATACTCTTCCCATCTCAAAATCCTTAACTTAATCACATTTGCAGTGTTCCTTTTGCCATATAAGATAATATTCACAGGTTATATATATATATTCATTTTTGCTTAAACTTTAAAAAAAATGATAAATTAAAATCTCTTGAAAATTATTACTTATAAGAGAGGGAGGAAATAGAGAGGTAGCAATGGAAACTAGATATGACTGAATGTATCTTGTTTTATGGCCTTTGACTTTGGAACAATATAAATGTTTTGTGTAACTATAAAACAAAATGAAAAAAGTCAATAAAAATTAAAAAACCAAAATAGAACAAATAAATCTAACTATATATCTGACTGATGGTTTAACCATATAATCTAACAGGTAACACTGTAACTTCAGAACATAGATAATCAACAAGGATTTAGTGTATAGTACAGGGAACTCTAATCTATATTCTGTAATAACCTATATGGGAAAAGAATCTGAAAAAGAATGGATATATGTATATGTATAACTGAATCACTTTGCTGTACATCTGAAATTAACACAACATTGTAAATCAACTATACTACAATATAAAAATCAAATTAAATAGAAAAAAATAAAAAAAAAACCATCCCAAGCCTTAAAAACAAACATACCAAAAACCTCACAGTAGTTTGTATCTGCCTGGTGAGGTAGATTGTAACGTCAAAGAATTGCATGCCCACACACAAAATTGCACAGTATTCAATAATCATACTTTTAGTAATGATATTGTTAGTGTTGTTTGTAAACTATTATGTACATATAGTAAGATAAAAACAAATAGGTAAATACATTAATATTGGTAAGAACAAAGATTTTTAGCACACACACAAAAAGAGACAAACATAAAATCAAAGAAGTTGAATACAATTTCTGTGATCTTAAATTTGGAAATATCAATATGAAATCATTTTACTCTTAAAAATATTTCCCAGTTCTGTCCACCAAAAGGTGTAAAAGTGATAAGCAACTCAGTAGCAATGAACATTTCTAACACTGAGACTGGAGTCTCTAGAGACCATTTCTCACTAAAGGGAACTAGGTGTCCATGGAGAAATGGCTGATTTCAGATATGGGATGTGACATGTACAAGATGAACCCAAAAGATCTTTCATAACAGAAAACGAGAGCTGCTGGGTCCTATGAAAGCACTCAGGAGACAACTCCAAGGATTTCACTGGCCAAAGATGGGCAATTTGCACTTCAAAAAGAATAATGCCTGTAGTACATTGTAATATATAAAAATATTAAAATCCACATGCTTATAATAATACTTTTTGAAAACCCCATTGGTCACCTTTGGAGGATGCTAGGGCATTAACTCATTATAAAAATTGGTAAATAAATGGAAAAATCAGCTTTTCCTGTATGAAATGTATTTCAAGGTAACCAGATAGTTAAGGAGAGAAATTTCTCCTTTATAATATAATTCAAGACATTAAATGTAAAATAAATGATACAATTAGAATATTACCATTTTGCAAGTTTTGATGAAATAATGGACCTAGGCAATGATTACTAACAGCTGCTAAAAGCTACTAGGTAAAAGGCCTGTGGGGAACTCTTAGGTTTTTAATATTCATCTTTACTAATTTTGCCCTGGTTGTACATATGAGGCTTTTTTTGTTTATTTGTTTTTATTTTTTTTTTTAACATCTTTATTGGAGTATAATTGCTTTACAATGTTGTGTTAGTTTAGGCTGTATAACAAAGTGAATCAGCTATATGCATACATATATCCCCATATCCCCTCCCTCTTGCATCTCCCTCCCCCACTCCCTATCCTTGAGGACACGGGAGGGGGAAGGGTAAGCTGGGAGGAAGTGAGAGAGTAACATATGAGGTTTTTTTTGGCTGTGTTGAATCTTTGTTGCTGCGTACAGGCTTTCTCTAGTTGTGGCGAGCGGGGGCTACTCTTTGCTGCGGTGCGCAGGCTTCTCATTGCCGTGGCTTCTCTTGCTGCAGAGCACCGGCTCTAGGTGCACAGGCTTCAGTAGTTGTGGCATTCGGGCTCAGTAGTTGTGGTGCACGGGCTTAGTTGCTCTGCAGCATGTGGGATCTTCCCAGACCAGGGATCGAACCTGTGTCCCCTGCATTGGCACCAGGGAAGCCCACATATGAGGTTTTTAGTTCAGAGGCAGGTTTCTTTTTATACTCACAGCAAGATCAGCAACCAGAGTAACATTGCAACATTGTTTCCTCGTGCTCAGCACTCCCACACCCACACACACACAGAGGGTCATGTGAGAGCCAGAGGAGAGAAAATGCTGTATACCATTGGTGGGTTCACTCTGTAGGTGAGATACAGAAAAATATGGGTTTCCTCTGTTTGTGAAGGATAAAGACACCACTTTCCTCCCATCACTTTCTGAAAGTGTCCTTGGAAATCAGATGGAAGAGATTCTTACCCTAACCCTTTGGCATGAAAATAAATCTCTGAGGGAAAAGATAAGCCAGTGTGTTCAGTTTTACAAGTCAGAGATGTTTCCAAGGCCCTGGGCCTCACTATCTGGTCAGTCAAAAATTGAGGTCGAAGTTGGATGTCAGGTAATGAAACAAATTTCAGTGAAATTTGTTCAGAAAGCCCCAACTGTGCAGAAACATATTTTCCTCTACAGTGTCATAAAAATTTTAGAATAATGGATCAAGATAATACCATCTAAACCACTGATTACTTATATCACCAAAAACCTAGATAACCAGACATTATACTATATGTGATATAATAGAAAACTCACAGTACCTCCTTTGAAGTATTCTTGTCAAATAATCGACCTGCATCTAATCAAGCCTCTAGAACCAGCTACCAGTTTATAAGAGATAAGGAACAGAAGAACATGTTAGACAATGCCACAGGGATGCAGTCAGCCAAATCCAGAATCTGGGAAATTCTACAGGATAAATGATGTGGTTTCTACAATAAGTAAATAGCAAGAAAAAAAGGGGCAGGAGAGGAGAGATTTAGAAATTTAAAATGCCATAAAAGACCTAGCAGCCGGCACTTCTCTGGTGGTGCAGCGGTTAAGAATCTGCCTGCCAATGCATGGGACATGGGTTCGATCCCTGGTCCAGGAAGATCCCACATGACTCAGAACAACTAAGCCTGTGTGCCACAACAACTGAAGCCCGCGCACCTAGAGCCTCTGCTCTGCAACAAGAAAAGTCACCGCAGGGAGAAGCCTGCGCACTGCCACGAAGAGTAGCCCCCGCTCGCCGCAACTAAAGAAAGCCTGCACGCAGCAACGAAGACCCAATGCAGCCAAAAATAAACAAATAAATTTATTAAAAAGAAAGACCTAGCAACCAACCAATTTGTGTAGATAGAATTTGTTTAGATCCTGGTTTCAATATATCAACTGAAAAAAAAAACTATTTGTGGACTATCAGAGAAATAAGAAAACTGAATATTAGATGATATTAATGAATTAATGTTAAATGTATGATAATGGTATTCTGTTTTTAAAATAGAGTTTTTCTCTCCCAGACAAACATTTGGAAATATTTACAGATGAACTGATATGATAATTGGGATTTGCTTTAAAATAATGGATGGAGATCCAGAGGGAATGGGGAAGTAGAGAAGAAAGAAGAATGGCCATGTGCTGATAATTGTTGAAGCTGGGCCATGTGTACTTTGGGGTTCATTATACTATTCTCTCTACTTTTGTGTAGGATGAAGATGTCCATAATAGAAAGGGTTTTGTTTTCTTTCTTTCTTTCTTTCTTTCTTTTTTTTTTTTTTTTTTGGCCAAGCCACATGGCTTGCAGGATCCAATTCCCTGACCAAGGATTGAACCTGGGCCTTTGGCAGTGAAAGTGAAAGTGCCAAGTCCTAACCACTGGACCACCAGGGAATTCCCAGGGTTTTATTTTCTGTATTTTTCTTAAGTGAGTTCCAAGAGGATAGGGACCTTGCATCTTCCTCCTTCTGTACTAGTTTCTCTAGAGGTGCCATAACAAAGGACCACAAACTGGGAGTTTAAACAACAGAAATGTATTTTCTCGCTGTTCTGGAGGCTGAAAGTCCAACATCAAGGGGTCAGCAGGTTTGGTTCCTTCTAAGGACCATGAGGGGAAGATCTGTTCCAGGCCTCTCCTGGGTTCATCGATGGTTATCTTTTCCCAGTGTCTTCACATTATCTTCTCTTGGTGTTAATGTCTGTATCCAAATCTTCCTTTTCTTATAAGCACACCAGTCACATGGGGTGGGGGCCCACCCTAATGACCTCTTTTAACTTAATTATCTCTGTTAAGTAATTTTGACTCTAAACACAGTCACATTCTGAGGCACTGAGAGTTAGAACTTCGATATATGAATGGGGGGCGGGTGACACAATTCAGCCCATAACACTGAACTAACCCCAGCACCTGGCACAGTGCCTGGAAAATAGAGGGGCTCTAATAACTGTTTTTCAAATGAATCAGTGATGGTAGAAGATGGCAGCTGGGCAGCAAGACCCTGCTGCCTGAATTCTCCCCTTTCTGCAATGTCTTCTTGCTGTAGTTTTAATGATGGGGGTCCTTTCTGTCTAGTCTGGGGGCCTGAGTTTGTTGCTGTCTGGGCATAGTTAGCAGGAAAACAATGCAAGGCAGATCAGCATAGGGTTGGATTACCGCCGTCGCAGTTCTGCGAAGCTCCACCGTAGGCGATTTATTGTGAACATGGTTTTAGTAGCAAGACAGTCAGACAAGACTGAGTACATCACCCCAGGCAAGGTCCAGTGGGGCCTGACAATTGCCTGCATTCCCCAGACTTGGTGCTCTCTCCAATCATAATCGCCCGCTTAACCTCAAATGAATGAGTACTCAGAGCCCGTGCCCTCAAAGGTGATGGGGAGACACAGGCTATCATTAACAGCTGGGAGTTCCACTGAAGTGTTTAAAAGCCAATAAGGTCTCTTTAATTCAGCTGTGCAGGTTAATAGCCAAAATGAAACAAGAACATATCTGCAATAAAAAGGTACAATAAAATCCTTTCAGTCTCAAATACATTTAACTACTTAACTATAGATCCATTTATTCCTTTGATTTTTGCCTATGATGTAAAAGAATAAGAGAAAATTAACTAATTCAAAGTTATTGAATATATGACCTATTTTAAAATTATGTTTAAAACCTCGAAATCAGGCAATTACAGCAATATTAAAGCATTTAGGATAAATGCTGTTTTGCCAGCTATTTCTTTCCTTTCCTTTTCATTTCTGGCTTGCAAATTTTAAAAAAGGCATTTCAATTCTTTAAGATAATTTTTTTCCCAATTATAAATTCTTCATGTTCACTGAAGAAAATTCTGAAGACACAGAAAAGCATGAAGAAAACATTTAATCCCAACCTCAGAGAGACCTATGCTTAAACTTTCAGTGTATTTTCTTCCAGTTGTTCATTTGAACATTTATTCTCTATGTCATATTTTCATCCCAATTTGGCATTATGCCAAGTCTTTTCCCCATGCCATTAGAATTTCTTGTAAATATCATTTTTTTCTCTTTACTTCTTTATTGAGGTATTTCTTGTATTCAACAAGTACACAAATCGTAGGTGTACAGATTGATGAACTTTGACATATGTATAGACCCCACATAACCATCATTCCAGATCTCTATATAAAATATTTCCAACACTTCAAGGCTTCTTTTTGCCACCTCCAATTTTGCCTATTCTTCTTTTTTTAATTGAAGATTTGTTGATTTACAATGTCATGTTAGTTTCAGGTGTACAGCAAAGAGATTCAGTTATATATATATGTATATATATATAAAATATATATTTATGTTCTTCTTCAGATTCAATTTTGCCTATTCTTTTTTTTTAAATATTTTATTTTATTTTTGGCTGTGACACATGGCTTGGGGGATCTTAGTTCCCCAACCCGTGCCCCCTGCAGTGGAAGCTTGGAGTCTTAACTACTGGACCGCCAGGGAATTCCCTTGCCTATTCTTGATCTTGATATAAGTGGAGCCGTATCTCAAGTACTCTTATGTAGTTTCTTTCACTAAATGTTAGCTCTATGAGATTTATCCGTGTTTCTGAATATTCCAGTCGTTTATTCTCTTTTTTTCTAACTGCTGTACAGAATCCCATTGTTTGAAAATATCAACATTTACTTATTCATTTTTTTATGGATGGACAGCTGTGTTTTTTCCAGTTTAGGGTTATTATGAGTAAAGCTGCTATGAACATTCTTGTGCCTGTCTCCTTCTGGACATAGGCACCTATCTCTCTTGGGTACACATCCAGTAGAATTGCTACATCCTATGATAAATGTATGTTTTAGCTTGGCAGGTATTGCCCACCATTTGGTAAAGCAGTTTACCGACTCACCCTCCCACCAGCACCGTATGAGAGTTCTAGTTATTCCCATTCTCACCAGCGCTTGGTATTTCAGGCTTTTCAATGTTGGTCATTCTCCTGGGTGTATAGTGGTTTCTCACTGTGGTTTTAATTTGCATTTTCCTGGTAACTAAGGGTGTTGAGCACCTTTTCAATTTGGATATCTTTTTTGTGAATTGCCTGTTCAGATATTTGGCTATTTTTCTATTTGTTTGCCTGCCATTTTCTTATTTATTTGTAGGAATTCTTTAAGTATCTGATGATCTTGACTTGAAGGGGTTACTTATATTTAAGAACTAACTAAAACTTCAGAGAGCATGGGCTTTATTATAGAGTGATGGGGGTTTTCTGGGGGTTACTCTCAAAGGTTTCTGGAAGATTCTAGAAGCCTTTTCTTTGATCATTCAGACTCCCCAGAAGAGACTCCATCAATGAAGGAGGAGCTGTGTTGATGAACCCAACCAAGAAATGGATGAAAGGAACAGGGAAAACAGGAAGTCAGGGGATTACTGGAATCAAAGAACATGGTGACGTAAATGGTGAGGGTTGGGAATTCCTTCAACCCAGATAAGGTAATAAAAGGTGGGAAAAGTTAGGAGAAAAATTAGGGGAAGAGGTGTGTTAAATGTGTGGTTTCTTGTGTTGGGGAGCCAGGGCAGCGGAGAGGGTGACAGTTCTTACAGTTCAGTGTTTGCTGTTCACTTGATTTCACCTGTTGCCAGGCCTGCGGGTGACCTCCAGCCACCCCTGCACCCCTACATCTGGGCCTCAGCGGTTCACAGGACCAACCACGTAATTTATGGGGCCCAGTGCAGAATGAAAACGCAGAGCCCCTTGTTCAAAATGTATTCAGAATTCCATGGGGGAAATGGGGAGATGTTGGTCAAAGGGTACAGACGTTCAGTTTTGTTTGTTTGTTTGTTTTTAACTTTTTTTAAAATTAATTAATTTATTTATTTTTGGCTGTGTTGGGTATTCGTTTCTGTGCGAGGGCTTTCTCTAGTTGTGGCAAGCGGGGGCCACTCTTCATCGCAGTGCACGGGCCTCTCACTATCGCGGCCTCTCTTGTTGCAGAGCACAGGCTCCAGACGCACAGGCTCAGTAGTTGTGGCTCACGGGCCTAGTTGCTCCGCGGCATGTGGGATCTTCCCAGACCAGGGCTTGAACCCATGTCCCCTGCATTGGCAGGCAGATTCTCAACCACTGCGCCACCAGGGAAGCCCAGACGTTCAGTTATAAGATGACTATGCTGCTGAGATCTAAGGTACAGCCTGGTGACTGTAGTTAACAATCTTGAATTATACACTGGAGAGTTGCTGTGAGAGTAGAGCTTGAATGTTCTCACCATAACAACAACAAGAAAATGGCAATTATGTGAGGTGAAGGGTGTGTAAACTAACCTTCCTGTGGTAAGCATTTTGTAATATATCATGTATGTATATGTGTATCAAGTCATCATATTGTACACCTTAAATGTACGCAGTGTTGTATGTCAATTATATCTCGACAAAGCTGAAAAAAAAAGTAGCTGTGGTGGGAATAATGAACAAAATCATATAAAGGTTGATGTGGTAATAACATCAAATCTGATCTTTAAACCTTTATATCCAAATTCCTACTGGCAAGAAACATAGTCACCAAAAGGCCAGGCTTTAAAAAGTATTTAAAATGTCCAGGCAAGGGAGAAAGTATTTATGTCTGGACTTAACAGAGTGAGTGAACGTTTTCTTCGAATCCATTCAATGAGGGGATTTACTCAACATAAAAAAAAGAAAAAAAAGAAAAGAAAAGAATTTCAACATAGGAAGAGCAGAACATTCAACCACAAGCTGCAGGAACACGAAGCAGACCCTTGCGGTACAATTTCTCAAAAGAATAACCTCCCCTTGCCCGTTTGAGGGAGGTGGTGTAGGATGGAGATGTTTAAGAGAAGAATCTACCTGGTGGTCCCTCTGGCCTGGAGGCAGTTCCCCCATCCCCTCGCCCTTGGTTTTTTTTGGTTTTTTAAAAAATTAATTAATTTATTTATTCTTGGTTGCGTTGGGTCTTCGCTTCTGTGCGAGGGCTTTCTTTAGTTGCGGCAAGTGGGGGCCGCTCCTCATCGCGGCGCGCGGGCCTCTCACTATCGCGGCCTCTCTTGTTGCGGAGCACGGGCTCCAGACGCGCAGGCTCAGCAGTTGTGGCTCACGGGCCCAGCTGCTCCGCAGCACGTGGGATCCTCCTGGACCAGGGCTCGAACCCGTGTCCCCTGCACTGGCAGGCGGATTCCCAACCACTGCGCTACCAGGGAAGCCCCTCGCCCTTGGTTTTGAGGCCACCTAAGAGGTGCCTGCTGGGGTTCTGGGCGAGCCCTCTCTCCTCTCAGCAGCCTCTCTCTGAACTTCCTTAAATCAATTCTCTCTCCTTCCTCTTTCTGTTAATCTTTTTAAAAAAATGGATTCAAATTTCTCATCCATTGTTGTCTTTAATGTTCTCGGTCCTCATGGGTGAAATATTCCTCATTACTATAATTTAGTGGGATTTTCGGGGGAGCGGAGTTCAGTGCCTGAGATTGGTCTGCCACTTAGGGCCTTGAAGAGGAATCCACCAAGAGGGGACAACAGCACACTCATAAGGGGCTTTTGGAGATGTGTTGAAACTCTCTGCTGGGCCAGCTCTGGAGCCAGGCTGCAGGGCTCCTATCCCAGCTCTCCAGTCAGCAGCCGCATGACCTGCGCATGTTACTGCTTCCTTTAGGCCTTAGTTTTCTTACCGATGCAACAGGGGTATTATAATAGTACTACTGATGCTGAAAGCTTGGCCTTTGTGCACGGGTGCTGAATTGAGTCTCGGAGACAGTTTTAGGTGAAGTAGAAAAGAATAGCTTTATTGCTTTGCCAGGCAAAGGCGGACGTAGCAGGCTCGTGCCTCTCAAAATTGTGTGCCCCCAACCTGGGAGGATTTGATGAGGAGTCTTATAGCAATGGTTCAAGGGTGGAGTTGCTGATAAGATTAGGGTGTGTGCAGGGACTGCACACCTCTAATCTCTCAGGTGAATCTTCTTGATGAGCTTCTCTGGTTCCTTTAATCTTGCCTCAGGTGGTTTCTTGGCTGCTCCTTCCTTGATTAACAACTGTTTGAATCTGCCCTTTAGAACTCAGGGAAGGTCACGGAGGCTGGAGTCTGTCCCCTACAAACAAGAAACATGGGACAGAAAGGCTTCCGTGCCCTGGAGTCCCACAGGGTCCTGCTTGGTTTCACTACCTCATAGTGTTGTTAATACAACACTATGAGTTAGTATCTGAAAACCCAGAAAAGTTTCTTATTGAGATGAAGAGGGGAAGGTGAGTCTCTGATGACTGGAGCAAACAACACCTCTGTGGGGTACTTCCCCCAGAAACGGGAACAGTCAGTGGGCTTTGAAAAGAGGGGCGAGGGTCTGCTTACAGCTTGGGAACACTTCTCATTTTGCTTTTTGTAGATTTTGATCACTTGATGTATGGTCAGGCCACTCAAGATGGCTGTTCTCTTGCTCTCTGTACATCCCGTGCCCGACCAGTGCCTGCTTCACCTACACCCTCCTCACGTGACTGACCTTCCTGCATACTTGCCCCAGGCCCCAGGTGGTGATTGTTCTTATCAGAGGGGTGGTGAGGGGCGTGCCCCCCTGCTAGTCTCTCTGGTAACGGATGAGCCAACCTGACGTCAATTCCCCTGTAACTGGCAATCTCCCCTTCCCCCCGGGAGCGAAGACTGCTGCCATGTTCTGCCCATCTTCTGCCACACACGGTGGGGTGTCTCTCCAGAACCTTGCTTCCCCCTTCCATTAATCTATTGATGTCTCCTTTGCTGACTCTGGGCTCTTTCTTCCATCTTGAAGCTGGGCAAGTACAGTCCTTGCCGGTCTGCAGGATGCAGCCCAACACTTGGTTTACCAGGTTGACCTTGGCCCAGAATGTGGAGGAACAAGCCACTACTTCCTCATCTGAACTGTTTGTGGAACCACCCTCTTCCCTCTCCCCACTTCCGTTTGGGCTTCTGGGTTCAGGTCTGCAGGTCTGGAGGGTCCAGATCTGACCCCACCTTCCCAGAAGTTCAGTTTCTGACAAAGGTAGTCAGCGACTGGGATCCCACTGGTATGAGGGGTACGAGTGCTGACCAAGGCTCTTTTGGTTACTAGTGACAGAAACCCAGATGTTATAAGGTAAATTAAGAAAGTTTTGGCTAAAGTAAATAATCCATGATGAGACAGGCTGGAGCAGGCCTCAGAGACAACAGCAGCTCATTCTCTCTGCATTCATGTCTCGGCTTCTGCCTGTGTGTGACTCATTCTCTCACTCTAGTGTGTACAACAGGGGCCACGGCCACTAGAGCTTCAGGATTTGAGCCGGGCAGCCGCTCCCCTATCTTCTACACGGTGTGCTTATGGCTTTGTGAAGTTATCTATAGCGTTAACAGACCTAGAAGCGCACGCATGCATGGGGGCTAGGGTTTCATTTTAAAAGATAAAGGGTGACTCTGTAACATATCTGAGAGTGTTCTTATCTCCTTGGACCTTGAGTGACAATAAGCAAAAAGTGAATGACAGGGAAAATCAGAGTACAGCAGAACACCATCTGCATGGACTTTTTCTCTTAGTCCACTCGGGCTGGCTTTGAAATGAGCTGCGTAACTCACGAGCATTGGAAAAATTCTGGAGCAGAGGCGATTTTCTGTACTGCACCTGAATAAACAAAGGTTCATGAGATTGCGTCTTCACTTCCCCTTCATCAAAAGTCGATCTCCTTCTTAAAAGGGATACTCATATTTCTAAATTCATATTTTCCCTGACACAAGAGCAATTTAATATTATTCTGATGCCACTTGAGAGAAGAGGTAAAATTCCTAGATCATTGGAAGAAATAATATATACTCCAGAAAGAAAAGAAACCAGGAAATGTAAGGTTCTGAGGAAGTGAATGGAAAAAAAAACTAGCATCAAAATATTGTTTACTAGAACAAAAAGGTAGCAGAGAAGAAAGAAAGTGAAGAACCAGGGTAGTACGTGAAAAACACAACTGAATGAGAATCTAAAGGACCTCCTGGGAAACAAACACAGGATAGATGATAGATAGATAGATACGGATTAATGGATCCAGGCATGACCAAGGTGGCTTCCTAGATGGCATAGAGTTGAGTGAATATCATCTCAGACCCACTCACACATGTCCACCCCTGCTGATTTACAGAAAGACAAGTGGCCCAGCTTAAAAGAGACTGGAAAGAATTTTTATTTTAGTTTAGTTTAGTTTAGTCTATTTTATTTTATTTTATTGTATTTTTTGGCTGCACCATGCAACATGCAGGATCCTAGTTCCCCAACCAGGGATCGAACCTGTGCACCCTGCAGTGGAAGCACGGATTCTTAACCACTAGACTGCCAGGGAAGTCCCCAGAAAGAATTTTTAATATTTGTAAATTATTAGGCAGGAGACTGAAGGCCTAAGGAATATGCATGGTATTGTTGCTACTTCTTGCAAGCTGTCTGTGGGACTTTGGGAGAGAAATTGAGGGCAGGAATTGTTTTCTACCAGATGGTATGAGGGCATTTGGCATTCTGGACTTTCACATAAAGGGATAGAATCAGGCATTTCTAACTAGAGGGGAAGTGGATCCCACAAAGATAGGAAAGAACAGGCTTGCTCAGAGACTAGCTGACCTGCTCAGGAGGATTCTAAAGTAAAGTGTATTAATTTTTTTTTTAAATAAAGAGATGTACAAAGATGAAAACAAAAATGATTCAGAAGTCTACTGTGCAGAATAAATCTTAATATTAAACAATAAATAGATAAAATAACCTGTGCACTTGTGAGAAAATTTCAAATAGTACCTGAGAGGTTTTTATACAAAATATGGATGAGGATGGAGGGGGGAAAAAAACCAAGTATGACATGGTAGGCAATAAGTGGGCAAGAGGTTCCCAATGATTCTCATGAAGAATGTGGTTGAGAAACAAGATGCTAATGGCCTCAGTTTCCCTGATGTGAAGAGAATGGCCAATAAGGTATACTCACAGTTTTAATTAACTAAGACTGGTATGTTGAAATTCAAAAGTAGAATATGATGTAAGAGCTTTCGTTATTCAAAAGAAATATATGTTAGGTAGCATACCATGAATATGTGCAGCAACCTTCATGAAGTCAATGTATTTATCAAGCACATGTAATCTGCCAGGAATTTTTCTAGATATTGGAATCCAATACCTGCTCTCAAGGAGCTTATAGTCTATGATCTCAAGTTGCTTTTTGAATTCAGCCAGGTATAAATAACTCCAAATTGTTCTAGTGAGTAAATAAAGACACACCTGCAAGAAAGCTGTGTTAATTCTCTGAAGGATTTGAGATGTGATCAGTCTTTTTTGAAAACACACACACAGAAGAGGGAAAGAAGGGAGCAGAACCAAAGATGACTTTGCACGGTTAGACAGAGATGTAAAAATGGAATCAGGAAGATTAAAGTCCAACAGGAGATGGGGCTTGATTTTTTTCTAAGTAAACATTATTGAATGACCCCATATATACCCCAAAGCACAGCAATCACAATTATATCACTCGTTCATTTTCACAAATTGAACACACCCATGTAACCAGCATCCAGATCAAAAAAACAGAACACAGCCAGCATCTCCAGAAACCTCCTTATGGCTTCTTCTAATCATCACACACCCCATCCCGCACCCGTGGCTACGGCTAACTGCTATCTTGACTTCTAACACTATACCTTACTTTTGCCAAAAGTAGTTCACTTTCTTAAAACTACTTTGCTCAGGTATAACCTGCACATATTTAAGTGTGAAAGTAAGCACCACCCAGTCAAGGTACTGAACATGTATTTCCATCATCCCTAAAATGTTCCTATGTTTCTTTGTAATCCATCCCTCCTTCTACTCCTGTCCCTAGGTGACCTCTGATCTGTTTCTGTCACTATGTTAGTTTGCATTTATTAGAATTTTATACAAATGGGATCCTACAATAAATGGGATTATATACCCTTTCTTTTTTTTTTTTTTAAGTCTGCCTTCTTTTACTCAATGTAGTGATTTTGAGATTCATCCATGTCGTTTCATAAGTCAGTGGTTTGTTCCTTTGTATGGATGAGTAGTATCTTATTGTATGGCTATAACGGAATTTGTTTATCCATTCACCAGCTGACAGACATTTGGGTTATTTACAGGCTTGTAGTTATTACAAATAAAGTGGCTGTAAACATTCATGATCAACTCTTTGAAGAAATATAAGCTTTCATTTTTCTTGGGCAAATACCTGGAAGTGGAATGGCTGGGTCATATTGTAGGTGTGTGTTTAACTTTTCAAGATGCGGCCAAACTGCCTTCCAAAGTGATGTATGAGAGAGCCAGTTGTGCCCCATTCTCACCACTACTTGCTATTATCAGTCTTTTTAAAGTTTAGTTATTCTAGTGGATGTATAGTGGGGTCTCATTGGGGGTTTAGATTGCATTTTCCTGATTACTAGTGATGTGAAGCATCTATTCATGCCCTTCTTGGCCATTTTAATATATTCTTTTTTTTTTTAATAGATAGATAGACAGCTTTAAATTTAGGTATTTATTTATTTTTGGCTGTGTTGGGTCTTCGTTTCTGTGCGAGGGCTTTCTCCAGTTGCGGCGAGCGGGGGCCACTCTTCATCGCGGTACGCGGGCCTCTCACTGTCGCAGCCTCTCCCGTTGCAGAGCACAGGCTCCAGACGCGCAGGCTCAGTAGTTGTGGCTCACGGGCCTAGCCGCTCCGCGGCATGTGGGATCTTCCCGGACCGGGGCACGAACCCGTGTCCCCTGCATTGGCAGGCAGACTCTCAACCACTGCGCCACCAGGGAAGCCCCCCATTTTAATATATTCTTTTGTGAATTGTCTGAGTGATTTGTTTTAATGCCAAGATCAGCAAAAGGGACTTATGCAAATGTTCAGAGGCAAGAGAAGGGAGAGTGGACCATAGATGCAGTGTTGCTGGATAATAAGGACAATGCAGACTCTTATCTTGCTTTAGTTTTCTATTTCAGGGGGAAAATCTTCAGCCTAAAAGGAGGAATGGCAGCCTGCATATAGGAAGAAATAGCAGATCCATAAAATGAATTGGAGAGTAGAGACCTAGTGGTCCACCAATAATCATTTCCCCCTTCTTTCTTTAGAATCTCCAAGTTTTAGTTCGGTATAGGGTGACCAGCCTCTCTTTTTGCCCAGGATTGAGGAGATTCCTAAGATGCAGGACTTTCTAGAAAAGACTTAGGTAAACCTAGGGAGAAAGGCTTAGGTAAACCTAGGGAGGTCCTTGGCTATCCAAAATGAAGATGATTATTTCCCAGGCTCCCTTTCAGCTAGATGTGGCCATGCAATTAAGTTATGACCAGTGAAATAAAAGCAAAAGTGATGTCTGAACTTTCTGGGGTGTTCACGGAAAGAGCATGCCCTCCCCTTCCTTCCTTTCTGTCTTCCCACTGGCTCAAATGAAGAAGTGAGAGCAGCAGGAGGCATGCCCATCCTAATCTGTGAGATAGAAGCTGCTGGTTAAGAATGCCAGAGCAACAGGAGAGAAGGACGAAGAGCCCCTGATTATTATGACACTGCCATAACAACCAGAGGTGCCTACCCAGCTTTTACGTAAGAGAGAAGTAAACTTCGATTTTGTTTAAGCTCCTTGTTTTAGACCACCTTACAGCTGCCTACATAATATAGTATATAAGAGCTAAAGTAGGTAGGCTAAATGATTTTAATGGATATAAATGTTTTCAATCTTCAAAAAGAAGGCATAAACAAACCCCAAATTGGTGAGTTTGATGACAATCTTGGGTTATTTTTCTAGAGTGGATTAATAAAAGGATGTTGTGAGTCACTTAAAAAGGCAGCAGAGATTGCTAGGTTCGAACATTGTTGCACCAAGAATTAGTCTTGTTGAGCTTGTCTTAGTTTCACTCTTTTGAGATGGTTGTTATACTGGTAGGTCAGCAAAATGTGTGCTTGTAATAAGGCTACTGACAAGAACACACATGGCATTCATGCAGACTTGTTTTGGGTATAAGAACAACTAGGTGGATGAAAAACCAGTCGAACAATCATACCCAGAGGGTATTGAGTATGCATCAACATCAGCTTGGAAGGAAATTTCAAGAGGAAGCTTTGATCTAGCTAAATATTTTATCAGTGATTCGGATGACTAGATAGTGAAGTACTCATCCTATTGGCAGAAGACAAGAAAGACAGTAAATACTAATGAAGACAGAATCAGGACTAAAAGTTCTTGCTGGCTAGAATGGCAGAATGAAACTAACAAAGTGAAGTGATACATGTGTGTTCATGCATTCAGATTGAAAAAAAACCATCTAATAAGATAAGAAATGGGGGCGATATGAATTAGTATTAAGTATTTTAGGTGACGGCTCAAAATGAGTCAACAGGGCAAAGCTGGAGCAGTCCTGGCTGACTCTGTTAACAGGGTGACAGTGTCTGCCATGGGGGGTATGGCTCCGCTAGCAATGTTCAAAGTGGCAGTTCTCATGCCACGATTTGAAAGATATAGAGGCACAGCTTGAAGAAGGAGTGGAGGAGACATGAAACTAATCTCAAATACTGGCAGGCTAACCTGTGGCGTTCTAACTCTACACAGCCATGGCCCTGGTCCCTCACTCTGACGCTCACACTTCACTCACACTTGTCTGACTATCTACCTGCTCCTGACCTTCAGCTTGCCACTCTATTCCTGTTGCTTATCTTCACATATAGGTTCATCCTGCTGCTCTCAGCTTTGGGAACATTGTCTTTCTGACCTGAGCCCTTGATGTCAAGGAGATTGGGTGGACACAAGAGTGGAGAAGCTAAGTGTGGGCAGTGGGAATGGTCATGCCCCAAACACTTCCTCTTAAAGCAGTGTCTTTTCAGATTGTGAGATGCATCAAGAAGGTAGTCAAAAGTAGCAACTTTTTTTTTTTGGCTTCGCCATGTGGCTTTTGGGATCTTAGTTCTGCAACCAGGGATTGAACCTGTGAAAGCACAGAGTCCTAACCCTGGGACTGCCAGGGAATTCCCAAAAGCAGCAACATTTTTTTCTTTAAATAAATTTATTTATTTTATTTATTTATTTTTGCCTGTGTTGGGTCTTCGTTGCTGTGCGCGGGCTTTCTCTAGTTGTGGCGAGCCGAGTCTACTCCTCCTTGTGGTGCGCAGGCTTCTCATTGCAGTGGCTTTTCTTGTTGCGGAGCTCGGGCTCTAGGCACGTGGGATTCAGTAGTTGTGGCATGTAGGCTCAGTAGTTGTGGCTCACGGGCTCTAGAGAACAGGCTCAGTAGTTGTGGTGCACAGGCTTAGTTGCTCCGCGGCATGTGGGATCTTCCCGGACCAGGGCTCCAACCCTTGTCCCCTGCATTGGCAGGGGGATTCTTAACCACTGCGCCACCAGGGAAGCCCAGTAGCAACTTTTTAATATGCTCTTTTCTCTGAATTGTAGAAATTGCTGTGCTTCTGAGGCTTAATGGGGAATATGGGGCAGTATGATGAACTACATACCTTAAATAGCCCTCCCAAAGAAACAACTAAAACTGCTGAATAAAATTTTTAAATATGTGTATTTAAAAATGCATCACTGAGCTTGCAGGAAAAAAGCCTCACAAGCCAAAAATGAAATGAAATTTAAATCCAGAGGGGAAAGATAGCCCTGAGGTTGGCTTTCACCTTGAGACCATCAGCCCAACCCTGGTGACCCTGAGCTTTCACTAGGTAGCCCTTCAGGATAGAGAAACAGAAGCTAAAATCTGCGGCCTGCCCAAGTGCAGAATCTAAAAGGATATCCTGCATAAAGTTGGGAACCCCACGGAACATAGCATTGATGTAATGATAAATTACAAAGAAATTCACCCTAATGGAAAAGACAACAAGGAAATTTATCTTGACTTTGGCATTGGGTAGAAGGAGAAAAATCTGTCCTGGTAAGGTGTAATCCTCAGCAGGCCTCATATGAGTTTTGGCTTGTATTCAACTATCTACAAGGTTCTAAAAAACCTCAGTCTAAAAAGTTAAAGTAATCTCAGGTCCCTAAAGAAGCAAGCCAAATCTTTTATGAGAGAATATAGCTTAAAGTCAGACCTTAATGAATTTCCACAAAGTTCCAAAGAACAGGAGCTCACCGTCAAGTATTACAGAATATGCAGGAAAACAAGGCAACCTGAGTGAGAGTTAGCAGACAGCAGACTCAATCTATAAAAGCTTGTATTAATTGGAATTATCAGATACTAAATATAAAATAAATTTGCTTAATTTGTACATAGAAATAAAAAAGAGTGAAATATGATGAGAGAAAAAGAGCAATTAAAAATAACCAAGCATAATTTTAAAAGACCAAAAAGAAGTTCTAGAAATGAAAAATATAATAAAGTTTCAAGAACAAGGCAAAAGATCAATAAAAAAGTAGATGTTTTAAATAATGCTATAAACCAACTAGACCTAATAGTCGTGTGTATAACATTCCATCCAATAACAGCAGAATATATATTCTTCTCAAGTGCACATGGAACATTCTCCAGAATAGAATATATGCTAGGGCATAAAACAAGCCCCAATAATAGAAATCAATATTGAAATCACACAAAATATATTAACCAAACACAGTGGAAATTAGAAATCAATAACAGAAGAAATGTAGGATATTTACAAATATGTTAAAATTTTAAAATATACTCCTAAATAACCAAAGGGTCAAAGAAGAAATCACAAGAGAAATTAGAAAACACTTTGAGATGAATGAAAATGAAACACAAGCAGGGGTAGAGGGAAATTTATACCTGCAAATGCCTATATTTAAAAAAAGAAAAGAAAAAAGAAAAAATCCCATATCAAGAGCCTAATCTTCTACCTTAAGAAATTAGAAAAAGAAGAGCAAACTTAACCCAAAACAAGCAGAAGGAACAAAATCATAGAGACTAAAGAGAAAATAAATAGAAAAACAAAAGAGAAAATCAACAAAACCAAAAGTTTTATTGATATGAAATATAAAAAAATTGACAAAACTTGAGCTAGACTAACAAGGAGAAAAGAGAAGATTCAAATTGCTAAAATCAGGAATGAAAGTGGGGATACCACTTATAACCTTTCAGAAATAAAACAGGCTTATAAGGGAATATAATGTTGTATGTTCCATCACTTAAGTCCAGGCATTCAGTAAAACAATAAAAGTAAAAAACAAACAAACAATTAAAAGAAACAAAGTAGATAAACTAAATAAAATGAACAAATTACTAGAAAGACACAAACTACCAAAACTGATTCTAAAAGAAAGAGAAAATCTGAATAAAACTATAAGAAGTAAAGAGATGGAATTATCAGTAAACCAAAAACAAAAAGAAAACCAAACAAACAAACAAAAAATTTCCACAAAGAAAAACCGAGTCTCACGTGACTTCGCTAGTGAATTCTACCAACTTTTAAGGAAGAATTAACACCAATTCTTAACAAACTCTTCCAAAAATTAGAAGAGATGGTACACATCTCAACTCATTCTACAAGGACAGTATTACCTTGATACTAACATAAAGCAAAGATATCACAAGAAAACTACAGACCAAAATCCCTTGTGAATATAGACTCAAATATCCTCATCAAAATACTAGCAAACTGAATTCAGCAGCATATAAAAAGGATTGTACACCATGATCAACTGGGATCTTTCATAGGGTTGCAAGTTTGGCTTAAGATATGAAAAACAATGTAAAACACTGTATTAATAGAATAAAGGACAAAAAACACACAATCATCTCAATAGATGTAGATAAGCTTTTGACAAAATCTAACAGCATTTCATGAAAAACCACCAAACAAACTAGAGATAAAAGAGAAAGTCCTCAATTTATTAAAGGCCATCTATGAAAACTACATAGCTAACAACATCTTTAATGGTGAAACACTAGATGTTTTCCCCCAAGATCAGGAACAAGTCACTGCTATTCAACATTATACTGGAGGTTCTAGCCAGGGCAATTAAGTAAGAAAAAGAAATGAAAGGCATCCACATTGGAAAGGAAGAAGTAAAACTCTCTCTATTCACAGATGACATGACCTTACGTATAGAAAATCCTGAGACATTCACACACACACACACAAATATTAAAACTAATAAATACATTCATCAAAATTTCAGGATACAGTTTCACTATACAAAAACTCTATTTCTGTAAATAAGCAATAAATAATCAAAAATAAAATTAAGAAAAAAGTACATTTACAATAACAATAAAAAGAATAAAATACTTAGAAATAAATTTAACAAAAGAAGACTTGGACACTAAGAACTACAAAACATTACTAAAAGAAATTAAAGAAGACCTAAATAACTGGAAAGACATCCCTTGATCATCACATTGGAGGTTAGGATTTCAACATATGAATTTGGGGGAGACACAAATATTTAATTCATAACAGGCATCAAGACAATCCAATAGGAGAAGGAATAATCTCTTCAGAAAATGGGTCTGGGATAATTGGATATCCAAATGCAAAAGAATGAAGTTGGACTCTTATGCCATAATAAAAAATTAACTCATGGATTTAAGACCTAAATGTAAAAGTTGAAAATATAAAATTCTTAGAAGAAAACAGGAGCAAGTCTTTGCGACCTTGGATTAGGCAATGTTTTCTTAGATATGACGTGGAAAGCACATGTGACAACAGAAAAAGCAGATAAATTGGGCTTCATCAAAACTTTTTTAAAAAATGTGCTTCAATGGACACCATCCTGAAAGTGAGAAGACAACCCACAGAATGGAAGAAAATATTTATAAATCATATAGCTTATACTTGTATCTAGAGTATATAAAAATCTCTTATAATAAAAAATAAAAAGGGAAATAACCCATTTTTTTAATTGGGTAAAGGATTTGACTAGAGTTTTCTCAAAGAGAGATACATCAGTGAAAGTATCAAAACATAGTGAATCTAAACATTGTTAGACTTTCTAGAAAAAATAGAAATATTATATACAATCTCCAAATTACTAGATGGGTAAAAATAAAGTGAAAGGAGAAAAGCAGAATGAATTTTTTTAAAAGACAAAAAAGGACACCAGAAACAAAACCAGAAAAATAGGAAAGTATAAAATAAAAGTAGGAATAGATTCAAATATAATTCTAAATAGAATAAACTCAGTCTTGAAGACAATGTTTACTGCAGAGACTTTTAAAATCTAGTTATATGCCATTTTCAGAAGACATACCTAAACATAAGGCACAGAAAGTTAAAAAGGAAAGGATAGAAAAAATACCCAGAACACAAAAATAGGTGGTATAACTGTATTAATGTCAGACGAAATAGATGTTAAGGGGAAACTAAAGGACACAGATTTCCTGTCAATGTAAGGAAGAAATTTCTAAGGGACCTATAAGAAAAGTGGAATGAGTGACCTCTGGAGTCATTGAATTCTCCATACTTTGAGAAATTCAAATCTGAGGTGATGACCACTCGTAAGTGTGTTAGGGAGGACACTAAACCATCACAGAAAGGTTGGGATTTAATGACCATACAGTTTCTCTGTATCCTGAAATCCTAATATGTTATCTCATTTTCCAGTTGTCTTTCAAATTATTTCATTTTCTCATGTCTACAAGATTTTCTGATTAGCCACATATTAGAAGGAAGTTCTGACATTCCTGTCTCATTATGAACCTTCATCTCTAAAGTATAAAGTCTGTGGCACATATGTGTATACGTAAGAGTGTGATTTATGTGTGTGTTAGACTGTATGTGTACACACATGTCCATTGTTAGGACTTCGATTTCCTCTGCTTTAAGATTTGTCTTCTAACAATTTGTCTGAAAGGGAGGTTGAGAAAACTCCCAGAGGAAAATATTAATGTCCTATCTTATCTAACAGACAACAACAGTTAGTTGTCTGAGTTACTAACAAATATGCAAAGAGAGATAAACATTGCAAAGCCTTCAGAACACACAACACATTTTGAGGGTGTGGGCTGGGTGGCAGCTGTTTGGCAATAGCATTCAGCTGTTCTTTTGCAATACAGATCCCCAGGTTTTAAACTGCCAGATCAAGATCTATCCAAAAAATTCTCAAAAAATTTCCTGGAAGATGTCTGGGGCCTGGAGTGGATAGAGCCTGCTCTACCTGCTCCAAGATACTCCCAGGGTGGGACCCAGAGAATAGGGTCCCACCCTGGGACCCTAAAAATAGGTGGGATCCTATTTTTAACAAGCATCTCTAGAGGATTCTGAATCACACTAAAGATTGAGAAACATGAATTTAAGGTATCTCAAGATTTTAGTATAAAAGAGGTGAGCTCTTTTTCCATGCTTTTAAATACCAATTTCTTTAAAATATTCCTTGATTGTCTTTTCTTTTTTTTAATTAGTGACACAGATTATAAAGACATTTGGAGGTAGTATTCTCACTTTATTTTTTGGTGAAACCATCTTGGGTCTTTTTTTCCAATCATATTTCATTTATTCTCATCAACTTTAAAAGGAGATCATGTCATTACTCACTGTGATGGCAGGAATCTGGCCTTCGTGGTCTAAATGATCTAGGAGTATACCTACAGGAAAAGGACAAAAATGGTCATGGTTTTATTTTCTTTGCTGGTATAGATACCTACATTAGGGGATGTGAGTTCTATGATCCTAAAAGAAAGTATAACAGTAGTCTCAAGGAGACAAACCAAGCCAGCAAGAAGCTCATTGTAAATGTGATCAAGTTGCAGGAGAAGCCAAAAAGAGAGAATGAAAAGAATAAATTTCAACTTCTATAATCATTTACTAAATAAGTAATTTGAAATATTTATTCAAAAATTATTTTTAAATGACAGTAATGGACAATGATTAGTACAAAGGTAACTTTAGGCTGGAAAAAAGTAATTTTCAGCAAAAAGAGGCAATAGAGCAAAGGAAAGGCTGACTTTGTTTCCTCCTCACAAAGTCACAGAATTTAATTTTTTTTTACCAGAGGTGAAAAAATAAATAGCTTTTACCTTACACAGTCTCATCAGACACAAAATAAATGATTGAATGCAATCTGGCTTACTAAGAATTCATTACGGGGCTTCCCTGGTGGCACAGTGGTTAAGAATCCTCCTGTCAGTGCAAGGGACCTGGGTTCGAGCCCTGGGCCGGGAAGATCCCACATGCCACGGAGCAACAAAGCCCATGCACCACAACTACTGAGCCTGTGCTCTAGAGCCTGTGAACCACAACTACTGAGGCCTGCGTGCCACAACTACTGAAGCCCGCATGCCTGGAGCCCGTGCTCTGCAACAAGAGAAGCCACCACAATGAGAAGCCTGTGTACCACAACGAAGAGTAGCCCCCGCTGGTCGCAACTAGAGAAAGCCCACGCACAGCAGCGAGGACCCAACACAGCCAAAAATAAATAAATAAATCAAAAAAAAAAAAAAAAGAATCCATTACGTAAGAGCCATTTAAGATTTATTCTTTAGCCTGACCACAAATGTCCTCCTATAGATTGAAGCTCTCTGAGAAATAACTGTGTTCCTCTTGTATGTACCCCACATGTCTTCAACACTGTTGGTCATGTAACAGGATATCAAAAATATCCTGATTGGTTAAATAGTTGACTGCTTTTTGAACAGCACTCATTGTGAACTTACAAATCCTTATGAAATTTCACTATACTAAGTTAAAGAGAAAACTCTAAAAGCTTCTTGAGAGCAAAAACAACTCATTGGGAAAAGGATGAGAATCATATTGGCTTTCAGATTTTTCTACCTTTAGGCTGGACTACCATAGAACAATGCCTTCAAAATACTAACAGAAAATTGTTTGGAACATAGAACTCTATATCTAGCCAATTTACCAGTCTGCAAATCACATTGAAAGAATTCAACATTTACCTCCCTTTATGGAAAAAAAAATCACTTGAGTATATGCTTTAAGAAAATGAAAATTGAAATAAAAAAAGATGAAGATATAAAATCCAAAAAATAATGGCCACAACTCAGAATAGCAATAAAAAGAATCCCTAGGCTTTTGGTTGGGCAGCAGGTATAAAGGCATTGGTTCAAAGTGAAACTTGCAGACAAATGTATTTGATAGGAAAATGAATTCACCTCAACAAATAAGTATTATTTTAAAAGTTATATGAACTTAGTGATAGAGTGAAGGTGATTGTTTCTTCTGTCAATAAGAAAAAAGTAAGGCAAACAGAAACTCTCTGAAAAATAAAAAGGTCTATAGCAAAATCACAGCCTATATAAAACAAATTAAATGTAACATGATTCTGAATAGCTTATGGAGTGTAATGAAGGATAAAACATTCTATCTTGGTTTTTGAAATATTATTTTTGAATCTATACATATTTAGGAAAAGCCTAAGTACATTTCCTTCTCCACAAGTCTACCTACATTTCTTGATTCTGCAGAAAATAATATGTACACAATTTTAGTATTTCAAGCACCCTTTATTGGATTCTACTTTTTTGAATCAACTTATACACAAAGCATAGAAGACCTAATTATAGTTCCAAAACAGAAGGAAATGTTATAAACCTTTATAATGTATAAGTTATGAGATGGAAAGGGAAGAGAGGATGTAAAAGTGTGAGGGTATACATATCCTCATTTTTTATAATGAAGACTTGAGAGATACTACCTAAAGTTGAGTGGCCAAGAAAGTACTTTCTTTTTATAATTTAAGGTTATAAAGTAAGCCAGTAGAAGAAGTACTTATAATACAACTACCAAAATATTGAAAATAGGAGGGAGACAGAGGTGGTGTTAATGAGTCCAATTCCTATTCTTTGATATGTGGAAATCAATAAAAAACTCGTGTGTGGTAGATGTTATTGTTCCCAACTTTTTGCTCCTTCTATGTAGTAGATTATACATCCACTCTTTCTGTCATATGATTTTTGCCATACCTCCTGATAGGGCATAGATAGTTTCATGCCTATCCCCATCAACTCTAGGCTTGGCCATATGAATTATTTTGAACAATGAAATGACACTGGTTAGCTCTGAACAGAGGCTTTCAGAAGTATCATGTGTTTCAGTTACTTCTCTTCAGCTGTGGCCCCCTGCGGTGGGAAAAGCATATCCCAAATAATAATGGACGCTCCTTTAGCCCAAGACCCAAGATAAAAAGACACATAGAGCCAAGCCAAACCAAGTCCAGCATGGTGGTAGCCAATGGTTTGTGAGCTTGCAATAAGTGTCTGTTGTAAACAATGACTTGGGAATTGTTTGTATGGCCACAAAAATTGACACACACTGTCTAAAGTTGAAATATCAAGAATTGGAACTATACTATTTAGAATTAAGGGAGATATCCATCAGAGAGGTGGGGTGGCAACCACCAAAAAGAATTAGTTAAAGGTAGTTGGGCTTCCCTGGTGGCGCAGTGGTTGAGAATCTGCCTGCCAATGCAGGGGACACGGGTTCGAGCCCTGGTCTGGGAAGATCCCACATGCCGCAGAGCAACTAGGCCCGTGAGCCACAACTACTGAGCCTGCGTGTCTGGAGCCTGTGCTCCGCAACAAGAGAGGCCGCGATAGTGAGAGGCCCGCGCACCGCGATGAAGAGTGGCCCCCACTTGCCCCAACTAGAGAAAGCCCTCGCACAGAAACGAAGACCCAACACAGCCATAAATAAATAAATAAATAAATAAATAAATTTAAAGTCCAAATTTATAAAAAAAAGAAAAAAGGTAGTTACCTTTGGGGATGCTATTGGGTGGAAAAAATTTAAGCCTTTGTTTCATATCTTCCTATCCTGTTTGAATTTTTTATATGTATGTATTTTATATATGTATGTATTACTTTTATATTTAAAATGTGCAAAGTACAGTGCATACCATCTAGGAGGTGATATAAGCCATAGACACATAAAACATTATAGCTATCATATCATGAGGCAGCTAATTTGTGTGGGGGAAAAAAAATGCCCCAGATGATGAAATTATAGGAATTCAAAAAAAAAAAAAAAAAAAGGAGAGAGAGAGAGAGATCAACCCAACTGAAGAGGTGGTAGATGGTAAAGAAAATTGCACTGCAGAAGAATCCATAGGGATTAAGATAGGTGGAGGAAAGTAGGCAAGGAAGAAATAAGCAGCATAATAAATCTGGAGAGAGGGAACACTGAAGGGGATGTGGTATGACTGGAGTAGAGAATTCTTATGGGAGAGCTGTGGGCAAGAGGGCTGGGACCGCTAAGAATGGGACAAGATTGTGAAGGGCTTGGATGGCTTGAGTAATGTGTGTGTGGACAGAATGACTTCATGAACTTGGTGTTTCAGGAAGGCCAACATGGCAGGGCAGTGTAAGACAGACTGTATTCAGAATCCTCAGAGCTAGTAGAAACTGTCTCAAGGGTCACTTAGCCAGGTGGTGTGGCGTATGTGAGGGTATTGCTCTTAGTCACATAGCTTCTGTTACCACATCTTCCTTTGGGCCTAAAGCTATAAAAGCAGTGCCTCACTCCTTTGCTAGAAATGTGTAAATAATTATTCAGATAGACTGGTGCCCTATAGGACTGGGAAGCTATGACTAGGGGAAAGAAGGGGCCACAAAAAGGTATTTTATAAATCTCTCAAAACCACTCTTAGCTGGAAAAGACCTGCAGTCTTCTCCTCCACCCTGTGCTACTTACCAAGTTTTTTTCACTGAGTCTTCCTAAATGCCATCTAACAATACCATGAATTCACATGTGTTAAAACTCAGGTTGGGGGACTTCCCTGGTGGCGCAGTGGTTAAGAATCTGCCTGCCAATGCAGGAGACACAGGTTCGAGCCCTGGTCTGGGAATATCCCACATGCCGCGGAGCAACTAAGCCCGTGCACCACAACTACTGAGCCCACGTGCCACAACTACTGAAGCCCGCGCACCTAGAGCCTGTGCTCTGCAACAAGAGAAGCCACCGCAATGAAGAGTAGCCCCTGCTTGCTGCAACTAAAGAAAGCCCGCACACAGCAACAAAGACCCAACGCAGCCAAAAATTAATTAATTAATTAATTAAAAAAACAAACAAACAAACAAAAAAAACAAAAAAACTCAGGTTGGGACTTCCCCAGTGGTCCAGTGGTTAAGACTCCGCCTTCTAGTGCAGGGGGCATGGGTTCCATCCCTGGTCAGGGAACTAAGAACCCACATGCTGCAGGGTATGGCCAAACAAACAAACAAAAAAACCCTCTGGTTGTCTTACTCCACAGTACCTCTTTTGAACTGAGAACCCAACATCTCTTCCATTTCTCTTCATTTCAGGTTCATTCCGTTTGATTTCCTTTTAAGTGATGACTGCCCACCCAAATCTACTGCCCACTAAGACTTGCTTCCATTGCCCTTGATGATTTTTGTACCTGATTTAGGTTTTAGCTGCTATTCTGATTCCTGCCTTCCTTAACCTCAAAAAAAATTCATACTGGTGTCTGGTCTATTATTTTCAGTTTCTTAGGTTCATTTCTGTCACTGCCTTCTTCACCTTCATTGGCCATGTGCCCAAATGGCATATGCTGAGCCTTCTCAGGGCAAGGCCTATTCCACCTGCAGAACCTCAGGCTTGTTCTTCTCACCAGCTGTCTCAGCTTTTCCACTCCTCCATGCTTGCTGACCTCGGACTCCATTGAATCTCTGATCTAGCAGTTCCCAGGATTTCACCTATTTTTTTCCTGTAGGATATTATAGCCCATATAAGTCTCCAGAGTGTATGTGTGGAATTCCCAATAAACCAGCAATAAATTTTCCCTTTCCTCTCTGACTCATAAAAGCCTATTGGAATGCAAGAAACTGGGAGTGACTTTTTTATAGGAATAATCTGCAATCTGCTCTAATTTATGTTTTAAAACTTTATTCTCAACTGCTTGTTCCTGCCCAAGATGGAATAGTGTGGATGGAGTACATTTCCCACTAAGAACAGTTAAAAGCCCTGGACATTGTATATGAAACAAACAAGAGAAAACTCTGAAAGGCAGAGAGAAGAAGACAACTGATTAAGGACCTTGGGATCTGAGGAATGACAGGACAATGAGTTCTCTGTGTTATTTTTTTGTTTGTTTGGTTTGTTTGTTTGTCTTGCCTCATATATCTTAGGCTAGAGAAGCTGGCAACCTAGAACCACCACAGGAACAAATTTTTTAAAAACCCCAAGAAATGCCTGCTCTCACTAGCTAAAGGACTGGGAAAGGGGCAACGTAGACAACTCTTAGACCAGTAACTACCCTATTCTAGCCAAACCCTGCGGGAAAAAAAAAAAGTGACCTCACCCCTGTCCCAGTCAGCAAAGGCTGAATAGAGGGACTCCCACCTTCACCCTTTTGTTAGAAGGCATCACTCATGACCCCTCTAACCCCTGCTGAGGTGATGTCAGAGAAGACCAAGTGGGGAGCCAGCACTTTCATCCCGGCCCAGTTGACAGGTGACTAGCAAAAACAAAACAAACAAAACGACGCAACCACATGGAAGTGTATTATGCCAGGTTAAAAAAAAAAAAAAAGCCAGTCTCAAAAGGTCATATACTGTATGATTCCATTATATAACATCCTTGAATAACAAAACTATAGAGATGGAAAACAGATAGTGGTTGCCAGGGGTTAGAGATAGTGGGGATGGGGGAGGGGTAAGTGTGACTATGAAGGAAGTTCATGAGGGAGATCTTTGTGGTAATGGAATAGTTCTGTATCTTTATGCTGGTGATAGTTATGGGAAACTGTACATGTGATAAAGTGGCACAGAACTATACACACATATTGTACCAATGTCAATTTCCTGGTTTTGATATTGTACTATAGTTACAAGTTTATAGCTTTTTTATAAGTTACAGTTATAAGATGTAACCATTGGGGGGAAATGGGTGAAGAGTACAAAGGACTTTTCTGTACAGTTTTTACAACTTCCTATGAATTTATAATTATTTCAAAATAAAAAGTTAAAAAAAGTTATCCTCCAATTTTGATACTTGTGATAGTCATTAATGTTATAATCCCAATTTTTGCAGCTCTCTGCCTTCTGGGGACAATATTGCATTTCCCTGCTTCTTTGAAAGTTAGATATGGCAGGTCGTTTGATTTGGCCAATGAAATGCATGCATAAAAGTGACACTTGGTGAGGAAGTGTTAGGAGACCATGTACAATATGCCACATGTCCTTCTACTGTCTCTGCCAAGGAGGAACCATGTGCTGCTCTGGACTCTTCTTCAGCCTGGGAATGACCCCCCCACCCCCCTTCCTCAAAGGACATGGCTTGTGGGCCAGAAAGGACCTGTGTAGTTTTGGGGCTTTTGGATATAGACATCCAGTGCAGTAATACAACAATTAGTCACCATTACCTGCCCATGCCCCTTACAAATGCCTAAAATGTACTGCTCTTATCACCAGATCCAAAGCAAGGCACCCTCCTGACTGCTTATGATCCACATTTACCACACCCAGGACTGCCCTCACCATGCTGACATATGCCTACTGCCTGACCTAACCCATGATCACCACCCATCTGGCTATTCTCACTTGGTTTAATGTTTTTGAGGTTCCTCTATGTTGTATCTTCCACATATCTTCTATGTATCTTTCATTCTGTTTTATTGAATAGCATTCATTGTATGGATATACCACATTTTGTTTATCCATTCACCAGTTGCTGGACATCTGGATTGTTTCTAGTTTTCAGGTATTATGAATAATGCTCCTATGAATATTTATATACAACTTGCTATATGAACATGTTTTCAGTTTTGGGGGGTATATACTTAGGAGTGGAATCATTGGGTCATATGGTACTCTTATGTATAACTTTTTAAGTACCTTTTTAACAAACTTCCAAAGTGGCTGTACCATTTCACATATCCATCAGAAATGTAGGTGAGGGTTCTAATCTCTCTAATCTCCTCAGCAACACTTGCTATCATCAGTCGTTTTTATTACAGCCATTGTAGTGGGTGTGAAGAGCTTTCTCATTGTGGTTCTGATTTTCATTTCCCTAGTCACTAATGATGTTGAACATCGTTTCATGCTATTGTTGACCATGTAAATATTTTCTTTGGTAAAATGCCTATTCCATTCTTTTGTCCATTTAAAATTCAATTATTAGTCTTATTAAGTTATGAGTTCTTTATATATTCTGAATACAAGTCCTTTATCAGATATACGATTTGCAAATCTTTTTTTCCCCAAGATACAAAAAAATCTTTTTTTTTTCCTTAACACGGTTATTTTTTAAAAAGATACAAACTTCAAAGTGAAGTTCCCTTGTGGTACATTAACAGGCCAATCATGATTCACTTTGTTTCAAAATATTATGTCAGTACTTTTAAAAAGCAACTTTTAACTTTTATTTTAGAATACTTGGAAAATGTAGATAAGCACAAAATAGGATAGTAAAATTCCACAGATAATCTTCAGTAACATTATTTGCTTCCAGCCTTTTGGTTCTTTCTGCGAACATACCTTTATTTAAAATATAAAAATGGGACCATTTAAATATTATAAACATTAGTTTCACCGCTGGCAAGCAAAACACAAAAACCTCTGAATGATTCAAGTAGAAAATTTATTAAAAGAACAGTTGGTCATGCCTAGTGAGTGACAGAAGACCAGGCTGCGTCTTCTCTTCAGGTTAAGGTACGGCTAGGTACTGGAATTAGTGCCAAGGAAGAGTGTTTCCCAAGGGGGCACAGTGGAAGGGCCCCTCTCAGAACTACGTGGGAGACACTGCCCTAAACAGCCCCTATCCTGCGGGGGCCGGGGTTGTTTTTGTCCCCCAAGGCCTGTCTGCCTCTTCCGGCTTTGCCGGTCGGTGGCCTCCCCTCTCGCCGCCCACCCTGGGTCCTGGACCTCCTGCATCCCCGTCGCCGGGGGCAGCGCTCAGCTCGGCCAGACCAAGGGGCCGCTGACCGTCCTCCAGCTCCGAGTCCTCGTCGACCGCTCGCGGGTCAGGAACAGCCCTGGCCTCGGCCCCGGGATCGATCCGAAGATCTCGTCGGCGCGGTGAGGGCACCGTGCTTTCCTCCCACCCCGCGACCTGCTCGACGTGAAACGGCCCGAGCTGTACTTCACTTGCGGCGGCAGCCCCTTTGTCCGTGCACAGGTTCAGGTGGAGACCACTCGGCCCGGACCTCACGGCCGAGCCCGTCGCAGACCCAGGCTCCCGCCCGGGACAGAACCGGCAGCGCCGCCCGGAGGCCCTCGCTCCGGCGCCCGGGTTCCGCGCCTCGCCACGGGTGGGACAGGCAGAGGTAGAGGCGCCGAGAAGCCGGAACCTTCACGCCCCCGAGGAAAGCGCCGCGGCCCCGAGGTGGGCTCGCCGCAGGGGCGGGGGCGCCGCATCCGGGTGAGCGCGCGGCGCCCCCGCCTCCCCCGCGCAGCCGCACGGGCCGCCGCCGCCACCAGCACGCCCCGAGCGGGAGGACCGCGCCCAAGCGGCCTGCGTGGGCGGCCCTGCGGCCCCGGACCGCCGTGCTGAGGCGGTCCCGAGTGAGCGGTAGCGGCGGCGGCAGCAGCATGCGGGGTGGCCCGGAGTAGCGCGCCGAGCCCGCGAGGCCCCGCGAGGAGGAGGGGGCAGGCGCGGCGGAGGCGGGGCCCGCGTCGGGCCCGCCCGCCCGCCGGGGGAGCCGCCGGCAGTGGTCGAGGAGGCGGCGCGGCGGACGGCGGCCCGAGAGTAGCGCCCGCGCTGCGGCCCGCGGGACCGCGCCGCGACCGCCCGGGCCGGCTCCGAGGAGCGCCCGCCGCCGCCGCCGCCGCCGCGCGCGGACCGAGGTGAGTGTCCGCCCGCGCCCGGGCCGTCCCGGAGCCGCGGCGGCTGACGCGGGGCCGGGGGAGGAGGAGGAGGAGGCCCGGCCGCGTCCGCGTCTCCCGTCCCTTTGTGGCCGGCGCGGCCGGGGCGCGGGCACGCTGGGCGCGGGGTCCGGGTCGGGGACTCGGGGGCTGCTGGACACGCGGCGTCTCTGGTTGGCCGCTGCGGCGAGAAGCGAGTTTCCGTCCTAGTTTGACATTGAGTTAGAACCGTTTTTCTTTAGAAGACGGAAGTTTGTTTTATTGACCAAAATACAGCAAAATATGGCTCCTGGGTTCGGTCCGGCTGTGTGGTACTTGGAGTCGCGGTGCCAGGCTGACCCCCGTCCGGCCGGCGCGACGCGGGAGGGGAGGACACACGGGCGGCCCGGGTTGGGGGCTTCCGGCCCACTACCCGCGAAGAGGACCCGGCCCTGAATTAGCAGACGTCTGTGGATGGGAAATAGCAGGCGTTAGGTAATGTAGTACAGCTTCCTGGAAGAATGAATGAATGAAATGTCATTTACTCATCCATAATCAATGCAATGCCCATTTAAAGATTTGCCAGGAATTGTGATGATTTGCAGTGTCATTGCCTCTCTTACCTAGTCAACCTTGCTAAGTGAGGGTCCCCCTCCTCCGAACTTGTGACCTTGGTCTCATTCACAGAGCCGCTAAGCTAACCAGACGGGCTTGGCATTTTCTGGCAAGTGTGGGCAATGGTCAGAGTAGTCTTTGTGATTGTGAACTGTATCTGGAGGGCAGAGATCATACGTTATGCTTAATATCAACGCATTGATCTATAATAATTCTTGTCAAGAACTCTGAGAGGGTGGGGTGGGATGGGTGGGTATTTTGTCCTCATTTCACAAATGAAGTTGAGGCCCTAAGAAGCTGTAACTTTACAGGGCGCAAGCTAAGCAGCAGAGTTGGGATTCACACCTAGGTCTTATTAATCCAGTGCTCTTTACATTACATCTGTGTCTGGACTTGGGTTGTCCATTGTGGTAGCCACTAACCACGTGTGGCTATTTAAATTAATTAAAATTAAAGTTGTGAAAATTCACTAGCCACATTACAAGTGTTCAGTAGCCAAATGTGACCGGTGGTTACTATTGAACAGCACTTGTTTAGACCATATATCCATTGGCTTATTCAGTAAATATTTGTTGAGTGCCATCTGTCTATGAGGCATAGTTTTAAGTCCTGGGTATAGTATGGTGAATAGGAGAGGCAAAATGTCCTTGGCTTCATGGAGCTTGCATTTTACATGATAGTTTAAGGGATGTTTCCGTGGTACCTTCAGTGCTTTGCTAATGCAAAGTGTGGTTCGTGAACCAGCGGCAGCATCTCTGTCGCCTGGGAGTTTGGAAGAAATGCAGAATCTCAGGTCCCAAGCCACATCAACTGAATGAGTGTCTGTTAAAGTGATTTAACAGGTCACAGGTGATAGATCTCAGATCTCAAGTGATTTGTTTTCATACTGAAGGCCTTATTTGGGTTTAACAAATGTCCTGATGGATTGTTTGGTAGGGCTCTTAAGCCAACTTTGAATGCCTTGGGAACACTCATCATTTACACAAATACCTGTTAAATGCCTGGCTTCTGTAGTAGAGTGTCAGCTTTATGAGAGCAGAGATTTTGTCTTCCTTTTCCAGCCATGTATCTTCAAAGACTGCACAGTGCTTGGTAAGCAGTAGGCACTCAATAAATGCTTCTTGCGTATATTAATGAGCCTGTTCAGAAGTCAAAACTAGTTAATCCCAAGCAATTCAGGCAAGGTAATATTCAGGGCAGCGGGTAAGGGCATAGGACCAGAATCAAAATGAAGGTAGATCTATGTGTAGTTTTTCAGCTCTAAGCCCCAGCTACCCTGGCCTGAGTTTCATTTCCTGGTTCCCTTGCATGCCCTATCTCTTTCTCTTTTTAATAATATAAAATAATATTTATAAATTTGAATCTTAATCATATCTTAGTGCCACATACATATGTATATGTGTATATATATTATTTTTTAAAAACTAAATTCCAGACTTTATTTGGATTTCACCAATTTTCCCATTAATATCCTCTTTCTGTTCCAGAATCCTGTCCAGGGTACCACACTGCACCACATTGCATTTAGTCATCATGATTCCTTAGTCTTTGGTCTGTGGCAGTTTTTCAGGTTTCCTTGTTTTGTGTAACTTTGGTAGCCTTGAGGAGTACTGTCCTGGCTGTCTTCAGTGGGCAGCTTTCCACAGACCAGTTAGGATCATCTAATACTGGGAAAAGGCTCTCATATTCAGAAAAGTAAGACCCTGACAGGAATAGCTATTTCTGCTGGTATTTGTCTGTTTATGTAATATATACGTCTATTATGCTTCTGTAACAACTTACAACTGTAGTGCTTTGTTTTCAGTAACAGATTCTTGGGATACAGTTCTTAATTGGTTGAGATTCAGAAGTGTGTTACAACATTGCAAATGTGAACCACTATTTTAAAATATACTGAGTTTTTTATGATGGGTTAAGAGCTGGGCTGAGGTGGAGGAGCTAGGAAAAAGGAGAGATTAGCTAAAAGAGGCAGTGGGTCAGAGAGGGACCATGACGCACGGAGTGACGGATAATGCAGGAAAGAAGACTGGGGCAACTGCATAGAAGGGAACTAGAAGTGAATACTTACTGTTTGTTCATTGACTCAGTTAATATTTACTGGGCGCTTATTGTGTGCCAATCCCAGCGCTAGGTACTCAAGATAACTGGGGTTGGACAGCATTAGATAAACATGCAGGTAAGTGCATAATAATTAAACTTGTGATGAGTGCTAGAAAGAAAAGGTAAAGGGTGCCGGAGAGACTGTGTTTGTGTGGTGGTGGGGAGCTGCTTGCTTTTGGTTGGCTGGGTTGGTAAGGAAGTCTTCTCTCATTTGCATTCCTCGCGCCAGCTTTTGGGGACCTTCCATTGTTACCCCCACACTGCTTACTCCATCTTTTTGTTATTTCACAACACACACGCCCCTTTCTTCATAGGCACTGTGTTTATTTTTAGCTCCGAGTCTTTACATATGATTTCTTCTTCCCAAGACATCCCCATCTCCACTTCCACTTGTGTAAGTGCTACCTCTTGTTCAAGGATTTGCTCAAATCTCATCTCCTTTATGAAGTCTTTCACTGTTGATTTGTGCCTGTGTTTGTCACTCTACTTGAGTTTATGGTGTTTGAGGGTACGGATAATATTTTACGTTTATATCTATGTGTCCGCAGTCCACCACAAAGCCAGAATTAATAAAGAGTTGTTAAGAAGGTAGATCTATTCTGAAGTGTTAACATTTGGGTGATGAATCTTAGAGTAGTGAGTGAAAGTCCAGTTTTGGGCTTTTGTGTGTGTGTGAGTGATGAAAGAAAGTGCAGCATTTATTTCAGGGCACCAAGCAAGGAGTTAGGGACAGCTAGTGCTCAAAAAGCCCAAACTCTGGGCTTTTTTTTTTTTTTTTTTAATTTTTTATTTATTTATTTATTTATTTATTATTTTTATTTTTTTGGCTGTGTTGGGTCTTCGTTTCTGTGCGAGGGCTTTCTCCAGTTGTGGCGAGTGGGGGCCACTCTTCATCGCGGTGCGCGGGCCTCTCACTGTCGTGGCCTCTCTTGTTGCGGAGCACAGGCTCCAGACACGCAGGCTCAGTAATTGTGGCTCACGGGCCCAGCTGCTCCGTGGCATGTGGGATCTTCCCAGACCAGGGCTCGAACCCATGTCCCCTGCATTGGCAGGCAGATTCTCAACCACTGCACCACCAGGGAAGCCCTGGGCTTTTTTAAATTAAACTTTTTTTGGTGGCATAATTGTAGATCCACATGCAGTTACAAGAAATAATTCTGAAAGATCCCATGTACCCTTTACCCAGTTGCTCCCAGTGGTATCATGTAAAACTGTAGTGCAATATCAGACCCATGAGAGTGTCATTGATATAGTCAAGATACAGAACATTTCCATCAGCACAGGGTTTCTGCGTGTTGTTCTGTTATAGCCATACCCTCTTCCCTCCCAGTTCCATCCACTCCTTAAGTCCTGACAATCACTAATCTGTTCTCCATTTCTATAATTTTGTCCTTTTAAGAATGTTTTATACATGGAGTCATATAGTAAGTACTTTTTGGAATTGGCTTTTGCCTCCCACGCCCCCCCCCCCCCCCAGCATAATTCTCTGGAGACTCATCGAGGTATTGGGTGTATCAATAGTTGCTTCCTTTTTATTGCTGAGTAGTATTTCATAGTATGGATGTACTTTTATGGTTCTTTTAACCATTTACCTGTTGAAGGACATTTGTTGTTTCCAGGTTTGGCTATTATAGCACCATTGGTTGAAAAGGCAACATTGTTTCCTCCATTGAATTGCTTTTATATCTGTAAAAAAGATCGGTTGGGTATACTTGTATGCGTTTACTTCTGGGTTCTCTGTTCCATTGATCTATGTGTCTGTCCCTCCACCAGTATTGTACAGTCTTGGTTACTGTGCAATATAATAAGTCTTAAGTAGGTGTAGAATGATTCCTTCCACTTCATTCTTTTTCAGAATTGTATTAACTGTTCTTTCCTTTGCCTATCCATATAAATTGTAGAATAATCTTGTTTATATTTATAAAAAAATCTTACTGGAATTTTGATAGGAATTGCATTAGAACTGTATATCAATTTGGGGAGAATTGATGTCTTACTCTATTGTCTCTTCCAATCTATGAACATGGTATGTCTCTCCATTTATTTAGATCTTTGATTTCTTTCATTAGCATTGTGTAGTTTTATCATACAAGTCTATGTTTTGTTAGATTTTGTTGGGTTTTTGTTAGATTTACATATAAGTATTTGTATTTTGAACAATTGAAAATGGTATTGTATTTTACAAGCAACTCATGCAGCTCATTATCAAAAAAAACAAACAACCCAAATCAAAAATGGGCAGAAGACCTAAATAGACATTTCTCCAAAGAAGATATGCAGATTGCCAACAAACACATGAAAGGATGCTCAACACCACTAATCATTAGAGAAATGCAAATCAAAACTACAATGAGGTATCACCTCACACCAGTCAGAATGGCCATCATCAAAAAATCTACAAACAAATGCTGGAGAGGGTGTGGAGAAAAGGGAACCCTCTTGCACTGTTGGTGGGAATGTAAATTGATACAGCCACTATGGAGAACAGTATGGAGGTTCCTTAAAAAACTAAAAGTAGAACTCCCATATGACCCAGCATTCCCACTACTGGGCATATACCCTGAGAAAACCATAGTTCAAAAAGAGTCATGAACCACAATGTTCATTGCAGCACTCTTTACAATAGCCAGGACATGGAAGCAACCTAAGTGTCCATAGACAGATGAATAGATAAGGAAGGTGTGGCACATATATACAATGGAATATTACTCAGCCATAAAAAGAAACGAAATTGAGTTATTTGTAGTGAGGTGGATGGACCTAGAGTCTGTCATACAGAGTGAAGTAAGTCAGAAAGAGAAAAACAAATACCGTATCTAACACATATATATGGAATCTAAAAAAAAAATGGTTCTGAAGAACCTAGGAGCAGGACAGGAATAAAGATGCAGACGTAGAGAATGGACTTGAGGACACGGAGAGGGGGAAGGGTAAGCTGGGACGAAGTGAGAGAGTGGCATGGACATATATACACTACCAAATGTAAAATAGATAGCTAGTGGGAAGCAGCCACATACCACAGGGAGATCAGCTCGGTGCTTTGTGACCACCTAGAGGGGTGGGTTAGGGAGGGTGGGAGGGGGACACAAGAGGGAGGGGATATGGGGATATATGTACCTGTATAGCTGATTCACTTTGTTGTAAAGTAGAAACTAAGACAACATTGTAAAGCAATTATACTCCAATAAAGTTGTTAAAAAAAATGGTATTGTATTTTAAATTTTGGTGTCAATGTGTTTATTGCTAGTAGAGAGAAGTATTAACTTTCTTATGTTGATCTTGTATCCTGCAGTCTTGCGGAACCCATTTTTTAGTTCTAGGAGTTTTTCTGTAGATTCCTTGAGACTTTCTAAGTAGACAACCATGTCTTGTCTACATAGGGGCAGTTTTATTTCTTCCTTTTCAATCTACATGCTGTCTACTTCCTCTTCCTGCCTGATTGCACTGGCGAAAACTTCTAGTACTATGTCTAATAAGAATAATAGGAGAGGACGTTATTGCCTTGTTTCTGATCTTAGGGAGAAAGCATTCAGTCTTTCACTATGTTTTGGGTTAGTCTCTGCCAGTCCATAGTGATGCTATTGGCTAGAAATGACTGGCACTCACCTGGGCCTGTGGTGAGCCCCCACACAGACATTTCCCCTTCTGGAGCCAGTTTTGTGTCTGGACTGGCCCTTGTGCTCTTACAGTGATTGTAAGACACACCTCTGCAACAACCATAAGGGAAGTTTGAAAAAAAAAGGCTTATTACAGGTCCTGGAGGAGGGTACATGGCATGCCTGAGGCCACACAACGAGGTTGTGGGTAAAGAGTGCAGACCTGGGTTTCTGCTTTTTTTGGGGTTGATGGTGAGGGGCCTAGGGTTTTGTGGGTTCTCTCTTTATTGGTGAATGTAAGACATAAGAGCAGGAATTAGGGCACAGGAAGGAAAAAGCAAGCTGTCAAATGGTCAGTTATCTAATGACTAGAGCTCTCTTAAAGAAAAAACATAAACAAAAAAATGCAACTTTATGGGTGGGGCGGCACGGCTCTCTATCTAGCTGTGTAGCTGGCAATGTGTTTATTCAAGATGGATGTCTTTGAACTGGATGCCTGGGACATCAAAAGCTTAATGTCAGGCATTTACATTGCACAATCAAAAAAGCTAATTGTCAGGTACTTATACTACACAGTATTATGTATAGTGTTAACTGTAGGGTTTTTCTAGATGCTCTTCATCAAGTTGAGGACGTTCCCTTCTGTTCCTGTCTCTCTGAAAGTTTTTGTCATGAATGGGTGTTGAATTTCATTAAGTGCTTTTTGCGCATTGATCTTTATATGGTCATGTAATTTTTTTCTTTAGCCTATTGGTATGATGGATTATTTTGATTGATTTTTAATTGAGCCAGCCTTGCATTCCTGGAATAAACCCCACTTGGCCATGGTGTATTATCCCTTTTATATTTTGCTGAATTCTATTTACTAATATTTTGTTGAGGACTTTTTGCATTTATATTCATGGGGGCATTTAGCAGTATAAATTTTCCTCTAAGCACTGTTTTAGCTGTGTCCCACAAATTCTGTTTTATTTTTATTTTCACTCAGTTCAATATATGTTTTTATTTCTCTGAGACTTCTTTGACCCATGGATTATTTAGAAGTGTGTTGTCTAGTTTCCAGGTGTTTGGAGATTTTCCTGTTATCTTTCTGTTTTTGGTTTTTACTTCGATTCTGTTGTGGTTGGAGAATACACTCTGTATGTTTCAGTTCTTTTAAATGTGTTTAGGATTGTTTTATGGCTTAAAATATAGTCTATCTTGGTATATGTTCTGTGGACACTTGATTAGAATGTGTTTTCTGCTGTTGAGTGGAGTGTTTTATAAATGTTTCGTATATGTTGATTACATTCTGTTGGTTGATAGTGTTGTTGAGTTCTTCTATACCCTTGCTGGTTTTCTGCCTAGGTATTCTATCAACTCTTGAGAGAGGGATGTTGAAGTCTCAACTATATTTGTGGATTTGTCTGTTTCTCCTTTTAGGTTATATCAGTTTTTAGCTTTACATATTTTGCAGCTCTCTGCTGCATACACATTTAAGGTTGCTGTGTTTTCGTGGTGGGTTGACACTTTCTGTCACTACATAATGTCCTTCTCTGTCTCTAGTAATTCTCTTTGCTCTGAATTCTACTTTTATCTGATATTAACATAGCTGCTACTTTTCTTTTTCCTTTGATTGCTTTCCTTTGTTTGAATGATATATCCTTTTCCATTCTTTTCCTTTCAACCTGCCTAAACTGTTATGTTTGAATTAAGTGTCTTGTAGACAGCATATAGTTGGATCATGTTTTTTAGTTGATTCTAGCAATCTTTGTCTTTTTCATTGATGCATTTAGACCATTTACAATGAATGTTATTATTGATCTGTTAGAGCTTAAGTCTGCCATTTAATTTTTTGTTTATTCCCTCTGTATTTTGTTTCTCTGGGTATTCCCCCACTGCTCCTCCTCCCAGCTTCCTGTGGGTTACTTGAGCTTTTTTTTTTTTTTTTACAATTCCATTTTAATTTATTAGTGTTTTTGAGTGTATTTCTTTGTATAGTTTTTTTAAATTAAAAGTATTTTTACTGGTTGATTTAGGTATTACATTATATATACCTGGCTAATCATTGTCTAGTGGTGTCATCATTTTTCCTGTTCAGATGAAGCACAGAAACCTTACTTCCCTATACATCCCTTTACTCGCCCACATTTTAATACAATTGTATTTATTTCTTTTAAAAACATTTACAAGTACACTAGACACTGTGTTATAGTTTTTGCTTTCACAAACATAAATGAGTAAACTCAAGGGGATAAGGAAAGCCTATTTATCTGTATTTTTGCTTACTGTGTTTTCTCTTGATGTGTCAAGATTCCTTCTCTTATCATTTCTTTTTGTTTTTAAGAACTTCCTTTAGCCATTCTTAAGGGTATGCCTGCTGGCGACAGATTTTCTTTGTTTTCCTTCATTTGGGGATGACTTGATTTGCTCTTCATTCCTGAAGGATATTTTCTTTGGATATAGGATTGTGTTGATCTTTTCTTTCAGCATTTGAAAAATGTTGTACCACTTACCTCTGGCCTCCATGGTTTCTGATGAGAAATCCACTGTCTGAATAGTTTTTCTTCCGTAGTTAAGGTGTCTTTTATCTAACACTGTCCTCAGGATTTTTTCTTTATTTTTAGTTTTTAGAAATTTAATAGTGATAAATGTTGGTTTGGATTTCTTTGGGTTTATCCTGTTTGCATTCACTCAGCTTCCTGAACCTGTAGGTTTGTGTCTCTTTCCAAATTTGGGAAGTTTTCACCATTATTTCCTGAGTGCAAGTGCTTTTTCAGCAAACTTTCTTTCTTTTCAAGACTCTGATGACTTGAATGTTAGATCTTTTGTTATGGTCCCACAGGTTCCTAAGGCTGTCAATTTTCTTTAGTTTGTTTCTTTCTGTTGTTCAGTTTGAGTAATTTCTGTTTTTGTATCTTCCAGTTTCTTTGTCCCTTCCATTCTGCTGTTGAGTTCATCAACTTAGCTTTTCATTTCGGTATTTTTCAGCTCTAAAATTTCCATTTTGTTTTTATTTGTATCTTCTGTTTCTTTGTT